>NC_066579.1:279990973-281222223 GCF_024323335.1 Lathyrus oleraceus | reverse complement strand
AATAATGTTGTTAGAGACAATGTTTATCATGTGTTTCATTATAGAATAACCACACTCATATCCTCCTGGTTGTTTTCTCATCTACAAATTTAATCATTACATGAATAAATATATAACCATACATGTAATTATAAATAAATGAAAGTCATAAATAATACACTTACCAAAGACATATAAATTTTGGTATTTTTTCTAACTCCTTTTAACATATTGGTTCCCTTCACAATTCAATATATTTAAAACAATTTAAATATTAATACACGGTAAGCTAATTTTCAAGTCAAAGAAAATATTACTAAAAGTATCATAAAATGTAAACTTACGCGGAAACTAAACGTCTCATATTTTGGTCAAGTTGTTTGGCTATGGAACATAACACAATTACTATATTCTAAAGAGGACAAATGATAATCAATTACCAATGACCACTGAATTAACACGAGCATAATTAGTAATAGCTAAAATATGGAAACTAATATAGGATAAACCATAATTTCAAAACTACTAAAAATAGATAACGGTGTTAAATAACAAAGTTTATTCCCATCTCTTAATTGTGATGATAAGTATGTTTCAATCATTTTTTGAGAATTCGATATAAGTCGCAAACTATATGGGTCCAAGAATCCATAAATATATGATTTATTTGATTCTATATAAAAATGATGCATCTACCTAAATGGTTAAAAAAAATCAAAAACAAAAGTGAGTATAAACATTGAAATTACTTATGTGCACAAATTTAAATTTGACATTGGATTAGAATAGAAATTGTACTCATGTGCACCACAACTACAGTATTGTTATGTCCAGCCACTCATTTCCAAACAATTTTTTGTATATCTTTAGGCTCAAGATAGAAAACATATAGATCTATATCATGCTCTAATTTAAGAGGAGTGAGTTCTTTAACATTCATGATGAAACATATCATTTTTCTTGATAAATCGTCAGAAGGAACTGCTAACTCATTTTGGATATGGGCGGCTAAAAAACTTCATATCAATTATACTCAGTTGAATTGGTGCCAATTTCTGCATCATACAAAAACAACATTAACACACAATGCATATGTCATGTTATAAGACCGAAAACAGATGTAACACACAAAACACAATTTCACATACCGCATAAATATTGGCCAACTCTTTCTTGCTTAATTCTCGCTCCTCAGCAAATTTTTCTTCCAACTTCTTATTGTACATCCCACTCATCTCTTTCTTTTGCAAGCCCATTTTTTTCCTTTTGGGATTCGTGTTCTTGTGCTAATTTCCTATAATTGAGCTCATTTATCTCTTTCTCTCTCATATCTCTACTCTTTATCGATGTTCCAACATATAATCTAAGTCTGATGCCTTGTCGAAAACCATGCACACGTCCAACATGCTCATTTGTTCCAATTTCTTCTACTATTATATCATGTCATACATGCGGAACAATGTAACCTTAACTAGTCATTTCTACTAACACATCCTACACACAATACCAAAGCGATTTAAATTACACATAACAAATCCTATATTTTATTATTCTAATTGATAAAATAATTTACTTACAATCTTCTCACCGACTACACGTGAGGCATCTAAAGTGAACTCTCTAGTTGATCTTTGTCGGACCCTCTTCCACTTCTCAAGTCGTGATGATGAAGATGGGATTCGATCACAACTTGTTGAATCATCTCCCAGTTGTTGTGTTTCTTAATTAATCATATCTTCATCAAGTTTCCTTTAACCCCTACAAGATAAGTTATGGGGATATTTAATTTTTTTCCTTGTTTTCCTTTCCAAATTGACTTTTAACCTGTTATAAACATAGTGAACATATTATTTTATATGACTATATCTAAAAATAGTAAGCATATATAAAACACATAAGATTATTATTTTGAAAATAAGATTACAACTAACCAAGAAATCTGGTGAACTATGAGACTTGACAAACTTCTGCCGAAGGTGCTTCTTAATATAATTATCTCATAATAGGATGTTCAAGATCAACATTAGGCTTCGTAATGTAATCAGGTGTGAGTTGTAACTTAAAGTCCCTCCAACACTCACCAACATAAGAGATCCCTTTTTTTTCAACTTATCATCATCAGTAAACTCAAAAAATGACTATAGTTAAATAAATAAGTATGTATTAGTAATTAAAAAAATACTATCGAATGATGTAAATTAAAACTGATACCTGAATATATATATTATATATATATATATATATATATATATATATATATATATATATATATATATATATATATATATATATATATATATATATATATATATATATATATATATCCCAATGTTTTGTTTCAAATCATCGGGTATCTCGGTCCAATCATATATCAAAAAAGTCATTTTTCTACGTCTAAAAAACGCATCATAAATCCTAAAAAGGGAAGCATTCATACCATAACAAGTCCAAGTTTTTTAATCAAACTCGATGAGAAATTTGACACTCGAGTTGCAGACTATTGGTAATCTAAACATCATTGTAACACATATATCTTTTCTTGTTTCCCCTCTATAGTAGAACACTCATTTTTTTGAGTGTCAATATGTGAATAGTCCATCTATGTTTAAAACAATAACAAAAGAAAAACAACAATAACACATTAAACTAATCTTAACAACGACAACATAACCATCAATAACTTAATAAAAACAAAAACATAGTCATATCATTAAATATCAACAACAACAATATCAACAACAACAATAACAACAACATAATCACAACATAGCTCAACAAAATAACATAACCATCAATAACTCAATAAAAACAACAACACTAAATTTAACAATCATTTTACTCAATAATAATAACATTGAAAACAATAAACATATCATTAAACATCAACACTAACACCAACCTAATCACAACGTATCTCAACAAAACAAATAAGATAAAACCTTCATTAACTTTATAACCAACAATAACAAATAAACTTTTAGGGTTTAGGCATTAAACATCAACATCATCGTTAACAACAACAACGACAACAATATAATCTCAACATATCTCAACAACATTATTGTTACATGCATGGTTGAGGTATTTTACGTACCAGAAACATGATGAAGAATTCAAAGAGCTAAATGGTATGAGTTTCTTCCTTCGTTATTGCAAGTATATTGTTCACATTCCTCCTTTGTATTTTCCTTCGTATTTCATTGCTTTATAAAACCTGAAGGGATATTGATGGAGTTTTTTTCATGTTTAGTGAAGAACTATGTTGAAAATATATGATGGTAAAGAAATTAAGATGCCACGATCGTGAATAAGTTAGACATGAAACGTGTTTAGGATTCTCTTTGTTAAGGAAAATGAAAAACTTATTAGGGTTCAAATGGTCTTCTTAAGCGATGAGTGTATGTTTCGTAACGCAGTGAAAATTGAATATACATGAAAATTTAAGCAAAGTTTTTAGAATAAGAATATAACATTTCACCAAGGTTGGATAATCCAACTGTAATGATATCTCATTTATATAATTTAAATTTATCAAAGCGTCAGTTTTTTAGCATTTAAAAATTAACAAACGAAAAGGGAAAAGGGAAAACATATCACCACGGTTAGATATGCCAACTGTGGAGACATCTAGATTATATTTAGTTTTAAAATAAATTAAAAATAAGGAGCCACTAAAATATTGAAGAAATCACAAATTTACGAGATTTCCCCACAATTGCTTTATCCAACCGTGGTAAATTGTAAAGTATTTTTAATTTAAAAAATTAAGAAAATCATGGCGCCTGATTTTCAAGATGTACAACGGTTCTTCAAACAACAACGACGAAATGAGCGTCGTAGTATGTACTTATTGTAGTGGTGTTGTGTTATCCTATTTTTTCAAGTGTTGTTCAAATTATAGGTGTTTAACAATAGAATATCAGTCATAGATGAAGACTTTAGGATGTTCGTTCAAGAATTTGCACTTTAGTTTTTTCCTTTGTTGGTTAGTCATTTGTATTTGTTTAATTTTTGTTGTAAAAAGATAATGTGTTGGCCATTTTAACTTTGGTATAAACAATTTATATTTTTGGTACATATGGGTCATTTTGTTCTATTTAGGTTATGTTTCAAAATACCTTTTATTCGACACATCAGGGTAATTGGGATACTCGACAGTTGGCCTTTGGTCGGATAATGTCAACAAGCCTCCACGTGTGGCACAAGTCGTTACTCCAATTCATTATTTTTGAATTCGAAGAGTTGTAATACTTTGTAAAGAGTTTCAACACTTAGTGGAAAACTTGCAATACTTGGTGAAATGACATGTTTTATCAAGGGTCACATCCTTGTGAAACAACGTCATTTAGTCTATAAATAAACTGTTTCGAATTTAGATAAGCACGCATAATTTGAACTTTCCTCTTCATTTCTATATTCCATATTTCTTTCTTCCCTGCATTTGAGTCTTCGTCTGTCTTGTGCAAACTCGAAATAGATTGGATTATCCTGATTATTCCTACAAGTAAACTCTAAGACTATTTAGAGAGTGCTTAAAATACTCTTAGGAAAGTATTTGTATCTATGATTCTAGCCTTAATCCGTTTAACTTAGAATCAATTGTGAAAAAGATGTATTTCATCTATCTTAGATTAAGTTTTGATTAAGACAAAACTTATCATAGAAGAAAGATAAAAAAATGATAAAGATTGAAATCAAGTATCAAGATTGGATAACCTTTGAAAATCAAAGAATTGAATCATTAAGATTAAGGTAAAATGACAACTCATATGAATATAAGCTTTAGATACACAAAGTCTTTTCATCTAAACCATTATATATTTCTTAAATATTCATGCATGATTGTCATTCAAAAAACAACTCTTAAAAGGAAAATTTCAAGGTTTTAAGGAACTAAATACATTTACTTAATGGGTCAATCGATTGATGTGCTCTCTATTTGAAAAACTAATTTTCATATATTATGTCATTTTGAAACCTACATTATCTTCTGTTTTTTGAAACAAAATTTGTTTATAAATTGTGGCAGTTCGAAACCGTAGCAATTTTACTGATTTCTAAAACATCACATTGGTTCGTTAACTGTGGAAGTTTGAAATCCCCACAATTTTGTACAATGTTTTTTAAACAACATAATATTTTGAAAAATATATACCATTGTGAATCCAAATCATTTCCAGTGATCATGAAACTTTTCCAAAATATTGCATCAAATCAAAGAGGCATAATGAGATGTATTTAAGTCAAAACATATCAGTTTTTCAATTACCTCTTTCATACATCATTTTTCATATAACTTAAATAAGTTTTTTTAAGTGTTCATATATTCATTATAGTGAAACTTCATACAATTATCAAGAGAAAGAAAATATCATCTTTGATTATCTTGGAATTCAAGCCAGGTCAAATATTACTCAAATTTCTTTACAAATGTGTATATTGCTTTTCATCAAGTGAAAATAGGATGAACGGTTGTGCTATTGAGTGAAAGGAGGATGAACTGTTGTACCATGGACACATTCTAAACATATTATTTGATGGTCTCTATGATCTCTACATAGAAAACCAACAGACAAGGAAATTTTGAAGGCACTCAAATGAAAATTTTGTGCTAAGGAAGAAGGTACTAAAAATTTAAAATTTAAAAGAATTTTATTTTAAAATGTTGGATTCAAAGCATATATTTGCAAAAGTGCACGAGTTACAAGTTCTTGCAAATAAACTGAGGGGTGTGAAAATCAATATTTATGAAGCTTTCCAAGTTGGTGCAATCATTGTGAAATTTCCATACTTTTGGAAAAGTTAAAGGAATAAGTTGCTTCACAATTTAGAGGAATTTTGACTGGAGAACATCCATAAACATATTCGAATCGAGGAGAAATTAAAAGATAAAGAGGAATCAGAGGTTGCTTGATATACTAAAGCTAGTATGGTGAGCATAAGAGGCAAAAAGAAATAAGACGGTAAGAAGAATTATCTTGGTCCTAAGAAGGATGAAAATAATTTCAAGAATCTTGGAGGATCAAAGGCCCCTAAAGGAGTTTCTTATGTGTGTGGCAATCAATGTCATTATGCTCATGATTACAAGCACGATAAGCCCCAAAATGAGAAAAAAAATTGTTCAAGCAGATGATAACATAATTGCTATTGTATGAGAAATTATGGCAATCAAAGGCAAGGTACAAGGATGGTTGTATGATACTTGTGTTACTGCCTATGTTTCATATAACAAAATGGAATTCAAAACCTACTCAGAAGTCACCGATGGACAAGATATTTAAATGGGAAATGAAAGACGTTCGAGGGTGGTTAGAATGGGAACCACATAACTCAACTTCACATATGGGACTAAATTTACTCTTATTAATGCACTTCATGTTCGCGACATAAATATGAACCTTGTTAGTGGGAATCTTTTGGAAAATCCAAGAATTAAATCTGTGTATGAATCAAGCAAATTAATCTTGATCTGTAATGATGTATTTATGAAAAAGAGTTATTCTATGAGAGAATGGTTAAGTTTTGTACTAATGACAATATTATTAATAATGTTTCTATTTCTACTTATATGATTGAATATGTTTCTTTATGGTGTAGTAGATTAGCTCATTAATTAAATCTATTTTAATTTCATGTGATGTTAATAATTTCTAAAAATGTGAAATATGTGTTAAATAAAAAATGATTAAGAAACATTTTCATAGTGTAGAAAGAAATACCAACTTGTTTGATCTTGTGCATTCGAATTTATGTGAATTTAATGGTATGTATATCTTTTAAATCATAAATATGATGTCTTTAATGCATTTAAATTTTTTAATGCCTGAGTAGAAAATCAATTAAGTAGAAGTATTAAAATCCTTAGAAGTGATAGAGACAAAGAATACTTTTCTACTGAATTTGATGCATATTGTGAAGAATATGATATTATACATGAATTCTTCACACCTCTATGCCACAACAAAATGGTATAACTCAAAGAAAGAATATAACAATGATCAATGTCATGTTAATGCATTATGAATTGTCATTTAATTTATGGGGTGAAGCTTTGCTATCTACTTGTCATATAATGAATATAATTCATTTGAAGAAAACCAATAGTTCTCCATATGAGACATGGAAATGGAGACCGTCAAATATTAGTTATTTTATAGTGTAGGGGCAGGGATGAATCTAGAGTTTTCAATAAGTGGGGTCAAGTTCAATTTTTTTATACAAATATCAAAATTAAATAATGTAAATATTCATAAAAAAATATATACATATTATGCATAAATTGATGATAATGCATATCAAAAAAGGTAAATATGACATAATAAAATACCAATGTATATCAAAAAATTGAAGACAACTTAATATATATGGATTATAATCTCTCTCTCTCTCTGTTGTCTTCATATTTTGAAAATGTTGTAAGATTTTTTCATTTTCAACACTATCAAATATATCAATCTCTATGTATATTATCAAGCAGTCATTCAAAAAGTCATCCCTCGTACGGTTGCGTAGTTGGCTCTTCACAAAATTCATAGATGTGAAACTTCTTTCAACGATTGACGTAGCCACAGGCAAAAGTAATGTCGGCTTCATAAACAAATATACCAAAGGATAAGTAATGTGTTCCTTAGTCTCCACCACCATTCTTGAAAGACCACTAATTCATTGAATTGCTTATTTCTCATTAGAACAAACATCTATGAAGTAATTTTCAAGTTGATTGTCGAGTCCATAAGCTCCATCAAATAAAATTCAGACAAATAAAATTGAATAAAGTTAATCAATTTTTCCTTGTCGAATGCAAAAAATGAATCAAATGGACTTAAATTTGCTACACAAATAAGTGATTCACTAGTCACCTCTATAAATTTGTTATTCGGCTCTTGAAGTTGTCTATCAATCACCTGATAAACTACCTCAACTTGAAAGTAATGCAAGTTTAAAACTATTCAAACGTTACGTCTTAATTTTTCATGTAACATGAATGCGTAATCCATATTTATAATTTCAATACTATGCTTCTCACAAAACAATCACACTTCACCGAGTAGACTAGACCAACCATCTTCTCTCATATTTTGTAATCTTTCCTTTGATACTTTAACAAAGATCATAAAATTTACAATATCTTGATCTTTCTTTGCAGTGCTAGAAATAAATCATCAGTAATTCCTAATATATTTTTTATCCAAAGTAATTTAAAAATAAATTCAAAGGATTGCAAAGTATTCAATAATTAACGAGTTTCAACTTGTTGCTCTATGCTAAGGCTATATTTTAAAATTATATCTAGCACATCACTAATAGAAGAAGACAAAGAAACCAACCTTATAATGTTCCATAATGTGATCCACATCTAGTATCTCTAGCTCTTGTTAACGTAGTTTTTTGATTCAAGTCCTGGCCAGTTAAAAATTCTCCACTCTCTAATGCTTCCATTACTTTAAGAATTTAACTTTCTCTAAGAATATCTGTGTGCTTGCATGAAGCTTCGACAACATTAGATAAATTATTAATTATAAGAAAAATCCAAGCAATATCGTCATGCATTTTAGTAACTGTCACAAGTGTCAATTGGAGTTAGTGAGCAAAACAATGAGTATATAATGCACTCTTATTTTCTTTTAATGTCAAATTTTGAGGCCATTAAACTCTCCTTGCATATTACTTGCCCCATCATATCCTTGTCCATGAACTCTTGACAAGCTTAAGTTGTACTTTGCTATAATGCTAACTTTAAAGACACGAGACTTGCATTTGCAACATGAAGAATGTCAAGAAACCTCTCAATGGCACATCATTTCTTGCGTACATAACGTAAAACAACAACCATTTTTTCTTTAACTGAAACATTTTGAGATTCATCAATTAAAATAAATAATGAGATTCATCAATTAAAATAAATAACAAATCATTGTTAAGATCATCAATAATAACTTTTATGGTCTCATAAGCCAACTTTCACAATATCTTTTTGAATGCTAGGTGAAACTAAGGATGGAAAACAAACTCGTACTAGCGGATATCCGCGAATAAAATTCGTCACAGATACGGGGCGTGTAGCTTAATGAGTATCCGCATATAAAATAAATGGATATTTAAATACCCGTTTTTTAGTGGATACGGATGCGGGTTAATTGACATCATGCCTGCGGATATCTGTATCTGTTATTAAAGTATAAAAATTATTTAAATATGTAAATGAATTATATATTCCCTCTTGATCAAGTCATATTTTTTTGTTTATTCATTAGTGAATTACACTTTCTCCAAGCTTGATTGTGAGCACTATTAGAATCTCCATCATGATGTTGAGTCTATCTTTCTTTTTCCAATTTAAAAATTCGTCGATCAAAAATGCATTCCAACAATTGTGCTCTCCTATTTCATATCTCATAAGATAACAACATATACGAAATAAGACATCTTTTGATACACTCTATTCCAACCAATTACCAAATTCTAACCTGCTGACGAATGGGGTTGAAATTCATGAATCCCCGTACTCAGCAGGCAAGAAGTCAAAAAAATGGAGAAGATTCGGATATGGAGCTTGTGGAAGAAACGCCGAGTCAATGGCAAGGGGCTGATTTTTTCTCCAATTAATAGTTTCTTATGATTCAAGAATAACTAAAGAAAATGTTATGGAATTATAGAGGTGTAGGAAATAAGATTTCCTTTGTGTTTGCAAAAACTTATATCCAGGAACGTTATCCGGATATGCTTATCATAATAGAAACTAGAGTGGATCCGGGTAAACTCTATAAATCTTTTAAGAATTTGGGTTTTAATGGTTTTGAATACACCGAAGTAATGGCCTTTTCAGAGGGGATTGTGATGGGTTGGGAAAATGAGAAGGTGAATGTTACAATTCTCCAAAAACATTTCCAATTCATCCACTCTAAAATCAATACTGAGGATGGAAACGAGTGGTTTCTCACCTCAATTTATGCTAGCCCTAGAGAAGATAGTAGGAAGGAATTATGGGAGGCATTGAATGTGATTGTGTCTGGAGTGAATTGTGGTTGGATCCTTGTTAAGGTTCTCACACGCATTGACTTCTCAGATCATCACCCCATACTTATATCCCTAACTGATCATGAGAGCAGAATTTGAGTGTGCTTGGGTTCTTTAAGAGACGTATAAAGACATGATTGAAAAAGTGTGAGATGACTTAAATACTCTTGATATTAATCTATAGAAGGTTAGAGCTCAAACCAATATCTGGAATCTGAATACATTGTGAAACATTCAGAAGGAAAAAATATTCTCATGAGATGACTTCATGGGATTCAAAGATCTGTGCAAAATGGTAATGATTGTGGAGACTATTCAACAAAAATTATACAAGATTCTCTTTCAATGGGAATTGGTATGGCATCAAAGATTAAAAAAAAAGTGGATAGTAGGGGACAGGAATACTTGTTTATACCATGTCAAAGGGGTTCAAATGTCGAAGGATGCTAATGGCAATTGGATAGAGGATACAACAATCATTAAGAAGATGTTTAATGATAGTTGCCATAACCCTCATTATGTGCACCATTACAGACCAATATATCTTTGAAACAATATATATAAGATTATGAGTAAGATCATTGTTAATAGATTGAAAATATATTTGGATAAACTTGTTTCTCCCAACCAAACAGGGTTTATTCCAAAGAGAAATATCCATGAGAATATAGTGGTGGCTTAGGAAATATTACATAATATGCACAAGCTCGGAGGTAAGAAAAACTTTTTTGCAATAAAAGTAGACTTTGCCAATGCATATGATATCATTTGCTGGAATTTTGTGAATAATTTCTTACTACTGGTCTTGGAATGTACCTTGGAGTCCATCTGATAGGGAGAAGTCCTAAGGCGAGGTATTATCAATACGTAGTTGAGAAAGTCGAAGGACAAGCTCTCAAATTGGAGGATAAAAAAATTATCTTTTGCAGGGAGAATTTCTTTAGCTAAGCCTGTTATAGAAGCTTTGCCCACATACACAATGATTAGTACTATGGTACCAAAAACTTGTCATAAAGAGATAGAAAAGCTCCAAACGAAATTTATTTGGGGGTGATGGGGATAGAGAGAAATCAGAGAATCATGTGCATACTGTTAAATCAGCTTTATAGGATATGAAGATGGGAGGAAACAATGGAAGGAAATATGGAATATCCAAGTTCCATAAAAATCAGGGATTTTATCTGGATGAGATATACTCCGAAAAAGCCTATATGTATCAAAGATATATCTGAATTTATTTATTTAAAAAATAAAATCCAATACGGTGCCAATACGCCTACAGTCCTTCCCCATAGGTACTTTTTAATCTTTAGCCAATTTTTTTTTAGTGACTTTATTTATTGTTATAACTTTTTTAATGGTGACTATTATGATTAATTCTTTTCTAATAATTACTGGTTTCAATTTCCATGATTTCTTTTCAATTCTCAATATTTAAAATTTATTCATACTAATTCTAACTTTTATTTATTTACGTATTACTTATATAGCAACCTACTTTCTTTCAATTTTTAATATTTAAAATTCATTCATATTAATCATATCTTTTAATAATAACTTTTCACTTCTTAATCTTTCATTTACATTCCTATAAAAAGTATTAGTTATACAATTAATCATATTTTTTTATACCATAATGTTAGTTTCTTTCGATTCTTAATATTTGAAATTTATTCATATTAATCATAAGTTTTATTAATTTCATAACTTTTCATAAATTTATTCATACTAATCATAAGTTTTATAATAAGTATTATTTATACAGTAACATTACTTTTTGCCAGCAACTATGCAACGTTACTTTCTTATGTATATTTTTTTTCTTCTTCACATTTTCACTATTTTTTTTTCTTATTACTTATATTCTCATTACAATATTTTCCTCCAATCAACTCATCAATAGTTATAATTTTGAAGCAACACAATGTCAACGGACTATAAATTAATAAAATTTTTAATTTTAATTTAATATATATATATATATATATATATATATATATATATATAATATATATATATATATATATATATATATATATAATATATATATATATATATATTTATATATATATATATATATATATATATATTTTAAATATATCTTATTTTATACTATTTAATTAATAATGTATCATCTTTTCAGATACGTATCGTGTTCGTGCTTCATAGTTCATCAACAATAAAAAACAAAGAATGCAACTTGGGTGGAATCATCCAGAAGCTGATTGGATTTGTTTAAATACAAATGTAGTTGTTCAGATTGATAACAGTGTTGGGTTCGGTGGAGTTGTCAGTGAGAGTAATTTAAGATTGATAGCAGACTTCTCGAAGACAATAGGAAAGTGCAAAGCTTTTGTGGCAAAACAATGAAGTTTGTCTGAAGGTCTTATTGAGAATGTATCAAATGTGAGTAGTGTGGATAATAGTCCCACATTGGTTGGTAATGTGGAGACTTGAGCATTTATAAGTGAGAGAACTCACTCACCTATCACCTTAAGGTTTTAGGTGAATATGTGGTGTGTTTCTCACAAAGATATTGCTCTAGAAAAGAAGTCTCACAATATTCAATGCTCCCTAGTGAAAACCTCACCCAACAAATGGTATCAGTGTCTGGTTTCTAAAAGGGATCGTCTTACTTGTATCAAAGTCAACAACGCCAGTATGGTAAATTAGAAATGTTCCGTTGGAAAGTGTCAATGGTGTCAGTGTGGTGAATAAGAAATGTTCTGTGCGGGGGAGCATTTCACTTGAGAGGGAGCATTGTGGACTCGCACTTGAGGGGGAGTGTTGAGAATGTATCAAGTGTGATTAGTGTGGATAATAGTCCCACATTGGTTGGTAATGTGGAGACTTGAGCATTTATAAGTGAGAGAATTCACTCACCTATCACCTTAATGTTTTAGGTAATATGTGGTGTGTCTCTCACAAAGATATTGCTCTAGAAAAGAAGTCTCACAATAATCAATGCTCCCTAGTGAAAAACTTCCCCAACAAGTCTCAAACTAGCCCAATCAAAAGGATAAAGAAGATTAGTTATCCAAATTGATAACAAAGAGGTGGTTCAAGGCATCACTAGCATAAATCTTAAAAGAAGACCGGGTCTGAATCTTATTCAAAATATTAGAAGCAATGTCAGGCAAGAAGATGAAATGCAGATTCTTCACATTTTTTGCGAGGCTAACATTTGCGTTGATACTCTTACAAAGCGGGGAATTAATCTAATAGAAGGGATTCTCTACTATGACAAGTGCCCATCTTTTATGCGCACAATGTAGTTAGAGAATATTAGAGGTAACCTTTCCTCTAACGTTGTCTATGTGTGATTTCTTCTATACTTGAGCTTGGTCCTTCTTCAAGCACGAAAAACAAAAACAAATATAATTATAAGAATAGTTAAAAAGTGTTAGAATTAATTCATTTTTAGAAATTTGTAGATAAAGTTTGTTAAATGATATTATAGTATTTTCATTAAATCTCATTTGTATTTAAGCAAGTGAGTGGTGTGAACAAATAGTATCATTATTCCTTTTTGCAGCATGTGTAGTGTAGCAGAGTAGTGTGTGTGCGTTTGCTGTAACCGTTTTAGAGTAGTGAAAGTTTGTTATTATTATCTCTTCTCTCTCTCTTATTTCTATTGTTCATATTTATCCCATTGTGCACCAACAATTGATATCAGAACTCCTATTCAGATCCACAGGGAAACACCACAGGAAACACAAGTGAAACAGTGAACCGTTGTGTGATTGATTTATGTTCGGAGAATTCGTGTTGAATTTCTGATCAGAATCATAACAGAATCATATATCTTGATTTTGTGGGATTGGAAAATACTATGTTTAGGTGAGATCTGAGTGTATTGCACAAGGTTGAAGATGAACAAAAACGTAATCTGATTACCAAGCTTTCAGTGTTCGATGGCAAGAACTGGAATCGTTGGATGATTCATATGCGCGTGTTGTTTATAGCTCAAGATGTTCTTGATCTCGTCAACGACGATTACATTGTACTTCTATAAAATGCAACAGATACGTATAAAATGCTCAGCATGACCTGAGGAAGAAGGATCAGAATGTGTTGTTCTACATCCATCAGTGTGGGGATATAAACGTGTTTGAGAAAATCGCTAATTCGACGATAGCGAAAGCTGCGTGGGACACATTGGTGCGGTGCTACGACGGTGATACATCAGTGAAGAAGGTGAGACTTCAGTCTCTACGTAAGCAGTATGAGAATCTTAGCATGAAGAATAATGAGAATGTACCTTACTACACCTCTAGAGTAATTCTGATCACAAATTAGATGAAGTCGTGTGGAGAAACTCTCTCTGAAGAAAGTATCATTTAGAAATTACTTAGATCTCTTACTCCTCAATTTGATTACATTGTTGTAGAAATTGAACATTCTAAGGATCTGAGCACCATGAGAATAAAAGAGTTGCAAAGAAGTTTAAAGGTGTAAGAGTTGCGTCTAACTGAAAGACCCTCTGAGAGAGAGGTAGAACAGGCTTTGAAAGGTTCTTTTGTCAAGAAATACCAAAATAAGTCTTGGTTAGAAGTCAAGAAAAGACATGATAGGTCTCAGAAGTCAGAAACTTCAACTTATGGGAGTTAGAAGGGAAAGGAGAAGTATGACAAGAGAAAAGTTCAATGTTACTATTGTAAGAAGTTTGGTCACTTCGCTGCAGATTGTTGGTCAAACAAGGAGAGGAAATCAAAAGAAGAGAATATAGCCAAAAGTTTTGATGTTGAACATGTGCTATTAATGGCTTCTGATTTTGATAGTGCGTCTCTAGAAGACTGGTGGTATATGGACACTGGTTGTTCAAACCATCTTATTGGAAATAGGAAATGGCTGGTTGATTTTGACTCTAGGAAGACGACCAAGATCAGATGTGATGATGATAAGTATCTGAATGCTAAAGGAATGGGGAATGTCTGAGTGATTTTGAATAATGACAAATCTGCGTTAATTTAGAACATCTGATATGTTCCTGGCATGAAGAGCAATCTGATGAGTTTAAGTCAATTAATTGAAAAGGGATTCTCAATTACCATGAAGGACAATATTTTAAAGTTGTCTGACTATAATCAGACACGGATTATGGAGTCAGAACAGAGAAGGAATAGAACATTCAAGGTGAATGTTAAAATTGTAGACTCTGAATGCCTTAGCGCAACAAGTGTTGTGAAGGAAAGAGAGTTGTGGCACAAAATATTTGGTCATTTGAACTTTAGAAGCTTAGGGAACCTGAATTCAAATAAACTTATACGTGGAATTCCTGCAATTAAGAAACAAGAAAAGTCATACAATGTGTGCATGAGAGGGAAGCAACCAAGACTGCCATTTGCATCAAAAGTAGCTCCAAGAGAAAAACATGTTTTGGGAGTAGTTCATTCTGATGTGAGTGGACCATTTCCAGAACCTTCACTAGGAGGGAATATATACTTTGTGTCATTTGTGGATGAGTTCACAATGATGGCATGGGTATCCCTTATAAAGTTCAAACACGAAGTGTTTGCTGAATTTAAGAAATTCACAATCAAGGCTGAGAAACAGAGCGGTCAGACTCTGAAGATTCTCAAAATTGATGGTGGAGGTGAGTATAAGTCTACAGAGTTCAAGAAGTTTTGTGAGGAGAGTGGAATTGAGCATCAAGTGAGTGCTAAAGGTGTGAAAAACACAAGAAATTGGGGTTCGAATTAGGTTTTACAAAACAAAATCTTTTTCCAAACATTTAAATAGTTAATAACAAGGAGAAAAAAAACACAAGTATTTTTACCCTGGTTCGCTTAAAACTCAAAGCTACTTCAGTCCACCCGCCAAGGTGATTTTATCTTATACATAAGGATTTAATCCACTATAATCAACATATTATAATAATCACAAAGAATAAAATTCTTTGTCTTATCAAGAATCCGACTATACCCTAGTCTCCTTAAGGACTCAAAAATAATAACCTTCTTTGTCTTCTCAAGGTCCAACTATACCCTAGTCTCCTTAAGCAATCAAACAAACAGTTTGAATAATATTTTGCGTGTTACAATATGCTTCTATACAAGCAAATTTTACACAAATGAAACAATTACTTAAAGAAAAATTGTGTACAAAAGTCGATAGTTTTTCACAAAGAAACAAACTTGTCAAAATGTTGTAGCACCGGCAGATTTCTTCAAGTCTCTAAGTCTCACTTATATAGAATAAGAAGAAGACCGTTGGAGGGGGAAATGGGGAAAGCTCATAGAGAGAATATCCACTTTTGGATGGTGAAAGCAGTGATATTGCGTACTATCTTTTGCCCACAAAACCAGTGACATGTGTGATGTAAAGTATTACCCTTTGCCCATAAAATGAGATAGTGGGAAGGATATTCGATTTGTATTATGTATTATTTAATCACATACCCATTTGATCTTATCTTCAAGTTTATTGTCTTCTTATGAATGTTGATGAAGAATGGAATGAAGAAACATAAAGTTGGATTCAGAAAATTCAGAATCTTTGGTCAGAAACTTGACAGTGTCAATAGTCAGGCTTGAGATCTTTAGTATCTTCAGAATCTTAAGAGTCTTCAGAATCTACAGTCAGAACCTTGATAACCTTAATCTTTTCGCTTGATATCTTCATAATCTTCAACTACGTAACACAACTTCAGAAGCTTTCCATTCTTCAGAAGTTTGGTGATCAGATTCACGTCCAAAAGCATGAACTGAGAGAATGTTGTAGCAGCAACATAACGTCTCCTCAAAAGCCTCTTAAGAGTGAAACATCATAGAAGCAAAAAGATTATTGCAGTAACAACATTGAACATCTTTTAAGACTTCTTATGACTATTGCAGAAGTGGAATTGGAACTCATTGTTCAGAAACTGATGATGTTGCACGTCACATACTCATAATCATAATTGGTTGTTAAAGCTACACAGTAACAAACCATTAGTGTACCAAAATTGTTCTCACACAAATACAACATTGTTATCATCAAAATTCAAGGTATAGATACAGAATCAAATCTTGTTCTAACAGTATCCCCCTTTTTGATGATGACAAAACATGTATTTTGATGAACAGTTTTGTACAGGGTAATCATAAAAGAATACATCTTATAGAAGCACAAAGATCCCCCTGAGATGTTTAGTCCTTAAAAAGATAAAATCAGAATGGAAGAACACTTTCCTGATTAACCTTTTTGGAGTACCATAGTGATTTTCAATCAAAATATGGTTTGTCTTCAGAAGTTGCTTGATGTTGTCCAGAGCACTAGTTTGTTAACATTAACATTCTAATGAGCTATACTTCAGAAGCTTCAGAGCTGGTTATCTTCAGAAGCTTGAATCCTGATTCTCTAGAAATTTTCTTTAAGAGTTAGATTACCTTTGAAGAACAAAAATCTTTTTAGAGGAACTTTCAGAACCTGGTTAAGAATTCTTCTTAAAAACTTGATTGCCATGGAAGATATACTTTCTCATAGCTAGATGCCGAAATTTTATAATTCTTCAACTTGATGCCAAGTACCCAATGTTCCAAGTTCAGATAATCATCTGATTCTCAGTCATTAACATGAAGGTTTTTCAGACTCAAATAGTAAACCATTTCTTCAGAAACGGGTAACTTACATTTTGATATTTGAAACTTTACGAGAGCTTTGGATTGTTTGAACTTAACCTTGAAAAACAATTAACAGACTAATCTTCGAAGTAGTTGTTAGCATAAACATTTAAATAATGTTTGGGTTCTTAGTTGGGAATTAGGTAAATCAAACCTAATTACGATTCTTCCCCTTAGATATGTTTCTCCCCATTTGTCATCAATCAAAAAGAATTAGACAAATAATAAAAGAAATATAAGGATACAAACACAATTTTCTTTGATAAATGCCAAAAGGCCGAAAGATATAATCAATTTTAAAGACAGAAATACAAAGAAAAATAATAAAAAGGAAACAAGTACTTTTACAAAAAGAAAGGGCACACACACACACTTAGGTGGAAATAAAAAGAACACACATGTGCAAATACTATTTAAGAAAACTAAGGGTTTTGGGAAGGAGGAGGAGGCGATGGAACAACTGGGTAATCATCCGGTAGATTGAAGGGATCTACCAACGAATCAAAATCATCTTCGAGACAGATATCCATGTAGTGTGCCAAAACTTCAGGTGGATCAATCTTTATGAAGATAAGATAGTTATCCGACGAGATATTATTATCATTGATTTCTTCTTTGGGTGGAGGAGTGATTTCAATAGAAGCAGATCTAGGAGGAGATTGAGAATGGTCCAGTTTTAATTGTTGAAACTGTTATTGAATATGTTATTGAGGAACAACCATCGTTGAAGTTGAAGGAGAGGTTGGACAGTTGCAGAGAGGTGTTTTAGGTTTGAAAGATGAAAGTGTGGGAATACTGTGAGCGTAATGTGAAAATGTAAGTGAAGTAGGTTTAAATATGATTTTTTTTGCAATGATGACAAGGTAAAAATACGCAGTCATAGGGGGGAGCGTAAGAGTTTTTAACCTAATTCCAAGAATTGTGAAACCCAATGTGTCACACTTTTATCACGCATGTTCGGAAAGTGGGACAACAGTTACCACTTAGAACCACATGAAATCAAATGACATGACAATCATTTAATGCAATGACTATTCAGATTCAAGAAGACAAATCGATAAGATTGCTTCTGATTATAACCTTTCGAATTTATGAAACTTCCTTACTTTAGAAAGCTCATGTTTCAAAGTCAACAAAAACATTCTCAGAATTGAATCTAGAGTTCTGTAAACATTCTGAAATACATCCATTCATTATGGACAAAAATCCATAAATAAGTTTTTCAGAATAAAAACCAATTTATCTTCAGTAAGGGGTTTTCTAAAAATATCAGCTCATTGATGGTATGTATCAACAAATTTTAGATGAAAAATACCCTTATGAACATAGTCACGTAAAAAGTGATGTTTAATTTCAATATGCTTAGCCCTAGAATGCAAGATAGGATTCTTAGATAAACAGATAGCAGAAGTATTATCACAGAGAATAGGAATGTTACTCTCAGATATCTGATAATCGTCCAGCTGACTCTTCATCTAGAGTATCTGAGTGCTTCATCTAGAAGCTGCAATATATTTAGCTTCAGTTGTTGAAAGCACAATCGTTGACTGTCTCTTGTTGGACCATGAGTTCAAATTGTCTCCTAGAAAATGACAACTTCCCAGAGTACTTTTTCTTTCTATTTTGTCTCCAGCACAATCATCATCATAATACCCTACTAATTTGTATTCACTTGATTTTCTATAAAATAAACCAAGGTTAGTAGTAACCTTTTAGATACCTAAAGATTCTCTTAACAACAGTTAAGTGAGTTTCCCTAGGATCTGATTGGAAGCAAGCACATATGTAGACACTGAATAAAATATCAGATCTAGAAGCAATTAGATAAAGGAGAGAGCCTATCATACATATGAATAACTTCTGATTCACCTTACTGCTTACCTATTCTTTCTCCAAAATACACGTAGGATGCATTGGAGTATTTGCTTGCTTGCATTCTGATAAGTTAAACTTCTTCAGAAGTTCCTTTGTATATTTGCTCTGATGAATGTATGTTCCTGCTGAACATTGATCAATATGGATTCCCATAAAGAACTTAAGTTCTCCCATCAGACTCATTTCAATTTCTTCTTGCATTGACTTATCAAAATCCTTGCACAACGAAGCATTAGCAGAACCAAAAATAATATCATCAACATAAATTTGCACAAACAAAATATCATTCTTAAAGGTTTTACAAAAGAGAGTTGTGTCCACTTTCCCTCTAGTAAAATTAGTTTCCAAAAGGAAGTTACTTATTTTATCATACCAAGCTCTGGGAGCTTGTTTCAGACCATATAACAACTTGTTCAGTTTAAAAGCAAAGTCAAGATTTTGAGAGCTTTCAAAACCAGGAGGTTGATGCACATATACTTCTTCAGAAATATATCCATTTAATAATGCAATATTAAATTCCATATGATAAAGGATGATGTTATGATTGACTGCAAACAAAATTAAAAGACGAATATACTCTAACCTGGAAACTGGATAAAAGGGTTATGTATAGTTTATACCTTATTGTTGACTATAACCTTGTGCTATCAATTGAGCCTTATTTTTGACAACCTCACCTTTTTCATTGAGGTTGTTTCTAAAGACCCATTTGGTTCCAATGACATGGAAATCCATTGGTTTCTGAACAAGATCCCAAGCGTAGTTTCTGGTGAGATGATTATGTTCTTCTTGCATAGCCAGAATCCATTCATCATCCAAAAGAGATTTTTCAATAGATGTGGGTTGTATCAGAGATACTAAACCTATAAAAGTATCTTTAGAAGGTTTGAATGAAGATCTAGTTCTGACTAAAGCATTTTTATCTCCCAGAATCAGTTCTTCAGAATGAGAAGTTCTTGATCTACTCTTCTTTTGATGAGTTGGACCAATGATAGCTTCTGGTTGAGTCATATCTAAGTTGTTTGCTTCAGATTCTTTAGCTTTTTCTTCTGAGTCTTTTTCTCCAGAATTAGTATCCTTGGAGTTTGAAAGATTGATCTTTAAATCTGCAAATTTCTCAACTAGCTTTGACTTTTCAGGGTCAGGCTTATCATTAAATCTAACATGAATTGATTCTTCAACAACTCGTGTTTCAGTGTTAAAGATTATATAGCCTTTAGAGTGTTTAGAATATCCTAACAATAAACACTTTTGTGCTTTAGAGCCAAACTTGCCAAGATTTTCTTTAGTGTTCAACAAAAAACACTCACAGCCATAAGGGTGAAAGTAAGAAATGTTAGGCTTTATGTTCTTCCATAATTTATAAGGAGTCTTACCTAGAATAGGAATGATAGAGATCCTATTATGAATATAACATGTTGTGTTAACTGCTTCTGCCTAGAAATGCTTATCCATGTCAGTTTCTTGAATCATGGTGTAAGCCGTTTCTTACAAAGTTATATTCTTCCTTTCTACAACCCCATTTTGCTGTGGAGTTCTAGGACATGAGAAATCATGGAAAATTCCATTTGCATCAAAAATATTTTCAAAATGTTTATTCTCAAATTCGCCATCATGATCACTTCTAACTCTGACTATTTTGTAGTTCAGTTCTGTTTGCACTAGTGAGCAGAAAGTAGAGAACACAAAATGTGATTCATCCTTGTGTTTCAAGAACTTTACCCATGTCCATCGACTATAGTCATCAATAATGACCAATCCATACTTCTTTCCATTGATAGAGGCAGTTTTCACTAGTCCAAACAAATATATGTGTAGAAGTTCTAACGGTCTAGAGGTAGAAACAATAGTTTTTTCTTTGAAAGATGTTTTAGAAAACTTGACTTTCTAACATGCTTCACAAAGAGCATCTGAAGCGAACTTCAAGTCGGGTAAGCTTCTGACTAATCCAAGCTTATTTAGCTGAGAAATCCTTCTCATGCTAACATGGCCCAAACGTCTATACCATACCCATTAATCCTCATTAATAGACATTAGACATTTTACATTTTGATACTCAAGATCAGAAAGTCTGATTTTATAAATGTTGTTCTTTCTCTTCCCGTTAAAGAGGATTGTACCATCTTTCTGACTAACATCCTTACATGACTATTGATTAAAAATGATATCATAACCATTGTCACTAAGTTGACTAATAGACAAAAGGTTATGCATCAGACCATCAACTAAAAGAACATTAGTAACATAAGGATGTTTACTGTTACCAATAGTTCCAGAGCCAATGGTCTTTCCTTTCTGGTTTCCTACGAGACCAACGAAGCCTCCAGGCTTAAGTTCCAAATCTTATAACATAGACCTTCTGCCCATCAGATGTCGCGAGCATCCACTGTCCAGGTACCATGTTTGGTGTTTCAGCTGAGCTGCTAAGGATGTCTGTAACATAAATTATTTTATCCTTAGGTACCCACTTTCTGGGTCGTCTCTTGTTAGTTTTCCTAGAGTTTCTTACAACTTTGGTTTTTTAGCAGAAGGATAATCATGGGGAATTTGTGCATGATACTTAGGTTTCAGAACTGAGTTCTTACCCTTTGTGTGTTTCTGTGTTTGTGCAGAAATATCAAGCTCAGTGCCAGCAGGCATGAAATGCACATAGAGAGGTTTTGGTTTAACCTTCTGACTTTCGTTAGGTTTTATAGTTTCTGTACAACCTAAACCTTTCTTGCCATTTCTGCTAACTCCATAGATCAAAGAAGCCATTTTGCTTCTATCTATGCTTTTAGCTAAAAATTACTAGAATGCTCTATCTTATATAATGACTCAATCAGTACCAGAAGCTTCTGAGAATATTTCCTCCTCTAGTTTTGAAAATTTTCTTTTCAAAGCAGAGTTGTTACTTTCTAAAGAAAATACTTTTTCATTTAAAGAGGAAATATCTTTCTCAAGCTCACTGCGAGTTTCAGACGCAACTACTTGGACTTGTTTAAGGTCCTTGTATTTACTCTGAAGACTCTGGTACTTTTCCAACATTTCAGAGAGACATGATTCAAGATCAAAACGATATGGGTTAGAAAATACCTCTTCAAAATCGAACTCGGATTCTGATTCCGACAACACCTTGTCTTCTGGTTTTTCATAACCTTCTAGAATTATTGTTATTGCTATCAATGCAACATTTGCTTGTTCCTCGTCAGAATCTTCTTCTTTTGATTCTGAGTCATCCCATGTAGCCATCAGCCTTTTCTTTCCTTTAGATGCATTATTCTTAGAACTTCTGTCCTTTTTCAACTTAGGACAATCATTTTTGTACTGACCCGACTCTTTGCACTCAAAGCAAATAACTTCTTTTCTAGAACCTTGCTTCTTTTATCCAGACAAAGAATCAAAATGACCATCAATCCTTCTGGTTCCTCTGAACTTCCCTTGACTATTGTGCCTATCCTTCTAGAGTCTATGAACTCTCTTTGAAATCAGAGATAACTTATCATCATCTTCTGAGTCCTCATAAGTACCTTCGTATTCTTCCTCAGCATGATAATCTTTTGTCTTCTCACGCTTATATTTTAAAGCAACCAATTTACCTCTCTTTTGAGGTTCATCTTCCTCAAGCTCAATCTCGTGGCTTCTTAAAGAACTAATAAGTTCTTCAAGACTGATATTGTTGAGATCCTTTTCCAGCTTCAAAGTAGTTACCATAGGTCTCCATTTTTTATGAATACTTATGATAATCTTCTTGACATGGTCAGCTGTAGAGTATCCTTTGTCCAGAACTTTCAGTCCTGCAACAAGCATCTGAAACCTTGAGAACATAGTCTCAACTATTTCATCATCTTCCATATTGAATGACTCGTACTTCTGGATTAAGTCAAATGCCTTTGTCTCCTATACTTGAGCATTACCTTCATGAGTCATTCTAGAGAGTCAAAAATAGATTTGGCAGAATCTTTGTTTGTTATATTCTCATACTTAGTATAAGAGATATCATTTAGCAATATAGTTTTGGCCTTATGGTGATTTTTGAAATCTTTCTTATAGTGATCAGTCATAACACTTCTTGCTATATTATTTCGTTCAACATTAACTGGGTGAACGTAGCTATCGACTACAAGATCCCAAAGATCAACATCATAACCAAGAAATAAACTTTCTATTCTATCTTTCCAATAATCAAATTTCTCACAATCAAATATTGGTGGTTTTGCATGATGGAGAATAGCGAACCAAGGCGCAGCAGAATTTTAAAATTTCTCCATTTAGTGATCCTTACGAATGGGCATGATCAGTGATAGAATCGTTACCTCTTGTGGTGATTCAAACCTTTGGTGCAGATCTCTGATAATGATCAAACCTTTGATACAGATCCACGGGGCGATCATGAACGTTGAACGATGACAACATCTCTACTCAGTCCACACGAACGGATTCCTTCAATCGCAGTGCTATCTGTTATGAATAAAGGCTTTGAGTGAGAGAAAGAGGGAAACAAAATTCCAAGTCTCTACTTGAATTTCTGTCTGAGTGGATTGGAGTGACAATGCTTCTACCCAAGGGGTTCTATTTATAGAACCACTTGTGTGGGCTTCAAGCTAAAAAGCCCACTTAAGTGTATTTTGGCCCATATCTTATAATATGCCCAAAATCACGCATTTAACATAATAAACAATGAGCGGTATCTAGCAACACATCACTGCTACCCAAGTCACAAAAATGTCATGTGATCTGACAAAACCTCCTGTGATAATAATTATGTGTATAATTACCCCTTTGCCCTTATGTCTATATTAAACACAAGGTATAGACCGTGTCACCCTTGTCCAGTTCAATATTGGGCCCATAAACATTTATCCTGTTACGCAGGATTGGCAAATTCCATCTAGGACACTCATGTCCCTCGGCATGCTTCGTGGAGTACCCATCAACTGTCTTTATGGTTATCCAGTTACGGACAATGTTGGATCAGCAATAAAGCACTCGACTCCACATCTAGGATCCATAGTGGTTTCAGGTCGAAGAGTGGTATACACTATTATCACCATGAGAATAACTTATGACACTTTGCATAACTTTCTATATAGTATTCTCATAGCGGGTCAATCCGGTATAAATATTACTCCTAATATTCATACCTATGTTTAAGACTTGATAACTCTTTATCCATGATCCATGAGATGTGATCATCAGTCTACAAACATAATAGTCTTAATGCTTTAATGTTATCCCACTTCACATTTAAGCTCGACTACGGATACTTTAAGAACAATGCCCTTATGTTTAATGTGTTCTCATGATTAAGTCACACTTAATACATTAAACGGACTATCTATTCTAGGGACTTTATTAATCAACCATAATAAAGAAAGTGCCTTTTATTATTAATAAATAATTCGATACAAGTACCAAAAGTATTGGCCTCTAGGGCTTACACCAACAATCTCCCACTAGCACTAGAGCCAATCAGGCATACCCCGTATGCCCATTGATCTAGTATGGCCATCATGCTTCTGTTGTGCAAGAGGCTTTGTCAGTGGGTCAACTATATTGTCAAGTGTAGGTACTTTACATATTTTCACATCTCCTCTATCTATTATCTCTCGAATGAGATGATAACGCCTAAGTATGTGTTTGGATCGTTGGTGAGATCTAGGCTCCTTAGCTTGTGCGATAGCACCATTGTTATCACAATAGAGACCAATGGGATCCACAACGCTAGGGACTATGCCAAGTTCACTAATGAACTTCCTGATCCAAACAGCTTCCTTTGCTGCACTTGAGGCAGCAATATACTCGGCCTCGATTGTAGAATCAGCAACTGTATCTTGCTTCGAACTTTTCCAGCTCACATCGCCATCGTTCAAGCAAAACACATAACCAGATTGCGATCTAAAGTCATCCTTGTCTGTCTGGAAGCTAGCATCAGTGTAACCAATTACATCCAACTCTTCCTGATCTCCATATATCAAGAATGATTCCTTAGTCCTTCTCAAGTACTTAAGGATATTTTTAACAGCTACCCAATGGACATCACCAGGATCAGATTGGTACCTACTCGTTGCACTTAAAGCATACGAGACATCTGGTCAAGTACATAACATGGCATACATGATAGATCCTATTGCAGATGCATATGGAATCTTATTCATGCGTTCCCTTTCTTCCTTAGTTGAAGGGGATTGTGTTTTTGATAGACACAGGCCATGTTGCATAGGTATGAATTCTTTCTTGGAATCATGCATATTAAAGCGTCTCAGCACATTGTCTATGTATGTACTCTGACTTAGGCCAAGCAGTTTTTGTGATCTATCTCTATAGATTCTGATTCCTAATATATAGGCTGCTTCACCTAGGTCCTTCATAGAAAAGCATTTCCCCAACAAAGTCTTTACTTGTTGCAGGGTAGGGGCATCGTTTCCAATGAGTAATATGTCATCTACATATAACACCAGGATCACGATCATGCTCCCACTAACCTTCTTGTAGACACAAGGATCATCTTCGTTCTGGATGAATCCATATTGTTTTACCGTTTCATCAAAACGAAGATTCCAGCTTCTGGAAGCTTGCTTCAATCCATAGATTGATCTTTGTAGCTTACATATCTTATGGGCTTCTTCTGGTATGTCAAATCCTTCAGGCTGTGTCATGTACACATCCTCAAGAAGATTCCCATTAAGGAAAGCAGTTTTGACATCCAACTGCCATATTTCATAATCATGATATGCAGCGATAGCAAGTAAAATCCGAACAGATTTAAGCATTGCAACTGGTGAAAAGGTTTCATCATAGTCAACACCATGAATTTGTTTATATCCTTTTGCAACCAGTCTTGCCTTATAGGTATGTACCTTACCATCCATGTCAGTCTTTTTTTTGAAGACCCACTTGCATCCTATAGGATTAACTCCTACAGGAGGCTCTACCAAGTTCGAAACTTGGTTCGTGTACATGGAATCTATTTCGGATTTCATGGCCTCTATCCACTTCTCAGACTCGGGACCAGTTACGGCCTCTTGGTAGGTCACAGGCTCATCTTGATCCATGAGTAATACATCACCTTGATCTGTTATGAGATATCCATATCTCTCAGGTAGGTGACGTATCCTGCCTGACCTACGCTGGTCTTGTTCTACTTGAGCAGGTTGCTCTTCCACAACCATTTGTGTTTCCTGCTCTAATTCCTCCATAGGTGTATCGATGCTTTGTGATTCTTGAATTTCTTCAAGCTCTACTTTCCTCCCACTGGTTCCTTTGGAAATAAAATCCTTTTCTAGGAAAACTCCAGTTCGAGCGACAAACACTTTGCCCTCAGAAGGATTGTAGAAGTAATATCCTCTTGTTTCTTTAGGATACCCCGCAAATAAGCATTGGTCAGATTTGGGCTCAAGCTTAGTTGAAATTTGTCGTTTCACATAAACTTCGCAACCCCAAATCTTCATGTAAGACATATGTGGTTTCTTACCACTCCATATCTCATATGGTGTCTTATCAACCTTTTTGGATGGAACACGGTTAAGTGTGTAAGCTGCGGTCAACAGCGCATGTCCCCAAAAGGAGTTTGGAAGATCGGCTTGACTCATCATGGATCGGACCATGTCCAACAGGGTTCGATTTCTTCTCTCAGACACACCATTCCATTGGGGTGTTCCAGGAGAAGTGAGTTGGGATAGGATCCCACACTCTTTCAGATGGTCATCAAACTCTAGGCTTATATTCACCACCTCGATCTGATCGAAGAGCTTTAATATTCTTACCTAGTTGGTTTTGTACTTCATTCTTGAATTCTTTGAACTTTTCAAAGGACTCTGATTTGTGTTTCATTAAATACACATAACCATATCTATTGAAATCATCAGTGAATGTGATGAAGTACTGAAAACCTCCTCTGGTTGATATGTTCAGTGGACCACATACATCAGTATGTATGAGGGCCAAAAGATCATTTGCTCTTTCACATTTTCTTGTGAATGGAGACTTTGTCATCTTTCCAATTAAACAAGATCTGCATGTCTCATATGATTCATAATCAAAAGAGTCCAACAGTCCATCTTTATGGAGTTTGGAAATGCGTTTCTCATTTATGTGGCCTAATCGACAATGCCAAAGGTAAGTTGGATTTAACTCATTAGGTTTCATCCTTTTAGGATTAATGTTATAAATAGGCATTTCAAGATCAATGACATATAGTCCATTGTTCATTTGCGCAGTTGCATAGAATATATCATTCAAATAAATTGAACAACAATTGTTCTTTATTATGAATGAAAAACCGAACTTGTCCAAACAAGAAACGGAAATAATATTCCTGCTAATTGCTGGTACATAATAACAGTTCTCTAACTGAATTATTAAACCACTAGGTAAAGTCAATTCATAAGTTCCTACGGCTAAGGCAGCAACCTTTGCTCCATTACCAACTCGTAAGTCGACTTCACCTTTTGCCAATTTTCTACTCCTTTTTAGTTCTTGCACATTTGTACAAATGTGAGAACCGCATCCAGTATCTAATACCCATGATGCAGAAGTAGATAAATTAATTTCAATAACAAAAATACCTGAAGTTGGAGTCTCTACTCCATTCTTCCTATCTTCCAGGTACTTTGGGCAGTTCCTCTTCCAGTGTGCGGTCTTACCGCAATGGAAGCAGGTGCCTTCCTTTTATATGCTTCCACTAGGCTTCAAAGCAGCACTAGTGGGTTTGGGTTTGGCAACTTCCTTGCCTTTCCCTTTATCATGTTTGAGGACAATCCTCATGTCTCGGTACCAATCCAGAAAATTTGTCCCAGACAATTTTTTTTCCTTGTCAAGGTTTGATCGCAATATGTTGTTAGAGGTGTTTGTTGTCATGGTAATCTACACAAGGATTAATGAAAATATAAGTATCATTGACATATTTAATTAGGCCTTTAATTAAACATGCTCCCACCATTTTATTCAAAACAAATGACCCTCATCATTTGATTCGGGAAATCCCGTTGGAAGATTTTCTAGTGGGTCGAGATCCATATTTCACTTCGTTCTAAGTCCGCGTAGGCGGATTACACAAAACTAGGTTATTTTAGGTAGGAACTCCTTCCAATTGTATCTCATACAACTCTCGAAAATTTCAGTTGGGTGAATAACTCCTTATTCTAATCCATCATATGGATCATTCCCAACTCTTGCTTCTAAACATATATATAATCTTATTATAATTTGTTTAGTTAAGTTTGACCCATTGTTTTAACAGTTGGATATTACAATTATCCCATCGCACCTTACTAATATATAGATCATGCACCTCGCGTAGGCGAAACCTACATTATCCATTACTAGTCTTGATGAGTGTTAAAACTTGGAAAGCATAAACTTAATATTTAATTTGAGGGAATTGCAATTTTTCTGATCTCACCGGCTTGTTTATCATATAAACCGTCTCTCACATGCATCAACATACATTCACATGCATCAACATACATAATGAAACAGTTATGGCCCCTAGCGCAATTGTTCTCCCAAGCCAATGAGAGAACCTAAGCTAACCTACAACGATCTAAGCTTCTCCAAGCAAGATCTTCAAGGTTGTCCTCCTTTGGCACTGACTTCTTTGCTTTCTTCATATCATTACATTACATGAAAGAAACTCGTTTTACATACGAGGGAGTGAGATGAGAAAAGAAGTTACATTTGGGAGATTAAGAGAGAGGCACGACACGCAGGTCGTATTTTAAAAACCCAAAACAAAACTAAGGAAAACTAAGGCCATAACCGATCACCACAAGACAATAATAAACACTTTATTATTATTATTATTAATTCCTTTAATTAATAAAATCAAATTAAATTTCGACGATCGATCACACTACGCAGAGTTAGCCGGGGGTCCGCTGCCCGGTCAGCGGGTGGTTTCGCTGACCGTTCAGCGGACAGGGGTCAAGGGGGCAGCGCCCCTGCTCGAAAATTTTAATGAACAATTCATTTAAAATTGACGTCGTTTTTTGTATCAACACTTGATACTTCAAAGCACTTTTTCTAGCCGAACAGGTGAATTTTTCCTTGCGTTAACCGGTTAACCATATGCGTTAACTGGTTAACACTGTTTGAAAACTTTTAGAAAATTCTTTTCTGCCTTGCGTTAACCGGTTAACCATATGCGTTAACCGGTTAACACTGTTGAAAAATTTCTTGGAAAACTGGTTTCCACCTTGCGTTAACCGGTTAACCAAATGCGTTAACCGGTTAACACTGTTTGAAAATCTCAAAAAATTTATTTCGTATTGCGTTAACCGGTTAACCATACGCGTTAACCGGTTAACACTGTTCGGAAAAGTGTTTAGAACATACAACTCTTGTGCAATCAAACCCCAATTGCATAACTCTCTGACAGCACAACCCTTGTGCCGTCACTAACCCTGATGCACCAATTTTAGACCGTCAAAAACATCTCGATTGTTAATTCAGTATGATTGATCAACACGTCATTGCTTCACCATACTAATGTCGGATCAAGAAGCAAACGACCATTGATCGCTCAAAGGAAAACAATCACTGAGGGTTTGAATGAACGAAACGAGAATACTATATCATATATAATGTATTTTGCATCAGGATTACATATATCACATATGTGTAACTTGATCGATCTCAATTTAACCTTTGATTCATTCTGTCTTTAATCATATTATTACAGAACAAAAACAGTTATCAGATTCATGGTTTCGTAAGTGGCTCTGATACCACTGATGGAAAATAGTCATCCAAGGCGCAGCGGAATTTAAAAATTTCTCCATTTAGTGATCCTTATGAATGGGCATGATCAGTGATAGAATCGTTACCTCTTGTGGCGATTCAAACCTTTGGTGCAGATCTCTGATAATGATCAAACCTTTGATACAGATCCACGAGGCGATCACGAACGTTGAACGATGACAACATCTCTACTCAGTCCACACGAACGGATTCCTTCAATCGCAGTGCTAGCTGTTATGAATGAAGGCTTTGAGTGAGAGAAAGAGGGAAACAAAATTCCAAGTCTCTACTTGAATTTCTGTCTGAGTGGATTGGAGTGACAATGCTTCTACCCAAGGGGTTCTATTTATAGAACCACTTGTGTGGGCTTCAAGCTAAAAAGCCCACTTAAGTGTATTTTGGCCCATATCTTATAATATGCCCAAAATCACTTAAGTATTTGGTACCTTACCATATTTCGTCTCCCACTTAAGTGCACCGTACCTTACGGTGTTCCTTAGTTACTCTATCTCTCATCAATCCGTCCTTTGTGTGTGACCCTATAGGTTTTCGCGGCGTTGGCAATTATATTAAATCACGCATTTAACATAATAAACAATGAGCGGTATCTAGCAACACATCACTGCTACCCAAGTCACAAAAATGTCATGTGATCTGACAAAACCTCCTGTGATAATAATTATGTGTATAATTACCCCTTTTCCCTTATGTCTATATTAAACATAAGGTATAGACCGTGTCACCCTTGTCCAGTTCAATATTGGGCCCATAGACATTTATCCTGTTACGCAGGATTGGCAAATTCCATCTAGGACACTCATGTCCCTCAGCATGCTTCGTGGAGTACCCATCAACTGTGTTTATGGTTATCCAGTTACGGACAACGTTGGATCAGCAATAAAGCACTCGACTCCACATCTAGGATCCATAGTGGTTTCAGGTCGAAGAGTGGTATACACTATTATCACCATGAGAATAACTTATGACACTTTGCATAACTTTCTATATAGTATTCTCATAGCGGGTCAATCCGGTATAAATATTACTCCTAATATTCATACCTATGTTTAAGACTTGATAACTCTTTATCCATGATCCATGAGATGTGATCATCAATCTACAAACATAATAGTCTTAATGCTTTAATGTTATCCCACTTCACATTTAAGCTCGACTACGGATACTTTAAGAACAGTGCCCTTATGTTTAATGTGTTCTCATGATTAAGTCACACTTAATACATTAAACGGACTATCTATTCTAGGGACTTTATTAATCAACCATAATAAAGAAAATGCCTTTTATTATTAATAAATAATTCGATACAAGTACCAAAAGTATTGGCCTCTAGGGCTTACACCAACATTGCACTGTAATGATCTCTGTCAATGTTGTTAACAACATTAACAACATTAGCAGCGACCATTGTTTCTCACACAAACTGGATCGATACTGAACACGGTGAAGTGTTGATAAATCTTTTATCACAATCAGACCGGCACTCTGATGCCGATTGAAGGTGTGAAAAACACAAGAAAAGGGTTTTGAATTGGGTTTTACAAAACAAAATCTTTTTCCAAAACAAGAACACCACTTAAATAGTTAATAACAAGGAGATAAAAACACAAGTATTTTTATCCTAGTTCGCTTGAAACTTAAAGCTACTCCAGTCCACCCGCCAAAGTGATTTTTCCTTATACACAAGGACTTAATCCACTATAATCAACAAATTACAATAATCATAAAGAATAACCTTCCATATCTTCTCAAGGATCCGACTATACCCTAGTCTCCTTAAGGACTGATAATGAATAACCTTCTTTGTCTTCTCAAGGATCCAACTATACCCTAGTCTCCTTAAGGAATCAAACAAACAGTTTGAATAATATTTTATGTGTTACAAGATGCTTCTATACAAGCATATTTTACACAAATGATAAACAATTACTTAAAGAAAAACTGTGTACAAAAGTTGATAGCTTCTCACAAAGAAACAAACTTGTCAAAATGTTGTAGCACCGGCAGATTTCTTAAAGTCTCCAAGTCTCACTTATATATCATAAGAAGAAGATCGTTGAAGGGAAAAATTGGGAAAACAAGTAGAGAGGATGTCCACTGGTGAAAGTAGTGATACTGCATACTGTCCTTCACCCATAAAATCAGTCACACGTGTGATGTATAGTACTGTCCTCTGCCCACGAAATCAGGTAGTGGAAAGGATATTTGATTTGTACTATGTACTATTTGATCACATACCCATTTGATCTTATCTTCAAGTTCACTTGGCTTCTGATGAAAGTTGATGAAACATGAAATAAAGAAACATAAATTTCAATTCAGAAACTTCATAATCTTTGGCCAGAACCTTGACAATGTTAGTAGTCTGGCTTGAGATCTTTAGTATCTTCAGAATCTTCAAAGTCTTAAGAATATATAGTCAGAACTTTGATAACCTCAAACTTCTGGTTTGAGATCTTCAGAATCTTCAGCTACGTGACACAACTTCAAAAGTTCGCCATTCTTCATAAGTTTGGTGATCAGAGTCACGTCCAGAAGCACGAATTGAGAGAACGTTGCAGCAATAACATGGCGTCTCCTTAGAAGCTTATCAGGAGTGAAACAACATAGAAGCAGAAAGATCATTGCAACATCAACATTGAACATCTTTCAGGACTTCTTATGATTAGCGCAGAAGCGAAACTGAAACTCGTTGTTCAGAAACTGATGGCGTTGCACGTCATATACTCAGAATCATAACTGGATATTAAAATTACACAATAACAAACCATTAGAGTACTAAAATTATTCTCACACAAATACAAGATTTTTATCATCAAAACTCAAGGTGTAGATGCATAACTAAATATTGTTCTAACAATTGCTCCATATACTCCTCAACACAATGGTTTTGCTGAAAGGAGAAACCGAACTTTGCTTGGTATGACAAGGAGCATGCTGAAGGAGAAGAAGCTTCCTAACACTTTGTAGGGAGAAGTTGTTGACATTGCAACATATGTGCTAAACAGGTGTCTAACTAAGAAGATGAAGGAAATTGTTCCTTTTGAGAGATGGACTAGAGATAAGCAAAGTGTGAGTCATTTCAGAGAATTTGGTTATATCGTTTATAAACACATTCCAGGTGCTACTAGAAAGAAGTTGGATGATAGAAGCAAGGTGATGTTACTGGTGGGATACCACAGCATAGGTGATTATACGCTTTATTGTCCATTCACTAATAAGGTTGAAGTCAATAGAGATGTTGTTGTGAAAGAGTCAAAAGTATGGGATTGAAGCAAGTCTAAATCCAACTCCAGTGCATAGTTAAGTTATGAATATATTGATTTTGATTCTGAAGATGAGTCAGAGCCTGAAAATGATTCTGAGAGTGAGTTAGAATCAGGGAGAGATTGATTCTGAGGAAGAATCTGATTCTTATCCAGATTCTGATGATGATTCAAATTCTGGTGATTGTAACACCTCAAAATTTGCCCTCCTCTCTTGGGACTAGCTTAACATATTTGCATATCATTTTAGGTCATTAGGCATTGCATATTGCATATCATGTGGTTACATGGTGCAAGTCATTCTCCCAAGTCTTGGTCAGAAGATGAGGAAGTCAAAGTGCAAGCTAGGGTTTTATTGGACTGGTCAGCAATCATCTGAGGATGTGGAGGTCCAAATTAGGGTTTTGTGATTCTCAAGGAGATTTGGTCTTCATCTTGTTTGAAAGGATACATCATCATCATGGTTTGTCATCATCAAGTGTTTGTTCAGGATACGTTGAGATTAGGGTTTTGACCACTGGTCAACCCTAATTAGTTGCATTGGGCCAATCAGGGCATGGCTAGGAGATGGGGTCTATGATGGATATGAGGATCAACATGTGATTGTATGGAGCATATTGAGGCTAGGGTTTCATCCTTGGGCCATTTCATCAGAAAATTGGGGCTCAGAGTGATCAGTGCATTGCCAAATTCATCTATCAGTTGAAAAGTCAACTGTGGTCAACTGTGCTTGATTTTATGGATTTGGAGGTGGAAGTGAGTTGGATACACTTCATTCATGTTGGAACAAGTGTTATTTGACATTTCAAAGCTCAGGAATGGAGAAAATCAAGTCAGAACAAAAATTGCCAAAAATAGAAAGTGACTTGTAATGGAAGTTTCCAAAAATGGAAAGTTTTTGACCTCAAAATTACATGTCCAAGGAAGCTTCAAATGAAAATTTGTTCAACATGAAAGTGGTAGATCTTGTTCTCACCTTTCCAAAAAGTCCAAGAACTTGAAAATCCCATGTATGGTTGGCAAGTTATGGTCCATTCAATTTCAAAAATGACCCATAATCAGAGGGGCATAACTTCCACATGGAGTGTCCAAATTGAGTGATCTTTTTATGTGCAAACTCCATTTGACATGTACTTTCATGGTGCATAATTGGAATTCATCAAAAATGGTCAATGCAAAAAGTCAATTTTCAAGTGTACAATTAAAGATCCAAGGGCAAAATGGTCCAAGTTGAGAAATAATGAGAATTTTGGCATGGGGATTTTTGCAACACCTCACAAATGCAATTTGAAAATGGTTTGAACTGTCATAACATGTTGAGGTTCATTATTTGGTCAAGTCACTTGTGAATTGCATTTGAAAATTATACCATTTGCCATGACATAGTGAAAATCAAAATTACACAACCAATGACCATGGGACAAGTTGCAACACATCACACATGGCATTTTGAGAGTGTGTGAGCTGTCATACAGCTGTCACAGAGCCTTAAGTGAAAAGACATATTTGCCCTTGCTTAAGAAAATTGCATTTTGCTAATCACATTGCATTTGGTTAATTGGATGATTAAGAGGTGATTAGTTGGAAGTATTTAATCCTAATCCTAACTAACTCTTGATCAGAATCACATTTCACAAGAAATTGCAACCAATTTTCCCTCCAAATTCTCCAAAAGCTCAAGAACATTCAAGAGCAAAATTCCACAAAACTCTTTCAATTCTCCATCAAATCGTGTGATTCTTTTTGCTGCCATCTCCATTCATCTTCTTCTTCAACTGTTTTGGAAAAGCAACATCAAAATCTCCACGAGTCTCCACTGTCCATTCTTGATGCATCCATGGCAAAATGAAATTCTGTCAACTAGAAGTGACATTGGATCGAGCTGAGCATTGAAGTCATCTTCCCTAGCGTCATTCTTCATCTGTTTTGAGAATTCGCGCGCAATAGCTCAAGGATTCATCGCTGCCTTCAAATTAAGGTGAGATTTCGAATCTCGTGATTTGATGAGTTGTTATATGCGTTTTATAGAGCGTTCAACATAGATGATTGTGATGCCTTTAGTTTTTGAAATGGATGATTATAGAGAGAGATATTTCGATTTGAAGTTGTGAATGCAAAACCTAATTTGCTCGATCCGTGAGCTACAGTGATAATTAGGCAATTTAGGTTACATATTCGTGCTCCTGATGATTAGACCTTTCCATTGGTTATACGCATGATGATTTTTGTTGAGATTCATTGTTCTTGATGTTCTTGCCATTGCTGGGAAATTGATGATGATTTCTGGAAAAATAGGGCGTTTGATCTTCATTTCTGGTTTTTGCTTTTGAATTTTTGTTTGCCGCGCCCAGCAGCCAATAGAAACATTTCGTTTCTAAGCTCAAAACGGTGTCGTTTTGAGGAACTTCAAGATATTTTCAAAAATGCCACTGGCGCCATTTATTTATTTAATTATTCTATTTCATTTTTTCTTGTTTTCCATTTAATTACATAAACTTCAAAAATTAATAACTCCTTCATTTTTGATCCAATTTAAGTGAAACTTTTTGTGCCATACTCATGAAATTGTGTAGAATTTAATGGACATTTTTGGAAATTTTTTGCATGGATGGAAAAATAAAATGGCTAGGGTTTGTAGAATGTGACACAATTGTATACATGTTGCCATAACCTTTGTGAAATGCTCATACATTAAAAGAAATTCCTGAAATTTTTTGAGCTCATTCTAGACATGTTGATGGTGATTTACATATAAAGTTTGTGATTTTTGGATACCTGATGATTGAGATATGATTTTTTGAATATAGGTGTGACAATTTGTGTCACACCTAGCTAGGTCAACTTCATGAATTCTTTTGCCTAGCCTATGATTGTTGGAATGGATTGAAATTTTGCATGGATGATTATTGACATGTTGAGATGTTATGTGAATTTTTCTGGATTTTTATATGGCATTTTCAATTTGATTGATATTTTTCTTCTCTGTTGGTTCATTGTGCAAGCTTATATGACACATGTTTGTATATCTTGTGTGAAATTCTCATCTGGTTTTGGATAAATGTGAAATTTGGTGTGCTGATTGTAGACACATTATAGGACATCATAGTTTTGGTCCCATTCATTTCTTAATTGTTCTCACTGTTTTATGAATTTTTGAAGTGAATGCTTGTGTTGATGCTATGAATTGGCTTGAATAATTGTGTCTGGATTTCTTGATTTTCATTGACCTAGTTCCTTTTGTCCAATTGAGCTGAAAATTGACATGCTATACCTTGAATATGTCCTGTTTAGGTGTGAATTATTTGAGGATTTTTGGAATTATTTTGGTATGCTTTTGATGGAATTCATTCTGTTTGGACATTGGATGTTGCATTTGACCTAGTTTGACTTGTTTTGGTCATGAAATGAATATGGTGAATGATATGAGTATGGGATCAATTGTATTGGCTTTTGATTTGTTTGAATTTGATTTTGGTTGAGAATTACTTGCTGTTTAGAATTTTTTTCTCCCTTTTGGACCCTAGGCTTGGCCTAGTGGTCTTGTTTCTCACATTTGGATTGACTTTTCAGGATGAAATGCATGATGCTTAAGGAGAATGCTTCAAGTCAATTAAATTGAGATTGTTGGATGTTTTGAACTAATTTGACTTTGTTTTGTAGGTTGTGAAGCTTGAGCTTGAGCTTATAGCTTGCACTTGTGTGCATTAATCTGTGTTGCTTAATCTGTATAGTCTGACTGATTAACATTTGCTGTTTATTGTTGTTTGTCTGAGTACTGATGATACTTGATTGATTTCAGGTACATTTAGTCGCTTACAGTTCTTTAAGAACTTGCTTGCTGCTGCTTGGTTTTTAAACCACTTGAGGTAGGACTTCTATTCTTCATGTAGTCTGGGAGACCCGGCCTGTTACCTGGCCGGGCAATTGTCTGAAGTCCTCCTTAAGAGGCAATGTTTGTGGTTGTTTACATTTGTGCCAAGCAGGTAAAGACCTCTAAGAGGCAATTGGTGGATCAAAGGGATATGCAATCTATCCCCCACTATTCTGTGAGTCGTCCCTCTGCTCACACGGCTGTGTGTTGATGCATTGGGACACAAACCCAAGATCTTGTGCTGTTGCACAATCGAGTCAGAGTCTTTGAGCGTAGAAGGGTCCCTCCATTCTGGACCCACGCTCCTTTGTCTGAAGCTCTCCCTGGTCAGGGATAAGAGCTATGAAGTCTAATCTTCACTCACCTTTCATCTGCTTCACCTTAGCCTCGCAATGGCAAGGTTAAGAGCGAATAATACCCATGTACAGATGACTTGCTTCGGCAATCAAACCCATTGTTTGAGCCCACTTGAATGGCTATAGTGTGTGCTTTGTGAATATTTGTTTGCTCTGTTTGCTTGCATGCTTGTATGCTTGTTTTCCTGGATAGGATTAGCTTGCAGTTGTGCAAGTAGGTAGAAACCTGAACGTAGGGTAATGATGCATGACAACACTAGGCTCGAGTCCAGCTCCCTGGTAGTGTGTCTTCCCTTGGTTTCTGGCTAGATTTCTTTCCCTTTCAGGGGAACTACATCGCCCTGATCCTTGTTCCAGACGAGGTATGTAGGCAGGAGGTCGTGCGAGACCTCTCCGGGCACTTTTTTTTCTTTTTTGCGTGTGTTTACTTGTTATCTGATTGTGTTTTGGTTCGGATGCCGACGTAAGCCCAGTGATTGGCGGTCGGGCTCCACGTTTGCCGTTTTGTGCGTTTTGGTTCGGATGCTGATGTAAGTCCAGTGATTGGCATTCAGGCTCCATGTTTGCCGGTGTGTTTGTTTGCTTGTTTGGCATGCGTGAGCCGAACTACGGCAGCTCTGATTCTCGTTCCAGACGAGATACGTAGGCATAGGATGCGACGTCCTATCGAGCTCTCTCCCCCTTAACCCCACCTGTGTTGTCTTCGGTGCGTGTGTGTGTGTGATGTTTAGCAACCTTTTCTTTATTTTAGAACGTGGATCCCGTCGAGTACGACGGACGTGAGGGGTGCTAATACCTTCCCCTTGCGTAACCGACTCCCTTACCCTTTCTCTTTGGTCGCAAGACCATTTCCTTTCCAGGTTTCTCTGAGCGTTTCCTTTCCCTATCCTAGGATAAATAACGCGCAGTGGCGGCTCTGTGTTGTGTTTTTGTTTCAGCCCGCCGGTTATTTTTTCGCGGATGCGACAGTGATCCAGATTCTGATGGTGATCTAAATTTTGGTGGTAGTCCAGATTCTAGGAATATTCTAGATTCTGAAGGTGGTCATGCTTCTGAAGTTGGTACTTTTGGAGTTCCAGAATCAGAAGGTTTTGGATAAGTATAGAGAATCAAAAACACTCCAAGAAGGTTTGCAGTATCTGATACTGTTCCAAAATCAGAAAGATGGTGTTTCTTAATAAATATTTTTCTTTAACCTTTTGTTAATGATATCCCCAATCAAATCTTACTTATTGATGTTTCTATATTACCCAAACAAGTTTGTTCTATTGGCCTTTTGTTGATAGTCTCATTCCCCAATAAGTCTTTTATTATCATCCTTTTGATGATAGTCCATTAATCATTAATTTTATTACCAATTTTTTTATGGTCATCATACTTTTGGTGGTGGATATTTTTTAGAATTGGTATTTCTTATCATTCTTTTGACGACCTTTGAAGTTGTGATATAACCGTCATCCTTTTGGTGATGGCGATATTTTTCATTGAGGTTTAGCCAATATCGTTTTGGTGATAACGAGCCTTGTTTTTTATCTCACTGTCACCTTTTTTATGTCGACAATCCTTGTCATGGTGGTATAACCATCATCCTTTGGTGATTGTGATCTTTGTTATTGTGTCTAACAATCATCCTTTTGGTGTTGGAAACATTTGTCAATTTGATATAACTAGTCTCATTTTGTCAATGGCGATCTTTAAAGTTTGATCTAATCATCATCATTTTGGTGATGGTGATCTTCGTTATTGTGTCTAACCATCATCCTTTTAGTGATTGCGACATTTTCCAGTTTGATATAACCATTGTCCTTTTGTCAATGGTAATCCTTGAAGTTATGATTTAATCATCATCCTTTTGGTGATGACGACATTTGTCAGTTTGATCTAACCATCATCCTTTTGGTGATGGAGATTGTTGAAGTTAGATCCAACCATCATCCTTTTGGTGAAGGCGATATTTATCGTTGTTATGTTACCATCATTCTTTTGGTAACGACGATCTTTGAAGTTGTGATCTAACCATCATCCTTTTCGTGATAGCAGTCGTTGAATTTATTTTAAACATCATCCTTTTCATGATGGAGATCTTCGTTATAATGATGTCACCCTCATCCTTTTGGTGATGGCAAGCTGTGTAGTTTGATTAGTATTAACTCGAGGATTGATATTAATCCAGTATCATATTCCGATAAACTCATTTTCTTAACTTCATTGCATTTCGTCTCTGCATTTCATCCCTGCATTTCATCAATGTATTTCATCTCTACATTTTGAAGGATAAATTTTGGGTCATTTAATATTTAACTATCTCCCAGTGCGATCATATGAAGAGTAAACTTCTTCATATTCTCTGGTTGAAGATATTTAAATAAAGGCAGCTGTCATATCCCAATTTTGTCCGATCATTTTTAATTCATCTAATACATTTCCATTTGTCAAGTTTTGCATTTTTTAGCCATATGCATTTTTATCATCGAATACCGTCACCATAATTATGCATATATGCATATATAGTAAAAAAGTCAACATAAAGTCAATATTTTACCTGTTAAAGAAATTGACTAAAATTACTTTTTTTTATTATGCATCTTGAAAAATAAATTCATGATCATTTGATTTATCATCAAAATATCCATTTGAATTTTATTAATCATCTTAATGCATCGTAAAACAAAAATCAATATTTTTAGAAGGCACAAAATATCTCTCATTTATTACATCATTATTCCATGCATATATTACATCATTATTTCATGCATATATTACATCATTATTCACTATTTAATTAAATAAGTTTCTAGAAGACACTCACACTCTTTGCATAATTCCTAAACTATCCTTTTTAGAGCCTATAAATAAAATCATTCTCATTCACAAATCACACCACCAATCATTCACAAAAACTAGGTCAAAATTCTCTTCATTTTCTTTCAAGTCACTTCTTTCTTTTTATTGAATAGGTAGGCTCTTATGCTTGTTCTTTATTTAATTCTATTGCATTTTTACTGTTGCTTTATTTATTTAGTACCTTAATCATCACCATTTTGAATAGAAACTCAATTGATTTTAAATCAAGACACTAGTGCAGAAAGAAGATTTTACACCCGTTTTTTATACATATTACACCCGTTATGATAGGGTGTAAATTCAAAGGGTGAGATATGTATGAAGAATTTACACCCGTTTTAAAACGGGTGTAAAAAGAGAATATATTACACCCTATTTTAGATTTAAAAAAAGGGTGTAATTGGTAGATATATACATTAAATTTTAAGACATTTACACCCTATTTAATATAAAACGGGTGTAAATTGTCACCTATTACACCCTGTTTTAGATAAAAAAAGGTGTAATTGGTAGATATATACATTGAATTTTAGGACATTTACACCCTATTTAATATAAAACGGGTGTAAATTGTCACCTACATACATTGAAGTTAAACGAATTTACACCCTATTATAATTCAAACGGGTGTAAAATGACAAATATTTACACCCTATTTTTGATATATCAAATGTAAAATATCTTATAATTACATTTAATTTTAACACATTTACACCCTATTTTGTGTATGAAGGGTGTAAAATATCTCAATTTTTTTAAAAATATTTTATTTGAAATTTCATTAAACCAAATATTTTTATATATTCCTGGATATTCAATAAAAAACAAAAATAACCAAAACAAACATTTCTCTAATCTTTAGAATCTTGCACCAAGTCATACATCAACAAAAATTGTATTCATGTAAGAAAAAAATTCAACCACTTTGTTCATGTAACTTGTACCAATAAATCATTCATGGAACAAAAATATATCTATATATAAGTTTTTTTTAATCGCTTCTGTTTTGTCATTAAATCTTTCTTTTCCTGGTTCTCTTGCTCTTCAACCTTTTGCAAAAAGAATTGAGCCCAAAGTTGTCGGATGTGATCAATTGACTCTTTTTCATATGATGAGGTGTCTGTGAATATCTGCAAGTTCAAACATATAATAAATTAAACAACTACATGTTAAAACAATAATTTACATGTTTTTCATTAAATATATGTAATATAAAATACCTCATTGAATCTTTCAACAATACAAGCATCAATAATGTCAAACATATTTTTCATGACATAATATCCACATGCCCATCCGTTATCTTGTTGATGCCCCTGCATATAAACTCCTAGTTACATTAAAGCCACCAAAAACAACAACATCACAAACTTTTTTCCTTTTTCACAAAATTTGTACCAACACTAACTTTCTTCACTCGACATAGAAACACATACAATTTTAGTTGGTTCAGAGCATGTACAACTATAATTTTATCACCATAAGTGCAATTCAGTAATAAATATACTACATGTTTATAATGATAACTTACAAATATAACTTACAAATATACTACATGTTTAAAGCATTGCTTTCAGTTTTCCAGAAATAAATTATCTCTAGTTAGCTTCCATCTTTTCTCTATCACAATTAAATTTGAAAATTCATTGCCAAAATGTCGATGCTTTCAGTGAAAATCTCGTAAAATTATTAGTAAATTTCTTCCGTTACTTTATTAAAAAACTTGTGTAATGATTTGATGTCATGTATTAACATCGTCAATACCATTAGTGATCATCAAAGATAAGACCAGAAATGAGAAGATCTTACCAGAAACTTGTGATTCTCAAGAAGGAGAGGAGAGAAGGTTGTACAAAATTTCTCTATGTCAGCATTTATATCACCGGTACCTCCTATCACCTCGATGAACTTCTTCCTGTCTGGAGCAAGCTTCATGACTACCTATAGAGTAAACATTCGATGCATTCCAAATGGTATTCAGTTCCACACACTAACCATCTTTGATGGAAAAACAAATAACCACAAATAACCGAAAAACACAAAACAAGGAAACATTGACAGAGAAAGAGAGACAAGGGAAAACTGCATGGTGTTTGAGTGTTTGATTCAAGTTGAATTGACAACTGTGTAGAAACTAGAAGATAAAGATGTCATCTTTATTTTATTGTCTTAAATGCTTTCAAGCTCAAATCTTTTATGGAACTCGGATATGCTGTAAGTCTAAATTATAGCAAATTACAATAGTCTTTTTGGATAGACTTTTGTTAAGCTTAACTACTAGGATAAGTACTTGTGAGACTGTTTAGAAGAGTTTATGAAAACAGCTTATACATAAGCTATGTCCATATGCTATTTTCAGCTTATTTCTATAAGTTCTCTAAGATATCTTATGAAAATAATTTATAGCATATGTAAAAACAGTTTAAATTTATTTTATCTTTTGTTATAAAAATAGCTAATACATAATAATAAGTGTTTATGCTATAAGTGTTTATGCTATAAGTGCTTAATTAAGTTGTTTATCCAAAAAAAATGTAGCATTCACACAATAAAGAGCAAAGATTGTAGAAAAATGACAGCAGAATATGTAACTCAATGCATTTCCTAGGAACATTCAACAGACCTAGGCCAGTGTGAAGCAAGATTAAATAGTAAAGCTCAAATAAATTCTATTTCTTCGTAAAGTTTGAGGATTGCAACAATAAAGCACGAAAAGAACATTACAGTGAAGCTTGAGCTAGCAAGCCAGCCATGCCACTTCTTCAGAGTCTTGTTGTATGCATCTGTACATGCTTGTGACATTGGCCAATCTTTATGCTCAATCAAGTTTTGGAACAAAGCCACCAAGAAATCCATTGCTCTGAAGATTTTCAGGTTAATAAAATTAAATTATCATAAATAATATTGTGTGACCAATTAATAACAACTATATCAGGTTAATAAAATTAAATTATCATAAATAATATTGTGTGACCAATTAATAACAACTAGCAGTAAGCTAAGGTCTCAGGTTCGAGTCCCGCTAGATGCAAACGATTCCTGTGTTGGGCCAAATCCAGACAGATTGCTCTAGCTTTAAATAGGGCCCCTACAAGTGGATGGTGGGATTGGTTCCCTTGGATTAGTCAGTTGCAAGGCCGGATACCAAGATTTCAAAAAAAAACTAAGGTCTTGTCAAAAATATTAATAAGAATAAGCTGTCTCACCACCAAATAATAATTACGATTATGATATTAATACTTGAACTCAACACACCTTGAGGAAGATAACCTGACTATTAGAAGCGTGACAAGTCCAAGCATCATTATATTGTACATCTATTTATTTAACAATTCAAACCCCCCTTTCTTGTTTTTCTCTACCTTCATATTTTACATCTATTTATTCAGAAATTGTGTAATGCAAAAGCTTATGTCCATAGCACCAGTTAACCATTTATTCAAAGTAGACATGAAACAAGTTCAGGCTTGGTCTTTCCTTATTCACACTTTAGTTGCTTCATGACATATTCATAATGTTATACTCTCACGTTTAATATCCAGGCATGCATAGATTATGCATACACATGTTAATATTCTTAATTTCTTACATTAACCCTAAAACAAATTATCAAAAAATGTTCTCTAGAATAACAGAACTGAGAATGTCAAACAAACATGAAAAAAAAGTTAAATGGAAACTGCATGGTATTCATTAATTACCTTGTCAGCCAAAGAAGCCCATTGGTACAACTGGATGATGATTTAGCGGTTTTACTTTCGATCTCTACTTGTACCAAACTGTACAGGATATTAAATCTTGATGGATTGGATGAGTATAAAGTTTCCAATCTCTGCCATGAAAATTAATAAGGTATAAAGTGAGACCATACACCATATAATAAGGATATACTTCTTGTGGTACATGTACATACCAATAATTGTAAGAAAAGCTTAATCATGAGAAATAAAGACCCACAAACAAAAAACAAAACGATTTGCAGCTCAATATCATAATACAGCTTCACCGTGTCATCATAAGAAATAAAAAGGAATACATCCAGAGCTGCTAGATAGATATGACGACCACATTGACCAGTATTATAAATCAGATGTTGCGGAAAATAGAGGTTTGTTCAAATCCCATTACCCTAAAGTGCTATAGCCTCTGTATTCAACACTTTGTATTAATAGTGTATCGTGGAACAATAATGACTTGTTCAAATTCTGCTGTATTATAGCACCGCTATTTGATAGCATTGACAATGACATATACATTCAAGTAAGAGTCAAACAGAGCAATTGGCAGAAACATACCGTTATATTACCACCTATGTCGGATTTAACAAGGGTCATAGCAGGTCCAAACTTATCTGTCATATATAAATAAAAAAATCAGTATTTCACTTTTTATGACCTTAGTACAAGTATTCATATCACTTAACGCATATGTAAGCACTATACAACAGAATAATTCACAGTCTACCTATTGTGTGTACATATTGAAGTTATAGAGTTATACCATAGCATAAAAATTACTTATTAGTGAAGATGAATACTATGACACTAACGGACGCGTTGACACCGCTAATGTCAAAAACATAAGACACGAACACCAATACATAAATATTTGTTTATACATCATACTTAAATAATATATGAAAATTATTTATAAAAGATTTAAGTTGATAATCAAAATATATGAGTGCATATCTAAATTGAGAATTTGATTCATTGCAAAAAAATTAATATTATAGAACTAAATGATAGTTTTTCACTTTCATTCATTCCTCTACTACCGGAAAGCTAAAATATATGTCTGTTTGAATTTTATATATAAAGAATGAAGTGTCACCGGAAGGAAAGCCAAGATTGAGAATGGCCAGCCATGTATCACACCAATAGCAGAGACAACAACTGCTGCAGCATGTTTATCAAGAAGAAATAAACCCGAAGCAAGAGAGATTGCATACATGGGAAACGAACTTGACAAGAAACCTGAACAATGAAATACTTTATGTGAGGTTGAGAATCATCATCAAATGCAAGTATGTATAATTATGAGACAAAAAAGAGCAAAAGTCTCACTTGTGCTAGCAAAGAAATAGTCGTTGGTTAAGCACGGCATAGCAAGTGTATAAGAAGCAAGTCGTTTTCCATACTTTCTCGAAAGAGCTACCACAAGAACAGTCTACGTGGACAGCGAGAGAAAACCAACAAAAAATCTCACAGCATAGAACACTCTAACCTACAACAGTAAAAGACAAAGGTGTCATGAAGAGCATATGCAAGGAGAAAACTTCAATCTACAACAAATCAATAACCAAGCACGAGTGCAATCTTACTTTTTGATCACCAAACAACCACAAAGTTGGTCGAGCCACTATTTCATGAAATAAAAGGTACAAATACGAGAGAAGAGAAAATTGTGAACTGCAAAACAAACACACCAGAACTCCATTGTCAATACCGTAGCGAAAAAAATAGCTTAAACTAAACCTAAAATATCCCCAGCCAATACTGGGTATTGAATCGCAAACTATAAAAGAAAAATATAGTTTCAAGTCGCATAGAGACTTGGGGAATTGAGCTAACAGAACTATAAAAGAAAAATATTTTCAAAAAAAATCAACTACTGTTATTTCAAGTTCAAGAAATCGTCAATTCTGATAGTTTCAGAAGAAAACCAAACACACAGACACACTTCTATCATATGTTTGAAAGAGAGAAAATCAATAACATTCAACACCGTAAATCCAAACAAACTAACAAAGACAGGAAGAAAACTGAACCATACAAGATGAAAGTAATGATTTAATTAATAAAAAGACGTCGATACAACGAATTGAAACAATGAACCAATTCGACAAATTGAAACACCCAATCAAAAATACAAATAGAGGGAGACAAGAAAAGCATATTCGAACCTAAAAATAGATTTCTTTGATGAAGAGAATGTCAATCGAACCCTTGAAGCGATGAGAAGAAGAAGCATTTCTTAAACTCTTTAATGAGAAACGATGAAAAGCAATTTCTAGAAGCGATTTTGGGGAGTGATTTCTGGAAGTGATTGTGGGAAACAATGAGAAACGGTGAGTACGAGTGATTTCTGGAAAGGGTGGGAACAAAACTCAAAATCAAGAACATTACCCTAGCGATTTCTGGAAACGAATTGATTTCTGGAAGCGATTACCTTAGGGATTTCTGGAAGCAAGAGTTTGAGAGAAAACTGAAGCTGAAGCGTGAGTTTACTGAAGCGATTACCTTTACTGAAGAAAAGTAAGAACAACAACGAATGAATCAACTTTAATATCCAAAGCAGCTTAAAAGAGAGTATAGAAAACGGTAAAGAAGAATGATGAAGCCGTTGTGGGTTGTGAAGATTTCCGAGCAATCACGTTCTTTGTTCCTTTTTCACTATTTCTTGCACTTCATCGATGATGAAAAGTTTCTAAAATGTGAAATGAAAAGAAAATTTGGAACATGAGAAGTCATGGTTATATTTTAGGCGGTAATGATAAATTGTACTTAGGGATTCCTAAATTTACACCCTATTTTAATATAACGGGTTTAATATAAATTTAATCATTTATATTGTTATAATTATACACCCTATTTTTAAATATAGGGTGTCTATTGTTATATTAATATTCCAAAATTTACACTCTATTTTAATATAACGGGTTTAATATAAATTTAGAATTTAATATTGTTATAATTATACACCCTATTTTTAAATATAGGGTGTCTATTGTTATATATTAATATTAAAATTTATTATTTTTTTAAGAAAATTTAAGATTAAACAAATAAGAATAATAAAAGTTATTGTTTAAGGCACGAATATTTTATTTTTATTTTTAAATTTACACCCTTTTTTTGAATATCAGGTGTAATATAGAGTTGATAATAAATAATATTTGAATTTACACCCGTTATTTAAAAATAGGGTGTCTATTGTTACGTACTAAAATTCAAAATAAGACTTTATTTACAAAACTGCCACCGCATTTGCTTTTTACACCCGTTTTTTGTAAAACGGGTGTAAATTTACAAATTATATTATTCTTTTTGTACTAGTGAGAGTTAAAAAGTGTTATTGAACCTCTATAAGCAAAAGTTATTTGTTAATGTTTAAATGAATCTTATGCTTATTCTTTATTTAATTCTATTGTATTTTTACTTTTGTTTTATTTCTTTAGTACCTTAATAATCACTATTTTGTATGAAAAATCAATTAATTTTAAATCAAGAGTTGAAAAGTGTTTTTGAACCTCCATAATCAAAAGTGATGTGTTGTAGCTTAAATGACTCTTATGCTTGTTTTTTATTTAATTCTATTGTATTTTTACTTTTGTTTGATTTATTTAGTACCTTAATAATCACTATTTTGTATGGAAACTCAATTGATCACAATATCAAGAGTTTAAACTGTTCTTGAACCTCCATGAATAATAATGGTCAAATGTAAATTGATGTCTGTTTTACAAAAATAATGTATCCAATAACTTTCCAACATCATTCCGAGCATAAATCCATAGTTTGTTTGTCATGAGGGTGAACAAAATGGCCAAATCAAGCAAACATATACTTCTGCATTTTGTTGATTTTCGAAATTTTTTTATTGTTTATTTTTTGATTTTGAATATACCATTATGTTCGTGAGATTGATTAGATAAAATTTCATTATTTATTTGCTTAATTTCATGAAAAATTAAGAAAGTTATGGTGTTCTTACATTTTTGTTGTAACCATTTTCTTCCATTTTTGTTGCTATGAGATTAATAATCAAATATGGGGTTGGAGAAGATAAAGTCTCCTCACACCCCTTATTGCTTAGCACACTTCTACGGTGCCCCCTCATTTGGGTCTAGAGCATTTTTCTAGCCACATCCCCAATTTTCAGTCTGTTTTTGTCTTTTGCATATTTTATTTATTTATTATTTTCTTATTATTGCTTTATTTATTTATTTTTATTCTTTGTTTTATTTTCTTTAGTTTTTAAAGTTATTTTACCTCTTGTGTTGATAGTGTGCCCCCTCCCTTTTATTATTTCTTTTATCTTTTTATTGCTTTAAGATTTAGTTTATTTTATTGTATTTTTAGTTGATGCATAATTATTAATCCAAAAAGACAAAATGACTATTAAACCAACCTTTCAAAAATACTAAAATCAAAGGTGCTACATCAAGTATATTTTTCAAAATCATTTCCAAATCCCTTTCAATTTCAAGTGCAAATTAAAACCTCGACCTATATCGAGTATTTTATCCAAATTAAACTAAGATACTTAATTATACTTAAAACACCATTTCATTTAGAGATGAAAAGAGGGATGACCTCGAGCCTTCGATTCCTCTCCTCAATTGTTTGGGTTGAGTTCCCTTAGCCAAATATTCAAACAATTGTCATCTATTAAACATTCCTAATCTGATCAAATACAAATCATTTTTGTAATTCCTTAGACGAGAAAGGAAGTGGTCTAGAGCCTTATATTCCATTCCCCGAATACTTGGATATGAGTTTCCTTACTTGACCATTCAAAATACCCTAATACCATATAAATCTTTTCGCAATTAAGGATAAAAAGTGATATGGTCTAAAGCCTTTTATTTCTCTTCTCAATTATTTGGATACGAGTTCTCTTACTCGACTATCCGAGTAATCGTCATCCAACAAAATACTTAACACATCAAACCTCTATTTCTCGCGCCCCATGCGATCGAAACCTTTTCAGAAAGAATGTTGTTTAGTTCATTCTAATGTGAATACAAACAAACGACTTAAGTCTCCAGTTGCAAGCATAAACAACGTTTAACCGTTCAAATGCGATCTAAACACTCGTTCACTAAAATAAACAAACCAACAAACCGTAGCACCTCAAACTATGAAGCTTTGATTTCTTCATTGTACTCAAGGATACGTTGGAGTGAGACTCGCAATCTCATCAAACACCCGAATAAAAACATTTTTGCGACCCCTTTCTTTCGCATATTTTATCACTCGAAGAAAACAATGAACATAAGCTAACATTCAATAGCAAACTTAACTAACAGATTCCCGTTGAGTACAACAGACGTGAAAGGTGCTAATACCTTTCTTGTAATCGTCTCTCAAACCCTGAATTTGGTTGCGATGACCATTTTCTATTTTTAAAGATTTTATCGACATTTTCCTATTCTTTCATTGGAACAAATAAACTTCGGTGACGACTCTTTTCGAATCATTTTTAAGCGACCATCGCGGAGAATCATTTTTCGAGATGCGACAAATAATATATTAGTATATAATAGTAGTACTATGATCTGTATTTTATTTTGACATCATGCTATTTTATTGATCTCGATTGTATGACATTTTTGACACACACACACACACACACACACGCACGCACGCACGCACGCACGCACGCACGCGCACGCGCACGCGGACGCGCACGCGCACACGCATACGCAAACGCACACGCACACGCACACACGCACACGCACACACACGCACACGCACACGCACACGCACACGCACACGCACACGCACACACGCACACGCACACCACACACACACGCACACGCACACGCACACGCACACGCACACGCGCGACACACACACACACACCACACACACCACACACATATATATATATATATATATTATATATAATATATATATATATATATTATATATATATATATATTATAATATTATTATATATATATATATATATATGACATTTTTAGACAATATGATTTTATGTACAGCTATTTTTTATTTTCGATTGTATGGTATGATTTAAATCTGAATCTAAATACACGTAAATACATCATAACACGAAAAGTTCTTTTTGATACGTTATTGAGATATATCTCCGAAATATGCACAGAGATGCATCTCTGATCTAATTGACGTGTATAATGACTTCTGAGTGTGATGTATAATATGTTTTAAATTGTTACGGAAATGCATCTCCAAAATATTTTAAAATCTTCAGTATTTTGTGCGTCCGAAAATGTATCTCTGAAATCTAAAGACATTTAAATAATTTCGCATGATGATTAAGAAATATAAATGGTGTGTTTAGAAATTCTCTAAAAAAAAGTCTAAATTTAAATAGTTTCGCCAAATTCTTCTTTGGAATTAGGACAAAGAAAGAAGAATCCCATCCCTATTTAGGTTTGGAAATTATTTATTGTCGGTGCAAATAGGGCACTTGCCTATATTATGAGCTGATTGATGTCAATCCTATAATGTATTTAAATACCGAGTGAGTCCCCATTTCACTTTACACTAAACTTATTCCCCATACCACTCCACCATGTCTGAAACACCACCACTGTCTCAAACCATTGATCCCTACAAACATCTTCATCTTCTCCGCAACCCCGACAGCACAATCACACGCTTACTCCAACTTCCACACACCTCACCTTCATCAGATACAACATTTCCAATCACTGTCCTCACCAAAGACATCACAACAAATCAAACAAACAAAACATGGGTTCGATTATTCCTACCCAACAAACCACTTCCCAACAACCAAAAACTACCTCTCATTGTTTTCTTTCATGGAAGTGGGTTTATCTTAGCCAGTGTTGGTTCAACTATGTTTCATGATTTCTGTGTGAATATGGTTGATGAGATTGGAGTTTTTGTTGTCTCTGTCGGGTACCGTCTTGCGCCGGAGCACCGTTTGCCGGCGGCGTATGATGATGCTATGGAAGCTTTGTTTTGGATAAAAAGTATGGAAGATGAATGGTTGAGACGTTATGTTGATTATTCTAAATGTTATCTCATGGGAAAAAGTGCTGGAGCTACCATTGCTTACCACGCAGGTATCTACAAAATCATTTCCCTTTTAGAATTAAAAATCATCGTTATACCGAAATCTTTGACAATAATAATTTAGTAAAACACATTTTGTTAAATATTTTTCTAACCCACTTTTTTTTTATTCGTAAACAATTCTGCTAAATTTATGTTAGAATAACATAATTCAGTAGGTCTGATGATTTTAATATGATATGTCAATGTCACATAAACAGTTGCAGTTTCGGTACTGCTATTGTGGCTGTTTATATATATATATATACACTAAGATGGGTCTTTGAAGTTTAATTAATATAAAAGAGTGATAAATAGTGTATCTCTTATAAGTAGTGATGATGACAATGGGTGCAGATTGAGTAGAAACTTATCCTAGTCCTTGATAGGTTTCCTCAAGGGGTAGGTGTTGTTATATGCCGGACCCATTCAACAATTGGCGGAACACTGAATTGACACAGAGCCCATTAAAGAGAATGTAGCTCAACAAGAGCCAACAGGGGATAAGCTCAAACCAAAGCATCATAACAAACTAGCATGAACCCACGATTTTATCAGGATTTTGTTAATAGCTAGTAACAATAAGAATAGTAAAGTAGTTATGATTCAATAATAATAGTAAAGTAGTTATGATTCAATTATGTTAGTTTGTTACAGACCCAACCCTGTGCAGCAACACAGACCTCAAATTTAAAAGGTCCTAAATTTTAAAATTTTTAACAAGTAAATAAAATGTTATTAAAAAAATTCAATAATTAAAAAAAATGTTATGATAAAAACTCAATACGTACAAAAATTAAGATTGATCAAAATTCAAAATAATTATAATTAAATTTATTTTTAACTAATACATAATTGTATATTTTATATATTTCTTTAGTTATTATAATTATATTTTTTTTTAAATTTGGGCCTATCTTTGAAATTAGAACAGGGCCTCCGAAATGATTGGACCGACCCTGGTTTGTGTATAAATCAATCTCTTATACTTTTGAAAGGTATTAAAATATAATTAGTGAATGAACTTTGGAGTTTGGCATTGGCTGAAAGAGTGTTGTTTACCTTTACGTATCAATGGGTGCTTTCATAATGCGCAACGAAGAGATTGTTGAGGCACTCCGTGCCATGGAAGCAAACTTCAAACAACACACTTACACCTAACACACCTAAATCGTTCGCTTCACCGCATCCCTCGAACAATAAATGGCATCCACTGATGCACACCTCATCGAGTTATCTGAAAATGTTAACCGGAAAGCATCCAAATCCAACACATCACCGTCACCATCCAACCTCACTTCCACCATAAAGATACTTCGCCTCAATGTTCCCCATTTTGACAGCTAAGGATTCGAAGATTGAATTTACAAATCAACAAGTTTTTTACCCTCCACCAATTATAACCTGATTCTCGCCTCACCATGGTGTCGTTCCATCTGGACGATGAAGCTTTCTTATGGTTCCAATGGATTGAAAAAAGTTGTGCAATCCGCAATTGAGGTGATTTTCTCTACGAAGTTGAGGAATATTTTAGCCTTTCGGTGTATGGAAATCCATTGGGACATATTTCTATGTTGATCAAACATGATAAAATAGCTTGATTTCGATCAGAATTTGATGAGTTGATGACGTGCACCACCGACATTAATGACGCTATGTTTCTAAATTTCTTTGTTTGGGGAGATCTTCCAGGAACTGCTTCTCTCCCCATGGGTGAATCTAACTGATGCCATGGCATGTGCACAATTATATAAAGGTAAAAATGAAGATCTTCGTGGGTGATTTAGTTGTGAGGCCCGTCTGTCTGATACTTCCGAACAACCATCGTAGGAATCCCCGGAAAGTAAGGCGTTAATTCTGGAAACCAACAATCCATTTATGCTGCAATCGTCTCCTGCAAAGAAATCCCAACTCCCTATCAAGTGGTTGTCACTAACAGAAAGGCATGAAAAAAGAGACAAAACTTTATGCTTCAGTTGTGATGAAAAATTCCACTCTAACCACTGCTACGAAATTGAATGATGGTGATGCGCGACCATGACGAAGAAGAAAAAAAAGAAGACAATGGGCTTAATTCGTACCAGGCACTACATAAGAGGAAATACCATAAGAGATACCATAAGTAAGTTTACACTCTCTCTCCAATCCGGTAAGTTGATACATATTTTAAAATTTAGCCAAACACCAGGAAGAAAGATCAGAGGTGCTAATAGACACAGGCAACAATAATAATTTTGTTCAAGAAAGCCTCATTCAAAAATTGGGCCTCACTATTGAGACTGCTAAACATTTCAAGGTATATATGGGTAAAAAAAACTTGTGTGTGTCAAAAAAAAATTGTGGGGGTGCCACTAATCATACAGGGTCGTTTGTTTGAAGGGGACCTTTTCGTCTTATTGATTTGTGGGTTGAATATTGTTTTCGGCATGCAATGGTTACAAACATTAGGCTTATGCCTCCATGATCATAATGCTCTCACCATGGAATTTAGATGAAAGGGAAACTAGTTCGATTGTTGGGCGAATCTCGCTCCAACCCGAGCTTGGTCAGCATCACACAAATGAGAACTATACTTACTAAAAGTACCATAATACCCCCCCCCGGTCTATGTAGGGGTTATCTGAGGGCTTTGAGGTGTTTTGGTGTTGTAGTAAGCGCATGCAGCGATGGTGAAAAGCTCTGTATCCAAGTGGTTTCTGAGCGCGCTAAGGGACATATAACTCTAAAGGTATCTTAGGAAGCCTCCTAACATAATAAAGCAAGAGGCATGCTGAAGGTGATTCCCTGACGCGATTCTCCTCCCTAAAGTCCAAAGGATGATACAATAGAGATCCCTGAAGAGGATATGGAAGGCAAGTGCTCTTCACTAGCAAGGAACAATCCTCATTATCAGTCCTCCATGTGGATTGATCCAACATTCACGCCTTAAAGTTTACCAACACCACCTCTACCCGTGTGACTTCTACCTAAGAACTCTTAGATAAGAGACCTTACTCACTCCCCCCCAATCACAACAGTGATATAAAATAAGAATTACAAAGAAAAGAAGACACTCTTCAAAGACACACACTAGATCTTACTTAACAGCTTCAATCAAGTAGACACACACTCATGCTTAAAAGCTTAGAGTGACAAATTACAACTCAAAAATCAGACAAATTCAATCATCTATGGATGAATTGAATGGCTTACAATTTACACGACCACACAAGACTAAAACCCTTATTCTCTCTCAATATTTCGTTCGTTATTTCTTGTGTATCAAATCAGGTTTTCCATGTCCTTTTTATAGAAGCATTTGGCTGGGCTTGGACATCATAAAACCCTAAAACTATTTTCCATTTATATCTTCTCATGACAGTTGATTAGATCTTTTTGGAAAATAAGTTAATCTCGTTGTAATTACTGATTGATAGCGTGTTCAATCAACTCATCAATCATACACAAATTTGCATTAAAAATGCAATCACATAATACATAACAATCAGACTGAATGTTCTGTATACAGATGTCATGACATCGGGTCTGACATCTCAGTAAAATCCTGCATAATCACATTTTAAACATCCTGCAGGTACAAGTTATCTTATGTTAAGACAACACATGTGACAACTTGTGAAAACCTCTAGGTTTTACCAAAGTTGCTGCCAACACTTAGAACCAACAAACTCCCCCTTTGGCAAATTTTGGCTAAAACATATATCAGTCCATTTGTTCACAAGAGTAAAAACATATCAGCAGTTAAGCAGCAGCAGAAGCAATAACCACACAATTACTAGCTATAATAGCAACTAGTAATAAACACACAATAAACACATATGTGCTTCTTCTCCCCCTAAGTCTGTTCAACACAAACATCTCCTTCAACAACAACTGCACCTGTAACATTCAAAACCTCCTTCTGACATCTCCTTCAACATCACTGTACAACACATAACATTATTTTGTTCAACATCAGTTGTCACCTGTTTAGCCTATCTAGCTACTTCAACATATATTAACTGCAGCTCTCCATATCTCCATACATTAACTGCAGCTCTCCACATATTAACTTCTCCCCCTTTTTAGTCAAAATAGACCAAAGTGACCAATTAGACAAAATAAATGTCAATCATTCCAACAGAGAATGTCACAAAGGATGTTATAACATATAAAATGTTAAAACAAAATGTCAGGTGGTACAGAACCATAATTATACACAGCTACATTAGCTGAGATAATCAGAAATCCAGAGAACTCATAAAGAGCCCAAAAATTACATCATGGCATCAAAAAAGACTTCCAAAAAAACTACAAACATCAAACAGAACACATCAAAGCATCCAAGCATCCATAACACACGCAGGGGGACCATCATCACCACAACTCAATCTAAGGAGCTAGCATCTTCTTCACCTTCAGATCCAGAACTGCCACTAGATTTATCTTGAGAGTCAGACCTCTCACTTGAGGTGTGGGCATCTATTTCCTTGGCTTCCCCAACATTATCCATCTCTCCTTTCTCTAAGCTACTAATTAGAACCTCTAAAGCCTCTTTCCTAGCCCTAGCCACCCTAATCTTAGTTTCCAACTCCTTACAGGTTTCTTTCAATTCAGCAATCAAGCCACCTTGAGAGGTTGGCTTCTTCATTGCAGATGTCATGACAATGTCATTGACATGACTGCCTTCAAATAACTTATAATGAATTGACAATGGAGGCTTCCTTCTACTGGGGATATCACTTGTGCTTAAAATACCAGGTTGCTGGCTTAGAATTATCCCACAAATAATTGAGGGAAAGGTAATTGGCAGCTTCACTGCATTGGTGGAAGCATGTCTAACAATTTGTTCAAACATGAACATTCCATAATCAAAGTTGAGCCTGGTTCCAATAACATATATTATCCTTCCAAGAGCATTAAAGATTGTTGAGATGTGGTTTGTTGGTAGCCATTTGGCTGACCCTATCTTATGCAAGATAGCATATTTCACAGTTAATTTACCAACAGAGAGATGCTTTTTGCTTGGCCATTCCTTTACTTGTCCGGCAGTGATTGTCCTACAAACTTCATTGTTTGTGGCCTCTAACTCAACAGCTCATTCTGTTCCTCTTCCTAGGAACTTATTGATTACAGTTGGGGAGAACCTTACACACCTTCCTCTAACAAACACTTTGCAAAACTCTTTGATGTTCTTATCAGCAATATCCTTCGGGATGTTCACCACAAACTCCTTCACAAGACCTTCAAAACATTGGGGTAATGCACTAACTGTTTTCATCGAACCAGCAGACTTGATCAACTCCATAACCTCCTTCACTTCCACAACATCCTTTCCTAGTTCCCTTTCCACAGCAACTCTCCTCTGTATCACAAATTTCCACTTGGCTGCACCATCTTCCAATGGAAGGAAATGTTATACAAATGCACAGTAGCAACCTTGGTAGGAGATTTTCTAACATTTGGTTTTTGGCGGGAGACATGTCTGGGACATCGTCTTCAACATCATCTTCTGAATCAGAACTTTCTCTGACCTTTCTCTTCTTGACTTCCACTTTACTCCATGTCTTTGAAGGACCTACAGCAGCAGCCTTCTTACTAGTTCTGGCTGTCATCATCTCAGCCACATACCTGCCTTTCCTGGTCTTCATTCTCTTTGCAACACATGTCTTCAAGTGATGAAGCAAGGTGTCATCTTCCTCATCTGAGCTCTCTTCTTCCAAATCAATCACCTTCTCAGCAGTGTCATGCTTCTTAGAGTGAAAGGCATCTACAGGTTTCTTACTATGCATGGTTTTCCCTAAAGAGCACAGTCCTTCTACAACAATATCTTTCTCTGACCTAGATGAATCATCATCTTTCTCATTTTGAGGTTCCACCTCAGGTGAAGGGTCCCTTCTAGACAGAGGAGTCGAAACTCCCTTGACTGAGTGTCCTTCATTTAGGATTCTTGTGACCGTATTCCTAATGACACGATCAATATAATGCATGTCATCCTTAGAGGGAGGGTTATCAGAACTGTTACCTTGATTATTTCCTGCAGTGGAAGATGGACCAGGGGTGTCGCCTGGGATGACTGAAAGAGGAATAACTTCCAAAATATCTTCATCCAGAAAATCCATGGAGGGTGTTCTTGCTTTGTGAGTAGGTTTAGAACCAGAAGATGAAGGATGTTGTGACATTTTGTTGAACTTGTGAAAGAATTTTTATTGCCCTAGCAGAGACGGTCGATACAGTTTGAGGAAGATGGAAGCGGTTGTGCTGAGGTTGCGTATGAAAATGGTATAGATGGTAGTTCCTATACTAGGTAATGATTTACCATAAATGGGGCACTTTCTTTTAAGTGGGCAGAAAATATTTTTATTACCTTTTCCACTCCAAATTAATTGCTATAAATTCTCATGAATACAAATCCCTAATTTCCCTCTTAAACATTCAAATTGATTAGCATCCAAAGCCTTTGTAAATATGTCAGCTAATTGCATTTCAGTAGTAACATGCTCTAGGGCTATGATTTTCTCTTCCATTAATTCTCTAATAAAGTGATGGCGAATATCAATTTGCTTTGTCCTGCTGTGCTGAATAGGAATCTTGGAAATATTTAAAGCACTCAGGTTGTCACAGTACAATGTCATGACATCTTGTGTGACATTGTATTCAGTCAACATTTGTTTCATCCAAACCAATTGAGAACAACTACTTCCAGCTGTTATGTATTCAGCTTCAGCAGTGGATAGGGACACACAATTTTGTTTCTTGCTAAACCATAATATCAAGTTGTTCCCCAAGAAGAAACATCCTCCTGATGTGCTTTTCCTATCATTAGCACTTCCAGCCCAGTCAGCATCATAGTATCCAGTCAGCATGGATCCAGAACCATGAGTATATAACATTCCATAGTCACTGGTGCCATTGAAATATTTCAATATCCTCTTCACTTGGTTTATGTGACTGACTTTTGGTTCAACTTGATATCTAGCACAAACACCTACAACAAAGGCAATGTCAGGTCTACTTGCTGTGAGATATAGCAGACTTCCTATCATGCTTCTGTACAAACTTTGATCTACACTAACACCATTTTCATCTTTGGAGACTTTCAAATGTGTAGGAGCAGGTGTCCTTTTATGACTTACATTCTCCATGTCACACTTCTTAACAATGTTCTTGGCATATTTGCTTTGAGATAGAAAGATAGAATCTTCCATCTGCTTGACTTGTAGCCCAAGGAAATAGGTCAACTCTTCGACAAGGCTCATCTCAAACTCAGACTGCATTTGTCTAACAAAATGTTCGACCATCTGATCTAACATCCCACCAAATACAATATCATCCACATATATTTGAGCCACCATGAGTTTTCCTCCTTCATTCTTAACAAATAGGGTTTTGTCAATACCTCCCTTCCTGTATCCATTGTTAGTAAGGAACACTGTGAGTCTCTCATACCAAGCCCTAGGAGCTTGTTTCAAACCATAAAGGGATTTCTTCAATCTGTACACATGCTTTGGAAGATTTGGATATGTGAATCCTTTAGGTTGTTCAACCTATACTTCCTCATTTAAGTAACCATTCGAGAAGGCACTTTTTACATCCATTTGGAACAGTTTGAACTTCAAAATACATGCCACTCCAAGCAAACGTCTAATGGACTCAAGGCGAGCTACAGGGGAAAATGTTTCATCAAAATCCACTCCTTCAACTTGAGTATATCCTTGTGCTACTAATCTTGCTTTGTTTTTAGTAACCACCCCTTGTTCATCAGATTTATTCTTGTACACCCACTTTGTACCTATGACATTTATTCCTTCAGGTCTAGGAACCAGTTCCCATACTTCATTCCTCTTGAAACCTAACTCCTCCTACATGGCATTGATCCAGAACTCATCAGTCAAGGCTTCCTGGACATTCCTAGGCTCAATCTTGGACACAAAGCAACCATGTGAGATCACTTTCCTTGATCTAGTTGTGACCCCTTTATTTGGGTCTCCTATAATGAGATCTTTGGGATGATCCTTCTGAATTCTGATGGAGGGTCCCTTGTTGATTTTGTCATCTGCAGGTTCAGCTTGAGGAGGTTCACTCTCATTATTTTTGTCTGAGAAACCAGCTGGGGGATCATTTGGAAATGTCTCAACATCGTCTGTGACATCAGTCTATTGATCATCAACCACAACTATGATAGATTCCATCATTACTTTTGTTCTGGAATTAAAGACTCTATATGCTCTGCTGTTTGTTGAGTAGCCCAGAAATATTCCTTCATAACATTTGGGATCCACCTTCCTTCTTTGTTCACTATCAGTCAAGATATAACATTTACTACCAAACACATGGAAGTATTTGACTGTAGGTCTTCTCCCTTTCTAGACTTCATATAAGGTAGTATGAGTGCCTTTCTTCAAGGTTACTCTGTTGTGAACATAGCAGGTTGTGTTCATAGCTTCAGCCCAAAAGTGGTAGGGCAATTTCTTAGCATGAATCATAGCTCTAGCTGATTCTTGAAGGGTTCTATTTTTCCTTTCCACCACACCATTTTGCTAGGGAGTAATGGGAGATGAGAACACATGACTGATTCCTTCTGATGCACAGAATTCAACAAATTTGCTGCTTTCAAATTCCTTCCCATGATCACTTTTGATTTTAGTAACTTGAATTTCCTTTTCTCTTTGAAGTTTTAGACAAAAATCTTTGAAAACTTCAAATACATCAGATTTTTCTCTTATAAAATTAACCCAGGTGTATCTGGAGAAGTCATCCACCACTACATAAGCATACTTCTTTCCACCAAGGCTTTCCACCTGCATGGGACCCATCAAATCCATATGGAGAAGTTCTAGCACTCTGGAAGTGGTGTCATGTCCGAGCTTCCGATGTGACATCTTTGTCTGTTTTCCAATCTGACATTCTCCACAAATTCTTCCTTCATCAATCTTCAATTTGGGAATTCCTCTAACAACTTCAACAAATATAATCCTCTTCATTCCTTTAAGATGCAGATGGCCCAACCTTTGATGCCATATCTTCACTTCTTCTTCTTTAGCTAGAGAACACTTTGAAGAATAACCAGTTTCTTGAGAACTCCACATATAGCAGTTATCCTTAGACCTAACTCCTTTCATGATCACTTCATTTTCTTTATTAGTAATCAGACATTCATCTTTTGTGAAGTTTACAGTTAAACCTTGGTCACATAGTTGACTAATGCTTATTAGGTTTGCAGTCAGTCCCTTAACAAGTAGGACATTGTCAAGATTAGGAACTCCAGGGCAATTAAGCTTACCAATTCCCTTTATTTCCCCCTTTGCTCCATCACCAAAGGTTACATAACTGGTGGCATGAGGATGAAGGCCAGTTAGCAGGTTTTTGTTTCCAGTCATGTGTCTGGAGCATCCACTGTCAAAATACCAATCTTCTTTGGCTGAAACTCTAAAGGAAGTGTGAGCTATCAGACTTGTAACATCATTCCTAGGAACCCATTGTTTTTTGTTGACAGGTTTGTGATGTTTGGGTTTAGGTTGATGATAAGAGGGACTAGGATAGCCATACAACTTATAGAAGAATGGTTTTATGTGGCCAAATTTTCCACAATAATGACATCTCCATCTTTGATGTTTCCCTTTCTGATGTCTTCCTTTATGATGTTGTGACATATGATGTGACATCTCTGGTTTGTTCCTAGTGTGACTGCACTTGGGTTTGGACTTTGGTTTGCTACCAGTGTGGCTGCACTCAGGTTTAGATTCATTGAACCCAATGCCAGACTTGTCTCCTGTAATTTGTCCAGTCTGGAGAATTTTGTCTAAGGTGTCAGATCCATTGTTTAGCATTCTTACATACTTGGTCATCTCATCTAGTTTGGAATTCAAGAATACTACTTCAGTCTTCAACTTGGAGATGGTTTCCAAATGTTTTGCCTTCTCATTCTCCAATTGTGCTATCAATTTCTTCTGGCTTTCAACTTGCTGACACACTTCTGCACTTTTGTGACACAACTTTCTATAGGTAGTGGCCAACTCTTCAAAGGTTACTTCATCGTCACTTGAGTCTTCATCAGAACCCCATCTTCCAGTCAAGGAGTCACAAGATTTGCAGATTCTTCTATTTCAGTTTTGTAGATGTTTGATTGGATGCATTTTGTGTTAAAACACTAATTGTACTCTGATGTCTTGACTGATGTCATGACATGCTTGAGTAGCATGCTGCAGGATTAGCTAATACAGGATTTACTGTGTGTCAAACTGGATGTTATGACATTCATCATTGACAGCATATACTGAATAATAGGCAGGTTGGTTTTTCTGCTACAGTTTATTTATTATTTCAGTCTGTTTTTCAGGAGAATAACAGACCTGGCATATGGCCCATTGCCTAAATGCCAAACTGGATGTTATGACATTTATCTCTGACAGCTGATACTGAAGTATAGACTGGTTGGTCTTTTACAGTTCAGCATTTAGTACAGTCATTTTTCAGGAGAATAACACACCTAGCGTATGGTCTATGTTCTGGACGTCAAACTGAATGTTATGACATTCATTCCTGACAGCATATGCTAAAGTGTAGGCTAGTTAGTTTTTTTGTTTCAGTATTTTTCTCAGGCTATTTTTCAGGAATCCAACAGCTGAGCTAAAATCCAGGAAACAAACAACTGAGCTACAATTAATGGACCTAACAAATAGCCTATTTGTTAGCACCCTAATATGTGGAAATTAGGTTAACTTGCTTAACCTTAATTTTAGGAAATATAAGTACAAGGCCCAAGTGCTGCAATATAAAAGGATGGAAATCCTACTTTCAGCAATTCAGGGGTTTTAAGCGTGAAGCATTCATTGTACCATCTTACTTCACTGCTGTATTTTTTATTTGTGTCTTGTATTAGGTTTAACTTGTGAGCCAAGCAATTATCACCTAGATGATTGCATTGGACTAGGGTGTTTATTGTGTTGTAAGTGTTGTGTCACTCTAAGCTTTTAAGCGTGAGTGCTGTGTATCTTGATTAAAGTTGTTAAGCACAATCAAGAGTTGTTTGAAGTATAACTTCGCCATTTAACTTTAAACTAATTAAAGGTTGTAATCACTGTGGTGATTGAGGGGGAGTGAGTAGGAACTCTGATCTTAGTTTAGATTGAAATTGCATTGGGTAGGTATTAAGTGATAGGATTAAACAGTTGGTTTAAGGCCTGAATTAATACTGCTAATATTGGATTTCCTCCCTGGCTTGGTAGCCCCCAGACATAGGTGTGTTTGTCACCGAACTGGGTAAACAATTGTCTGTGTTATTTACTATCCTTTACATTTACCTGCTGTATACATTCCTGTCTGAACAGAATCGGATGTCATAACATCCCGTGTGACATCAATAGTCTGTTAACTAGAATTTCAACTTTCATCAGACCAAGTGGCAGCAAGACTCCTCTTCTATTTCTTGAGGTAGGTTCCACATTCAGTTCTAATGTGTCCATACCCAACACATTCATGGCACTGAACTCCTTTTCCTTCTTTGGGCTTTTCATCTGACCTTGTTCTTCTTCCAGCATTGTTGGATTTACTGATGTCAGATGAGATGTTCTTGACATTAGCCTTAGATCTTACATCCATCTTTTTTAGAAGTCTATTGAACTGTCTTCCCAGCATTGCTACATCATTTTCCAGATCTTCGTCAATATCTTGACCATTTTCCTCCTCTGTCTCCTCAGTGTTTGACATGAAGGCTATGCTTTTGACTTTCTTTTAAGATCCATCACACATTCCCATCTCAAATGTTTGGAGGGATCCAATTAGCTCATCAACTCTCATATTGGAAATGTCTTAAGACTCTTCTATGGCTGTCACTTTTATGGCAAATATCTTAGGGAGTGACCTGAGTATTTTCCTCACTAATTTTTCATCTGACATCTTCTCACCCAGGGCTCCTGAGGCATTAGCAAATTCAAGGATATTCATATGAAATTCATGAATATTTTCATCTTCTTTCATCCTTAAATTTTCAAACTTGGTAGTGAGCAGCTGCAGTCTAGACATCTTCACTCTAGAGGTGCCTTCATGAGTGGTTTTGAGAATGTCCCAAGCATCTTTAGCCACCTCACAGTTGTTTACCAATCTGAAGATATTCTTATCTACTCCATTGAATATAGCATTCAATGCTTTAGAGTTCCCAAGGGCTAAATCATCCTCCTCCTTGGTCCATTGTTCTTCAGCCTTCGTATCAGTAGTAGCTTCTCCATCCTTAGTAATAACTGGATGTTCCCAGCCTGTTAAAACAACCTTTCAAGCCTTATTATCCAGAGATTTTAGGAAGGCTACCATTCGAGGTTTTCAGTAGTCATAGTTGGATCCATCCAAAATAGGTGGTCTGTGAGCAGATCCTCCATCTCTCTCCATAGTACCAGAAAGTATCGTCCCTATATCTCACCCAGAACCAGAGCAGGATGCCTACTCTGATACCAATTGAAATTCCGATATCAGATATGAGATGTCGAAGGTAATGTCACAACACTAATATCTGAATAATACAAACAGGATAAAAGATAAAGAGCAGTAATGCAAGAGACACAAGCAATTCTTAACCCAGTTCGGTGCAAACTCACCTATGTCTGGGGGCTACCAAGCCAGGAAGGAAATCCACTAAATAGAATCAGTTCAAAGACTTCCAATAAATAACTCAAGTTACAGTCTTTTCACCTAATCTCTACCCGTGTGACTTCTACCTAAGAACTCTTAGATAAGAGACCCTACTCACTCCCCCTCAATCACAACAGTGATATAAAACAAGAATTACAATGAAAAGAAGACACTCTTCAAAGACACACACTTGATGTTACTTAAAAGCTTCAATCAAGTAGACACACACTCATGCTTAAAAGCTTAGAGTGACAAATTACAACTCAAAAATTAGACAAATTCAATCATCTACGGATGAATTGAATGGCTTATAATTCACACGACCACACAAGACTAAAACCCTTATTCTCTCTCAATATTTTGTTCGTTATTTCTTGTGTATCAAATCAGGTTTTCCATGTCCTTTTTATAGAAGCATTTGGCTGGGCTTGGATATCATAAAACCCTAAAACTATTTTCCATTCATATCTTCTCATGTTAGTTGATTAGATCTTTTTGGAAAATAAGTTAATCTCGTTGTAATTACTGATTGATAGCGTGTTCAATCAACTCATTAATCATACATAGATTTTCATTAAAAACACAATCACATAATACATAACATTCAGACTGAATATTCTATATACAGATGTCATGACATCGGGTCTGATATCTCAGTAATATCCTGCATAATGACATTTTAAACATCCTGCAGGTACAAGTTATCTTATGTTAAGACAACACATGTGACAACTTGTGAGCACCTCTAGGTTTTATCAAAATTGCTGCCAACACTTAGAAGCAACATGGGTGTTGACCACAGTTATAACTTGCCTTTTTAAATTCAAACTATCCTGATCCATTTTACAATGGGAAACAAAAAGAAAAATAGGAGCTTACCATATAGAAGACTAATCACAAAAATCCTAGAGTATGTTGGCTTTAATTTAGAGGAGGAAGAATCAGATAATAAATATGCATAAATAGGAAAAAAAGCACCTTAAGTTTGATGAGGGTAAAAATCAACAATGGAGTACCAGTTCAACTACCTCCAAAGATAAGAACAAGAGCTCAAACATGTCATGCTCAAAAATTCGAGAACGTAAATCTAGAGGATTTAGATTATGACATCCCTCATACGTCTTCCATCGATGCTCTCCTTACCACCATTCTATATAATCACCAAGTTCTTCTCCTGAATCAACAATAACAATTGATAATGCAAAGGAGGACTGATTAAGAGTTCATAATATCGCTCGCAAGCTTGCTGAAAGCAGAATTTGATCCTCGTTATCCATGAGAGTTGTGTTATCATTATCAAAACAGGGGAAAATGTAGATCTATGTGCTTGTAATTATAGTCAGGGTAATCCAAGGGGACAAAGTTTATTAACATGAAAGTCGCAATCAACTGATTAAGTGTTTGGTTTCGATGATGACAACACCTAATATAAAATGATATCTAGTGAAGTCACTGTCTATTAAATATAGCTCAAGCGGTTGAAAATAGCTCAAGGCACACACATGCATGCATGCGCGCGCACACACACACAAAGATATATTTGCAAGCCTCCCACACCATAAGGACGAAGGGACATTCAATTCACTCAAAAATCAACTAGATATAAAGCTTCTTACCATACTTGTATGAGCTGTCTTCAACACCACAAAAACCCCCCAAAACCCTCAGATAACCTTACATAACTAAATGTTATCACCTATTGAACTTTTAACAAGTACAATTTGCACCCATCGACGACTCTGGTAAAACTGGCTAAGGCCACCATTGTATCATACGGCTAGATTTCTATCCACCTCTCCATCCCATTTATCTAACATTGTGCAGAAGAAGGTGACAACTTCGACCAATAGTTGTTCGATTGCAACGAGGACACCATGTCGGAAATGTCATCTCCACAATAAAACTCTATAGGGCAATGTCCTTCACATCCAACAACGCTAGCAGGAAGATCATTTTCATGAGGAGACCTTGAAAGTGAGAAAAATACATAAGAATGGGGGTTATTATTTATGCTAATTCTTTTTCTATTCTGAAAAACTAACTTCAGAATCTGATCTCAGAGTTAATAGCAGCGGAAGAATAATATTCAAAAGCAAGTAGTAAATCAATACACAAAGTTTATCTTGGTTCCTCTCCTAAACTGAGACTAGTCCAATCCCCTTGTCCAACAAGAGGTTCTCACTATAATCAAACTAATTACACTTTGCTCAAGAAAACTAGCAAGAGATTTCAACTGCATACTCACATTAGAAAGAGACTCACGCTCAAGCAATCCAACATAGACTTCTGCTCAAGCAAACTACTAAAAGACTTCCACTGCTCAAGTAAACTAGCAAGAGACTTCCTCTACTTTTAAAAAAACATTTTAGTAGAATAGATGACAACTATATTCGATGTTCAATCACAAGTATATAAGTGATACAACAACCACAAAGATTCATAACACTTAAGATTTCTAAGATATACAAAGATACGAAATATTAAGAACTTGTGCAGTAAAAAGAGTTGTTAACACTACTTCAAATCTTCAACTCCTTTTTATAGAGACATAAAAAGAGTTGTTGGAAAGTAGCTTGCACAAGTGATCTTTGAAAAACAGGAGTTCCAAGAGAGAGACGTTGGAAGACGAATCTTGTTAAGATCTTCAACTAATGTGTAATAACATTGCCCACTGCTTCTTGTTCATACTAGGTACATAACAAACGTTGGGGCGGACGTAAGAGGTCACGTCAACTTTCCTTGAGCCTTAAACTAAGAGACTCTAGTTGACTTTTTCCATAAGTCTAACATGACAAGACTGGTCTGTTATAGAGACAGAGTACAAATCAGAGGCATAACACCTTTAGCTGAGGTCTTTACAGTCTGATTTATCACTAGAGGCAGAGACGCGACAATCAGATTTTGATCCTTCAGAAGCTGAAACACCATGTTCAGAGTCACCAGATTATGGTCCTTTAGAATCTGAGACTTTTAGCTTCTCTACAAATGCTTTTATCAAGGTCAGTTCTGAGTTGAATTTTAAGCTTATGATCCTACACACTTGAACATATGTTAGTATACCCAATTGTTCTTTAAGTACTTTGTTATCATCAAAACCCAAGTGATATAAATAATTTTGTTCCAACAATCTCCTTCTTTTTTATGATGACAAAAAGAAGTATTTTAGAACAATGGTTGGTCACTTTGACTAACTTTACAACATCAGAGTCTAAGGTTTGTAATCCCCCCTTGAGTCTAATAGTTCAAAGGATGAATTTTGTAAGCTTCCCCTAAGTCATATCCAAGTTAATTAATCTTATCTTGATAGCATAAGAAAATAAATCTTTATATTTAAACATAAAATGAGTTCTGATGTGGGTTCAGGGATATAAAAGAATTCAAAATACTTTTATCATCTTTAAATTCTCCCATTATTTTCTCCTCATTTTCTCATCAACCAAAAGTTAACAAAGACACGTTAGCATAGAGAGAAAAAAGATATTGAAAAAAAACAAATATGTGGGAAAATTTAATTTCTAATAAAAATAAATAAAAATAGATTTTGCACTTCCCAAAAAATGAATCACGTTTTTTAAAAGAAAGGGAAATGACTTAGATTGATTTGCAAAACTTTCTTCGTTTCTCAAGACGGTCAGACACGAGTCTTTGCAGTAAAGAGCTAGAAGACCTATAACATCATTAAAGAGCAAGGTGATTAAACTTTCATAAGCAACGTAAGCGACACTCAAGATCTTCTATAAAACCATGAACCCATAGGTTAAAATCCTACATCTTTATCCAACTCATTCTCTTCTAAACAAACACGAGTACTCCTTTTGAAAGTTCCTAAGTCCTTTTTTCTACTGAAATAACTATGGTGAATAAGTCCAACACCACTGTGGAACACCATAAAATGAAAAGTGAAGAAGCCCAGGCTTCTGGGTCAAACACTTTCACGAAGGCACTCAAGGTGAGAAAGGCTTCAAAGAAGAAAAGGAATCTTAAGAGAAGAAAAAGAATGTTCTAAAGAAGGTTGTCTACTTTGATTCGGATGAAGATGAAAAGCCAGATATAGAATGGGAAACCACCTTCATTACTCAAGCATAGAGTGATTATTTAGATAAAATATTATAGAACAATCCTCTTGTAATCTCTTTCCTAGCTTAATGAAATATTAATCACTTCTTCTTTTGAAATGAAACTTTCTATAAGATATCTTGATTTCTTTTTGAATGATCCATCGTCACAGAAGTTTCATAAATTTTCAATCAATTAAGCCCAAAGTGAAAAAAAATGTTTTTAATTTTACCAGAAGTTTCACAAATTCATTCATTTTGGACAAGAAATGCATAGGTTGCGCATGGCTTAAACCGAGTGACATCACTTGGCATGGATCAAGCTTCAAACATCAATGTGCATTTGCCTTGCAATCCAAGCTTACTTCAGAGCACCTGATCTTCAATTATGGACCTCTAGCAATCATTTCATGGGCCTATGCGCGCCCATGCACCATTGCATCACCATTTGCCAAAATTGAAAAGTGAATGTGAGTGTGCAATTATCAACCATTCCAGCTATAAATAGAGCTTCAATTGCTCATAAATTCACACACAATCGCGCCAGCTTTGATCCCCCATTTCAAACCCTCAATTCTCAATGGATAAGCCTGATAAATTCTCTTGAATTTGAGCTTGAATCTCCACTGTTTTGAAATTCAATTCTCCAGGAATCCATAGCTTTTTAACCATTCAATCCTTCTCCTGCAAGCAAGTGGAGTGAGTCCAGGCATAAGCAAGATCAAGATCCATCGAATCCAGACCTACATTGAAGGTATTTTTCAAAAATCTTGAACTCTTCGATTCTCTCAAATTCTTGCTCAATTCTATTGATTCTTTGGTTGTCTGAAGTCCTACCAATGTAGGCAAGAAGATTGAGTTGCTTTGAGGTCAAATCGAAGCAACTCAGTTCATGTACCTCAAATTTCAATTCCATATATCTCTCAATATACTTGGAATTGGAGTGAATGGATGTCAGATTCGAGCTCAGTGCCATTTTTTCTTCAAGATCATGTCCTTGTTTTTTATTATGGTGATGGTTCATGGTGGACCAGTCCGGTGAGGTCCACCGGAGAAGATGACCGGAGCTCTGGCTCCGGCGATGAGTTGGCTAGCATCTGAACCACAGGATCCATGTGTTTTGTTCTAATCCTGAGCGTTGATTTTGAATACCATATTTGCCACGCGCTGACTAAGGTCCATGGTGGATAGCGCGCTAGGGACCATCAGATCTGCCACCTCAATTAATGAGGGAGATCTGATGGTCCACGTAATTTAGATTTTCTGAATTTTATTTTAATTATATTATTTTCAATAATTCATATTAAATTCAATATTGATCCAAAAAATATGGGACTTTCACCAAAAAAATTCAAATATTTTTCTCTTTCATATTCTGAATTAAAATTATTTTTTGGATCATTATTAATATTTTTCATGAATTAATTGACTCATTTGTTTTTAATTGTTTAAAAATATTTTTAAATGTCCAAAAATAATGAAATTTTTTCTCCAAGGTACTTTGACCTTGCTTGACCTATGATAAATCTCATGGCCATTTCTTTGGTGTTTTGATGAGATTTTAGGAATTGGACAAAACATATTTGATTTAAATGCATTATTTTATTATTTTTAATTGAATAAATGTCAATTAAATTTTGTTGACTATTTGTATTGACTTGTATGAGTTTGCTTATTGTTGTTGGGCCTTGGTCAAAGTTAATTTGACTTTGTCAAGTTAATATCATTGGATTTAGGGTATTGATGGAATGTACATTTCATCTCCCAAAATGAATGAATGATATTAATTTAATAAAATTCCTTCTTTGACCAATTTGTGATCTCATTCATCCCCTTTCCACTTCATCTCATTCCTCTTCTTAATTAATTCATTCCATTTGGCCTATGACATCTCAAAGTCCTAATGCTAGTTGATTAAAAAATTGACATGAGCATAGGCCACACCTTTTACATATTCTTTTTTGTGTGTGGTATGTTTCATGAGCATAGTCCATTATACTATGTCTCTAACATGCATTAACACCAAAATTCTATTGCCCGACCTAAAATAGTTGTGACTTCTACATAAGTCCAATTACGATTGCTTAACATAGCGTTAAATTGTGATATAAAAGGCATAAGCATTCTAGTTAGTGAGATTGTAAGTCTCCCCTCTTTCATGGTATTGTATGGAAACTTGGCCTTCTTTCCTTCCTTTGGAAGATGTTTTGGTTCAAGGATCCATGCTTGTGATAAGTGGATTGAGTGTTCTTCAAAGAATGTCTTAGAATCTAGGCAACCTACCTAAGCTAAAGGACTTGGCCAATGCCAATTTGTTGAAGAACCAAGTGCTTGAAATTTGAACTTCATCTGATACATCTTTAAAGATCTCTAAGATTCATCTACAACCTGATCATGGTGTAGCTGTTATTTTGAACATGTGACTTGTGGAATTCATCTGTTACATGGGCTATTTTGAAGAAGATCATGGAATGGATGAGCTTGGATGAGACTATCTTTATTTGATGCCTTGCTCTTCAAGATGATATAATTGTGCATTTGTGTGTTGTTTGATTCTAAAAAGTCCAAGGGAATTATGGGTTTCTATTGACATACTTGTCTATTGGATTACTACCCACTTGGTCAGATCTTTTCAACTCTAAACTTTTAAATTTTGTACATAGGATAGTCTCTTCATCTTCTCCCCATTTCTTTAATTTCAAAATTTCTCCCTCCATTTTCAAAATCTTCTTTGTGTGAACTATTTTTGTTCTAAACTTTGACCATTTTTGCAAAAAGATAGTAATTTTGGCCTTATGCCATTGCATTTTCAAACCTCTGTTATTAAATCAAACTTGTAAATAAACTTAACTATACTTGACCTAAACTTTCAAAAATCCAAAAAGAACTAACTCATTCAAACCATTTTTAGGCCTTTGTGCCTTTCAAACTTAAATTTTATTAAAAAATAATGCACCTACTTTGAAATTTGTATCACGAACTACGAGGTTTTGATCCCTCATTTTTATGTTGGTACGTAGGCACAAGACCGAAGGTCTTGTCAAACACAAAAATATAATTACTGAATTCTTTTCTCATCCCCCCATTCTATTTGTTTGTAAACATCACTTTGTACAAAATACATATGCATAAAAAAAAGGGCTCCCTAGGAGTACCTAGGACACTTTGGATGCTAACACCTTCCCTCTGTATAACCAACCCCCTTACCTGTGATCTCTGACTTTTATTAGTTTTTATTTGAAAACTTCTTACTTTTTTGGGTTTTGTTCGTACTTTTTTCCCTTTTCCCTTAGAAACAATAAAAGCGTGGTGGCGACTCTTGTTAATTGATCTCTAGCTTGTCAATAGCTTGATGAACATGAATTTCCCACTACAAAAACTAATTTTGAACAAAATAGAACATAAAGATAAAAGAAGCGAGAAGCAAAGTAACTAAGACAAATCAACAAAATTAGAGGAATTTTTACCCAACAACTTTAATCCACGTGTCATAAGACATTTCAGATTTATGACACACAAGAGGACACGTTCCAGAGGAAAAAGAAAGTTTTGTCCACTTGTGTGCATATTAGAGGCAATCAACCTTATTTTAAATTTCAGAGGCTGGGATGCTTCAGACGCTATTATTCATCAGAAGCTAGTTCAGAGCTTCTGATCATAATAGCTTTTGGATATCATTAGACTCTTCTACTCCAATCAGATGTAAGCACTAATCTCTAAAAGATTAAGATGCTTGACTCTGATATAGAATAAGATTCTTTGTCATTCATTCTGGGCGAAGAAATGGAAGGAAAAAAGCTTGAATCGAAAAAGAGAGTGTCTGGTTATTTGAGAGATCGGGATTCAAGTGTTTTAGAGTTTTCTTGGCTCTCAAAGCTTGAAAATGAATGCAATAGGTTCCACTACTTATAGGGAATGAAATAGGATCAGAATACGTGTGAAATTGGCTCGAATTCGTGTGAATTGAGTGATAAAATTTTAGATCTCGAACGTGTGAAAGTGTATTAAAGTAGAACTATCATAGTGAAGTGTAATTATTCTTTCATAACTAAGAAACTCTTTTGACATATATTTAAAAATAAAGGATTAGAAAGTGTTACATAAGAACACAGAGGTAGCCATACCTTTCTTTATGTAGCTTTTGATTTGCTATTGAGATTTTTCTTGAGGAAAAACATTGTTCCACCAATACTCTTCAGAAAACCATCTGGAGTCTTTTAAGATTCCATAACAACTGGATAAACTTCAACGATTTATTTAGAGTATGAATCACCAACACTTTATAAGACAACATCAGTCTTCCTAGTACCAGTAATCTTGTCTTACTGGTTTCTTCCAAATTCCACGTTTCCTTCCTCCTTCGGAGTTAGGATTTGGAATATAGGCCTTCTTCTTGTTGTAAGTTGTAACAGCCATTTTCCGGGAACAAAAGTTGTCTCTTTTCTCTTTTCCTTTAACATATCTCCAACAAAAATAATATCACTCTTTGGTACCCATACTCGTATGGATCCTTTGGGTTAGTTTTATAGGGCTTCCTCTTGCTTTGAGCCTTAGCCTTGTAGTAGGGTATAAAATCATTCCATACTTTTTGTTTATAAAAACTTTGTCTTGGATAAGTCTTGACCTTGACTTTTGAACCTTTTAGAACCTTTGATTCAAGAGTCTTGAGTTCTGATTTCTTCAGAACCTTTGACTTGAGAGTCTTAGGTTTTAGAAATTTTGATCTTTGACTTCAAGGTTCTGATTTCTTCAGAACTTGTGAGTCATCCATCATAGGTGGTGATTGGTTCAGAACTTTACCATTTTCAGTAGTAGGCACAAAGTAAGCATTCAACCCTTTTTTAGCAGTGCTTGAAGAAGAAGGGGCTGATGGTTTCATCAAGATTTTATTCCTTAGATTATAATTTTTTTTTATGATAACTGAGACCTTCTCCTTTGGTCTTACTTACTCCATAGATCATGGAAGTAAATTTGGTTCGTTCAAACCCATATATGATAAACTCTTGAAGATCTAATTCATACTTATCAAGAGTTTTGTTAGACATATTTTTTTCTTAAAGCAACTCAAGTTTTTAAATCTTGTATTTAGAAAAGTTTAGTTCATCTCTTATAAGACCATATTTCTTCTTAATAATTTTCATATGTCTGGCTTTCTACTGGCATCTTTCCATAAGATCTTGACATTAAGTAATTAAATCAGATTTAGAGAGTTTAGAAAATACCACTTATGTATCCTCTGAATCTGAGTCAGAATCATCTTCTGATTCTGGATATGAGAATGTTGAAGCAACCAGAGCTAGGATGGCTTCTTATTTACTCTTGTCATCTTCTTCTTTGTCATCAAGTTCATCCCATGTTGCCATGAGACTTTTCTTGAATTTACTTCTAAAGTTATTTGTCTGGAAGTTTTCCTTCTTGGCTTTCTTCTTCTTCAGATCGGGACAGTCAACAATGAAATGATCAGGCTTCTTACAATTGAAACAACCTTTCTGATCATTCTTGTTTTCTATGGAACTTGTTCCTTTGAAACTAGATTTTTTACCAGAGAACCTCATGTTTTTGTTGGCAAGATACTAAAATCTTTTTATGACGAATGTCATTTCATCATCATCATAATCTTCATAAGAAGCTTCATCATGAGTGGCTTGTTTTTGCTCCCATGTCTGAGAAGATTTGTCAGACCTCCCAATAGATTTCAAAGCCAGATACTTTGATTTCTTAACTGGTTCTTCATCTCCATTGAGTTATAACTCATGACTTTGAAGATTACTTATCAAACATTCAAGACTGATATTATTCAAGTCTTTTGCTTCCTGAATAGTTGTCACATTTGGTCTCTATCCGTCAGGAAGAATCCTAGGGATCTTCTTGACATGATCTTTATGTAGATTTAAAGATACTAAAGATTCAAAGATGGTTTTCGCAGTAGATTTTTCAATGATCTTTATGTACCCTGGGTGAGGTAGAGATTCTGCCAGAATACCCTCACTTTATGATGCTTTTTATAAACCTTTTTCTGAGCATGTGTGAGATTTTTCGATTAGTCACCATACATATTCCATCAAATTCAAAGTTGATTCCATTTTCAAGAATATCTCATAACTCGTCATCAAACCCTAGATATGGGTGTGCATTTTGCTTTTCCACCAATCAAATTCAGTAGAGTTACCACTGAATGTTGGTGGTCTAGCAATATAAGATGTACTATGATCATGGTTATTATTAACACGAGGAGTACCCTCACTAGGATTACCAGAACTAGTTACTTCATGACCATCAGGCATGATGGACGATGTATTCTTCTCAAGATATTTTATGCACCACTGTTAAGTGTTATAGTATAGATCGTGCTTTGATGTCAACTGCAGGTGATAAAAATACACAAGAAGGGGGTTAAATTATGTATGTTAATTATTTTTCTTATTGAAAAGCTAAATTCATAATCGGAACAAGTTCAGAATCTGACCTCAGAGTTAATAGCAACGGAAGAATAATATTCATAATCAAGTAGTAAATCAACACACATAGTTTATCCTGGTTCCTCTGCTAAACTGAGAGTAATTCATTCCCCTTGTCCAACAAGAGATTTTCACTATAATCAAACTCATTACACTTTGCTCAAGCAACTATCAAGAGAATTCAACTTCTTAATCATAATAGAAAGAGACTCTCGCTCAAGCAATCCAACAGGATACTTTTGCTCAAGTACACATGCAAGAGGCTTTCACTGCTCAAGCAAACTAGCAAGATAATTCCACTTCTCAAGAAAACTAGCAAGAGACTTCCTCTACTTTTAAATAAATAGTTTAGTAGAATAATTACAACTATACTTGATATTCAATTAGAAGTATAGAAGTGATACAATAGACACAAAGATTCTTAACACGTAAGATTTCTTAGATATACAAAGATAAGAAAACTTAAGAACTTGTGGAGCAAACAGATAAAAATTTAGCTCAAAGTTATGCTCGTTAGATTGTTCGTGAGTTTTTAACCTTCCTTTAAATCCTCATCTCCTTTTTATAGAGGTAGAAAAAGAGTCATTGGAAAGTAGCTTGCACAAGTGATCTTTGAAAAGTAATAACATTATCCACAACTTCTTTTTCATACTAGGTATATAACAAACGTTGGGGCGGACTTAAAATGTCACATCAACTTTTCTTGAGCCTTGGACTAAGAGACTCTAGTTAACTTTTTCCATAAGTTTGGAGTGACAAGGTTAGTATTCTATGGAGACAGAGTACATATCATAGGCTACGCACCTTTAGCTGAGGTATTTAGCGTCTGAGCTGTCACCAGAGACAGAGACACCATAATCAGATTTTGATCCTTCAGAAGCTGAAACACCACGTCCAGATTCATCAAATTCTAGTCCTTTAGAATCTGAGACTTTTAGCTTCTCTGCAAATGCTTTCATCAGGGTCAGTTGTAAGTTGAATTTTAAGCTTATGATCTCGCATACTTGAACATATGTTAGCATATCGAGTTGTTCTTTACATACTTTGTTATCATCAAATCCCAAGGTAGATGAACGATTTTGTTCCAATAGACCTAGGTTTTTGGCCCATAACCATTCTCTAACAAAATATGGAGGGCACCAAAGCCATAAAATTTCAACCCTCTATCTCTGGCCAAGTTTGATGGATGCAACGACTCCCAAGAGAATGTCGCCTCCATCAACACATAGATGGAAGTTATTGGAGCCTCTTTATCCATGAAATGCAAACTTCTCTACGGAACATTCAGGGATGTTGAGTTATGATGGTACAGGAACCTGTCATGACTTTCAATCTCTAACTACCAGAACATATTTAAGAAGTTGGTCCATCAGTTTGCAGCAGGAAGACATTGAATAATGTATACCACAATCCTCTTCAACATTCTCCAAGGCCCTACAAAATCTTTGAGGGGGTACCTAGCCCTCTCTAATGATGCGACTATTAAGATCCTCCATCTAAATCAAGTATTGTTCATTGGGGGAATTCCAAAACGGATTAAGTTCCAAGAATCTCAGCAAATCCCTTGCCTAGAGGCATGGTGCTTCGTTGGCAGAAGTAGTGACACACACATATTGCTACATAAAAAGCAAAGAAAGCAACGTCGAAAACAAGGCCAGAGATGTTAATGATTGGACGTTTAATAACCCTAATAAATTGTACAAGTGTTGCATGAACCACTATACCTCACATGTTAAGGACACGAAGAACTTTAGACATAGTGGGAGGTTTGTAAAATTTTTGAAGCCCTTAAACACTCTCCGCGAGAACACATGGTATAAGGTCGTCCATGCGCACGACACTCCTCTTTAAACAACCCCGAAGTTAGACATCATAGGGCCTAAACCCAATAGGTGGTGCAAGTTTCACAAGGTCAATGACCATAACATGGAAGACTGCTACCATCTCAAGAAGGAGATAGAGCTCCTCATTCGAGAGGGCACTTGAAAAATTACATCAAAAGTAGCTAGTACAAGCATGTGCGCCACACCCTTAATATTATTGTAGGAGGGTTCACCAGAGGTGAGGAGACTAGTTTTGCCCCGCAGAAGGTAGGCACGTCTAATTCTAATTGTAGAAGGCTCACCTTTAAACCATAACTCAAGCAAGAAGGAAGCTTTAGAATCCGAGATCACTTCTAAAAATGACGCTTTATACATCCATCCACACGATAACGATCCCATGGTCATAATTGTAAGGTGTGATGATGGGGAGATTAAGACAATACTTATTGATCAGGGATGCTTTCTAAAGGCTTCGTCTGGATCTATATGATCTTAAAGCCTTCCAAGGCTCGTTGGAAGAATTTACACGTGAACAAGTGCAAGTAAACGAATTGAACACCTTAAATATCGTGTTTAGAGGTGAGAAAAGCGCAAGAATGATCAAGGTAAGATATCTTGTTATAGATGCACCCTTTTCATATGACATGATCATATGACGACATGTTTTTAACCAGCTGGAAACCTCACTGTCCATATTATACCTATGTATGAAGTAATTACTTACTGATGGGCGAGTTATGATTATTCATAAGGACCGGGAAATTGCCCATAGTACATTTGCACTAGCTCAATTATGTTTAACTCTATTTGCCAAAAACCATACTTCATCTATGTCTCATATGTTTATGTGTCTAAAGTTGTTTTTCCTTGGGACAAAGAACATAGTTGACCACATAGTGAACCAAACAAATATCCAGGTGCACCAAGATAACGATGAAGGGTGTAGGAATGCTAGAGTTTGGATATGACAAAAATGAGGTAGAAGCATCTAGAAAGTTAAAATTGATATCTTCTTCATTGTCATTATAGTTGGATCAGTTCATGGGATGTTGGAGACGCCTGCGAAATCTTCAAGAAACAATCGAATTTGATATTTTTTGTCTTTATAAGTAAGAATCCCATCTACGCAGTTATGGTTTGAATAAAACATTCTCATTAACATAGGAAACCTTTCATTCGAGATGTCACAAATGAAGCTTTTCAATCGCGCATCAGCAAAGAGTTGGAGGAAAGCACAATCTCTGAAAACTCTTTCTTTCAATTAGTGTGTATCAAGGAGCTCCTTTAATTCAATTTTTTTGTTGAATTTATCTTCTTTGATCTTGAGAAGAAAATAATTCAGAGTAGTACGAGGTGGAGCCTTCGAATGTACAAGATCTTTTGGGTGCCACTGATAATGATGGAGAGAAAGAGAAGATTTTTTGCTCTAACACTCACAAAAGAAAACAAAGAAAGAAAGAAATATGATATGAGAAGAGAGGAGAAGGAATATCTTTAAAAATCCAAAAATAATAATCGAATATAAGGGAAATAATAATTAATTATTCAATTAATGCAATCAGTTGGCAGTTGAGAAGTGGACGATTTAATGTTTTGAATGTTATAATTGATTATCCCTTGACGGCTAATAAATTAGAATATGCAAAATTTTAAATTCAAATGCTTCTAGTCGATTGTTCGATTAGGTCTAAACGATTATTTTCTGCTTTGTCGGCATCCTTGGTATTTTGAGCCTTGGATTCACATTGGACTTTTGCATTTTGATTTTGACATCCTTTTTTTCATTTTTCCCCCTTTTCTCCATAAAGTCTCAATACTCAAATAGGTCATTAGTAAAAATAATTTCAAATGACCAAGAAGTTAATAAATCACTTATTTAGAGGGTTAATCATAGTTTTATGATATTTCAACCTCTAAAAAGTGTACTACCTTAAACTTCAGGTTAATTTGAGAAAGTTCTTCCTTTTGATGGAAAGACAAACCACTATTGTAAATCCTTCTTTGTGAATCATATGATACGAGAGTTGGTTCAAACCGCAAGACTGACAAGCCCATTACATGCTTATCGCCTCAACCTATTAAAATGTTACATGATCATCACATATTATTATAATGATTAAGAAATACCCTCAATGAGAATAATTTCATCATGTATGTTGAAATACACCATCAATGAGAACATATTGATCACGTTCATTAAAATACACCATCAACGAGAACAACTTGATCACGTTCGTTGAAATACACCATCAACAAACATACTTTGATCACAAGCATCGAGATCAACAAACACTATCAGGCATGACCTTCTCTTGTATACTCAAGGGTATACATCTTGCTTTGTGCAACTTCATTTAATATGCACCAAGGCTCCATTAAAGCTACAAACCATTCATGAAAAACAAATTAGGTTTTCACCTTTGGTACCCAAATCTTTTTAGGTTATGGTGCATTAGTTGCTCTATGATATCTAAGGTTATTACTTTTAGACATTATTAGTTTATCATAACAAAATGTCTCAAATTGTCCAGGCTTATTTCAGAAGGAGCATTTATAGATAAGACAATTTAGTTTCTTCTTATTAAAGTCTTTACTATGTGATCTACTCGACTTAAAACATAATCCTATTTTATTTAAGGAAGGACTTTGATTTGATAGAATCAAATCTAGGTTTGCTTTCCTCTTTGTAAATTTACTTAGGGTTTAGTGCATGTCTTTCACTTCCTTTTTCATTGAGACACATGTCTCACACTTATTATCTTGTTTTCTAATATTAGCAATTTCATATCTTAATGTTTCATTGCTATTCTCTAGAAACTCAATATAATCTTTAAGATCTAAGTTGCTTTTTTTTAATCTTATGACGTTCCTTATTTAACTTAACATTTAATTTAAATGATTGCTTGTAAGATATAGTTGTTACCTCACTGCCATCTTCTTCCCTAGAGACCTTCAACCAAACATGTTTGTCTTTTTCATCGAATGAGGGATCTTCAAAGATTTTACTAGAGGTTCATTCTTAAAGATATTTCTTGTTGACACTTCTTCCTTATTTATTCTTTCAAATATTTCACTGGATGAAACTTCTTCACCTTCTTTATATATTGATGAATTTTCTCCATTATTATATACCAATTGTAACACCCCGCTAATATGTGTCTAGAATCATATCAGTAAGACGTTAAAATTTTGGTACTGAATACACACAAAAGATAAAGATGGAATAATAAAACCGTATACATCACAATCCATAGCTAAAGATGTATACAACATATATGTCTTTAAAGAATGCACAGCGGAAAACAAGATCAGATACAGTCTACAAGTCATAAACTTATCCAAGTCTCTGATCTTGACCTTTTCACAAACTCTTTAGTTTAACCAGGGTACCTAAAAAAATGATAATATGATTGGGGTGAGATTACTAAATCTCAGTGAGTCCTCTTATCCAATGCGTCCTCCCGGCTCTATAGGGTGCATAATCATATACAAATCAACCATTGATCTGGATTTTACTTACTTACCATTTCAGAAATGCACAAATACCATATAATATTGAATTGGAAGTCTCCTGACTATCCAATTATACATAGTAACACACAATAAAGTTAGCACAACCACATATGAATACTTGTACCCGTGTACGATAGAATCCCAAAGTAATGTGCGCCTTCTACTAAGCACACCCTCGACGAGTAACCAAGTGTCTAGCCTCAAGATAATTGTACAAGCCCGCCACACGATGAGTCATATGAGTAACGAAGGGATTTACGCCTAAAAGGCTACAAAACCCCATATGTGATGAGTAACAAAGTGACATTGCCGATGCGGCGTCACAACCCCATCAATCATCTAAATGCATGTAAGTTAACTACGATGCAAACATGCCTTCATGATTGCCCGAGCCCACCAGGGCATAACGCTGATGAGTAACAAAGTGATTTACGCCTAAATGGCAATACGACCCCACTAGTAGTGAGTAACAAAGTGTCATTGCCTAAGTGGCGACATGACCCCACCATACCGATAATCAAGTGAATGTACGCCTCGTTAGGCCCCACGATCCTACCATATCAATAGCTTATGTGTATTAACGGCAAACAAATTACCATCTAGTAACACATGCCCACTCCGAATTATAGCATAGCTGAATAACTCATGTCCAAACATTCATCTGGAATGAACGGACAACAGGGAGAGAAGTGGACGAAACCATATTATCCACTATATCATAACACTTCCCGTTAGTTTCACAACACAAAAGATGACACTCCAATCCGAGTTACAAATCTTAAGTTACATTTGGGAAAAATAACACAAACTTGAGCTTTAGAGGCTTGCTTAGCAAGCCCCAACGAAGTCCAAGCGAGCCCGTCCAAAATTGAAACTTTTCTCCAAAACAGGTTCGTCACTTAGAGAAGGATAACGAGCTAAATGTGAGGTCTCGATGAGCGAAGCTCTTGCTATCTAAGCGAGTAAACCAAAATTTTAGAAGTCATCATGATGCATACACCAACCATGTCAAGAAGGAAAGGATCACACATCTAACAATTCATATCATCAGGAAATTATTCTAACATCAATGCACGAGGTCAACACAATAAACATCATCACATTGATATGTCAACAAACCAATTCAACTTAGCTTTAAACATGTAATCAAACAAGAACTAATCACACATCACCAACTGTCATAAAAACGTAACATTTATTGATCATAAGATAAAGCATTGTAATAACTTTCCAATGCTTCCGACCGTACTTCATTTTGAATTGTTGAACTCAAGATACACTCGTTTTAGTGGCAACACAATTTTGTTCCAGCCTACTATTTTTCAACTAAGCGAGCCAGATTTCGCTAAGCGAGCGTGACATCAACTTTCACGAAAATTAGGGTTTTAACACCCTTTTTTTCATTCCAAACTAACGCCCACTCATCCCTAACATGCATTTACATAGGCAATCAAAACACAAAGAAATTCGTTCCTACAAGATTATTAATTAAGTCACTAACAAGTCTTAGGTAATTTATCAAAAATTCCCATAAACATGCAAGGCCTAGTTCTAATCTCCCAATTCCTAACTAAGGACTCACCTTATACCAATCTGAATTTGATGACTGAAAGATGGAAAGGACGATGATGCTTCACACACTTGGCCATTGTTCTCCTTTCCATGATAACGAAGTTTCACACACATACAAAAGATGAAAACTTGAGCTCAAAATCCACCAAACCCGCATGCAGATTTTCTGCATAACTCAACATCAGACCTCCAACTTCAAATACGATTTTCGACCTCATCACAAACCCCAAGTAAGCGAAATTAGTATCCAAAATAAAGGAAATTTCGTTTAGTTTCTGAAAAATCAAAAATCACTCAGTTCTGAGTTACAAGGAGAAAGTTATTACCTCTTGAATGGAGACATGTCAAAAATCTGAATTTTGCACAACTTCTTCAACTTTTTGAATATACACCCTTACCTCTTGCTTCTCAAAGCCTAACTCTTCTTGAGAGAATGATGGAGATGAATTTACAAATGAGGATGATAAGGATCTTGATGAGTAAGTCTAAGTTTGATGATTCTTCTTTGAATGACTCCACAAACCTTCACATGCACAATGGAGATGATGTGGTTTAATGACTTCTACCCTCATTTTCCTCTAGAGCTCGGCCTCACTCTCCATGCTCCCTTCCTTTCCTATTTTCTTTGGTTAGAGTGGTGAACACAAATGAGAGAATGGGGTGTTTGGTGGAAATGTTGATTTTTAATAGATTTTTCTTGCATATCTTCAATAATGCCCTCAACACTTTAGAAGAATTGCCCCCAATGTCACTAGCTTCCACTCCAATTCTCAAATATTAACAATTAAACTTAACTCTCTCTTGATCTCTTCTTATAATATGAATAGGAAACAGGGATATTACATCTTATCCTCCTTAAATTGAAAGTCCTTGAATTTCTTCCGACCAACGGATAACATTGCTCCTTATAATGCCTTTTCTAGATAACCGTACGACTTTGCCATATATATATATATATATATATATATATAAAAGATTGTATAACTTATTTTTATAAAATAAGATAAAATAAATTATTTTATTTTATAAATAAAATAAACTAAATTTAAATTCTTTTTATATATGTTATATGTTTTGAAAAGGTCTTCTAAACCAATAAACTCAAAAAAAAAGGTTAATCAAAACAGGCTCCTAGTATAGTTATGTAGACGAACAATGGTTCTAACCATTCTTTGTATATACGAAAATGATCTAAATCAAAATTTAAGATTTTTAATTTTAATTTATTACACAACTATTTCAGGTCTAAGAGCAGTAGAGGTTGTGAATGAACTTGAGCCAATTAAAATCCAAGGGTTAATATTGCGCCAACCATTTTTTGGTGGAAAAGAGAGAACCGAATCCGAGTTAAGGCTTGTGAATGATCGAATTGTTCCATTGTGTGTTACTGATTTAATGTGGGAATTGGCACTTCCAATTGGAGCTGACCGCGATCATGAGTATTGCAATCTAAGGGTTGGGAATGGTCTTGAGAAGTTGGAGAAGATAAGGGACGTTGGATGGAAGGTATTGGTGAGTGGGAATGATGGAGATCCAATGGTGGATCGTGAGAAAGAGTTGGCACAGTTGATGGAGGAAAATGGTGTTCATGTTGTGAAGGACTTTGAAGAAGGTTCTCATGCAATAGAGTATTCTGATCCATTGAAATCTAAGAAATTGATTGAGTTAATTAAGGGCTTTATTTCATAATTTGGTGTGCTTAGGGTGAATATTGGGTCAAGAGTATTGTATGAGATTTTCTTTGTTTTTTAGGTTACCCTAATTTTGTTGGTATGACTTTTACAATGAAAAAGAGACCGGATACTTTAATATCTATTTCGGATTTATCTATTGATAACTGACTCTATGTTATATGTTATTGATACATACTAAATGAGTATCCAAATCTTTTTATTTTAAAAATAAAAAGTAATAAATTATGATATGTTTTGATATGACGTCACTTATGAGATATGAGATGTGTGTGATACACCGCACATTCCATTAGTTAATCTCATGATTCATGTTTCTAAAACATAAATCAATCTTCTTCCTTCTTAAGGAAAATAAAACATATTTTTGCTATTTTGATTAGTGGTTAGATAAGAAATTAATCATTTTAACACAAACGTAAAACAAAACAAAGAGGTGATTGGTGATCCCTACAAGAAGCAAACCCAAAGATGGATAAAGGGAAGGACCAAGATGTGATCTTGTTTGTGTGCAATGATGCAAATTATATGTGGGATCTTAGGGTTAAAAATTAGGTATGACAAAACCAGCAAGTTAGCAATAACTTGTGACCATATTGAACTATCAGAAGACAAATCGTATATTAGTTTCAAAACATGTGAATTTGCTAGAAGTTTTATGATCATATAAGGTCTGAACACTACTAGAAAATATATCTTCGGTGACACAATATTACAAAAAAAAATAATTTCCACCATCGTCATATCATATTCCGTACACGCGTGTTTTTTATTTATTTTATTAATAAACTTTTCATCATAGTTCCTTAAAAAAATTATGGCCATAGAGTTTGGATGACAAGCTTCAAGTCTCAGCTTAAACATTTTTCTTTTTTTTTTTAATATAAATTAGTCAGTGTCCCTTCACATTTATTGTTATTTAAAAATTGAAAGTATAACAACTACGCTTATTCAATTCAACCGTGGTTATTGTCATACCCCCAAAATTTCCCTCTCCTTTTCATTTTTCATCTGACTCTTGGTTTAAGATTCACCTACATACACTTGTGCCAAATACATGTAATCATTCATCCACTTTTATAACCTCCCATCATTCATCATAGATTCAAAGGCTTGTGGGTATTTATACCTAACCAAAGCTAGGGTTTTGCTTGAAAATCAAGCCCTAAAGGAGATGGTGTTGGATTCATCTGAACCAAGATATGAAATCCTAATTTCATAAGCCATTTGGTGTGATTTATTTGGAGAGCATTATTGCTTAAATCATGTGGCTTGCAACCCTAGCTTTTTGGGTTTATATCATTGAAGGTTCTTGATTGATTGTATGCTCATCCTTGTCCATATAGTTTGGTTTGTGGATCTTGTGATTTGGCTTGAAACCCGGGGTTCTTGGTTCTTGAGGCTTTGGTTTGGGATTACATCTTGGTATTCAATTTTTCCTAAACCCTAGTTTCTTGGCTCATGTCTTTGGTGGATCATTTGGTTTGGAAACTATAGTTTCATGGCGCATATTATTGATATCAAATCGTTGAATTTTAATTTATAGAAAGGTGCATTTGATCATTATAAGTTTGCATCATCAATCATTTGATCAAGGTCCAAATTTTGCTATGCATGTTTCTTCAATTTTCATGATCCATTTAAGGCTTCATGGTGCATTAATCCATGTTATCATTAGTGCATTAATTCAAGCTTAAATCTCATGATTCATTCAAGCATCTTGGTTTAAAGTAAATAAACATGAAATTTTGGTGGAAATATTAATATTTAAAAATAAAAACATTGTGCATTAAATCAAAAATATATTTTTCTCAAAATGTTCATTTCATTCCATACAAAACCAGTTTACAAGTGTTCATACAAGGAAAATTACAAAAATAGAATTTTGACCAAAAGATTGTCTTTGGTCAATAGTTGACTTTTTGGTCAACTTTGACCAAAGTCAACCACTTAAGACTTGAACCTAGTCCTAACTTCTTCATCCACCATCTTCACGAGCATGCACTTCATATTGGTGTAAGCCCTAGAGGCCAATACTTTTAGTACTTGTATCGAATTATTTAATAAAAGGTATTTTCTTTATTATGTTTGTTTAATAAAGTCCCTAGAATAGCTAGTATGTTTAATGTATCAAGTGTGACTTAATCATGAGATCCCATTAAACATAAGGACATTGTTCTTAAAGTATCTGTAGTCGAGCTTTATTGTGAAGTGAGATAACATTAAAGCATTAAGATTATTATGTATATAGACTGATGATCACATCTCATGGATCATGGATAAGGAGTTATCAAGTCTTAAACATAGGTATGAATATTAGGAGTAATATTTATACTAGATTGACCCACTATGAGAATAATACATAAAATGTTATGCAAAATGTCATAAGTTATTCTCATGGTGATAGTGGTGTATACCACCCGTCGACCTGAAACCTCTACGGACCCTAGATGTAGAGTCGAGTGATTTATTGCTGATCAAACATTGTCCGTAACTGGATGACCATAAAGACAATTGATGGGTACTCCACGAAGCATGTTGAGGGATATGAATGATCTAGATGGAATTTGCTCATCTTGCATAACAGGATAAATGTATAAGGATGAATATTGAACTGGACAAGGATGACACGATCTATGCCTTGTGTTTAATATAAACATAAGGGCAAAAAGGGTAATTGTACACACAAGTAATATCATAAAAAAGTATTTGTCATATCACATAGCATTTTTGTGTCTTGGGTAGCAATGATGTGTTGCTAGATACCGCTCACTATTTATTATGTTAAATATGTGATTTAATATAATTTTCAATGTCGCGAAAACCTACAGGATGACACACAAAAAGAACAGATTGGTAAGAGATAGAGTAAATAAGAAACACCGTAAGGTACGACGCACTTAAGTGAATTGTAGAACATCGTAAGGTACGGTAAACTTAAGTAGAATACGAAATATGGTAAGGTACCACACACTTAAGTGACTTTTGGTATATCATAAGATATGGGCCACATATACTTAAGTGGACTTTTTAGCTCGCAACCCATAAAAGTGGTTCTATAAATAGAACCCTTGTGCAGAAGCATTTGATTAGATGAAATTTCGTCTCTCTCTCTCTCTCTCTCTCTCTCTCTCTCACTCAAAGCCTTCATTCATAGCAGCTAGCACTGAGACTAAAGGAATCCGTTCGTGTGGACTGAGTAGAGGCATTATCACCATTCAACGCTCGTTATCACTCCTTAGATCTGCATCAAAGGTTTTAGTCGCCACAAGAGGTAACGATTTCTATCACTGGTCATGCCCATTCATAAGGATCACTAAAAGAGAATTTTTAATTCCTGCTGCATTTTTTATCGCTATTTTCCTTCAGTGGTATCAGAGCCACTTACGAAACCATGCATCTGATAGCTGTTTATTTTCTGTATTTTCTGTATTAATACGATTAAAAGACAAAATGAATTAAATAATAAACAAGTAATTAAATTTAGCATCATGTGTGTATGATTTGGATGATTGATGTTGACTATGCTTCGGAGTCCGACATTAGTATGGTGAAGCAACGATACATCGATCGTCCATAGGTTATATATATATATATATATATATATATATATATATATATATATATATATATATATATATATATATATATATATATATATATATATATATATATATATATATATATATATATATATATATATATAATATATATATATATATATATTATATATATATATATATATATATATATATATATATATATATATATATATACAAGTAATTCTGATGCAAAATATGGTATATATGATATATTGTTTCTATTTCGTTCATTCAAACACCTAATGATTATTTTCCTTTGAGCGATCAATGGTCATTTGTTTCGGAATCCGACATTAGTATGGTGAAGCAATGACGTGTTGATCAATCATACTGAAATATCAATCGAGTTGTGTTTGACGATATGAAATTGCTGCATTAGGAGTCATGATGGTACACGGGTTGTGCTGTCAAAGAGTTATGCGATTAAGGTTGTGACTGCACAAGAGTTGTGCTTTAAAGTATCAAGTGTTGATGCGAAAAACGGAATAAGTTTCAAATGAATTGTTCATTAAAAAAATTCATTGGGGCGCTTCCCCTACAACCTCATAGGGGTTGCTGACCCCTTGACCCCCGTCCGCTGAACGATCAGTGGAACCACCGTTCACTGACCGGGCAGCGGAACAACCGACTAACTCTACGTAGTGTGATCAATCGCCGAAATTTAATTTGGTTTATTTAATTAACATAATTTAAGTTTATGTTAATGCTTTTCAAGTTTTAACACTCATCAAGACTAATATCGAATAATGTAGGTTTCGCCTACGCGAAGTGAATGTTCTATATTAGTAAGGTGTGATGGGATAATTGTAATATCCAATTGCTAAAACAATAGGATAAACTTAACTAAACAAATTATAATAAGATTATATACGTTTAGAAGTAAGAGTGGAAATGATCCGTATGATGGATTGGAATAAGGAGTTATTCACCCAACTAAAATATTCTAGAGTTGTATTAGATACAATTGGAAGGAGTTCCTACCTAAATAACCTAGTTTTGTGTAATCCTCTTATGCGGACTTAAAACAAAGTGAAATGTGGATCTCGACCCACTAGAAAATCTTCCAACAGGATTTTCTGAATCAAATGGCGAGGGTCATTTGTTTTGAGTAAAATAGTGGGAGCATATTTAATTAAAGGCCTAATTAAATATGTTATTTTAATGATACTTATATTTTCATATTTTTCATGTAGATTACCATGACAACAAACACCTCTAATAACATTTTACAATCAATCCTTGATCAGGAAAAATTGTCTAGGACAAATATTTTGGATTGACACTGAAATCTGAGGATTGTCCTCAAGCATGATAAAAAGTTATATGTCTTGGAGGAACCTGTTCCTAAAGAGGAACCTCCTAGTTCTGCACCTACGGCAGAAAGAAATGCTTATAAGAAGCATGTCGATGATGTCAATGAAGCTGCTTGCCTCATGCTAGCTACCATGAACTCGGAGTTGCAAAAGCAACATGAGAACATGACAGCGTTCGATATGATCAGACACCTGAAGATGCTCTATCAAGAGAAGGCAAGACATGAAAGGTTTGAAGTTTCAAAAGCCATTTTTCAAGGCAAGTTAGCTGAGGGAGCCCCTAAAGGTCCCCATGTGCTCAAAATGATTGAGTATGTGGAGAACCTTGAGAGGTTGGGTTTTCCCCTGAGAAAGGAACTTGCGAATAATTTGATCTTGCGATCGTTGTCAGATAACTTCAGTTAATTTGTCCTTAATTTAAATATGAATAATATGGACAAATCTCTTCCTGAACTGCTAGCCATGTGTTATACCCCAAATTTGACCATGAATCGCTGAATCAATGCATTCATCGAATCGTTAACATCATATGCATATCGTAACATTAATTTTGTCTCGCACAATGTCGAAATTGTCAGTCAGAATATTTTTTTCGGATTTTACAGACATACCGGTCAAACTGAATCTCAATTGTGCGTAAAATCAATGGACGAAAAATTTTAAAATCGAGCTTGCAGATGTTAATTATATTAATCCATATTTCATGTAGTTTAATCTGGGGTGCTCATTTTATTTTTTGACTACTATTTTGATCGCATTTTGATCAGTCTGAGCCTTTTTATCGATCAAAATTTATTTCAAAATTAAATCAAACGTTATATATTTCCGAGAAGTTTATTTCATGTTGATCATTTTGACATAGTCAAATTATTTTTTCGGACATTTTTGTGTCCGATATTTATTTATTTTGAATCCTTTTATTTTTGCATTTTTGTCAAAGTGTTTAGAAAAAATAAATAGAATTATTGATTTCTTTATTTTAATTTAATTTTAATTATTTTGTAGTGTTTGATTTTATTTAGTTTTTACTTATGATATATATTTTTGTCTCTAAATTAAGAACTAAGGACTTTTGTGGAATTTAGAAAATTAGAAAATCCTACTAGTTACCCTATATATTTTAAGTGCGTTGCTGATTTGAGGGGGGCGAAGGAGGTGAGCACCGTGAATCTCACTTTTCTAAAATTCATCAAAGGCTACGAAACCAAAAAACTGATACGGTACCGTTGTTCCGCCGGATAAGGATTTTCTTATTAGTACACTTTCTTGGTTTCCATTTGTTTTATAGTTTGTTTTATATTATATTGGTGGTGTTTTGTTACCTTTTTCTTATATTGGTTTTTTTGGATTTCATAGTACACATATATACATATTTGGTTTATATATATACTCGGTGATATGATATGAATTAAAGACCCTTGTTCTAGAAATAGCAAAAATCAAATAATCCAATATGATACAGTCTTTAAGTTACATGTGGTAGAAGATAATAATTGTTTTTTCAGATAAATTGCTAAATTTCTTATTCAATGTTTTTATCAGAGGGGTGGAGGCATCTATTTTGGAATTCAAGGATTCATTTCACTGCTTTGATATTTGGTAGTGTATTTTAAGAATGGAGGATTATGGATTTTGATCTTTGTTTTTTTCTTTTCTTTCTTCAATTTCTTTTATAATTACTATAAATTATTTTCTTTAATTAATGTTGTTTTGTTCGATTTTTTCTAGTTCGGTAATGATGCGGAATTTGTTGGGCAGTGTGTGGGTGTTTTATGTTGTTTTTTTTTTTTATTTTATTGTTACGCTGGATTTTATGTAAAAAATATTGTAACACTGTTGGATCGATGTTGTTTTTATTTATGTTTTGGTTATGTTGTTCGGATCGAATCATGTCGATACGCTGTTTGCATATTTGTGTGCATGATGCGTGACATTTGTGTTAGTTCAATCCGGTTGCGATGATTGCATTCTTGCGTTAGCAACATTCTTAATTTTTTAGCATGTTAATTTTACTTTTGCTTTGCATTTCTTTTGGATAAAATTAGATCCACACGATTTTGATCCATATTGTGATGATCACGTTAAGTGTAGCAAACTATTGGTTGACTTTATCGGTTTATGTGTGATACTTTTAATTGATTATCATTATATTTCGATCTTGTACATGTGTCTGATGGTTTAGCATAGCGACAATCCACTTTTTTGTGCGCTTACCAATTCGCGTTTCGATTTATAATTTTATGTTTTAATTTGATATTTATTATATTATTATTTATCGATCCGACTTGCGATGATCGCTTACGCGTTAGCAATTTGCTATTTCGATTTGTGCTAATTTTTCAACGATCCAAAATCGTTATGTTTAGATCCGATTTAATTTCTTGTGGTAGCTTTGCACGTCTTCGCGTACGCGACTTTGATCTGCGTCTTTGAGTCATGATTTTATTCCGTGCACTTTCCCTTTCACTTTATTTTTTCGATTCATTTTTATGGATGTGTGATGTAAATATTGTGTATGCTCTTGTAATTTGTTTTAATTAATTTTTTTTATCATTGTTCAATGCTTGTACGCACATTCGGTTCTTGTGGCGTTTGATTTACGCCTTGTGCTTGAGTTTGTGTCACTACACTTGAACTTGCACCCCTTTGGGATCCAAATCGCACCCTTCCCGTTAGCATTTGTATCCATCATATTCAACCATCCACATTCAAATCATTTTTCAAACCATAAAACCACTTCACCCTTTTTTTGTAACCATAAACAAACCTCGATCAACGTCGAATGTATTTTTCCAATCAAACTTTAAAAATACATAAATATATTCAAAACACTTTTTTTAAAAAGATGGAAACGGAATGGGTGAATACCATGAGCTCCGAAGACTAGGATTCGAGATGGATATCTCGCTAATTCAAGCTCTTGCCATCGCCATAAATACATCAAACTCATTCAAACTTTTTTTGCCTTTTGGCACAACCTAAAAACCTTTTCAGAAACGGAAGACATTTTGTCTTAAGCAGATAAAAAACAATATTTCATCCACAACTGTTGAGTTGAGATAAGTGGGGTGAATGTGATTTGTAAATCCATTGAATGTGGTGCAAATGTCTGCGTGTTACTTTTTTTGGGTAAAATAATATTTTTCGTCGATTAATACAACATAGCTTTCGCTAAAATTGACAAACAAACAAACTTTTTTTACCTAGAACTATGTATGACTTGACTTCTCTTTTGAGATACGTAGGAGCAAGATTGAGAAATCTTGTCAGACCCACTAATAAAAAATAAACCTTTTGTCCTCTTCTTTACCTTCTTAATAACTCGAGAAGCCTAAATTATAAACAAACACTAACACGTACAACTAACTAAACGGTTCCCGTTGAGTACAACGCACGTGAGGGGTGTTAATACCTTCCTCTTGCGTAACCGACTCCCGAACCCTGATATTGGTTGCGATGACCTTAGCCTTGTCCTTATTTAGGGGTTTAATCGACATTTTCCATTGACCTCTATGGGAATAAATAAAGATCGATGGCGACTCTGTTAAGTCCATCCCGCGAGTGTGTTATTGCGCTTCACGAGGTCGTTCTCATTTTTCGAGGTACGATAGATGGAGACTCTGTCGGGGACTCTCCTATCCCTAAGTGAGTCATGCCTAGTTAGGTTGTTGTGTGTGCTTATGTTTGTTTACTTATATGTCTTTTCTTTACCTTATGCTTTCATTATTGTTATATTGTTATATGGCTCTATTGGATCATTGGTACTTGGATATCTGATTGCAAAACCTCGAGGTAAAGGCTTTCTACCAGAGTCTTGAGTGGAAACATAAGATAGGACGATGGTTGAGTAGTGCGGACTCGTGAGGTGAATACCTCGTAAGGGTCGGCATGAGAACCTCACTGTCGCATCCGCGAAAAACAATCGGCGGGCTAAAACAAAAACAAACAGAGTCGCCACCGTGTGTTATTTATCCCAAAAGAGGGAAAGGAAACGCTTAGAGTAAACCTGGAAAAAGCATGGTCTCGCGATCAAAGAGAATGGGATCGGGAGTCGGTTATGCGAAGGGAAGGTATTAGCACCCCTACGCATCCGTCGTACTCGACGGGATCCACGCTCTAAAGAAAAGAAAAGGTTGCTAAACAAACATCACACACACAAGAAACACAGGTGGAGGAAGAGGGGAGAGGGCTCGCTAGGACGTCGCATCCTATGCCTACGTATCTCATCTGGAATGAGAATCAGAGCTACCGTAGTTCGGCTCACGCACGCCGAAAGAAAACACACGCAAAAAGGCAAACATGGAACCCGAACGCCAATAGCTGGACTTACATCAGCTTCCGAACCAAACAAACCCACACTGGAAACCAGATGCCACTTGATGGACTTATACCGGACTCCAAGCACACAACAAGAGGATACGGAATGCCAATTGCTGGGCTTACATCCATCTCCTACACACACAAGAAGAAACAAACAGCAAGTTACTAAGGAGTCGGGAACTCGAGCCTAGCAACTGTCAAGCAAACACACGCAAAAAGAAAAAGGGTGAAAAACAAAAAGGGTGCCCGGAGAGATCTCGCACGACCTCCTGCCTACGTACCTCATCTGGTATGAGGATCAGGGCAACGTAGTTCCCCTTAACAGGGGAGAAAGACTAGCCTAACCAGATACAGAGGGAGACACAACTAGGGAGACTATGACTCGAGCCTAGATGTTATCATGCACATCATCCCTAAGTTAAGGTTGGCTATCTATCTTGCTCAGGCAACAAGCTAATCCTAAACAGGCAAAGCAAAGGATGCAAGCATAATCAAAACAAAGCAAACATTCACAATTAGCACACACTATATACAGACAAAGTGGGCTCACACAAGGGTTAGGCTGCAAAAGCAAGCCAACTGTATCAGGTGATGTTAGCTCTTAACCCTAACATTGAGAGTTAGGGTGAAGCAGATGAAATAGGAAGTGAGGGGTGTGCCTCACAGCTCTTATCCCTGGCCAGGGAGAGCTTCAGACAAAGAAGTGTGGGTTCAGAAAGTGGGAACCCTTCTACACTTATGACACTGACTCAACTGTACAACTGTACAAGGATCTTGGGTTACTACCCACAATGCCTCAACACCAGTTGTGTGAGCAAAGGGATGACTCAACAGAAGAGCAGGAGATGGATTGCACATCTCTTGTATCTGCCAATTGCCTTATTCAAGGTCTTTTCCTGCTTGGGGAAAAAAATAAACAATCACAGGCATTGCCTCTTAAGGAGGACTTCAGACAGGTGCCTGGCCAAGTAACAGGCCAGGTCTTCCAGACTACATGGAGAAAAGAAATTCTACCTCAATTGGTTAAGCAACCAAGCAACAGCACAAGCAAGTTCAAAATGAACTATAGCAACTAAGGTACCTGAAATCAATCCAACATAATCAGTATACCAAACAAACAAAAGTCAAACAGAAAAATTACAAGTCCACAGCACAAACAGATAACAAGCATCAATGCACATAGGTGCAAGCCACAAGGCCTAAGTACAAATCTCAATGCCTACAAAACAAACTCAAGGTTAGTCATAAACAAGCAATAAACCAATCCCAATTGAGTGCACATCATCAAGTATAAGCAATTGTGCTCTTTGACCTGAAACAAAGCTCAAACATTAGGCACTAACCACTAGGACATGGCCTAGGGTCAAAATGAGAGCAATAAACCAAAACAGAACATGAAACTTATCAAAAATCAATATCAATCAAATAAGAATCAAATCCAAGTGGTCTCACATTCATATCATCAACCATTATCATTTCATGAGGCAAAGAGTACAAAGCATGCAATTTAGAACCTCATAGAACCAAACAGAAAGATCCAATTCAAATCAACTCACAAACATTTCAATAAATCCCCAAAAAATTCATAGTCAAACAGCATTCATAACATGACCTGAACACCAAATTTAAGGCCATTTGGACAAAGGGAAGCAAGTCAATTAAATTCATCAAGCCAAAGCATACTCAAACAAGCTCATACAAGGCCTTAAATCATGCATCAACTTCAAGCAATCATAAAACATAAACCAAACATGATAAATGAGTGAAACCAAAACCATGGCAAACTTAAAGATGTCTATAATACACATGCCAAATTTCAAGTCCATCCAATAAACCACAAGAATTTCACAAAACATATGAGATCATGACTCACAGAAGGTCCACATTTGGTCAAACAGGGAAGAAAATCTCAATCAAATTGGAAATGCACTCAAAACATCCACAAAAACTCACATTCAAACTTAACATCCAGAAGAGTCAACATGCAAAAATTCAAATCATTTTGAGTTCATATGGCATGGTAATAAAAATCACGAAGTTGGACATGAAATGGTGTGACACAAATTGGCACACCTCCAATGATCAGGTCATATCTCACAATCCAGGAATGCAAAAATCACAAGCTATATACCAAAATGCTCCTCAAGGTGTCTAGATTATGCATACAAAATTTCAGCTTCATCCAATTAAGCATCATCATTTCATGATCAAAATGGTAAACAAGGTGCAACAAATGACATGTTCACATAAACCCTAGCCAAAACAGAAATCCACACGTGCACAATTTTCATAAAAATCATCAAAAAATAGTAGACATGGCAAGGATCATCATGGAAAAAATCTCATATTAATTGGATTATTATTTCATGAGTTATGAATTTTGTAATGTGAAGAAAAAATAAAAAAACATGTGAACAAGTGATATGAACATGGAAGCATGTGGAATAAAAGAACTAAAGCCAAAATTGAAAACTGCTGGAGCCTGGATTCGAGCCGTGTTTACATTCAAAACTGGCGCGCCATACAGTGAAACGCTGCGTTTCACTAATACATGTGGCGCAGCGTGATTGGCTTCATGGCATAAAAACAAGAAAAACGCATGCATAGACACGGGGAGCAGATCAAACATGCATCTGGAAAGTGTTCTTCACACATTCAACATGTTCTTCATCAAAAATCCAGGTCATGAACATTTTTCACCAAAATTAACAAACGATACATCAATAGTTTCGTCTTCTCAAGCACAACAACAATCCTAACATGATTTGTCCTAATTCATACTAACAAATCCAGATCGAGCAAGGAAAGTTTTGTCAACCAAACTTAAAATCCAGATATCTCATTCAATTCTCAATGAAATTCAATTCTACAAAGTTCAGAGTACTCATGGATAGAAGATCTACATAAACCATAACACAATTTCATGAATCATAAGGTTCGAATTCCAACCTTCAAATTGATGCAGCTTTGGATTTGATGTTTTCAGGACTTGTAAGCATGAAACAGAAGTTCTATGGTGCTTAGGTTGATGAATGAGTGGAGATTCGAAGCTCAATGCTGCTTGATGATGCTCTAATTCTGATCTGCCATTGATGAAGCTCTATGTAACAGTGCTTGAAACAGCTTGGAATCCTCGAATCTTTGCTTGCAAAACCTTCAATGTTGCTTGTGGATGATGGCACAATGAAGAACTAGGCAAGGAATTGGAAGAAACTTGCAGAAAAATGGAATGAAAAATTGAGAGAATTTGGGATTTTTTGATCTAGATCTAATTGAAATGAATGCTAATGATGAATTCAGTTAGGATTAACTATTTATATGTGCTGTTAATCATTTTTGTTAATCAAGCTTAGCCAAAACCAAAGTGATTAGTAAAAATGCAAGTTTATGCTAAATTGGTCATGCCACCCTCATGTTATGCAATGCCTTGCTACAGTGCACGAAAACCTGTCCAAACACACTCCAAATGTGATATAAGACCAATTGCCAAGCTTGGAATGTATGGAAAATGCTTAGTTTTAAAAGTCACTTTTTTCCCTCCCTTTTTTAAATTCAATTCAAGTGAAAAATGCCATTTTGATGTGATGACTTTTGATGAAATGTAATGAATGATTTGGATAGAGCATGTCAAATGTGAAATGTAGCAAGAAACCCCACTCAATTTGGCCAAATGGTGTGAAAGTTATCCCACTTTGAAGTTCAATAATTCTTGACAATGATTTGATCATAACTTGCCAACCACAAATGAGAAATGGATGTTCTTGGACTTTTTGGAAAGGTGAGAGCAAGATCTTCAACTTTCATGTTGGACAAAATTTCATTTGAAGCATTTTTGGACATGTAATTTTAAGGAGAAAACCTTTCCATTTTTGGCAATTTTGAATTACAAGTCACTTTCTATTTTTGGAAAGTTTTTATCTGACTTTATTTTCTTCATTGTTGATGTTTGAAATGTCAAATGAAACTTGTTTGGACATGAATGAAGTGTCTCTAACCCTCTCCCACCTCCAAATCCATCAGTTGACCTTTGGTTGACTTTTTCTGACTGATAGATGAATTGGCCATGCATAGATGATCTTGAGCTTCAAACTCCTGATGAAATGGCTCAATGATGAAACCCTAGCTTCCCTAATCTCAATGAAACCACATGATGATCTCCCATCTCAATATAGACCCCATCTCCTTAACAAGCCCTGATTGGCACAATGCAAATGATTAGGGTTGACCAGAGGTCAAAACCCTAATCTCAAGGTATCTGATCAAGCATAATGAACGTCTTGGATGATGACAAGACCATGATGATGATGATGTACCATTTCAACCAAGATGAAGATCAATCTCCTTGAGGAATCAAGAAACCCTAATTTGAATCACACATCCTCAGATGATTAGTGATCAATACAATGAAACCCTCAGCTTGAATCTCAACCTCTTTATCTTCTGATCAAGACCTAGGAGGATGACTTGCTCAATGTAGCCATATGATATGCCAATATGCAATGACTAATGACCTAAACAATGAAATGCAATATGCTAAGCTAGTCCCAAGAGAGGAGGGCAAATTTTGAGGTGTTACAGCTGCCCCTATTCAATCCACTGTGAACCTGCCGATATGAATAGCCTCGGCTTTCAGATGATCAGGGTGAAGAGTGATTGAATACCAAGAACAGACGAACAATTTGCACTCTGATGGGAAATAATTAACAATGCCTGTCAGAATCGGCAAAGAAGCAATCTTGAAAGAAAAATCCGTCTGGTACGGAGAAAGTCGGCCTGAATACCGGAACAAAATGTCTGGATCATCAGTAACACAGAGATAGCCATGGCCTGAATGCCGCTCGTCAGTCTGTATACTGAACATCGGAATATGAGAGTATTGATGTCGGTCTGGATACCGAGAGATCGGCCTGAACACCGAGAGATCGGCCTGAACGCCACTTTGGTCTGAACACCACTTCGGTCTGGACACCGCCTCGGTCTGGATACCGGGAAACTGGCCTGACTGCCACAAGCTGCATCGATCTAATCGTCGGAAGCTTCTTCGATCTGAAAATTGGAACTGGCCTGAACGCCGCATCGGTCTGAATACCCGCCTCGGTCTGATCACCGGAAAATTGGCCTGGATGCCACAAGTACTTCAACCTGACTGTTGGAAACTTCTTCGATCTGAAAATCGGAACTGGCCTGAGCGCCACAAGTTCTTTGTCCTGATTGTTGAGAACTTCTTCGACCTGGAAATCGGAAACCGGCCTGAGCGCCACAAGTTCTTTGACCTGAACGTCGAGAACTTCTTCGATCTGGAAATCGGAAACTGGCCTGAATACCACCTCGGTCTGGATACCGGAAGATTGGTCTGACTACCATCTCGGTTTGGATACCGGAAACTCTTTATGCCTATCAGCATTGGCAAAAATAACAAAACAGTGATAAGTGAGTCGGCACGCATGCCAACAACCCATGCGGGGGATAGCAAGCCACGAACTGGCTTTTCCTTTATTCTACCCTAGCCAACGAACACTTCGTGTTTAGCTGGGGGATTATTCTTTCTTGTTTTTTTTTCTCTTTGGACCCCGAAACTTCTTTGATTAACATTCCCATCTCTGCTCGACAGAAACTCTTCCTTCAGCATCGCACTACTAGGGAATACCTCTGATTCAAAATCATGATGTTAAACTCCTCGGAGTAACACCTTCACCTTCGGGCAAAACCACCTCTCAAACAATAACCACGGCTTGAGACTAGCTTATGCTTGCAATAATGATGCATGACATTTTTCCAGCGTAATGCTCCATAATTATGGAAATGCTACGCGATTTATTATGCAATATGCTATGCTTATTCTACATGATGAATGTATAAAAGGCATCCCCCTCAAGGGACTCTTCTGGGGAGCTCGAGACACTCTGCTGAGGAACTCGACAACACTCCGATCTCCACCCTGTCGGGGAATAGCACTGCTGCTGGGAAAGGCAACCCTTGCTGGGGAAAAACCCCATTTGCACCCGATCCGCTTGGAGAATTGTTGGGGAAGAAATCACCAACGCACTCTGTGGGGATACACCAGTCTCTGGCTTGCTGGGGATGCAACACTCCAGACTCTGTTTGGGAAACCCTCACAAATACTTCCACCGGGAAAACAGCAACCTTCGGACCTGGCGACTGGGGAAGCATCAATCTAAAACCTGCTGGGGATATCCATCCTGACCCTGCTAGGAAAGCCACAGACCTTGAATCTGCTGGGGAATTAGTCCTCACGACTCTGCTTGGAGAGATGAGGAAGATCTGATACCGAACACCCGTCGACTCGTCGACCCATGGCACTCATCCTCCAAATCCACTGTCAGCTTTCCAATCTTGAGAACTCCCTGACTCGTCTGGACCTTTTCTGCTCCATCATCTTGTATTCCCAACGGCTTCGCACTCGACGAAGAGCAAACTCCTGGGACTGATACAGACTTTTCAATCTTCAGACTTTGAAGAGTCTTCTTGATTAATTCTCAAGGATCATCGTACGCCTCGTCGTCTGTTCCATCGTTCTTCTATTCATTCGTCCCTGATTGGACTCTGTGGGGATTGTTTTGTCAAAAGCTTCCACATCACAACCTGCAAGTGAGTGAAAAAAATCTAACAGCACCTGCAAAAGAGATCGTTAGATAAAATTGTGCCCCAGGCGTGTCAAGATTTCAACACTTGGGTCACTCAACCTTCCGAATAAGATTTCAACCTTTCAATCTTATAAACATGCATTGGAAGGGACCTGTATGTCTTAAAATACAAGATTCTTTATCAAAAATAATCGGATGTTTTTGCAATCAAAGCGGTAATGAAAAACAAAAACAAAAATTATTTGACTGAATATGCATTTTATTGATTGAAAAGAAGTGTGGCTCAAATTGAGCAATACAAAGGAAGCAATTCCTGAAAAGAGGTAATTGCGCACAAAAGGAAAAATCTATCCTAATGGCAATGTGAAACCCGTGATCTCATCGAGTTCCAACTCGGTTACACCCCATATGTCCTCAGACTCTCCGTGCTTTCTGCCTTCTGAACATGACGATTCCGACTGATCCCTACCGGGTATTATCCATGATGCTTTAACCAAAGTGCAAACGATCATGCGAGACGCAGTTGTTCGTTTCAATCCCTCTTTTGCCTGGACCGCCCTTTCGGGTTTTCAGTCCACCGGGATACCCTTTTTTGCCCAAGCCGCCTTTTCAGGTTTTCAACTTGCCGGGTGTATATTTTTTCATTTTTATCCCTAATTTTTGCCCGAACCTTTTCTTTCTGTTTTTTGGTTCGCCGGGATGCCCATTTTTGCCTGGACTATTTTATTCTTTTCGTCCAGCGGGTCTCTTATACGAAGTATTTTTTAACTGCGTCCGCATTCATAGGGGATGGAAAATCCTCGCCATCCATGGTCGTCAACAACAAGGCTCCACTAGAGAAAACCTTCTTGACCACGAATGGACCTTCATAATTGGGTGTCCACTTGCCCCTACGATCGTTTTGAGGAGGAAGGATCCTTTTCAGCACCATATCACCTACGTGATACACACGAGGTCGTACCTTTCGGTCAAAAGCACGCTTCATCCGCTGCTGGTACAACTGCCCATGACAAATGGCTGCCAGCCTCTTTTCTTCAATCAGGCTCAACTCTTCATACCGAGTCCTTACCCATTCCACCTCTTGCAATTTCACGTCCATCAGAACTCTCAAGGAGGGAATCTGGACCTCAACCGGTAGCACGACTTCCATCCCATATACCAATGAGAAAGGAGTTGCCCCAGTAGATGTACGCACCGATGTTCGATACCCATGCAATGCAAATGGCAACATCTCATGCCAGTCTTTATAGGCTACCACCATCTTCTGCACAATCTTCTTTATGTTCTTATTGGCTGCCTCAACCGCCCCATTCATCTTCGGACGATAAGGAGAAGAATTGTGATGCTCGATCTTGAATTCCCGGCACAGCTCTGCCATCATCTTATTATTCAAATTAGAACCATTATCAGTAATGATTCTCTCGGGAACCCCATATCGGCAAATAATGTCTCTCTTGAGAAATCTGGCCACGACCTGCTTCGTCACATTCGCATAAGAGGCTGCTTCTACCCACTTGGTGAAGTAATCAATAGCCACTAATATGAACCGATGCCCATTCGAAGTTGTAGGCTCAATCTTTCCAATCATATCAATGCCCCACATAGCAAATGGCCATGGAGACGACATTAAACTCAACGGATTTGGAGGCACGTGCACCTTGTCAGCATAAATCTGGCATTTATGACACTTCCGCACGAAATTGAAACATTGGGCCTCCATTGTCATCCAGTAATAACCTGCTCTCAGCAGCTTCTTCACCATCGCATTCCCACTGGCATGGGTACCAAATGATCCCTCATGAACCTCTTTCATCAATTGGCTTGCTTCTCTATCATCAACGCATCTGAGCAAGACCCAGTCAAAATTTCTCTTGTACAAAACCCCATCCTTATTCAGATAGAACACCATGGCCAACCTCCGCAAAGTCTTTCGGTCCTTCTTGGATGCTCCCTTAGGATATTCTTGAGTCTCTAGATAGCGCTTGATATCATAATACCACGGCTTCTCATCATCAGGCACTGTGTCAACAGCAAACACATAAGCCGGTCTATCCAGACGTCCCACTTCCACACTGGGGAACTGATTCCACCACTGCACCTTAATCAAGGCAGCCAGAGTAGCCAAAGCATCTGCCAGAGGATTCTCCTCTCTGGGCACATGATACATCTTCACCTTGGTGAAAAACGTCAACAATCTCCTCGTATAATCCCGGTATGGAACTAAATGAGACTGATGCGTATACCATTTTCCATTAACCTGATTTACAACCAGAGCTGAATCTCCATATATGACAAGGTTCTTGATCCTCAAATCAATCGCCTCTTCAATCCCCAAAATACAAGCTTCGTATTCAACCACGTTGTTGGTGCACTCAAATGTTAGCCGGGCAGCAAAAGGAATGTGGGATCCTTTCGGCATAACCAAAACAGCACCAACACCGCTACCATTCACGTTAACGGCCCCATCAAACATCAGAATCCATTTGGATTCAGGGTCAGGCCCCTCCTCCGGGATTGGTTCCTCGCAATCTTTCGATTTGAGAAACATGATGTCCTCATCAGGGAATTCAAACTTCATCGGTTGATAATCCTCAATGGGTTGCTGGGCGAGGTAATCAGACAATACACTCCCCTTAATTGCCTTCTGAGAGGTATACTGTATATCATATTCTGTCAAAATCATTTGCCACCTCGCAACCCGTCCGGTCAATGCTGGCTTCTCAAAAATGTACTTGATTGGATCCATCTTGGAAATCAATAAAGTGGTATGAACCATCATATACTGTCTCAGTCGGCGAGCAGCCCAGACCAAAGCACAGCAAGTTTTCTCGAGCAGTGAATATCTTGTTTCACAGTCGGTAAACTTTTTGCTAAGGTAGTATATGGCATGCTCTTTTCGACCAGACTCGTCATGCTGCCCCAATACACACCCCATAGACCCCTCGAGGACCGTCAAGTACAGAATTAACGGTCGTCCCTCCACAGGAGGCATCAGAATCGGAGGCTCCTGCAAATATTCTTTTATTTTTTCAAATGCCGCTTGGCAATCATCATTCCACCTGACCGTTTGATCTTTTCTCAATAACTTGAATATCGGTTCACACGTGGCTGTTAGATGAGATATGAACCGTGAAATGTAGTTCAATCTACCTAAGAAACCACGAACCTCCTTCTCTGTTCTCGGTTCAGGCATTTCTCTTATTGCTTTTACTTTAGCAGGATCAACCTCGATTCCTTTTTCACTTACAATGAACCCCAGCAATTTACCGGATCGCACTCCGAAAGTGCACTTGTTCGGATTCAACCTCAGTCTGAACTGTCTCAGCCGGTCGAACAACTTGGCCAGATCTACTGAATGCCCCTCTTCCGTTTGGGACTTTGCTATCATGTCATCAACATAGCATTCAATTTCATGATGAATCATATCATGAAACAAAGTCACCATGGCCCTCTGATAAGTAGCATCGGCGTTCTTGAGACCGAATGGCATCACCTTGTAACAGAAAGTACCCCATGGTGTAATGAACGTTGTTTTCTCCATATCATTTGGCGACATTTTGATTTGATTATAGCCAGAAAAGCCATCCATGAAGGAAAACACCGAGAATTGAGCTGTATTGTCTACCAACACATCAATGTGAGGTAGTGGAAAATCATCCTTCGGACTAGCCCTGTTCAGATCCCGGTAGTCCACACACATTCTTACTTTCCCATCTTTCTTCGGGACTGGCACGATGTTCGCGACCCAAGGCGGATAATTCGTGACAGCAAGGAAACCAGCATCCCACTGCTTCTGCACTTCCTCTTTAATCTTCATCGCCATGTCAGGTCGAGTCTGGCGCAACTTCTGCTTCACTAGAGGACAGTCTGCTCTCAACGGTAGCTTGTGCACAACAGTATCGGTATCCAACCCTGGTATATCTTGATAAGACCAGGCAAAGATGTCGGCATACTCTTTCAACAACGCCACCATTCTGCTCTTGACACTTTCCTCCAAAGCAGCCCCGATTTTCACTTCTTTCTTGACCTCGTCGGTACCCAGATTCACAACCTCAATTTGCTCTTCGTGCAGCTGAATCACCTTCTCCTCTTGTTTCAACAACCTGGCTAATTCCCCTGGCAGTTCACAATCTTCTTCGCCTTCTTCTTCAGCATGATAGATTGGATTGTCGAAGTCATACGAGGGTGTAACAGGATTGTTATCAATGAGATCCGGAGAATGATCGCATCTGCATGAATGTGGATTCATGCATTGCTTTAGAACCGGAGCGAAACAAATTGGAAAAGAAAAATGAAAACATTGCCATTTTTATCTTGTTTTTTATTTTAAACTGCAAAAATAAATGAAAAACAGGGAACACCGCTTTTAATTGAAAAACATCCTTTTATTAATGATGCAAATTTTCAAAATGAAACATGAGGTGGCCCTTACAATGAACCAGTACGTGTCGGCAACACGTAAGGTTTTCATGCACATAAGATCAAAACAGAAAAATATTACTCTTCGAGCAGAGTGACCCTGATGATCTTTTCAGTCTTCCAGTTCTGGATTCCCATCCCTGGTGCGCACGACTTTATCCACCGGTCAATCTCGCAGTCGCTATCAGCTTCGTCACCCATCATGCAGATGTGATCCGGATCCAGCATTCCGGCACTGGTGAATGTGACGGTCGGACGACGTCCTCTGCTTTGTCCAAGCGAGCCTCTGTTCGGCTGATACCCCACTCCGAAGCGGTCTTTCTTGGCGGAGATATCCATCATCTTCCCCCAACCAGGAGCTTCTCCATTCTTCACCACCTCAGCGGCCTGCTTGTACGAAGATATGGACGGTTTCTCATCTTCTTTTGCAAAAAGGGAATTCTCCACCTTAACGGTTTCAAATGCTTGACTTGGCGTCTCCCATATTTCGCCGTCCATCTCAACATATTTGAATGAAGACAGGTGGCTGACAAAGATGTCCTCTTCCCCGCACACGGTGACAACCTGTCCTTCCCAAATATATTTCAACTTTTGGTGCAAAGTTGAGGTTACTGCCCCAGCAACATGGATCCATGGGCGACCCAACAGGCAACTGTATGCCGGCTGGATATCCATGACATAGAAAACAGACTTGAACACCTATGGGCCAATCTTCACCGGAAGCTCAACCTCTCCGAATACAGCCCGCTTCGACCCATCAAAAGCCCGCACTATCAGATCAGTGGGCGTCAAGATCAACCCTTCACAATTCAGCTTAGCCAAGGCTTTCTTCGGCAACACATTCAAAGAGGAGCCGGTATCAACCAGCACATGCGAAAGCACGGCTCCTTTACATTCCATTGCAATGTGTAAAGCCCGGTTATGTTTCCTCCCATCTACAGTCAGATCCATGTCGGTAAAACCCAACCCATGGCTGGCATGAACATTAGACACTACCGTCTCCAACTGGTTTATCGTTATCTCCTGAGGAACATAGGCCTTCTTCAGAATTTTCAACAGAGCCTCTCTATGCCCCTCAGAGCTTAACACCAAAGATAGAATTGAGATTTTAGATGGAGTCTGTTGCAGATGATCAACAAGCTTGTACTCAGACTTCTTGATGATCCTTAAGAATTCTTCTACATCATCATCAAGCTTTTCTTCCGACCCAACAGGCGCTGGTGTCACCACTAGAGTACTATCATTAATCACTTGTTTTCCTTTCGCCCTGGCTAAAGCCTCGGCCTTATCTTTTTTCTCTTTTTCTCCTTCTTCTCTCCTCAACGCATCAGGAGCAAACAGTCTTCCACTGCGAGTGAAACCACTGGTACCGGCATTATCCACCTTTAAAACGGTGGTTTCACCTGCAGTCTGATCCTCCACTTTCTCCCCGTTGCAATATACCTCCCCACCATAATGCCACGGCACGGCATCATCTTTGTCATAGGGAATCGGTCCAGGTACCGTGATGGTAACTGGAGCAGCCTCAGCTAGAGTTGACAAATCAACCGGATCAAAGTAAATTGTTATGGTGGAGACCTCATCTTCCCCCATATCAGCCCTCTCAAACTGAATACTTCCATCGTCCATCAGCCTTTGAACAGTTTCCTTCAACAGTAAACACCCATCAACAGTAGTGCACGCAGCACAATCATCACCACAGCCCGGATAAACCCCATTCAACAACAACCGCCTCTTGACCTCAGCCAGAGGAGTCTTCAACTGATCAACAGTCAACAGCCCAATTCTGTTCTCCTCAGAGATAGCATTCACCCCCCTCTGACCATGCGCGGGCATGGGATTAGCATTAACATTTGGAGACGGAGCAAAGTTGATAGCTTTCGAATCCACCAGGTCTTGGACTACGTGCTTAAAAGCTTTGCGGTCCTCAACAGTATGCCCGGGAGCACCTGAATGGAATTCACATTTTGCATTCTCATCAAAGCTGGCTGGCCTCTGATCAGGTCTCAAAGGTGCCAGAGTTCTCAATTGTACCAACCCTAGATCCTTCAGCTTCTTTAACAAAAAGGAGTAAGTCACAGGCGGCCTGTCAAACTGCCTATCATTCATCCTCCCCCCTGACTTGGTATCCAGCCCTCTGAGGCCTCTGCTGAAATGGTTGCCTTTGTTGCTGCGGTTGTTGCTGATGCTGATTATCAGCAGGAATAGTTACCGCAGCGTTGTGTTGAAAGTAACGATCCCTACTGGGTCCTCTTTGAGCGTAGACCGCACTGGTATCCCCCTCTTTCTTCCTCTGGCCGTTTCCGAAGGGCTTCTTCGACCCAGACGACGAAGCATTACCACCCTGAATCTTTCCCCATTTCAGCCAACTTATCCTCTCTCCAGCTACCACAATGTCCGCAAAATTTGTCACTGGACAACCCACCATTCTCTCAGCAAACGCCCCCTGCAGGGTACCCATAAAGAGATCAGACATCTCTCTGTCCACCAGTGGAGGTTGCACTCTGGCAGCCAACTCCCTCCACCTTTGAGCATATTCTTTAAACCCTTCGTTATTCTTCTAAGACATACCCTGTAGCTGGGTACGACTCGGAGCCATATCAGCGTTGAACTGATACTGTTTAAAGAATGCGTCACCAAGATCTTGCCAACTCTTGATATCAGAAGACTTAAGCTTGGTGTACCACTCCAAGGAGCCTCCAGACAAACTGTCTTGGAAGAAGTACATCCACAGCTTTTGGTCCATGGTGTATGCCGAGATCTTGCGGACAAATGCTTGAAGGTGAGTTTCCGGGCAGGAACTCCCATTATATTTATCAAATGCAGGCGCTTTGAACTTCTGTGGGATCACAATCCCCTCGACTAGCCCCATATTTGACATGTTGACGACCCCGGGAGTGGCATAGCTCTCCAAAGCCCTGATCTTTTCTGCCAGCAGTTGGATCTCTTTGTTCTGAGGTTGGACGCCATATTGTCCGAACGGTTCATTGTGCATGGAGAACTGATCAGCTTCTCGATCTTCCTCTCTGTCATCATCAGCCCCGAAGAATGGCGGGAATAGACTATCTTTCATATTATGGCCCATCTGAACAGGTTGACCACCAGTAGCAGCACCAAAACCACCGGCATTATTCACCACGCCCACGGTTGTTCTCTTTCCACCGTCTCTAGAACCGCCCAGCCCCTGGTTGGAGACACCATCCAGGTTGACACCGCTGTTAGCCGTTGAAGCCCGCTCGAGCTTCTCAACTTTGTCAGCCAAAGCCTTCTGACCAACTACAAAACCTTGCATGATGTTGATCAGTTCGTTCATTTTATCTTTCAGCTCGAGAATATCTGTGTTTGGGAGATCCATCAGTCTAGGAGTGTTGCGTCGAGTAAAGTATCTGTGAGGGCGTGTTGAGTGCAAAGGTATAACTCTACGAGCACGAGCAATGATTCCTGAAACAATCAAGCACGTTAGGACTGATACCTGCAAAATAAAACACAAGTTATTATGATCATGCATGAATGCAGTGTTTATCCATATGAGGAACATTCTATCTTTCGATCCTGGTTTCATCGAGACAGATAATAATCCGGCAGCAATATTCTGACATTCATCATTTGATTTCATCATACAGATCAAAGATATATGATTTAGCAAAATACCCCGCAACCATGTGTGTGTTGTGTGAGTGCATACGGGTAAAGCAAATAAAGCTTGAAGATTGATCACTGAATGAAAACAACCATCATATAGCAAAATGCACAAAGAGCGCCATAGTCATACATTACAGCTGATACAAATTAAGTACAATTCTCCAGAATCAAGAAGGAAATACAAGCAAATGAATTCCGTCAACAAGCCTGACGGTAATTCAACACAAATGAGAAAGGTCTAGCCTGACGAGGGTCCCACAGAAGGCCCTATATCATCAACCATCTTCGCAAACTCTGCGGCGAATCTGAGCTCGGTATTCTCCTGCTGTAATCTCCCCACCTCCTTCTGGTGAATCTTCATCTGCCTGAAGTAATGATCTCTCTCAGCAATGTAGTGATCTCTCTCGGTGATACAATGATCTCGCTCAGCGATGATCTTCACGTTCTCTGCTTCCTTAATCTTCAGCTTGGCCTCCCACTCAGCGATGAGGACTCTGACTTTGTCGTCCCTCTGATCCCTTACGAGAATTTGCCTCCTCTTCTGATCTTCAATGACCTTTGAAGCTCTGACTAGCTTCTCCTTAGTGAAGTCGTGCTCCCTTGTGGATGACGCTAAGGCTTGGTTGATCTTCCCATAGTAGGCAGTATCCATCTCAAAGCGCTTTGCTTCCATGGCATGTCGCTTGTCTTGATCTTCCATCTTTACTTTGATCTCCTGATTAGCCATCTGAACCCGAGCGACACTCATCTCCAATTCCGTTTTCTCTGCAAGCAACTGATCCCTCTCCCGCTTCATCTCTAGGAACTCTTCCATACTGACAAAAGAAGGAGATTCCTCAATCAACGGATACCAAGGATCAACCATAGGAAACGGTAGACAAGTGAACTCCACTCTCTTACTGAGCCAGTCATCAAACGGAGGAAAAGACCTGTTATTGGCTCTGCCCCAAGAAAACTTGCCTTTCCTTTGAATATTGCGCCATGCATCAGCTACCTGCCTTAACTTGGCCTGATTGCCCTCAACCGGGAAGTACAAAGTTTCCTGAATCTCACTCTTGAACGGAGGAACCTCCATAGCGAATCCCATTTGTCTCTTAAGAAGTGTAGGGTTATAGTTAATGCAACCCTAAACTCCTATAAGTGGCACATTGGGAAAACCCCCACAACTGCAAATGAAGTCCTGTCCAACCCTGCTACTGTGAGTCCAAGCTATGTCTTTGGCCCGCAAACCCATCAGCTTGGTCTCCCAATTGACAGTTCGGTCAAGAAGAACAAAAGCACCCCGGGTAGGCAAATATCCCATAAACCACTTGTATAGCAACTGAGTGCAACATCTAATCAGTCCTCCACGCCGCTTCTCGTTCCTGTTATGGACCGAGTAGTAGACATCTCCAATCAGAGTAGGAATGGGATTCCTCTGAACAAACAAACGGATGGCATTAATATCCACGAAGCCCTTCTGATTAGGAAACAGAATGGTCCCATAAATGCTAACCGCAATCAAAGCACAGACAGCTTCCCAGTTACCCAACTCAGCATGCTCTTTGGCCTTAGCCTCTAGGAAACTCAGATGAAAACCAAGCAACTTCCCCTTCTCTTTCAGACTCCCCTTAACCATCTCCGGACTCAAATAAAGAGCACGGGAAATCCCACCAGTACCAGGGTCTTCCTTAGTAGCATAGAAAGGAACCTGATTTCTGATCTGAACGCCCAAGATACCAGCATAATCCTCCATCAAAGGCCCCAATAAATAATCTGGGAAGACGAAGCACCTCAAACCAGGATCATAGAACTGGAGGAGAGTATGAATGGCGCTCCTATCTCTGTCAGTGAGTCTGAAAACCATCTTCAGAATACCACCGTATGCCTCTCTGAACATCCCCACATGGTCGGGTGTAATCAAAGCAATCATATCCTTCAGCACACTGATCTCTGGGTCAAAGAAACTGTAGACAACATCGTCCTTCATACCGGGCCTCATATCTGAGCAAGGAGTCTCTCAACCAGGATCTCGATCAAAAATGTCCCTGCATATGGATAAACATGTGTTAGATGCAGGTAAATGCAACATGTGATGATGCTAATGAATGAATGCAATGCATTGCCATCCTCCAAGTCCTCTGATCATCTGTTGCTCTGAAACCTGATCTCTGAACTGATCACAACCATCTGAGGTACTGAGCAAACACAAGTCCAACTCAAGGGTTCTGAAATAAACGGAAGTGAAAGATACATCACCATCATCACCAGACAAACTCTGAGCAGATAACCATGACAATCTCTGAATCGGCCCGGGGAATCCTGAAATAAACGGATCCCCACTGATAAATAACACGGACAGAACTCCGGCGTCTCAGAAATAAATGGCCATAAATCCGACTTATAAATATGACTCTGATCAATGGAACCAAGAGTCACCATCAAAGCCACCATCTGAACATGCATCTGTAAGAATCACCCTCCCCTCACAGGTAAATTCTAATCAGGTCATCCTAAGGCGGATAATAGTCTCGACAATCGGGCAGAGATACTCAATGGGTTTGCCCTTTCGGGTGTGCCATTGTAGCTCCCTTAAGATCGTCTAAACCAAAGATCCGGGAAAGATCGGTCACCGAAGTCAATAGCTCAAAAGAGGTAACCCAACCAAAGTGGAAAACCCCACTGAGGAAGAGCACTCTCAGATGAACCTCGTCCGGCTTGTGGTATGTCACGTCGCAATAACATGCCCAACCAGCATGTGAGGAACGTGAGACCACGCTAATCCTAGGTGTATACTCGGGCCTGGGTTTTAGCCCCACTCAGAACACCCACCCCAAAACAAGGAACCACCTGCACAGAGGACAGCAACATGATAGTATGATGCATGCAAATATTTATGCAAATATATACAATCAGAATAATAAATGCAATAAATAGCAGCACAAGCAACCTAAACTATCCTAGAGAGCGCTAGGAGAGACTCGCTTAGGGAAGATGGACCAGCAATAGGTCAACTTCTGTAATCCCCCAGCAGAGTCGCCAGTTGTCGCATCCGCGAAAAACAACCGGCGGGCTAAAACAAAAACAAACAGAGCCGCCACCGTGCGTTATTTATCCCAAAAGAGGGAAAGGAAACGCTCAGAGTAAACCTGGAAAAAGCATGGTCTCGCGACCAAAGAGAATGGGATCGGGAGTCGGTTATGCGAAGGGAAGGTATTAGCACCCCTACGCATCCGTCGTACTCGACGGGATCCACGCTCTAAAGAAAAGAAAAGGTTGCTAAACAAACATCACACACACAAGAAACACAAGTAGAGGAAGAGGGGAGAGGGCTCGCTAGGAAGTCGCATCCTATGCCTTCGTATCTCATCTGGAATGAGAATCAGAGCTACCGTAGTTCGGCTCACGCACGCCGAAAGAAAACACACGCTGTAGCGGTGTATTCGTCGCTATATGATTTATTGATTAAACCATAAGCAAAGCATACAATGAATTCGAGTCGCCACCGCACTTTTATTTATCCAAAGGACTGGCTAAAAAGCGAACAAAAGCCTAAGAAGTTTTACGCGTAGAAAACTAATAAAAAGATCAGAGAGTCTGGGTATGGGGTAAATTACGCAATGGGAAGGTGTTAGGCACCCACTACGTCCTAGGTACTCCTAGGGAGCCCTTTTCACACTTGTTGTATAAAATTGTTATTTGTTATGACATAAGTATTGTGCAAACATGATTGGGATGATGAGAAAAGAATATACAATTTTTATTGTTTTTGTGTTCGAACGGATGAACCCGTTGCCTACGTACCTTCCATCAAAGGTAAGGATCAAAACGCCGTAGTTCGGCTAAAAGATTTCCAAAAGTTAGTGGATTCAATTTTAAACAATAGCACTTGAGGCTTTTCATTATCAATGGGAGAAAACTCGACCAAGACCAACATCCACCATGCGAGGATAGCTTCGACGTACTAGAGGGGTTAACCCTGTTTTCAGTACGGAAGTCTTATAGTCGACTCACTAAGGATAGGGTGAGGTTTACATCAACCACAATGATAATTGAAACCTATGGCTAATGCATGAAAACTTAGCAGGAATGGACAAAGCCAAAACAATTGAATGTGTGAAGTTAATTGATTGTGATTATGAAAGTAGGGTCAAAGTATGATTAAGATTGATTCAAAGAAGTATTATGAAAGGGAGTTTGAAAAAGTCAAGGACTTGGGTCCAGGTTTTTGATTTGAAAACATGAAGATGTTTGCACAATATCTATCTCAAGTTTTGAAAGTAATGTGTGAAAAGGTTTAGGACATAATGGGGATGAATGGATGAAAATGGATTGTAAAACTTCCTAGAATGTTCACCTCTTGAAATCATATAGAAGATGATTCAAGTGTGTCCTTTGGAATAGGCAATGAGCAACAACAAAATAAGCAAACAAGTGATATCGGATGCCACTCAATGGTCTTACTCCAATCTCACAAACAAAAGCGGATACCGGATACCAATAGATGGATTTACACCAATCTCCTAAACAAAGAAACAAGGATGTCGGAAGCCAATAGCTGGACTTATTCCAATCTCCTAAAACAAAACGAAACTTGGATACCGGATGCCAATCTGTCTGGGCTTATACCAATATCCAACATATGATCATAGAAAAGCAAAGGCCAACTTGTAGGGACTTACAGTTGCATCCTCACATACAACAAACAAATGCATCAAGCAAAGAGATGATGAGTGGCCAATGAGATGGTCTTATACTCACTTCCATATCATAGGACCCATGGCCAATGGATGGTCTTACAATCATCCTCAATGGGCAAACAACAAAGATATGTCACAGAGACAAATGAAATAATCATGCACTAATGAGCAATTAATGATGATAAATGCACAAAGCATGCAAGCAAACATGTGTATATGAGGTAAGCAATCAATCAATTAAAGTCATTCAGCACACACTATAACCAAACAATCAGGCTCATACAAAAGGGTTAGGCATTGAAGCCAACTGGAATAGGGTTAATGGTGCTCTTAACCTTGACATTGAGAGCCAAGGTGAAGCAGATGAAAGGATATGAGGGGTGTGCCTCATTGCTCTTATCCCTGGTCAGGGAGAGCATTGAATATCAGAAGGTGTGGGAGTTCAGAAAGATGGAACTCTCTCTACAAGTTAGACTCGATAGATCTTGGGTTTTTACTCACTATGCATCAACACAAGTAGTGTGAGCAAGGTGAGTGACACACAGAATAGTAGGAGATAGGTTGCATATCTCTTGGATTCTACCAATTGCCTTATTTAAAGGACTTTTCCTGCTTGGGACAAATGTAAACACACACAAGCATTGCCTCTTAAGGAGGACTTCAGACAGTTGCCTGGCCAAGTAACAGGCCAGGTCTTCCAGACTACATGAAGATAAGGAATTATACCTTAATGCAAATTGCTATTAAAGCAAAGCAAAGCAAGTTCTTAAAGAACTAAGCAACTAAGGGTACCTGAAACCAGTCAAACAGAATCAATACACAACTCAAAGTCAAACCAAAATAAGATAGGGATCAACAGTCAACACAATCAGTTAAATGTGCAATGCACAAGGCTCAAAGCATGTGAGCCAAGCAACCTACAAAACAAACAAGTTAGTCATGATAATCAATCAAGCTCAATCAATTTGTATTGATCTCTTTGGGTATTTGTTGCTTAACCTGAAACAACAAACTTAAACATGAGCAACATGACCACTAGGACAAGCCTAGGGTCAAAAAGAGATACGAAAGTCAAAACAGCAAGTGACAAATGTCCAAAATCAAGTTCAAACAATCAAGAAACAAACTCAATTGGTTTCACACTCATATCAATCATCATCATCATTTCATAAGCAAATTAGGTCAAAGCATGGCATATAGAAGCTCAAAAGAGTCAACAGAATGATTCAAGTCAAATCCAATCACAAACATTTCAAAAATCCTCAAATAATTCATGATCAAACATCATCCATAACATGATAAGCATATCAAATTTCAGCTCATTTGGATAAAGGGAAGTTTGTCAATGAAAATCAGAAAGTCAAAGCAAGTTCAAGCATGCTCAAAGAAGTCAACCAAACATGCACCAACTTCAATAAATCATAAATCAGTGACAACATATGAGAAATGAATGGGACTAAAGCCATGATGAACCTTACGATGTCTACTAATCACATGTTAAATTTCAAGTCCATCCAATTAAGTATGAGAATTTCACAAATCATATGAGAACATGTGTCACAAAAAGTCAACATATGACCAAACAGGGGAGAAAATCCCAAACAGATAGGAAATGCCATCAACAATTCCAGAAAAAATCACATGTAAACTAGACATCCACAAGTATGTTCATGCAAAAATTCAGACCAATTTGAGTTCAAGAAGCATGGTAATAAAAATCATGAAGTTGGACATGAATGGTGTGACACAAATTGTCACACCCCTATTCAAAAAATCATAACTCCACAACCAGCAAAGATAAATTCACAAACTCTACACCAAAATCACCATAAACATGTCTAGTTTAAGCACAAAAAATTTGGGAAGCATTGGATAATGTATCATCATTTCACAATCAATTTGGTGAGACATGCACAAAATGGACACATATGACAAACCCTAGCACATTTTAAAATTCATACGTGCAAAAAATCTGGAAAAAACATGATAAAAAACTAGAGGTCATGAGGATCATTTTGCAAAAAATCCCACCGAAATTGGATTAAAATTGAAGCACTTATGATTTTTGTAAGATGGTGTCACAAAATGAAATAAAAATTGAGAAATAAAATGAATTAATGGAAATATAAACACGGAATGGCATTTTTGTAATATGTTGGACATCTAAATGGAACGCTGCGTTCCACTTAGACTGCGTGTCACTCAGCCATTCGCTTCATGGCCCATAAACTTGGAATTTCATGCAAGGGCTCGGTTCAGCGAATCAAAAACGAATTTGTCGCGAAAATATTAGGGTTTCGCTTACAGTTCATCATCATCATTCCAGATTTTTCAGCAAGAACAATTTTCAACCAAAATTGACAACCAATATATCATTGTGTTCATCTAACAGAGCACATCAACATTACAACATCCATTTTCACTAAATCATGCTAACAAAAGAGAACTAAGCAAAACAAATTCACATGTGAAACTTCGTGTCAACATAACTTTCAAAATACACAACCATTTGCCACGATTTAAAGTTCAGCAAGATCAGCATGAAAAGATCTTCCTAAAGTACAGCATGATTTTGGAAATGGTGTGATTCGAAAACTTACTTGTTTTGAAGGACAGTGATGAATTCGTGATCCTTTGGCCTCAAACAGCTGAAACAGATGTGCAATAAGGTCCAAGATGATGAATGAACAAAGGCTTTTAGCTCAACAACTCTCGAGGAAGCTCCACTCAAGATCTGCCATGGAAGAAGGTTGATGAAACAGTGTTGTGTTTCTTGCTTGCAGTGGTGGTTTGATGCTTGCAATGAGCTCAAAAATGATGGTGAATGACGAAGCAACCAACACAAGTTCGAGTTCTTTTTGGAGTTTTTTCAGAAAAAGTTCAAGATGAAGAATTGATTGTTTGAGAGAGAATGAGATTTTTCTGTTTAGAGTGTTGTGGCTGCTAGGGTTTTTCAGAATGGAAATGTGGTATATGTAGTCTGTTTAATGTTTGTTAATCATGGTTAATGAAGTGGTGATTGGTTTTGCTTAAAATGAAGTGTTTTTGACAATTGCTAAAAATCCACTCAAGCTGCATGGAGGTGCATGTACATGCACGAAATTGGGCTCAAGCAAATCCCAAATATCATTTCAGAACTTCGGCAAGTGGTAAAATGCATAGCAAAGGCTTAATTTGAAAACTCAATTTTCACCTCACTTATTTAATTCAAGTCACTTGGAAAAAGGCCATTTTGATTGGTAAATTTTTGGTGAATTGTGATGGAAGATTTGGATAGAGCACATCAAATATGACTTGTATCAAAAAACCTTACTCAATTTGGCCAAATGGTTTGGAAGATATGGCCTTTTGAAGTTCAAAAATTCTTGAGAATGATTTGATCATAACTTGCCAACCATACATGAGAAATGAGTGTTCTTGGACTTTTTGGAAATGGGAGAACAAGATCTTCAACTTTCATGTTGGGAAAAAATTCATTTGAAGCTTGTATGATGATGTAATATTTGAGGAGAAGAAGTTTCCATTTTTGGCAAATTCCAATTACAGGTCAACTTTCTATTTTTGGAAATTTCTTGTCTGACTTCAAATTCTTCACTGTGGATGTTTGACATGTTATATGAGGCTTATATGGCCATGAATGAGACCTCTCAAACCAATTTCCACCATCAAATCACTGATTAAATGCACAGTTGACCACGGTTGACTTCAGTTGACTTTTGCTAGGGTTTTGCTTGACTGAACCATGTTCTGATGAATTCCAAACCCTAACCACTTGATATCTTGATCCAAAATGATGTCACAACTCATATGAACTCTTGAGGAATGATCATGGTGCCCAAATTCTGCAAGAATGGTCACCATCTATCTCAATGACTGACTTTGACTGTTTGACCTAGTTTGCTTCATCTGCAAGTAACATGGTTAGATAATAATATTTTTGTACTTTTGGTTAATAGACAAATGAAAAGCAATGATACACAAAGGCAATACATGCTTGGTGATCAAGAACCACACTCACAAGATACCCACCCACTAGGAGGGAAGCTAGGGCATGCAATGATCCTTGAGGCCATGATATGATATGATATGGGCCATGAGGGATCTTGGGGACAAAATTGGGGTCTTACAGATGCCCCTATTTAAGGTCATTCTAGCCGGAGAAGTGAAGTTTAGAAATCTTCATCTTGACGCGGTGGAATGGGCTTAAATAACAGTAATGAGACAAATTTTGGTCCCTAAGAGACCTCATGATGCAAATGTATGCATGCAAAAGACACAAACTCTGTGGGGAATATGATTCACACAGAAGAAAAGACGATCCATCGGAGTAATACACTCACCAGGAACAGAGACTCTAACAAGACTCTTATGGGGATAATAAAAGAAAAAGAACGCGTGAGCAGGGCACGACTTCAAGTTAGGAAAAACAAAACTGACATAGCGTGAACAAGACACGACTCTGATTAGGAAATAACAGAAATCAGACTGGAGACCTCACTGGGGAGTGAAGGACTCACACTGGGGGAAAGAAAATTCCAAAGGAGAATAAATCCATTGGAGAGACACAAGCTGACTCCTAGGAAGAAGCAGAAGGAAATTCCACTGAGGAAGCACCAAAGAATGAGGTGTTACCGGTATAAGGGTAACAAACTCAGGAAGAATGAATATCTAAGACCGGTATAAGGGTGAGAGATATCAATCAACCAAACATCTGAGAAAGACCTGAAAAAGGTACATAAACTCAGGAAAATCTGACTCCGCAGGGGACCGAGGTCATAATAGGGAGCAGAAAGGAAGGAACACCAAGGATACCGGGTTGTAGGTATGTAACAGGTGACCGACCAAAGACGTGAATTGGTGTGTGTTCCAAAACACTCATCATCCTGAAGAGAGCGGAAGCAAACTTGTTTATAGGATGGACATTTGATTCTGCAAAGAATGCAAATCTTACTCAGTTGGGGAAACAAACAAAAGTGTTCGACAAAAGAGTGCATGAGATATATTATCTATAGCCGTCAAAACATAGATAATGTACTCGCATGGAAAATTATCCTGAACCGGGTCGTAGGTTGTTTATAGGATAAGATCCGAAATCGTGAATTGGTTTGTGTTCTAAGACACTCATCATCCTGAAGAAAGCTAGAACAGCAGACTTGTTTATAGGACGGACATTCGATTCCACAAGGAATACGAAACTTACTCTGCGGAGAAAACAATCAAAAGATTGACCCAAGAGTGAACGAGATATAATATCCATTGCCGTCAGAACGTGGATAGAATACTCACATGGAAGATTATTCTGAACCGGGTTGTAGGTTGTTTATAGGATAAAATCCGAAGACGTGAATTGGTTTGTGTTCCAAAACACTCATCATCCTGAAGAAAGCTAGAACAACAGACTTGTTTATAGGATGGATATTCGATTCCACAAGGAATGCGAATCTTACTCGACTGGGGAAGATCAACAAAGGACTCCAACCAAAGAGCGCATGAGACATATTGTTCATTACCGGCAGACCGTGAATAATATACTCGGAAGGAAAAGACACCAGAGATACCGAGGTATATAATAGGTGACTAACCAAAAAGAGAGATAATCGATACCAAGCATACGGGTAAACGAAAGACAACTCAAAGGATAAATTGCAAGCATCCGGCAATTATCCGACAACAAAGAAATATTCGATTCCGCAAAGGGAAAAAGCGAATCTTACTCGACCAGGGAAACACGAAAGGCTTCGACTGAAGAGTACATGAGATATATTATTCATAGCCATCAAAACGTGAATAATAACCTCGCATGGAAGATTATCCCTAACCGGGTTGTAGGTTGTTTATAGGATAAAATCCGAAAAGAAAGGCATCGGGATACCAAACTAGGTATATAATGATGACCAATCAAAGGGAGCAACAGACATTACCAACAAGAGGGTAAATGAAAGAAGGCTCGCTGGGAACGCATTGATGAAAATCAATGATCCGGGGAACACAATTCACTGACAAAAGGTGAAAGGACCCGCTGGGGATAAAATTGCTAGCATACGGCAATTATCCACAAAAGACTTGCTGGGGATATAAGTGCTTATCTGAGCAACTTATCCAAGCGAAAGGAAGATCAACATCAAGTATTGAATGAAGATAACCACAAAGAGGGGATTGTCATCGGTTGGGATGAACAACAAAATTAACTCTGCAAGTGGAGAAAACAGGGTTTATGACTACCGGTTCGTAGGTAGAAAAAACCGCAAAGATAGGACTTACGACTGCTGGTTTGTAGGCAGAGGGCCAAACTCTGGTGGGGATAACCACAAAATTAGGGTTTACATCTACCGAATACGGGGTAGAAAACCAACAACTCCGTGTGGGGATAGAACAAATCACAAATCCGCACGGGAAACCAAAAATAAGGTTTATAACAAACCACAAACTCTGTTGGAGAGCAGGAAAATAGGATTTACAACTACCGACTGTTAGGTAGAAAACCAAAACTACTCCGCTGGGGAACAACCCACTAGGAAGCACAAGACTTCTGACAAATAGCCAGTTCGGGAATAATCCGAAAAGACAGACTGAATCAAGACATGTCCTAATGAGGATGTAACTCAAATAGGAAAATCCGTCCCAATATATGTGTTGGGAGGAAACGGAAGAAACTGTCATCCACGAGGATATATCTCAATGGGGAACTGCAGAAGGACAGACAACAGACACTTTCTGCTTATGGGGCTGACTCTATATGGAGAGATTTAACACCCGACATCTGCTAGGGGAGATCTATTAAGGATCTGCATCACCCGTTGCAGGAGACACAATAATCAAAAAGATATATGGCAAACAATGCAACATGAATATCTGAATGTTTATGAATATGCATGAATATGCGTGATTTATGTTTGATGAATGCTGACAAAACAGACATATCTAACACAACCGGTCCAGGAATCAAACGCCCGGTATTATACTTCCAGGGGAAAACCAACTGGAAAGCCAATCTGCTGGAGATCTATATGCTGAGAAACAAAGATCTGCGGGTACTGTTGAGGAAGCAGAGAATCAGAGATATTCAGGAAACCAAATCTCCGAGTGACGGATCAGCAAACAACCCAACCAGGGTACAAAAAGTCACAACAGGCAAAACAGCCACCAAGACGAATCTGTTGGAGAACAAGAGAAAACCCAAGATATCTGCAGGGGATCCCAGCATCAACTGAGAAACAAAAAGTGCGTTGCACAAGCACGAACTGCTGTAGAAGCAACTCCACATAACTCCGCTGGGGGACAACCCACTGAGGGAGAATGTACCACACAAGTAGATTCTGCAACAAGCCACTCTACTTGGGGAGAATACACAAAGCAAACTGATCGCAACAAGTAGATTCTGCAATATAAGCCACTCTACTGGGGATCACAAGCAGTCAGGAAATCAATCCGTTCTCTGAATGCTAGAGCCATCATCCGACCATACTGGGGATTGAAGGAGTATTCAACAGGCGAAACTGCCACAACAAACGTTCTGCAGACTATGCTGAGGAAAAGATGGTTGAAAATACTGGGATGTCAACCCAATCAACCACTGAATAAGAAAATAAATCCTGCTCTGCTGAGGAGAACAAACACTCTGATAGAGAGACAACAACAACTCTACAGACGACTTCGCCGGGGAAAAGGTAAAGTACCGGGTATCAAACCGCCGACTTACTGAGGAAACAGACAACTCTGCTGGCACCTGCACTGGGGAGAGTGACAACAACTCTGATTACGAATGTGCTGAGGAGACAAATAAAGTCTGGGGATGTCGACCCACTGGAGAAAGTGACGGGGCACCAGGATGACAAACCAATCAACCGCTGAAACTTCTACAAGAAGAGCACCCATGCTGGGGAAAACTGCTGCTGGAGAAAACGAAGTCTTCAACAACACTCTGCTTGCGACTATACTGGGGAACAACCCCAACAACAACTCTGTTTGAGGAACAACCCCAACAAAGATCTGAAGAAAGAAGATACAACCAAACCAGGAATATGAACAAATGTCTTACCTGTTGGAAATCATGCCACCTCTCGGGAGAGCACTGAGATATTCTTGAGTATCCTTTCAACATTGTGAATATTCACTTTGTTTAAAACAGCAAATTTTGAAAAATTTATTTGGTTAAAAACAATGATATTTTATCAATTTAAAACATGCAAAACATTTGTTGAATTGAAACAAATAAGAGTGCAAATAATTGGATAAAAAGCTCAAATTGATTTGATGGAATGGTAGCCTGTAAATGGCAAGACTCCATAGATCTGTACAAATTTGAAATCAGTGATATATATTGGAAGAGGGCTACATTGAACATAATGATCCTTTCTCTACCAATTTGAATCTCGATGTATCTGAAGCTTCGGTTGACGACGAATCGAGAATCTTCTGACGAAATGACGACTGTGAAACAGAAAGTCTTGTCAGGATGCAGTTACTTGCCAAATCCCTAATTTTTGCCTAGATTGCCCCAGGGTGAGGTACTCAATCTAGCGGGATGCAAATATTCTATTTTTTCAAGTCTCTAATTTTTGCCTGGATTACCCTTGCGGGTTTTCCACCGAGACGCTCATTTTTGCCTAAGCCGCCCTTTCGGGTTTTCAACTTAGCGAGCTATTCTGTTTTTTTTTTCATTTGCATATACTTTTTTTTAGGCAAAGTATCTCTTGACTGCATCTGAATTCACAGGACGAGTGAAATCCTCCCCATCCATTGTTGTAAGCATCAAAGCTCCGCCTGAAATGGCTCTCTTAACAACATATGGACCCTCGTAGTTTGGAGTCCACTTGCCCCTGGAATCGGGCGCGAAAGACAAGACTTTCTTGAGCACGAGGTCACCTTCTCGGAACACACGAGGCTTGACCTTCTTATCGAATGCTTTCTTCATTCTCTGCTGATATAACTGACCATGACACATGGCAGTTAACCGCTTCTCTTCAATTAAATTCAATTGGTCATAACGACTCTGAATCCATTCAACTTCAGTCAACTTGGCTTCCATCAAGACTCTCATTGATGGGATCTCCACCTCTACTGGGAGAACAACTTCCATGCCGTAAACAAGAGAGAAAGGGGTTGCCCCTGTTGAAGTGCGTACAGACGTACGATATCCATGCAAAGCAAATGGCAACATCTCATGCCAGTCTTTGTACGTGACAGTCATTTTCTGGATGATCCTCTTGATATTCTTATTAGCAGCTTCAACAGCCCCATTCATCTTAGGTCTGTAGGGAGAAGAATTATGGTATGCAATCTTGAATTCAGCGCACAACTCATCCATCATCTTGTTATTCAGATTAGATCCATTATCAGTAATGATCCTCTCTGGCACACCATAACGGCAAATCAGCTGGTTCTTGATAAACTTCACAACCACCTGTCTGGTTACATTCGCATACGAAGCGACTTCGACCCATTTGGTGAAGTAATCAATTGCTACGAGAATAAACCGGTGTCTGTTGGACGCTTTCGGCTCAATCATGCCGATCATGTCGATTCACCACATAGAGAAAGGCCATGGTGATGAAATCACATTCAGAAGTGTCGGAGGAATATGAATCTTATCCGCATAAATTTGACACTTGTGACATTTCTTCACATACTTGCAACAATCAGACTCCATTGTCAGCCAATAGTAGCCTGCTCTCAACATCTTCTTAGCCATGGCATGTCCATTGGAATGAGTACCAAATGAACCCTCATGGACCTCAGTCATCAATAGGTTTGCTTCGTGTCTATCCACGCATCTGAGCAAAACCATATCGAAATTTCTCTTATACAGCACTTCACCACTGAGGTAGAAACTGCCTGACAACCTTCTCAAAGTTTTCCTATCTTTCACAGATGCCCCAGGCGGGTAGACCTGGTTCTGGAGGAAATTTTTGATATCAAAATACCAAGGCTTGTCATCTTTCACTTCTTCGATTGCAAATATGTGAGCTGGTATGTCCAAGTGCATCACAGTAATGTTGGGGACATCATTCCACCATCTGACCACAATCATGGAAGCAAGCGTAGCAAGGGCATCTGCCATCCGATTATCCTCTCGAGGAAAGTGATAAAATTCAACTTCTGTGAAGAACGTTGAAATCCTCCTTGCGTAATCTCTGTACGGGATGAGACCAGGTTGATTCGCCTCCCATTCTCCCTTGATCTGATTAACAACCAGGGCCGAATCACCATACACATCAAGATACTTGATTCTCAAATCAATGCATTCTTCAAGTCCCATAATACAGGCCTCATACTCCGCCATATTATTCGTGCATTTGAAAGTTAGCCTTGCTGTAAACGGAATGTGTGAACCTTGAGGAGTAATGATCACTGCCCCAACTCCATTTCCATATTGATTAACAGCGCCATCAAACACCATCGTCCATCTGGAACCAGGTTCCGGACCTTCATCAAGTGTAGGCTCATCACAATCTTTCATCTTCAAATACAGAATCTCCTCATCAGGGAAGTCATACTGAACAGACTGATGATCTTCGATCGGCTGGTGCGCTAAATGGTCAGCCAAGATACTACCTTTGATAGCTTTTTGAGCTCGATACTCAATATCATACTCAGACAACAACATCTGCCAACGGGCAATCCTCCCGGTTAAAGCAGGCTTCTCGAAGATATACTTAATTGGATCCATTCTGGATATCAACCAAGTTGTATGATTTATCATGTACTGGCGCAAACGCTTAGCGGCCTAAGCTAAAGCACAGCACGTCTTCTCAAGCATAGATTACCGAGACTCACAATCAGTAAACTTCTTACTGAGGTAGTATATAGCAAATTCCTTCTTCCCTGATTCATCTTGTTGACCGAGTACACAACCCATCGAGTCTTCAAGAACTGTCAAATACATGATCAGAGGTCTTCCTTCCACAGGCGGAGACAATATCGGAGGTTCAGACAGATAATCTTTGATACTGTCGAAAGCTTTCTGGCAGTCCTCGGTCCAATCATGAGACTGATCTTTCCGGAGGAGCTTGAATATCGACGCACATGTGGCAGTCATGTGGGATATAAATCTGGAAATGTAATTCAAGCGGCCAAGAAAACCTCGGACTTGCTTTTCAGTTTTGGGTGCAGGCATCTCTTGTATTGCTTTGACCTTTGCGGGATCAACCTCAATACCTCTTTCACTTACCACAAAACCCAACAATTTGCCGGAACGGACTCCAAATGTACATTTGTTCGGATTCAGGCGAAGTTTGAACTTCCTCAAACGCTGAAAAAGCTTCAACAAATGCTCAATATGCTCAACTTCCGTTCGGGACTTAGCAATCTTATTATCAACATAGACTTCTATCTCCTTGTGCATCATATCATGAAACAAGGTAGTCATAGCTCGTTGATACGTGGCTCCGGCGTTCTTCAAACCGAAGGGCATCACTCGATAACAGAATGTTCCCCAAGGTGTGATGAATGTTGTCTTCTCCATATCCTTTGGTGCCATCTTGATTTGATTATATCCGGAAAATCCGTCCATAAAGGAAAAGACTTTGAATTTGGCTGTATTGTCTACCAACATGTCAATGTCTGGTAGAGGAAAATCGTCTTTCGGGCTAGCCTTATTCAAATCTCTATAATCAACGCACATACGGACTTTTCCGTCCTTCTTAGGAACAGGCACAATATTGGCCACCCACTGAGGATATGTAGAAGTCACCAGAAACCCCGCATCAATTTGCTTCTGAACTTCCTCTTTGATCTTCACTGCCATATCTGGATGAGTTCTTCTGAGCTTCTGCTTCACAGGCACGCACTCAGGCTTCAAAGGCAGGAAATGTTGCACAATATCTGTATCTAAACCCGACATGTCTTCATAGGACCAAGCAAAGATATCTGAATATTCTCGTAGCAAACTGATCAAATCTTCCTTGACAGACCCTTCAAGAAGTGCCCCAATCTTCACCATACGAACACAATCCTCAGACCCCAAGTTGACGTACTGTTTTGCTGATTCTCATGATACAGCTGAATGGGCTTCTTTCGTGCTCAAGAAGGATAGGAAATCTCATCAGGAATCCCCTTCAACATCATCTTCCTCTGCCTCAAATACAAAGAATTCAAGATTGGGAGATGGCGTTGGATCATTATGTTCAATGGGTTTAGAAATCCCTGCATAATGATTTTGGTTAATGAAAATCTTTTGACATTTTAAACAAGCAAATCATTTATGCAGATGAAAAATGTTGTTTTCTTGTTTTTCAGGTTTTTTGTGATCACTGATTTCATGCAAAAGCAAAAAGTGAAAACAAATGGAAAAATAAATGTTTAACAATGCATTAACTGAATGAAAACATCATTGTATTAAATGCTGCCAACAAAGTCATCACTTCTCCTTTTGGCATGGGAGAAGGGTTTTAAACAAAGTGAACAATTACTCTGATCTATGGATGACTGTAGGAACACCTACAGCGACCCAATTGTGGAAGACACCACCAGGAATAACGAAGTTGTTCACGTCTTCTGCATCCTCTTCTAAGATAGCAGCAGCTTCCTCCTCAGGTTGGTCAGCATGGATTAATCCTCCACTTGTGAACAAACCTTGCTCATTACATGCCCCAGAACAGTAGCCAATGCCAGCCCGGGATCTATTGTCTTCAAGTTCAATCACCTTCCCTAATCCAGCAACTGCACCACATTCAATGGCCAGCTTCGCATCACGGTAGGAAGTGAATGAAAGAGACTTCTTCTCGATTGGTTCATCAATAGATAAAGCTTGGAATGGCATTCCAACTTCATCCTCAGCGTCAATGTACGAGAAAGAAGACATATGGCTAACCAGGAGAGCCTTTTCTCCCCCTACTACAACCAATTTCTTATTTTTCACAAATTTCAACTTCTGGTGTAGGGTGGATGTCACGGCGCCAGCCTCGTGAATCCATGGTCTGCCTAAGACACAGCTATAAGATGGGTGGATATCCATTACCTGGAAGGTAACTTGGAAATCACTTGGTCCAATTTTGATCGGGAGATCAACTTCCCCAATCACGGTCTTACGCGACCCATCGAATGCTTTCACAACAACCCCACTCTGCCTCATAGGAGGACCTTGATATGACAATCTGGAGAGTGTGGTTTTTGGCAATACATTTAGAGAAGATCCAGTGTCCACCAACACATTGGACATTGCATCAGATTTGCAATTCATGGAGATATGTAAAGCCATGTTGTGGTCTCTTCCCTCCTCAGGGAGATCAGCGTCACAGAAGCTCAAAGTGTTGCAAGCGGTGATGTTTGCAACGATACTATCAAACTGCTCAAGGGTGACGTCGTGATCTACATACGCCAGATCCAAGACTTTCTGCAGAGCCTCCCTATGGGGTTCTGAATTCAGCAGCAAAGAAAGAATGGAAATCTTGGATGGTGTTTGTAGAAGCTGGTCTACAATGTTGTACTCACTCTTTCTGATGAGCTTCAGCATCTCATCAGATTCTTCATCTACAATGCCACTCGGGCCAACTAAAGAAACAGGAGTCTTTTGTACGGAGGAGGATGGTTTGGCAACATCACTTGCCTGATTCTGAATATTCACAGTGGTCCCCACAGGACGCTCAACAGTATCAGAAGCAACAGCCTTAGGAGGCGCAGAAAATACACGACCACTTCTGGTCAACCCACTTACATCAGCGACAGTGGTTACGGAAGTGGAAGGTAAAGGCACTTCTACCCCATCTTGGACAGCAACAGGGTTGTATCTGAATGGCACAGCTTTATCAGATGAATAGGGCACAGGGCCGGCTGGTTTAATGACCAAGGAAGGGGAAGCCTTCGGCTTGTTGCTATTGTAACGAATAACAACAGGCTCGGGTAACTTGAACACTGGTGAGATGACGTTTACTTCAGGCTCAGCTTTATCAACATTGCGATTCTGCAGAATCTCAATGGTACCCTCATTCAATAGCTTTTGAAGTTCTCTGCGTACTTGATCGCAACCCAAGCGGTTAACCGAGCAGACGCGGCACTTGTCGTGGTTATGCTCCAAGTAGCTGTACTGACACAGCAACCGGTGTAATTCAACCAACGACTGCCTGATGTGGCTCACATATCTGACCTTGTACTTCCCAAGGCATTCCTGAATCATATTGACTGATTTCCCATGCGCAGGCAATGGGTTCTTGGTGACATTTAGACCTGAATCCTCAAAACTCAGAATACCACATCTCACAAGGTCCTGAACCTTGGTCTTCAGCTGAAAACAATTCTCTATATCGTGGCCCGGAGCGCCAGAATGATAGACACAGTGCAGGTCAGGCTTATACCACCACTGAGGGTTGACCGGTATAGCCGGAGGATCTCTTGGAGTAATCAGCTTCCGCTCTATTAGAGAGGGATATAACTCTGCGTAAGACATGGGAATCGGATCAAAACTGATCTTCTTCCTATCATAACTCACATTCGCCTGATTACTTGTGCTACCACGAGGCTGGTAAGCCTGTTGCTGTGGACGAGACTGTTGTTGTTGGTACTGAGGTTGTTGATATTGTTGCTGATGCTGATATTGTTGATGTTGGTGAGCATTGTCTTTGAAGACAGGTGCTATATGAGCCACCTGATGCTGATGACCGGCACGACGTGCGGGCTTCCTCTGAACAGAGGGTCTTCTATGCTTGGGCTGGGATTGCACAGCATGTGCTTCCCCATCTTTCCTCTTAAACGCTCCATATCGTTTAGAGGAAGAGCTCTCATCCTTCGCCAATCGTCCTTCTCGGACACCTTCTTCGAGACGCATCCCCATGTTCACCATCTCGGTGAAATCAGAGGGAGCGCTTGCTACCATCCGCTCATAATAGAATGAGCCAAGAGTCTTCAGAAAGATCTTGGTCATTTCCTTCTCCTCAAGCGGTGGAGTGATTTGAGCTGCCAGCTCTCGCCATCTCTGGGCGTACTCCTTGAACGTTTCTTTATCCTTCTGCGACATGGACCTGAGTTGATCTCGGTCAGGCGCCATATCGACGTTGTACTTATATTGCTTGACGAAAGCTTCGCCAAGGTCGTTGAAGGATCTGATGTTGGCACTGTCCAAGCTCATGTACCATCTGAGCGCGGCACCAGACAGACTATCTTGGAAATAATGAATCAGAAGTTGATCATTATCAGTCTGGGTCGACATCTTCCTGGCGTACATGACCAGGTGAGCGAGTGGACAGGTGTTCCCTTTGTACTTTTCAAAGTCAGGTACTTTGAACTTAATTGGTATCTTTACACCGGGAATAAGGCACAACTCGGCAGCAGACTTGCCGAACAAATCTTTACCTCGAAGAGTCCTCAATTCCTTTCTCAGCTCAAGGAATTGGTCGTTCATGGCATCCATCTTTTCATGAACATCTGAGCCCTCAGATGGCTCAGAGTGATAGATGGTGTCGTCTACCCTTGGTATGGTATGCACGACAGGAGGAGCGGGAACAGGGACCGGGCTAGATGCCAGCATGTGAGCAAAGGTTGGAGCTGGCAGATCAGGCATAAAACCTGGAGGCATTCCCCAAGGAAACCCGGGCGGCATAGCATTGGGCGCATGAGCGCTGACTGGAACAGTTGAAGTGGCTACTTCTGAGATGACTGTCCTCTGAGCAGGCGTTGCGGGCGGCGGAGTGGGTTGATTCTGAGTAGCGAGGAATTGCTCCATCAAAGCGCCAAGTCTGGCGACCTCTTCCTTCAGTTCTCTGTTCTCTTGTTCTAGTTGCTCCATGACTCTCGCAGAATTGACTCGCGTATAATACCGGTGAGTCAGCTTGTCTTCAAAATAAATGAAGAACACAGTTAGGACAAGAAGACCAGAAACAAAGGGTACCTGCTTATGCAAAAATGATGCATGAAATGCTTGTGCAGATGCTTTGTTTTCAAGGAACCCTTAGGGTATTATTTGCGATATTTTGAATAGTTAAAACATTTTAATTTCTCACGGAAAATATTTCATTCAAATATATCAAGACAAAGAAGTACAGCATTTTTTAATCATTACAAAGAGAAAAGGGAAATAAACATCCTATGGATCCCTAGAAGCTCAGGATGCTGGAAGACGAGAAGTACACAGCTTCTTGATCTCTCTCTCATAGGCAGCTTCCATATCTGCTTTCTCCTTTGCAAGTCGATCATACCTCCTCTTCCAGAATTTGGAAGACTGAGGAAGCAGAGAGGTCCAAGCATCATTCGGGTCGTCGATCACTCGATGTTCGAGGAACTCAATCATAGCGTCCTTTTCCTTAAGCAGCTGAAGTAATTCTTCTCTTTCACGGATCCAAGCACGTGAAAGGTATTCTTCTCTCAACTCCTCTACACGTTGGGTAGGGAAGGTTGAAGGCCCAGCCACATCCAACGGTGTAGGTGTCGGATGATCATACGGCATCAAGTACACGGCAGCTCTCTGTCTGACCCAAGAGGTGTATGGCTCCAAAGCAATGCAGTTCTTTGGACCCAACTCGTTCCTACTCTTCTTGTGAATACTGTGCCAAGCACGGACAAATCTGGCTTTCAGGCCTTGGGGATCTTTACCCTCCTGGAAGAACACACCTTCTAACAGAATGTTATTAGGTTTATCCTTTAGGGGGAACCCAAGCTGGCGTCGTGCGAGAATAGGATTGTAGCTGATCCCACCACATGTGCCAAGAAGAGGCACATTAGGGAATTCACCACAATAATCAATGATCTGGACGGTATCATACACGCGATCATACCAGGTGATATCATCATTGGTGAGAGACATGAGTCTCTGAGACCACCATAGACATCCCTTGTTCTCCTTGAAAGCAACTGTCTGCGGCAAGTGCGAAATAAACCACTTGTATAGCAAAGGTAGACAGCAGACAATAACTCCTCCGCCCTTTGCGTTCCTCAGATGTAAAGAGACATAGGCATCGCCCAACAAAGTCGGAACGGGATTAAGAACTGAGAAGATCCTAATGGCGTTCATGTCCACGAACTTGTCGAAGTTGGGAAACAACACCAATCCATAGATGAGCAGCACAAACAAAGCCTCAAAGGCATCCTCACTCATGGCCTTCCCATAAAAGGTAGCTTGGGCAATGAGGAACTCGGAAGGAAAACCCTGAATTCCGCCTTTGGTAGTCAGATTAGCCCTAATCAAATCTTCATCTATGTGCAACAAGTTGGCAATCTCTCGAGCAGTCGGAATACTCTCTAGGCCACTGAACGACACTTGATCCAGAATCGGGATCCCAATAAGGTGAGAATACTCCTCCAAGGTTGGCAACAGCTGGAAGTCCGGAAATAAGAAGCAATGATACATCGGATCATAAAACTGAGCTAGAGTACTCATCAACCCTTCGTCAACCTGAGTAGTCAGCAGGGGGCAAAAGCTTTCCATAGCGAGCTTTGAAACCCAAGGGATCTAATACATAAGATGACAGATTCCTTAACTCTTTTACATCGGGCTGTTTAAAGCTGTACTTCTTTGTATGCCTTTTTGGTCTTTCCATGTCTGAAAATTTTGCAAATAAACCCTTTTAAGTTCCTTGAAAATTTTCTGATTTTTTTTTTGATGACATGAAGTGCAGATGAATGCATGAATGCATGAATGCAACAATCACACTCAAGGATCAAACAAGTCACACCAAACAAAGGTCATGGGAAGGCTCATTGTATCCCTAATATCAATCATCCATTTTGGTGGATTTAGGTTTTCACCTTATCGACACCCAAGTTCCATTGATATTAACGGTACATGAACCGGCTCGAACATCCTTAATATCAACCATCCGTTTTGGGGGATTTAGGTTTTATACCTGATCAACACCCAGGTTCCATTGATATTAAGGTTGTCTGAACGACTCAACCACGAATCACGGGTTTGCTGAGAGTCATGAGCATGGAGTCTCGGTTAAGAACCACCCAAAGGGAGTGTACTAGGGTTTAAACCTGCCAGACATGTTCTACCAGAGGTTCCCATAATCATCGTTCCATCTTTCGAATATTATCGGAGGAACGAATACTCGTATTCCAAAAATATTCTCAAGAGAAACTCTTATGAGTGTAGTATCGCGTGACAATCGCATCAGAACTTACATCTGAACGACCTCCGCACTACGTTCCTAAAAATAGGCCAAGATGGGTTTGGTAAACTACGGTCCTTGGCTTCTGCGGCACATGATTGAAAGAATAATGCCTAACCATAAATAACTTGTGTGACATTATTAATCCAACATGACCTCCACCAAGTGAATGGACTCGCAAGTCAACTGGCTAAGGAATACTCCACACCAGTCAACAAGACTATGCCATTCTCCTATCCTAGAGTGCACTCGAGTTCGGGTACAGAACTCATCTCACAGATCACCAAAGCAAACAGCAATTGTATATCAAGCAATTCAAACATTACAATCAATACAGTTATCCCAAATGGTATAAAAATATGTCAAATAACAAATAACAATATAGCACAACAAAGGTGAAAAGTAGGCAATACAACCAGGGATGTGTTCTCCCCAGCAGAGTCGCAACTTTTCTGTAGCGGTGTATTCGTCGCTATATGATTTATTGATTAAACCATAAGCAAAGCATACAATGAATTCGAGTCACCGCCGCACTTTTATTTATCCAAAGGACTGGCTAAAAAGCGAACAAAAGCCTAAGAAGTTTTACGCGTAGAAAACTAATAAAAAGATCAGAGAGTCTGGGTAAGGGGTAAATTACGCAATGGGAAGGTGTTAGGCACCCACTACGTCCTAGGTACTCCTAGGGAGCCCTTTTCACACTTGTTGTATAAAATTGTTATTTGTTATGACATAAGTATTGTGCAAACATGATTGGGATGATGAGAAAAGAATATACAATTTTTATTGTTTTTGTGTTCGAACGGATGAACCCGTTGCCTACGTACCTTCCATCAAAGGTAAGGATCAAAACACCGTAGTTCGGCTAAAAGATTTCCAAAAGTTAGTGGATTCAATTTTAAACAATAGCACTTGAGGCTTTTCATTATCAATGGGAGAAAACTCGACCAAGACCAACATCCACCATGCGAGGATAACTTCGACGTACTAGAGGGGTTAACCCTGTTTTCAGTACGGAAGTCTTATAGTCGACTCACTAAGGATAGGGTGAGGTTTACATCAACCACAATGATAATTGAAACCTATGGCTAATGCATGAAAACTTAGCAGGAATGGACAAAGCCAAAACAATTGAATGTGTGAAGTTAATTGATTGTGATTATGAAAGTAGGGTCAAAGTATGATTAAGATTGATTCAAAGAAGTATTATGAAAGGGAGTTTGAAAAAGTCAAGGACTTGGGTCCAGGTTTTTGATTTGAAAACATGAAGATGTTTGCACAATATCTATATCAAGTTTTGAAAGTAATGTGTGAAAAGGTTTAGGACATAATGGGGATGAATGGATGAAAATGGATTGTAAAACTTCCTAGAATGTTCACCTCTTGAAATCATATAGAAGATGATTCAAGTGTGTCCTTTGGAATAGGCAATGAGCAACAACAAAATAAGCAAACAAGTGATACCGGATGCCACTCAATGGTCTTACTCCAATCTCACAAACAAAAACGGATACCGGATACCAATAGATGGATTTACACCAATCTCCTAAACAAAGAAACAAGGATGTCGGAAGCCAATAGCTGGACTTATTCCAATCTCCTAAAACAAAACGAAACTTGGATACTGGATGCCAATCTGTCTGGGCTTATACCAATATCCAACATATGATCATAGGAAAGCAAAGGCCAACTTGCAGGGACTTACAGTTGCATCCTCACATACAACAAACAAATGCATCAAGCAAAGAGATGATGAGTGGCCAATGAGATGGTCTTATACTCACTTCCATATCATAAGAACCATGGCCAATGGATGGTCTTACAATCGTCCTCAATGGGCAAACAACAAAGATATGTCACAGAGACAAATGAAATGATCATGCACTAATGAGCAATTAATGATGATAAATGCACAAAGCATGCAAGCAAACATGTGTATATGAGGTAAGCAATCAATCAATTAAAGTCATTCAGCACACACTATAACCAAACAATCGGGCTCATACAAAAGGGTTAGGCATTGAAGCCAACTAGAATAGGGTTAATGGTGCTCTTAACCTTGACATTGAGAGCCAAGGTGAAGCAGATGAAAGGATATGAGGGGTGTGCCTCATTGCTCTTATCCCTGGTCAGGGAGAGCATTGAATATCAGAAGGTGTGGGAGTTCAGAAAGATGGAACTCTCTCCACAAGTTAGACTCGATAGATCTTGGGTTTTTACTCACTATGCATCAACACAAGTAGTGTGAGCAAGGTGAGTGACACACAGAATAGTAGGAGATAGGTTGCATATCTCTTGGATTCTACCAATTGCCTTATTTAAAGGACTTTTCCTGCTTGGGACAAATGTAAACACACACAAGCATTGCCTCTTAAGGAGGACTTCAGACAGTTGCCTGGCCAAGTAACAGGCCAGGTCTTCCAGACTACATGAAGATAAGGAATTATACCTCAATGCAAATTGCTATTAAAGCAAAGCAAAGCAAGTTCTTAAAGAACTAAGCAACTAAGGGTACCTGAAACCAGTCAAACAGAATCAGTACACAACTCAAAGTCAAACCAAAATAAGATAGGGATCAACAGTCAACACAATCAGTTAAATGTGCAATGCACAAGGCTCAAAGCATGTGAGCCAAGCAACCTACAAAACAAACAAGTTAGTCATGATAATCAATCAAGCTCAATCAATTTGTATTGATCTCTTTGGGTATTTGTTGCTTAACCTGAAACAACAAACTTAAACATGAGCAACATGACCACTAGGACAAGCCTAGGGTCAAAAAGAGATACGAAAGTCAAAACAGCAAGTGACAAATGTCCAAAATCAAGTTCAAACAATCAAGAAACAAACTCAATTGGTTTCACACTCATATCAATCATCATCATCATTTCATAAGCAAATTAGGTCAAAGCATGGCATATAGAAGCTCAAAAGAGTCAACAGAATGATTCAAGTCAAATCCAATCACAAACATTTCAAAAAATCCTCAAATAATTCATGATCAAACATCATCCATAACATGATAAGCATATCAAATTTCAGCTCATTTGGATAAAGGGAAGTTGGTCAATGAAAATCAGAAAGTCAAAGCAAGTTCAAGCATGCTCAAAGAAGTCAACCAAACATGCACCAACTTCAATAAATCATAAATCAGTGACAACATATGAGAAATGAATGGGACTAAAGCCATGATGAACCTTAAGATGTCTACTAATCACATGTCAAATTTCAAGTCCATCCAATTAAGTATGAGAATTTCACAAATCATATGAGAACATGTGTCACAAAAAGTCAACATATGACCAAACAGGGGAGAAAATACCAAACAGATAGGAAATGCCATCAACAATTCCAGAAAAAATCACATGTAAACTAGACATCCACAAGTGTGTTCATGCAAAAATTCAGACCAATTTGAGTTCAAGAAGCATGATAATAAAAATCATGAAGTTGGACATGAATGGTGTGACACAAATTGTCACACCCCTATTCAAAAAATCATAACTCCACAACCAGCAATGATAAATTCACAAACTCTACACCAAAATCACCATAAAAATGTCTAGTTTAAGCACAAAAAATTTGGGAAGCATTGGATAATGTATCATCATTTCACAATCAATTTGGTGAGACATGCACAAAATGGACACATATGACAAACCCTAGCACATTTTAAAATTCATACGTGCAAAAAATCTGGAAAAAACATGATAAAAAACTAGAGGTCATGAGGATCATTTTGCAAAAAATCCCACCGAAATTGGATTAAAATTGAAGCACTTATGATTTTTGTAAGATGGTGTCACAAAATGAAATAAAAATTGAGAAATAAAATGAATTAATGGAAATATAAACACGGAATGGCATTTTTGTAATATGTTGGACATCTAAATGGAACGCTGCGTTCCACTTAGACTGCGTGTCACTCAGCCATTCGCTTCATGGCCCATAAACTTGGAATTTCATGCAAGGGCTCGGTTCAGCGAATCAAAAACGAATTTGTCGCGAAAATATTAGGATTTCGCTTACAGTTCATCATCATCATTCCAGATTTTTCAGCAAGAACAATTTTCAACCAAAATTGACAACCAATATATCATTGTGTTCATCTAACAGAGCACATCAACATTACAACATCCATTTTCACTAAATCATGCTAACAAAAGAGAACTAAGCAAAAACAAATTCACATGTGAAACTTCGTGTCAACATAACTTTCAAAATACACAACCATTTGCCACGATTTAAAGTTCAGCAAGATCAGCATGAAAAGATCTTCCTAAAGTACAGCATGATTTTGGAAATGGTGTGATTCGAAAACTTACTTGTTTTGAAGGACAGTGATGAATTCGTGATCCTTTGGCCTCAAACAGCTGAAACAGATGTGCAATAAGGTCCAAGATGATGAATGAACAAAGGCTTTTAGCTCAACAACTCTCGAGGAAGCTCCACTCAAGATCTGCCATGGAAGAAGGTTGATGAAACAGTGTTGTGTTTCTTGCTTGCAGTGGTGGTTTGATGCTTGCAATGAGCTCAAAAATGATGGTGAATGACGAAGCAACCAACACAAGTTCGAGTTCTTTTTGGAGTTTTTTCAGAAAAAGTTCAAGATGAAGAATTGATTGTTTGAGAGAGAATGAGATTTTTCTGTTTAGAGTGTTGTGGCTGCTAGGGTTTTTCAGAATGGAAATGTGGTATATGTAGTCTGTTTAATGTTTGTTAATCATGGTTAATGAAGTGGTGATTGGTTTTGCTTAAAATGAAGTGTTTTTGACAATTGCTAAAAATCCACTCAAGCTGCATGGAGGTGCATGTACATGCACGAAATTGGGCTCAAGCAAATCCCAAATATCATTTCAGAACTTCGGCAAGTGGTAAAATGCATAGCAAAGGCTTAATTTGAAAACTCAATTTTCACCTCACTTATTTAATTCAAGTCACTTGGAAAAAGGCCATTTTGATTGGTAAATTTTTGGTGAATTGTGATGGAAGATTTGGATAGAGCACATCAAATATGACTTGTAGCAAAAAACCTCACTCAATTTGGCCAAATGGTTTGGAAGATATGGCCTTTTGAAGTTCAAAAATTCTTGAGAATGATTTGATCATAACTTGCCAACCATACATGAGAAATGAGTGTTCTTGGACTTTTTGGAAATGGGAGAACAAGATATTCAACTTTCATGTTGGGCAAAAATTCATTTGAAGCTTGTATGATGATGTAATTTTGAGGAGAAGAAGTTTCCATTTTTGGCAAATTCCAATTACAGGTCAACTTTCTATTTTTGGAAATTTCTTGTCTGACTTCAAATTCTTCACTGTGGATGTTTGACATGTTATATGAGGCTTATATGGCCATGAATGAGACCTCTCAAACCAATTTCCACCATCAAATCACTGATTAAATGCACAGTTGACCACGGTTGACTTCAGTTGACTTTTGCTAGGGTTTTGCTTGACTGAACCATGTTCTGATGAATTCCAAACCCTAACCACTTGATATCTTGATCCAAAATGATGTCACAACTCATATGAACTCTTGAGGAATGATCATGGTGCCCAAATTCTGCAAGAATGGTCACCATCTATCTCAATGACTGACTTTGACTGTTTGACCTAGTTTGCTTCATCTGCAAGTAACATGGTTAGATAATAATATTTTTGTACTTTTGGTTAATAGACAAATGAAAAGCAATGATACACAAAGGCAATACATGCTTGGTGATCAAGAACCACACTCACAAGATACCCACCCATTAGGAGGGAAGCTAGGGCATGCAATGATCCTTGAGGCCATGATATGATATGATATGGGCCATGAGGGATCTTGGGGACAAAATTGGGGTCTTACACACGCAAAAAGGCAAACATGGAACCCGAACGCCAATAGTTGGACTTACATCAGCTTCCGAACCAAACAAACCCACACTGGAAACCAGATGCCACTTGATGGACTTATACCGGACCCCAAGCACACAACAAGAGGATACGGAATGCCAATTGCTAGGCTTACATCCATCTCCTACACACACAAGAAGAAACAAACAGCAAGTTACTAAGGAGTCGGGAACTCGAGCCTAGCAACTGTCAAGCAAACACACGCAAAAAGAAAAAGGGTGAAAAACAAAAAGGGTGCCCGGAGAGATCTCGCACGACCTCCTGCCTACGTACCTCATCTGGTATGAGGATCAGGGCAACGTAGTTCCCCTTAACAGGGGAGAAAGACTAGCCTAACCAGATACATAGGGAGACACAACTAGGGAGACTATGACTCGAGCCTAGATGTTATCATGCACATCATCCCTAAGTTAAGGTTGGCTATCTATCTTGCTCAGGCAACAAGCTAATCCTAAACAGGCAAAGCAAAGCATGCAAGCATAATCAAAACAATGCAAACATTCACAATTAGCACACACTATATACAGACAAAGTGGGCTCACACAAGGGTTAGGCTGCAAAAGCAAGCCAACTGTATCAGGTGATGGTAGCTCTTAACCCTAACATTGAGAGTTAGGGTGAAGCAGATGAAATAGGAAGTGAGGGGTGTGCCTCACAGCTCTTATCCCTGGCCAGGGAGAGCTTCAGACAAAGAAGTGTGGGTTCAGAAAGTGGGAACCCTTCTACACTTATGACACTGACTCAACTGTACAACTGTACAAGGATCTTGGGTTACTACCCACAATGCCTCAACACCAGTTGTGTGAGCAAAGGGATGACTCAATAGAAGAGCAGGAGATGGATTGCACATCTCTTGTATCTGCCAATTGCCTTATTCAAGGTCTTTTCCTACTTGGGGACAAAAATAAACAATCACAGGCATTGCCTCTTAAGGAGGACTTCAGACAGGTGCCTGGCCAAGTAACAGGCCAGGTCTTCCAGACTACATGGAGAAAAGAAATTCTACCTCAATTGGTTAAGCAACCAAGCAACAGCACAAGAAAGTTCAAAATGAACTATAGCAACTAAGGTACCTGAAATCAATCTAACATAATCAGTATACCAGACAAACAAAAGTCAAACAGAAAAATTACAAGTCCACAGCACAAACAGATAACAAGCATCAATGCACATAGGTGCAAGCCACAAGGCCTAAGTACAAATCTCAATGCCTACAAAACAAACTCAAGGTTAGTCATAAACAAGCAATAAACCAATCCCAATTGAGTGCACATCATCAAGTATAAGCAATTGTGCTCTTTGACCTGAAACAAAGCTCAAACATTAGGCACTAACCACTAGGACATGGCCTAGGGTCAAAATGAGAGCAATAAACCAAAACAGAACATGAAACTTATCAAAAATCAAGATCAATCAAATAAGAATCAAATCCAAGTGGTCTCACATTCATATCATCAACCATTATCATTTCATGAGGCAAAGAGTACAAAGCATGCAATTTAGAACCTCATAGAACCAAACAGAAAGATCCAATTCAAATCAACTCACAAACATTTCAATAAATCCCCAAAAAGTTCATGGTAAAACAGCATTCATAACATGACCTACACACCAAATTTCAGACCATTTGGACAAAGGTAAGCAAGTCAATTAAATTCATCAAGCCAAAGCATACTCAAACAAGCTCATACAAGGCCTTAAATCATGCATCAACTTCAAGCAATCATAAAACATAAACCAAACATGATAAATGAGTGAAACCAAAACCATGGCAAACTTCAAGATGTTTATAATACACATGCCAAATTTCAAGTCCATCCAATAAACCACAAGAATTTCACAAAACATATGAGATCATGACTCACAGAAGGTCCACATTTGGTCAAACAGGGAAGAAAATCTCAATCAAATTGGAAATGCACTCAAAAAATCCACAAACATTCACATTCAAACTTAACATCCAGAAGATTCAACATGCAAAAATTCAGATCATTTTAAGTTCATATGGCATGGAAATAAAAATCATGAAGTTGGACATGAAATGGTGTGACACAAATTGTCACACCTCCAATGATCAGGTCATATCTCACAATCCAGGAATGCAAAAATCACAAACTATATACCAAAATTTACCTCAAGGTGTCTAGATTATGCATACAAAATTTCAGCTTCATCCAATTAAGCATCATCATTTCATGATCAAAATGGTAAACAAGGTGCAACAATTGACATGTTCACATAAACCCTAGCCAAAACAGAAATCCACACGTGCACAATTTTCATAAAAATCATCAAAAAATAGTAGACATGGCAAGGATTATCATGGAAAAAATCTCATATTAATTGGATTTTTATTTCATGAGTTATGAATTTTGTAATGTGAAGAAAAAATAAAAAAACATGTGAACAAGTGATATGAACATGGAAGCATGTGGAATAAAAGAACTAAAGCCAAAATTGAAAACTGCTGGAGCCTGGTTTCGAGCCGTGTTTACATTCAAAACTGGCGCGCCATACAGTGAAACGCTGCGTTTCACTAATACATGTGGCGCAGCGTGATTGGCTTCATGGCATAAAAACAAGAAAAACGCATGCATACACACGGGGAGCAGATCAAACATGCATCTGGAAAGTGTTCTTCACACATTCAACATGTTCTTCATCAAAAATCCAGGTCATGAACATTTTTCACCAAAATTAACAAACGATACATCAATAGTTTCGTCTTCTCAAGCACAACAACAATCCTAACATGATTTGTCCTAATTCATACTAACAAATCCAGATCGAGCAAGGAAAGTTTTGTCAACCAAACTTAAAATCCAGATATCTCATTCAATTCTCAATGAAATTCAATTCTACAAAGTTCAGAGTACTCATGGATAGAAGATCTACATAAACCATAACACAATTTCATGAATCATAAGGTTCGAATTCCAACCTTCAAATTGATGCAGCTTTGGATTTGATGTTTTCAGGACTTGTAAGCATGAAACAGAAGTTCTATGGTGCTTAGGTTGATGAATGAGTGGAGATTCGAAGCTCAATGCTGCTTGATGATGCTCTAATTCTGATCTGCCATTGATGAAGCTCTATGTAACAGTGCTTGAAACAGCTTGGAATCCTTGAATCTTTGCTTGCAGAACCTTCAATGTTGCTTGTGGATGATGGCACAATGAAGAACTAGGCAAGGAATTGGAAGAAACTTGCAGAAAAATGGAATGAAAAATTGAGAGAATTTGGGATTTTTTGATCTAGATCTATTTGAAATGAATGCTAATGATGAATTCAGTTAGGATTAACTATTTATATGTGTTGTTAATCATTTTTGTTAATCAAGCTTAGCCAAAACCAAAGTGATTAGTAAAAATGCAAGTTTATGCTAAATTGGTCATGCCACCCTCATGTTATGCAATGCCTTGCTACAGTGCACGAAAACCTGTCCAAACACACTCCAAATGTGATATAAGACCAATTGCCAAGCTTGGAATGTATGGAAAATGCTTAGTTTTGAAAGTCACTTTTTTCCCTCCCTTTTTTAAATTCAATCCAAGTGAAAAATGCCATTTTGATGTGATGACTTTTGATGAAATGTAATGAATGATTTGGATAGAGCATGTCAAATGTGAAATGTAGCAAGAAACCCCACTCAATTTGGCCAAATGGTGTGAAAGTTATCCCACTTTGAAGTTCAACAATTCTTGACAATGATTTGATCATAACTTGCCAACCACAAATGAGAAATGGATGTTCTTGGACTTTTTGGAAAGGTGAGAGCAAGATCTTCAACTTTCATGTTGGACACAATTTCATTCGAAGCATTTTTGGACATGTAATTTTAAGGAGAAAACCTTTCCATTTTTGGCAATTTTGAATTACAAGTCACTTTCTATTTTTGGAAAGTTTTCATCTGACTTTATTTTCTTCATTGTTGATGTTTGAAATGTCAAATGAAACTTGTTTGGACATGAATTAAGTGTCTCTAACCCTCTCCCACCTCCAAATCCATCAGTTGACCTTTGGTTGACTTTTTCTGACTGATAGATGAATTGGCCATGCATAGATGATCTTGAGCTTCAAACTCCTGATGAAATGGCTCAATGATGAAACCCTAGCTTCCCTAATCTCAATGAAACCACATGATGATCTCTCATCTCAATATAGACCCCATCTCCTTAACAAGCCCTGATTGGCACAATGCAGATGATTAGGGTTGACCAGAGGTCAAAACCCTAATCTCAAGGTATCTGATCAAGCATAATGAACCTCTTGGATGATGACAAGACCATGATGATGATGATGTACCATTTCAACCAAGATGAAGATCAATCTCCTTGAGGAATCAAGAAACCCTAATTTGAATCACATATCCTCAGATGATTAGTGATCAATACAATGAAACCCTCAGCTTGAAACTCAACCTCTTTATCTTCTGATCAAGACCTAGGAGGATGACTTGCTCAATGTAGCCATATGATATGCCAATATGCAATGACTAATGACCTAAACAATGAAATGCAATATGCTAAGCTAGTCCCAAGAGAGGAGGGAAAATTTTGAGGTGTTACACTCACTTAGAGTAGATCCTTTTGAAAATGTTGTTGTGCAGGGTGAATACTTTGTTAGCTTCGATGTTTTTAAAGGGATCCATGACTCTAAGGACCTTTTAGAACATTGAACCTTTTTGGCCAACTAAGAATGATGGTTGCGTAGTGTGGATTCACGAGGTGAATACCCCATTAGGATCGATACGAAAACCTCACTCAGAATAGTTTCTCACGAAGGAGTTGGTGCACGACAAGAATTTGTCGTAAGCGTCAAACATACTTGTGAATCCATGACTTTGAGAACCATGTCTAGAACCTAACTTGTTGGTTACGTAGTATGGATTTGCGAGATGAATACCTCGTTAGAATCGATACAAAAACCTCTCCTAGAATAGATTCTCTTGAAAGAGTTGATGCGCAACAAGAATTTTTCGTAAGCGTCAAACATTGTTGTGGATCCATGACTATGGGGTCCTTTGTAAAAGCCTTAGATCATACCCGGTGAGAACCTATTTGGAAAGCAATCAGATTCATTCGTTACCTCTAACCTTTGAACCTGGATAAAAAAAATATTGCATTTCATCTACATTCATTGCATATGCATAGAAAGCAAAGCTCTTAGTCGTCTTCCATTTGTTTCAGGGATCTAAGTCATATGCAAGAGAAAATGAATCCTGAAAGAAGAAGCAAATTTCAATTCAAGTACAAGAAAGTGGACCTTGACAGTTTGAAGAAGTTGAGTATCAAAGTGATCAAGCTCATTGAATTCGTGGACGATTATGGGAGGATAATGAGTATTTTGAATGAAAAGATGGAACCAATGACAACTGTGACTATAGTTCAATTCTACGACCCACCTCTATGTTGTTTCACCTTTTCTAACTTCCAATTAGCTCCTACTTTGGAAGAGTTTGAGATAATTGTGGGTCAGAATTTGAGGGGCCATGATCCATTTCCCAAGTTTGATGAATGTATCACTGCCAAGAGAATAGTTTCAGTTTTGGGTCTGGAGGTCCAATTGGTTATAAGTAATTGGGATAAGAAGGGAGTCTTCAATGGGTTTTCTAGATGGTTTTCGGAAGAACAATCTATGAAGTTGGAGAAAGATGGAAAACGGAAAGCATTCCATGCCGTGCTAGCCCTATTGGTTTATGGGATAGTACTGTTTCTGAATCTTGACGGTTTCGTGAATCATGTGGCCGTAAGAATCTTCCTCTCTGGTAATCCAATACATTTTCTCCTAGTTGATATCTACTACGCCCTCCATGAGCTTCATGAGACGAAGGGGGAATCCTTATGTGTTGCGAACATTGTTGCATGCTTGGTTCAGATCTCACATGCCCGAAAAAGGACCATACACCTCCAAAACACTTAAACTCTCTCAGAAGTTAACTTCCATTACTGCCAACCATGTCAAATGGTATATCAGAGATTGGGAGACCCCGAATATTATTGTTAACATTGGATACTTTCCTAATTTACTTTTGATAGGGACTAGGGGTTGCATCAACTACAACCATATCTTATCCCTGATGCAACACAGTTACTCCATGAACGAACCTCAAAAGGCTGAAGTTTTAGAGCCTTTCATTTTGCATGACATTGATGGTGACAAAATTAAGGAGCTTGAATTAGAAAACTCTGAGTTACGACTTAAGCTTAATCGAACCACTTTGGAAAATGAAAATTTGAAGGATGAACGTCAAGAGAAGAACCGAGACCTTGAAGCTAGCAACAATAAAGCAAGAACATTTGAAGACAATAAGGATGAGCTTGATGATTTTCTCATAGGTACGAAATCTATGTTCAAAACCAAGAATGAGGAGCTCAAAAAATCCCACCTCAAAATTCAAGAGTTGGACAAAATGTTGGAGAGATCTCTTGTGGAGAAGAGAGAAGTTAGACTCGACTATGAAGCTCAAATCCGTGAACTCAGGGACACTCTCAAGAATTGCAAAGATACGCTGTCTCGTGAGGTCCTTCAGAAAGAGGGAGCTAAGAGGAACTGTCTCCGCCTTGAGTACCAGTTGGGAGAAGCTAATAGAAGGATTGCAGGTTTGGAGAACCAAGAAGGTGATACAACTTACATGACCTTGAAGAATGACTGTGTATATTGGAGGGGGTTGTATATGGAGGCTAGATCGGCCCTAGATGAAGATCAGCGTGTCATTAAGAAGCTCCAAGACCTCTATGTTGAATGGAATGGAAAGCTCGTCAACTTGGCTAGATTTGCTAACCTCAACATGATGGAACTTCCGAAGAAACTCCAAGAAGCTGATTGGAGCATGTGCCCAGAGAACACACCTCCTCAAGTTTTCAACTTTGTCAAGTTTTGCAAGCGAATGGTGAAGGCGCTCACCATCGATCTTGTTATGATCAAAAGGACTGAGATGGAAATTAAGTTCACCAGTACTTAAATTTGAATCACTTGTACTTGAATTTGAATTTAAATCACTTGTATTTGATGTTGAATTTTAATTAATGAAAATTGTCATTTTGGACTTCATTTATTGTTATTTTTATTCGAAAATCTTGCAAATAAAACGTCCTAACATTGCTGAAATAAATAACAAAGATAACTAAGACCTTTGCAAAAAAATGAATCCATATATGCATCCATACATGCATTCGTGTCATTCTTCAAATAAAAGCTCATTTCATTGTCTTCTTCAAATTTCATATTGAGTCCTCAACACCAGTACAACACCAGAGCCGGTTCTCAACAAAGAATGGAAGAACAAGAACAAGAGTTGGAAAGAGTCAGCTTAGAACTTGAGGACCTGCGAGGGAGCATGGGTCAAATCATGGAGATGCTTCAAGTCATCAGAGCTAAGATGAACACACAAACAATAGTTGTTTCAGAGATCGTTGGTCCAACGCTTGAACCCCAACCTGCAAGGACGATACCTTCTACATTGCCTCCTTTTGGTCTGCCTTATGGCTTCACACCTCAACCTGAAGTAGTCCCCGGTGTAATGCAATCTACTCAACATATTGTTCCTCTACCATTAACCACCGAGGCTCACCCTATCGTCAATACATTTACATCTTCGACTGTTCATACACGTGTGAAACCTTACTTCGAAGATCAACAACATGCTCTAGAAATGTCGGATGAAGAAGAAGAAAGGCATGAAGATATAAAGGGTATTAAAGAGAATTTTCAGATTCTTGAGAAGAGACTGAGGGTAATGGAAGGTGACCAAGTCTTTGGTGTTGCCGCTAGGGAGATGTGCCTAGTATCTAGTCTTGTAATTCCTACGAAATTCAAGACTCCTGATTTTGATAAATACGAGGGCCGTACATGTCCTAAGAGCCATCTTGTTATGTACTACTGGAAAATGGTTGCCCATGTTGAAGACGATAAGCTCATGATCCACTTCTTTCAGGACAGCTTGAAGGGTGCGCCCTCTAAGTGGTACCTAAGCCTCGATCAGAGTCGTATTCGGTGCTTCCAAGACTTGTCTAATGCTTCTGTAAAGCATTACAAATACAACATGGATATGGCTCCAGACAGAAGAGAATTGTTGAATATGTCTCAAAAAGACAACGAGTCATTCAAAGAGTATGCACAACGCTGGAGAGAGATGGCCTCTCAGGTTGAACCACCTTTGGGAGAAAAAGAATTAGCCCATTGGTCTATGGATATTGTACAACCAATGTTCCATGAGAGGATGGTGGGCAGTGTGTCTGCAACGTTTTCTGAATTGGTAGCTGTAGGCATTAAAGTTGAACTAGGTTTGAAGAATGGAAAAAGATCGGTGCTGCTGGAACTTCTAATAACAACAATGCTAAGAAGTTTCCCAGAAATTTTCAGAAAAAAGAGAGGAGAGATGAATTTTATGTCGTTCAGTCGATGAAGGAGTCAATCATGGAGAAAGCAACAACGACAATTCACTCAACAACAACCAGCATACCCTATGCAGTATGTTCAACAACCATATGTGGCAATAATTGGGCCAAATTTCAACCAACAACAAGTACCTATTTATCAACCAGTTCAACAAACACCAATTTATCAACCCGCTCAGGTTTCTCCTGCATATCAACAAGCGCCTGCAGCCCCAACAAATCAGCAACCAAAAGCTCAAGCTCCTCGTCAGAATGCACCGACTCAGAATAGAAGGCAAGGTGTTAAACCTCCCTTCAGTCTGATTCCGATGACGTATACTGAGTTATATCCTTCTCTATTGAAAAATGGGTTAGCGGTTCCTAGACCTTTGGGCCCACCTCCTGATCCTTTACCTCCATGGTATAACCCAAATGCTCATTGCCCTTTCCATGAGGGTGCACCTGGGCATGATTTAGAAGGATGTTATGCTTTGAAGCATATAGTGCGAGAATTAGTGGAAAAAAAATTCTTTCATTCAGACACTTGGGGCCTAATGTCAAGAGTAATCCTTTGCCAACACATGGAATTGTTAATGCAATTGAAGAAGCATCTGATGGTGATGTGATCAAAGATGTTGCAAATATCAAGACTCCTTTGCTAGCGTTCCATGCAAGACTGGTAGAAGTTGGTTTGGTTAGTGCTTGTCATAAAGTTTATGAAGAATCTGCCATTCATCCAGGAGGATGTGAGATGGTACAAAAAGATGTCCAAGACTTGATGAACCGAGGAGTGTTACAAGTTAGTAGCCTTGTGAAAAGAGACGAAGCAGCTGTAATTGAGCCATTTTTCAATTTACCAAATCCAGTTGAGATAACCTATTGAAGAAAAGATATTGTTCAGTCGGTTAATCACCCATCACCCGTGGTTATCTGCATGCCTAGTCCTTTCCTCTACGAAAGTACTAATGCAGTGCCATGGAAATATGATATAATTATCATTGAAAAAGAGTCTGAAGAGGATATACAAGAGAAAAGTTTGAAGGTTGATGGTGCCGATGTCACAAACATCGCTAGGACGAGCCAAATGACTCGCAGTGGGAGAATTTACACTCCCCGGTTTAATGTGGCCTCTCAAGCACCAACCAAAGAAACTACAACTGTACTCCCTGTTAGGGAGCAAAATATGGTTCAATGCAATGAAGATGCTGAATTTTTGAAGATCATTAAATAGAGTGATTACAAAGTAGTTGATCAGTTGCACCAGACGCCATCAAAAATTTCCATTTTGTCCTTGCTTATGTGTTCCCCAGCTCATATGAATGCATTATTGAAAGTGCTAGCGCAAGCCCACGTCACTCAAAATATAACGGTTGGCCAGTTTGATGGAGTGGTTGCCAATATCTCAGCTTACAACACACTGAGTTTCAATGGTGGAGAGTTGCCAAAGGAAGGACAAAATTACAACCGCGCCTTGCATGTGTCAGTGAAGTGCCAAGAGGATACTCTAGCAAGAGTTTTAGTGGATGCAAGGTTCTCCCTCAATATTCTACCAAAGAGGACACTTTCCAAATTAGCTTTTCAGGGATCAGAAATGAGGCCTAGTGCACTGATTGTCAAAGCATTTGATAGGTCCCGGAGGACTGTGATTGGTGAAGTGGAGTTACCAATTTTGATTGGTCCACATGTATTTAACATAACTTTCCAAGTCATGGATATCAATCCTGTCTACAGTTGCCTATTGGGGCGACCTTGGATACATGCCGCTGGGGAAGTAACCTCCACTTTGCATTAGAAAATGAAGTTTGTCATCAACAACAAGCTTGTAATCATCTCTGGTGAAGAAGACCTCATGGTTAGCCACCTTTCATCCTTTCGTTACATCGAGGCTGATGAAGATGCCTAGGAAACTTCTTTCCAAGCTTTGGAGATAGCCAATGCCACTTTTGTGGAAGTGAAGGAATCTATGGAGAAAGTCATCCCGTCATTTTCATCTGTGAAAAGTACAAAGACAACTATTGAGAATGGGAGTCCTGAAGGTTGGGGACAAGTTATTGACATCAGCATGAAGAAAAACCGTTTCGGTTTGGGGTACAAGCCATCCACTAAAGAAGGATCCCCGGTCCCTACAAAGGATCGTATGCAAAGAATTCAAGAAGTATTCCTCAGTGCAGGCTATGTCTATGGAGATCAAGTCAACACAGTTGAAGAAGACACTGAAGATGAAGACATAATAAATCTGGTGTATCAGTGTGAAGCAACTTTGACCAATTGGGAAGTAATTGAGATTCCTGAAGTCACTCCTATATCAAAGTAATTATTTTTTTTCCTTTGGTTTCTAAATCCTTAGCTCTGCCTAAGACTAACGGATCATGTTGTAGAGCCTATTTTCATTTTCAAAATCATCATGATGAATAAAAGGCATTTTGTTAAATTCTTGTTGTTCATTTTATTATTTTCTTTTCAAAAAGTGGCAATCTTTTAACGTTTTCCTTTTTCATTTTCTCCACTTTAAATAAAAAGAAATCATTCAAAAACATGCAGAATAATCAATAAACCCGTTGAATCCAATGACTCTGCTCTCTCTCATAACTTTGAGTTCCCTATCTACCAAGCGGAACAAGAGGGCGATGAAGATTATGATATCCCTGATGAATTGGAAAGGCTGCTCGAGCACGAGTCCAAATCCCTCCATCCACATCAAGAGTCGGTGGATATAATCAAACTTGACATAGAGAAATAGAAGAAAGAGGTCAAGATTGGAGCCACGCTTGGGGCAAGCATCAAAGAAAGATTGGTCAAGTTGTTGCAAGAGTTCGCAGATGTGTTCGTATGGTCATACCAGGATATGCCAGGTTTATACACTGATATTTTTGTGCACAAGATGCCACTTCAACTAGAATGCCCACCATTGAAGCAGAAAATCGGAAGAACAAGACCGAACATGGCTCTGAAGATTCGTGAAGAGGTCAAAAGACAATTTGAGGCCAGTTTCCTAGCAGTTTCAAAGTATCCTCAATGGGTAGCCAATATTGTACATGTGCCCGAAAAGGATGGCAAGGTTAGGATGTGTGTCAATTATAGGGATTTGAACAAAGCTAGTCCAAAGGACGACTTCCCTCTACCACACATTGACATTATGGTAGACAACACTGCTAAATTTGTTGTCTTATCCTTTATGGATGGATTCTTAGGCTACAATCAGATCAAGATGGATCCTGATGATATGGAAAAGACCACGTTCATCACCCCTTAGGGAATGTATTGCTACAAGGTCATGCCCTTCGGTCTCAAGAACGCAAGGGCAACCTACCAAAGAGCGATGGTCACCCTCTTCCATGATATGATGCACAAAGAAATTGAGGTTTATGTAGATGACATGATCGTTAAATCTCAAAGTGAGGAGGACCATATGAACCACTTGCAAAAGCTGTTTGAACGCTTCAGAAAGTTCTGACTACATTTAAACCCTGCTAAATGCACATTTGGGTTCGATCCGGAAAATTATTTGGATTGATTGTTAGTCAATGAGGAATATAGGTAGATCCAGACAAAGTTAGAGAAATACAAGAAATGCCTGCTCCACGTACTGAAAAATAAGTAAGAGGTTTCCTTGGACGTTTGAATTACATCTCCAGGATTATCTCCCATATGACTGCTATGTGTGAGCCCATCTTCAAGTTGCTTCACAAAGATCAAGCAGTTGAATGGAATCCTAATTGTCAAGTAGCTTTTGAGAAAATTAGAAATTACTTGCAAGAGCCTCATATCCTTATTCCACTTATTCAAGGGAAACCACTCTTTATGTATTTGATTGTGCTTGAAGAGTCTATGGGATGTGTTCTAGGACAACACGACAAAACTGGCCGAAAGGAGCATGTTATCTATTACTTGAGCAAAAAGTGTATCGATTGTGAAACCAGATATTCACTCTTGGAGAAGAATTGTTGTGCTCTAGCGTGGGCCGCCAAACGTCTCAGGCAATATATGATTTGTCATACAACTTTGTTGATTTCCAAGATGGATCCAATAAAGTACATTTTTGAAAAGCCTACTTTAACTGGAAGACTTGCCCGTTGGCAGATGTTGTTGTTTGAGTATGACATCCAGTACGTAACCCAAAAGGCCATCAAATGAAGTGTGTTGTCTAACTACCTTGCACACCAACCTGTTGAAGACTATGAGTCATTGAAGTTTGACTTCCCTAATGACGATATTATGGATATAAAAGATTGTGAGATCCGAGGCCCTGACGAAGGACCTGAACTGGGATTTCGATGGAAGCTAATGTTTAATGGTTCCTCCAATTACATGGGGCATGGTATGGGAGCTGTTTTGATGAATCCAAATGGTGGCTATACTCCTTTCACAACAAGGTTGTGTTTTGAATGCACAAACAATATAGCTGAATACAAGGCGTGCATCTTGGGTATTGAAGCTGCAATTGACCTCCGAATTAAGATCCTTGAGGTGTGTGGAGACTCATCCCTGGTAATCTACCAAGTCAAAGGTGAATGGGAAACCCGTGACACCAAGCTGATCCCATATCGTGCATACATTGTGGAATTGATAAAATACTTGGATGAAAAATCAAGTAACTGAGGCTCTGGCTATGTTAGCCTCAATGTACCAAGTTAGATTTCTCAATGAAGCACCGCTCATCCAAATAGAGCAAAAAACTGAGCCAGCTTATTATCAATTGGTTGAAGAGGAAGCCGATGGAAATCCTTGGTTTCATGACATCAGACACTACCTGCTAAATCAAGAGTATCCAGCAAATGCTACAGCCCTGGATAAAAAGACCCTGAGGAAATTAGCATCCAAATTCTTCCTAAGAAATGATGTGTTATACAAGAGAAACCACGACATGGTTTTGCTCAGATGCGTGGATAGACACGAAGCAGGCCTGTTAATCAAAGAGATTCATGAAGGATCTTTTGGGACTCATGCCAATGGGCATGCGATGGCTAAAAAGATTTTGAGAGATGGTTATTACTAGTTGACCATGGGTTATGAATGTTTCAACTATGCCAAAAAATGTCACAAGTGTCAAATTTATGTTGACAAAGTGCATGTGTCGCCAAAATTATTGAATGTCTTAACATCACCCTTACCTTTCTCAATGTGGGGCATGGACATGATTGGCGCCATAGAGCCTAAAGCCTCAAACGCTCACCACTTCATTCTAGTAGCGATTGATTATTTTACCAAATGGGTAGAAGTCGCTTCTTATGCCAACGTACCAAAATAGGTGGTTGCTCGTTTCCTAAAAAAGGAGATCATTTGCCGCTATGGAATTCCAAGTCGGATCATCACAGATGATAGGACAAATTTGAATAACAAAACAATGAAAGAGTCGTGCGAGAACTTCAAGATTGAGCATCATAACTCTTCCCCATATCGTCCAAAGATGAATGGCGTTGTTGAAGTCGCTAATAAAAACATCAAGAAGATCCTACAGAAGATGGTGAAAACTTATAGGGATTGGCACGAAATGCTACCTTTTGCACTACATGGATATCGGACCTCGATCCGTACTTCAACAGGGGAAACCCCTTTCTCTTTAGTATATGGGATGGAAGCAGTTCTCCCAATCGAAGTAGAGATACCATCTATGAGAATCTTGATGGAAACCAAGCTGGAAGAAGCTGAATGGGTTCAGAACAGATATGACAGGTTGAACCTAGTTGATGAGAAACTTATGACCGCTATGTGCCATGGACAGTTGTACCAGAAATGGCTTAAAAGGGCGTTTGATAAGAAAGTACATCTTTGGGAATTCAAAGAAGGAGATCTCGTGCTCAAGAAGATTCTGCCCATGCACAAAGCTTTACGTGGGAAGTTGACTCCTAACTATGAAGGCCCATATGTTGTAAAGAAAGCCTTCTCCGGAGGTGCCCTGATTCTTACAACTATGGATGAGGAAGAGCTCTCACACCCCGTGAACTCTGATGCAGTCAAAAAATACTATGCCTAATAAAAACCCGCTAAGTCGAAAACCTGAAAAGGGGACTTAGGCAAAAATGGGTATCCTGGTGGATTGAAAACCCGAAAGGGCGATCTAGGAAAAAGTTAGGGATAAAATAGAAAAATGATAGCTCGCTAAGTTGAAAACCCGAAAGGGTGACTTTGGAAAAATAGAGCGTCCTGGTGGACTGAAAACCCGAAAGGACGGTCCGGGCAAAAATTAATGACTAAAGGCAAATACTACATCAGATAGTGCTAATCAACACAAGAAGAGCAAAAGGCGGAAGATCAATCCAACTTCTCTTTTCAGAAGCAAGGTTTTATGGAGTCATGGTTATTATGGATATTAGTAGTTTTGGATTCAATGTAAACCCTTTCCCTATTGCCATTTTTAAAATTGCAATATCCCATGGAGTTCCGCCATCTGCGCGCTACCATTCTTGAATAAATGCAAAATTTGTATATCAATATTGTCACCCGTGTTTTCTTTGTTATGCAAAATGCCATTTATTTGTTAATGAGATTTTAAACTTGAAAAGATTTTTTAACACATATTGAAAAAACACAATTTTTTCTTTGGCATATGGGAAGATTAAAAGGAAATCATTTTTTGTCTCGAAAGTCTCAAGGTTGCAGAAGCACCCCTTAGATCACCGTAACATATATCTCCATGGGGCATAACTTATCAACCTTCTAGAATGATCAATTGGAAAAAACACAACTATCAAGCTTGATGAATTTTCCCTTAGCAGCATCCATCCACTACGCCAAAAATGACTTTTAACAGCGCATCTTAGACAGCGCTTTTAAAAGAAAGCGCTGTCTAAGGTTAAAATTAAAATAAAACACGGAAAATGTTCCAAAAAAATAATGAAAGCGCTGTCTAAGGGGGGGGGGTCTTAGACAGCGCTTTCTAAAAGCGCTGTCTAAGACCCCCCCCTAGACAGCGCTTTTAGAAAGCGCTTTTAAATATAGACCTTAGTCAGCGCTTTTGATAAAGCGCTGTCTAAAGTCTTTAAATTAAAAAAAAAATTAAAACCAAAAGCGCTGTCTAAGGGGGGGTTTAGAAAGCGCTTTTGGAAAGCGTTGTCTAAGGCATACCTTAGAAAGCGCTTTCCACAAAAGCGCTGTCTAAGGTCTAATTAAAATAAAATTTCAGGCTCCATTTCAATTTTCGTTCTCTGTTCTTTTGTTTTCCCTCCTGCGAACGTTGAAACCCTATCAGCGAAAACCATAACAGCGAACACGAATACACTTCCATTTTTCGGTTTCAATCATTGAACGTGTTTGAAGAATCGTACGTGTCTCGACATTTGGGTGTTGACTTCGTTTTTCGTTTCTACTGTTCTTCATTTCTTGCGGTATGTTCTTCAATATTTCTTCATTTCTTCGTTTCTACTGTATAATCTTGTTGAGAATGTTGAGAATGTTTATAATCTTGTTGAGAATGTTTATAATCTTGCGGTAGTTTACTAATGTTGAGAATGTGCATAATCTTGTTGACTGAGTTTAGTGTATTATTCTTGTTGAAGTTGTTTTGATTCATAAAAACTGAGTTTAGAAGTTGACAATAGAAAAATGTTGATGTTTGTAAGGAAAACAATAAGGTACATTGTTGTTGTTATGTTTGATTAGAAAACTGAGTTTGTAAAAACTGAGTTCATAAGGTACATTGTTGTTGTTATGTTTGATAAGTAATAATGTTGATAATAGAAAAATGTTGATAATAGAATAATGTTGATAAGAGAAAAGTAATGGAAGAAGATCTTGTAATAGAAAGTGGAGTAGGCCATAGATGTTGCTGAAAACTTTTGTGATGTTGTTGCAAATTGCAAATGGAAGCAACTGTTAGTGCTTCAATTCAACAATCCTAACATAAAAAATTATACTCCGTTCGTTTCAATATGCTTCCCCTTTAAGAGTTTGTTTTTACTTTTTACAAAAGAAAAATGGTCAATATAGTAAAGTAATATTATGATGTTTTTTAATTTTATATATATATATATATATATATATATATATATATATATGTATATATATATATATATATATATATATATAACTGAGATTCTATTTAAATACAAAAAGTATTCAAACAAGAATTCAACCTTCTAAAATAAAAAAAACAAAGGAAAAAAGGCAACAAAACTCATTTAATCCATGAAATAAATAATTGAACCAAAGCGATTAAAAAACGAGAGTGAAGAGTCGCTTCTAGATATAACAAGCTAGATCTCTAACGAAAGAAATAATCATTTATAGAAAATCATCCTTTAAAGAACCATCAAGAACTTTCCATCACAAGGGTCAACGACACATACCCCTCTATCGACTCACACAAAGAGTAGGATTTGCGAGTTGTGTAAAGAAAGCATTACTTTTCTCTTATCAACATTATTCTATTAACGTGTTATAGGTATAGTTATAGGTATATTGTAATAGAAAAAGTTTGATTCTTGTAATATAAAAAATGAAAGTGATGAGGTAATTAAAGTTGGTATATTGGCGTATCGGATACGTTATTGAAGTTTATATTAACATTGGTTATGTATAGGTTTTTGAAGTTTAAAATGAATTGAACTTTATAATTGTTAGGATATTCAAAGATACTACCTTAGTTATGTATTTTCGTCTGGATTAATTGTTTACTTTAATAAGTAGGAAAACCATGGATAAAACATGGATCTGTGTCGATCGAATGACCAAAGAGTACGAGAGTGGGGTTGCGGAATTCGTTAAGTATGCTGTTCAACACGCTGAAAACCCCAGACGAATGCATTGTCCTTGCTTGCGTTGTTGTTATATTGGTAAGGTTGACGCACATGGATTGAAATCGCATTTGCTGAGGCATGGAATTGATCAAAGTTATCAGTGTTGGATATTTCATGGTGAGAAAATTAACGAGAATGTTGAATCGAGTGGAAAAAGTAATACGACCTATGCTTCATACGACAAAGACACGGAAACATACGATTGTGATCGAGTTGAAGAGATTGTAGAAGCACTGGAAGAAGATCTTCATGATTGTCCTGAAATGTTTGAGAGGATGGTAAGCGATGCAGAGAAACTGTTGTACAAAGGTTGCACTAAATTCTCAAGACTTTCTGCGGTATTAAAGTTGTACAACTTAAAGGTGGGCAATGGATGGTCGGATAAAAGTTTCACAGAGTTGTTGGCCCTTATGAGAGAAATGCTACCGGATGATAATGTTCTTCCTAATCGAACCTATGAGGCAAAAAAATGTTGTGCTCTATTGGCATAAGCTATGATAAGATACATGCTTGTCCTAACGATTGCATTTTGTTTCGTAACGAATATGCAATGTTAACTGAGTGCCCTAAATGCGGTTTGTCTCGATATAAGAAAAGATTATCTCCCGCAAAAGTCTTATGGTATTTTCCGATAATTCCGAGATTTAGGCGCATGTTTCGTAGTGAAACCGATGCAAGACATCTTACTTGGCATGCAGATGAAAGAATTATTGATGGAAAGTATCGGCATCCGGCTGATTCACCACAGTGGTCGAAGATTGATAATGATTATCCTGAGTTTGGATCAGAAGCAAGAAACCTTCGATTGGCATTATCTACTGATGGAATGAACCCACATGGTCTTCAAAGTATCTCACATACCACATGGTCTGTGATTCTTATGATTTATAACCTACCTCCGTGGCTATGTATGAAGCGTAGGTACATGATGTTATCTATGTTAATCTCTGGGCCTAAACAACCAGGGAATGACATAGACGTATACTTGACACCTCTGATTGAAGATTTAAAGATTTTGTGGGAGAACGGTGTGAAGGTTTATGATGGATATAGGAAAGAAAGTTTCAATTTGAGGGCGATGTTGTTTGGCACAATTAATGATTTTCCAGCATACGGGAATCTATCTGGGTATAGCATTAAAGGTCAACGTGCGTGTCCTGTTTGTGAAGACGGAACCGATACGATTCGATTGGAACTTTTCCAGAAGAATGTGTTTCTCGGTCATCGTAGATTCTTACATTCTAAACATCACTATGGTGGGTGGAGAAAAGCATTCAATGGAGACACCGAACATCGTAGAGCTCCACTCGCATTGTCAGGTGAACAAGTTTTTGAAAAGGTGAAAGATGTGCGTACTGAGTTTGGCAAGCCTTTTGCACATAAGATTGATGTTGAGAATGAGTCATGCATTAGACGGAATGAGTTGAATAAAAATGATGAAGTTGAGGATCTTATACCGGATGAGTCATATATAAGAAACGATCATAATGAGGGAATTTGGATCAATTCATCCGTACGCATTGCTAAGAAACAAGTGATTAATATTCCAACAAAGAAAAGAAAGAGATGTTAGTGACTTAGGTAAATTATCCATGGTTTCTTTATTTTATTTTTTCAATTGTTTTGATTATAAGTTATATGTGATAATGCATGATTTCATTATATTTTTGTTTTCAATTGCTTTGATTATAAGTTATATCTGATAATGCATGATTTCTTTATTTTTTTTGTTTTCAATTGCTTTGATTATAAGTTATATCTGATAATGCATGATTTCGTTATATTTTTGTTTTCAATTGCTTTGATTATAAGTTATACCTGATAATGCATGATTTCTTTATTTTTTTGTTTTCAATTGCTTTGATTATATGTTATATTTGATATTTGATGGTTTCCTTGGTTTATTACAGGTTAGACATGGCTGATGACCAACATGAGGAAGTTAGTAAAAAAGTATCCGCGGAAGAAGAAATTCGAAGAGGCATCACAGTAATGAGAAGGGTGGTCCAAGGAAGATCTCGAGGCATCATACTAGATGTCTATTGGAACAACCAGGGACAGCTTATAGAACCTAATGGGCATACCTTAACTAGTTTTATCGGTGCACTAGTAAGGAATGAAATTCCCATTACATGTGATGATTGGAGAAACAAAGAGCTGAATGAGTCCAAAGAAAAAATTTGGAGTGAGATAAAGGTACAATCATTTGGCCCTTAATTATACGGTATCAATTATGTTTTTTCAATTACCGATACTAACTATCAATCTGTATGTTTTTCTTAGCGATGTTTTAACATCGAAGAAGAAAGAAGAGGTTTTTGTATGAAATTGGCCGGAAAGCTTCTAAGAGGGTTTCAGACATTTTTATCATCCAAGTTCCTTAAGGATGCGGATGGTAATTTTGTGGATGCGGAGCTTCCTAAAAAATATGAAAGTTTGATATCGGCTAAAGAATGGGAAGCTTTCAAATCCAAAAGACTAGAGAGCTCCCTGCTGGATGTTTGAAGGTATCAGTTGATATTGCAGTTGAGCCGAATGCAGCATTACCATATCCTAGCGATGATTCGGATGCAACAACGGTGCACGAAGCAGTAGGTTCGTTTGTTGCATGGCCGACAAACCTCATATGCGTAGGATATGAGGTATGCTTAAAACTTATGTTAACTTTAATGTGTATATTCAAAGTTTAAAATTTATGCTTAAAATTTTACTTACATATTTTCCTTGGTTATGTTAAATAGACTCCCACAAAATCCAAATCAAAAGATAATGCGATTCCACGGCATACCGAGTCCACGGTTTCAAGAAAAGAGGTAATATACAATTATATGACATATATTCATGGAAGTTGTTACATTCTTAATTTGATCTAACTATTTATATGACATGTAGCTTCAAGAAAATGAGGTTAGCAATGCCTCCGCACAACAAAAAAAGGAGGTTAGCAACGCCTCTGCACGGGTAAAAAGTTCTGGTGCTAAGAAGACCGTATCTAGGAGAAAACCTACCACCAAGTATAGGTCGTGCCTCAGGACATTTCTAGAGATGACCGATATACCGACCGGAGGTGTTCGGACTATACATATGGAGGTAGGGATTTTCGGCTTTGATTACGACCAAATGATTGGTAATGAAGACTTCATGCAAGTTTTTAGTCATGAAGAAATCGGCGTCACCGTTGTCAATACATATATTAGGTAAATCCGGTCTACTTTGTTTTATTAATTAAACAACTTATGTTAATGATGTTTACTTTATGTTAATCCGGTTTACTTTATGTTTCAAAAGAGGTGTTAATGATGTTTTTATATTAGGTTTTTGTATGACAAATTGATGCGCCCCAATGGTTTGGACGTGTCATTCGGATTCTTAGCACCCACGACCGTCAACTTAGGTTTAATCTTAAGTAGACCGGATACCGTGACGGAGTACGTTCTTCGGATCCTCATGGACAATAAAGATGCGGAGAAGTTGTTTTTTATACCGTTTAATACCGGGTTAGCATTTCATTCTAAATTCATCTATTATAATTATTTTCAAGTTACCATCTAACATTTGCCTAATCATTACAGTGGACATTGGTTGTTGCTCGCAATCAATCCTATCCGAGAAATTGTGTATTATCTTGACTCGTTAGGAAATGATTGGACAACATACCCGGATATGAAGGTCCTAATTGACACGTAAGTGAGAATGTTCAAAAATTTCTTAGTTTATGTGAATTGTTCTAATTGCTTCATTTTTATTTTATTAGCGTCCTACAAGCTTTTCGGGCCCAACGAGATATCCAAACCTCAAGGAGGGGCGCCAACTCCATTACATGGATTAAAGTGGCGGTATATTTTTAATTACCACATTTTTTATTATATTAGTGATGACACTTGATAAAACTTAGGATTTATAATCCATATTTTTTTTTCATATGTAGTGTCCTCAACAACGTAATCAAATAGATTGCGGGTATTTCATGTTGAGGTTTATGCGAGATACTCTTGCTTTGGGCCGATTAAAGATTCCCACCGATGTATGTATTTCTAACTTATGAGTTATTTTTATATTTACACATATCTCATATAATTAAATAGTTGGAATTAATTCAAAATATGTTATATTATTATGTAGTACTTTGAGGAATTCAAGTGTGCATTTTATACAAAGGATCAAGTGGACGAAATCAAAGAGGAGTGGTGTCAATTCATGATAGAGCTCAATGTTTGTTCATAAATTTGTGTAATTAATGTGTACATTTGTAGTATATGTAATGACTTGTAAATGTGTACATAAATTTGTATATATTTTGATACATTTAAGGCAAAATTGGTTTGAATTGGTATATATATATATTTGTTAGCCAAAAATGGTAGAAAAAAGGCCAAAATGGCATATATAAAATGTGATAATTGTCTGTCAAAATCTGGTTGAAAACAGGTAGAAATTCTGGTTTATAAACCTGGAAAAAATGTGGTTTAAAACAAAAGCTTCAAAAAATTTCGTATACCTTAGACAACGCTTTTGTAAAAAGCGCTGTCTAAGGGGGGATTAGAAAGCGCTTTAGGCAAAAGCGCTGTCTAGGGGGGGGCTTAGACATCGCTTTTTGAAAAGCGCTGTCTAAGGTATACCTAAAAAAATTAAATAGGAGGGTCTTAGAAAGCGCTTTTGGCCAAAGCGCTGTCTAAGGGGGTGGGGCTTAGACAGCGCTTTTCAAAAGCGTTGTCTAAGGTATACCTAAAAAATTTAAAATAAGAGGGTCTTATAAAGCGCTTTTGGCCAAAGCGCTGTCTAAGGGGGGGGGGCTTAGACAGCGCTTTTAAGATTTAAAAAAGCGCTGTCTAAACCTTTAGCAGCGGAGGTTTAGACAGCGTTTTAAAGCGCTGTCTAAGGCTAAAAAAAGCGCTGTCTAAGGTCTTGTTTGTTGTAGTGATCCCGGGGCATTTTGGTTGAGTAATTGGTGTTGAGGAATCAAAATCTCCATAAAGAGTCTCCACCAACTCCTAGTCAATGTAGAGTCATCATTTTCACATTATGATCATTCATATATCATGCATAAAAGAAAAATACAACCATGCATGGTCTGAAGTGTACTCCATGTTCATTTTGCACTGACCCAGGTCTTATTGTTTATTGTTGTCCTTTGACTCAAAAGACTAGTTGTTGCTGGCACTCTGTCCTCAAAGTCCAATTGTTATTGGCATCCTCCAAAAGTCCAGTCATAACCGGTATTCCGTTTGTAAATCCAATCATAATTGGTGCTTGGAATTTTGTTGTCGCCAACATCATTTAAAACTCCAATTGTAACTAGTACCAATCTGTTAGGAGCTGGTTGTAACCAATACTTACGGTCAAAATCCAACTTGTGTTGGCCTATACAGAGAGTTTGATTACCCTGTTTTCCTGATGGTTCCTAGAAAGTCATGTTTGACTATTCATTTTAAGGAATTCCCAGAAGCTTGGATGTTATTCTAGTTAAAAAAAAACCTCCAATGATGTTTGTCTTAATTGATTTCTTCATAAAATACCGTCTTAGCCTTTTACATGGATGATCTTCTCGCAAGAAGACTCCTAATCTTGTTTTATATGGATGATTTTCTGATAAAAAAATTCCAACGTTTCATGCAGATGATTTTCTAGTAAGAAAATTCCAACGTTTGGTGGTTTGGGTGATCTTCTAGTGAGAAGACTCCAATTTATTCTTGTTGTCATACCCCAAAATTTGCCTGTTAATTTTTATGATAAATTGATTCATGCATGACATTCATTTCACATTTGCATTCATTCATTAGCATACATTCTCATATAAATTATAAATATTTATTTATTTATTATGTGATATAGATATAAAAAAATAATAATGATTTGGGTTATCTGTATGATATAAATAAATTATATATATATATATATATATATATAAATAAAATATTTTAATTTAATGATAAATAAAAATAGATTTGAATTTTAATTGTATAATTAAAATTTTAAATTAATTTTATTTGTTAAAGCTCATTAAATTATAATAACTATTTTTTATAATTTAGTGACTCATGTTCCATTTATTCATTATTTATAAATAGTATTTATTTAGTAATTCATGTTTTTTACTTAATAAAATTTATTTATAAGAGTAACATTTTTTTAAAAGCCCATAAATTATAAAATAATTTTGGTTGATATAAGTAAGAATAATTTTTATTTTTTTTAAATGATGAAAGTAAAAATAGAAATAGGTTTAAATTTTAATTCAATTATGTAACTAAAATTTAAATTAATTTTTATTTGTTAAGAGACATTTAAATTATTCATTATTTATAATAATATTTGTATTTAATAAATATTTATTTATAATAATAGATATTTAAGACCAAATCCAAACCAAAAATATATAAATAATCGTAGTATTATTTATCATATGATGGTTTTGTTTTATAAAAATAATTTTGGCTCTAATTTAATAACAAAATTTAAATTTGAACTTTTGAAATATCAGCCCATGCAAAATGTTAGAGCTAACTCTCCTAAATTATATGGTGAGATCCTAAAATATAGGAAGGGATCCAAATATTTAGCAAGGTTAAACCCTAATCCACACCATTATAAATACTTCATATGGCTGCAGCGAGAGAGGGGGAGGACGAAAAAGAGGAGAGATACAACAGAAGAAGATACATAAGGCAAGATTTGCATGATTAAAGAATTATATCTGCCATTTAATTATTATTATATGAGTGTTGTTTCTAGCATGATTATGTTTATTTCACTTGTTGTTATTACATAATAATGATGATGATGATATAATGGTGATAATATAAATCCTTGGTTGTCTTTAACATGTATGTGTAAGGTTTGTTTTATCATTATCACTGGCAGTATAGAGAACTAATACATGAGTAAAATAATATAAGCTTCTTGATTTGTGCATGACTATTGTTATTATTGCATGATGATTACATATGATCTTATTTTATGTGTGTGGTTTGATATAAGATGAAGTTACAGGTTTGTTGTATTCACATGAAAGAAACAGCATGAGAAAAAATAAAGTAGCTTGGCGTAAGAGAGAAAGTTGTAACATGCATGGTGGTGTTGTGTCAAAATGGAAAAATCCATGTAGAATTAATATATATTTTTTAGCTTTTCAGTGTTTTTACTATGTTTACTCCCTTTCCACTATAATTAATTCACCACTATTTTTCTATTATTAAAATAAAACCCATTAATTAGTTTTCTAATTAATATATTATATTAGTTATTTAAACTAGGATATAATTTCATCTAGTTTATTAATTAAATTTTTATATATCACTTAATTAATTAAAATGGGCTATTTTGAATAATAAAAATCTAATTATATTTTTTTTCCTCTTTTCTTTTAAAATATCTATCAATTTAATCTAAGTTTTTCCATAAATTCATTAAAAAAAGTTTCTATTATTATAGACTAAAAATATTCTTAATTCATTCTTAAATTTAGTTTATTTATTTCATTTGTCATGAACTTTCTATGTAATAGATTTAATTAGGATTTTTTTTTATTTCTTTCTTTTTAGTTTAATTAGGTTTTATTATTTTGTATGCCCTTTTAATTTTGTACTCGTTAATTAAGATTTAGATATTTTATATCCTCTTTTAAACTATGTACCCCCATCCCGAAGCCATGTAATAGCGTAGTCTTATTTTTCGCACTTTAATTTTTCCATACTGTGAATATAACTGTCTAGATGTATGCTAATAGGATTGCATGGAAAGATAAATAATCGAACTTAGATAAATTAATTCAAGATAATATATCCAAATCCAATCATTTCCACACTTGCACATCTAGGGTAACCCTCTCTTTGTTGCCTTACGATATTACGGTCATGTCCCGCGAATGTGGGGATACCCTTAGCAAAGACCCTTTCGATTAAATCATCATCATTCCTAAACAGATAAGTCATAGTCCCTTCGATCAAAAGGTCAATGTCCCTACAAGATAAATCATAGTCCCTCGAACGTTGCCTTCGAATACATGACCTTGTCCCTCGAACGTTGTCTTCGAATATATGACTTTGTCCCTCGATGACCCTTCGTTGTAGCCTACGATTAAATGATGATCGTCTCTTCGAATGCTAAGGTATCCTTACAAATGTTGCCTTCAATGACCAATCGACGACCCCACGATGTCCCTTTACATCCAAAGGATAAGACTACTTACTTCTCAATAGTAAGGACAGTTTTACCCTCCTAAGGATAGGAAATACCTATAAAGACCTTGGTTAGGTATAACTCGTAAATGCATGCTCACAGCTTAAAATACTTTTCACACCTCACACTTTTCAAAACATCTTTTAGAAAATCACCACTTGGTATACATTCGCACCAGAATCATCGCCGAGTTATATTTTTCTAAACATCTTTCAAAATCAAACGAGATAAACACTTTGTATACATTAGTACAAGAATCATTACAAAGTTAAACTCTCCTTTCAAAATATTTTCTAAACACACCACATTTCTCAAACACTTTCTCAAACAAGGAAAACATAAGTGAGTTAAGAAATTAAGAGCCCATGGATAACCATGGATACAAAGGGTGCTAACACCTTCCCTTTGTATAATGTACCTCCCGAACTCAAAATCTAATCAAGGTCTTTCCTGTTCTTTTCCGCCTTTCCTTATTGGATAAAAGAAAAGTCGGTGGCGACTCTTGCTATCCGCAACATAGCTTTTCAAAGCAAAAATACAAAGTCAGTTCACTGTATCACTGAACTGGCGACTCTGCTGGGGAATCTTAAAAAGAGAGGTTACCTTAAAGATAAGATCACTTATGTTTTCGAATTGTTTCTTTGTCTGATTTACTTTTAAGGGATTATTTGGGTATTCTATGCTTGAGTGAAAGATCCTACACCCGGATCTAGTGTACCTTAGGTAAGTAGCAAGAGATCATCGCGACTGTCCGACGTATACTGGAATGGTTAAAATGATGGATACGGTTAATGTGACACTTTGGATGTCCTGATGTTTCTCATGTTTACTTGAGGAAAAATTTGGCGTCTGCGTGGTGTCATCAAAGCATTAACCAGACCTTTAGAACCCTAATTGACTCATCCTAGCCATTAGAAAGTAGTGAGATAACTGACTTCGGTTCCGACTGGGGTTGGTTGATACTCAATACTACACTCTTTGAGATTGGACTTTAGGGAAATTTTGGTCAACCGCTTGGTGTTGCACTGAAATGGACTTAAGGAAAGGTCAATGATTTTAGATCCTTCTAGAACCCGGTTACTATTCTAGGACAGGTTGAACCAACCAAACTTCAGTGAGGAGGGTACTTACCTATGGAACTCATGCAAGCCTTAAAACCTAGGAATGATTGTGGTGTGACTTGTTTGTGCTTGTTACTTACTTGACACCATAATATCATAACATCATGACATCATGGCATTGTACTAACCATTTCGAGGACTTAGAGATTTAACTTTGCTCTGTTTTGTAGGGCTATGGCTTCCAAGAAGACCATCCGGATCAATTTTGTAGCGACCTCTCCTTAACTCAAGGATTTAGTGTCAGAACTTCCCGATCATGCTCAGTTCATCAAGAAACATGGTTATCTCCTCAATTTAGTTACCACCGGTTTCAAGGAAGATATGATGAGAGTTCTATTCTAGTTCTTCGATCCTAAACATCATTGCTTCACCTTCCCAGATTATCAGTTGGTACCCACATTAGAAGAATTTTCCAGGTTGCTTGGGATACCTATCCTTGATCAAACACCTTTCAGTGGTTTAGAAAAGATTTCGAGGTCTGAAGAGGTTGCCGCGGCTTTACACATGACAAAGTCCGACATTGAAACAAATTGGGTAACAAGAAGTGAAGTTAAGGGTTTACTTGCCAAATTTCTGATAAATAAGGCCCGAGAATTCCTAAAAGCTATGAGTGTCCACGCTTTCGAAGATGTTCTAGCATTACTAATCTATGGTTTGGTGCTATTTCCTAATCCGGATCAATTCATAGACATGAATGTTGTTAAGATATTTCTCACTCATAACCCTGTGCCCACCTTGCTTGGAGACATTTTACATTCCCTTCACACTCGTACTATGAAAAGGCAAGGGACTCTCATGTGCTGCGTACCTTTATTATCTAGGTGGTTTATTTCGCACCTTCCTCAATCAGTCTTGAAGAATGAGCAAAATTTGAAATGGTCTCAAAGGATAATGTCGCTCTCCCATTCAGACATCCATTGGTGTCCCCAACCCAAAGAAAATGTTATCCTCATTGACCGTTGTGGAGAATTCTCTAACGTACCACTCCTGGGGATAAGAGGAGGTATTACTTATAATCCTGCTTTAGCCCTACGTCAGTTTGGTTATGCTCAAAGAGATGATCCACATGAAATAATTATCCAAGGCACTGTGTTTGACTATGACAACGATTCTCAAGGTCTCCGTCAAAGGTTTGTACGAGCTTGGGGCATGGTGAAAAGAAGTACTTTAGGACAGAAAAACTCTATTCCTATGGAACCTTATCTCAGATGGGTACGCGCCAGAGCTCGTGAGCTTATCATGCCATATCTTGCAATCGGACCTCTGATTGTTGAACCAAAAGTTGAAGGAGGTACCCCTCAGATCATTCCTTATCCAGATATGCCTACCAATGTTGAAGAATTGAAGAAATCTTGGATCCAGTTGAGAGAGGAAAGGGATACTTTTGAATCTCAGTTCTGTGCTAAAAGGAAGAAAGTATTAGAGCTCACCAGCCAGCTTAAAGAGGAACGAAGTCTCAATGCATATCTCCGCCCAAAAAGAAGCCGTCCCTGGGAGACTTGAGCTTTCATTTTTTCTTGTAATGAACATTGATTAAAGAAATTATTAATAAAAGTTCCCCTTTTTGGTGGTTTACACAAAGTTAAATTCCAAAAGTCCTTGAAAACATTTCATACATTGCATAGCATAACATAACATTGCATAACAGGTACTCTAAAGGATCAATGTTCTCACGGTCTTTCTCTCAAATAGAAAAATGGCCCTCGAACAAACTGTCAAGGATCTCCAGGCTCAGAATGCTCAATTCCAGGAGATGATCTTAAACTTATCCAAGGGGCAGGAGGAACTGAAGACTTTATTGCTCGAGAAGAAGAAAGACAAGAAATTTGTGAGTTACATTAACCCGGGAAGAAGGCTTAAAGGACAGGCTCCAGGAGTCAAGATTGGAATTCCGAAGGATAAAGAAGATGAGACAGAAAATGATTCGGAAGATGAGAATGCTGATCCCTTCAACCCTGAGGACGACTATGAAAATTATGAAAATGAACAGTACTCTCCGAAGGATGATAAGTATAAGTTGCTGGAAGAACGTATGCTAGCTATGGAGGGTCAGAAGGCGCCCGGTCTGGATTTCGAAAGCTTAGGTCTGGTCTCTGATGTGGTCATTCCTCGCAAATTCAAGGTCCCCGCTTTCACTAAGTATGATGGTGCGTCTTGTCCTCAGATGCATCTGAGAGCTTATGTGAGAAAGATCCAGCCGTATACCACTAATAGGAAGCTATGGATCCATTTCTTCCAAGAGAGTCTGTCTGGCACACAGTTAGAGTGGTATTATCAGCTCGAGAGCTCTAACATCCGCACCTGGACTGATTTAGCGACAACTTTCTACAAGCACTACCAGTATAATTCTGAATTAGTGCCTACTCGGCTACAGATGCAGAATATGACTATGGGCTCTAAAGAAAGCTTCAAAGAATATGCTCAAAAATAGAGAGACTTGGTTGGCAGAGTCAAACCCCCTATGACTGATAGAGAATTAGTGGACATGTTCATGGGTACACTGACTGGCCCATTCTACAGCCATCTATTAGGAAGTTCCTTATCGGGTTTCACTGAACTTATATTGACGGGTGAACGTGTTGAAAGCGGCATTCGAAGTGGAAAGATACAGGTGGCTACCTCTGCAAACACCAAAACGTCCTAGCAGGGGAAGAATGAATCAAATGCTGTGTACGGTCAAAGGGGTCATAACAAGAAAAATCGTGACCATACTGTTGGAGCAGTTACGATTGCAGCACCGCCATCTCAAAACTTCCAACACAGACAAGACAGGCCAAGAAGGAAGTTTACCAAGATCAATATGACCTTAGCACAAGCACTGCAGGGTATGCTAAAAGCAAATTTAATTACCCTCAGAGATCCTCCTGCAAATCCCAACACTACTTCTCCTCGTTATAATCCCAATGCCAGGTGTGCATATCACTCCGATAGCCCCGGGCATGATACAAACGATTGTTGGTTGTTGAAGAATAAGATTCAGGATATGATCGATGCTGGAGAAATTGAATTTGATCCTCCGGAGACTCCTAATGTCATCACTGCTCCTATGCCTAATCATGACAAGACTGTTAATGCTGTGGATGACAATTCTCACATTACTAATGTAGCTGACTTAGCATCTCCTCTCCTGATCATCAAGAAGAATTTATTGCAAGCTGGTTTATTTCCAGGTTGTGCTGAAAATTGCGATCTCTGTATACTCCGACCCAATGATTGTTTGAAGTTGAGGAATGGTATTCAACGGCTGATGGATGATCGTACAATTCTCTTTGAAAAGATTCCTAAGGTGGAAAACCCTATTGAAGAAATATCTGTGATTGCTAGGTCCAAAGTTCCAATGAAGATTACCGTTACTAGTAATCAATCTGTATTCCTCAAGCAAAGCCATTCCGTGGAATTATGGAGGTGATGTTTAGATCCACGGCATAAAGCAAGATGATGATTCTGCTAATCCTAATGACGTTGACATTGTTGGGACTAGTAAAATTACTCGAAGTGGAAGGATCTTCTCTCCAGAAATCTCACCTCCCGCCCTTGAAACTCGAGGAAAGGGACCAGTAATCAATCCTTCTCAGTCAAAGACACCAGTCGAAGTTACTATCGAAGATGTTGCCAAGCAGGAAATGGAAGAAATGCTGAAAATCATCCATAAGAGTGATTTTGATGTGGTAGAACAGCTGGGGCATACTCCGTCTAAAATTTCGATGTTATCCTTGTTGTTATCTTATGAATCTCATGCCAATGCGTTGATAAAATTCTTGAAGACCGCTCATGTACCTCAGGAGACATCTGTCGATCAGTTAGAAAATTATGTTGCTAACTTGGCTGTTGATAATGGCATAGGCTTTTCTGATGCTGACCTGACACCAGCAGGAAAGAATCACAATAAAGCTCTACATATCTCCATTGAGTGTAAGAAGATCACCTTGTCTCATGTGTTGATCGACAATGGCTCTTCTTTGAATGTGCTATCGAAAGCTGTGCTCGATAAGCTTGACTGTAAAAGCATTGAACTGAAACCTAGTGACATTGTGGTGCGTGCTTACGATGGTGCGAAGAGTGTTGTCCATGGTGAAGTGGTTCTCCCTATCAAGATAGGACCTCAAGTCTTCAACACTACCTGTTACATAATGAACATTCGTCCTGCCTATTCCTGCTTGCTGGGACGCCCTTGGATCCATGGGGCAAGTGCTGTAGCTTCGTCTCTCCATCAAAAGCTGAGGTATCCAATAGAGGGCAAGATTGTCACTGTGTGTGGAGAAGAAGAGTATATTGTCAGTAGTGTGCATACCTTCAGATACGTCGAGATGGATGGTGAATTCTTTGAGACTCTTTCTCAGTCATTTGAAGTAGTTCCTCCGACCAGTCCTGTCCTTAAGCCAACTTCCCGTGTGCCCAAGGTTATTCGTGCTCCTCCTGCTATGATTTCTCTGAAAGATGCTCAAGCCGTGGTTGAAGATGGTGGTCGTACTGGCTGGGGTCAACTGATCGATGTACCATACAAGTCTGATAAATTTGGCCTGGGGTTTAGCTCTGAAAAGATAGTCGAAGATCAGATTAATGTTGTAGAAGATGCTGATAGCGATTGTGACTTGGATAGCTGGATTTTCCCAACAATTGGTGACGGACTCAATAATTGGAAGGCTGAAGACACTATCACGATTTCCTTTAGTCAGGAGTAATTGGTATTGCTTATTTTAGTGTTTCAAATTTTGTAATTTTTATTATGAACAATTGAACTTCTTAAAGCATTGTGTCTATGCCCGGGGCGCAATAGCTAATTTGTTAAGGGTTTTTTCATTTTCATAAGCATATTCACATTCAATAAATCAATGGACTTTTTGCATTCAAATATTGCGCTCTTTATCTTTCCTGTCATCTTTCAAATAAGCTATGTTTTCTTACACACACTCACGTAACAAATTGCAGATCCATATCCACTCTGGATCCTGTTGATAATAATTCTGCTACTGTTAATTATGGCTTTAAAAATACGATCTACCAAGCCGAGGATGGAAGTGAGGGAGATTGTGAAGTGCCTGGAGAGCTTGCCAGACTGTTACTTCAAGAAGAAAAGACTATACAGCCGCATGAGGAATCAATTGAAATTGTAAATCTGGGTACTGAAGTAGACAAGAAAGAAGTCAAAATAGGAGCAGGCTTGGAAAACAGTGTCAAAGAAAGATTGATTCAGATGTTACATGACTATGTAGAGATTTTTGCTTGGTCTTATGAAGACATGCCAGGACTGGATACTGATATAGTAGTACATCGTTTGCCGATGAAGGAAGATTGTCATCCTGTTAAGCAAAAGGTTCGTCGCATGTGTCCTAAAATGTCTGAGAAAATCAAAGCCGAGGTTATGAAACAATTTAATGCAGGTTTTCTAGCTGTAACTTCTTATCCTCAATGGGTTGCTAATGTGGTACCAGTGCCAAAGAAGGATGGTAAGGTGTGAATGTGTGTAGATTATAGAGATTTGAATAAAGCAAGTCCCAAAGATGACTTTCCACTTCCGTACATTGATGTTCTGGTAGATAACACCGCTCAACACAAGGTATTCTCATTCATGGATGGATTCTCAGGTTATAACCAGATTAAGATGGCACCTAAAGACATGGAGAAAACTACGTTTGTGACGCAATTGGGCACTTTCTGTTACAAAGTAATGCCATTCGGTTTAAAGAATGCAGGGGCAACATACCAGCGTACTATGGTGGTTTTGTTCCATGATATGATCCATCATGAAATAGAGGTATATGTGGATGACATGATAGCCAGATCTCATACTGAAGAAGAACATCTCGATCATTTATACAAACTGTTTGAGAGGTTGAAGAAATACAAGTTGAGATTGAACCCGAACAAATGCACCTTTGGAGTAAGATCCGGTAAAGTCTTGGGCTTTATTGTCAGTGGTAAAGGAATTGAGGTTGACCCGGCTAAGGTGAGAGTGTAACACCTCAAAATTTGCCCTCCTCTCTTGGGACTAGCTTAGCATATTGCATATCATTTTGTAGGTCATTAGGCATTGCATATTTGCATATCATGTGGTTACATGGAACAAGTCATCCTCCAGCTCTTGGTCAGAAGATAAGAGGTTGAGATGCAAGCTAGGGTTTCATTGGACTGATCATTAATCATCTGAGGGTTGGTGATTCAATTTAGGGTTTCATGGTTCCTCAAGGGGGTTGAGCTTCATCTTGGTTGAAATGGCACATCATCATCATCATGGTCTTTTCATCACCAAGAGATTCCTTATGCTTGATCAGATACCTTGAGATTAGGGTTTTGACCTCTGGTCAACCCTAATCATCTGCATGGTGCCAATCAGGGCTTGGCAAGGAGATGGGGTTTTCAGTGGATATGGGGATCATCATATGATTATATTGAGCTTATGGAAGCTAGGGTTTCATCATTGAGCCATGGCATCAGGAGTTTGAGGCTCAATTTGATCAGTCAAGCTGAAATTCATCTATCAGTCAGAAAAGTCAACTGTGGTCAACTGTGCCTGAATTCATGGATTTGGAGGTGGGAGAGGGTTAGAGACACTTCATTCATATCTAAACAAGTTTCATTTGGCATTTCAAAGATCAAGAATGAAGAAAATAAAGTCAGATGGAAACTTTCCAAAAATAGAAAGTTACTTGTAATTGAAAATTGCCAAAAATGGAAAGTTTTCTCCTCAAAATTACATGTCCAAAAATGCTTCAAATGAAAATTTGTTCAACATGAAAGTTGTAGATCTTGCTCTCACCTTTCCAAAAAGTCCAAGAACACGAATTTCTCATGTGTGGTTGGCAAGTTATGGATTGATCATTGTCCAAAAAAATTGAATTTCAAAGTGGCATAACTTTTGATTCACAAGGCCAAATGGAGTGAAGTTTCTTTGAGCAAAATTCATTTGACATGAGCTATCATAATCCATCATTACATTTCATGAAAAATCATCACATAAAAAGTCCATTTTTCAAGTGGACCAATTTTGAAAAAGGGAGGGAAAAAGTGCATTTTGAGAAATATTCATTGTTTTCACATGATTCCTTTTGCACTAGCTCACAATTACCATTTGAAACTTGCTGCAACAGAAAATTTCACTGTTGCATTGGTTTTGCATGAGGGAGTGTGCATTGGCTAATTGGCACTTGGCATGGAAATGCATTTTCACTAATCATGTGCATTAACACTAATTAGGATTAGAAACATGTTTAACATCACATATATAAACATAATCCTAACTGTTTTTTGATTAACCATAACAGAATTTCAGATCTAGATCCAAAATTGCACAATTCTCTCAATTTTTCATCTTCACTTTTTTGCAATTTTCTTCAAAAACCTTGCTTAGATCTTCATTGATTCATCATCTATATGCATTATGGAGGCTAATTGAAGCGAAGATTCATCACTACCAAGCTAATTCAAGGACTGTCACAAGTAGCTTCAACAATGGCAAGTTGAATTTCTGAGCAAATCGTGCACAATCAGTACATGAACCTCGCTTCATCCGCTTCTACAAGCATCAAAGCACACCTGTTTTGGCATTTCAAAGCTTGATACGCACGATTCAACAACTGTCGTCAAATCAAGGTCAGTTTTCGAATTCAATGATTCTTGCAATTGATGTAGGATTTGGATAGATCGTGCTTAGTAGATAATTCTGCAATTTGTTTCACTGATTTTGGTTGAGAAATGAGAGAATTTTCTTGATTTGAACTTTCATGCATGATTATGTTTCGGATCGATCCGGTTAAATTAGGAAGAGTTAGGATTAATGAATGTGATATTCATGATGTGCTTGGAAAGACCTTTCCGATGATATATGGTTTGTGCATTTTGGTGGAGATTAGTTCTTGAGTGATGAAGGTGATGAACGCGCGCAAGAACAGTTTGAATTTTCCAGAATTCCATACTTTGATCTTCGTTTGCGCTACTGTTCACGTAGTTATGTGTTTGCGCGCTAGTTTTTGAGCCTGTACAGGCTTCGATCCCGCTGTGCGGCCAGATCTCACTTTTGCCTTTTGTATTTATTTTCACTATGTATACATGATTCCACATGCTTGTTCATCTTTTTTTTTTATTTTTTTCTCAACATTAAAAATCATATCTCACAAAATACTTGTCCAAATTGAATGAGATTTTTTCCACCATGATCCTTGTAATCTCTAGTATTTTTTGGTGATTTTTGTGGAAATTGTGCCCGTGTAAATTTTGGAATGGCCTAGGGTTTGTTTGGATGTGTCATTTGTTGCACATTGCTTACACTTTTGATCATAAAATGATGATTCTTAATTGGAAATTCTTGAAATTTTACATGTGTAATCTAGACACTTTGATGAACATTTTGATATGTGGTTTGTTATTTTTGAGTTCCTGGATTGAGAGATATGACATGATCATTAGAGGTGTGACAATTTGTGTCACACCATGCCTTGCCTAACTTCATGATTTTTGTTGCCATGCTTATTGAACTTGATATGAGCTGAAATTTTGCATGTTGATATTTCTGGATGTTAAGCTCACATGTGAACTTTTCTGGATCTTTTGAGTGCATTTCTAATTTGTTTGATAATTTCTCCCCTGTTTGACCAAATGTGGACCTTTTGTGAGTCATGTTTTTAAATGTTTTGTGAAATTCTGGATATGCATTGGATGGACCTGAAATTTTGTGGAGTGATTATAGACACATTGAAGTTTATCATGGTTTTGGTTTGGTGCATTTATCATGTTCCTACACTGTTTTATGCTTGCTTGAAGTTGATACATGATATTGTGCCTTGTTTGGACTTGTATGAGCATGCTTTAACTTGACGAATTTAATTGACTTGCTTCCCATTGTCCAATTGAATTGAAATTTGGTGTGGTTGACATGTTATGAATGCTGTTTAGCTGTGAATTTTTTGGAGATTTATTGAATTGTTTTGGATTGAGTTTGGATTGGATCTTTCTGTTTGGTCCTTTGAGGTTCTAGATTGCATGTTTTGCACTATTTCTTTCATGAGATGATCTTGGTTGATGATATGAACATGAGACCAATTGGATTGGATTCTTAATTGATTGAACTTGATTTTTGATAATTTTCATGTTCTGTTTTGAATTTTTGATCCCTATTGGACCCTAGGCTTTGTCCTAGGGTTATGCTTCTCATGTTTGGATTGTGTTTTCAGGACAAAAGGCAAATGGCATGGAGGAATTAATGCACTTGGTTTGAGTTGCTCATGTGAATGATGTTGATTAACATTAATTTTGTTTTGTAGGTGGTTTATAATTCATTTGTGTTGAGCATTGGCTTATGCTTTGCTTGATGCATTGCTTGTGTACAGTTAACTGTGTGACTTTTAACTTGTCTGTTTAACTGTTTGAGCTGAGTACTGACTATATTAGATTGATTTCAGGTACCTTAGTTGCTATAGTTCTTTGTGAACTCGCTTTGTGCTGCTGCTTGGTTGTGTAAACCAATTGAGGTAGAATCACTAACTCCATGTAGTCTGGAAGACCTGGCCTGTTACTTGGCCAGGCACCTGTCTGAAGTCCTCCTTAAGAGGCAATGCTTGTGCTTGTTTATTTTTGTCCCCAAGAAGGAAAAGACCTTTGTTAAGGCAATTGGCAGACACAAGAGGTGTGCAGTCCACCTCCTGCTAATCTGTTGAGTCATCCCTTGGCTCACATTACATGTTGATGCCTTGTGGATCCTAACCCAAGATCCTTGTACAGTTGTACAGTTGAGTCAGTGTCATAAGTGTAGAAGGGTTCCCACTTTCTGAACCCACACTTCCTTTGTCTGAAGCTCTCCCTGGCCAGGGATAAGAGCTGTGAGGCACACCCCTCACTCCCATTTCATCTGGCTTCACCCTGACTCTCAATGTCAGGGTTAAGAGCTAACATCACCCTGATACAGTTGACTTGCTTTGGCAGTCTAACCCTTGTTTGAGCCACCTCTGTTTGGATATAGTGTGTGTTATTTGTGATTGTTTGCTTTGATTGCTTTGCCTGTTTAGGATTAGCTTGCTGCCTGTGCAAGTTAGGATAGAAACCATAACTTAAGATGATATGCATGATAACATCTAGGCTCGAGTACAGCTCCCTAGTAGTGTGTCTCCCTTTGTATCTGGTTAGGTGAGAATTTATTTCCCGTTCAGGGGAACTACGTCGCCCTGATCCTCTTACCAGATAAGGTACGTAGGCAGGAGGTCGCACGAGATCTCTCCGGGCACCCTTTTTCTTTTTGTGTGTGTTTGCTTGACAGTTGCTAGGCTCGAGTTCCCGACTCCTTAGTAGCTTATTGCTTGTTTCTTCTTGTGTGTGTAGGAGACGGATGTAAGCCCAGCCATTGGCATTCCGTATCCTCTTGTTGTGTGCTTGGAGTCCGGTATAAGTCCATCAAGTGGCATCTGGTTTCCAGTGTGAGTTTGTTTGGTTCGGAAGCTGATGTAAGTCCAGCGATTGGCGTTCGGGTTCCATGTTTGCCTTTCTGTGCATGTGTTTTGTTTCGGCGTGCGTGAGCCGAACTACGGCAGCTCTGATTCTCATTCCAGATGAGATACGTAGGCATAGGATGCGATATCCTAGCGAGCCCTCTCCCCTCTTCTCCCACCTGTGAGTGTGTGTGTATGATGTTTTGTTTTAGCAACCTTAACCTATCTTTTGAGCGTGGATCCCGTCGAGTACGACGGACGTGAGGGGTGCTAATACCTTCCCCTTGCGTAACCGACTCCCGATCCCATCTCTTTGGTCGCGAGACCATGCTTTTCCCAGGTTTACTCTGAGCGTTTCCTTTCCCTCTTTTGGGATAAATAACGCACAGTGGCAGCTCTGTTTGTTTTTGTTTTAGCCCGCCGGTTGTTTTTCGCGGATGCGACAGCTGGCGACTCTGCTGGGGATTCTAGATGTTGACCTGTGCTGGTCCATCTTCCCTAAGCGAGTCTCTCCTAGCGCTCTAGGATAGTTTAGGTTGCTTGTGCTTTATTTATTGCATTTATTATTCTGATTGTGTATATATTTGCATAAATACTTGCATGCATCATACTATCATGTTGCCGTCCTCTGTGCAGGTGGTTCCTCTGTTTTGGGGTGGGTGTTCTGAGTGGGGCTAAAACCCAGGCCCGAGTATACACCTAGGATTAGTGTGGTCTCACGTTCCTCACATGTTGGGTTGACATGATTGTTGTGACGTGACATACCACAAGCCGGACGAGGTTCTTCTGAGAGGGCTCTTCCTTGTGGAGTTTCCACTATGGTTGAGTTTTATCTCTTTTGAGCTGTTGACTCCAGTGACCGTTCTTTCCCGGATCTTTGGTTTAGACGATCTTAAGAAAGCTGCAGCGGCACACCCGAAAGGGCAAACCCGTTGAGTATCTTTGCCCGATTGTCGAGACTATTATCCGTCTTAGGATGACCTGATTAGAATTTACCTGTGAGGGGAGGGTTGATTCTTACAGATGCATGTTCTGATGGTGACTTTGATGGTGACTATTGGTTCCGTTGATCAGAGTCCTATTTATAAGTCGGATTTATGGCCATTTATTTTTGAGACGCCGGAGGGTTGTCCGTGTTATTTATCAGTGGGGATCCGTTTATTTCAGGATTCCCCGGGCTGATTCAGAGGATTGTGATTATCTGCTCAGAGATTGTCTGATGATGATGGTGATGTATCATTCTGTTCCGTTTATTTCGGAACCCCAAGTTGGATTTGTGGTTACATTTTCCTTCAGATGGGTGTGATCAGTTCAGAGGCCGTAACTCAGCGCGATAAATGTTCAGATGACTTGGAGGATGGCACAATGCATTGCATTCATACATCTGCATCATTCTCATTTTGCATTCATCTGCATCAAACCTATGCCTAGCCATATGGGGAGTATTACTGATTAAGAATCTGGTTGAGAGACATCCGGATGTCAGAATGTTATTGATGAAATATTGTCCGTCTCGATGAAACCAGAATCAAAGGACAGAATCTTTCTCATATGGGTAGACGTTGCATTCATGCATGTTAACATGTTTGCTGTTTTGTAGGTATCAGTATCTAACCGGTGCGCACAGCTTTTCCGCCCAGATACCCTCCCAGACTCAGCAAATCCGAACTGATGGATCCACCCAACGCCGACATTCTCGAACTAAAAGAGATGATGAGGGAGTTGTTCAGTGTTGTGCAAGGGCTTGCCTTGGGACAGAAAGCCATGGCGGAGAGATCGGAAAGGATTGAAGGCTGGATGATCAAGGAGAAAGTTCAGGGAAAGGTTCCGTCATCCGAAGTAAACAACCCCTCTGGCGCCGTGGTAAGGAAGCCCCCTGACAATGGTCAGCTCAAGAAGGAGATTGAACCAGGTGGTGTGCAAGCAAAAAGAGAACACGGTAAGGATCGTTACCACCCTTATGCTGCCACTGTAACCATTCCTGTTGGTAATTCACCTGCACTGCAACGACATCAACCACCTCAACAGAGAGCACAGAGAGCTGGGAAGCAAGTGAGAAGAAAGGGGGTTGATCGTCAATTTGATAGGCCACCCATGACGTATGCTCTTCTGTTGAAGAGGTTGAAGGATCTTGGATTGGTGCGGCCAAGGATGTTGACTCTGTTGAAACCTGATCAGAGGCCTGCCAGTTACGATGAGAATGTCAGGTGTGAGTTCCATGCTGGGGCACCCGGACATCACATTGAGGATTGCAAAGCTTTTAAGCATGTGGCCCAGGACTTGGTGGATTCTAAAGCCATCAATTTTGCGCTGATGTCGGATGTTAATACTAACCCTGTGCCGATGCATGGCCCTATGGGGGTGAATGTGATGTCCAAATGCGAGAGGAAAATGGATGAAACGAACGGGGATCAGTTAAAGATTCCAATGTCTGTGGTCCAGAAGCGTCCGATGAAGAGTGGGGCTTTCCCTGGTGTCGATAACTGTTGTGCGGCTGTCGCCACAAAGGGGTGTGTAGTGATTGGGAAAACAATCCGGAGAATGATGAAAGTAGAAATGGACGATACAAGATGTAAAGCACCCAGCCAGGCAGTTGAAACCGTCAAGGTGGAAAATGTCATTGGTGTTGAGAAAGAGAAGAAGCCGTCCATTTCTTCGTACAAGCAGGCAGTGGAAGTGGTGAGAAATGGAGGGATCCCAGGCTGGGGAAAAATCATAGACATCGTGGTAAAGGCGGATATGTTTGGGATTGGCTATCAGGAAGGCCAAGATTCGTCTGAGCAAAACAGAGGACGTCGTCCACCGTTCGCATTTGTCAGTGCTGGAGTGCTGGATCCAGGTCACGCCTGTACAGTGGGTGGAGAGATTGACAGTGACCGCGAGCTGGAGTCGTGGATAAAATCATGCGTACTAGGGAATTGGAAGGCTAAAAAGATCAGCATTGTCACTCATCCTGAAGAGTAATATTTCTATTTCTCAATACTGTTTGCATGAAAGCCTTATGTGTTGCCCGACACGTAATGGTTCATTGTAAGGGCCACCTCATGTTTCATTTTGCAACATTTTGCATCATAAATAAATTGATGTTTTTCAATTAAAAGCGGTGTTCCCTGTTTTTCATTTATTTTTGCAGTTTAAAAAACAAATAAAAATGGCGATGTTTGTTTTCATTTTTTTTCCTTGTGTTTTGTTTCGTTCCGATTTCGAGACAATAATCCTCCGGATCTCGTTGATAACGATTTGGTTACACCTCATATGACTTCGACAATCCGATCTATCATGCCGAAGAAGAAGGCGAAGAAGATTGTGATCTGCTGGAAGATTAACCAGGTTGTTGAAACAAGAGGAGAAGGTGATTCAGCCGCATGAAGAGCGAGTTGAGATCGTTAACCGGTATACCGCCGAGGTCAGAAAGGAAGTGAAAATTGGGGCCGCTTCAGAGGCGAGTCAAGAATGGTAGCCTTGTCGAAAGGGCATGTGGATACCTTCGCCTGGTCATGTCAGGATATGCCAGGGTCGGGTACCAATATCGTTGTGCACGAGCTACCATGGAGAGAAGACTGTCCTCTAGTGAAGCAGAACGCCGGTGCTACTTCTCAGAGAGCCATGGTGACTTTGTTTCATGATATGATTCATCATGAAACTGAATGCTATGTTGATGACATGATAGCAAAGTCCCACACAGAAGAGGGGCATCTGGCAAATCTGGCTAAGTTGGTCGATCGGTTAAGACAATTCAAACTGAGGTTGAATTCAGATAAGTGCACTTTCAGAGTGCGGGCCGGCAAGCTGTTGGGGTCCATTGTAAGAGAGGAATCGAGGTTGATCCTGCTTAAAAAAAAATAATATAAAAAAGAGAAAAACAAGAAGTGCCTGAACCGAAAACAGAAAAAGAGGTTTGTGGTCTATTAGGTAGATTGAACTACATGCCATGGTTCACATCTCATCTAACAGCCACATGTGAACCTATACTCAAGTTGTTGAAAAAAAAAGGATCAAACGGTTAGGCGAAATAATGATTGCCAAGGGGCATTGAAAAATAAAAGAAAGAGTTGCAGGAGCCTCCGATTCTGTTGCCTCCCCATGGAAGGAACAACTGTTAATCTGGTACTTGACGGCCTTCGAGGGGTCTATGAGGTGTGTATTGGGTCAGCATGACGAGTCTTGTCGAAAAGAGCATGCAATTTACCTTAGCAAAATGTTTACCGACTGTGAAACAATACATTCACTGTTCGAGAAAACTTGATGTACTTTGGCATAGGCTGCTCGCCGACCGAGACAGTGTATGCTGGTTCATGCCACTTTGTAGATTCCAAGATGGATCCGATCAGGTATGTATTTGGGAAGCCAATATTGAAAAGCCAGCATTGACCGGACGGGTTGCGAGAGGGCAAATGATTTTGATTGAATACGATATTCAGTATACCTCCCAGGAAGCAATCGAGGGGAGTGTATTGTCTGATTACCTCGCCCAGCAACCTATTGAGGATTATCAACCGAGGAAGTTTGAGTTCCCTGATGAGGACATCTCGAGGTGCTCAGATCGAAAGATTGTGAGGAACCGATCCTGGAGGAGGGGCCTGACCCTGAATCTGAACGGATTCTGATGTCTGATGGGGCCATTAACATGAATGGAAGCGGAGTTTACCGAATGCACCGGCGGTGTGATTGAGTAGGAAGTCGGTATCCTGGGTATCAAACTTCGGTGCATACACCTACTGGGGCAACGCCTTTCTCGTTGGTATATGGAATGGAAGTCGTGCTACCGGTTGAGGTTCAAATTCCCTCTTTGAGAGTCCTGATGGACGTGAAATTGCAAGAGGCTGAATGGGTAAGGACCCGGTACGATGAGTTGAGCCTGATTGAGGAAAAGAGGCTGGCAGCCATCTGTCATGGGCAGTTATATCAGCAGCGGATGAAACGTGCTTTTGACCGAAAGGTACACCTCGGGTATATCATGTAGGTGATAGGGTGCTGAAAAGGATCCTTCCTCCTCAAAACGATCGAAGGGGCAAGTGGATACCCAATTATGAATCCCCAGCATGGTCAAGAAGGTTTTCTCCGACAGAGCCTTGTTGTTAACAACCATGGATGGCGAAGATTTTCCATCCCCTGTGAATGCAGACGCAGTTAAAAAGTACTTCGTGTAAAGAGACCCGCTGGACGAAAAGAAGAAAATAGTCCAGGCAAAAATGGGCATCCCGGCGAACCAAAAAACAGAAAGAAAAGGTTCGGGCAAAAATTAGGGATAAAATGAAAAATGTACACCCGGCGAGTCGAAAACCTGAAAAGGCGACTTGGGCAAAAAAGGGTATCCCGGTGGACTGAAAACCCGAAAGGGCGGTCCAGGCAAAAGAGGGATTGAAACGAACAACTGCGCCTGGCATGATTGTTTGCGCTTTGGTTAAAGCATCATGGATAATACCCGATAGGAATCAGTGGGAATCGTCTTGTTCAGAAGGCAGAAAGTACGGAGAGTCTGAGGACATATGGGGTGTAACCGAGTTGGAACTCGATAAGATCGCGGTTTCACATTGCCATTAGGATAGATTTTTCCTTTTGCGCGCAATTACCTCTTTTCAGGAATTGCTTCCTTTGTATTGCTCAATTTGAGCCACACTTTTCAATCAATAAAATACATATTCAGTCAAATAATTTTGTTTTTGTTTTTCATTACCGCTTTGATTGTAAAAACATCCGATTATTGTTGATAAAGAATCTTGCATTTTAAGACATACAGGTTTCTTCCAATGCATGCTTATAAGATTGAAGCTTGAAATCTTATTCGGAAGGTTGAGTGACCCAAGTGTTGAAATCTTGACACGCCTGGGGCATGGTTTTATCTAACGATCTCTTTTGCAGGTACTGTTAGGTATTTTCACTCACTTGCAGGTTGTGATGTGGAGGCTTTTGATAAACAAATCCCCATGGAGTCCAATCAGGGACGAATGAATAGAAGAGCGGTGAAAAAGACGACGGCGAAAGACGTACGACGATCCTTGAAATTAATCAAGAAGACTCTTCAAAGTCGGAAGATTGAAAAGTTTGTATAAATCCCAGGAGTTCGCTCTCCGTCGAGCTCGGAGCGGTTGGGGATACAAGATGATGGAGCAGAAAAGGTCCAGACGAGTCTGGGAGTTTTCAAAATTGGAAAGCTGATATGGGAGTTGGATATGAATATCGTGGTTCGACGAGTCGACGGGTGTTCAACACCAGAATTTCCTTATCTCTCTAAGCAGAGTCATGAGGACTGAATTCCCCAGTAGATTCAAGGTCTGTGGATTCCCTAGCAGGGTCAGGATGGTTATCCCCAGCAGGTTTTAGATTGATGCTTCCCCAGTCGCCAGGCCTGAAGGTGGCTCTTTCCCAGCGGAGGTATCTGTGGTTGGTGGTTTCTCGAGTAGAGTCTGGAGTGTTGTATCCCCAGCAAGTCCGAGACTGTTGTATCCCCACAGAATGCGTTGGTGATTTCTTCCCCAGCGATGTCCCCAAGCGGATCGGGTGCAAAGGAGGTTTTCCCCAGCCAGGGTTGCCTTTTCCCAGCAATAGTGTTATTCCCCAGCAGGGTGGAGATCGGAGTGTTGTCGAGTTCCTCAGCAGAGTGCCTCGAGCTCCCCAAAAGAGTCCCTTGAGGGGGATGCTTTTTTATGCATGCATCATTTAGAAGATCATAGCATATTGCATAATAAATCGCGTAGCATTTCCACAATTGTGGAGCATTACGCAGAAAAATCAATCATGCATCATATTGCAAGCATAAGCTAGTCTCAAGCCGTGGTCATCGTTTGAGAAGTGGTTGTGCCCAAAGGTGAAGATGCTACTCCGAGGAGTTTGGTACTGTATCAACAATATTCCCCAGTAGTGCGATACTGGAGGAGATTTCTGTCGTGCGAGACAGAAGTTGGAAGATGCTACTCTGAGGAGTTTAGCATCATGACGTCAGGTCAGCAATGTTCCCCAGTAGTGCGATACTGGAGGAAGCTTTTCCATCGGACAGAGATGGAAGTGAAGATCGCGATCAGCGCGACTCGAGCCGTGGTTACCATTCGAGAAAGGGTTTTGCCGGTCAGTGAAGATGATACTCTGAGGAGTTCAGCATCGTGATTTTGGGGCAGCAGTATTTCCCAGTTATTCCCCGGCAAGCGTCTGCCTGGTTTTGACATGTGGATGTCATCCTTGCGATACCAGTAAGTGTCGTGTCGATCCCTGTCTGGTCGAGTTTTCTTTGGTGTCAAGTAAACATCATTGTTCGATGTCCAGTAAACGTCGAGTTTCCTCCCGGTCATTGGTTAATGTCTGGTCGAGTTTTCTTTGGTGTCAAGTAAACATCATTGTTCGATGTCCAGTAAACGTCGAGTTTCCTCCCGGTCATTGGTTAATGTCTGGTCGAGTTTTCTTTGGTGTCAAGTAAACATCATTGTTCGATGTCCAGTAAACGTCGAGTTCCTCCCGGTCATTGGTTAATGTCTGGTTGAGTTTTCTTTGGTGTCAAGTAAACATCATTGTTCGATGTCTAGTAAACGTCGAGTTTCCTCCCGGTCATTGGTTAATGTCTGGTCGAGTTTTCTTTGGTGTCAAGTAAACATCATTGTTCGATGTCCAGTAAACGTCGAGTTTCCTCCCGGTCATTGGTTAATGTCTGGTCGAGTTTTCTTTGGTGTCAAGTAAACATCATTGTTCGATGTCCAGTAAACATCGAGTTCCTCCCGGTCATTGGTTAATGTCTGGTCGAGTTTTCTTTGGTGTCAAGTAAACATCATTGTTCGATGTCCAGTAAACGTCGAGTTTCCTCCCGGTCATTGGTTAATGTCTGGTCGAGCTTTCTTTGGTGTCAGGTAAACATCATTGTTCGATGTCCAGTAAACGTCGAGTTTCCTCCCGGTCATTGGTTAATGTCTGGTTGAGCTTTCTTTGGTGTCAAGTAAACATCATTGTTCGATGTCCAGTAAACGTCGAGTTTCTTCCCAGTCATTAGTCAGTGTCTGGTTGAAGGTGTTACTCTGAGGAGTTTAATATCGTGATGTTAGATCAGCAATGTTCCCTAGTAGTGCGATACTGGAGGAAATTTCTGTCGTGCGAGACAGAAGTTGGAAGATGTTACTCTGAGGAGTTTAGCATCATGACGTCAGATCAGCAAGGTTCCCCAGTAGTGCGATACTGGAGGAAATTTTTCCGTCGGGCGGAGATGGAAATGATATCAAAGGACGTTACGCGATCAGCGCGACAAACGGGGTTCAAACGGAGAAAAGGAAATGTTGAGGCATTTTCTGGAGATTGGGGTTCAATTGGAGAAAAGGAAGTGTTGAGGCATTTTCTGGAGATCGGGGTCCAAATGGAGATTGGAGTTAAAGATTGTATCCGGGATGAGGTCCTCAGGATTATCTTCTGTTCATGTGTCACCTTAGACTTTGGCTGAGGCCAATGGAGGTCGTTATGGGTGTCTTCTGAGGAAGAGATGCACATGTTACCTTCCTTTGGTGAAGGTGTACCCTCTGATATGTCTCCCTCAGAGTGGTGTTTGGTGTTATTTCCGACGTTGCCAGCGGAATTATCACAAGAAAGCGGAGAGCGGGGTTCAAATGGAGAAAGGGAAATGTTGAGGCATTTTCTGGAGAACGGGGTTCAAATGGAGAAAAGGAAATGTTGAGGCATTTTCTGGAGAACGGGGTTCACAATGGCGATCGCAAGTTATCGTCAGGCGACTGGGGTTCAAATGGAGAATGGGGTTCATTATTTTGGCAAACAAGATATCGGGGTTCAAATGCAATGATCCAAGATCATTTGCGCGAAAGAAAATTTCGGGGTTCAAGAAAATGAAAAAGAGGAAATTTCGGGGTTCAAGAAAAAGTAAAAAAAAATAATAATAAATCCCCAGCGGATAGGTGGTGTTCAGGCCATAGTTATCCCTGCGTTACCATTTATTTTGGTATACAGGTCGATATTTCTGTTTCGGTGATCAGGCCGACTTTCTCCGTACCAAACGGATTCTTCTTTCAAGATTGTTTCTTTGCCGATTCTGACAGGCATTGTTAATTATTTTCCCATTAGAGTGCAAATTATTCGTCTGTTCTTGGTATTCAATCACTCTTCACCCTGATCATATGAAAGCCGAGGCTATTCATATCGACAGGTTCACAGTGGATTGGATAGGGGCAGCTGTAACACCTCAAAATTTGCCCTCCTCTCTTGGGACTAGCTTAGCATATTGCATATCATTTTGTAGGTCATTAGGCATTGCATATTTGCATATCATGTGGTTACATGGAACAAGTCATCCTCCAGGTCTTGGTCAGAAGATAAGAGGTTGAGATGCAAGCTAGGGTTTCATTGGACTGATCATTAATCATCTGAGGGTTGGTGATTCAATTTAGGGTTTCATGGTTCCTCAAGGGGTTTGAGCTTCATCTTGGTTGAAATGGCACATCATCATCATCATGGTCTTGTCATCACCAAGAGATTCCTTATGCTTGATCAGATACCTTGAGATTAGGGTTTTGACCTCTGGTCAACCCTAATCATCTGCATGGTGCCAATCAGGGCTTGGCAAGGAGATGGGGTTTTCAGTGGATATGAGGATCATCATATGATTATATTGAGCTTATGGAAGCTAGGGTTTCATCATTGAGCCATGGCATCAGGAGTTTGAGGCTCAATTTGATCAGTCAAGCTGAAATTCATCTATCAGTCAGAAAAGTCAACTGTGGTCAATTGTGCCTGAATTCATGGATTTGGAGGTGGGAGAGGGTTAGAGAAACTTCATTCATGTCTAAACAAGTTTCATTTGGCATTTCAAAGATCAAGAATGAAGAAAATAAAGTCAGATGGAAACTTTCCAAAAATAGAAAGTGACTTGTAATTGAAAATTGCCAAAAATGGAAAGTTTTCTCCTCAAAATTACATGTCCAAAAATGCTTCAAATGAAAATTTGTTCAACATGAAAGTTGTAGATCTTGCTCTCACCTTTCCAAAAAGTCCAAGAACATGAATTTCTCATGTGTGGTTGGCAAGTTATGGATTGATCATTGTCCAAAAAAATTAAATTTCAAAGTGGCATAACTTTTGATTCACAAGGCCAAATGGAGTGAAGTTTCTTTGAGCAAAATTCATTTGACATGAGCTATCATAATCCATCATTACATTTCATGAAAAATCATCACATAAAAAGTCCATTTTTCAAGTGGACCAATTTTGAAAAAGGGAGGGAAAAAGTACATTTTGAGAAATATTCATTGTTTTCACATGATTCCTTTTGCACTAGCTCACAATTACCATTTGAAACTTGCTGCAACAGAAAAATTCACTGTTGCATTGGTTTTGCATGAGGGAGGGTGCATTGGCTAATTGGCACTTGGCATGGAAATGCATTTTCACTAATCATGTGCATTAACACTAATTAGGATTAGAAACATGTTTAACATCACATATATAAACATAATCCTAACTGTTTTTTGATTAACCATAACAGAATTTCAGATCTAGATCCAAAATTGCACAATTCTCTCAATTTTTCATCTTCACTTTTTTGCAATTTTCTTCAAAAACCTTGCTTAGATCTTCATTGATTCATCATCTATATGCATTATGGAGGCTAATTCAAGCGAAGATTCATCACTACCAAGCTAATTCAAGGACTATCACAAGAAGCTTCAACAATGGCAAGTTGAATTTCTGAGCAAATCGTGCACAATCAATACATGAACCTTGCTTCATCCGCTTCTACAAGCATCAAAGCACACCTGTTTTGGCATTTCAAAGCTTGATACGCACGATTCAACAACTGTCGTCAAATCAAGGTCAGTTTTCGAATTCAATGATTCTTGCAATTGATGTAGGATTTGGATAGATCGTGCTTAGTAGATAATTCTGCAATTTGTTTCACTGATTTTGGTTGAGTAATGAGAGAGTTATGTTGATTTGAACTTTCATGCATGATTATGTTTCGGATCGATCCGGTTAAATTAGGAAGAGTTAGGATTAATGAATGTGATTTTCATGATGTGCTTGGAAAGACCTTTTCGATGATATATGGTTTGTGCATTTTGGTGGAGATTAGTTCTTGAGTGATGAAGGTGATGAACGCGCGCAAGAACAGTTTGAATTTTCCAGAATTCCATACTTTGATCTTCGTTTGCGCTACTGTTCACGTAGTTATGTGTTTGCGCGCTAGTTTTTGAGCCTGTACAGGCTTCGATCCCGCTGTGCGGCCAGATCTCACTTTTGCCTTTTGTATTTATTTTCACTATGTATACATGATTCCACATGCTTGTTGTAACACCCCGATAATAATATAATAATTATTTAAATTAAGTTAATAATATGTTTATTAATTTAATTAGATAATTGAATTATTATTATTATTATTTTGGAATAATAATTATTGGGATAATTATTTATTGGAATAAAATAAGTTGGAATAATAAAAAGTCCCATTTTTGGTAAAAAGGGTTTTCACGTGAAAAGGAAACTCAGAAAGCTGCTGAAAGAGGGAAAGGGGCAAAAGGCAGAGCAAGAGAAGAGGAAGAGCTTGAAGTTGCAGAATTGCCGGAATAACTCAGGTAAGGGGGGTTTATCATCGATTAACGGGTATTATGGGATGATATGTACTGGGTAGTAAGAAACTATTGTTTTACCTCTGATTTGATTGATGCATGCTGAAATTGGTAGAATATTGGATGAACGGAATTGGGATTAAATTGATGAAATTCGTAGGAATTAGAGGTAGAAACGTTAGAAAATTGTGGAATCGAAAGTGTATAATTCGTGTTAGATGAGATGAATGAATTATGTGTGAAATTGGACTGTAGAAGGTTGAATTGGATAGGTCTCGTAGCAGAGAAAGCCATTGCAGATCTGAGAATTTTGATCTCTGGTCATACGCGTATGGCACTAGGCAATACGCGTATGAGATGTTGGTACGCGTATGGAGGGAAGCCTTACGCGTATGGGAGAAAAAGATGATATTTTGAACGTAAATTGGTCTCTGTTGGTACGCGTAATGGGAAGTTGTTACGCGTAGCGTACGCGTATGGGATAGGTGGTACGCGTATGAGTTGGGCGAGGAAATGCGCAATACGCGTATGAGAGTGGGCATTACGCGTATGGAGTTGGCCAGGTTTGGGCAATACGCGTATGGCGTGGACAGTACGCGTATGGGCAGAGTTGGGATTTTCCTGAACTGTTGTTGTGCAGTTTTGGTTGTTTAGGCTGAGTGATGCGACTTAGCTGAGGTATGATGTGATAGGGATCATTTCCCGTTGTTTTGAGTGGTATAGGTATTAGTAGAGTGTGCTAATACTGTGTTTGATTATGTGGCATGATATGATATGCTTTTGTGATTAATTATGTTGATAATGTGTGATGGTATACATGATGATGTGAATGTATACATGTGTGAATAGACTGTATTATGGCTTAGAGTGTGAGCATGTGTCTATTCTTGATTTTGTTGATGTTGCATTGCTAGGTGATTAGCATGCATGTTGTGGCCCATTTGGGGTGGTAGCTAATTCCCATGGTGAGGAATTAGTGAGTATATCATTTGATTGTTGTTGTTGATGTTTGCATGCTAGGTGATTAGCGTGCATTTCATGGCCCATTTGGGGTGGTAGCTAATTCCCATGGTGAGGAATTAGTGAGTGAGTCACTATGTCTCAAATGAGTGGGACTAGTGAGCTTGGTAGCCGTGCCTGGATTTGGACGGTGAGGTTGAACTATATGTTCACAAATAGTCGGTACCGCATGCATAGAGTCTCATTGCATAATGAATGTATGGCATATAATATGAATGGATGTATTCCAGTATTATATGTGTATTGTGTGTTGTGTTATTGATGTTGAATATGGTTGAGAATCTACTGTTGAGTATGATATTTGAACGAATATTGCTGTTGCTGAATGCGTAGTCTGATTAGGGTGAATTAATGTGTTAATTACTTGGCATTACATATTGCTCTATAATGCTTATTATATTGATTGAGGAACTCACCCTTACGCCTATTTTTCAGGTAACGAGAAATGAGTTGAGTAGAAGCTAATGCTTGGAGTCTAGAGTAGTTCTTATGGGTCATGCTCTGATAGATGTAACATCGGGAGGGGATGTTTTAATTAATTTGATTTCTGTTGTTGAATGATTGACATGTATTGTGTTACATGTTTTACATTGATGTTGAATTGATTCCGCTGCGATTTATGCAAAGAATTCTATTTTGATTAAAGAAATGAGCATGACAGGATGTTTTAATGATTTCTGTGAAATGATTGTGTGACACCCTTCGGGGCATAATTACTCTGATGAATATATATTTTTATTTTAATTATAATAATTGGGGTATTTAGAAGGGTGTTACATTAGTGGTATCAGAGCATAGTCGGTCGTGTTGAGTCGTAGTTATTCTGTTTCCCCTGTACGGGATAGGTGTTGTGTAACCCTATCAGTACTTATTTGTTTTAGCTTGTTGGGTTCTCAGAATAGAGATGGCTGGAAGAGGTAGAGATGATGCTGCGATTGCTGAGGCTCTGGGTATGCTAGCTGGAGTACTTGGAGGAAATCCGAATGTTGTGGGAATGGGAGCTGCCCGTCAGTTGAGTGAGTTCCAGAAGAACAATCCTCCAATGTTTAAGGGAGCATACGATCCAGATGGTGCTCAGAAGTGGTTGAAGGAGATAGAGAGGATCTTCAGAGTAACTGAGTGTGCTGATAACCAGAAGGTCAGGTTCGGTACGCATATGCTGTCAGAGGAAGCTGATGATTGGTGGGTTGCTACCCGCACTGAGTTGGAAACTGCTGGAGATGCTGAGATTACTTGGGCTGTGTTCAGAGAGAGATTTCTGAGGAAGTATTTTCCCGAGGATGTCAGAGGAAAGAAAGAAATTGAGTTCTTGGAATTGAAGCAGGGTAACAGGTCTGTTACTGAGTATGCTGCCAAGTTCACAGAGTTGTCGAAGTATTATACTCCCTATGCTGAGGCTGATGGGGAATTTTCCAAATGTGTGAAGTTTGAGAACGGGTTGCGTCCCGAGATCAAGCAGGCGATTGGATATCAGCGGATCAGGGTGTTTTCTGACTTGGTTGACTGTTGCAGGATTTTTGAACAGGATTCCAAAGCCAGAGCAGAGAGCTATCAGCAAAGGGTTGATAGGAAAGGCAAGAGTCAGAATGACCGTGGAAAACCGTATGCAGCTGGCAAAGGTTTTCAGAGACAGAGTGGGATGAAGAGGCCTAGTGGAGGAGATTCTAGTGCTCCTGCTAAGTGTTACAGATGTGGTCAGGCTGGACATCGTATCCATGAGTGTACCAGTAATGAGAAGAAGTGTTTCAAGTGTGGAAAAGGTGGTCATTTAGCTGCAGATTGCCGGTTGAAGACTGTGACTTGTTTCAACTGTGGAGAGTTGGGTCATATCAGTCCACAATGTCCTAAGCCAAAGAAAGAGGATCAGTCAGGAGGCAAGGTTTTTGCCTTATCAGGTTCTGAGACTTTTGCAGATGAGCGTTTGATCCGAGGTACGTGTTATATTAATGGCTTTCCTCTTGTAGCTATTATTGACACAGGTGCGACCCATTCTTTTATATCTGTGGATTGTGTTGTGAAACTTAAGTTAGAGATATCTGAGATGCTTGGAAGTATGGTGATTGATACTCCTGCGAAGGGTTCAGTGACTACTACTTCGGTTTGTTTGAGTTGTCCTTTGAGTATTTTTGGTAGAGACTTTGGGATAGACCTTGTGTGTCTTCCATTAGTACAGATTGATGTTATCTTGGGTATGAACTGGTTGGTGTTTAACCGAGTTTCTATCAATTGTTTTGATAAGACAGTGATATTCCCTGAGATTGAGGAAGGAAAGAGTTTGTTTCTATCAGCAAGGCAGGTGAATGAGGAGGTGGCAGATGGGGCGGAGTTGTTTATGTTATTAGCTACTTTGGAGGCTAAAGATAAACTGATGATTGGCGATCTAGCTGTGGTGTGTGATTTTCCTGATGTGTTTCCGGAAGAAGTGAATGAATTGCCGCCAGAGCGTGAAGTTGAGTTCTCGATTGATTTGGTACCTGGTACTAGACCGATATCGATGGCTCCGTACCGTATGTCTGCTGTTGAGTTAGCTGAATTGAAGAGTCAGTTGGAAGACCTGTTGGATAAGAAATTTATTCGTCCGAGTGTGTCACCGTGGGGTGCACCAGTGTTGTTGGTTAAGAAGAAAGAAGGTACTATGAGGTTGTGTGTGGACTACAGGCAACTGAATAAAGTGACGATCAAGAATCGGTATCCTTTACCGAGGATTGATGATTTGATGGATCAATTGGTTGGTGCAAGTGTGTTCAGCAAGATAGACTTGAGATCTGGGTATCATCAGATACGTGTGAAAACTGAAGATATTCAGAAGACTGCTTTCAGAACAAGGTATGGACATTATGAGTATTCTGTAATGCCTTTTGGTGTGACTAATGCGCCTGGAGTATTTATGGAGTATATGAATAGGATTTTTCATCCGTATCTAGATCAGTTTGTTGTGGTGTTTATTGATGACATTTTGGTGTATTCGAAATCCGAAGAAGAGCATGCTGAACATTTGAGAGTGGTGTTGGAAGTTCTACGAGAAAAGAAGTTATTTGCTAAACTGTCAAAGTGTGAATTTTGGTTAGAAGAGGTTAGTTTTCTTGGTCATGTGATTTCAAGAGGTGGTGTTGCTGTTGATCCTTCTAAGATAGAAGCGGTATCTAAGTGGGAAGCTCCGAAGTCAGTTTCTGAGATAAGGAGTTTCCTTGGACTTGCAGGTTACTATAGGAAATTTATTGAGGGATTCTCTAAGTTGGCGTTACCGTTGACGATGTTGACTAGAAAGGGGCAAGCGTTTGTTTGGGATTCAAAATGTGAAGAAGGTTTCCAAGAGTTAAAGAGAAGATTAACTACTGCTCCTATTCTGATATTACCGAGTTCGTCGGAACCATTTGAGGTTTACTGTGATGCTTCGTTGTTGGGTTTAGGTGGTGTGTTGATGCAAAATAAACAGGTTATAGCTTATGCTTCGAGACAACTAAGGGTTCATGAGAGGAACTATCCGACACATGATTTAGAGTTGGCAGCGGTGGTATTCGTTCTGAAGTCGTGGAGGCATTATTTGTATGGGTCAAGATTTGAAGTTTTCAGTGACCATAAGAGTTTAAAGTATTTGTTTGATCAGAAAGAGCTGAATATGAGACAGAGAAGATGGTTAGAATTTCTGAAGGATTATGATTTTGGTTTGAATTACCATCCGGGTAAAGCAAATGTAGTGGCTGATGCATTGAGTCGGAAATCATTGCATATGTCTATGTTAATGGTTAAAGAGTTGGACTTAATTGAGCAGTTTCGAGATTTGAGTTTGGTGTGTGAGAGCACTCACAATAGCGTTAAACTGGGAATGTTGAGATTAACAAGTGGTATTCTGGATGAGATTAGAGAGGGTCAGAAATCCGATATGCTTTTGGTTGATAAGTTGACTTTAGTGGATCAAGGTCAAGGTGGTGAATTCAGAGTTGATGAGAATGGTGTTTTGAGATTTGGTGATCGGGTGTGTATTCCGGATGTTACTGAGCTTAAGAAGAGTATCCTGGAGGAAGGACATCGTAGTGGCTTGAGTATCCATCCTGGAGCTACGAAGATGTATCATGATTTGAAAAGGTTATTTTGGTGGCCGGGAATGAAGAGAGAAATTGCGAGTTTTGTGTATTCCTGTTTGACTTGTCAGAAGTCAAAGATTGAGCATCAGAAGCCGTCTGGGCTAATGCAACCGTTGGCTATTCCTGAGTGGAAGTGGGATAGTATCAGTATGGATTTTGTTTCTGGTTTGCCGAGGACAAGTAAGAGTTTTGAGGCTATTTGGGTAATTGTTGATAGGTTGACGAAGTCGGCTCATTTCATTCCGATCAGAATGGATTATCCGTTAGAGAGACTAGCTGAGTTGTATATTGAAAGGATTGTAAGTTTGCATGGTATTCCGTCGAGTATTGTTTCGGACAGAGATCCTAGATTTACATCGAAGTTCTGGGAAGGTTTGCAGAGGGCTTTGGGAACTAAGCTGAGGTTGAGTTCTGCATATCATCCGCAGACTGATGGTCAGACTGAGAGGACGATTCAGTCATTAGAGGATCTTTTGAGAGCGTGTGTTTTGGAAAAAAGAGGTGCTTGGGATTGTTATTTGCCTTTGATTGAGTTTACCTACAACAATAGTTTTCATTCGAGTATTGGTATGGCACCGTTTGAAGCTTTGTATGGTAGGAGATGTCGGACGCCTTTATGTTGGTATGAGTCCGGTGAGAGTGCTGTAGTTGGACCGGAGATTGTTCAACAAACTACAGAAAAGATTAAGATGATTCAGGAGAAGATGAGAATTGCTCAGAGTCGTCAGAAGAGTTATCATGATAAGAGGAGGAAGTCACTTGAGTTCCAAGAGGGAGATCATGTGTTTCTTCGTGTTACTCCGATAATTGGTGTTGGTCGAGCTTTGAAGTCGAAGAAGTTGACACCTCGATTTATTGGTCCTTATCAGATTTTGGAGAGGATAGGAGAGGTAGCCTATCGTATCGCTTTACCGTCGTCGCTTGCGAATTTGCATGATGTTTTTCATGTGTCTCAGTTGAGGAGATACATTCACGATCCGTCGCATGTTGTCCAAGTAGATGATGTACAGGTGAGAGATAACCTGACTGTTGAAACATCACCTATGAGGATCGAGGATCGAGAGTTGAAGCAGTTGCGGGGTAAAGAGATTGCCTTGGTGAAGGTAGCTTGGGGAGGACCAGCAGGTGGCAATGTGACTTGGGAACTTGAGAGTCAGATGAAGGAGTCTTATCCGGAGCTGTTCGCTTGAGGTATGTTTTCGAGGACGAAAACTCTTTTAGTGGGGGAGAGTTGTAACACCCCGATAATAATATAATAATTATTTAAATTAAGTTAATAATATGTTTATTAATTTAATTAGATAATTGAATTATTATTATTATTATTTTGGAATAATAATTATTGGGATAATTATTTATTGGAATAAAATAAGTTGGAATAATAAAAAGTCCCATTTTTGGTAAAAAGGGTTTTCACGTGAAAAGGAAACTCAGAAAGCTGCTGAAAGAGGGAAAGGGGCAAAAGGCAGAGCAAGAGAAGAGGAAGAGCTTGAAGTTGCAGAATTGCCGGAATAACTCAGGTAAGGGGGGTTTATCATCGATTAACGGGTATTATGGGATGATATGTACTGGGTAGTAGAAAAACTATTGTTTTACCTCTGATTTGATTGATGCATGCTGAAATTGGTAGAATATTGGATGAACGGAATTGGGATAAATTGATGAAATTCGTAGGAATTAGAGGTAGAAACGTTAGAAAATTGTGGAATCGAAAGTGTATAATTCGTGTTAGATGAGATGAATGAATTATGTGTGAAATTGGACTGTAGAAGGTTGAATTGGATAGGTCTCGTAGCAGAGAAAGCCATTGCAGATCTGAGAATTTTGATCTCTGGTCATACGCGTATGGCACTAGGCAATACGCGTATGAGATGTTGGTACGCGTATGGGGGGAAGCCTTACGCGTATGGGAGAAAAAGATGATATTTTGAACGTAAATTGGTCTCTGTTGGTACGCGTAATGGGAAGTTGTTACGCGTAGCGTACGCGTATGGGATAGGTGGTACGCGTATGAGTTGGGCGAGGAAATGCGCAATACGCGTATGAGAGTGGGCATTACGCGTATGGAGTTGGCCAGGTTTGGGCAATACGCGTATGGCGTGGACAGTACGCGTATGGGCAGAGTTGGGATTTTCCTGAACTGTTGTTGTGCAGTTTTGGTTGTTTAGGCTGAGTGATGCGACTTAGCTGAGGTATGATGTGATAGGGATCATTTCCCGTTGTTTTGAGTGGTATAGGTATTAGTAGAGTGTGCTAATACTGTGTTTGATTATGTGGCATGATATGATATGCTTTTGTGATTAATTATGTTGATAATGTGTGATGGTATACATGATGATGTGAATGTATACATGTGTGAATAGACTGTATTATGGCTTAGAGTGTGAGCATGTGTCTATTCTTGATTTTGTTGATGTTGCATTGCTAGGTGATTAGCATGCATGTTGTGGCCCATTTGGGGTGGTAGCTAATTCCCATGGTGAGGAATTAGTGAGTATATCATTTGATTGTTGTTGTTGATGTTTGCATGCTAGGTGATTAGCGTGCATTTCATGGCCCATTTGGGGTGGTAGCTAATTCCCATGGTGAGGAATTAGTGAGTGAGTCACTATGTCTCAAATGAGTGGGACTAGTGAGCTTGGTAGCCGTGCCTGGATTTGGACGGTGAGGTTGAACTATATGTTCACAAATAGTCGGTACCGCATGCATAGAGTCTCATTGCATAATGAATGTATGGCATATAATATGAATGGATGTATTCCAGTATTATATGTGTATTGTGTGTTGTGTTATTGATGTTGAATATGGTTGAGAATCTACTGTTGAGTATGATATTTGAACGAATATTGCTGTTGCTGAATGCGTAGTCTGATTAGGGTGAATTAATGTGTTAATTACTTGGCATTACATATTGCTCTATAATGCTTATTATATTGATTGAGGAACTCACCCTTACGCCTATTTTTCAGGTAACGAGAAATGAGTTGAGTAGAAGCTAATGCTTGGAGTCTAGAGTAGTTCTTATGGGTCATGCTCTGATAGATGTAACATCGGGAGGGGATGTTTTAATTAATTTGATTTCTGTTGTTGAATGATTGACATGTATTGTGTTACATGTTTTACATTGATGTTGAATTGATTCCGCTGCGATTTATGCAAAGAATCTTATTTTGATTAAAGAAATGAGCATGACAGGATGTTTTAATGATTTCTGTGAAATGATTGTGTGACACCCTTCGGGGCATAATTACTCTGATGAATATATATTTTTATTTTAATTATAATAATTTGGGGTATTTAGAAGGGTGTTACATTAGTGGTATCAGAGCATAGTCGGTCGTGTTGAGTCGTAGTTATTCTGTTTCCCCTGTACGGGATAGGTGTTGTGTAACCCTATCAGTACTTATTTGTTTTAGCTTGTTGGGTTCTCAGAATAGAGATGGCTGGAAGAGGTAGAGATGATGCTGCGATTGCTGAGGCTCTGGGTATGCTAGCTGGAGTACTTGGAGGAAATCCGAATGTTGTGGGAATGGGAGCTGCCCGTCAGTTGAGTGAGTTCCAGAAGAACAATCCTCCAATGTTTAAGGGAGCATACGATCCAGATGGTGCTCAGAAGTGGTTGAAGGAGATAGAGAGGATCTTCAGAGTAACTGAGTGTGCTGATAACCAGAAGGTCAGGTTCGGTACGCATATGCTGTCAGAGGAAGCTGATGATTGGTGGGTTGCTACCCGCACTGAGTTGGAAACTGCTGGAGATGCTGAGATTACTTGGGCTGTGTTCAGAGAGAGATTTCTGAGGAAGTATTTTCCCGAGGATGTCAGAGGAAAGAAAGAAATTGAGTTCTTGGAATTGAAGCAGGGTAACAGGTCTGTTACTGAGTATGCTGCCAAGTTCACAGAGTTGTCGAAGTATTATACTCCCTATGCTGAGGCTGATGGGGAATTTTCCAAATGTGTGAAGTTTGAGAACGGGTTGCGTCCCGAGATCAAGCAGGCGATTGGATATCAGCGGATCAGGGTGTTTTCTGACTTGGTTGACTGTTGCAGGATTTTTGAACAGGATTCCAAAGCCAGAGCAGAGAGCTATCAGCAAAGGGTTGATAGGAAAGGCAAGAGTCAGAATGACCGTGGAAAACCGTATGCAGCTGGCAAAGGTTTTCAGAGACAGAGTGGGATGAAGAGGCCTAGTGGAGGAGATTCTAGTGCTCCTGCTAAGTGTTACAGATGTGGTCAGGCTGGACATCGTATCCATGAGTGTACCAGTAATGAGAAGAAGTGTTTCAAGTGTGGCCAAGGGGCATTAAAAAATAAAAGAAAGAGTTGCAGGAGCCTCCAATTCTGTTGCCTCCCCATGGAAGGAACAACTGTTAATCTGGTACTTGACGGCCTTCGAGGGGTCTATGAGGTGTGTATTGGGTCAGCATGACGAGTCTTGTCGAAAAGAGCATGCAATTTACCTTAGCAAAAAGTTTACCGACTGTGAAACAATACATTCACTGTTCGAGAAAACTTGATGTACTTTGGAATAGGCTGCTCGCCGACCGAGACAGTGTATGCTGGTTCATGCCACTTTGTAGATTCCAAGATGGATCCGATCAGGTATGTATTTGGGAAGCCAATATTGAAAAGCCAGCATTGACCGGACGGGTTGCGAGAGGGCAAATGATTTTGATTGAATACGATATTCAATATACCTCCCAGGAAGCAATCGAGGGGAGTGTATTGTCTGATTACCTCGCCCAGCAACCTATTGAGGATTATCAACCGAGGAAGTTTGAGTTCCCTGATGAGGACATCTCGAGGTGCTCAGATCGAAAGATTGTGAGGAACCGATCCTGGAGGAGGGGCCTGACCCTGAATCCGAACGGATTCTGATGTCTGATGGGGCCATTAACATGAATGGAAGTGGAGTTTACCGAATGCACCGGCGGTGTGATTGAGTAGGAAGTCGGTATCCTGGGTATCAAACTTCGGTGCATACACCTACTGGGGCAACACCTTTCTCGTTGGTATATGGAATGGAAGTCGTGCTACCGGTTGAGGTTCAAATTCCCTCTTTGAGAGTCCTGATGGACGTGAAATTGCAAGAGGCTGAATGGGTAAGGACCCGGTACGAAGAGTTGAGCCTGATTGAGGAAAAGAGGCTGGCAGCCATCTGTCATGGGCAGTTATATCAGCAGCGGATGAAACGTGCTTTTGACCGAAAGGTACACCTCGGGTATATCATGTAGGCGATATGGTGCTGAAAAGGATCCTTCCTCCTCAAAACGATCGAAGGGGCAAATGGACACCCAATTATGAATCCCCAGCATGGTCAAGAAGGTTTTCTCCGACAGAGCCTTGTTGTTAACGACCATGGATGGCGAAGATTTTCCATCCCCTGTGAATGCAGACGCAGTTAAAAAGTACTTCGTGTAAAGAGACCCGCTGGACGAAAAGAAGAAAATAGTCCAGGCAAAAATGGGCATCCCGGCGAACCAAAAAACAGAAAGAAAAGGTTCGGGCAAAAATTAGGGATAAAATGAAAAATGTACACCCGGCGAGTCGAAAACCTGAAAAGGCGACTTGGGCAAAAAAGGGTATCCCGGTGGACTGAAAACCCGAAAGGGCGGTCCAGGCAAAAGAGGGATTGAAACGAACAACTGCGCCTGGCATGATTGTTTGCGCTTTGGTTAAAGCATCATGGATAATACCCGGTAGGGATCAGTGGGAATCGTCTTGTTCAGAAGGCAGAAAGTACGGAGAGTCTGAGGACATATGGGGTGTAACCGAGTTGGAACTCGATGAGATCGCGGTTTCACATTGCCATTAGGATAGATTTTTCCTTTTGCGCGCAATTACCTCTTTTCAGGAATTGCTTCCTTTGTATTGCTCAATTTGAGCCACACTTTTCAATCAATAAAATACATATTCAGTCAAATAATTTTGTTTTTGTTTTTCATTACCGCTTTGATTGCAAAAACATCCGATTATTGTTGATAAAGAATCTTGCATTTTAAGACATACGGGTTTCTTCCAATGCATGCTTATAAGATTGAAGCTTGAAATCTTATTCGGAAGGTTGAGTGACCCAAGTGTTGAAATCTTGACACGCCTGGGGCATGGTTTTATCTAACGATCTCTTTTGCAGGTACTGTTAGGTATTTTCACTCACTTGCAGGTTGTGATGTGGAGGCTTTTGATAAACAAATCCCCATGGAGTCCAATCAGGGACGAATGAATAGAAGAGCGGTGAAAAAGACGACGGCGAAAGACGTACGACGATCCTTGAAATTAATCAAGAAGACTCTTCAAAGTCGGAAGATTGAAAAGTTTGTATAAATCCCAGGAGTTCGCTCTCCGTCGAGCTCGGAGCGGTTGGGGATACAAGATGATGGAGCAGAAAAGGTCCAGACGAGTCTGGGAGTTTTCAAAATTGGAAAGCTGACATGGGAGTTGGATATGAATACCGTGGTTCGACGGGTCGACGGGTGTTCAGTACCAGAATTTCCTTATCTCTCCAAGCAGAGTCATGAGGACTGAATTCCCCAGCAGATTCAAGGTCTGTGGATTCCCTAGCAGGGTCAGGATGGTTATCCCCAGCAGGTTTTAGATTGATGCTTCCCCAGTCGCCAGGCCTGAAGGTGGCTCTTTCCCAGCGGAGGTATCTGTGGTTGGTGGTTTCTCGAGTAGAGTCTGGAGTGTTGTATCCCCAGCAAGTCCGAGACTGTTGTATCCCCACAGAATGCGTTGGTGATTTCTTCCCCAGCGATGTCCCCAAGCGGATCGGTGCAAAGGAGGTTTTCCCCAGCCAGGGTTGCCTTTTCCCAGCAACAGTGTTATTCCCCAGCAGGGTGGAGATCGGAGTGTTGTCGAGTTCCTCAGCAGAGTGCCTCGAGCTCCCCAAAAGAGTCCCTTGAGGGGGATGCTTTTTTATGCATGCATCATTTAGGAGATCATAGCATATTGCATAATAAATCGCGTAGCATTTCCACAATTGTGGAGCATTACGCAGAAAAATCAATCATGCATCATATTGCAAGCATAAGCTAGTCTCAAGCCGTGGTCATCGTTTGAGAAGTGGTTGTGCCCAAAGGTGAAGATGCTACTCCGAGGAGTTTGGTACTGTATCAACAATATTCCCCAGTAGTGCGATACTGGAGGAGATTTCTGCCGTGCGAGACAGAAGTTGGAAGATGTTACTCTGAGGAGTTTAGCATCATGACGTCAGGTAAGCAATGTTCCCCAGTAGTGCGATACTAGAGGAAGCTTTTCCGTCGGACAGAGATGGAAGTGAAGATCGCGATCAGCGCGACTCGAGCCGTGGTTACCATTCGAGAAAGGGTTTTGCCGGTCAGTGAAGATGATACTCTGAGGAGTTCAGCATCGTGATTTTGGGGCAGCAGTATTTCCCAGTTATTCCCCGGCAAGCGTCTGCCTGGTTTTGACATGTGGATGTCATCCTTGCGATACCAGTAAGTGTCGTGTCGATCCCTGTCTGGTCGAGTTTTCTTTGGTGTCAAGTAAACATCATTGTTCGATGTCCAGTAAACGTCGAGTTTCCTCCCGGTCATTGGTTAATGTTTGGTCGAGTTTTCTTTGGTGTCAAGTAAACATCATTGTTCGATGTCCAGTAAACGTCGAGTTTCCTCCCGGCCATTGGTTAATGTCTGGTCGAGTTTTCTTTGGTGTCAAGTAAACATCATTGTTCGATGTCCAGTAAACGTCGAGTTCCTCCCGGTCATTGGTTAATGTCTGGTCGAGTTTTCTTTGGTGTCAAGTAAACATCATTGTTCGATGTCTAGTAAACGTCGAGTTTCCTCCCGGTCATTGGTTAATGTCTGGTCGAGTTTTCTTTGGTATCAAGTAAACATCATTGTTCGATGTCCAGTAAACGTCGAGTTTCCTCCCGGTCATTGGTTAATGTCTGGTCGAGTTTTCTTTGGTGTCAAGTAAACATCATTGTTCGATGTCCAGTAAACGTCGAGTTCCTCCCGGTCATTGGTTAATGTCTGGTCGAGTTTTCTTTGGTGTCAAGTAAACATCATTGTTCGATGTCCAGTAAACGTCGAGTTTCCTCCCGGTCATTGGTTAATGTCTGGTCGAGCTTTCTTTGGTGTCAGGTAAACATCATTGTTCGATGTCCAGTAAACGTCGAGTTTCCTCCCGGTCATTGGTTAATGTCTGGTCGAGCTTTCTTTGGTTTCAAGTAAACATCATTGTTCGATGTCCAGTAAACGTCGAGTTTCTTCCCAGTCATTAGTCAGTGTCTGGTTGAAGGTGTTACTCTGAGGAGTTTAATATCGTGATGTTAGATCAGTAATGTTCCCTAGTAGTGCGATACTGGAGGAAATTTCTGTCGTGCGAGACAGAAGTTGGAAGATGTTACTCTGAGGAGTTTAGCATCATGACGTCAGATCAGCAAGGTTCCCCAGTAGTGCGATACTGGAGGAAATTTTTCCGTCGGGCGGAGATGGAAATGAAATCAAAGGACGTTACGCGATCAGCGCGACAAACGGGGTTCAAACGGAGAAAAGGAAATGTTGAGGCATTTTCTGGAGATTGGGGTTCAATTGGAGAAAAGGAAGTGTTGAGGCATTTTCTGGAGATCGGGGTCCAAATGGAGATTGGAGTTGAAGATTGTATCCGGGATGAGGTCCTCAGGATTATCTTCTGTTCATGTGTCACCTTAGACTTTGGCTGAGGCCAATGGAGGTCGTTATGGGTGTCTTCTGAGGAAGAGATGCACATGTTACCTTCCTTTGGTGAAGGTGTACCCTCTGATATGTCTCCCTCAGAGTGGTGTTTGGTGTTATTTCCGACGTTGCCAGCGGAATTATCACAAGAAAGCGGAGAGCGGGGTTCAAATGGAGAAAGGGAAATGTTGAGGCATTTTCTGGAGAACGGGGTTCAAATGGAGAAAAGGAAATGTTGAGGCATTTTCTGGAGAACGGGGTTCACAATGGCGATCGCAAGTTATCGTCAGGCGACTGGGGTTCAAATGGAGAATGGGGTTCATTATTTTGGCAAACAAGATATCGGGGTTCAAATGCAATGATCCAAGATCATTTGCGCGAAAGAAAATTTCGGGGTTCAAGAAAATGAAAAAAGAGGAAATTTCGGGGTTCAAGAAAAAGTAAAAAAAAAATAATAATAAATCCCCAGCGGATAGGTGGTGTTCAGGCCATAGTTATCCCTGCGTTACCATTTATTTTGGCATACAGGTCGATATTTCTGTTTCGGTGATCAGGCCGACTTTCTCCGTACCAGACGGATTCTTCTTTCAAGATTGTTTCTTTGCCGATTCTGACAGGCATTGTTAATTATTTTCCCATTAGAGTGCAAATTATTCGCCTGTTCTTGGTATTCAATCACTCTTCACCCTGATCATCTGAAAGCCGAGGCTATTCATATCGACAGGTTCACAGTGGATTGGATAGGGGCAGCTGTAACACCTCAAAATTTGCCCTCCTCTCTTGGGACTAGCTTAGCATATTGCATATCATTTTGTAGGTCATTAGGCATTGCATATTTGCATATCATGTGGTTACATGGAACAAGTCATCCTCCAGGTCTTGGTCAGAAGATAAGAGGTTGAGATGCAAGCTAGGGTTTCATTGGACTGATCATTAATCATCTGAGGGTTGGTGATTCAATTTAGGGTTTCATGGTTCCTCAAGGGGGTTGAGCTTCATCTTGGTTGAAATGGCACATCATCATCATCATGGTCTTGTCATCACCAAGAGATTCCTTATGCTTGATCAGATACCTTGAGATTAGGGTTTTGACCTCTGGTCAACCCTAATCATCTGCATGGTGCCAATCAGGGCTTGGCAAGGAGATGGGGTTTTCAGTGGATATGAGGATCATCATATGATTATATTGAGCTTATGGAAGCTAGGGTTTCATCATTGAGCCATGGCATCAGGAGTTTGAGGCTCAATTTGATCAGTCAAGCTGAAATTCATCTATCAGTCAGAAAAGTCAATTGTGGTCAACTGTGCCTGAATTCATGGATTTGGAGGTGGGAGAGGGTTAGAGAAACTTCATTCATGTCTAAACAAGTTTCATTTGGCATTTCAAAGATCAAGAATGAAGAAAATAAAGTCAGATGGAAACTTTCCAAAAATAGAAAGTGACTTGTAATTGAAAATTGCCAAAAATGGAAAGGTTTCTCCTCAAAATTACATGTCCAAAAATGCTTCAAATGAAAATTTGTTCAACATGAAAGTTGTAGATCTTGCTCTCACCTTTCCAAAAAGTCAATGAACATGAATTTATCGTGTGTGGTTGGCAAGTTATGGATTGATCATTGTCCAAAAAAATTGAATTTCAAAGTGGCATAACTTTTGATTCACAAGGCCAAATGGAGTGAAGTTTCTTTGAGCAAAATTCATTTGACATGAGCTATCATAATCCATCATTACATTTCATGAAAAATCATCACATAAAAAGTCCATTTTTCAAGTGGACCAATTTTGAAAAAGGGAGGGAAAAAGTGCATTTTGAGAAATATTCATTGTTTTCACATGATTCCTTTTGCACTAGCTCACCATTACCATTTGAAACTTGCTTCAACAGAAAAATTCACTGTTGCATTGGTTTTGCATGAGGGAGGGTGCATTGGCTAATTGGCACTTGGCATGGAAATGCATTTTCACTAATCATGTGCATTAACACTAATTAGGATTAGAAACATGTTTAACATCACATCTATAAACATAATCCTAACTGTTTTTTGATTAACCATAACAGAATTTCAGATCTAGATCCAAAATTGCACAATTCTCTCAATTTTTCATCTTCACTTTTTTGCAATTTTCTTCATAAACCTTGCTTAGATCTTCATTGATTCATCATCTATATCCATTATGGAGGCTAATTGAAGCGAAGATTCATCACTACCAAGCTAATTCAAGGACTGTCACAAGTAGCTTCAACAATGGCAAGTTGAATTTCTGAGCAAATCGTGCACAATCAGTACATGAACCTCGCTTCATCCGCTTCTACAAGCATCAAAGCACACCTGTTTTGGCATTTCAAAGCTTGATACGCACGATTCAACAACTGTCGTCAAATCAAGGTCAGTTTTCGAATTCAATGATTCTTGCAATTGATGTAGGATTTGGATAGATCGTGCTTAGTAGATAATTCTGCAATTTGTTTCACTGATTTTGGTTGAGAAATGAGAGAATTTTCTTGATTTGAACTTTCATGCATGATTATGTTTCGGATCGATCCGGTTAAATTAGGAAGAGTTAGGATTAATGAATGTGATATTCATGATGTGCTTGGAAAGACCTTTCCGATGATATATGGTTTGTGCATTTTGGTGGAGATTAGTTCTTGAGTGATGAAGGTGATGAACGCGCGCAAGAATAGTTTGAATTTTCCAGAATTCCATACTTTGATCTTCGTTTGCGCTACTGTTCACGTAGTTATGTGTTTGCGCGCTAGTTTTTGAGCCTGTACAGGCTTCGATCCCGCTGTGCGGCCAGATCTCACTTTTGCCTTTTGTATTTATTTTCACTATGTATACATGATTCCACATGCTTGTTCATCTTTTTTTTTTTTTTTTTTTCTCAACATTAAAAATCATATCTCACAAAATACTTGTCCAAATTGAATGAGATTTTTTCCACCATGATCCTTGTAATCTCTAGTATTTTTTGGTGATTTTTGTGGAAATTGTGCCCGTGTAAATTTTGGAATGGCCTAGGGTTTGTTTGGATGTGTCATTTGTTGCACAGTGCTTACACTTTTGATCATAAAATGATGATTCTTAATTGGAAATTCTTGAAATTTTACATGTGTAATCTAAACACTTTGATGAACATTTTGATATGTGGTTTGTTATTTTTAAGTTCCTGGATTGAGAGATATGACATGATCATTAGAGGTGTGACAATTTGTGTCACACCATGCCTTGCCTAACTTCATGATTTTTGTTGCCATGCTTATTGAACTTGATATGAGCTGAAATTTTGCATGTTGATATTTCTGGATGTTAAGCTCATATGTGAACTTTTCTGGATTTTTTGAGTGCATTTCTAATTTGTTTGATAATTTCTCCCCTGTTTGACCAAATGTGGACCTTTTGTGTGTCATGTTTTTAAATGTTTTGTGAAATTCTGGATATGCATTGGATGGACCTGAAATTTTGTGGAGTGATTATAGACACATTGAAGTTTATCATGGTTTTAGTTTGGTGCATTTATCATGTTCCTACACTGTTTTATGCTTGCTTGAAGTTGATACATGATATTGTGCCTTGTTTGAACTTGTATGAGCATGCTTTAACTTGACGAATTTAATTGACTTGCTTCCCATTGTCCAATTGAATTGAAATTTGGTGTGGTTGACATGTTACGAATGCTGTTTAGCTGTGAATTTTTTGGAGATTTATTGAATTGTTTTGGATTGAGTTTGGATTGGATCTTTCTGTTTGGTCCTTTGAGGTTCTAGATTGCATGTTTTGCACTATTTCTTTCATGAGATGATCTTGGTTGATGATATGAACATGAGACCAATTGGATTGGATTCTTAATTGATTGAACTTGATTTTTGATAATTTTCATGTTCTGTTTTGAATTTTTGATCCCTATTGGACCCTAGGCTTTGTCCTAGGGTTATGCTTCTCATGTTTGGATTGTGTTTTCAGGACAAAAGGCAAATGGCATGGAGGAATTAATGCACTTGGTTTGAGTTGCTCATGTGAATGATGTTGATTAACATTAATTTTGTTTTGTAGGTGGTTTCTAATTCATTTGTGTTAAGCATTGGCTTATGCTTTGCTTGATGCATTGCTTGTGTACAGTTAACTGTGTGACTTTTAACTTGTCTGTTTAACTGTTTGAGCTGAGTACTTACTATATTAGATTGATTTCAGGTACCTTAGTTGCTATAGTTCTTTGTGAACTCGCTTTGTGCTGCTGCTTGGTTGTGTAAACCAATTGAGGTAGAATCACTAATTCCATGTAGTCTGGAAGACCTGGCCTGTTACTTGGCCAGGCACCTGTCTGAAGTCCTCCTTAAGAGGCAATGCTTGTGCTTGTTTATTTTTGTCCCCAAGCAGGAAAAGACCTTTGTTAAGGCAATTGGCAGACACAAGAGGTGTGCAGTCCACCTCCTGCTAATCTGTTGAGTCATCCCTTGGCTCACATTACATGTTGATGCCTTGTGGATCCTAACCCAAGATCCTTGTACAGTTGTACAGTTGAGTCAGTGTCATAAGTGTAGAAGGGTTCCCACTTTCTGAATCCACACTTCCTTTGTCTGAAGCTCTCCCTGGCCAGGGATAAGAGCTGTGAGGCACACCCCTCACTCCCATTTCATCTGGCTTCACCCTGACTCTCAATGTCAGGGTTAAGAGCTAACATCACCCTGATACAGTTGACTTGCTTTGGCAGTCTAACCCTTGTTTGAGCCACCTCTGTTTGGATATAGTGTGTGCTATTTGTGATTGTTTGCTTTGATTGCTTTGCCTGTTTAGGATTAGCTTGCTGCCTGTGCAAGTTAGGATAGAAACCATAACTTAGGGATGATATGCATGATAACATCTAGGCTCGAGTACAGCTCCCTAGTAGTGTGTCTCCCTTTGTATCTGGTTAGGTGAGAATTTCTTTCCCGTTCAGGGGAACTACGTCGCCCTGATCCTCATACCAGATGAGGTACGTAGGCAGGAGGTCGCACGAGATCTCTCCGGGCACCCTTTTTCTTTTTGTGTGTGTTTGCTTGACAGTTGCTAGGCTCGAGTTCCCGACTCCTTAGTAGCTTGTTGCTTGTTTCTTCTTGTGTGTGTAGGAGACGGATGTAAGCCCAGCCATTGGCATTCTGTATCCTCTTGTTGTGTGCTTGGAGTCCGGTATAAGTCCATCAAGTGGCATCTGGTTTCCAGTGTGGGTTTGTTTGGTTCGGAAGCTGATGTAAGTCCAGCGATTGGCGTTCGGGTTCCATGTTTGCCTTTCTATGCGTGTGTTTTGTTTCGGCGTGCGTGAGCCGAACTACGGCAGCTCTGATTCTCATTCCAGATGAGATACGTAGGCATAGGATGCGATATCCTAGCGAGCCCTCTCCCCTCTTCTCCCACCTGTGAGTGTGTGTGTATGATGTTTTGTTTTAGCAACCTTAACCTATCTTTTGAGCGTGGATCCCGTCGAGTACGACGGACGTGAGGGGTGCTAATACCTTCCCCTTGCGTAACCGACTCCCGATCCCATCTCTTTGGTCGCGAGACCATGCTTTTCCCAGGTTTACTCTGAGCGTTTCCTTTCCCTCTTTTGGGATAAATAACGCACGGTGGCGGCTCTGTTTGTTTTTGTTTTAGCCCGCCGGTTGTTTTTCGCGGATGCGACAAAGAGCTATTCAAGAAATGCCAGTTCCCCGTACAGATAAAGAAGTCAGAGGTTTCTTGGGACGCTTGAATTACATTGCCGGATTTATTTCCCATTTGAATGCTACTTGCAAACCTATCTTCAAATTACTGAGGAAAAATCAAGAGATAATATGGAATGATGAATGTCAATAAGCTTTTGACAAAATCAAGAAGTATCTCCAAGAACCTCCAATTCTGATGCCACCAGTTGAAGGAAGACCTCTAATCATGTATTTGACCGTGTTAGAAAATTCAATGGGGTGTGTGCTGGGGCAACATGACGAGTCTGGTCGAAAAGAGCATGCAATATACTACCTTAGCAAAAAGTTTACCGACTGTGAAACAAGATACTGACTGCTTGAGAAAACTTGTTGTGCTTTGGCTTGGGCTGCTCGTCGACTAAGACAGTATATGTTGAATCATACCACTTTATTGATTTCTAAGATGGATCCTATCAAATATATATTTGAGAAACCTGCTCTCTCCGGAAGAATAGCAAGATGGCAGATGATTTTAACAAAGTATGATATCCAGTATACTACCCAGAAAGCAATCAAAGGAAGCATGTTAGCTGATCATTTGGCTCATCAAGCAGTTGATGATTACCAATCTATGAATTTTGAGTTCCCTGATGAGGATGTTATGCTTGTTACTGATTATGAAGAACCTGAACCGGATGAAGGACCCGAACTGGGATCCCGATGGACTATGGTTTTTAATGGATCTTCTAATGCATTGGGCAATGGTGTTGGTGTTGTAATTATTTCTCCCAAGGGTTGCCATACGCCTTTCACTGCTAGACTATGTTTTGATTGTACCAATAATATGGCTGAGTATGAAGCATGTATTTTGGGACTCAGAGCTGCTATAGACCTGAGAATCAAGTGTTTGAGTGTGTACGGAGACTCAGCCTTAGTAATCAGTCAGATCAAAGGAGAATGGGACATTAAACATTTGAATCTCACCCCTTATCGAGAGAGGGTGTTGACATTAATCCCATACTTTGAAGAGATTACATTCGAACATATTCCACGAGAAGAGAATCAATTGGCAGACGCATTGGCTACCATGTCATCTATGTTCAGAGTCAGATGGGACAATGAAGCTCCCATGATCAACATTGAACGATTAGATGAACCAGCATATTGTTATGAACTTAATGCTGATGAAGTAGAAGAGAAACCTTGGGTCCACGAAGTAAAAAGATATTTAGAAACTCAGGAATACCCTGAAGGGGCATCCATCAATGACAGAAAATTTCTGAGGAAGTTCTCCGCTAAATTCTTTTTGAGTAATGGAGTATTATACAAATGTAATCATGATTCGACTTTGCTTCGCTGTGTGGATAAAAAGGAAGCAGAAAAGATTATGGAAGACATGCATGACGGTATTTTTGGGACTCATTCTAGTGGACATACGATGGCCAAGAAGATTCTGAGATCAGGGTATTATTGGTCTACCATGGAAACTGATTGCCATCATCACTCCAGAACTTGTCACAAGTGTCAGATCTATGCGGACAAAGTACATGTACCTCCTGCTCCATTGAACGTGTTGACAGCCCCTTGGCCCTTTGCAATGTGGGGCATTGATATGATTGGAGAGATTAAACCTACTACTTCTAATGGACATCGTTTCATTCTTGTTGCTATTGATTACTTTACGAAGTGGGTAGAGGCAGCCTCATTTGCTTCTGTCACCAAGAATGTGGTGGCACGGTTCATCAAGAATAGTCTTATTTGTCGGTATGGCATCCCTGAAAGAGTTATCACTGATAATGGTACTAATTTGAACAACAAGATGATTACTGAACTCTGCACGCAGTTCAAAATAAAACACCATAACTCTTCTCCGTACCGGCCAAAGATGAATGGCGTCGTAGAAGCTGCTAATAAGAATATTAAGAAGATTATACAAAAGATGACAGTAACATACAAAGACTGGCATGAGATGTTACCATTTGCTCTTCATGGTTATCTCACTTCAGTACGCACTTAGACAGGGGCAACTCCTTTCTCTTTAGTCTACGGAATGGAAGCCGTTTTACCAGTGGAAGTTTAGATTCCCTCTCTAAGAATTATGAAAGATGCAGGCTTAGATGAAGATGAATGGATTCAGACTCGACTCGATCAGATAAATTTGATTGATGAAAAGAGACTTACGGATGTTTGTCATGGACAGATATATCAGAAGCGCATGACCCAGGCATTTAATAAAAAAGTCAAGAGACAGGTGTATTAAATTGGCGACTTGGTGATAAAGCGTATCATTCTACCACAAGGTGATCCTAGAGGCAAATGGACTCCCACATACGAAGGGCCATTTGTAGTTAAGAAGGTATTCTCTGGTGGAGCCATGATGCTTGCTACAATGGATGGCGAAGATTTCCCGCATCCCGTGAACGCGGACATAGTTAAAAAATACTACGCATAAAAGAGACCCGCTAGGTCGACATATCTAGGCAAAAGTAAGGGCATCGCGATGAACCAAAAGGGTTCGGGAAAAAATTAGGGATAAACATATAAAAATGTACACCCGACAAGTCGAAAACCTGAAAAGGCGGCTTGGGCAAAAAAGGGTATCCTGGTGGACTGAAAACCTGAAAAGGCGGTCCAGGCAAAAATTAGGGATTAAAGCGTATGACTATGTCCCGTTCTCGGTCAGCTTCACCAAAGTCAAAGAGACTGAACAAGACAATCACTTCTATTCGACAACAAGAGATGAGATGCTTGAAGACATAATAGCAGTAGTAGAATTAAAATCAATAGGACTTTTTTTCATAGCTGTTTTTTTTATTTGCTTTCTTGACAATTTCCTCTTACTAGGATTTCTGTCTCCTTGTATTAAAATTGCTTGTTTATAGGCCCTCTTTCAAAATCAATACAATTTTATTTCCAAAAAGATACTTTTGTTTTACTTTCTCCGTTTTGTTTGCATAAACGTCCATTGATTTAATTCGAATTAATATATGAATTTGAATATGATTGATGTTTACCGAAGATACATGCATAAAATAGAAATAGCAATTACTAAAAGACTTTAGGATCAAGGATAAGGTCTAACCATGCGTTCTAACAAATCCGGTTGCAAATCCTATTCCCCAGCAAAACCAGTTATCCCCAGAAGAAATTGGCACTACTAGACAGGCTGGTCATCTCTTTTATCCCCAGTCAGGTTCTGTTGAATATTTCTACCATCAGACAGAAATCAAATATCCCCAGCTAAGAAAGGGTCATCAATACAAATATCTCCAACCAGAATATCGGGATTTATTTTCCCATGGCAAAAAATTTCAGACGCATAATTCATTCATGCATCATTTCACAGCATATACATGCATGCAATGTTCGCATTTATTTTCAAGAGCATAAAACATCTCATGCATCATGACATGGCATGAGCCTAACTCTTTTTTTCCAGGTTAATTATCCTCTTGATACAGTCAAAATAAAGATTCATTCAGACGGATATCTTTATCGATTACATTCAAGATTCAGATACATCTTTCAGATATAATCCATATGAATATTCATTCTGACAAGCATTCTGATATCCTCCTAATGATGGCATCTTTAAGCCCATCCCAGACATTTATTGCAAATACAACATATACAAATATTATCAGATATAGCCTAACGTACGGCTCATTCTGATTCAGCCTAACGTATGGTTCCTTCAACTGTTCCAATACGGTCTAGCGTACGACCCATTTGGATATTCATCCCCTCAGATACTACCTAGCGTACGGTACGTTCTGAAATGTAGTCTAGCGTATGACTACCCCTTTTATCATCAGATACAACCTAATGGACGACTCATTCTGCTACTCAGATACGATCTAGCGTGTGATCCATTCTGATCTTTTATCCTCAGATACGGCCTAATGGATGGCTCATTCTGCAACTCAGATACGGTCTAGTGTACGACCCAGTATGGCTCTTCTCATCAGATACTACCTATCGTACGGTACATTCTGAAATGTAGTCTAGTGTACGACTACTTTTTATCGCCAGATACAGCCTAACGGACGGCTCATTCTACTACTCAGATACGATCTAGCGTACGATCCATTCTGATCTTTATTTCTCCAGATACAGCCTAACGGACGACTCACTCTGCTACTCAGATACGGTCTAGCGTATGACCCATTCTGATCCTTATCTCATCAAGTTCAGCTCACCCTAATATCACCTCATGGATGACTCATTATACGGTCTAGCGTACGACCCAGTGTGACACCCATGTCTTCAGATATGGTCTAATGTACGACGCACTCTGAAGCTCTCATCGTCAAACTTTCTGGATGGCATCTTTAAGCCCATCTCCATCAAGACTATCTTTTAATTAACCAATGCAAATTTTTGGGGCATTCTAAGTGTTCAATAATCTTCCACCTCCAGATCACGAATGACATACATACCATTCTAATTCTCTCGGTTTAAGAATATTGAACATGGGCAGCTGTCATACCCCAAAATTTGCCTGTTAATTTTTATGATAAATTGATTCATGCATGGCATTCATTTCACATTTGCATTCATTCATTAGCATACATTCTCATATAAATTATAAAATTTAATTTATTTATTATGTGATACAGATATAAAAAATAATAATGATTTGGGTTATCTGTATGATATAAATAAATTATATATATATAAATAAAATAGTTTTAATTTAATGATAAATAAAAATAGATTTGAATTTTAATTGTATAATTAAAAATTTAAATTAATTTTATTGTTAAAGCTCATTAAATTATAATAACTATTTTTTATAATTTAGTGACTCATGTTCCATTTATTCATTATTTATAATAGTATTTATTTAGTAATTCACGTTTTTACTTAATAAAAATTTATTATAAGAGTAACATTTTTTAAAAGCCCATAAATTATAAAATAATTTGGTTGATATAAGTAAGAATAATTTTGATTTTTTTTAAATGATGAAAGTAAAAATAGAAATAGGTTTAAATTTTAATTCAATTATGTAACTAAAATTTAAATTAATTTTTATTTGTTAAGAGTCATTTAAATTATTCATTATTTATAATAATATTTGTATTTAATAAATATTTATTTATAATAATAATAGATATTTAAGACCAAATTCAAACCAAAAATATATAAATAATCATAGTATTATTTATCATATGATGGTTTTGTTTTATAAAAATAATTTTGGCTTAATTTAATAACAAAATTTAAATTTGAACTTTTGAAATACCAGCCCATGCAAAATGTTAGAGCTAACTCTCCTAAATTATATGGTGAGATCCTAAAATATAGGAAGGGATCCAAATATTTAGCAAGGTTAAACCCTAATCCACACCATTATAAATACTTCATATGGCTGCAACGAGAGAGGGGGAGGACGAAAAAGAGGAGAGTTACAGCAGAAGAAGATATATAAGGCAAGGTTTGCATGATTAAAGAATTATATCTGCCATTTAATTATTATTATATGAGTGTTGTTTCTAGCATGATTATGTTTATTTCATATGCTGTTATTACATAATAATGATGACGATATAATGGTGATAATATAAATCCTTGGTTGTCTTTAACATGTATGTGTAAGGTTTGTTTTATCATTATCACTTGCAGTAAAGAGAACTAATACATGAGTAAAATAATATAAGCTTCTTGATTTGTGCATGGCTATTGTTATTATTGCATGATGATTACATATGATCTTATTTTATGTGTGCGGTTTGATATAAGATGAAGTTACAGATTTGTTGTATTCACATGAAAGAAACAGCATGAGAAAAAATAAAGTAGCTTCCGTAAGAGAGAAAGCTGTAACATGCATGGTGGTGTTATGTCAAAATGGAAAAATCCATGTAGAATTAATATATATTTTAATGAAGGCGAATAAATAACGAATGGATTAATATGGCTTGTTACTAGCTCCCCCCTCACTGCAACGTAGGGGTCTTGGGTTCGAGCCCCTAAGACCTAATTGTTAGACTAGGATATAATTTCATCTAGTTTATTAATTAAATTTTCATATATCACATAATTAATTAAATATTTTCCTCTTCTCTTTTAAAATATCTATCAATTTAGTCTAAGTTTTTCCATAAATTCATAAAAAAAAAAGTTTTTATTATTATAGACTAAAAATATTCTTAATTCATTCTTAAATTTAGTATATTTATTTCATTTGTCATGAACTTTCTATGTAATAGATTTAATTAAGATTTTTTTTATTTCTTTCTTTTTAGTTTAATTAGGTTTTATTATTTTGTATGCCCTTTTAATTTGATACTCGTTAATTAAGATTTAGATATTTTATATCCTCTTTTAAATTATGTACCCTCATCCCGAAGCCATTTAATAGCGTAGTCTTATTTTTCGCACTTTAATTTTTCCATACTGTGAATATAACTGTCTAGATATATGCTAATAGGATTGCATGGAAAGATAAATAATCGAACTTAGATAAATTAATTCAAGATAATATATCCGAATCCAATCATTTCCACACTTGCACCTCTAGGGTAACCCTCTCTTTGTTGCCTTACGATATAACGCTCATGTCCCGCGAATGTGGGGATACCCTTAGTAAAGACCCTTTCGATTAAATCATCATCATCCCTAAACAGATAAGTCATAGTCCCTTCGATCAAAAGGTCAATGTCCCTACAAGATAAATCATAGTCCCTCGAACGTTGCCTTCGAATACATGACTTTGTCCCTCGAACGTTGCCTTCGAATATATGACTTTGTCCCTCAATGACCCTTCGTTTTACTCCCTTTCCACTATAATTAATTCACCACTAAAACTCATTAATTAATTTTCTAATTAATATATTATATTAGTTATTTAAACTAGGATATAATTTCATCTAGTTTATTAATTAAATTTTCATATATCACTTAATTAATTAAAATGGGCTATTTTGAATAATACATATCTAATTATATTTTTTTTCCTCTTCTCTTTTAAAATATCTATCAATTTAGTCTAAGTTTTTCCATAAATTCATAAAAAAAAAGTTTCTATTATTATAGACTAAAAATATTCTTAATTCATTCTTAAATTTAGTTTATTTATTTCATTTGTCATGAACTTTCTATGTAATAGATTTAATTAGGTTTTTTTTTATTTCTTTCTTTTTAGTTTAATTAGGTTTTATTATTTTGTATGCCCTTTTAATTTTGTACTCGTTAATTAAGATTTAGATATTTTATATCCCTTTTAAATTATATACCCCCATCCCGAAGCCATGTAATAGCGTAGTCTTATTTTTCGCACTTTAATTTTTCCATACTGTGAATATAACTGTCTAGATGTATGCTAATAGGATTGCATGGAAAGATAAATAATCGAACTTAGATAAATTAATTCAAGATAATATATCCGAATCCAATCATTTCCACACTTGCACCTCTAGGGTAACCCTCTCTTTGTTGCCTTACGATATAACGGTCATGTCCCGCGAATGTGGGGATACCCTTAGCAAAGACCCTTTCGATTAAATCATCATCATCCCTAAACAGATAAGTCATAGTCCATTCGATCAAAAGGTCAATGTCCCTACAAGATAAATCATAGTCCCTCGAACGTTGCCTTCGAATACATGACTTTGTCCCTCGAACGTTGCCTTCGAATATATGACTTTGTCCCTCAATGACCCTTCGTTTTACTCCCTTTCCACTATAATTAATTCACCACTACAACTCATTAAATAATTTTCTAATTAATATATTATATTAGTTATTTAAACTAGGATATAAATTCATCTAGTTTATTAATTAAATTTTCATATATCACTTAATTAATTAAAATGGGCTATTTTGAATAATAAATATCTAATTATATTTTTTTTCCTCTTCTCTTTTAAAATTTCTATCAATTTAGTCTAAGTTTTTCCATAAATTCATAAAAAAAAAGTTTCTATTATTATAGACTAAAAATATTCTTAATTCATTCTTAAATTTAGTTTATTTATTTCATTTGTCATGAACTTTCTATGTAATAGATTTAATTAGGTTTTTTTTTTATTTCTTTCTTTTTAGTTTAATTAGGTTTTATTATTTTGTATGCCCTTTTAATTTTGTACTCGTTAATTAAGATTTAGATATTTTATATCCCCTTTTAAATTATATACCCCCATCCCGAAGCCATGTAATAGCGTAGTCTTATTTTTCGCACTTTAATTTTTCCATACTGTGAATATAACTGTCTAGATGTATGCTAATAGGATTGCATGGAAAGATAAATAATCGAACTTAGATAAATTAATTCAAGATAATATATCCGAATCCAATCATTTCCACACTTGCACCTCTAGGGTAACCCTCTCTTTGTTGCCTTACGATATAACGGTCATGTCCCGCGAATGTGGGGATACCCTTAGCAAAGACCCTTTCGATTAAATCATCATCATCCCTAAACAGATAAGTCATAGTCCATTCGATCAAAAGGTCAATGTCCCTACAAGATAAATCATAGTCCCTCGAACGTTGCCTTCGAATACATGACTTTGTCCCTCGAACGTTGCCTTCGAATATATGACTTTGTCCCTCAATGACCCTTCGTTTTACTCCCTTTCCACTATAATTAATTCACCACTACAACTCATTAAATAATTTTCTAATTAATATATTATATTAGTTATTTAAACTAGGATATAATTTCATCTAGTTTATTAATTAAATTTTCATATATCACTTAATTAATTAAAATGGGCTAGTTTGAATAATAAATATCTAATTATATTTTTTTTCCTCTTCTCTTTTAAAATATCTATCAATTTAGTCTAAGTTTTTCCATAAATTCATAAAAAAAAAGTTTCTATTATTATAGACTAAAAATATTCTTAATTCATTCTTAAATTTATTTTATTTATTTCATTTGTCATGAACTTTCTATGTAATAGATTTAATTAGGTTTTTTTTATTTCTTTCTTTTTAGTTTAATTAGGATTTATTATTTTGTATGCCCTTTTAATTTTGTACTCGTTAATTAAGATTTAGATATTTTATATCCCCTTTTAAATTATATACCCCCATCCCGAAGCCATGTAATAGCGTAGTCTTATTTTTCGCACTTTAATTTTTTCATACTGTGAATATAACTGTCTAGATGTATGCTAATAGGATTGCATGGAAAGATAAATAATCGAACTTAGATAAATTAATTCAAGATAATATATCCGAATCCAATCATTTCCACACTTGCACCTCTAGGGTAACCCTCTCTTTGTTGCCTTACGATATTACGGTCATGTCCCGCGAATGTGGGGATACCCTTAGCAAAGACCCTTTCGATTAAATCATCATCATCCCTAAACAATTAAGTCATAGTCCCTTCGATCAAAAGGTCAATGTCCCTACAAGATAAATCATAGTCCCTCGAACGTTGCCTTCGAATATATGACTTTGTCCCTCGATGACCCTTCGTTTTACTCCCTTTCCACTATAATTAATTCACCACTAAAACCCATTAATTAATTTTCTAATTAATATATTATATTAGTTATTTAAACTAGGATATAATTTCATCTAGTTTATTAATTAAATTTTCATATATCACTTAATTAATTAAAATGGACTATTTTGAATAGTAAATATCTAATTATATTTTTTTTCCTCTTCTCTTTTAAAATATCTATCAATTAAGTCTAAGTTTTTCCATAAATTCATAAAAAAAAAATTTCTAGTATTATAGACTAAAAATATTCTTAATTCATTCTTAAATTTAGTTTATTTATTTCATTTGTCATGAACTTTCTATGTAATAGATTTAATTAGGATTTTTTTTATTTCTTTCTTTTAGTTTAATTAGGTTTTATTATTTTGTATGCCCTTTTAATTTTGTACTCGTTAATTAAGATTTAGATATTTTATATCCCCTTTTAAATTATATACCCCCCATCCCGAAGCCATGTAATAGCGTAGTCTTATTTTTCGCACTTTAATTTTTCCATACTGTGAATATAACTGTCTAGATGTATGCTAATAGGATTGCATGGAAAGATAAATAATCGAACTTAGATAAATTAATTCAAGATAATATATCCGAATCCAATCATTTCCACACTTGCACCTCTAGGGTAACCCTCTCTTTGTTGCCTTACGATATTACGGTCATGTCCCGCGAATGTGGGGATACCCTTAGCAAAGACCCTTTCGATTAAATCATCATCATCCCTAAACAGATAAGTCATAGTCCCTTCGATCAAAAGGTCAATGTCCCTACAAAATAAATCATAGTCCCTCGAACGTTGCCTTCGAATACATGACCTTGTCCCTCGAACGTTGCCTTCGAATACATGACCTTGTCCCTCGAACGTTGCCTTCGAATATATGACTTTGTCCCTCGATGACCCTTCGTTTTACTCCCTTTCCACTATAATTAATTCACCACTAAAACCCATTAATTAATTTTCTAATTAATATATTATATTAGTTATTTAAACTAGGATATAATTTCATCTAGTTTATTAATTAAATTTTCATATATCACTTAATTAATTAAAATGGACTATTTTGAATAGTAAATATCTAATTATATTTTTTTTCCTCTTCTCTTTTAAAATATCTATCAATTTAGTCTAAGTTTTTCCATAAATTCATAAAAAAAAAAGTTTCTATTATTATAGACTAAAAATATTCTGAATTCATTCTTAAATTTAGTTTATTTATTTCATTTGTCATGAACTTTCTATGTAATAGATTTAATTAGGTTTTTTTTTATTCTTTCTTTTTAGTTTAATTAGGTTTATTATTTTGTATGCCCTTTTAATTTTGTACTCGTTAATTAAGATTTAGATATTTTATATCCCTTTTAAATTATATACCCCCATCCCGAAGCCATGTAATAGCGTAGTCTTATTTTTCGCACTTTAATTTTTCCATACTGTGAATATAACTGTCTAGATGTATGCTAATAGGATTGCATGGAAAGATAAATAATCGAACTTAGATAAATTAATTCAAGATAATATATCCGAATCCAATCATTTCCACACTTGCACCTCTAGGGTAACCCTCTCTTTGTTGCCTTACGATATTACGGTCATGTCCCGCGAATGTGGGGATACCCTTAGCAAAGACCCTTTCGATTAAATCATCATCATCCCTAAACAGATAAGTCATAGTCCCTTCGATCAAAAGGTCAATGTCCCTACAAGATAAATCATAGTCCCTCGAACGTTGCCTTCGAATACATGACTTTGTCCCTCGAACGTTGCCTTCGAATATATGACTTTGTCCCTCGATGACCCTTCGTTTTACTCCCTTTCCACTATAATTAATTCACCACTAAAACCCATTAATTAATTTTCTAATTAATATATTATATTAGTTATTTAAACTAGGATATAATTCATCTAGTTTATTAATTAAATTTTCATATATCACTTAATTAATTAAAATGGGCTATTTTGAATAATAAATATCTAATTATATTTTTTTTCCTCTTCTCTTTTAAAATATCTATCAATTTAGTCTAAGTTTTTCCATAAATTCATAAAAAAAAGTTTCTATTATTATAGACTAAAAATATTCTTAATTCATTCTTAAATTTAGTTTATTTATTTCATTTGTCATGAACTTTCTATGTAATAGATTTAATTAGGTTTTTTTTATTTCTTTCTTTTTAGTTTAATTAGGTTTTATTATTTTGTATGCCCTTTTAATTTTGTACTCGTTAATTAAGATTTAGATATTTTATATCCCCTTTTAAATTATATACCCCCCATCCCGAAGCCATGTAATAGCGTAGTCTTATTTTTCGCACTTTAATTTTTCCATACTGTGAATATAACTGTCTAGATGTATGCTAATAGGATTGCATGGAAAGATAAATAATCGAACTTAGATAAATTAATTCAAGATAATATATCCGAATCCAATCATTTCCACACTTGCACCTCTAGGGTAACCCTCTCTTTGTTGCCTTACGATATACGGTCATGTCCCGCGAATGTGGGGATACCCTTAGCAAAGACCCTTTCGATTAAATCATCATCATCCCTAAACAGATAAGTCATAGTCCCTTCGATCAAAAGGTCAATGTCCCTACAAGATAAATCATAGTCCCTCGAACGTTGCCTTCGAATACATGACCTTGTCCCTCGAACGTTGCCTTCGAATATATGACTTTGTCCCTCGATGACCATTCGTTTTACTCCCTTTCCACTATAATTAATTCACCACTAAAACTCATTAATTAATTTTCTAATTAATATATTATATTAGTTATTTAAACTAGGATATAATTTCATCTAGTTTATTAATTAAATTTTCATATATCACTTAATTAATTAAAATGGGCTATTTTGAATAATAAATATCTAATTATATTTTTTTCCTCTTCTCTTTTAAAATATCTATCAATTTAGTCTAAGTTTTTCCATAAATTCATAAAAAAAAGTTTCTATTATTATAGACTAAAAATATTCTTAATTCATTCTTAAATTTAGTTTATTTATTTCATTTGTCATGAACTTTCTATGTAATAGATTTAATTAGGTTTTTTTTTATTTCTTTCTTTTTAGTTTAATTAGGTTTTATTATTTGTATGCCCTTTTAATTTTGTACTCGTTAATTAAGATTTAGATATTTTATATCCCTTTTAAATTATATACCCCCCATCCCGAAGCCATGTAATAGCGTAGTCTAGTTATTTTTCGCACTTTAATTTTTCCATACTGTGAATATAACTGTCTAGATGTATGCTAATAGGATTGCATGGAAAGATAAATAATCGAACTTAGATAAATTAATTCAAGATAATATATCCGAATCCAATCATTTCCACACTTGCACCTCTAGGGTAACCCTCTCTTTGTTGCCTTACGATATACGGTCATGTCCCGCGAATGTGGGGATACCCTTAGCAAAGACCCTTTCGATTAAATCATCATCATCCCTAAACAGATAAGTCATAGTCCCTTCGATCAAAAGGTCAATGTCCCTACAAGATAAATCATAGTCCCTCGAACGTTGCCTTCGAATACATGACTTTGTCCCTCGAACGTTGCCTTCGAATATATGACTTTGTCCCTCGATGACCCTTCGTTTTACTCCCTTTCCACTATAATTAATTCACCACTAAAACCCATTAATTAATTTTCTAATTAATATATTATATTAGTTATTTAAACTAGGATATAATTTCATCTAGTTTATTAATTAAATTTTCATATATCACTTAATTAATTAAAATGGGCTATTTTGAATAGTAAATATCTAATTATATTTTTTTTCCTCTTCTCTTTTAAAATATCTATCAATTTAGTCTAAGTTTTTCCATAAATTCATAAAAAAAAGTTTCTATTATTATAGACTAAAAATATTCTGAATTCATTCTTAAATTTAGTTTATTTATTTCATTTGTCATGAACTTTCTATGTAATAGATTTAATTAGGTTTTTTTTATTTCTTTCTTTTTAGTTTAATTAGGATTTATTATTTTGTATGCCCTTTTAATTTTTACTCGTTAATTAAGATTTAGATATTTTATATCCCCTTTTAAATTATATACCCCCCATCCCGAAGCCATGTAATAGCGTAGTCTTATTTTTCGCACTTTAATTTTTCATACTGTGAATATAACTGTCTAGATGTATGCTAATAGGATTGCATGGAAAGATAAATAATCGAACTTAGATAAATTAATTCAAGATAATATATCCGAATCCAATCATTTCCACACTTGCACCTCTAGGGTAACCCTCTCTTGTTGCCTTACGATATTACGGTCATGTCCCGCGAATGTGGGGATACCCTTAGCAAAGACCCTTTCGATTAAATCATCATCATCCCTAAACAGATAAGTCATAGTCCCTTCGATCAAAAGGTCAATGTCCCTACAAGATAAATCATAGTCCCTCGAACGTTGCCTTCGAATATATGACTTTGTCCCTCGATGACCCTTCGTTTTACTCCCTTTCCACTATAATTAATTCACCACTAAAACCCATTAATTAATTTTCTAATTAATATATTATATTAGTTATTTAAACTAGGATATAATTTCATCTAGTTTATTAATTAAATTTTCATATATCACTTAATTAATTAAAATGGACTATTTTGAATAGTAAATATCTAATTATATTTTTTCCTCTTCTCTTTTAAAATATCTATCAATTTAGTCTAAGTTTTTCCATAAATTCATAAAAAAAAAATTTCTAGTATTATAGACTAAAAATATTCTTAATTCATTCTTAAATTTAGTTTATTTATTTCATTTGTCATGAACTTTCTATGTAATAGATTTAATTAGGATTTTTTTTATTTCTTTCTTTTTAGTTTAATTAGGTTTTATTATTTTGTATGCCCTTTTAATTTTGTACTCGTTAATTAAGATTTAGATATTTTATATCCCCTTTTAAATTATATACCCCCCATCCCGAAGCCATGTAATAGCGTAGTCTTATTTTTCGCACTTTAATTTTTCCATACTGTGAATATAACTGTCTAGATGTATGCTAATAGGATTGCATGGAAAGATAAATAATCGAACTTAGATAAATTAATTCAAGATAATATATCCGAATCCAATCATTTCCACACTTGCACCTCTAGGGTAACCCTCTCTTTGTTGCCTTACGATATTACGGTCATGTCCCGCGAATGTGGGGATACCCTTAGCAAAGACCCTTTCGATTAAATCATCATCATCCCTAAACAGATAAGTCATAGTCCCTTCGATCAAAAGGTCAATGTCCCTACAAGATAAATCATAGTCCCTCGAACGTTGCCTTCGAATACATGACCTTGTCCCTCGAACGTTGCCTTCGAATATATGACTTTGTCCCTCGATGACCCTTCGTTTTACTCCCTTTCCACTATAATTAATTCACCACTAAAACCCATTAATTAATTTTCTAATTAATATATTATATTAGTTATTTAAACTAGGATATAATTTCATCTAGTTTATTAATTAAATTTTCATATATCACTTAATTAATTAAAATGGACTATTTTGAATAGTAAATATCTAATTATATTTTTTTTCCTCTTCTCTTTTAAAATATCTATCAATTTAGTCTAAGTTTTCCATAAATTCATAAAAAAAAAAGTTTCTATTATTATAGACTAAAAATATTCTTAATTCATTCTTAAATTTAGTTTATTTATTTCATTTGTCATGAACTTTCTATGTAATAGATTTAATTAGGATTTTTTTTTTTTCTTTCTTTTTAGTTTAATTAGGTTTTATTATTTGTATGCCCTTTTAATTTTGTACTCGTTAATTAAGATTTAGATATTTTATATCCCCTTTTAAATTATATACCCCCATCCCGAAGCCATGTAATAGCGTAGTCTTATTTTTCGCACTTTAATTTTCCATACTGTGAATATAACTGTCTAGATGTATGCTAATAGGATTGCATGGAAAGATAAATAATCGAACTTAGATAAATTAATTCAAGATAATATATCCGAATCCAATCATTTCCACACTTGCACCTCTAGGGTAACCCTCTCTTTGTTGCCTTACGATATTACGGTCATGTCCCGCGAATGTGGGGATACCCTTAGCAAAGACCCTTTCGATTAAATCATCATCATCCCTAAACAGATAAGTCATAGTCCCTTCGATCAAAAGGTCAATGTCCCTACAAGATAAATCATAGTCCCTCGAACGTTGCCTTCGAATACATGACCTTGTCCCTCGAACGTTGCCTTCGAATATATGACTTTGTCCCTCGATGACCCTTCGTTTTACTCCCTTTCCACTATAATTAATTCACCACTAAAACCCATTAATTAATTTTCTAATTAATATATTATATTAGTTATTTAAACTAGGATATAATTTCATCTAGTTTATTAATTAAATTTTCATATATCACTTAATTAATTAAAATGGACTATTTTGAATAGTAAATATCTAATTATATTTTTTTTCCTCTTCTCTTTTAAAATATCTATCAATTTAGTCTAAGTTTTTCCATAAATTCATAAAAAAAAAAGTTTCTATTATTATAGACTAAAATATTCTGAATTCATTCTTAAATTTAGTTTATTTATTTCATTTGTCATGAACTTTCTATGTAATAGATTTAATTAGGTTTTTTTTATTTCTTTCTTTTTAGTTTAATTAGGATTTATTATTTTGTATGCCCTTTTAATTTTGTACTCGTTAATTAAGATTTAGATATTTTATATCGCCTTTTAAATTATATACCCCCATCCCGAAGCCATGTAATAGCGTAGTCTTATTTTTCGCACTTTAATTTTTCCATACTGTGAATATAACTGTCTAGATGTATGCTAATAGGATTGCATGGAAAGATAAATAATCGAACTTAGATAAATTAATTCAAGATAATATATCCGAATCCAATCATTTCCACACTTGCACCTCTAGGGTAACCCTCTCTTTGTTGCCTTACGATATTACGGTCATGTCCCGCGAATGTGGGGATACCCTTAGCAAAGACCCTTTCGATTAAATCATCATCATCCCTAAACAGATAAGTCATAGTCCCTTCGATCAAAAGGTCAATGTCCCTACAAGATAAATCATAGTCCCTCGAACGTTGCCTTCGAATACATGACCTTGTCCCTCGAACGTTGCCTTCGAATATATGACTTTGTCCCTCGATGACCCTTCGTTTTACTCCCTTTCCACTATAATTAATTCACCACTAAAACCCATTAATTAATTTTCTAATTAATATATTATATTAGTTATTTAAACTAGGATATAATTTCATCTAGTTTATTAATTAAATTTTCATATATCACTTAATTAATTAAAATGGACTATTTTGAATAGTAAATATCTAATTATATTTTTTTCCTCTTCTCTTTTAAAATATCTATCAATTTAGTCTAAGTTTTTCCATAAATTCATAAAAAAAAAAGTTTCTATTATTATAGACTAAAAATATTCTTAATTCATTCTTAAATTTAGTTTATTTATTTCATTTGTCATGAACTTTCTATGTAATAGATTTAATTAGGATTTTTTTTATTTCTTTCTTTTTAGTTTAATTAGGTTTTATTATTTTGTATGCCCTTTTAATTTTGTACTCGTTAATTAAGATTTAGATATTTTATATCCCCTTTAAATTATATACCCCCATCCCGAAGCCATGTAATAGCGTAGTCTTATTTTTCGCACTTTAATTTTTCCATACTGTGAATATAACTGTCTAGATGTATGCTAATAGGATTGCATGGAAAGATAAATAATCGAACTTAGATAAATTAATTCAAGATAATATATCCGAATCCAATCATTTCCACACTTGCACCTCTAGGGTAACCCTCTCTTTGTTGCCTTACGATATTACGGTCATGTCCCGCGAATGTGGGGATACCCTTAGCAAAGACCCTTTCGATTAAATCATCATCATCCCTAAACAGATAAGTCATAGTCCCTTCGATCAAAAGGTCAATGTCCCTACAAGATAAATCATAGTCCCTCGAACGTTGCCTTCGAATACATGACCTTGTCCCTCGAACGTTGCCTTCGAATATATGACTTTGTCCCTCGATGACCCTTCGTTTTACTCCCTTTCCACTATAATTAATTCACCACTAAAACCCATTAATTAATTTTCTAATTAATATATATATTAGTTATTTAAACTAGGATATAATTTCATCTAGTTTATTAATTAAATTTTCATATATCACTTAATTAATTAAAATGGACTATTTTGAATAGTAAATATCTAATTATATTTTTTTTCCTCTTCTCTTTTAAAATATCTATCAATTTAGTCTAAGTTTTTCCATAAATTCATAAAAAAAAAGTTTCTATTATTATAGACTAAAAATATTCTGAATTCATTCTTAAATTTAGTTTATTTATTTCATTTGTCATGAACTTTCTATGTAATAGATTTAATTAGGTTTTTTTTATTTCTTTCTTTTAGTTTAATTAGGTTTTATTATTTTGTATGCCCTTTTAATTTTGTACTCGTTAATTAAGATTTAGATATTTTATATCCCCTTTTAAATTATATACCCCCATCCCGAAGCCATGTAATAGCGTAGTCTTATTTTTCGCACTTTAATTTTTCCATACTGTGAATATAACTGTCTAGATGTATGCTAATAGGATTGCATGGAAAGATAAATAATCGAACTTAGATAAATTAATTCAAGATAATATATCCGAATCCAATCATTTCCACACTTGCACCTCTAGGGTAACCCTCTCTTTGTTGCCTTACGATATTACGGTCATGTCCCGCGAATGTGGGGATACCCTTAGCAAAGACCCTTTCGATTAAATCATCATCATCCCTAAACAGATAAGTCATAGTCCCTTCGATCAAAAGGTCAATGTCCCTACAAGATAAATCATAGTCCCTCGAACGTTGCCTTCGAATACATGACCTTGTCCCTCGAACGTTGCCTTCGAATATATGACTTTGTCCCTCGATGACCCTTCGTTTTACTCCCTTTCCACTATAATTAATTCACCACTAAAACCATTAATTAATTTTCTAATTAATATATTATATTAGTTATTTAAACTAGGATATAATTTCATCTAGTTTATTAATTAAATTTTCATATATCACTTAATTAATTAAAATGGACTATTTTGAATAGTAAATATCTAATTATATTTTTTTTCCTCTTCTCTTTTAAAATATCTATCAATTTAGTCTAAGTTTTTCCATAAATTCATAAAAAAAAAGTTTCTATTATTATAGACTAAAAATATTCTTAATTCATTCTTAAATTTAGTTTATTTATTTCATTTGTCATGAACTTTCTATGTAATAGATTTAATTAGGATTTTTTTTTATTTCTTTCTTTTTAGTTTAATTAGGTTTTATTATTTTGTATGCCCTTTTAATTTTGTACTCCTTAATTAAGATTTAGATATTTTATATCCCCTTTTAATTATATACCTCCCATCCCGAAGCCATGTAATAGTGTAGTCTTATTTTTCGCACTTTAATTTTTCCATACTGTGAATATAACTGTCTAGATGTATGCTAATAGGATTGCATGGAAAGATAAATAATCGAACTTAGATAAATTAATTCAAGATAATATATCCGAATCCAATCATTTCCACACTTGCACCTCTAGGGTAACCCTCTCTTTGTTGCCTTACGATATTACGGTCATGTCCCGCGAATGTGGGGATACCCTTAGCAAAGACCCTTTCGATTAAATCATCATCATCCCTAAACAGATAAGTCATAGTCCCTTCGATCAAAAGGTCAATGTCCCTACAAGATAAATCATAGTCCCTCGAACGTTGCCTTCGAATACATGACCTTGTCCCTCGAACGTTGCCTTCGAATATATGACTTTGTCCCTCGATGACCCTTCGTTTTACTCCCTTTCCACTATAATTAATTCACCACTAAAACTCATTAATTAATTTTCTAATTAATATATTATATTAGTTATTTAAACTAGGATATAATTTCATCTAGTTTATTAATTAAATTTTCATATATCACTTAATTAATTAAAATGGGCTATTTTGAATAATAAATATCTAATTATATTTTTTTTCCTCTTCTCTTTTAAAATACCTATCAATTTAGTCTAAGTTTTTCCATAAATTCATTAAAAAAAAGTTTCTATTATTATAGACTAAAAATATTCTTAATTCATTCTTAAATTTAGTTTATTTATTTCATTTGTCATGAACTTTCTATGTAATAGATTTAATTAGGATTTTTTTTTATTTCTTTCTTTTTAGTTTAATTAGGTTTTATTATTTTGTATGCCCTTTTAATTTTGTACTCGTTAATTAAGATTTAGATATTTTATATCCCCTTTTAAATTATGTACCCCCATCCCGAAGCCATGTAATAGCGTAGTCTTATTTTTCGCACTTTAATTTTTCCATACTGTGAATATAACTGTCTAGATGTATGCTAATAGGATTGCATGGAAAGATAAATAATCGAACTTAGATAAATTAATTCAAGATAATATATCCGAATCCAATCATTTCCACACTTGCACCTCTAGGGTAACCCTCTCTTTGTTGCCTTACGATATTACGGTCATGTCCCGCGAATGTGGGGATACCCTTAGCAAAGACCCTTTCGATTAAATCATCATCATCCCTAAACAGATAAGTCATAGTCCCTTCGATCAAAAGGTCAATGTCCCTACAAGATAAATCATAGTCCCTCGAACGTTGCCTTCGAATATATGACTTTGTCCCTCGATGACCCTTCGTTTTACTCCCTTTCCACTATAATTAATTCACCACTAAAACCCATTAATTAATTTTCTAATTAATATATTATATTAGTTATTTAAACTAGGATATAATTTCATCTAGTTTATTAATTAAATTTTCATATATCACTTAATTAATTAAAATGGACTATTTTGAATAGTAAATATCTAATTATATTTTTTTTCCTCTTCTCTTTTAAAATATCTATCAATTTAGTCTAAGTTTTTCCATAAATTCATAAAAAAAAAAGTTTCTATTATTATAGACTAAAAATATTCTTAATTCATTCTTAAATTTAGTTTATTTATTTCATTTGTCATGAACTTTCTATGTAATAGATTTAATTAGGATTTTTTTTATTTCTTTCTTTTTAGTTTAATTAGGTTTTATTATTTTGTATGCCCTTTTAATTTTGTACTCGTTAATTAAGATTTAGATATTTTATATCCCCTTTTAATTATATACCTCCCATCCCGAAGCCATGTAATAGCGTAGTCTTATTTTTCGCACTTTAATTTTTCCATACTGTGAATATAACTGTCTAGATGTATGCTAATAGGATTGCATGGAAAGATAAATAATCGAACTTAGATAAATTAATTCAAGATAATATATCCGAATCCAATCATTTCCACACTTGCACCTCTAGGGTAACCCTCTCTTTGTTGCCTTACGATATTACGGTCATGTCCCGCGAATGTGGGGATACCCTTAGCAAAGACCCTTTCGATTAAATCATCATCATCCCTAAACAGATAAGTCATAGTCCCTTCGATCAAAAGGTCAATGTCCCTACAAGATAAATCATAGTCCCTCGAACGTTGCCTTCGAATACATGACCTTGTCCCTCGAACGTTGCCTTCGAATATATGACTTTGTCCCTCGATGACCCTTCGTTTTACTCCCTTTCCACTATAATTAATTCACCACTAAAACCCATTAATTAATTTTCTAATTAATATATTATATTAGTTATTTAAACTAGGATATAATTTCATCTAGTTTATTAATTAAATTTTCATATATCACTTAATTAATTAAAATGGACTATTTTGAATAGTAAATATCTAATTATATTTTTTTTCCTCTTCTCTTTTAAAATATCTATCAATTTAGTCTAAGTTTTTCCATAAATTCATAAAAAAAAAAGTTTCTATTATTATAGACTAAAAATATTCTTAATTCATTCTTAAATTTAGTTTATTTATTTCATTTGTCATGAACTTTCTATGTAATAGATTTAATTAGGATTTTTTTATTTCTTCTTTTTAGTTTAATTAGGTTTTATTATTTGTATGCCCTTTTAATTTTGTACTCGTTAATTAAGATTTAGATATTTTATATCCCCTTTTAAATTATATACCCCCCATCCCGAAGCCATGTAATAGCGTAGTCTTATTTTTCGCACTTTAATTTTTCCATACTGTGAATATACTTGTCTAGATGTATGCTAATAGGATTGCATGGAAAGATAAATAATCGAACTTAGATAAATTAATTCAAGATAATATATCCGAATCCAATCATTTCCACACTTGCACCTCTAGGGTAACCCTCTCTTTGTTGCCTTACGATATTACGGTCATGTCCCGCGAATGTGGGGATACCCTTAGCAAAGACCCTTTCGATTAAATCATCATCATCCCTAAACAGATAAGTCATAGTCCCTTCGATCAAAAGGTCAATGTCCCTACAAGATAAATCATAGTCCCTCGAACGTTGCCTTCGAATACATGACCTTGTCCCTCGAACGTTGCCTTCGAATATATGACTTTGTCCCTCGATGACCATTCGTTTTACTCCCTTTCCACTATAATTAATTCACCACTAAAACTCATTAATTAATTTTCTAATTAATATATTATATTAGTTATTTAAACTAGGATATAATTTCATCTAGTTTATTAATTAAATTTTCATATATCACTTAATTAATTAAAATGGGATATTTTGAATAATAAATATCTAATTATATTTTTTTTCCTCTTCTCTTTTAAAATATCTATCAATTTAGTCTAAGTTTTTCCATAAATTCATAAAAAAAAAGTTTCTATTATTATAGACTAAAATATTCTTAATTCATTCTTAAATTTAGTTTATTTATTTCATTTGTCATGAACTTTCTATGTAATAGATTTAATTAGGATTTTTTTTTATTTCTTTCTTTTTAGTTTAATTAGGTTTTATTATTTTGTATGCCCTTTTAATTTTGTACTCGTTAATTAAGATTTAGATATTTTATATCCCCTTTTAAATTATGTACCCCCATCCCGAAGCCATGTAATAGCGTAGTCTTATTTTTCGCACTTTAATTTTTCCATACTGTGAATATAACTGTCTAGATGTATGCTAATAGGATTGCATGGAAAGATAAATAATCGAACTTAGATAAATTAATTCAAGATAATATATCCGAATCCAATCATTTCCACACTTGCACCTCTAGGGTAACCCTCTCTTTGTTGCCTTACGATATTACGGTCATGTCCCGCGAATGTGGGGATACCCTTAGCAAAGACCCTTTCGATTAAATCATCATCATCCCTAAACAGATAAGTCATAGTCCCTTCGATCAAAAGGTCAATGTCCCTACAAGATAAATCATAGTCCCTCGAACGTTGCCTTCGAATACATGACCTTGTCCCTCGAACGTTGCCTTCGAATATATGACTTTGTCCCTCGATGACCCTTCGTTTTACTCCCTTTCCACTATAATTAATTCACCACTAAAACCCATTAATTAATTTTCTAATTAAAATATTATATTAGTTTTTTAAACTAGGATATAATTTCATCTAGTTTATTAATTAAATTTTCATATATCACTTAATTAATTAAAATGGACTATTTTGAATAGTAAATATCTAATTATATTTTTTTCCTCTTCTCTTTTAAATATCTATCAATTTAGTCTAAGTTTTTCCATAAATTTATAAAAAAAAGTTTCTATTATTATAGACTAAAAATATTCTTAATTCATTCTTAAATTTAGTTTATTTATTTCATTTGTCATGAACTTTCTATGTAATAGATTTAATTAGGATTTTTTTTTATTTCTTTCTTTTTAGTTTAATTAGGTTTTATTATTTTGTATGCCCTTTTAATTTTGTACTCGTTAATTAAGATTTAGATATTTTATATCCCCTTTTAAATTATATACCCCCATCCCGAAGCCATGTAATAGCGTAGTCTTATTTTTCGCACTTTAATTTTTCCATACTGTGAATATAACTGTCTAGATGTATGCTAATAGGATTGCATGGAAAGATAAATAATCGAACTTAGATAAATTAATTCAAGATAATATATCCGAATCCAATCATTTCCACACTTGCACCTCTAGGGTAACCCTCTCTTTGTTGCCTTACGATATTACGGTCATGTCCCGCGAATGTGGGGATACCCTTAGCAAAGACCCTTTCGATTAAATCATCATCATCCCTAAACAGATAAGTCATAGTCCCTTCGATCAAAAGGTCAATCTCCCTACAAGATAAATCATAGTCCCTCGAACTTTGCCTTCGAATATATGACTTTGTCCCTCGATGACCCTTCGTTTTACTCCCTTTCCACTATAATTAATTCACCACTAAAACCCATTAATTAATTTTCTAATTAATATATTATATTAGTTATTTAAACTAGGATATAATTTCATCTAGTTTATTAATTAAATTTTCATATATCACTTAATTAATTAAAATGGACTATTTTGAATAGTAAATATCTAATTATATTTTTTTTCCTCTTCTCTTTTAAAATATCTATCAATTTTGTCTAAGTTTTTCCATGAATTTATAAAAAAAAAAAGTTTCTATTATTATAGACTAAAAATATTCTTAATTCATTCTTAAATTTAGTTTATTTATTTCATTTGTCATGAACTTTCTATGTAATAGATTTAATTAGGATTTTTTTTTATTTCTTTCTTTTTAGTTTAATTAGGTTTTATTATTTTGTATGCCCTTTTAATTTTGTACTCGTTAATTAAGATTTAGATATTTTATCCCCCTTTTAAATTATATACCCCCATCCCGAAGCCATGTAATAGCGTAGTCTTATTTTTCGCACTTTAATTTTTCCATACTGTGAATATAACTGTCTAGATGTATGCTAATAGGATTGCATGGAAAGATAAATAATCGAACTTAGATAAATTAATTCAAGATAATATATCCGAATCCAATCATTTCCACACTTGCACCTCTAGGGTAACCCTCTCTTTGTTGCCTTACGATATTACGGTCATGTCCCGCGAATGTGGGGATACCCTTAGCAAAGACCCTTTCGATTAAATCATCATCATCCCTAAACAGATAAGTCATAGTCCCTTCGATCAAAAGGTCAATGTCCCTACAAGATAAATCATAGTCCCTCGAACGTTGCCTTCGAATACATGACCTTGTCCCTCGAACGTTGCCTTCGAATATATGACTTTGTCCCTCGATGACCCTTCGTTTTACTCCCTTTCCACTATAATTAATTCACCACTAAACCCATTAATTAATTTTCTAATTAATATATTATATTAGTTATTTAAACTAGGATATAATTTCATCTAGTTTATTAATTAAATTTTCATATATCACTTAATTAATTAAAATGGACTATTTTGAATAGTAAATATCTAATTATATTTTTTTTCCTCTTCTCTTTTAAAATATCTATCAATTTAGTCTAAGTTTTTCCATAAATTCTAAAAAAAATTTCTATTATTATAGACTAAAAATATTCTTAATTCATTCTTAAATTTAGTTTATTTATTTCATTTGTCATGAACTTTCTATGTAATAGATTTAATTAGGATTTTTTTTATTTCTTTCTTTTTAGTTTAATTAGGTTTATTATTTTGTATGCCCTTTTAATTTTGTACTCGTTAATTAAGATTTAGATATTTTATATCGCCTTTTAAATTATATACCCCCATCCCGAAGCCATGTAATAGCGTAGTCTTATTTTTCGCACTTTAATTTTTCCATACTGTGAATATAACTGTCTAGATGTATGCTAATAGGATTGCATGGAAAGATAAATAATCGAACTTAGATAAATTAATTCAAGATAATATATCCGAATCCAATCATTTCCACACTTGCACCTCTAGGGTAACCCTCTCTTTGTTGCCTTACGATATTACGGTCATGTCCCGCGAATGTGGGGATACCCTTAGCAAAGACCCTTTCGATTAAATCATCATCATCCCTAAACAGATAAGTCATAGTCCCTTCGATCAAAAGGTCAATGTCCCTACAAGATAAATCATAGTCCCTCGAACGTTGCCTTCGAATACATGACCTTGTCCCTCGAACGTTGCCTTCGAATATATGACTTTGTCCCTCGATGACCCTTCGTTTTACTCCCTTTCCACTATAATTAATTCACCACTAAAACCCATTAATTAATTTTCTAATTAATATATTATATTAGTTATTTAAACTAGGATATAATTTCATCTAGTTTATTAATTAAATTTTCATATATCACTTAATTAATTAAAATGGACTATTTTGAATAGTAAATATCTAATTATATTTTTTTTCCTCTTCTCTTTTAAAATATCTATCAATTTAGTCTAAGTTTTTCCATAAATTCATAAAAAAAAAAGTTTCTATTATTATAGACTAAAAATATTCTTAATTCATTCTTAAATTTAGTTAATTATTTCATTTGTCATGAACTTTCTATGTAATAGATTTAATTAGGATTTTTTTTATTTCTTTCTTTTTAGTTTAATTAGGTTTTATTATTTTGTATGCCCTTTTAATTTTGTACTCCTTAATTAAGATTTAGATATTTTATATCCCCTTTTAAATTATATACCCCCCATCCCGAAGCCATGTAATAGCGTAGTCTTATTTTTCGCACTTTAATTTTTCCATACTGTGAATATAACTGTCTAGATGTATGCTAATAGGATTGCATGGAAAGATAAATAATCGAACTTAGATAAATTAATTCAAGATAATATATCCGAATCCAATCATTTCCACACTTGCACCTCTAGGGTAACCCTCTCTTTGTTGCCTTACGATATTACGGTCATGTCCCGCGAATGTGGGGATACCCTTAGCAAAGACCCTTTCGATTAAATCATCATCATCCCTAAACAGATAAGTCATAGTCCCTTCGATCAAAAGGTCAATGTCCCTACAAGATAAATCATAGTCCCTCGAACGTTGCCTTCGAATACATGACCTTGTCCCTCGAACGTTGCCTTCGAATATATGACTTTGTCCCTCGATGACCCTTCGTTTTACTCCCTTTCCACTATAATTAATTCACCACTAAAACCCATTAATTAATTTTCTAATTAATATATTATATTAGTTATTTAAACTAGGATATAATTTCATCTAGTTTATTAATTAAATTTTCATATATCACTTAATTAATTAAAATGGACTATTTTGAATAGTAAATATCTAATTATATTTTTTTTCCTCTTCTCTTTTAAAATATCTATCAATTTAGTCTAAGTTTTTCCATAAATTCATAAAAAAAAAGTTTCTATTATTATAGACTAAAAATATTCTTAATTCATTCTTAAATTTAGTTTATTTATTTCATTTGTCATGAACTTTCTATGTAATAGATTTAATTAGGATTTTTTTTTTATTTCTTTCTTTTTAGTTTAATTAGGTTTTATTATTTTGTATGCCCTTTTAATTTTGTACTCGTTAATTAAGATTTAGATATTTTATATCCCCTTTTAAATTATATACCCCCATCCCGAAGCCATGTAATAGCGTAGTCTTATTTTTCGCACTTTAATTTTTCCATACTGTGAATATAACTGTCTAGATGTATGCTAATAGGATTGCATGGAAAGATAAATAATCGAACTTAGATAAATTAATTCAAGATAATATATCCGAATCCAATCATTTCCACACTTGCACCTCTAGGGTAACCCTCTCTTTGTTGCCTTACGATATTACGGTCATGTCCCGCGAATGTGGGGATACCCTTAGCAAAGACCCTTTCGATTAAATCATCATCATCCCTAAACAGATAAGTCATAGTCCCTTCGATCAAAAGGTCAATGTCCCTACAAGATAAATCATAGTCCCTCGAACGTTGCCTTCGAATACATGACCTTGTCCCTCGAACGTTGCCTTCGAATATATGACTTTGTCCCTCGATGACCCTTCGTTTTACTCCCTTTCCACTATAATTAATTCACCACTAAAACCCATTAATTAATTTTCTAATTAATATATTATATTAGTTATTTAAACTAGGATATAATTTCATCTAGTTTATTAATTAAATTTTCATATATCACTTAATTAATTAAAATGGACTATTTTGAATATAAAATATCTAATTATTTTTTTTTTCCTCTTCTCTTTTAAAATATCTATCAATTTAGTCTAAGTTTTTCCATAAATTCATAAAAAAAAAAGTTTCTATTATTATAGACTAAAAATATTCTTAATTCATTCTTAAATTTAGTTTATTTATTTCATTTGTCATGAACTTTCTATGTAATAGATTTAATTAGGATTTTTTTTTATTTCTTTCTTTTTAGTTTAATTAGGTTTTATTATTTTGTATGCCCTTTTAATTTTGTACTCGTTAATTAAGATTTAGATATTTTATATCCCCTTTTAAATTATATACCCCCATCCCGAAGCCATGTAATAGCGTAGTCTTATTTTTCGCACTTTAATTTTCCATACTGTGAATATAACTGTCTAGATGTATGCTAATAGGATTGCATGGAAAGATAAATAATCGAACTTAGATAAATTAATTCAAGATAATATATCCGAATCCAATCATTTCCACACTTGCACCTCTAGGGTAACCCTCTCTTTGTTGCCTTACGATATTACGGTCATGTCCCGCGAATGTGGGGATACCCTTAGCAAAGACCCTTTCGATTAAATCATCATCATCCCTAAACAGATAAGTCATAGTCCCTTCGATCAAAAGGTCAATGTCCCTACAAGATAAATCATAGTCCCTCGAACGTTGCCTTCGAATACATGACCTTGTCCCTCGAACGTTGCCTTCGAATATATGACTTTGTCCCTCGATGACCCTTCGTTTTACTCCCTTTCCACTATAATTAATTCACCACTAAAACCATTAATTAATTTTCTAATTAATATATTATATTAGTTATTTAAACTAGGATATAATTTCATCTAGTTTATTAATTAATTTTCATATATCACTTAATTAATTAAAATGGACTATTTTGAATAGTAAATATCTAATTATATTTTTTTTTCCTCTTCTCTTTTAAATATCTATCAATTTAGTCTATGTTTTTCCATAAATTCATAAAAAAAAGTTTCTATTATTATAGACTAAAAATATTCTTAATTCATTCTTAAATTTAGTTTATTTATTTCATTTGTCATGAACTTTCTATGTAATAGATTTAATTAGGATTTTTTTTATTTCTTTCTTTTTAGTTTAATTAGGTTTTATTATTTTGTATGCCCTTTTAATTTTGTACTCGTTAATTAAGATTTAGATATTTTATATCCCCTTTTAAATTATATACCCCCCATCCCGAAGCCATGTAATAGCGTAGTCTTATTTTTCGCACTTTAATTTTTCCATACTGTGAATATAACTGTCTAGATGTATGCTAATAGGATTGCATGGAAAGATAAATAATCGAACTTAGATAAATTAATTCAAGATAATATATCCGAATCCAATCATTTCCACACTTGCACCTCTAGGGTAACCCTCTCTTTGTTGCCTTACGATATTACGGTCATGTCCCGCGAATGTGGGGATACCTTAGCAAAGACCCTTTCGATTAAATCATCATCATCCCTAAACAGATAAGTCATAGTCCCTTCGATCAAAAGGTCAATGTCCCTACAAGATAAATCATAGTCCCTCGAACGTTGCCTTCGAATACATGACCTTGTCCCTCGAACGTTGCCTTCGAATATATGACTTTGTCCCTCGATGACCCTTCGTTTTACTCCCTTTCCACTATAATTAATTCACCACTAAAACCCATTAATTAATTTTCTAATTAATATATTATATTAGTTATTTAAACTAGGATATAATTTCATCTAGTTTATTAATTAATTTTCATATATCACTTAATTAATTAAAATGGACTATTTTGAATAGTAAATATCTAATTATATTTTTTTTCCTCTTCTCTTTTAAAATATCTATCAATTTAGTCTATGTTTTTCCATAAATTCATAAAAAAAAGTTTCTATTATTATAGACTAAAAATATTCTTAATTCATTCTTAAATTTAGTTTATTTATTTCATTTGTCATGAACTTTCTATGTAATAGATTTAATTAGGATTTTTTTATTTCTTTCTTTTTAGTTTAATTAGGTTTTATTATTTTGTATGCCCTTTTAATTTTGTACTCGTTAATTAAGATTTAGATATTTTATATCCCCTTTTAAATTATATACCCCCCATCCCGAAGCCATGTAATAGCGTAGTCTTATTTTTCGCACTTTAATTTTTCCATACTGTGAATATAACTGTCTAGATGTATGCTAATAGGATTGCATGGAAAGATAAATAATCGAACTTAGATAAATTAATTCAAGATAATATATCCGAATCCAATCATTTCCACACTTGCACCTCTAGGGTAACCCTCTCTTTGTTGCCTTACGATATTACGGTCATGTCCCGCGAATGTGGGGATACCCTTAGCAAAGACCCTTTCGATTAAATCATCATCATCCCTAAACAGATAAGTCATAGTCCCTTCGATCAAAAGGTCAATGTCCCTACAAGATAAATCATAGTCCCTCGAACGTTGCCTTCGAATATATGACCTTGTCCCTCGAACGTTGCCTTCGAATATATGACTTTGTCCCTCGATGACCCTTCGTTTTACTCCCTTTCCACTATAATTAATTCACCACTAAAACCCATTAATTAATTTTCTAATTAATATATTATATTAGTTATTTAAACTGGGATATAATTTCATCTAGTTTATTAATTAAATTTTCATATATCACTTAATTAATTAAAATGGACTATTTTGAATAGTAAATATCTAATTATATTTTTTTTCCTCTTCTCTTTTAAAATATCTATCAATTTAGTCTAAGTTTTTCCATAAATTCATAAAAAAAAAGTTTCTATTATTATAGACTAAAAATATTCTTAATTCATTCTTAAATTTAGTTTATTTATTTCATTTGTCATGAACTTTCTATGTAATAGATTTAATTAGGATTTTTTTTTATTTCTTTCTTTTTAGTTTAATTAGGTTTTATTATTTTGTATGCCCTTTTAATTTTGTACTCGTTAATTAAGATTTAGATATTTTATATCCCCTTTTAAATTATATACCCCCATCCCGAAGCCATGTAATAGCGTAGTCTTATTTTTCGCACTTTAATTTTTCCATACTGTGAATATAACTGTCTAGATGTATGCTAATAGGATTGCATGGAAAGATAAATAATCGAACTTAGATAAATTAATTCAAGATAATATATCCGAATCCAATCATTTCCACACTTGCACCTCTAGGGTAACCCTCTCTTTGTTGCCTTACGATATTACGGTCATGTCCCGCGAATGTGGGGATACCCTTAGCAAAGACCCTTTCGATTAAATCATCATCATCCCTAAACAGATAAGTCATAGTCCCTTCGATCAAAAGGTCAATGTCCCTACAAGATAAATCATAGTCCCTCGAACGTTGCCTTCGAATACATGACCTTGTCCCTCGAACGTTGCCTTCGAATATATGACTTTGTCCCTCGATGACCCTTCGTTTTACTCCCTTTCCACTATAATTAATTCACCACTAAAACCCATTAATTAATTTTCTAATTAATATATTATATTAGTTATTTAAACTAGGATATAATTTCATCTAGTTTATTAATTAAATTTTCATATATCACTTAATTAATTAAAATGGACTATTTTGAATAGTAAATATCTAATTATATTTTTTTTCCTCTTCTCTTTTAAAATATCTATCAATTTAGTCTAAGTTTTTCCATAAATTCATAAAAAAAAAGTTTCTATTATTATAGACTAAAAATATTCTTAATTCATTCTTAAATTTAGTTTATTTATTTCATTTGTCATGAACTTTCTATGTAATAGATTTAATTAGGATTTTTTTTTTTCTTTCTTTTTAGTTTAATTAGGTTTTATTATTTTGTATGCCCTTTTAATTTTGTACTCGTTAATTAAGATTTAGATATTTTATATCCCCTTTTAAATTATATACCCCCCATCCCGAAGCCATGTAATAGCGTAGTCTTATTTTTCGCACTTTAATTTTTCCATACTGTGAATATAACTGTCTAGATGTATGCTAATAGGATTGCATGGAAAGATAAATAATCGAACTTAGATAAATTAATTCAAGATAATATATCCGAATCCAATCATTTCCACACTTGCACCTCTAGGGTAACCCTCTCTTTGTTGCCTTACGATATTACGGTCATGTCCCGCGAATGTGGGGATACCCTTAGCAAAGACCCTTTCGATTAAATCATCATCATCCCTAAACAGATAAGTCATAGTCCCTTCGATCAAAAGGTCAATGTCCCTACAAGATAAATCATAGTCCCTCGAACGTTGCCTTCGAATACATGACCTTGTCCCTCGAACGTTGCCTTCGAATATATGACTTTGTCCCTCGATGACCCTTCGTTTTACTCCCTTTCCACTATAATTAATTCACCACTAAAACCCATTAATTAATTTTCTAATTAATATATTATATTAGTTATTTAAACTAGGATATAATTTCATCTAGTTTATTAATTAAATTTTCATATATCACTTAATTAATTAAAATGGACTATTTTGAATAGTAAATATCTAATTATATTTTTTTTCCTCTTCTCTTTTAAAATATCTATCAATTTAGTCTATGTTTTTCCATAAATTCATAAAAAAAAGTTTCTATTATTATAGACTAAAAATATTCTTAATTCATTCTTAAATTTAGTTTATTTATTTCATTTGTCATGAACTTTCTATGTAATAGATTTAATTAGGATTTTTTTTATTTCTTTCTTTTTAGTTTAATTAGGTTTTATTATTTTGTATGCCCTTTTAATTTTGTACTCGTTAATTAAGATTTAGATATTTTATCCCCTTTTAAATTATACCCCCCATCCCGAAGCCATGTAATAGCGTAGTCTTATTTTTCGCACTTTAATTTTTCCATACTGTGAATATAACTGTCTAGATGTATGCTAATAGGATTGCATGGAAAGATAAATAATCGAACTTAGATAAATTAATTCAAGATAATATATCCGAATCCAATCATTTCCACACTTGCACCTCTAGGGTAACCCTCTCTTTGTTGCCTTACGATATTACGGTCATGTCCCGCGAATGTGGGGATACCCTTAGCAAAGACCCTTTCGATTAAATCATCATCATCCCTAAACAGATAAGTCATAGTCCCTTCGATCAAAAGGTCAATGTCCCTACAAGATAAATCATAGTCCCTCGAACGTTGCCTTCGAATACATGACCTTGTCCCTCGAACGTTGCCTTCGAATATATGACTTTGTCCCTCGATGACCCTTCGTTTTACTCCCTTTCCACTATAATTAATTCACCACTAAAACCCATTAATTAATTTTCTAATTAATATATTATATTAGTTATTTAAACTAGGATATAATTTCATCTAGTTTATTAATTAAATTTTCATATATCACTTAATTAATTAAAATGGACTATTTTGAATAGTAAATATCTAATTATATTTTTTTTCCTCTTCTCTTTTAAAATATCTATCAATTTAGTCTATGTTTTTCCATAAATTCATAAAAAAAAGTTTCTATTATTATAGACTAAAAATATTCTTAATTCATTCTTAAATTTAGTTTATTTATTTCATTTGTCATGAACTTTCTATGTAATAGATTTAATTAGGATTTTTTTTATTTCTTTCTTTTTAGTTTAATTAGGTTTTATTATTTTGTATGCCCTTTTAATTTTGTACTCGTTAATTAAGATTTAGATATTTTATATCCCCTTTTAAATTATATACCCCCCATCCCGAAGCCATGTAATAGCGTAGTCTTATTTTTCGCACTTTAATTTTTCCATACTGTGAATATAACTGTCTAGATGTATGCTAATAGGATTGCATGGAAAGATAAATAATCGAACTTAGATAAATTAATTCAAGATAATATATCCGAATCCAATCATTTCCACACTTGCACCTCTAGGGTAACCCTCTCTTTGTTGCCTTACGATATTACGGTCATGTCCCGCGAATGTGGGGATACCCTTAGCAAAGACCCTTTCGATTAAATCATCATCATCCCTAAACAGATAAGTCATAGTCCCTTCGATCAAAAGGTCAATGTCCCTACAAGATAAATCATAGTCCCTCGAACGTTGCCTTCGAATACATGACCTTGTCCCTCGAACGTTGCCTTCGAATATATGACTTTGTCCCTCGATGACCCTTCGTTTTACTCCCTTTCCACTATAATTAATTCACCACTAAAACCCATTAATTAATTTTCTAATTAATATATTATATTAGTTATTTAAACTAGGATATAATTTCATCTAGTTTATTAATTAAATTTTCATATATCACTTAATTAATTAAAATGGACTATTTTGAATAGTAAATATCTAATTATATTTTTTTTTCCTCTTCTCTTTTAAAATATCTATCAATTTAGTCTAAGTTTTTCCATAAATTCATTAAAAAAAAAGTTTCTATTATTATAGACTAAAAATATTCTTAATTCATTCTTAAATTTAGTTTATTTATTTCATTTGTCATGAACTTTCTATGTAATAGATTTAATTAGGATTTTTTTTTATTTCTTTCTTTTTAGTTTAATTAGGTTTTATTATTTTGTATGCCCTTTTAATTTTGTACTCGTTAATTAAGATTTAGATATTTTATATCCCCTTTTAAATTATATACCCCCCATCCCGAAGCCATGTAATAGCGTAGTCTTATTTTTCGCACTTTAATTTTTCCATACTGTGAATATAACTGTCTAGATGTATGCTAATAGGATTGCATGGAAAGATAAATAATCGAACTTAGATAAATTAATTCAAGATAATATATCCGAATCCAATCATTTCCACACTTGCACCTCTAGGGTAACCCTCTCTTTGTTGCCTTACGATATTACGGTCATGTCCCGCGAATGTGGGGATACCCTTAGCAAAGACCCTTTCGATTAAATCATCATCATCCCTAAACAGATAAGTCATAGTCCCTTCGATCAAAAGGTCAATGTCCCTACAAGATAAATCATAGTCCCTCGAACGTTGCCTTCGAATACATGACCTTGTCCCTCGAACGTTGCCTTCGAATATATGACTTTGTCCCTCGATGACCCTTCGTTTTACTCCCTTTCCACTATAATTAATTCACCACTAAAACCCATTAATTAATTTTCTAATTAATATATTATATTAGTTATTTAAACTAGGATATAATTTCATCTAGTTTATTAATTAAATTTTCATATATCACTTAATTAATTAAAATGGACTATTTTGAATAGTAAATATCTAATTATATTTTTTTTCCTCTTCTCTTTTAAAATATCTATCAATTTAGTCTAAGTTTTTCCATAAATTCATAAAAAAAGTTTTTCTATTATTATAGACTAAAATATTCTTAATTCATTCTTAAATTTAGTTTATTTATTTCATTTGTCATGAACTTTCTATGTAATAGATTTAATTAGGATTTTTTTTATTTCTTTCTTTTTAGTTTAATTAGGTTTTATTATTTTGTATGCCCTTTTAATTTTGTACTCGTTAATTAAGATTTAGATATTTTATATCCCCTTTTAAATTATATACCCCCATCCCGAAGCCATGTAATAGCGTAGTCTTATTTTTCGCACTTTAATTTTTCCATACTGTGAATATAACTGTCTAGATGTATGCTAATAGGATTGCATGGAAAGATAAATAATCGAACTTAGATAAATTAATTCAAGATAATATATCCGAATCCAATCATTTCCACACTTGCACCTCTAGGGTAACCCTCTCTTTGTTGCCTTACGATATTACGGTCATGTCCCGCGAATGTGGGGATACCCTTAGCAAAGACCCTTTCGATTAAATCATCATCATCCCTAAACAGATAAGTCATAGTCCCTTCGATCAAAAGGTCAATGTCCCTACAAGATAAATCATAGTCCCTCGAACGTTGCCTTCGAATACATGACCTTGTCCCTCGAACGTTGCCTTCGAATATATGACTTTGTCCCTCGATGACCCTTCGTTTTACTCCCTTTCCACTATAATTAATTCACCACTAAAACCCATTAATTAATTTTCTAATTAATATATTATATTAGTTATTTAAACTAGGATATAATTTCATCTAGTTTATTAATTAAATTTTCATATATCACTTAATTAATTAAAATGGACTATTTTGAATAGTAAATATCTAATTATATTTTTTTTTCCTCTTCTCTTTTAAAATATCTATCAATTTAGTCTAAGTTTTTCCATAAATTCATAAAAAAAAGTTTCTATTATTATAGACTAAAAATATTCTTAATTCATTCTTAAATTTAGTTTATTTATTTCATTTGTCATGAACTTTCTATGTAATAGATTTAATTAGGATTTTTTTTTATTTCTTTTTTTTTAGTTTAATTAGGTTTTATTATTTTGTATGCCCTTTTAATTTTGTACTCGTTAATTAAGATTTAGATATTTTATATCCCCTTTTAAATTATATACCCCCATCCCGAAGCCATGTAATAGCGTAGTCTTATTTTTCGCACTTTAATTTTTCCATACTGTGAATATAACTGTCTAGATGTATGCTAATAGGATTGCATGGAAAGATAAATAATCGAACTTAGATAAATTAATTCAAGATAATATATCCGAATCCAATCATTTCCACACTTGCACCTCTAGGGTAACCCTCTCTTTGTTGCCTTACGATATTACGGTCATGTCCCGCGAATGTGGGGATACCCTTAGCAAAGACCCTTTCGATTAAATCATCATCATCCCTAAACAGATAAGTCATAGTCCCTTCGATCAAAAGGTCAATGTCCCTACAAGATAAATCATAGTCCCTCGAACGTTGCCTTCGAATACATGACCTTGTCCCTCGAACGTTGCCTTCGAATATATGACTTTGTCCCTCGATGACCCTTCGTTTTACTCCCTTTCCACTATAATTAATTCACCACTAAAACCCATTAATTAATTTTCTAATTAATATATTATATTAGTTATTTAAACTAGGATATAATTTCATCTAGTTTATTAATTAAATTTTCATATATCACTTAATTAATTAAATGGACTATTTTGAATAGTAAATATCTAATTATATTTTTTTTCCTCTTCTCTTTTAAAATATCTATCAATTTAGTCTAAGTTTTTCCATAAATTCATAAAAAAAAAGTTTCTATTATTATAGACTAAAAATATTCTTAATTCATTCTTAAATTTAGTTTATTTATTTCATTTGTCATGAACTTTCTATGTAATAGATTTAATTAGGATTTTTTTTTATTTCTTTCTTTTTAGTTTAATTAGGTTTATTATTTTGTATGCCCTTTTAATTTTGTACTCGTTAATTAAGATTTAGATATTTTATATCCCCTTTTAAATTATGTACCCCCATCCCGAAGCCATGTAATAGCGTAGTCTTATTTTTCGCACTTTAATTTTTCCATACTGTGAATATAACTGTCTAGATGTATGCTAATAGGATTGCATGGAAAGATAAATAATCGAACTTAGATAAATTAATTCAAGATAATATATCCGAATCCAATCATTTCCACACTTGCACCTCTAGGGTAACCCTCTCTTTGTTGCCTTACGATATTACGGTCATGTCCCGCGAATGTGGGGATACCCTTAGCAAAGACCCTTTCGATTAAATCATCATCATCCCTAAACAGATAAGTCATAGTCCCTTCGATCAAAAGGTCAATGTCCCTACAAGATAAATCATAGTCCCTCGAACGTTGCCTTCGAATACATGACCTTGTCCCTCGAACGTTGCCTTCGAATATATGACTTTGTCCCTCGATGACCCTTCGTTTTACTCCCTTTCCACTATAATTAATTCACCACTAAAACCCATTAATTAATTTTCTAATTAATATATTATATTAGTTATTTAAACTAGGATATAATTTCATCTAGTTTATTAATTAAATTTTCATATATCACTTAATTAATTAAAATGGACTATTTTGAATAGTAAATATCTAATTATATTTTTTTTCCTCTTCTCTTTTAAAATATCTATCAATTTAGTCTAAGTTTTTCCATAAATTCATAAAAAAAAAGTTTCTATTATTATAGACTAAAAATATTCTTAATTCATTCTTAAATTTAGTTTATTTATTTCATTTGTCATGAACTTTCTATGTAATAGATTTAATTAGGATTTTTTTTTTATTCTTTCTTTTTAGTTTAATTAGGTTTTATTATTTTGTATGCCCTTTTAATTTTGTACTCGTTAATTAAGATTTAGATATTTTATATCCCCTTTTAAATTATATACCCCCCATCCCGAAGCCATGTAATAGCGTAGTCTTATTTTTCGCACTTTAATTTTTCCATACTGTGAATATAACTGTCTAGATGTATGCTAATAGGATTGCATGGAAAGATAAATAATCGAACTTAGATAAATTAATTCAAGATAATATATCCGAATCCAATCATTTCCACACTTGCACCTCTAGGGTAACCCTCTCTTTGTTGCCTTACGATATTACGGTCATGTCCCGCGAATGTGGGGATACCCTTAGCAAAGACCCTTTCGATTAAATCATCATCATCCCTAAACAGATAAGTCATAGTCCCTTCGATCAAAAGGTCAATGTCCCTACAAGATAAATCATAGTCCCTCGAACGTTGCCTTCGAATACATGACCTTGTCCCTCGAACGTTGCCTTCGAATATATGACTTTGTCCCTCGATGACCCTTCGTTTTACTCCCTTTCCACTATAATTAATTCACCACTAAAACCCATTAATTAATTTTCTAATTAATATATTATATTAGTTATTTAAACTAGGATATAATTTCATCTAGTTTATTAATTAAATTTTCATATATCACTTAATTAATTAAAATGGACTATTTTGAATAGTAAATATCTAATTATATTTTTTTTTCCTCTTCTCTTTTAAAATATCTATCAATTTAGTCTAAGTTTTTCCATAAATTTAAAAAAAAAGTTTCTATTATTATAGACTAAAAATATTCTTAATTCATTCTTAAATTTAGTTTATTTATTTCATTTGTCATGAACTTTCTATGTAATAGATTTAATTAGGATTTTTTTTTTATTTCTTTCTTTTTAGTTTAATTAGGTTTTATTATTTTGTATGCCCTTTTAATTTTGTACTCGTTAATTAAGATTTAGATATTTTATATCCCCTTTTAAATTATATACCCCCCATCCCGAAGCCATGTAATAGCGTAGTCTTATTTTTCGCACTTTAATTTTTCCATACTGTGAATATAACTGTCTAGATGTATGCTAATAGGATTGCATGGAAAGATAAATAATCGAACTTAGATAAATTAATTCAAGATAATATATCCGAATCCAATCATTTCCACACTTGCACCTCTAGGGTAACCCTCTCTTTGTTGCCTTACGATATTACGGTCATGTCCCGCGAATGTGGGGATACCCTTAGCAAAGACCCTTTCGATTAAATCATCATCATCCCTAAACAGATAAGTCATAGTCCCTTCGATCAAAAGGTCAATGTCCCTACAAGATAAATCATAGTCCCTCGAACGTTGCCTTCGAATACATGACCTTGTCCCTCGAACGTTGCCTTCGAATATATGACTTTGTCCCTCGATGACCCTTCGTTTTACTCCCTTTCCACTATAATTAATTCACCACTAAAACCCATTAATTAATTTTCTAATTAATATATTATATTAGTTATTTAAACTAGGATATAATTTCATCTAGTTTATTAATTAAATTTTCATATATCACTTAATTAATTAAAATGGACTATTTTGAATAGTAAATATCTAATTATTTTTTTTTCCTCTTCTCTTTTAAAATATCTATCAATTTAGTCTAAGTTTTTCCATAAATTCATAAAAAAAAGTTTCTATTATTATAGACTAAAATATTCTTAATTCATTCTTAAATTTAGTTTATTTATTTCATTTGTCATGAACTTTCTATGTAATAGATTTAATTAGGATTTTTTTTTTTATTTCTTTCTTTTAGTTTAATTAGGTTTTATTATTTTGTATGCCCTTTTAATTTTGTACTCGTTAATTAAGATTTAGATATTTTATATCCCCTTTTAAATTATATACCCCCATCCCGAAGCCATGTAATAGCGTAGTCTTATTTTTCGCACTTTAATTTTTCCATACTGTGAATATAACTGTCTAGATGTATGCTAATAGGATTGCATGGAAAGATAAATAATCGAACTTAGATAAATTAATTCAAGATAATATATCCGAATCCAATCATTTCCACACTTGCACCTCTAGGGTAACCCTCTCTTTGTTGCCTTACGATATTACGGTCATGTCCCGCGAATGTGGGGATACCCTTAGCAAAGACCCTTTCGATTAAATCATCATCATCCCTAAACAGATAAGTCATAGTCCCTTCGATCAAAAGGTCAATGTCCCTACAAGATAAATCATAGTCCCTCGAACGTTGCCTTCGAATACATGACCTTGTCCCTCGAACGTTGCCTTCGAATATATGACTTTGTCCCTCGATGACCCTTCGTTTTACTCCCTTTCCACTATAATTAATTCACCACTAAAACCCATTAATTAATTTTCTAATTAATATATTATATTAGTTATTTAAACTAGGATATAATTTCATCTAGTTTATTAATTAAATTTTCATATATCACTTAATTAATTAAAATGGACTATTTTGAATAGTAAATATCTAATTATATTTTTTTTTCCTCTTCTCTTTTAAAATATCTATCAATTTAGTCTAAGTTTTTCCATAAATTCATTAAAAAAAAAAAGTTTCTATTATTATAGACTAAAAATATTCTTAATTCATTCTTAAATTTAGTTTATTTATTTCATTTGTCATGAACTTTCTATGTAATAGATTTAATTAGGATTTTTTTTTTATTTCTTTCTTTTTAGTTTAATTAGGTTTTATTATTTTGTATGCCCTTTTAATTTTGTACTCGTTAATTAAGATTTAGATATTTTATATCCCCTTTTAAATTATGTACCCCCATCCCGAAGCCATGTAATAGCGTAGTCTTATTTTTCGCACTTTAATTTTTCCATACTGTGAATATAACTGTCTAGATGTATGCTAATAGGATTGCATGGAAAGATAAATAATCGAACTTAGATAAATTAATTCAAGATAATATATCCGAATCCAATCATTTCCACACTTGCACCTCTAGGGTAACCCTCTCTTTGTTGCCTTACGATATTACGGTCATGTCCCGCGAATGTGGGGATACCCTTAGCAAAGACCCTTTCGATTAAATCATCATCATCCCTAAACAGATAAGTCATAGTCCCTTCGATCAAAAGGTCAATGTCCCTACAAGATAAATCATAGTCCCTCGAACGTTGCCTTCGAATACATGACCTTGTCCCTCGAACGTTGCCTTCGAATATATGACTTTGTCCCTCGATGACCCTTCGTTTTACTCCCTTTCCACTATAATTAATTCACCACTAAAACCCATTAATTAATTTTCTAATTAATATATTATATTAGTTATTAAACTAGGATATAATTTCATCTAGTTTATTAATTAAATTTTCATATATCACTTAATTAATTAAAATGGACTATTTTGAATAGTAAATATCTAATTATATTTTTTTTTCCTCTTCTCTTTTAAAATATCTATCAATTTAGTCTAAGTTTTTCCATAAATTCATAAAAAAAAAGTTTCTATTATTATAGACTAAAAATATTCTTAATTCATTCTTAAATTTAGTTTATTTTTTTCATTTTTCATGAACTTTCTATTTATTTAATTAGGATTTTTTTTTTTTTTTTTTTTTTTTTTTTTTTTTTTTTTTTTTTTTTTTTTTTTGTTTTTTTTTTTTTCTCTTTAATTATTTTTTATATTTTTTATTTATATTTTTTTTACCCCCCTCCCCAAGCCATGTAATAGCGTAGTCTTATTTTTCGCACTTTAATTTTTACATACTGTGAATATAACTGTCTAGATGTATGCTAATAGGATTGCATGGAAAGATAAATAATCGAACTTAGATAAATTAATTCAAGATAATATATCTATATCCAAATCCATTCATTCCAACACTTGCACCTCTAGCCTTGGTAACGGTACTCTTTGTTGCCTTACGATTTTAGGGTCATATCCCGCGAATGTGGGGATACCTTAGCAAAGACCCTTTCGATTAAATCATCATCATCCCTAAACAGATAAGTCATAGTCCCTTCGATCAAAAAAGTCAATGTCCCTAAAAGAAAAATCATAGTCCCCCATACGTTCCCTTCGAACTACACGACCTTGTCCTTCCAACGTTGCCTTCCAATATATGACTTTGTCCCTCGATGACCCTTCGTTTTCCCCCTTTCCACTAAATTATTCGCCACTACAACCCCTTTTTATATTTCTAATTAATATTTTATATTTTAATTAAACTAGGATATAATTTTATCTAGTTTTTTAATTAAATTTTCATATTTCATTAAATTAATTAAATTGGACTATTTTGAATGGGAAGTAAATATCTAATTATATTTTTTTTTTTTTCTTTTTTTAAATATCTATCAATTTAGTCTAAGTTTTTCCATAATTCATAAAAAAAAAGTTTCTATTATTATAGACTAAAAATATTCTTAATTCATTCTTAAATTTAGTTTATTTATTTCATTTGTCATGAACTTTCTATGTAATAGATTTAATTAGGATTTTTTTTTATTTCTTTCTTTTTAGTTTAATTAGGTTTTATTATTTTGTATGCCCTTTTAATTTTGTACTCGTTAATTAAGATTTAGATATTTTATATCCCCTTTTAAATTATATACCCCCCATCCCGAAGCCATGTAATAGCGTAGTCTTATTTTTCGCACTTTAATTTTTCCATACTGTGAATATAACTGTCTAGATGTATGCTAATAGGATTGCATGGAAAGATAAATAATCGAACTTAGATAAATTAATTCAAGATAATATATCCGAATCCAATCATTTCCACACTTGCACCTCTAGGGTAACCCTCTCTTTGTTGCCTTACGATATTACGGTCATGTCCCGCGAATGTGGGGATACCCTTAGCAAAGACCCTTTCGATTAAATCATCATCATCCCTAAACAGATAAGTCATAGTCCCTTCGATCAAAAGGTCAATGTCCCTACAAGATAAATCATAGTCCCTCGAACGTTGCCTTCGAATACATGACCTTGTCCCTCGAACGTTGCCTTCGAATATATGACTTTGTCCCTCGATGACCCTTCGTTTTACTCCCTTTCCACTATAATTAATTCACCACTAAAACCCATTAATTAATTTTCTAATTAATATATTATATTAGTTATTTAAACTAGGATATAATTTCATCTAGTTTATTAATTAAATTTTCATATATCACTTAATTAATTAAAATGGACTATTTTGAATAGTAAATATCTAATTATATTTTTTTTTCCTCTTCTCTTTTAAAATATCTATCAATTTAGTCTAAGTTTTTCCATAAATTCATAAAAAAAAGTTTCTATTATTATAGACTAAAAATATTCTTAATTCATTCTTAAATTTAGTTTATTTATTTCATTTGTCATGAACTTTCTATGTAATAGATTTAATTAGGATTTTTTTTTATTTCTTTTTTTTTAGTTTAATTAGGTTTTATTATTTTGTATGCCCTTTTAATTTTGTACTCGTTAATTAAGATTTAGATATTTTATATCCCCTTTTAAATTATATACCCCCCATCCCGAAGCCATGTAATAGCGTAGTCTTATTTTTCGCACTTTAATTTTTCCATACTGTGAATATAACTGTCTAGATGTATGCTAATAGGATTGCATGGAAAGATAAATAATCGAACTTAGATAAATTAATTCAAGATAATATATCCGAATCCAATCATTTCCACTTGCACCTCTAGGGTAACCCTCTCTTTGTTGCCTTACGATATTACGGTCATGTCCCGCGAATGTGGGGATACCCTTAGCAAAGACCCTTTCGATTAAATCATCATCATCCCTAAACAGATAAGTCATAGTCCCTTCGATCAAAAGGTCAATGTCCCTACAAGATAAATCATAGTCCCTCGAACGTTGCCTTCGAATACATGACCTTGTCCCTCGAACGTTGCCTTCGAATATATGACTTTGTCCCTCGATGACCCTTCGTTTTACTCCCTTTCCACTATAATTAATTCACCACTAAAACCCATTAATTATTTTCTAATTAATATATTATTTAGTTATTTAAACTAGGATATAATTTCATCTAGTTTATTAATTAAATTTTCATATATCACTTAATTAATTAAAATGGACTATTTTGAATAGTAAATATCTAATTATATTTTTTTTCCTCTTCTCTTTTAAAATATCTATCAATTTAGTCTAAGTTTTTCCATAAATTCATAAAAAAAAGTTTCTATTATTATAGACTAAAAATATTCTTAATTCATTCTTAAATTTAGTTTATTTATTTCATTTGTCATGAACTTTCTATGTAATAGATTTAATTAGGATTTTTTTTATTTCTTTCTTTTTAGTTTAATTAGGTTTTATTATTTTGTATGCCCTTTTAATTTTGTACTCGTTAATTAAGATTTAGATATTTTATATCCCCTTTTAATTATATACCCCCCATCCCGAAGCCATGTAATAGTGTAGTCTTATTTTTCGCACTTTAATTTTTCGATACTTTGAATATAACTATCTAGATGTATGCTAATAGGATTGCATGGAAAGATAAATAATCGAACTTAGATAAATTAATTCAAGATAATATATCCGAATCCAATCATTTCCACACTTGCACCTCTAGGGTAACCCTCTCTTTGTTGCCTTACGATATTACGGTCATGTCCCGCGAATGTGGGGATACCCTTAGCAAAGACCCTTTCGATTAAATCATCATCATCCCTAAACAGATAAGTCATAGTCCCTTCGATCAAAAGGTCAATGTCCCTACAAGATAAATCATAGTCCCTCGAACGTTGCCTTCGAATACATGACCTTGTCCCTCGAACGTTGCCTTCGAATATATGACTTTGTCCCTCGATGACCCTTCGTTTTACTCCCTTTCCACTATAATTAATTCACCACTAAAACCCATTAATTAATTTTCTAATTAATATATTATATTAGTTATTTAAACTAGGATATAATTTCATCTAGTTTATTAATTAAATTTTCATATATCACTTAATTAATTAAAATGGACTATTTTGAATAGTAAATATCTAATTATATTTTTTTTCCTCTTCTCTTTTAAAATATCTATCAATTTAGTCTAAGTTTTTCCATAAATTCATAAAAAAAAAGTTTCTATTATTATAGACTAAAAATATTCTTAATTCATTCTTAAATTTAGTTTATTTATTTCATTTGTCATGAACTTTCTATGTAATAGATTTAATTAGGATTTTTTTTATTTCTTTCTTTTTAGTTTAATTAGGTTTTATTATTTTGTATGCCCTTTTAATTTTGTACTCGTTAATTAAGATTTAGATATTTTATATCCCCTTTTAAATTATGTACCCCCATCCCGAAGCCATGTAATAGCGTAGTCTTATTTTTCGCACTTTAATTTTTCCATACTGTGAATATAACTGTCTAGATGTATGCTAATAGGATTGCATGGAAAGATAAATAATCGAACTTAGATAAATTAATTCAAGATAATATATCCGAATCCAATCATTTCCACACTTGCACCTCTAGGGTAACCCTCTCTTTGTTGCCTTACGATATTACGGTCATGTCCCGCGAATGTGGGGATACCCTTAGCAAAGACCCTTTCGATTAAATCATCATCATCCCTAAACAGATAAGTCATAGTCCCTTCGATCAAAAGGTCAATGTCCCTACAAGATAAATCATAGTCCCTCGAACGTTGCCTTCGAATACATGACCTTGTCCCTCGAACGTTGCCTTCGAATATATGACTTTGTCCCTCGATGACCCTTCGTTTTACTCCCTTTCCACTATAATTAATTCACCACTAAAACCCATTAATTAATTTTCTAATTAATATATTATATTAGTTATTTAAACTAGGATATAATTTCATCTAGTTTATTAATTAAATTTTCATATATCACTTAATTAATTAAAATGAGATTTTGAATAGTAAATATCTAATTATATTTTTTTTCTCTCTCTTTCTTTTAAATATCTATCAATTTAGTCTAAGTTTTTCCATAAATTCATAAAAAAAAAGTTTCTATTATTATAGACTAAAATATTCTTAATTCATTCTTAAATTTAGTTTATTTATTTCATTTGTCATGAACTTTCTATGTAATAGATTTAATTAGGATTTTTTTATTTCTTTCTTTTTAGTTTAATTAGGTTTTATTATTTTGTATGCCCTTTTAATTTTGTACTCGTTAATTAAGATTTAGATATTTTATATCCCCTTTTAAATTATATACCCCCATCCCGAAGCCATGTAATAGCGTAGTCTTATTTTTCGCACTTTAATTTTTCCATACTGTGAATATAACTGTCTAGATGTATGCTAATAGGATTGCATGGAAAGATAAATAATCGAACTTAGATAAATTAATTCAAGATAATATATCCGAATCCAATCATTTCCACACTTGCACCTCTAGGGTAACCCTCTCTTTGTTGCCTTACGATATTACGGTCATGTCCCGCGAATGTGGGGATACCCTTAGCAAAGACCCTTTCGATTAAATCATCATCATCCCTAAACAGATAAGTCATAGTCCCTTCGATCAAAAGGTCAATGTCCCTACAAGATAAATCATAGTCCCTCGAACGTTGCCTTCGAATACATGACCTTGTCCCTCGAACGTTGCCTTCGAATATATGACTTTGTCCCTCGATGACCCTTCGTTTTACTCCCTTTCCACTATAATTAATTCACCACTAAAACCCATTAATTAATTTTCTAATTAATATATTATATTAGTTATTTAAACTAGGATATAATTTCATCTAGTTTATTAATTAAATTTTCATATATCACTTAATTAATTAAAATGGACTATTTTGAATAGTAAATATCTAATTATATTTTTTTCCTCTTCTCTTTTAAAATATCTATCAATTTAGTCTAAGTTTTTCCATAAATTCATAAAAAAAAAAGTTTCTATTATTATAGACTAAAAATATTCTTAATTCATTCTTAAATTTAGTTTATTTATTTCATTTGTCATGAACTTTCTATGTAATAGATTTAATTAGGATTTTTTTTATTTCTTTCTTTTTAGTTTAATTAGGTTTTATTATTTTGTATGCCCTTTTAATTTTGTACTCGTTAATTAAGATTTAGATATTTTATATCCCCTTTTAAATTATATACCCCCATCCCGAAGCCATGTAATAGCGTAGTCTTATTTTTCGCACTTTAATTTTTCCATACTGTGAATATAACTGTCTAGATGTATGCTAATAGGATTGCATGGAAAGATAAATAATCGAACTTAGATAAATTAATTCAAGATAATATATCCGAATCCAATCATTTCCACACTTGCACCTCTAGGGTAACCCTCTCTTTGTTGCCTTACGATATTACGGTCATGTCCCGCGAATGTGGGGATACCCTTAGCAAAGACCCTTTCGATTAAATCATCATCATCCCTAAACAGATAAGTCATAGTCCCTTCGATCAAAAGGTCAATGTCCCTACAAGATAAATCATAGTCCCTCGAACGTTGCCTTCGAATACATGACCTTGTCCCTCGAACGTTGCCTTCGAATATATGACTTTGTCCCTCGATGACCCTTCGTTTTACTCCCTTTCCACTATAATTAATTCACCACTAAAACCCATTAATTAATTTTCTAATTAATATATTATATTAGTTATTTAAACTAGGATATAATTTCATCTAGTTTATTAATTAAATTTTCATATATCACTTAATTAATTAAAATGGACTATTTTGAATAGTAAATATCTAATTATTTTTTTTCCTCTTCTCTTTTAAAATATCTATCAATTTAGTCTAAGTTTTTCCATAAATTCATAAAAAAAAAGTTTCTATTATTATAGACTAAAAATATTCTTAATTCATTCTTAAATTTAGTTTATTTATTTCATTTGTCATGAACTTTCTATGTAATAGATTTAATTAGGATTTTTTTTATTTCTTTCTTTTTAGTTTAATTAGGTTTTATTATTTTGTATGCCCTTTTAATTTTGTACTCGTTAATTAAGATTTAGATATTTTATATCCCCTTTTAAATTATATACCCCCCATCCCGAAGCCATGTAATAGCGTAGTCTTATTTTTCGCACTTTAATTTTTCCATACTGTGAATATAACTGTCTAGATGTATGCTAATAGGATTGCATGGAAAGATAAATAATCGAACTTAGATAAATTAATTCAAGATAATATATCCGAATCCAATCATTTCCACACTTGCACCTCTAGGGTAACCCTCTCTTTGTTGCCTTACGATATTACGGTCATGTCCCGCGAATGTGGGGATACCCTTAGCAAAGACCCTTTCGATTAAATCATCATCATCCCTAAACAGATAAGTCATAGTCCCTTCGATCAAAAGGTCAATGTCCCTACAAGATAAATCATAGTCCCTCGAACGTTGCCTTCGAATACATGACCTTGTCCCTCGAACGTTGCCTTCGAATATATGACTTTGTCCCTCGATGACCCTTCGTTTTACTCCCTTTCCACTATAATTAATTCACCACTAAAACCCATTAATTAATTTCTAATTAATATATTATATTAGTTATTTAAACTAGGATATAATTTCATCTAGTTTATTAATTAAATTTTCATATATCACTTAATTAATTAAAATGGACTATTTTGAATAGTAAATATCTAATTATATTTTTTTTCCTCTTCTCTTTTAAAATATCTATCAATTTAGTCTAAGTTTTTCCATAAATTCATAAAAAAAAAAGTTTCTATTATTATAGACTAAAAATATTCTTAATTCATTCTTAAATTTAGTTTATTTATTTCATTTGTCATGAACTTTCTATGTAATAGATTTAATTAGGATTTTTTTTATTTCTTTCTTTTTAGTTTAATTAGGTTTTATTATTTTGTATGCCCTTTTAATTTTGTACTCGTTAATTAAGATTTAGATATTTTATATCCCCTTTTAAATTATGTACCCCCATCCCGAAGCCATGTAATAGCGTAGTCTTATTTTTCGCACTTTAATTTTTCCATACTGTGAATATAACTGTCTAGATGTATGCTAATAGGATTGCATGGAAAGATAAATAATCGAACTTAGATAAATTAATTCAAGATAATATATCTCGAATCCAATCATTTCCACACTTGCACCTCTAGGGTAACCCTCTCTTTGTTGCCTTACGATATTACGGTCATGTCCCGCGAATGTGGGGATACCCTTAGCAAAGACCCTTTCGATTAAATCATCATCATCCCTAAACAGATAAGTCATAGTCCCTTCGATCAAAAGGTCAATGTCCCTACAAGATAAATCATAGTCCCTCGAACGTTGCCTTCGAATACATGACCTTGTCCCTCGAACGTTGCCTTCGAATATATGACTTTGTCCCTCGATGACCCTTCGTTTTACTCCCTTTCCACTATAATTAATTCACCACTAAAACCCATTAATTAATTTTCTAATTAATATATTATATTAGTTATTTAAACTAGGATATAATTTCATCTAGTTTATTAATTAAATTTTCATATATCACTTAATTAATTAAAATGGACTATTTGAATAGTAAATATCTAATTATATTTTTTTCCTCTTCTCTTTTAAAATATCTATCAATTTAGTCTAAGTTTTCCATAAATTCATAAAAAAAAAGTTTCTATTATTATAGACTAAAAATATTCTTAATTCATTCTTAAATTTAGTTTATTTATTTCATTTGTCATGAACTTTCTATGTAATAGATTTAATTAGGATTTTTTTTTATTTCTTTCTTTTTAGTTTAATTAGGTTTTATTATTTTGTATGCCCTTTTAATTTTGTACTCGTTAATTAAGATTTAGATATTTTATATCCCCTTTTAAATTATATACCCCCCATCCCGAAGCCATGTAATAGCGTAGTCTTATTTTTCGCACTTTAATTTTTCCATACTGTGAATATAACTGTCTAGATGTATGCTAATAGGATTGCATGGAAAGATAAATAATCGAACTTAGATAAATTAATTCAAGATAATATATCCGAATCCAATCATTTCCACACTTGCACCTCTAGGGTAACCCTCTCTTTGTTGCCTTACGATATTACGGTCATGTCCCGCGAATGTGGGGATACCCTTAGCAAAGACCCTTTCGATTAAATCATCATCATCCCTAAACAGATAAGTCATAGTCCCTTCGATCAAAAGGTCAATGTCCCTACAAGATAAATCATAGTCCCTCGAACGTTGCCTTCGAATACATGACCTTGTCCCTCGAACGTTGCCTTCGAATATATGACTTTGTCCCTCGATGACCCTTCGTTTTACTCCCTTTCCACTATAATTAATTCACCATTAAAACCCATTAATTATTTTTCTAATTAATATATTATATTAGTTATTTAAACTAGGATATAATTTCATCTAGTTTATTAATTAAATTTTCATATATCACTTAATTAATTAAAATGGACTATTTTGAATAGTAAATATCTAATTATATTTTTTTTCCTCTTCTCTTTTAAAATATCTATCAATTTAGTCTATGTTTTTCCATAAATTCATAAAAAAAAAGTTTCTATTATTATAGACTAAAAATATTCTTAATTCATTCTTAAATTTAGTTTATTTATTTCATTTGTCATGAACTTTCTATGTAATAGATTTAATTAGGATTTTTTTTTATTTCTTTCTTTTTAGTTTAATTAGGTTTTATTATTTTGTATGCCCTTTTAATTTTGTACTCGTTAATTAAGATTTAGATATTTAGTATCCCCTTTTAAATTATATACCCCCCATCCCGAAGCCATGTAATAGCGTAGTCTTATTTTTCGCACTTTAATTTTCCATACTGTGAATATAACTGTCTAGATGTATGCTAATAGGATTGCATGGAAAGATAAATAATCGAACTTAGATAAATTAATTCAAGATAATATATCCGAATCCAATCATTTCCACACTTGCACCTCTAGGGTAACCCTCTCTTTGTTGCCTTACGATATTACGGTCATGTCCCGCGAATGTGGGGATACCCTTAGCAAAGACCCTTTCGATTAAATCATCATCATCCCTAAACAGATAAGTCATAGTCCATTCGATCAAAAGGTCAATGTCCCTACAAGATAAATCATAGTCCCTCGAACGTTGCCTTCGAATACATGACCTTGACCCTCGAACGTTGCCTTCGAATATATGACTTTGTCCCTCGATGACCCTTCGTTTTACTCCCTTTCCACTATAATTAATTCACCACTAAAACCCATTAATTAATTTTCTAATTAATATATTATATTAGTTATTTAAACTAGGATATAATTTCATCTAGTTTATTAATTAAATTTTCATATATCACTTAATTAATTAAAATGGACTATTTTGAATAGTAAATATCTAATTATATTTTTTTTTACTCTTCTCTTTTAAAATATCTATCAATTTAGACTAAGTTTTTCCATAAATTCATAAAAAAAAAAGTTTCTATTATTATAGACTAAAAATATTCTTAATTCATTCTTAAATTTAGTTTATTTATTTCATTTGTCATGAACTTTCTATGTAATAGATTTAACTAGGATTTTTTTTTCTTTCTTTTTTAGTTTAATTAGGTTTTATTATTTTGTATGCCCTTTTAATTTTGTACTCGTTAATTAAGATTTAGATATCTTATATCCCCTTTTAAATTATATACCCCCCATCCCGAAGCCATGTAATAGCGTAGTCTTATTTTTCGCACTTTAATTTTTCCATACTGTGAATATAACTGTCTAGATGTATGCTAATAGGATTGCATGGAAAGATAAATAATCGAACTTAGATAAATTAATTCAAGATAATATATCCGAATCCAATCATTTCCACACTTGCACCTCTAGGGTAACCCTCTCTTTGTTGCCTTACGATATTACGGTCATGTCCCGCGAATGTGGGGATACCCTTAGCAAAGACCCTTTCGATTAAATCATCATCATCCCTAAACAGATAAGTCATAGTCCATTCGATCAAAAGGTCAATGTCCCTACAAGATAAATCATAGTCCCTCGAACGTTGCCTTCGAATACATGACCTTGTCCCTCGAACGTTGCCTTCGAATATATGACTTTGTCCCTCGATGACCCTTTGTTTTACTCCCTTTCCTCTATAATTAATTCACCACTAAAACCCATTAATTAATTTTCTAATTAATATATTATTTTAGTTATTTAAACTAGGATATAATTTTATCTAGTTTATTAATTAAATTTTCATATATCACTTAATTAATTAAAATGGGCTATTTTGAATAATAAATATCTAATTATATTTTTTTTCCTCTTCTCTTTTAAAATATCTATCAATTTAGTCTAAGTTTTTCCATAAATTCATTAAAAAAAAGTTTCTATTATTATAGACTAAAAATATTCTTAATTCATTCTTAAATTTAGTTTATTTATTTCATTTGTCATGAACTTTCTATGTAATAGATTTAATTAGGATTTATTTTTATTTCTTTCTTTTTAGTTTAATTAGGTTTTATTATTTTGTATGCCCTTTTAATTTTGTACTCGTTAATATTGATTTAGATATTTTATATCCCCTTTTAAATTATGTACCCCCATCCCGAAGCCATGTAATAGCGTAGTCTTATTTTTCGCACTTTAATTTTTCCATACTGTGAATATAACTGTCTAGATGTATGCTAATAGGATTGCATGGAAAGATAAATAATCGAACTTAGATAAATTAATTCAAGATAATATATCTGAATCCAATCATTTCCACACTTGCACCTCTAGGGTAACCCTCTCTTTGTTGCCTTACGATATTACGGTCATGTCCCGCGAATGTGGGGATACCCTTAGCAAAGACCCTTTCGATTAAATCATCATCATCCCTAAACAGATAAGTCATAGTCCCTTCGATCAAAAGGTCAATGTCCCTACAAGATAAATCATAGTCTCTCGAACGTTGCCTTCGAATACATGACCTTGTCCCTCGAACGTTGTCTTCGAATATATGACTATGTCTCTCGATGACCATTCGTTTTACTCCCTTTCCACTATAATTAATTCAACACTAAAACTCATTAATTAATTTTCTAATTAATATATTATATTAGTTATTTAAACTAGGATATAATTTCATCTAGTTTATTAATTAAATTTTCATATATCACTTAATTAATTAAAATGAGATATTTTGAATAATAAATATCTAATTATATTTTTTTTCCTCTTCTCTTTTAAAATATCTATCAATTTAGTCTAAGTTTTTCCATAAATTCATTAAAAAAAAAAGTTTCTATTATTATAGACTAAAAATATTCTTAATTCATTCTTAAATTTAGTTTATTTATTTCATTTGTCATGAACTTTCTATGTTATAGATTTAATTAGGATTTTTTTTATTTCTTTCTTTTTAGTTTAATTAGGTTTTATTATTTTGTATGCCCTTTTAATTTTGTACTCGTTAATTAAGATTTAGATATTTTATATCCCCTTTTAAATTATGTACCCCCATCCCGAAGCCATGTAATAGCGTAGTCTTATTTTTCGCACTTTAATTTTTCCATATTGTGAATATAACTGTCTAGATGTATGCTAATAGGATTGCATGGAAAGATAAATAATCGAACTTAGATAAATTAATTCAAGATAATATATCCGAATCCAATCATTTCCACACTTGCACCTCTAGGGTAACCCTCTCTTTGTTGCCTTACGATATTACGGTCATGTCCCGCGAATGTGGGGATACCTTTAGCAAAGACCCTTTCGATTAAATCATCATCATCCCTAAACAGATAAGTCATAGTCCCTTCGATCAAAAGGTCAATGTCCCTACAAGATAAATCATAGTCCCTCGAACTTTGCCTTCGAATATATGACTTTGTCCCTCGATGACCCTTCGTTTTACTCCCTTTCCACTATAATTAATTCACCACTAAAACCCATTAATTAATTTTCTAATTAATATATTATATTAGTTATTTAAACTAGGATATAATTTCATCTAGTTTATTAATTAAATTTTCATATATCACTTAATTAATTAAAATGGACTATTTTGAATAGTAAATATCTAATTATATTTTTTTCCTCTTCTCTTTTAAAATATCTATCAATTTAGTCTAAGTTTTTCCATAAATTCATAAAAAAAAAGTTTCTATTATTATAGACTAAAAATATTCTTAATTCATTCTTAAATTTAGTTTATTTATTTCATTTGTCATGAACTTTCTATGTAATAGATTTAATTAGGATTTTTTTTATTTCTTTCTTTTTAGTTTAATTGGGTTTTATTATTTTGTATGCCCTTTTAATTTTGTACTCCTTAATTAAGATTTAGATATTTTATATCCCCTTTTAAATTATATACCCCCATCCCGAAGCCATGTAATAGCGTAGTCTTATTTTTCGCACTTTAATTTTTCCACAATGTGAATATAACTGTCTAGATGTATGCTAATAGGATTGCATGGAAAGATAAATAATCGAACTTAGATAAATTAATTCAAGATAATATATCCGAATCCAATCATTTCCACACTTGCACCTCTAGGGTAACCCTCTCTTTGTTGCCTTACGATATTACGGTCACGTCCCGCGAATGTGGGGATACCCTTAGCAAAGACCCTTTCGATTAAATCATCATCATCCCTAAACAGATAAGTCATAGTCCCTTCGATCAAAAGGTCAATGTCCCTACAAGATAAATCATAGTCCCTCGAATGTTGCCTTCGAATACATGACCTTGTCCCTCGGACGTTGCCTTCGAATATATGACTTTGGCCCTCGATGACCCTTCATTGTAGCCTACGATTAAATGATGATCGTCTCTTCGAATGCTAAGGTATCCTTACAAATGTTGCCTTCAATGACCAATCGACGACCCCACGATGTCTCTTTACATCCAAAGGATAAGACTACTTACTTCTCAATAGTAAGGACAGTTTTACCCTCCTAAGGATAGGAAATACCTATAAAGACCTTGGTTAGGTATAACTCTTAAATGCTTATTCATAGGTTAAAATACTTTTCACACCTCACACTTTTCAAAACATCTTTTAGAAAATCACCACTTGGTATACATTCGCACCAGAATCATCGCCGAGTTATACTTTTCTAAACATCTTTCAAAATCAAACGAGATAAACACTTTGTATACATTAGTACAAGAATCATTACAAAGTTAAACTCTCCTTTAAAAATATTTTCTAAAGACACCACATTTCTCAAACACTTTCTCAAACAAGGAAAACATAAGTGAGTTAAGCAATTAAGAGCCCATGGATAACCATGGATACAAAGGGTGCTAACACCTTCCCTTTGTATAATGTACCTCCCGAACTCAAAATCTAATCAAGGTCTTTCCTGTTCTTTTCCGCCTTTCCTTATTGGATAAAAGAAAAGTCAGCGGCGACTCTTGCTATCCGCAACATAGCTTTTCAAAGCAAAAACACAAAGTCAGTTCACCGTATCACACTTGTCTTGGATAACTTCCTGTTAGGAATCTCCAAAATCTTTGATTGGATGAATTTCTTATGAGAAATATCCAAAACTGTCAGATTTATTCTGAAGTGTCAGGTCATGTCTGAACCTATTGATAAAACATACTTTGAATATTCCCTAGTATCCTTTTCCCAGTAATTTGTCATCCCTAGTGAGTCCTCACCCATTGCCTTTGACATTTCCTCTGAATCACCACCATTGTATCTCCATCATTCCCCACAGATCTGTCCATCATCCATCATAAAAAAATCATGTTAAGGTTCATCTCACATCATAACCCCAGCGAACAAAAAAATCATTCATGCATGCATAACATACCGTATCTTGTCATCGGCATTTAGGGACAAAATTTGAGTCTTCTGTATTTAAATATCTTTCACAAAGATACTATGAGGATTGTCATCTCTCATACCATTTGGTAAAACTATTTAAATAGGGGCAACTATCATACCTGAATTTTGACCCTGAATCGCCGAATCAAAGCATTCATCGAATCGTTAACATCATATGTATATCATAACATTCACTTTGTCTCGTACAATGTCCAAATTGTCAGTCAGAATATTTTTTCGGAATTTACAGACAGACCAGTCAAATTGAATCTCAAATGTGCGTAAAATCAATGGACGGAAAATTTTAAAATCGAGCTTGCAGACGTCAATTATATTAATCTAGGTTTCATGTAGTTTAATCTGGCATTCTCGTTTTATTTTTTGACTACTATTTTGGTCGCATTTTGATCAGTCTGAGCCTTTTTATCGATCAAAATTTATTTCAAAATTAAATCAAACGTTGTATATTTCCGAGAAGTTTATTTCATGCTGATCATTTTGACACAGTCAAATTATTTTTTCGGGTATTTTTGTGTCCAATTTTTATTTATTTTGAGTCCTTTTATTTTTGCATTTTTGTCAAAGTGTTTAGAAAAAATAAATAGAATTATTGGTGTCTTTATTTTAATTTAATTTTAATTATTTTGTAGTGTTTGATTTTATTTAGTTTTAACTAATTATATATATTTTTGTCTCTAAATTAAGAACTAAGGACTTTTGTGGAATTTAAAAAATTAGAAAATCCTACGAAGGAGGTGAGCGCCATGAATCTCACTTTTCTAAAATTTATCAAAGGCTATGAAACCATAAAACTGATACGGTACCGTTGTTCCACCGGATAAGGATTTTCTTATTAGGACACTTTCTGGGTTTACGTTTGTTTTATATTATATTGGTGGTGTTTTGGTACCTCTTTCTTATATTGTTTTTTTTGGATTTCACGGTACACATATATACATATTTGGTTTATATATATACTCAGTAATATGATTGAATTAAAGACCCGTGTTCTAGAAATAGCAAAAATCAAATAATCCAATATGATATAGTCTTTAAGTTACAGGTGGTAGAAGATAATAATTGTTTTTTCAGATAAATTGCTAAATATCTTATTCAATGTTTTTATCAGAGGGGTGGAGGCATCTATTTTGGAATTCGGGGCTATATTTTACTACTTTGATATTTGGTAGTGTATTTTAAGAATGGAGGACTAGGGATTTTGATCTTTGTTTTTTTTATTTTCTTTCTTCAATTTCTTTTATAATTATTATAAATAATTTTCTTTAATTAATGTTGTTTTGTTTGAGTTTTTCTAGTTCGGTAACGATGCGGAATTTGTTGTGCAGTGTGTGGGTGTTTTATGTTTTTCTTATTTTTTTTTATTTTTACGGTTACGCTGGATTTGATGTAAAAAATATTGTTACACTGCTGGATCGATGTTATTTTTATTTATGTTTTGGTTATGTTGTTCGGATCGAATCATGTCGATACGATGTTTGCATATTTTTGTGCATGATGCGTGACATTTGTGTTAGTTCAATCCGGTTGCGATGATCGCATTCTTGCGTTAGCAACATTGTTTATTTTTTAGCATGTTAATTTTACTTTTGCTTTGCATTTCTTTTGGATAAATTTAGATCCACACGATTTCGATCCATATTGCGATGATCACGTTAAGTGTAGCAAACTATTGGTTGACTTTATCGATTTATGTGCGATACTTTTAATTGATTATCATTGTATTTCGATCTTGTACATGTGTTTGATGGTTTAGCATAGCGACGGTCCGCTTTTTTGTGCGCTTACTAATTCACGTTTCAATTTACAATTTTGTGTTTTAATTTGATTTTTATTATATTATTATTTATTGATCCGACTTGCGATGATCGCTTACGCGTTAGCAATTTGCTATTTCGATTTGTGCTAATTTTTCAACGATCTAACATCGTTATGTTGAGATCCGATTTAATTTCTTATGGTAGCTTTGCACGTCTTCGCGTACGCGACTTTGATCCACGTCTTTGCGTCATGATTTTAATTCATGCACTTTCCCTTTCGCTTTACTTTTTCGATTCATTTTTTGTGGATGTGTAATGTAAATATTGTGTATGCTCTTGTACTTTTTTTTAATTAATTTTTTTTATCATTGTTGAATGCTTGTACGTTCATTCGGTTCTTGTGTTGTTTGATTTATGCCTTGTGCTTGAGTTTGCGTCACTACACTTGAACTTGCACCCCTTTGTGATCCAAATCACACCCTTCCCGTTAGCATTTGTATCCATCATATTTAACCATTCACATTCAAATCATTTTTCAAACCATAAAACCACTTCAACCTTTTTTTATAACCATAAACAAACCTCAATCAACGTCGAATGTATTTTTCCAATCAAACTTCAAAAATACATAAAAATATTCAAAACACTTTTTTTAATAAAGATGAAAATAAAACGAGGTGAATACCACGAGCTCCTAAGACTAGGACTCGTGATGGATATCTCGCTAATCCAAGCTCTTGTCATCGCCAAAAATACATCAAACTCATTCAAACTTTTTTTGCCTTTTGGCACAACCTAAAAACCTTTTCAGAAACGAAAGACATTTTGTCTTAAGCAGATGAAAAACAATGTTTCATCCACAACTGTTGAGTTGAGATGAGTGGCGTGAATGTGATTTGTAAATTCATTCAATGTGGTGAAAATGTCTGCTTCTTACTTTTTTTGGGTAAAACAATATTTTTCGTCGATTAATACAAGATAACTTTCGTTAAAATTGACCAACAAACAAACTTTTTTTACCTAGAACTACGTATGCCTTGACTTCTCTTTTGAGATACGTAGGAGCAAGATTGAGAAATCTTGTCAGACCCACTAATAAAAAATAAACCTTTTGTCCTCTTCTTTACTCTCTTAATAACTCGAGAATCCTAAATTATAAACAAACACTAACACGTACAACTAACCAAACGGTTCCCGTTGAGTACAACGGACGTGAGGGGTGCTAATACCTTTCTCTTGCGTAACCGACTCCCGAACCCTGATATTGGTTGCGATGACCTTATCCTTGTCCTTCTTTAGGGGTTTTATTCGACATTTTCCATTTTCCTCTATGGGAATAAATAAAGATCGATGGCGACTATGTTAAGTCCATCTCGCGAGTGTGCTATTGTGCTTCACGAGGTCGTTCTCATTTTTCGAGGTACGACACCATGTTAAGAACGACTGAGTAGAATCTGAAGTCAAAAGGGAAGTCCATTCTGATGATCAGAGATGGAAAGAGATAGAACAAAAGACCCACCAAGCAGAGTGGTAAAGGGAAAGGCAAGGAAGTTTCCAAACCCAAACCCACAGCTTCTGCTTTAAAGCCTAGTGGAGGAATAGCAAAGGAAGACACATGCTTCCATTACGGTAAGACCAAACACTGGAAGAGAAACTTCCCAAAGTACATGGAAGATAAGAAGAATGAAGTAGAGACTTCAACTTCAGGTATTTTTGTTATTGAAATTAATTTATCTACTTCTGCATCATGGGTATTAGATACTGCATGCGGTTCTCACATTTGTACCAATGTGCAGGAGCTAAAAAGGAGTAGAGATTTGGAAAAAGATGAAGTTGACCAACGAGTTGGAAATGGAGAAAAGGTTGTTGCTTTATCCATAAGAACTTATGTATTAACTTTACCTAGTGGTTTAATAATTCAATTAAAGAACTGTTATTATGTACCAGCAATTAGCAGGAATATTATTTCCGTTTCTTGTTTGGAGAAGTTTGGTTCTTAATTCATAATAAAGAAAAATTGTTGCTCCATTTATTTGAATGATATATTCTATGCTACTGCACAAATGAACAATGGACTATACATCCTTGATCTTGAAATTCCTATTTATAACGTTAATACTAAAAGGATGAAATCTAATGAGTTAAATCCGACTTAGTTTGGCATTGTCGATTAGGCCACATAAATGAAAAACGCATTTCCAAATTCCATAAAGATGGACATTTGGACTCTTTTGATTATGAATCATATGAGACATGAAGATCTTGTTTAATTGGAAAGATGATAAAGTCTTCATTCACAGGAAAAGGTGAAAGAGCTAATGATCTTTTGGCCCTCATACATACTGATGTATATGGACCACTTAACATACCAGCCAAAGGAGGTTTTCAGTACTTCATCACATTTAATGATGATTTCAGTAGATATGGTTATGTGTATTTAATGAAACACAAATCAGAGTCCTTTGAAAATTTTAAGGAATTCAAGAATGAAGTACAAAACCAACTAGGTAAGAATATTAAAACTCTTTGATCAGATTGAGGTGGTGAATATTTAAGCCTAGAGTTTGATGACCATCTGAAAGAGTGTGGGATTCTATCCCAACTTACTCCTCCTGGAACAACCCAATAGAACGGTGTATCTGAGAGAAGAAATCGAACCTTGTTAGACATGGTCTAATCCATGATGAGTCACGCCGATCTTCCAAACTCCTTTTGGGGACATGCATTATTGACAACAACTTACACACTTAACCGTGTTCCATCCAAAAAGGTTGAGAAGACACCATATGAGATATGGAGTGGTAAGCAACCACATATGTCTTATATTAAGATTTGGGGTTGCGAAGTTTATGTGAAACGATAAATTTTAACTAAGGTTGAGCCAAAATATGAAAAATGCTTATTTGTGGGGTATCCTAAAGAAAAAAGAGGGTATTATTTCTACAATCCTTCTGAGGGCAAAGTGTTTGCCGCACGAACTGGAGTCTTCTAATAAGCAAATTTTATTTACAAAGGAATCAGTGGGAGGAAAGTAGAGCTTGAAGAAATTCAAGAATCACAAAGCATTGATACACCTATGGAGGAATTAGAGTAGGAAACACAAGTAGTTGTGGAAGAGAAACCTGCTCAAGTAGAACAAGACCAACGTAGGTCAAGTAGGATACGTCACCTACCTGAGAGATATGGATATATCATAACTGATCAAGGTGATGCATTACTCATGGATTAAGATGAGTATGTGACCTACCAAGAGGCAATAATTGGTCCTGAGTTTGAGAAGTGGCTAGAAGCCATGAAATCTGAAATGGATTCCATGTACACAAACCAGGTTTGGACCTTGGTAGAGCCTCCTGTAGGAGTTAAACCTATAGGATGCAAGTGGGTCTTTAAAAAGAAGACTTACATGGATGGTAAGGTACATACCTATAAGGTAAAACTGGTTGCAAAAGGATATAAACAAATTCATGGGGTTGACTATGATGAAACCTTTTCACCAGTTGTAATGCTTAAATTTGTTTGGATTTTACTTGCTATTGCTGCATATCATGATTATGAAATATGGAAGATGGATGTCAAAACTGATTTCCTTAATGGGAATCTTCTTGAGGATGTGTACATGACACAACCTAAAGGATTTGACATACCATAAGAAGCCCAAAAGATATGCAAGTTACAGAGATCAATCTATGGATTGAAGTAAGCTTCTAGAAGCTGGAATCTTCGTTTTGATGAAACAGTAAAACAATATGGATTCATCATGAATGAAGATGATCCTTGTGTCTACAAGAAGGTTAGTGGGAGCATGATCGTCTTCCTGGTATTATATGTAGATGACATATTACTCATTGGAAACGATGTCCCTACCCTGCAATAAGTAAAAACCTGGTTGGGGAAATGCTTTACTATGAAGGACCTAGGTGAAACAACCTATATATTAGGAATCAAGATCTATAGAGATAGATCATAAAAATTGCTTTGCCTAAGTCAGAGTACATACATAGACAAAATGCTGAGACACTTTAATATGCATGATTCAAGAAAGGATTCATACTTATGCAACATGCCCAGTGTCTATCAAAAACACAATCCCCTTTGTCACACCCCAATTTTGGCCCTGAAATTTTTCCATCATTCATTCATTTTTCTTTTCTCCTCATGACCATTTCATTTGGTCATGAGTCTACCCACTGACTTGTTTGTTTAGACTTATCATCAACCTTATTCCATAAATCTTTGGGCCTCGCCATGTTGTCTCGAGATGGAGTGATTATTTTCCCTTGGTCAAGCAAGACATGGGACCTTTGATCATGTGATAAAATCAATTATTGCTTTGGTGTAATAACCAGTCAAGTTGCACTGAGAAGCTTACACCCAGAAACATGTGATGGATCAAGTGTGTAAAAGGGTGTGGGGCAATATGTTTTACACATCTTTGAGTTTATTTGCTTTGGGTAAGAACAGAGTAAGAGGCTTCGTGACTGCATTTGGGAGATGATCAACTTAATGAAAAGGAACATAATGGAGTAAAGTCACTTGAGACTTTTGTTCAATTGGTTTTTATTTAGTTTAACTTTAAGATTCAATGTTGTTGTTACCAGCATCGTTGGTTCAAGCTCACTTTTGTGATATAGTCAGTAGAAATCCCAATTTACATTATTTGAATGTCTATTGAATCAATGGCAGCTGCTAAGGATCTTGATACTAGTTCTATAGTGCAAACACGGTATCTGGTGCCGGTGTTGGTACCTCTGGTTCGAGTTCCAGTCGTGTTGGTCTGATAGCCGGCATGAATGTTGGGGTAGTGAGTACAGTTGGTCTCGACCGGACTTTGCTACATACTATGTAGGAAAAGAAGAGGTGCATAAAGATAACAAATTGAAAGTTGCAATCCAGGCGTTTGTTTTACTTAAAAGGTCACAAAGTAATCAAATCGTGATTGATACAATTAGTGCTAACATGGAAGTCACCTGCTAGAATATCCCAGCTGGAAAATGAACAGGAACTGAACCTAGGGCATATCAAAGAAAGTAATTGGCTCGTGAAGCATTTTCTTCTTGAACATTTACAATATCCATTATTTAGTTTCTCATTCAACTCAGTTTCTCATTCAACTCATCTTGTGGAGTGTTTGATTGACTCTTTTGAGTTTCTGTTGGATATGTAATTTAAGTGCTTTTTGTTCAATTACACAATACAATGTATACAAAATTCATAAATTCTTCGAAATGTAAATTCTTTTTCTGGATTCATTCACTTGTTCTTCACTATTAGCATGGAGAGAAGCTTCAATTTGATGATCTTGAGAATGTTCCCGCATTTTTCTTGTTGTGTCATAATTATCCTAGGATGTATGTTCCTGCCAACAACAGTGGAAAGCAAATCATAAGTTCGTCCCAAGCATACCGTATATACAAAGAAGTTGGCACTCGGGTTTTGTTACAATAAGAGGGGGATTACCTTTTGTTTTAAGTGATGATTCGTTTGAATTTAGCCTTGAAGAACCTTTAGCTTTCGCAGTATAAAGTCTTCAAAGCTTGCACTGCCGGCGACCTCTTGTGGACAACTGTTGAAGCATTGAGAATTGAGAAAGAATACCTTGCTGCTGTTGTTAATTTTGCCGTCAAATGCGAGGCCGCCTAGTGATGTCAGTAATTTAACCGCTGCAGCTCCAACAACTCTAAGGGCTACATCAATATCCTGCAATCCTGCACCAATTTCTTTGCACGGATGCACAACACGATGTTCATTATTACAAAATGATACGTAATTATTTTCTGTTACCTGCTTCATGAAAGCTTTCATATCACAGGCAAGGCCTACCTCAACTTCCTGCAGAGTTGTACCAGTTTCTTTGCACGGATGCACGGTTGCATTTTCTCTGTCGGCAGAACTTTCATCTCTTGCTCCTCCGTCAAAATTTAAGGACTTTCTACAGGAAGTTTTCGCAGATTCTGGCATCATTTTTCCCGGCAAGTCTCCGGATATTTCAGTAGGAGTGAAAAACTTGTGTATCTTCTGGTAAAAACATGGAACTGTTTGATGCATGCTTAACCGGAGTGTTTAAATCACAAGAAGTACAACATCAGTCCAAGCTTCTAGAAACAATTTTCTCTCTTACATCAAAACCACTTGCAAAACTAGCCACCAGGATCAGCGAGCTTCATGAAAACTTCAGTCAGAAACATGAAATGCATAGTTGGACAGAAAGATTTAGGCTTTGGCTAAAGGAACTGTCAGCTAATATTACTCAAATACACCTGCAAAAGAATTAACGATTAACTCCAATAGCATTCAAAGGCACTCACTGTAATATGTGTTGAGAACAAATTTCATCGTATCCGGTTAAGATTAACTGCCTTAGATCATAGACATGATTTTGCTGCACCTGATTAAACAAATAACAAGACATCGAGAATTGCGTCTTCATTCCAACAACAACGGCTTCACTTGCGCATCAAAGCTATGTTCGAACTCCATAATCGACAACAAGGTTCCACAAACCTGAAACACAAATTGATGAAACAGACTCGCGTTCAAATCTTCATTGAATCAAAATCCCATACTGAGCAATCCAAACTCGTGTGTGTAAAGAGCAGAATGACGTGGGAGACGAAGAACTTACCAAATTCAACGCACTAGAATCATAGCTTTGGTGCAGAAAGGCTTGAGCTTTATGCAGAGAAGTTGCTCATGCTTTTACTAAATATTCACTGCAGTAAAAGATAAAACAATTAGCAAGGCTGTAGAAAATTCAGAAAATACCCGAAATGGAATGGAGACAAAATTCGAAGAAAAAGCGCAGGTTCAGATTACCGTTCCAAGAACAAGCATCAAATAGGGGAATCCCAACTGAGCACACAAAAAAGATTTTGGCAGAAACACCCATTTGGATCACCAAAGACTAAATCGAAACCCTAATCTGCAAGATATAAAGAGGGAGGTGAGAACGGAAAGGGAGGACAGAGAAAATTGAGAAGCGAAAAAAAATCTCAAAAAAAACCCTAAATCCCAAAATCGAATACCTGGATTGAAGAGGCGAAGAGAGAAGAGTAAAGCGTCACCGTCGCCGTCGTCACCACCGAAGGTGAGCCTTTTCCTTTTGTTCTTCCTTAAATCCATGGATTCTCGCATTTTAGAGTAAGAGAGACTGAGAGGTGATGAGCGATTAAGGTTAGAATCGTGAGATGAGGAGCGAAAAGGGGACGCGTTTGAAGGAGTAGTTGAGGGATGATGAGCGTTTGAGAGGGTGAAGGTTGTGAGAGACAACTGAGAGTGATGAGCGAAGTTTGAGAGAAACGCGATTGAGAGGCGTGAGAGAGATTGAGGACGATGACTTTCCTGGGTTCTTGTTACAATACTTTTCACTTTCTTTTTTGTTTCCTTTTATTTATTTATTTTTATTTGTTACTAGAACAAACATTTAAAATATTAAAGAAGTTACGTTTAAACTTCCTAGGGTTTATTTAATAAATGTTTTCATTTAGTAGTGTATATTAGTATATTATTTTGGTATTCCCAATCCATTAGCCTTTGAAACCCAACAGCCAGGCGGCTGGGTTTATTTTTTGGTAATCCAACATACCATTTTTTATTTAAATTTTATTTTTTAATCTTTTACTTCAATTTGTTCTGGTTTATATATCTCAGTTGTTATTGTAAATAATAACTAATCATAAATGGCCTAGTGGAGAGAGGGTAGTTTCATGGTCTTTAGTGGAGCGGGTTTGATACTTGGGGATAGCCAATTTTTGTGTTTATATTTGTTATGTTTATTATTTTATTTAATTTCTTTTTCTATATAGTACCTTGCTATTTATTTTAATTTTAGGTTATTAATACCCATTTCCATACCCTTGTAAGTCGATTTCTTTTTAAGCATCGCCATCAACCTCACATAGCTTACTCTTGGGCTTTCTTACAATGAGCCAGTTCTCTTGCACTTACACTCATACATTGCATTATTTGTTGTTTGGGCCCGATTTAATTATTTCATGACTTTGAATCCCCATTTGACAAAATGTACCCCACTCCCCCGATGTGTAATAATTTTGTACTGTTTTATTTTTTTATTTGTTTGACTGTTTAGTTAGATACTAACACAAGAATAAAATCAACCATTTCCAAAAGATCAAAAATAATGACTCGATCCAACGTCGAGTATTTTCTCAATAAACAAATCAATTCATTTCTCCCTCCTATTCTATTCCATTTCTTTCAAACTTTCATCAAACGCTTGATTCAACGTCAAGCCATTTTTCCTAATAAAAACTCAAAAAATATTAATTCATAGTTAAGACCTTTTCAATAAAGATGGAAGTGGAACGTGGTGTATACCGCGCACTCATGAGACTAGGATTCGAGATGTATATCTCGCCAATCCTAGCTCTCGCCATCATCCAAATTTATCCACTTTGTTCTCTCTCAAACACTCATTTAAATTTCTCTTAAACGTCCATCAATACTTGATCTAGTGTCAAGTCATTTTTCACAACAAAACTCAAAATACCTAATTCTTATTTAACACTTTTTCAATAAAGGTGGAAATGGAACATGGTGTATACCGTGCACTCCTGAGATTAAGATTCGAGACGTATGCCTCGCCTATCTTAGCTCTCGCCATCGTCTAAAAATTGTCAATGCGGTTTCTTCAAATCCTTTCTCAATCAAACCTAAAATACCTAATCTTTATTAAACACTTTTGCTAATAAAGATGGAAATGGAACGTGGTGTATACCGCGCACTCCTGAGACTAGGATTCGAGATGTATATCTCGCTCATCCAAGTCCTCGCCATCACTTAAAATACATCCAACCAATCAAACTCTTTTCTCGCCGCCGTGCGACTAATCAAAACCTTTTTCATAAATGAAGGACATACTGTCTTAAGGTGATGCAAAACAATGTTTCGGCCATGATTGTTGAGTAGAGATAAATGACGCTTTTCCGAATGTAGATTTCTAAATTCGTTCGATGTGTGGTATGCGTCCACTCCTCATCTGTTTAGGATAAAACAATGTTTTCGTCGATTAATACAGTGTAGCTTTCGCTAAAATCGACCAACAAACAAACATTTTTCTACCCAGAACTACGTAAGCCTTGATTTCTCTGTTGAGATACGTAGGAGCAGGATTTGTAAATCTTGTCAGGCCCACTAATAAAAAACTTAGGTTTAGTCCTTCGTCAAAAATCCAAAAACATTTTCCTCTCTTTTACTCTTTCTTTCCCGCCTAATAACTTGAAAAGCCTAACATTTCAACTAACACTAACGCACACAACTGACCTAATGGTTCCCGTTGAGTACAACGGACGTGAGGGGTGCTAATACCTTCCCCTTGCGTAATCGACTCCCGAACCCTGATATTGGTTGCGATGATCATATCGTATCCTTTCTTTTAGGGGTTTTATCGATATTTTCCCTTTCCCATTTTTTGGGAATAAATAAAGTTCGGTGGCGACTCTGTTCAGTCCATCATTGCGAGCGTGCGATCGCACTTCGCTTTGTAGTCGTATCCCCATTTTTCGAGGTGCGACACCCTTCAACTAAGGAAGAAATGGATTGCATGAATAAGATTCCATATGCATATGCAATAGGATCTATCATGTATGCCATGTTATGTACTCGACCAAATATCTCGTATGCTTTAAGTGCAACAAGTAGGTACCAATCTTATCCCAGTGATGCTCATTGGGTAGCTGTCAAGAATATCCTTAAGAATTTGAGAAGGACTAAGGACTCATTTTTTATATAAGGAGGTCAGAAAGAGCTTGTTGTAATTGGATACACCGATGCTAGCTTCCAGACAAATAAGGATGACTTTAGATCGCAATCTGGTTATGCGGTCTGCTTAAACGGTGGCGTTGTGAGTTGGAAAAGTTCAAAGCAAGATACAATTGCTAATTTTACAACCGAGGCCAAGTATATTGCTGCCTCAGGTGAAGAAGACTTGTTGTGCTTTAACTTAGGCAACTTGACTCCTAAGACAATATATGATTTCCATACCACTTTGTTGATATCCAAAATGGATCCAATAAAGTACATTTTTTAAAAGCCTGCTATTAGTGGAAGAATTTCTCGGTGGCAGATGATGTTAATTGAGTACGACATCTAATATGTAACGCAGAAAGCTATCAAATGAAGTATCTTATCTGACTACCTTACCCATCCACCCATGGAGGCTTACCAGCCCATGAAGTTTCACTTTTCGGTTGAGGACATCATGTTCATTAGAGATTGCAATATCCCAGGTCTTGGAGAAGGACCTGAACTAGGAGCGCGATGGACGCTCGTGTGTGACGGTGCCTCTAATGCAAAAGGCAATGGGATATGGGCAATTATCATATCTCTGACTGGTTTTAACATCCCGTTCACCACTAGATTGTGATTTGACTGCACCAACAATATGGAAGAATATGAGGCATGCATATACGGTATTGAAGTAACTATTGACTTAAGAATAAAGATTCTTGAACTGTATGGGGACTCTGCTTTAGCGATCAGTCAAGTTCGTGGAGACTAGGAAACTCGGGATAAGAAGTTGATTTCATATAGGGAAAACATGGTAAAGTTGATTCCCTATTTTTATGAAATCACTTTTCTGTATATCGCAAGGGAAGAAAATTAGTTAGTCGATGCTCTTGCTACTATGACATCCATGTTTAAAGTCATGTGGAGGAATGAAGCATCTGCCATCCATATTGACCACTTGGGTGAGCCAGCGCACTGCCTAGCAATGGAGGCCGAATCTGAAGATAAGCCTTGGTTCCATAACATTAAGAGATATCTGGGAAAAAAGAGTATCCCGAGAAAGCATATATCACTGATAAGAAGCCTTTGAGAAGATTACTTGCTAAATTCTTCCTGAATGGGGATGTGATGTACAAGAGTAACTATGATTCCGTGTTACTCGGATGCATGGATATACACGAAGAAAACACGATTATAAGGTCCATCCATGAGGTTTGTGAAGGTGTACATGCTAAGGGACCCGCCATGGCCAAGAAGATCCTTCGGGCTGGTTATTATTGGGCAACCATGGAGGTTGATTGTTACAACTTTGTCAAGAGATGTCACAAATGTCAGATATTTGGAGACAAGATCCAAATTCCTCCAACTCCATTTAATGTCTTGACTTCTCCTTCTCCCTTCTCCATGTGGGTATTTACATGATTGACATGATTGAACCAAAAGCCTCTAACGGTCATCGTTTCATCCTTATTTCCATTGACTACTTCAAAAAGTGGGTTGAAGTTTCTTCCTATGCGAATGTTACAAGACAAGTGGTTACACGATTCATAAATAAAGAAATAATTTGTCACTACGGTGTTCCTAGAAAGATTAATATTGATAATTCCAATAACCTCAACAACAAAATGATGAGTAATTTGTGCCAAGAATTCAAGATTGAGCATCCCAACTCTTCACCATACCGGCCCAAGATGAATGGCATCATCGAATCAGCTAACAAGAACATCAAGAGAGTTGTACAGAAGATGGTAAAGACGTATAAGAACTGACATGAGATGGTTCCTTTTTCTTTGCATGGCTACAAAACTTCAGTGTGCACTTCTACTGGGGAAACGCCTTATTCTCTTGTATATGGAATGTAGGTTGTTTTTCCTATTAAAGTTGAAATCACCACTCTCAGAGTCATCATGCAAGTAAATATTAATGAAGAAGAATGGATGCAATCCAAATAGTATCAGCTGAACCTCATTGAAGAAAAGCATTTGACAGTCATTTGCCATGGCCAGCTATACCAAAGACGCCTCAAGAGAGCTTTTAATAAGAATGTTCCGTCTCACGTGTACCAATCAGGTGAACTCGTGCTCAAGATATTTTATCCTATTCACTCGGATCCTCGAGGCAAGTGGACTCCCAACTATGAAGGACCATTCATTGTCAAAAAGGCCTTCTCATGAGGGGCTCTCATTCTCACCATAATGGATGGGAATGACTTTCCAATGCCGGTAAATTCAGATACAGTCAAAAAAATATTATACCTAGTGTCGCAACGCGAAAAACAACCGGCGGAAAAAAAAACAGTTTACAGAGCCGCCACCGACGCTATTCATCCTATGACGGAAAGGGAGCGCAGGACTAACCTAAGAAAGGGAAAGGAACGGTCTTACGACCAGAGATTACAAGGTACGGGAGTCGGTTACGCAAGGGGAACGTATTAGCACCCCTCACGTCCGTCGTACTCGACGGGATCCACGCTCAAAAGAATAGGAAATGAATAGAATAAGGTTGCTAATAAAACTGCTCAAAGAAATTTCACAAATTGGAATAATAAAACAGGTGAAAGAAGACGGAGGAAGTGGAGTCGGCAGGATGTCGCATCCTGGGCCTACGTAGTTTGTCAGAAACAAACATCAGAGTCAACGTAGTTCGGGGAAAGGGAGACATGCTCGCTAAGACATTGCGTCCTATGCCTACGTATCTTCTCTATCCAGAGAAGAATCAGAGCACTCGTAGCTCGGCTAACGCACGCCGAAACAAAACACCAAAAAGAGACGCTGAGACGTCAAAGAAACACTCAACAGGAAACATAATGCCAATACATGGACTTACGCCTGACTCCCAACAACAAACACAAAAGGAAACAGAATGCCAATACATGGACTTATATCCGACTCCTAACAACAACAAACAAAAGGAAACAGAATGCCAATACATGGACTTATATCCGACTCCTAACAACAATAAACACTAACCAGCGAACACCAAAGAAAAAGGTTATCAGATTACCCCAACAAAGTAATCAAATATCCAAAGATGAACCCCAAAGATGAACCTCAAGTGAATAATCACCACAAACGTCACAAATGAACCCCAAGTGAGTGACAACCGTCACAAATGAACCCCAAAGATGATAACCATCATCACAAATGTCACAAATGAACCCCAAGTGAGTGACAACCGTCACAAATGAACCCCAAGTGAGTGACAACCGTCACAAATGAACCCCAAAGATGATAAAAGAAGTCCCCAAGGTAGACTACATACCACACATGTCCACGCTGAACAAACAAATACTCACACCAAAACGAAGAAGAGGGTGGACACACACAAGACAACACAACAAAAAAGAAAAAGGGTGACCACACAAAAAAACAAAAGGGTGCCCGGAGAGATTGCTCATAATCTCCTGCCTACGTATCTCATCTGGTATGAGAATCAGGGCGACGTAGTTCCCCTTAACAGGGGTACAACACTCTCCTAACCAGAGACCAGGGAAACAACAAACTAAATAGGGAGACTAGAGCTCGAGCCTAATAGTTGTCACGCAATCAAATATCCCTAGGTTGAGGTCTCTAACAAGAACTTAACTCGCTCTGGAAGCGATTCAACTCAAACAGCAAATAAACATCTGTCATACCCCAAAATTTGCCCGTTAATATTACAAGGCATTTTTAAGGCACTCCAACTTATTTTTCAAGGCGTTGATCTTAAAAGAACAAAGACCCAGCACACAGATGGCCAAATCCAGAAAATGGCCTAAACTGGCTTGCTCGCTAGGCGAGCTACTCCTTCGCTTAGCGAACCCTTCGCTACGCCATTCGCCTAGCGAAGCTTGCGAATACCAGAAAATTATGGGCTTCATTCTGAGCCCATCAGGTCACAAAAATCATTATAAATAGCAGAGCTTCATTCAGAAAAAGGGGACAGAGGCAGACGGACAGAAACCCTAGCAAGGAAACCCTAACAGAAGCAACACAGCAAACCCTGGAGGCTAACCCAGAGAATTCAGAGCAACCCTAAAGGAAACCCTGAAGGAAACTCATCTGCACCAAGGTTACCTCCGTCCAACTCAACCCGACTTGCCAATTCAAGGTTGCAATTCAATTGCAAACAGGTTTGCATTACCATTACCACTTTATATTCTTAATTTGCATGTGGCATTATGATTGAATTTATAAAAATATCTTAAGTCTTGCATGTGAATTTAAGTAGGTATGAATGTCTTGAAACGTTTAACCATGTAATTTCTATGATGGATGCCATAGGGTTTGGAGCGTTCTGGAATTGTACTGTTATTAAAACCAGAACCCGCAGCCGCTCGCTAGCACATCGCTAAGCGAGCATGTAGCGAGCATTCGCTAGGCCGTCGCTAGGCGACGCAGGAGCGAACGTGACAGTCGCTGATTTTTTCGTTCTGATTTTTGCTTGTCTAACATGTTTTATTGTAATCATACATTATTCACCTAACACTATTTCTGTTGTGATGCCTTTTGTTGGGTGCAACTCTTGACCGCACCCTGATTTGGTATTCTGACCTGTTTGCTGAATTTTGTAAGGGTTCACATACTCCCGGAAAAGGTAGCTGGCTAAGGTATTCCACTTTATTTGTGGGATACCCTTGTGGAGATTCATCCTAATTACTTAATTGATTTTAATGTGGAGATTCATCCTAATTACTTAATTGATTTTAATGTGGAGATTCATCCTGATTACTTAATTGATTATAATATGGACCTAATTACCTAATTGATTACAACTACCTAATCGATTATAAAATATTGCCTTTGAATATGTGATCTTGGACCTCTCTTTGTTGCCTTACGATATTACGGTATTATGGTCATGTCCCGCGAATGTGGGGATACACTTAGCAAAGACCCTTCGATTAAATCATCATGTCCCTATAAAATAAATCATTGTCCCTCGGATGTTACCTGCGAATATATGATTTTGTCCCTCGATGACCCTTCGTTGTAGCCTACGGTTAAATGATGATCGTCCCTTCGAATGCTAAGGTATCCTTATAAATGTTGCCTTCAATGACCAAACGATGACCCTACGATGTCCCTTTACATCCAAAGGGATAAGACTACTTACTTCTCAATAGTAAGGGCAGTTTTACCCTCATAAGGATAGGAAGTGCCCATAAAGACCTTGGGTGGGTATAACTCTTAATTGTTGGCTCACAACCTAAAACATTTTTCATACCTCACACTTTGCAAATACTAGAAAATCACCACTTGGTATACATTCGTACTAGAATCATTGCCAAGTTATATTTTTCTAAACTGCTTTCGAAATTAAACGAGATAAATACTTTGTATACATTCGTACAAGAATCATTACAAAGTTAAACTCTCTTTTCAAAACATTTTTCAAGCAATTCACAAACACTTTTTTCAGACAAACATAAGTGATCAAGCAATTAAGAGCCCATGGATAACCATGGATACAAAGGGTGTTAACACCTTCCCTTTGTATAATGTACCTCCCGAACCCAAAGTCTAATTAAGGTCTTTCCTGTTCTTTTCCACCTTTCCCATGGGATAAAAGAAAAGTCGGTGGCGACTCTTGCTATCCGCGACATTTGCTTTCCAAAGAAAAACACACCGAAGTCAGTTCACCGTATGACAGAACTGGCGACTCTGCTGGGGACCCTTAAAAAGAGAGGTTACCTTTAAAACAAGATCACTTATTCAAATTGTCTAATTTACTTTTAGGGGATTGCTTGGGTATTTTATGCTTGAGTGAAAGATCCTACACCCGGATCTAGTGTACCTTAGGTAAGTAGCAAAAGATCATCGCGACTATCCGGCGTATACTGGAATGGTCAAAATGATGGCTACGGTTAATGTGACACTTTGGATGTCCTGATGTTCCTCATGTTTACTTGAGGAAAAATTTGGCTTCCGCGTGGTGTCATCAAAGCATTAACCAGACCTTTAGAACCCTAATTGACTCATCCTAGCCATTAGAAAGTAGTGAGATAACTGACTTCGGTTCCGACTGGGGTTGGTTAAGACTCGATACTACACTCTTTGAGATTGGACTTTAGGGAAGCTTCGGTCAACCACTTGGTGTTGCACTGAAGTGGACTTAAAGGAAGGTCAATGATTTGAGATCCTTCTAGAACCCGGTTACTATTCTAGGAAAGGTTGAACCAACCAAACTTCAGTGGGGAGGGTACTTACCTATGGAACTCATGCAAGCCTTAAAACCTAGGAAGGATTGTTGTGTGACTTGTTTGTGCTTGTTGTTTACTTAACGTCATAACATCATAACATCATAACATCATAACATCATGACATTGCACTAATCATTTCAAGGACTTAGGGATTTAACTTTGCTCTATTTCGTAAGGCTATGGCTTCCAGGAAGACCATCCGGGTCAATTTTGTAGCAATCTCTCCTCAACTAAAGGATTTAGTGTCAGAACTTCCTGATCAGGCTCAGTTCATCAAGAAACATGGTTCTCTCCTCAATTTGGTTACCACTGGTTTCAAAGAAGATATGATGAGAGTCTTATTCCAGTTCTTCGATCCTAAACATCATTGCTTCACATTCCCCGATTATCAGTTGGTACCCACATTAGAAGAATTTTCCAGGCTGCTTGGGATACCTATCCTGGATCAAACACCTTTCAGTGGTTTAGAAAAGATTCCGAAGTCTGAAGAAGTTGCCGCGGCTTTACACATGACAAAGTCAGACATTGAAACCAACTGGGTAACAAGAAGTGGAGTTAAGGGTTTACTTGCCAAATTGCTGATAAATAAGGCCCGAGAATTCCTAAAAGTTATGAATGTCCATGCTTTCGAAGATGTTCTAGCATTACTAATCTATGGTCTGGTGTTATTCCCTAATCCAGACCAATTCATAGATATGAATGCTATTAAGATATTTCTCACTCATAACCCTGTGCCTACCTTGCTTGGAGACATTTTGCATTCCGTTCACACTCGTACTATGAAAAGGCAAGGGACTCTCATGTGCTGCGTACCTTTATTATCTAGGTGGTTTATTTCGCACCTTCCTCAATCAGTCTTGAAGAATGAGCAGAATTTGAAATGGTCTCAAAGGATAATGTCGCTTTCCCATTCAGACATCCGTTGGTGTCCTCATCTCGAAGAAAATGTTATCCTCATCGACCGTTGTGGAGAATTCTCTAACGTACCACTCCTGGGAATGAGGGGAGGTATTACTTATAATCCTGCTTTAGCCCTACGTCAGTTTGGTTGTGCTCGAAGAGATGGTCCACATGAAATAATTATCCAAGGCACGGTGTTTGACTATGACAACGATTCCCAAGGTCTCCATCAAAGGTTTGTACGAGCTTGGGGCATGGTGAAAAAAGGCACTTTAGGACAGAAAAACTCTATTCCTATGGAACCTTATCTCAGATGGGTACGCGCCAGAGCTCGTGAACTTGGCATGCCATATCTTGCAGTCAGACCGCTGATTATTGAGCCAGAAGTTGAAGGAGGTATTTCTCAGATCATTCCTTATCCAGATATGCCTACCGATGTTGAAGAATTGAAGAGATCCTGGATCCAGTTGAGAGAGGAAAGGGATACTTTTGAAGCCCAGTTCTGTGCTGAAAGGAAGAAAGTGGTGGAACTCGCCAGCCAGCTTAATGAGGAACGAAGACTTAATACATATCTTCGCCCGAAAAGAAGCCGTCCCTGGGAGACTTGAGCTTTCATTGTATTTTATTATTTTGTTGTAATAAATGTTGATTACAAAATTATTAATAAAAGTTCCTTTCTTGGTGGTTTATGCAAAGTTAAATTCCAAAAGTCCTTGAAAACATTTCATACATTGCATAGCATAACATAACATTGCATAACAGGTATTCTAAAGGATCAATATTCTCACGGTCTTCCTATTGCAAACAGAAAAATGGCTCTCGAACAAACTGTCAAAGATCTCCAGGCTCAGAATGCTCAATTCCAGAAGATGATGCTGAGCTTATCCAAGGGGCAGGAAGAACTGAAGGCTCTCTTGCTCGAGAAGAAGAAAGACAAGAAACCTGTGAGTTACATTAACCCGGGAAGAAGGCTTAAAGGACAGGCTGCAGGAGTCAAGATTAGAATTCCGAAGGATCAAGAAGAGGGGACGGATTCAGAAGATGAGAATGCTGATCCTTTCAGCCAGGAGGACGAAGATGAAGATTATGAGAATGAACAGTACTCTCCAAAAGATGATAAGTATAAACTGCTGGAAGAACGTATGCTAGCTATGGAGGGTCAGAAGGCGCCCGGTCTGGATTTCGAAAGCTTGGGTCTAGTCTCTGATGTGGTCATTCCTCGCAAATTCAAGATCCCCACGTTCACTAAATACGATGGGGCATCTTGTCCTCAGATGCATCTGAGAGCTTACGTGAGAAAGATTCAGCCGTATACTACTGATAGGAAGCTATGGATCCATTTCTTCCAAGAGAGTCTGTCTGGCACACAGTTGGAGTGGTATTATCAGCTCGAGAGCTCTAACATCCACACCTGGACTGATTTAGCGACAGCTTTCTACAAGCATTACCAGTATAATTCTGAATTAGCGCCTACTCGGCTACAGTTGCAGAATATGACTATGGGCTCTAAAGAAAGCTTCAAAGAATATGCCCAAAAATGGAGAGATTTGGCTGGCAGAGTCAAACCCCCTATGACTGATCGAGAATTAGTGGACATGTTCATGGGTACACTGACTGGTCCATTCTACAGCCATCTACTGGGAAGTTCTTCATCGGGTTTCACTGACCTGATATTGACAGGGGAACGTGTTGAAAGCGGTATTCGAAGTGGAAAGATACAGGCAGCTACCTCCGCAAGCACCAGAAAGACCCATCAGGGAAAGAATGAATAAAATACTGTGTATGGTGAAAGGGGTCATAACAAGAAAAATCGTGACCATACCATTGGAGCAGTTACAATTGCAGCACCGCCAGCTCAAAACTTCCAACACAGACAAGACAGGCCAAGAAGGCAGTTTACCAAGATCAATATAACTTTAGCACAAGCACTGAAAGGTATGCTAAAGGCAAATTTAATTACCCTCAGAGGCCCTCCTGCAAATCTTAACACTACTTCTCCCCGTTATAATCCCAATGCCAGGTGTGCGTATCACTCCGATAGCCCCGGGCATGATACAAACGATTGCTGGTTGTTGAAGAATAAGATTCAGGATATGATCGACGCTGGAGAAATTGAATTTGATCCTCCAGAGACTCCTAATGTCATCACTGCACCTATGCCTAATCATGACAAGGTTGTTAATGTTGTCGATGACAATTCTCACATCACTAATGTAGCGGGCTTAACATCGCCTCTCCTGATCATCAAGAAGAATTTATTGCAAGCTGGTTTATTTCCAGGTTGTGCTGAAAATTGCGATCTTTGTGTACTCCGACCCAATGGTTGCCTGAAATTGAGGAATGGTATTCAACGGCTGATGGGTGATCGTACAATTCTCTTTGAAAGGATTCCTAAGGTGGAAAACGCTATTGAAGAAATATCTGTGATTGCTAGGTCCAAAGTTCCAGTGAAGATTACCGCTACTAGAGTACCTGTGAAGATTACTGCTGAACCCAAGGTAGCTCCCCTAATCATTACTGCACCTGGCCCAGTACCGTATTCCTCAAGCAAAGCCATTCCGTGGAATTATGGAGGTGATGTTTACATCCATGGCGTGAGGCAAGTTGGTAATTCTGCTAATCCTAATGACATTGTTGGGACTGGTAAAGTTACTCGAAGTGGAAGGATCTTCTCTCCAGAAATCTCACCTCCCGCCCCTGAAATTCGAGGAAAGGAACCAACGATCAACCCTGCTCAGTCGAAGACACCGGTCGAAGTTACTACCGAAGATGTTGCCAAGCAGGAAGTGGAGGAAATGCTGAAAATCATCCGTAAGAGTGATTTTGATGTGGTGGAACAGCTGGGGCATACTCCGTCTAAGATCTCGATGTTATCCTTGTTATTATCTTCTGAATCTCATGCCAAAGCGTTGATAAAATTCTTGAAGACTGCTCATGTACCTCAGGAGACCTCCGTCGATCAGTTCGAAAACTATGTTGCTAACCTGGTTGTTGACAATGGCCTAGGCTTTTCCGATGTTGATCTGACAACAGCAGGAAAGAATCACAATAGAGCTCTGCATATCTCCATTGAGTGTGAGGGGATCACCTTGTCTCACGTATTGATCGACAATGGCTCTTCTTTGAATGTGCTGCCGACAGTTGTGCTCGATAAACTTGATTGTAAGAGCATCGAATTGAAACCTAGTGATACTGTGGTACGTGCGTATGACGGTGCGAAAAGTGTTGTCCATGGTGAAGTGGTTCTCCCTATCAAGATAGGACCTCAAGTCTTCAACACTACCTTTCACGTGATGAACATCCGTCCTGCCTATTCCTGCTTGCTGGGACGCCCTTGGATTCATGGGGCAAGTGCTGTAGCTTCATCTCATCATCAAAAGCTGAAGTATCCAATAGAGGGTAAGATTGTCACTGTGTGTGGAGAAGAAGAGTATATTGTCAGTAGTGTGCAGGCCTTCAGATACGTCAAGATGGATGGCGAATTCTTTGAGACTCCCTCTCAGTCATTTGAAATGGTGCATCCGACCAGTCCTGTCCTTAAGCCAACTTCCCTCGTGCCCGAAGTCATTCGTGCCCCTCCTGCTATGATTTCTCTGAAAGATGCTCAAGCCATGGTTGAAAATGGTGGTCGTACTGGTTGGGGTCAACTGATGAACGTACCGTACAAGTCTGACAAGTCTGGTCTGGGGTTTAACTCTGAAAAGATGGTCAAAGATCAAATTAATGTCGTAGAAGATGCTGATAGCGATTGTGACTTGGATAGCTGGATTTTCACAACAATTGGTGACAGACTCAATAATTGGAAGGCTGAAGACACTATCCCGATTTCCTTTAGTCAGGAGTAATTGTTATTTCCTATTTTTGTAGATTTTTACAATTGAACTTCTTGAAAGCATTGTGTCTGTGCCCGGGGCATAATAGCTAATTTGTTAAGGGTTTTGTCATCTTCATATGCATATTCATATTCAATAAATCAATGGACCTTTTTGCATTCAAATATTGCGCTCTTTATCTTTCCTGTCATCTTTCGAACAAGCTATGTTTTCTTACACACACTCACGTAACGAATTGCAGATCCACACCCACTCTGGATCCTGTTGATAATAGTTCTGCTACTGTCAATTATGACTTCGAAAATCCGATCTACCAAACCGAGAATGGAAGTGAGGAAGATTGTGAAGTTCCTGAAGAACTTTCCAGACTGGTACTGCAAGAAGAAAAGACTATACAGCCGCATGAAGAGTCAATCGAAATTGTAAACCTGGGTACTGAAGTGGACAAGAAAGAAGTCAAAATAGGAGCAGGCTTGGAAAACAGTGTCAAAGGAAGATTGATTCAGATGTTACATGACTACGTAGAGATTTTTGCTTGGTCTTACAAAGACATGCCAGGACTGGATACTGATATAGTAGTGCATCGGCTGCCAATGAAGGAAGATTGTCGTCCTGTTAAGCAAAAGGTTCGTCGCATGCGTCCTGAAATGTCTGAAAAAATCAAAGCCGAGGTTATGAAACAATTTGATGCAGGTTTTCTGGCTGTTACTTCTTATCCTCAATGGGTTGCTAATGTGGTACCAGTGCCAAAGAAGGATGGAAAGGTGCGAATGTGTGTAGATTACAGAGATTTGAATAAAGCGAGTCCCAAGGATGACTTTCCACTTCCGCACATTGATGTTCTGGTAGATAACACCGCTCAACACAAGGTATTCTCATTCATGGATGGATTCTCAGGTTATAACCAGATTAAGATGTCGCCTGAGGACATGGAGAAAACTACGTTTGTGACGCAATGGGGCACTTTCTGTTATAAGGTAATGCCATTCGGTTTAAAGAATGCAGGGGCAACGTACCAGCGTGCTATGGTGGTTTTGTTCCATGATATGATCCATCATGAAATAGAGGTATATGTGGATGACATGATAGCCAGATCTCATACTGAAGAAGAACATCTCGATCATTTATACAAACTGTTTGAGAGGTTGAGGAAATACAGGTTGAGATTGAACCCGAACAAATGCACCTTTGGAGTAAGATCCGGTAAACTCTTGGGCTTTATTGTCAGTGGTAAAGGAATTGAGGTTGACCCGAATAAGGTGAGAGCTATTCAAGAAATGCCAGTTCCCCGTACAGATAAAGAAGTCAGAGGTTTCTTGGGACGTTTGAATTACATTGCCCGATTTATCTCTCATTTGACCGCTACCTGCAAACCCATCTTCAAGTTACTGAGGAAAAATCAAGAGATGATATGGAATGATGAATGTCAAGAAGCTTTTGACAAAATCAAGAAGTACCTCCAAGAACCTCCAATTCTGATGCCACCAGTTGAAGGAAGACCTCTAATCATGTATTTGACCGTGTTAGAAAATTCAATGGGGTGTGTGTTGGGGCAACATGACGCGTCTGGTCGAAAAGAGCATGCCATATACTACCTTAGCAAAAAGTTTACCGACTGTGAAACAAGATACTCACTGCTCGAGAGAACTTGTTGTGCTCTGGCCTGGGCTGCTCGCCGACTAAGACAGTATATGTTGAATCATACCACTTTGTTGATTTCTAATATGGATCCTATCAAATACATGTTTGAGAAACCTGCCCTCTCCGGAAGAATAGCAAGATGGCAGATGATTTTAACAGAGTATGATATCCAGTATACTACCCAGAAAGCAATCAAAGGAAGCGTGCTAGCTGATCATTTGGCTCATGAAGCAGTGGATGATTACCAATCTATGAATCTTGAGTTCCCAGATGAGGACGTCATGCTTGTTACTGATTACGAAGAACCTGGACCGAATGAAGGACCCGAAAGGGAATCCCGATGGACTATGGTTTTTGACGGATCTTCTAATGCATTGGGCAATGGTGTTGGTGTTGTAATTATTTCTCCCAAGGGTTGCCATACGCCTTTCACCGCTAGACTATGTTTTGATTGTACCAATAATATGACCGAGTACGAAGCATGTATTTTGGGACTCAGAGCTGCTATAGACCTGAGAATCAAGTTTTTGAGTGTGTATGGAGACTCAGCTTTGGTAATCAGTCAGATCAAAGGAGCATGGGACACTAAACATCTGAATCTCATCCCTTATCGAGAACGGGTGTTGACATTAATCCCATATTTTGAAGAGATTACATTCGAACATATTCCACGAGAGGAGAATCAGTTGGCAGACGCATTGGCTACCATGTCATCTATGTTCAGAGTCAGATGGGACAATGAAGCTCCCACGATCACCATTGAACGATTAGATGAACCAGCATATTGTTATGAACTTAACGCGGATGAAGTAGAAGAGAAACCTTGGTTCCACGAAGTAAAAAGATATTTAGAAGCTCAGGAATACCCTGAAGGGGCATCCATCAATGACAGAAAATTTCTGAGGAAATTCTCCGCTAAATTCTTTCTGAGTAATGGAGTATTATACAAACGTAATCATGATTCGACTCTACTTCGCTGTGTGGATAAAAAGGAAGCAGAAAAGATTATGGAAGACATGCATGACGGTATTTTTGGGACTCACTCTAGTGGACATACAATGGCCAAGAAGATTCTGAGATCAGGGTATTATTGGTCTACCATGGAAGCTGATTGCCACCATCACTCCAGAACTTGTCACAAGTGCCAGATCTATGCGGACAAAGTACAGGTGCCTCCTGCTCCATTGAACGTGTTGACAGCCCCTTGGCCCTTTGCAATGTGGGGCATTGATATGATCGGAGAGATTAAACCTACTGCTTCCAACGGACATCGTTTCATTCTGGTCGCTATTGATTACTTTACAAAGTGGGTGGAGGCAGCCTCATTTGCTTCTGTTACCAAGAATGTGGTGGCACGATTCATCAAGAATAGTCTTATTTGTCGATATGGCATCCCTGAAAGAGTTATCACGGACAATGGCACCAATTTGAACAACAAAATGATTACTGAACTCTGCACGCAGTTCAAAATAAAACACCACAACTCTTCTCCGTACCGGCCAAAGATGAACGACGCCGTGGAGGCTGCTAATAAGAATATCAAGAAGATTATACAAAAGATGACAGTGACGTACAAAGACTGGCATGAGATGTTACCATTTGCTCTTCATGGTTATCACACTTCAGTACGCACTTCGACGGGGGAAACTCCCTTCTCTTTAGTCTACGGAATGGAAGCCGTCTTACCTGTGGAAGTTCAGATTCCCTCTCTAAGAATCATGAAAGAGGCAGGTTTAGACGAGGATGAATGGATTCAGACTCGACTCGATCAGATAAATTTGATTGATGAAAAGAGACTTGCGGCTGTTTGTCTTGGGCAGATATATCAGAAGCGCATGACCCAGGAATTCAACAAAAAGGTCAAGAGACGGGTGTATCAAATTGGCGACTTGGTGATTAAGCGTATCATTCTACCACAAAGTGATCCCAGGGGCAAATGGACTCCCACATACGAAGGGCCATTTGTAGTTAAGAAGGTATTCTCTGGTGGAGCCATGATACTTGCTACGATGGATGGCGAAGACTTCCCACATCCCGTGAACGCAGACATAGTTAAAAAATACTACGCATAAAAGAGACCCGCTAGGTCGACGTACCTAGGCGAAAGTAAGGGCATCCCGGCGAACCAAAAGGGTTCGGGCAAAAACTAGGGATAAACATATAAAAATGTACACCCGGCAAGTCGAAAACCTGAAAAGGCGGCTTGGGCAAAAAAGGGTATCCTGGTGGACTGAAAACCTGAAAAGGCGGTCCAGGCAAAAATTAGGGATTAAAAGCGTATGACTATGTCCCGTTCTCAGTCAGCTCCACCCAAGCCAAAGGGACTGAACAAGCCAATCGCTTCTATCCGACAGCAGGAGATGAGATGCTTGAAGACATAATGACAGTGGCAGAATTAAAATCAATAGGGCTTTTCCTTCATAGCTTTTTCTTTATGTTCTCGACAATTTCCTCTTACTAGGATTTCTGTCTCCTTGTGCTCAAATTGCCTGTTTATAGGCCCTCTTTCAAAATCAATACAATGTTATTTCCAAAAAGATGCTTTTGTTTTACTTTTTCTGTTTTGTTTGCATAAACGTCCATTGATTTAATTTGAATTATATATGCATTTGAATATGATCGATGTTTATCAAAATACATGCATAAAACGGAAATAGCAATTACTAAAAGACTTCAGGATCGAGGAGAAGGTCTAACCATTGTTTCCAATGAATCCGGTTGCTAATCCTATTCCCCAGCAAAAACCAGTTACTCCCCAGAAGAAATTGGCATCGCTAGACAGACTGAGCACCTCTTCCATCCCCCAGCCAGGCTTCTGGTGGATATTTCTACCATTAGACAGAAATCAAATACCCCCAGCTGAGAAAGGGTCATCAACACAAATATCTCCGACCGGAATCTCGGGATTTATTTTCCCCTGGCAGAACTTCTCGGACGCATAATTCATTCATTACATCATTTCACAGCATACGCATGCATACAATGTTCACATTTACTTTCGAAAGCATAAAACATCTCATGCATCATGACATAGCATGAAGCTAACTTTATTTTTCAGGTTAATTATCCTCCTGATACAGTCAAAACAAAGGTCCATTCAGACGGACATCTTTATCGATTACATTCAAGATTCAACTACATCTCTCAGATATAGTCTATATGAACATTCATTCTGACAAGCACTCTGATATCCTCCCGATGGTGGCACCTTTCAGCCCACCCCAGATATTCATTGCAAATACAACATATACTATCAGATATAGCCTAGCGTACGGTTCATTCTGATTCAGCTCAACATATGACTCCTCCAACTCAGATACGATCTAATGTACGATCCATTCTGATCCTTATTTCGTCAGATACAGCCTAACGTACGACTCATTCTGCAACTCCAATACGGTCTAGCATACGACCCATTTGGACCTTAAAATCCTCAGATACTGCCTAGCGTACGGTACATTCCGGGGTGTAGTCTAGCGTACGACTACTTTCTTCTTCAGATACAGCCTAACGTACGGCTCATTCTGCCACTCCAATACGGTCTAGCGTACGATCCATTTGGACCTTCAAATCCTCAGATACTGCCTATCGTACGGTACATTCCGGGGTGTAGTCTAGCGTACGACTACTTTCTTCTTCAGATACAGTCTAACGTACGGCTCATTCTGCAACTCCAATACGGTCTAACGTACGACCCATTTGGATCTTCAAATCCTCAGATACTGCCTAGCGTACGGTACATTCCGGGGTGTAGTCTAACGTACGACTACTTTCTTCTTCAGATACAGCCTAACGTACGGCTCATTCTGCAACCCCAATACGGTCTAACGTACGACCCATTTGGATCTTCAACTCAGATACGATCTAGCGTACGATCCATTCTGATCCTTCATCCCCAGCAGTGTATGACCCATTCTGATCTTTCATCATCAAACTTCCTGGATGGCATCTTTAAGCCCATCTCCATCAAGACTAACCTTTGATTAACAAGTGCAAATTTCTGGGGCATTCTAGTGTTCAATAATCTTCCACCTCCAGACCACGAATGGCGTACACACCATTCTAACTCTCTCGGTTCAAGAATATTGAACAGGGGCAGCTGTCATACCCCAAAATTTTCCCGTTAATACTACAAGGCATTTTTAAGGCACTCCAACTTATTTTTCAAGGCGTTGATCTTAAAAGAACAAAGACCCAGCACACAGATGGCCAAATCCAGAAAATGGCCTAAACTGGCTTGCTCGCTAGGCGAGCTACTCCTTTGCTTAGCGAACCCTTCGCTACGCCATTCGCCTAGCGAAGCTTACGAATACCAGAAAATTCTGGGCTTCATTCTGAGCCCATCAGGTCACAAAAATCATTATAAATAGCAGAGCTTCATTCAGAAAAAGGGGACAGAGGCAGACGGACAGAAACCCTAGCAAGGAAACCCTAACAGAAGCAACACAGCAAACCCTGGAGGCTAACCCAGAGAATTCAGAGCAACCCTAAAGGAAACCCTGAAGGAAACTCATCTGCACCAAGGTTACCTCCGCCCAACTCAACCCGACTTGCCAATTCAAGGTTGCAATTCAATTGCAAACAGGTTTGCATTACCATTACCGCTTTATATTCTTAATTTGCATGTGGCATTATGATTGAATTTATAAAAATATCTTAAGTCTTGCATGTGAATTTAAGTAGGTACGAATGTCTTGAACCGTTTAACCATGTAATTTCTATGATGGATGCCATAGGGTTTGGAGCTTTCTGGAATTGTACTGTTATTAAAACCAGAACCCACAGCCGCTCGCTAGCACATCGCTAAGTGAGCATGTAGCGAGCATTCGCTAGGCCGTCGCTAGGCGACGCAGGAGCGAACGTGACAGTCGCTGATTTTTTCGTTCTGATTTTTGCTTGTCTGACATGTTTTATTGTAATCATACATTATTCACCTAACACTATTTCTGTTGTGATGCCTTTTGTTGGGTGCAACTCTTGACCGCACCCTGATTTGGTATTCTGACCTGTTTGCTGAATTTTGTAAGGGTTCACATACTCCCGGAAAAGGTAGCTGGCTAAGGTATTCCACTTTATTTGTGGGATACCCTTGTGGAGATTCATCCTAATTACTTAATTGATTTTAATGTGGAGATTCATCCTAATTACTTAATTGATTTTAATGTGGAGATTCATCCTAATTACTTAATTGATTATAATATGGACCTAATTACCTAATTGATTACAACTACCTAATCGATTATAAAATATTGCCTTTGAATATGTGATCTTGGACCTCTCTTTGTTGCCTTACGATATTACGGTATTATGGTCATGTCCCGCGAATGTGGGGATACACTTAGCAAAGACCCTTCGATTAAATCATCATGTCCCTATAAAATAAATCATTGTCCCTCGGATGTTACCTGCGAATATATGATTTTGTCCCTCGATGACCCTTCGTTGTAGCCTACGGTTAAATGATGATCGTCCCTTCGAATGCTAAGGTATCCTTACAAATGTTGCCTTCAATGACCAAACGATGACCCTACGATGTCCCTTTACATCCAAAGGGATAAGACTACTTACTTCTCAATAGTAAGGACAGTTTTACCCTCATAAGGATAGGAAATGCCCATAAAGACCTTGGGTGGGTATAACTCTTAATTGCTGGCTCACAACCTAAAACATTTTTCATACCTCACACTTTGCAAATACTAGAAAATCACCACTTGGTATACATTCGTACTAGAATCATTGCCAAGTTATATTTTTCTAAACTGCTTTCGAAATTAAACGAGATAAATACTTTGTATACATTCGTACAAGAATCATTACAAAGTTAAACTCTCTTTTCAAAACATTTTTCAAGCAATTCACAAACACTTTTTTCAGACAAACATAAGTGATCAAGCAATTAAGAGCCCATGGATAACCATGGATACAAAGGGTGCTAACACCTTCCCTTTGTATAATGTACCTCCCGAACCCAAAGTCTAATTAAGGTCTTTCCTGTTCTTTTCCACCTTTCCCATGGGATAAAAGAAAAGTCGGTGGCGACTCTTGCTATCCGCGACATTTGCTTTCCAAAGCAGAACACACCGAAGTCAGTTCACCGTATGACAACATCCACAAGTGAACAAACATCACACACTATATTCATGCAAGAGGCCCAAACAATGGGTAGGATTTAGTCAAGAGGGGTCATATCAACCTCGACAAACAAGCCAAACTGTACAAGGGTAATCTGTAGCTCTTAACCACTAACATTGAGAGTTAGGGTGAAGCTGATCAAAGATGGAAATGAGGATGAGACCTCATGCTTTTAACCCTGGCCAGGGTGAGCTCATGACAAAGAAAGCATGGGGATCCAGAAAGTGGGATCCTGTTCCACTTGACAGACTCTGGACAAAGATCTTGGGTACATGTTCTGGAGCATCAACACGTAGTGCGAGCATAAAGAACGACTCACTGAATAACGGGGGACGGGCTACTAATCCCTTCTATCCGTCAATTGCCTCTTCACTTAGGAGGACTTATCAAGTAACACATGCCTCATCTTGGAGGTCTTTGGCACAAATGTAAACAAACACAAACAGAGCCTCTTAAGGAGGACTTGCCAGCAAAATGCCTGCCAAAAAGGTGACAGGACTTCCAGACTACATGAAGTAAGAAGATAACTACCTAAGTGGTGTATCAACCACAATCCAAAGCTCAAGCAAGAGCTAAAAGCGAGCAACTAATGTACCTGTACAAAAGCTAAACAGTTAGTATCTCAGACAACCAATCAGAAAACAAACAGTGAAACCATCCAACTGTTACACAATTCAATGAGCAATGTTCAAGCATTCAAATGAACTCATGAGCTCAAGCACATCACTTAAAATCCTACAAAACAAACAAAAGTTAGAGCACAATCCAATTTGTATCTCAAAAGGTGAGCAACTCAACCATTAATGCTAAATGTCCAAACCTGAAACACAAGTCAAGGTTAGTTCATGTACAAAACACTAGTACAAAGACCAAGTTCAAAACCAAACCAAATGATCAAAATAGAACCCAATATTCCACATAATGCACATTCAAACATTCAATAAAATGTCCTCAAAAGGACCAACATCAATGCACAAGGCAAGTACCACAAATGGCTCATGCTATGCAAAGACCAACAAATGAGCACAAAATGGACATCCAAATTAGAAAATCCAAATCAAAACAGAAAAGCATGCAATGACTATGAAATTTTTTATGCAAGTTTCTCATGTTATGAACAATCATCATGCAAAAAATCAAATCCAGAAAAGTTCAAATGATAGATGAACAAAAATGCACAAATTGAATGCCAAAAATGTGACACAAATTGTCACATACATCTTCATGTGTCAAAAACAATGATAGCATATGAGAAAAATTCCAAACCAATTATCAAAAATCATATCATGAGTGAAGATCAAGCACACAAAAATTCAGATCAAATGGATCAACACATAGCATTTCCTAAGGCAATGAACACAACATATCAAATTAACACAAGGTTCAATCAAAAATTCACAATTAAAAATCCAGCAATCAACAAATCTTGAAAATAATACCATAAAAAACTAGACATTAAAACAAGACTATGAAAAAAAATTGGAGCGAAATTGGATCATTTTTCTATTTTTTATGATTTTAGAAGATGAGAAAATAAAATGAAATAAACAAATAAAATTGGAGGGAAACAAATATATTTGAATTAATTCAGAAAATATCATGTCCATTGGATCAGGCGCGAAAAACCAATCAACGGTCCAAGTTTGAACAAGCAAAACGCATAGTTTTATTAAATTACATGGCAAGCATAGTCTGCAAGTCAATGGCACACAAGGCATGGTCAAAGCAATGAGAACCAACCAAACGCACACGCAATCAGCACAATCAGCAACACGCAAGCATCAGTTAAACGTTGCGTTTCATTTATTACATGGCATACCACATCATCAGTCTTCGCAACACATAATCAAGTCAAAGGAACATCAGCCAATGGAAAGGCCACGAGGCGCAAACGTGGCGTACACCTGGACAGAAACCCTAACCGAACCAGACGGCGGAGCCGATCATCTTCTCCGGCCGTCTCCGGCGGAGTTCAACATGAAATTTTCCAGAATTGAATAAATCTTATATCGTTCGAAAGATCTTCCAACACACATATCAAATATCATGTTCAATTCATCTAAATCATCATATATCGCACGGATCGAGCAAAAACATTTTCATCATCAAAACTTGAAGCTCATCATACATGTTCATTTCTAAGCCAAATCAAGATCTAAACATATCAGCATGCTCAGCTAAGTGAGATCTACACAATCATATCAAGAAAAAAAGCAAAAGGAGATGATCGATTTCAACCTACTTGGAATTGCCGTGCTTTGAATTCGTGTGATCAAGCTCTCCAAAGTTCCAGATCTACTCCACTGAACCTCTATTGAAGCTTTGTGCAAGAACTATCAGTTAAAACCACCTAGATCTGCTTCAATTTCATGCTTCCATTTCCATGTTCATGCACTTGAATCTGCTTGAAACCTAGCTCAATTGTCCAAACCAAGGGATGAATCTTGCTCAGAATTACACCAGGAGCATGAATCTACAAGAATTATTGGTGTTTGTGTGAAGAAAAAAGGAAATCGAAGTGAGAGAATTTTTGGAGGGAAATGGAAAATTTGAGATCTGAAATTCTGTTATGGCCGTTATGGATTAGGGTTTGGCTTTTATATGGTTCACTAATCTCACTGAAATCCAAATTAGGCATTGGTTAAACATGATTAGGGAATATTGGATCAATTTGCAAAAATGCAAAAGTGAGCTAGCATGGCCATGCTACACGTGAACAGTACTCATGCAAGGCTTGAATTCACTTAAAATCAACCAATAATCAAGATTTGAATGGTATTTTGCTTGTATCATAAGCCAATTTTGAATTATGGAATTTCCCTCCAAAATGATCACTTGAGGAATGATGATCATACACACTTTTCCATGCATGGCAAGGCTTGTTTTGAGAAGTATTGGTCATGAGGAGTATTTTGCAAAAAGAATGGACCAAATTGGAGTTTTGAATCAAAAGTTATGCCATTTTGAATTTCCATGCACACCTTGTGATCAAATAACCATAACTCCTTAACCAATCATCATATGGACATGAATTAGGACTTTTTGGAAAGGGGAGACAAAGATCTACAACTTTCATGTTCACCAAAAATCCACTTGAAGCTCCTTTGATGTTGAAAAGTCAAGTTGAATGTGAACCAAAAACTTGCCAAATTTGGAAACTTGAAATTATAGGTCACTTTCCATTTTTGGTAACTTTTGCCATGACTTCAAAATCTTCAAGATAGATGTTTAGAATGACAAATGGACCTCTTTTGAACATGACTGAGGTGTCTCAACTCATTTCCCCACCTCATAGCCCATAGTTGACTGCACAATTGACTTTTTGGTCCTCAGATGATCTTGAAATGCCCTGATCAGCTTGAGCCTCTACCACTTGGGGAAGTTGCTCAAAAATAAAACCCTAGCTCATGTAATCTCTTCATAACAATCATGTGATCCTCATCCCCAGCAAATACCTCATCTCTTTGAGAACCCTAGTTGGAAGAATGCATTGATTAGGGTTGACCAGAGGTCACAACCATAAGCCAAAGGAAATTGAGAATGAATCATGAAAACCTTGATGATGATAGAACCATGATGATGGTAATATATCCTTGCAAACAAGATGATACTCAAGACCTTTGAAGAATCAAGAAACCCTAACTGAAGCCCATGCCCTCAGATGGTTGATCATCAATTCATAGAGACCCTCAGGCTTGAATCATGTAACTTCTCCATCTTTTGAAAGACTTTGGATGATAACCTTATTATTTCATATGAAATGCAAAAATGCAATGCCTAATGCCCTAAAATATGAAATGCAATGTGTCAAACTAGTCTCAAGAAGAAGAGGGCAAATTTTGAGGTGTTACACCTAGAAAAAATAATGAATACAAAGCCCGCTAGATTCGCATCTATAAGAACCAATCTAGGAAAAAATGGCTATCCTGATGAACCGAAAAAAAGAAATGTCCATGGAAAAGTTAGGAATGAAACAAAAATATATACAAGGCCGCTAAGTTGAAAATCGGAAAGGGCGACTTAAGCAAAAATGGGTATCCAGGTGGCCAAAAGAATAAAGAAATTTCCATGAAAAAATTAGGGATAAAGGAATTTGATTGTATGTTTTGAGCCTATCTTATCATAAACTTGATCTCAAACATTATCTGAGAAGTCCAATCATCATCAATCGAAGCAAAATGTTGGAAGCCCAATGCTACAGTGAATGACAACCAGTGTTGTAATCAGTGGAAAATCAAACAAATTTCCCATTGCCATTTACTTTTTTTTAAAATTTTTTTTGCAAACCCCTCTTTAAGGACTTTTTCATCCTTGTACACACCTCATATGTACAAAATTTTCACAATCAGTAAAATTCAGTCGCGATTTAGTTACTTCAATTTTTGTGTTTCCAACATTTTGTTTGCAAAATAACTACCAATCTTGATTGCATAATGCTATAGAACTTTGATAATAACAAAAGCTAAATCAAAAGAAACACTTTATGCATTGCGCTGATTATTGAAAGCTCCCTAGTGGACGACCTGCAGCTTATAGTAAGCATTTTCCGCATGAACACGTAACTGCTCGGTTGGATCAAGCATTTATTCTCCCCAAGCAGATCCAGATGACAATCCTCAGCCAGCACGATTGTCCCCAGAAGTAGTGGTAACGAGAAGCTCTTCCTTGGAGATTCTCTGGTAAGGATACCGTCAATTTGAAATCTTCCTGTCGCCGAAAAAACCTCACCTTGCTGCCCAACAATTCAGTTACATACTCATAATGAACAAACAAGCATACATTACATAAATCATGCACATCAAGCATTTCCTTTTGCAGCTGATCTATCTCCCTAGCGGAATATTTCAGTCAATGCCCAACATACCAAACCAACAAGTTTACTTGCTACACCTTTCAATACAACTCCTTTTGAACGGGATTTTTTATAGATATTTTTGTATTTAATCCTCTTTTACCTTGAACACCCAAAAAGATAACACAATTCACACTTTCAGGTTTAAGATGATTAAATAGAGGCAACTGTCATACCCCAAAATTTCTCCCTTTTCCTACCTTTTTATCAACTTCATTTGCATACATGACATCATATCATGCATCATTATGACCATTTCATTTGGTCATTGGCTCACAAGCATGACCATATTCTTTGGATCAATCTTAACATTAGGGTTTTTATGTGTTCATTTTTTAACTAACCAAAACATCATAAGAGGTGGTACTTGTTTATTCCTTTGTTTATGTAGGTGATCATGCCTAAATTCAAGACCAAACAAAGGTTTTTTGGTCAAGAAATATGCAAGCTTTGGTCCATTGATTAAAGGGTGGTTCATGTGTTTATTTCCATGCGATTTCACTCAATCTTCAAGCTATACTCAAGATCATTCAAGCCCAAATCAATTTATCTTCAAGGGATGCTCATTCCATCATCATTTTGGTTTGTGATGCAAGAAAACTTCAAGTTGGCACAAGATTGGTTTACCTAATTTGCAAGTATGGCTCACCTTTCGTCCAAAGCCCATAACTTCCTCAATTTTCAACCAATTGACAAGCTTCTTTGAGTCAAATGTTACTAAGTAATTACACTACAACATTTCTTCAAGGCTCATACATCAATTCAACCTCTAAGGACCTCAATTTTGGAAAGGGATAGGTAACAAAACTAGGTCAAAACCTTGTCATGACCCCAACTTGGCAGTCATGCTATTTTCAGCTCAAGTACCCTTTTGATCCCATTCCTTTTGCATATTGTTAAGCTTACGGCAAAGATAATTTGCCCAATTTTATCTCAAAATTTAAACTTGGGATCTCAAAATGACCAAAGTGTGCCAAGAATGCATGTCATGACCTCAACTTTCAACACTTTCCGTTTTCACATCAAGCCTCCTTTTGAGTTGGTTCTTTTTGCATTTGATTCATTACCATGAAATGAACATTTTGCACAAAGAAAATTAGGAAATTCCCGATTGGATTTCATTTGGAATAACTTTGAACTCTATTTTGCCAGATGCCCATAAGTTGCAATTACAAGTCATTCTTCAATCTGGTACCACCACACAAATGCAAACTTGTTTATCTTGACAAAAGCATAGAATATAGTGTAAAATGACCAGGTTTCATGCCTAAGTCATACTTTTCACCCTTGTTCTCACACGGTTTGCAAATCATGATTTTTCCATCTCATTCACACGAATTTAGATCTATTTCACATGTGTGAGCTCACCAATACTTTCCCTATAAATAGAGGAAGTTTTTTGCTTCGTTGGCAAGCTTTGAAAGCCAAAGAAACTACGTAACCATTTGAGCCTGATACCTCAAAAAACCAGTTAATCATTTCTCCGATTCAAGCTCTTTTCACTTTAAATCTTCACCCAGAATCCTTCATCGACACCCTCTGAAGCTACTTGAAGCATTACTTTGGCTTAAAGATCCTTAGAATCAGATCTCTAGATCCACCAGTGTTGACATTCGAAGCTCCAATTGAGAAGGTAGTTACGAGTAAACTTCTTGAGAAAAAAAAGTTACGACACTCTTCACCTCACTCCACTGATCAAAAGCCCTCACTTACCTAGAACTTATCTTCAGTATGCATCATTTAATTTTACTTTGAAGAACTAGGGTTCTTCGAGTTCTTGAGCAAATTCTTTCTGCATATAGCAAATCAATGGCTCTGATGCAGGGAGACATGAATGATAAAGTGTTAGGAAGTTAATGTCGTGCTTGGGTGTTGCTAAAAACACGAGTTCTTGTGATCTGCAAAATCAACTCAAGGTTGAAGATGAAGCTGCTTTGCGCGTGATTCAAATCTCCCACCCAATGGAATAACACCAACGCGTTTTTTTCAAATCATATAGCCATTGGCGCCTTTTTCTTTTATTTTAATTTCTTTTATTTTCTTATATTCCTTTTCTTTTCAATTTAACTTCTCACTCATTTTAATTCATTTTGATCCAAAATTTTTACACAAAGTCTTTAAAAATATTTTGCATCACATACTTTTTTCTCCAAAAACTTCAAAACCATTTTTGCATTTATTGTTATTTTTAATTCATATTCTTTTTAATTACCTTTTCGAATTTATTTTTAAACCATTTTCATACATTTTTGCGTCCAACTTTTGAGATCTATTCATGCAAAATATTTGGGACTTTGTGAAACTTTTGCAACCATTTTTGAATCATTTTTATCATAGTTTGGGATTTTCTCTTTAATTTCCCTTTTAAATCATTTTTATTCATAACTTTTATTTGACTTTTGATACACTTGATGCTTTTGTCTTGAATTTTTGACTTTGTTGACAAATTATTCTTCATTTCAAGTCATCCATAGATGGAATTAAGGTTAATTCAAACTTATTTGTTTCAAACATGTTGATAAATGATCATTGGATCATTTTTGACACTTTGAATCAATGATAGGTTATCCCTTATTGAGCCATATGTTTGGGTCCCTTGACTTGCTTGATAGTAGATCCAAGGTTAAACATTTGAGTTGCTTCTCTCTTTGACATTATTCATCTACCTTCTTCTTTCACTTTGATCCATTGTGTCACATTGTTTTAGGAGATTAAGTTGTGTTAACTCTCTAACATGTCTGACACATAAGTTGTTTTTGATCCATCTCAGATAGGTATGGCTTCTACATAAGCCTACTTATGATTTCTTAACATAACGCTAAATTGTCCCGACACACACAATTAACTACTAACCCTCGCCATTAATCATTGAATTTACTTTATTGACATTTAATTTTAGTCATTTACTTCTTGTCATTTAATTCAAGTCATTTACTTTTACGACTTTACTTTTATATTTCATTCATCATCTTACTTCATACATTATTCATTTTGTATTGATTATCTTGTCTTATTTATCTTATGTTTCTCATATTGTGTTTGATTTTCTTGACAACATCTCAATGAATCAAAATATGATAAAATGAGCTGATTTAATCCTTAAGGGCTTATGATTGATCTGGAGTAATGGTACCTTCATCTATGGACTTTAGACTTTAGACTTAGGCCTTAGACCCTTTGCCTGACTTGGAGTGACCTTGGACCCATGAACCTTATGGACCCTTTGACTTTTCACTTTGTTCACTTGTTAAGCTTTTGAACTCGTGATCTTGTTTTGGTCAGGTTGCTTTATGCCTCTGCCTATCATATTCAGTTGTTTAGGTTAGCACACATTAGCACACACATGGCTTTCTCTTGGGCTACCTAATAATGAGACGTAGGCTCGTTAAATTTTGTACCCACAAGGATTTCTCTTAGGCTACCTAACATTGAGGCCCTAAGTTAGTCTGTATCAGGATCATGCATTGTGTGTTTTAATTCACCTTATTCCCCCTGATTTAGCTTGATAAAACCCCATTTGATTAACTATGTCCTTTGACTTTACACATTTTCCCTTTGTCAGTCCCTGCCCACTAGCTTGATCAAACCTCATTCCCTATTGGTTTTGACACCATAATTCAGGTTGACACCTTTATTGGTTACATGCCTTTTGTTTCCTTTTGGGACACACCTTTATGGTTAACCCTCTTTTATTGGTTTTGACACCACAATTCAGGTTGACGCCTTCTTGGGTTATATACCTTTATATTTTTGCTTTTGGTTGACACATTTATGGTTATATATCTCCCCTCTTGGTTTTGACACCACTTCCTTACCATATCAGTCCTTGTGTTTTGGTAAGTCATCCTTCTAGTTTAAACACCACCCCTCAATCATATCTCTTTCTCAGTCTTTGTTCTCTGAACTATGGAGCTTTGACTTCCTTATCGAACTATAAGGATACGTAGGCACGAGGATGCGAATCCTTGGTGAGCACTCTTCTTCCCCCCCCCCCCCTTTCTCTCTCTGGTTCCACGAACTATGAGGCTCTGACTTTCTCATTGCACTATGAGAATACGTAGGCATGAGGGCCCCAATCCTCCTCGAGCACTCTCTTTCTAACCCCATTTTTTGTTGTACAGGTACATGAAGATAGAAAAACCCATTCAAGTAAGAGCGTTCAAAATGGTTCCCATGGATTACCATGGATGTAAGGGGTTTTAATTCCTTCCCCTTGCATAACCGACTTCCTTACCCGTTTCTCTATTCCTCTTGAGTTTTATCGATATTTTCCCTTCCCTCTTTTGGGATAAATAAATTTCGGTGGTGACTATGTTGTATGTTCGATCGTGCGATGTGTTTGGGTACATTTTCGTCCAATTTCAACTACCAGACGGGAACTGAGTTTAGAAAAAGATAAGTCAAACAAGGATTGACTACCAGACAAGAATTTTGTTTAGAAAAAGATAATTCAAAGGAGGATTGTCTACCAGACAAGAAATGGGTTTAGAAAAGATAATTCAAACAAGGATTGACTACCAGACGAGAATTGGGTTTAGAAAAGATAAGTCAAACGAGGACAGACTACCAGACAGGAACTAGGTTTAGAAAAGATAAGTCAAACGAGGATTGACTACCAGACGGGAACTGGGTTTAGAAAAGATAAGTGAAACGAGGATTGACTACCAGACGAGGATTTGATTTTGGGAAGATGAGCCAAATGAGAATTGACTACCATACAAGGATCGGGTTTAGAAAAGATAAGTCAAACAAGGATTGACTATCCGACACGAATTGGGTTTTAAAAGAGATACCAGATGGGAACTGGGTACTAGGGTAGAATTGGGTTTTGGATAGGAGATCAGGCAAGACCTGGGTACCAGACGGTGAATCTAGCAAAAAAATATACCCGAACGCATCGCACATTTAAACATACAACAGATTCGCCATCAAGCTTTATTTATTCCCGAAGGAAAGGGAAAATATCGATAAAACCTAGGGGAAAGAGAAAATGGGTAAGGAAGTCGGTTATGCAAGGGGAAGGTATTAGCACCCCTAAAATCTGTTGTACTAAACGAGTACCGTTTTGATTGTTCTACTTGAATGAGTGTTATATCTAAAGGTTACTCGCAAAAGAATAAGGGGAAAATAAAGAGAACAAATAGAATGCTCATAGGAGATTAGGGCCCTCATGCCTACGTATCCTTATAGTGCAATAAGGAATTCAGAGCTTCGTAGTTCATAGAAGGATAGGTATGGAACCCAAATAAGAATGATGATTGATACAAGGACAGTATATCACTGTAAGAAGAACAAACAATTTCATTTATCTTACTCTAAGTTATTTATTGCCCTAAAATAGAATTGAGTACCTATTGGATGTAGGCGCCCTCTAGCATGGGGAATCGCTAGTAATCACGACACCTCCCATGAAAATAGTATATATTGACAAAACGTAACATATGGGAAAGTCCTTGTTGTCCTTTCTCGACGATAGTTCACCAAGGTAGATCGAAAACCAAAGAATGGTATATTTATTCCATGAAGTAAGCAAACTCTAAACTAAAGAGTAAAAGAGGTAAAACTAAGATGTGGGGGCCATATGCATCATACCATTGTATTGTCATAACCAAAAAATAAAGGAATTAGGTGTTTGGCATCAAGGAAAAAATATCTTGGTTCACAAGGTGGAAGTTGTCCAAAAAGATATGCATGAAATCCAAAGGGATAAAGTATTTGGTTTCAAAAGGATGGTAGTGATTGATGAAGAATAATAAATAGGGTAGCTCGCGGAGAATCTGAATCCTCGTGCCTACGTATTCTCACTGTGCAATGAAAAACTCAGAGCTCTGTAGTTTGACTCACTACGACCGGAACAAAGACAACAAGAGACCGAGGCAAGATAAATGATATATGATAATGAAAGATGAAGAAGACTTGGCATTCATTGTATATGAACCACACTAAAGTCTATGGGTAAAGGTGAATACGATGAACAACTGGGTCATTGGTCCCGTACCCAAAGATATTCAGAATAAGTTAATGGAATTCTCCACTCTCATTCATTCTTTACTGCTTAAGGCTCGTGGCACGTGATTCTCATCATAACTTTCAAGTTGTTGAGGAAGAATGCTTGTTGCTCCTTGTGATAATGAAGACTTTGTCAATCATTCATCTCGTACCTTGAGCAACTAAGTCATTTGTCTCGTACCTTGAATTGTTCAAATTGCACTAAAGTATATGAACAAAGGCGAATACCTTGAGAAACTAGGTCATTTGTCTAGTACCCTAGGATACCCTAGACAAGGATATGAATGTTCCACTCTCATCATTCTTTGTTACTTAAGGCTCATGGCATACAACTTGAATTATGATTGATAAGTTGCTGATGGAGACTTATGATTATTGCATTGTTGCTTTGTGAAGTGAGACTTGACAATCATGTGATTTGAATTATGCTAAAGTCTATGAGTAGAGTTGAATACAATGAGCAACTGGGTCATTCGTCCCGTACCCAAAGATATTCAGAATGAGTTAATGGAATTTTCCACTCTCATTCATTCTCTATTTCTTAAGGCTCATGTCACATAATTTAAATCTTGATTGACAAGCTTTTGAAGAAACACCTTTGATGATTTGTATAGTCCATAACTTGATTTGATTGTGATGCCTTGCATGAAAGTATGAACTTAAGGCCTTGAGATCCACATCATTACAGAAATTACTCCTATCAAGTGATCAATCGACTTTTAATCACTTGAATAGACTGTGAGATTATACATAAATCAAAGGATTTAGTTAATCAAAATTTATTTTGATCAACTTAGGTCAAAGGGATTAGATTAATGGTTAATTATATACAACCTAATCTACAGGTTAATCAAATGATATGTACAAATGCTAAACTAAGGGATCATGCAATATTAGGATCAAATTAAACCATATATCAAATATCAGATGAAAAACAATTCAAAATGATCAATTTACATGAAACTCAAAATCTAAGATGAAACCTAGGGGTAAAAAGATCTAAGATTAATTTACATGGTTGTTGACTAAAAAGTCCTAATCTAAGGGAGCATGAAATTCAAGATCTAAGATGAAACCTAGGGGTAAAAAGATCAATTTACATGACTATTGATTAATTTCTAAATCAAAGTTCAATTAAGAACTAACTAAATCCTAATTAAAATCTAACCACAATCTCAAATAAGCCTAATTAATTCTAATTAAAACCTAATTAATTCTAATTAAAACCTAATTAGTCAATTAAATCCATACATACATTTTATTACATAAAATTATCTCTAGACACCAAAAAAATACATATAAAAAAACTAATAAAAGAAAAGAAATTAAGAAACATGAAAATAGGGCCTGGGGTTCAACTAGCAGCCAGGGGTGCCAAGAGTCGCTGAGGCGTAGGCCCAAACGGGGGTACAGTAACCAGAAAGAAGATTCAATCTGATGGGCCTAGCGTTGTTGGCCCAATGGTCAGGACTGTGGTGAGTTGGGGGTGCATTGTAAGAATCAGGGTGTAACACGAAAAAGGCCATGGTCTACGAACGGAAAAGCCCAACTCCAGGGTAAAATAAGTGACTTCAAATGTAAAACAATCACGTGCCCAACTTCAACATATTTCCATGTTTTCCATGTGTCTTGTACAAGTCAGAAGTTCAACATAATTTAAAACTCCCTCCTACCGGACCTTCTCCTTCGCCGTGTCGGAGGTTGCCTCTGGCGGCGGCGAAGCCCTAACCTCTAAACCAAGCACAAAAACTCCTTCACCTTATTCTCCCGATCCCAAATATCATGTCCATTCTTCCTGATTCCTCACACACAAACCTAATCAAAACCAATGGTGGAAGAACCTTAACAACCTAAACTACAATTAAATCATAACCAATTGGAATCAAAGCCCGATAGGTTGGGGCTTTGATTCCCCAATCTTCCCTCTACATCACTGTAACCAACATGAAGTGAATCATAGAAGAAAAAGGAAAGCACTCACCAGAGCCGAGGTCAGAAATCAGGTACGATCTGAATCTTCTTTCTCTTCGTCTGGTTTTCTTCTTCCTTCTCCTTCTTTCTATGTGATTGTGTGTGAATCTGAGAGAGCTTGAGACTGAGTTGAGTCTAGTGAGGTTTTGTTGAAGTCTAGCTTGAGCACGTTGAAGCTTCAATATGAAGCTTCAATGGCTGCTGAAGATGAGCTCTGAGTGAGGGGTAATGGAGAGAAGTTACAGAGAGATCCTGAGAGACTCTTGAGATTAATGATTGGTGTGTGTGGTAGCTCGAATGAGGGTGAAGAGTTCAATATATAGGGTGTAGGCTCGAATAGAACGGAGGAAAGGAGTGAGGTTAAGAGTTGGTTAGATTGGACTCACTGAGTTAACTGCAAACTCAGTTAGTTATGGACTTGAACTCGGTGAGAAGTTAGTTAGTAAATCAATTAGTTGGAAAATGTTAGTTGTCCAATGATGAAATCCGATGGTTGTGATGTGTATGTTAGGTTCAATTATTTTTGGGTTAGTGTTAAAACCGAGTTAGTTTTATTTCGTGTTATTGAAAATGAGCTGCTAAGTGTGATGTTAATTTTTGTTTTATGGAAAAATTGTGATTAAATGAGGTTAGTCAACTAAATGAAATTGTAGTTCAATGGTAGTGTTGGATGGAAAGGTTAAAGTTTAAGTAGTGATGTCAATTGGTTTGCTTGATTGATGCAGGATATGTTTGATGCATGTCTAGGATGTTGGATTGTTTCACTTGCTGCAGATGGTTGACTAAAGTATCATGGCTTGTTATGATTATTATTGCATGACATGGTGCTTGATGGTGGCGTATTACCTTGGCTCTATGAATATGTGGTATGATAGTTGTTTGGCTTGAACAAGATGATAACCATGATGAATGTACCTGCTGCTACTACATTGTGAATGATAATGAACTAAACACATGTCAACCATTTCCCTGCTACTGATTATTGTTGTTTTGTAGGTCTGCTACAGAATTTTGGACTTAATGTAGGCATATGGTGTTGTATCATGATGGTCTGATGTAGCAGAGTCATAGCATGTTGCAGGGCCAATTGCTGCAGGAATTACTCTTGCTATGGTGAGTTTCAAGTGGCTAGATGTATTGCTTTGTAAAGTATGTTAGGCAATGTTTGCGGAATGTAATGTATGGTTGGTTTGTATGTTTGGATTGATGGCTGCAGTATTTTGGTGAAAGGCCTGGTTTGTGTGATTGGACATGGTTGCAAGGCAAATTCCAAGTGTATTCAAGGCATGACCAAGTTCAAGGTATGGCAAACTTGGTGCAAAATGGCTTTCTTGTCCATGAGGCAATATGATGATAAAATCTCATGAAATAATGCAAGAGTGAAGATGTAATACACATTAGGGTTTAGGTCATGGAAAAAGAGGTTGGTTGACTTTGGTCAACTGGTTGACCAAAAAGTCAATAGTTGACCAAAAGTCAACCCTTTGTAAAAAAGTCATTTTTGTATTTCCTTTTGTAATGGACAATGTAAATGCTATTTTAATGATTGATTGAACATATGTCTGAATGAAATGATCCATGATTGAATGTTAAACAATTTGATTTCAAAAATGAATTTTACTTAAAAACCAAATTTGATCCATGACTTAAAAGCAAATGAATCAATCACCTTTAAACATTTGAATTATGAATGTATTATAACATATGAATTAGACCGACTAAAATAATTGGATGAATCAAGGATTAAGGCACTATAATTCCCTTATGAATCACAATTGATTAATGAAAAATAATGGACCAAAAGATAATTGTACTAATCCAATTATGAATCATGAATCAATGGCCCAAGACCTATGAATTTGAAAGAACCAATATACCTAAGTCAATCGCCTAGAAATGGTCAAGTAGAATGCACATGTAGATGCTTGAATCAAGCCTTGAACCAGGTGAAATCCAAGCATATAGACATGTAGGTCAAATGAATGATTCTCATGCACAAAGCAAGTTTAATGATTGATGATGCATGATAAAATGGTTAAAAACTTCCTCCCTGTGAATTAGGGTTTCAGTCTATCCTAAGGTGAAAATTCAAGCCCATAAGGCATACTAGAACAAAGGCTCCCTGATTAGGGTTTCATGGTGCACGCCATCTAACCAAGGTCTTTAAACCAAGCATGAGGCTTTACAGACAAGTTCCCAACACATGGGCCCCATGATAAGGGTTTAGATGGTCCAACCAATGCTCAGGAGCCAACCCCAAGATCTCATGGTTGCATAGCTAAAAATTAGGGTTTGATGCCCCGAGGAGTGCCATGATGAGGTCTCCTTCAATCCATATCTCAAAGATTAATCAATTAGGGTTTCATTCCCATGATGAGCCTATGAAGAGCCATGTCATACTTCTAGAGTTTGATACACAAGCAAACCCTAGCTCTGCAAGCCACAAGCTTTGAATCTATGATGATCAATTAGCAAATGTCAACATGAATGATGCACATGAATGAAACATGAGTGTGTGTAGATGATTCTCAAGTCAAGGGTTGAGTGAAAAGGTGAAAATGGGAGGGAAACTTTTTGGGTGTGACAGGCAGGAACTAGTTTTTGAAATGGTTTTGATCAAGGTTGGACCTTTGGAGGTGCTAAGTGAAAATGGGTTTCAGGAACTGGCCAAAAGGGATTGGGCTTGATGGATGTGCCAAAAGGGTTTGGGCTTTAGCTTTCCTTGTTAGGGAGAGATTTCATGCTACACGAGATGAATGATATACATGACATGATGACTTATGCAATGGTTTTGAAGGTCCACAAAATGTCCCTGAGGTTGGTCTTGGTGTGGTGGACACCGGGAGATATTATGCTAAGTTATAAGGCTTCCAGATGAAGGTTATGAGATGTTTCTAACTTGACTTCCCGACATTCATCTTGAACTTTAGAAGTTTCTTGCACACAATGGATCCTGCTTTGAGAAGCTCTGAAAATATGAAGAGGAACTTCCCCTTTTATGGGCAGTCTTGCCCCAGTCTATTAGGTATATGCATGGATTGCCTCAGTCACAAGTTATGTAGGAACTTTATTAGAGACGATCTCAACCTGACCTGCCCTAGTGTCTTGGAACTGTATACCTCTAATTAACCATCTCTTGAAGCGGTTGACTTCTTATGGTCTTGGGTAGTCTGCCCCAGGACAAGCCTTGAAGTGACTTTGGCCTCGGTTGGTTGATCTTTAAGGGAATGCCCTGACTAAGTGGTCTTGTAGAGATTTGTCGACTCTCGACGTGATTTACCTAGATTGACTAGATCTTGAAGCGGTTTGCCATTTTGTTTAACAAATTCTTCAGATGTTCCGCCCCTTGATTGGATCAACTAAAGTGGCTTTCCCTTGATCAACAAAGTTCTCGGGTGTTCTGTCATTTGGTATCATCAATTTCCTCAATTCACGTTCATTGTGGGAACTTTATTGATGTTAAATGCTTACTCACGAGTAAGAAATTTCATTTTGGAAATGATAATTTCAATGTTATATTTATGTTAGTTTTGAAATCCAAGCATGTTCATTGTAATTAGGACACATAGTGACTAGATCAGTAATGAGAATGTCATATCGATACCAACACAAACGATAAGAAAATTGTTTAGGAGTCACTTCTAACATGATCCTACTGTAGTATGCTTTCAAAATAAACCTTGCTTCAGTTAGGTCTTTTGAGGGTTTTAATGTGACCTAGTTCACGGTTTCAAAAAGAAGGATTTAAGGCTCAAAAACCTATTCTAACCCACCCATTCTTCTTAATGTTCTTCAGTCCTACGTTCATCTAGTTCGACACAAGCGCTCATTTTCCAAAAGGGATTTTGGAAGTGATGGTAATGAACCAACGAGGTTTTCGGAGTGGCAATCACCCACCTTTTGTTTGGTTTGTAGCCACACGAATTTGTTCTTGCTGAGGATTTTTGTTTGGTCCCTTTTCTTTTGTTTTTGTTTTTGGTTTCCTCTACTTTTCCTGGACAGGTCTTTTGAGTTTGCAGTCCATCGGAATGCCCTAATTTTTGCCTAAGTCACTCATTTTCTAGTTTTCAACTTAGCAGGTTTTCTTTTTTGTTCTTTTGACTTTTGATTTCTTGTTTCTTTTCTTCTTTGTTGGAACAAATCAGGTGACATCTGTTTATTTGATTTGAAGGGGTTGTGGCAGCCTCGTTCCTTCCGTTGGTGAGGGACAATCGTTACAGATTTTTGGTTTTTGAACTCTCGTGAGGGATGGGATGTGATTGATCCTTAGATAGGATACTCCCTTTTTGTCTTTTGAAATCTGAGCGCATAGCCAAATTAGCTGAAGACCCCTGGCCCGGGTTAAATTTGAGAGTTTTTGTACAGAAAGAAAACTCATACTCCTTGGCTCGAAGGGGTTGACTTGAGATTATCTTCCTTATACCTCCGGTGTTTGGGGATTTGAAACAATGACTTACATCGTCAGTAGAGTTTTATTCAAAAGCATATATGCAGTGGTTTCAAGTTTTTCAATTTCATCATTCTCCTCTTGATTTTAATTAAACAAAAGTTAGATACTAACAAATAAAGTAAGAGTGAACACAAATGGATTGACTCAAAATATGTATGTTTGTTTCATTGTTATTATCAAATGAAAACAAATAAGTCTTACAAGTGAATATTACAAATGATAAACAAGAAAAAATACACATGAAAATGATTGAACAAACTAATGGTTGTTGGCATAATCATCCTTATTCCCCATCCACGAACTGGAGTTATCATGCTTGCAGAAGTTAATGTGAAAGTCCTAAAGGAGATCCTTCTCAAACTCTTCCCATAGTTGCAGACTCTTCAAATCTACCATAGTTTCCACTTGCATTGGTCATGGCATTGCAGACGTGCCTTCATCTAGAGGCATGGGATTATACAGTATGCTCAGACCGCTTGGTGTGAATACAATAATATTTGAATCAATCAAATATTGTACTTTATGTTTTAGGGCTCTGCATTCCTCAATCATGTGTCTGGGTGCCCCTGAATGGTATACACATCTGGCATTTTCGTCGTATACCTGAGGAAGAGGTGTTGTAGGAGGTCCTAATTCCCTTAGATGAACCACTGAGCTATTGAGAAAAAAGGGAAAATTCGTTCATATGACATAGGAACTGGATCAAATGGTCTCTCTGCCATCCTTGGTCTTTTCTGGCTCTGTTGATCGTAGTTTCGCTACCAATTTGGATACTAATTCTGATTCTGCTTCTAGTTCCTATGATATGGCCGGGGAATAAGAAATGGCTTCTGATAGGGAGGGCTCTAAAGTCTTGAATATGGATGAAATCCCCAAGGCAGCTCATGACATGGGGTGGAGTCAGGCAGGTGCACAAGAGTGACCATTTCTTCTACGGCAGTTGGCATGGGATTGCCTCCCTTCCTTAACATTGCTTGCAGGGTTTCCATGATCAGATTCATTTGAGTATTTAGTTGGTTGACTTCCACTCTCAATGATTCTTGACCTCTCTGAAGTTCTTCCATGTTGATCTGAGACATGCTTCTAGTTTAAAACGGATGTCGGGTAATCAGATAGCTAGTTAGAAATGAGAGGTGGTATGAGGTTTTGTCTTGTTGGGAAGATGTGCATGTATGTTGACGGATGCGGGAAGGAGGCAATGTTATGTAGTGCAATGCATTGTTTTTTTCAAAGGATGCAATGGCATGCAATACATCATATATTCAGAGGTTCGACGATGCAATAATTCAACTTCCAAGACTCAATATACGCACAGTTCTACAACATTAGCATGCAATGATGTAAGTTAAAAGCTCGACATGCCATGAATAGTCTGCATATACTTCCAGATACAGACTCAAAGGTCTGCGTTACGTGAGAACAAGGTATGTAGGGTATTGGTTTCCTGTAGAAAAACCTAACACCCCCTCACAGGTGTGGCCTAGTTCTCAAAGGTGGTCCCAAAAAGGTTCCAAGAGTCATCGATCCAAAAATGAAAATACCATGCCGTAGCGAATTCTCGCAAGACAAAAATATTTCCAAGTGAATCTAGTCTGGGTGTGGGTCTCGTGCCAACCCAATGCGCAAAACACAGGTTGACACGACTATCCACAAATCCATCTTGTGTGTATACTAAAACTCGGGTGTAGAGCTTCTCTCATATAACATCAACCCAACCCAACACAGAGTATAATAGATATATCCAGAGTATGCAAAATATTTAAAGAAATTAAAGAATGCAATAAGTAGCATAAAGATAGAGCGAGTAAAGAGATAAAGATAAACACCTAAAGCATGCAGAGAAAGCAAACAAAACTAGGCTCAACTTGCTTATGATATAATCCCCAGCAGAGTCTCCAGCTGAAGCTAGCTAAATATACCTGAGCGCATTGCACGCTTGAAGATATAACCGAGTCACCATCGAAATTTATTTATTCTTGAAGGAAAGGTAAAACATCGATAAAACCCAGGGGAAGAGAAAAAGGGTAAGGAAGTCGGTTATACAAGGGGAAGGTATTAACATCCCCCACATTCGTTGTACTCAACAGGAACCGTTTTGATTGTTCTTTGCAAGAATGAGTGTTACTATCTAGATATCACTCGTGAAAGGGGAAAAGGTTTTAATAATTAGGGTGCTCGCCAAGGTTTAGGGCCCTCGTGCCTACGTATCCTCATACTACAATAAGGAAATCAGAGCGCAGTAGTTCATAGAAATAATGGTGGGAGATGAAAGAATTTATGATTAAGTTATGGTTTGAACCAAAGGATAATGTTTTTTGAACCCATAGGGTAGATATATCTGAACCAGTAAGGATAGGTGGCATCAGCCAAAAACAAAGGGGTTTTTCCTATCGAAGGGCTTGCAAGGTAAGTAACAAAGGAATAGTTTATCTACGAGACAAACAAAATGCTCTTGATTCAGAGGCAGGCATTGATTATTGACCCAAAAGTCTGTATGAAATCCAAAGAAATAGTGTATTTGGTTCAAAGAGGAAGTATATCACTGTGGATGAAGGTATTGAATGATGAATGGTGAAAGGTGAGAGAACGGGTAAGGAATAAAGATGCTCGCCAAGGATTCGCATCCTCGTGCCTATATATTCTCATCCTGCAATAAGAAAGTTAGAGCTCTGTAGTTCATGGAACTAAGACGGAAGAAACTGGAAAAAAAGGATGTTTGCCTAAGCAACTAGGATTAACAAGATAAACAAGAAAGAGTTAAAGAGCATGGCTGAAGTGATGAGAAATATAGCTTGGCACCAAAAGACCACAGTATTACAGGAATCCATGAAGGAATATGGTATTTTATTCCAAAGAAAACAATATGTCACCGATGATGAATGAGAATGAATTTTCACAAGACTTGGCATTCATTTGACTTGAACCACAATAAAGTCTACGAGTAAATGTGAATACTCTGAGCAATTGGTTCATTCGTCCCGTACCCAAAGATATTCAGAATGAGGATATGAATGCTCCCTCACACCACTTATTTACTACTTAAGGCTCATGGCATGTGATACTCATCATAACTGGAAAGTTGCTCAAGAAGACTCTTCTTGTTGCTTCTTATGATAAAGTGTTGCCTTGAAGGAAGAGAGACTTGACAATAATTTGATTCAAATTGTACTAAAATCTATGAATAGAGGTGAATACGATGAGCAACTGAGTCATTCATCATGTACCCAAAGATATTCATAATGGGGATATGAATGCTCCCTCTCACCCCTCTATATTGCTTAAGGCTCATGCACACAACTTGAATCATGGTTGATAAGTGTTAATACACCTTTGTTGTGCTTGAATAGTAGTTCACTATGTCTGCAATGTGAATGCCTAGTACTGACTTGAAGTATTGAACTCTTGATTTTGAATCTTGAGGTCTTGAGCTCCTAAGGTCCAGTACATCTTGAACACAAGGGACTTGCCCTATCAAGTGATCAAGGGTCTTTTGATCGCTTGATCAGACTTGGGAATTTAGCACATTACAAAATATTTGGTTGATCAAAGTTAACTTTGATCAACACAACCAATGGGAATGAAGAAATTAGTTGAATTATGAACAAACTAATGGATTAATTAGTCAATTTACACCAGATGATTCTTTACAAGCCCTAAACTAGGGGGACATGTCATTATTAAGGTGCAATCTAATCAGAGAAATTAACACCAAAATTCTATCAAGGAACAAATGAATTAAAAGATCAAAACAAACCTAAGAGATTCATGAACAAAATGAATTCCACTAATTAAAATCCTAACCAATTATAACTAACATACAAACATGACAGAATTAACAATCAGATCCAATCAAGTAAGAAACAATTATCATGCAATTAACAATCTAAACCTAATAATATAAACTAAGACATTTTTCCATTCATTTTCAATTAATCTAGAATTACACCATATCAAATTAATTATAACTAAGTCCATTAATCATGTAAAAAACTAATTAAATCTATCAATTAATTTCTACACCAATTCATGAAAAAGTATTAAAAAAATATAAAACAAAATTAAAGAACAAAAATAGTAGTAAAATGCATAAAAAACAAAGCGAAATAGGGGGATTCTGATCAGCAAAATAGGGTGCAATTAATATGAAACACAGGGCCCATGCAAAGGCCGAACGGTGCTTCCAACTCATGAAACAGGGAGGTGTGTAAACAATAACCAGGTGCAGATTGGAAAAATGGGCCCACGGGGAAGGAAGGCCCAATGCGCATATGAGAGGGGGAGAGAGTCATTCACTCAGATGAAATTCAAATGGGAAAGAAACAAACATGTGCGTGCTTCAAACCTCAATTCACCTTCAGACCTAAGAGCCACCGTCTCCGCCATGCCAGAGGTCGCCTTCGGCGGTGGCGGAGAGCTAAATCTCTAAAACCATATAACATCAACAGATTCATCTTCTTCTCTCCGATCCATATCCATGATCAATTTTCCCTAATTCAACTTCTAAAGCCTAAACTAATGAAAATAATTGAATAACCCTAATCACGAAAAATATAAATTAAATGCTTATCACAGGGAATCAAAGCCCAAGAGGTTGAGGCTTTGATTCCCCACACCTTTGTTCACATCCCAATAACAAGGTTGACACAAGAAGATGGAATAGGAACTTACGTTTCCGGAGACGACGAAGTTAACGACGGAATTCTGGTAAGATTCTTATTCTCTAAATCCCACATTGCCTTTGAAATTCCACTCTTCTTATTCTCCTTCTTCTGTTGAATTTTGAGGTGTCCATTGTTGATTGTGATTTCTTCGTGTCCGGGTAATTCGAGAGTAAGGTAAGATATGAATTCGAGAGAGTTTGAAGATTGAAGGTAACTGTGATGAATTATGAATGTGAGAGTTTGGATGACGAATATGGTGAATGGAAGGAGAATTCTGAGTTTGATGAATGGATTGATTGATGAACTTCAGGGTCTGAAGCTTGATGAAATGATGAATTTGGTGAATGATAGAGATTGATGAATCAATGTAATTAAGAGAGGGTGATTGGGGATGAATAAATTCTAAGGGAATGAAGTGTGTGGTAGAGTGATATGAAGTTGATGAATGGTTTATATAGTGAAAACTGATGAATGATGATTCAGTTAGGTGGTTAGAGTTTGTTAGAGAGTTTTGGAGTTTAACATAAAATTACATTATGAATAGGGATTCACGATTTCTGTTAGGTTTGGAAGTTAGTTTATGGAATTGCGAAATGGTTCAGTTTGTTACATGTCAATTCGGTATGGTTTTGAACTGATTGGTGAAGTGAAAATGTATGAATGTTGCAGTGCCATACCATTGTTGATTGCATTGCAGGATTGTGTTCATGAATGGCTTGCTTTATTTGTTTTGCTTTGATATGGTATATATGGCCTTCCATGAATGTTTAATGCTGCTGCTATATGTTGAATATTGCATTGTTGCAGGTCTGTTTGTTATTGCCTTGGTCATGTTTGGATGGCCCAGTTGTTTCTCTGATGTGTTTGCCATGATCTGTTATACATGATGCTTGATTATATGCACTACTTGTTGTTGTATGTGTTTGAAAGTTATTGTCTATTAGGGAGTGAAGTGTTAGTTATGGTTAGTATGTGAATGCTTCCATGATGAATCAATGTTGCATCTCTGTTAAAGTTTGATGAATGCTTTACTTTGAATTGATGTTGCATCTCTATTAAATTTTGATGAATTCTTTGCTTTGAATTGGTGTTGAACTATTAATGCATTGCTGTTGTGAATTGTTGGCTATTGTGTTTGATGACTGTCATGGCCATGATGTGTAGATGCCAGGCTGTTGTTAGGTGTTGAGATGGCCTGCTGCATGTATGAATGGCCATGTTTTGAATGTCATGTTTGGATGCATGGTTTGATATGGTATAGGTTGAATGTGATAAGTATATGCTATGAATAATCGAAATTGGTTTGGATAATTTGTTGTTGTAATGCATAGTTGCTTGATGTACCATGGTTTGTTTTGTAGGATGGTGCAAGAATGACTTATGATGGAAATCAAGGCTTGCAAAAAGTGAGTTAGGTTTGAAGAAAATTAGTGAAGGAAAGAAAACTCAAGAAAATGAAATCATGGTGAATCATGGAAGAATAAACCAAGAATTTAGGGTGTGGGATGTAAAATGGGGTTAGTTGACTTTGGTCAACTAGTTGACCAAAAAGTCAACAGTTGACCAAAAGTCAACTTAGGTAGAAAATTTTGTAATCATTTTCTATGTATGGACATTTAGATATGGTTGTATGAAGTGATACTATGTATTAAATGAAATGGAATTGAAATTGAAAGAAATGAAATAAGAATGAAATGAATAATCCACCTTGACATATGTAATCACCAACAACTTGAAAGTATGATGAAGTGAATGAACTAATGAATGGATCTTGAAATGGATAATCCACTATGGCATTGAAAATGAAATTAATGGAAATTGAAGTGGACTTGAATGAATCAACTATGACACATAAACAAACTAGACATGAACAAACCATGAACTAGAAATAACCAGATGAAATGCCATGAATGAATTGAACCAAATGGAACTTGCAAAGTCATGGATATGAGATTGAACATATGAACACCATCAAGAAATTCAATAAGTATGTGGGAATTTGATAAGAGAATTGATCAAACTAATGAAACCTCATAATGGACCATGAACAAGTGGGCCTTGAATGGATGTTGAGCAAGTAAAAGAAACAAACACAATGGGTGATAGTGAATCAGGTGAAATTAGGGTTAGATACACACAAAATGAATGATATTGCCACAATTAGGGTTTAGCTTGGACATAGAGATACAAGTGAATCTTCAAAGAAAGATTCACACACAAATAATCAAATGTGTAAACACACTAGGGTTTATATTGGTTGAGCCACCTCAAGTTTATAGGAAACCCTAGCTTTCACTAGGTGCACACAACAATGCTTTGAATCCCATGTACATGTCCTATTGTTTTGTACAATGCCAATGAAAATAGGATGATTGAACATGAAGATATGCATATGAATTAGGGTTAAATACCTAGGTGAACATTGTGAAGGGTAAGGTAAATTTTGGGGTATGACACGTAGGCATAGAGTCGTAGCACTCTAGCGAGTACAATAACCAAAAAAAAAATAATTCTTTGTCCTTCTTTATTAATCAAACTTTTTTTTCTCTGAATAATAAAATTTTCTTTGTAAATGAATATCTTAAGAAAATAATAAATAATATAAGTAGACATTCCCCTAGAAACACACACAAACGCTAGAATTAGAGGAGAACCTCATTGAATACAATGGAGGTAAGGGGTGCCTAACACCTTCCTCTTGCTTAACCGACTCCCGAACCTTAGTTTCTTCCCCTAACTTTAGGTTTTATCATTATTTCCCTGTTTTTTAGGGACGAATAAAGGATGATGATGACTCTGTGATTTTTCTAACTGCGACAGCTGGTGACTCTTCTGAGGGACTTAACCTTCCCTAAAGAGAGTCCATCATAACCTCTAGTTCTAGAATTTTATATGTTTTCTTTCTCTATTTTATTTATTTATTTATTTATTTTTATGCTTCTCAGTTATTTATTTTCCCTTCCTTTCTATATTTTATGCTTTTTATTATTTCATTTTATACATTATGTATACTTTCATATCATTGGTTCGGATTGATAAATGTGAGAAGCTAAAAAACCCAGGCTTAAGAAATACCCTAAGTTAAGAAGCATAACTGAAGTGTTTTCTGTGAAATGCAACATCTCAAAGATACATGGAAGCTACACTCATAATAGACCCCATAAAGATATCTTCATAGTAAGGCTAACCCCTAATATGTTGATGATTTGGATGTGGTTTATGACTCTGAGAACCATTATCTAGAACCCATTCCACTCATGGTGACCTTATGTTACTAGGGTCCTACCTAGATGAGACTTATCCCGAAGGATTACCATAAGAAGGCTTGCTGCTTCTCATGGTAAAACAAAGGTATGGTCCATGACTCTAGGGCTACTATCTTAAACTCTAGATCTTACAAGTAAAGGGATTGGGTAGTCTAAACTTAAAACCACTTTCTCATAGGAAGACTACCTTATCTAGGTCATGCTCGGATATTACCTTACCTATCCCTAAACCCGTTTGGGTTTCCCATGCTGATCATTATCCATATCTATAAGGAGCCTTCTTAAACAAGGTGTCCTTATATTCAACATTATCCTTAAACCCATATATGAGTTTTGTATCCATCATTATCCCAAACCCGTAGGGGTTTCCTTTTGTTTGTCACAATCCCTAAACCCTTAAGGGTTTCCATATGCATGTTACTATTCCTAAACCCATTCGGGTTTCCTTAGGTTTATCTTTATCTTAACCCCGCATTGCATTTCCATGAAAATAAATTTTAGCATACTTTAAAATAAAAAAACATTTTGTCATACCCATGCATTTTCATGTATTTTCATACATACATATACATTTGTATACCTATTCCACCTTCACCGACCTTCCTCCAAGGGTCATCTAGCTAGTAGACTTCCTGATACTCATGAATGAACATGAAGGATGTCTCAAGAAACTATAGAGGGACTCAATAGAGGCAAGTACCATTAAAGAGTGAAGGTAATCATTCGCCATGCCAGCCACAAGCCTACATAGAGCCTCAAATAGAAAAACCCTAGATGATGTCTTTGCAACAAAGTCTGCAACGGTTTCTACTTTAGCAACAACCTTATGCGCTTCATCAATTACAACAAAGGAAGATTGGAAGGAAACTAGATCCCATACTAATGTCTCATGACTTACTCGGAGAGGCCCTAGTGAAGCTACAGTCACTTGATCCTTCCCTCGTCCATATCTTATAAGTCATGACGAGAACGCCCGATGTGAGAACAAAGTATAAGACCTACAATTGGCTTTTGAAGAAGGAATCTCATTTGTGAGTGGCCACTCTTACTTTAACAAAATGTAAGAAATTCAATAAGTGTACCCTGAAGTTGGTGGATTAACAAGGAAGCTCACCCCTAAGATCATTAGACTTTTTCATTTCCAATTGTAATTTCTTTCTTGCTATGTTTTGTTTGTTTCTTAAAGTTGTACTCTTTGACAAATAATTTTAATAAAACGAGCATGCATATTTTTGGAATCAATCCATTCATTTACACTTTCTTCTATGCCATCACTTGCACAAAAAAATCAAAGTTTTCCATTTCGCTTTTTACCTGTTAACAAACTTATAAGGATAATGATGTAATAAACAACTAAATTTTTTTACTATGCTTTTAATAGTAAGACCTAGCTGATGATGTAAGGCATTGTTTCACTTCCCTAAACACTGGAGAAATAAGGATATAATCTGTAGTCAACCCCCTCGAGCTTGAAGTCAGTGTTTTTTCTATTTATAAAAACCCTTAATCTTAACCAGGGGCAGGGTAGTTTTCAATTAATTAGATGATGCATTCTATTCTCAAGATAACAATTCCATATAATCACATCAATAAGAGGTTCAAGCATATCCTCTTCCTCTCATACATCATTCAACATCGAGGAAGCAAGTGAAAATACAAAGCTAGCAATAGCTAACATGACAGTCACGACTTTCAACATCAAAAGAAAAAAATCACAAGAGTTGTTTCAAAGAAAAAAGTCCGTTAAGTGAAAAAGAAAAAAAAAACCTAAAAAATTGACTTAGGAAAAAGTTAGGGCATCATGTTTCTAAAAGAGCCTGCTAAGTCAAAAACTAAAAAGGATTTGACTTAGGAAAATGTTAGGGCATCTCGATGGACCACAAATTCAAAAGAATTATTCCATGCAAAATCGGGATTAAAAAGAAAAAAAAAAGAAAAAAAATCGGAAACAAGCTTGTAAGTAAAAGTAGGTGATTGCCACCTCAAGAATCTCATAAGTGTTTGAATCATTACATTTACCTCTATCATTATCTATCAAAATTCTCTTGCATACTAAATGCATTCGTTGAATTAATTGGATTTAAGAATGAAGATCATCAAGAAGAAGGGGCGGGTCTTAATCAAAATTTGAGCCTTATAATCCTTTTGTTTCATAAACTGTGAACCAGACCATGTTATACCCTTTAAAAGTCCTAAGTGAAGTTAGATTCACTATGAAAGCATACTCAATAAAATTTTTATTAAATTAGCTCTGAATGTTTGTTAAATCATCACTAACCACATTTTCACGTCTTCATTTATGCCAACCTCATGGCCATATATCATATGTATACACCATATCCGTTTTTCATAATAATTTTTGATTTCAAAAACTTGCATGAGCACGGCGTTAGAATTACTATTCAAAAGAAACATATTTCTCATAAATCAATACTTAGCATCAAGGAATTATCAATAATGGTATGATCAGAGGCACACCACTTCGAGACATTTCTGACTAGAGGCAAGTCATCTAAGGATCCATGACCCTGATGATCAGAGGCATACTTTTCAATACTTTCATATTGGGGCATACCAACTCAAGGGCATAAGAAGGCCAATCACTCAGAAAGTCATATAATCAGGGGCATACTTTTAATGATCTAAATACTAGGGGTAGTCCTTATCAGAGCCATATCACAACATGGAGGGATCAAAGTTCCTTTTCGGGACACTCCTCTAGACCCTAGTGGTCAAGGGCATACTTTTCAAGATTTAAATATTGATGCAGTTCATGTCAAGGTCATATCGAAGCATGGCGGGGTCCAACTTCCTTTTTAGGAAAATCCTTCAGAAGACCTACAAACAAGGGTGATACCCTTCAAAGCTCAATCGTTCTAGGGAAGACCGCTGCAAGGCTTCATCAAAAGAAACTACTTTGAAAATATTTCATCAGGGGCAAAGCATTCCAAGAGTCGGTTAGTTGAGGACGAATCCCTCCAAGGCTAATACAAGGGCAGACCGCCTCAAGTACATGGTACAACCAAGCTGCTTCAAATCTCATATTGAGGCGAATCTATTTAAAGACCCAACAGATTAGGGAAACTGTAGGATACTGCAGGGACAAACCCTCTCAATACTTTCAAGATGCGCATACAAGCTCTTCCATACATCAGCTATCGTCGAGTTCGAAACGAGTATCAGGAAGTCATGTGTACATAATAACCTACCATATTTTGACAAATATCCTGGTTACACGAACAACCTCTCTAATCCTTAACAGTCCTCGACTCACCACAGGGGCACTTATGGAAATAACTAAATCATTGTCATGCATTCATCGTGTCGCTACGCTCTAACGTCAAACCATGCATATCATCTCATCCATCTAGCACATTCCTAAAGCATGAATCTAACATCTACAAGAAGCCCAATCTCACTTAGAATTTACCAAAAAATAGGTCCCAACCTTGCTTGGCACCCAACAACTACAGTTCAAAGCCCAACCTTGCTTTAAAAATCCTAAACTCCAGTGGCTCAACCCTGCTTATCCTAACGGTTCAATACCAATTGGTCCCCATACATGCATTGAACAATCATTACATTTCATGCATCTGCCATTAGCATTTCATTTGTAGGCATCCCTAAAAATGCGAGGAACCCCACACACCCCCAACAATTCTTCCATTTTTCCTTGTTAATCACTTGGTATAGGCAGTTTATTCCCATGTAGCCTTGTTAATCCCATGGTATAGGCAACTTCTTTCCAGTTTACCTTATTAATCCATTGGGATAGGAAATTTCTTCCATGTTTACCTTGTTAATCCCTTGGTTTAGGTAAACTTTATCCATTTTGCCCTGTTAATCCCTTGGTATATGTAATTTATTTTCATGTTCCCTTGTTTAGGCCAACTTTTATCCTCCGTTTCCTTATTAATCCCTTGGTTTAGGCATCTTTTGTAATTTCTAGCTCTTGGTTAAGACACCACTTTTACAATTTCATTATGTGGCCCCATCTAGATGTCTTTCATTATCCTGGCTCTGTTCAGATGACTCCACTATCTTGGCCCCGTCCAAAAATATTTCAACCACCTCTGGTTCGTCCATAATCTTTTCCATCATCTCTGGCCCCGTCCAGAATCATTTCGACCATCTATGACCTAATCCAGAACATTATATTCTCTCTAGGACATTTGTCAATTCCACTCTCTTTGGCATCCTCACTACTTCCAAATAATGGACCCAATTCATTCAAAGCCTTATTCTTCAAAAGAATATATCATACATGGACGAATCATCCACAACGTCGAGCATTACGCTATACAAGCTCGAAACATGCATCCATACGAACATGCATACATAACACAATCAAAGGATTTTTGACCGCTCTTAGAAGTCCAATCCCCAACTATACCAGTACAATTCCCCGAGTCAGGATACTTATAGGCCTTCCCTAGTAAGTAACCTTTCCACAAGAATCTCCCCATAAAGCTTACTCACCGCAAGTCTTCACAAGAACGTATCCAGTAAAATGGTTGTTTCGAGTGATCATTATCAACCAGTGAGCAGGTGTTCATCTCTTATATCTCTAGCTTAGCAAGCTATCTGACACACATGATAAGTTCCATCAAATATACATGGTTTTATCAAACAACGACTGGATAATCGTCAGAGTTCTACCAAGATTCCAAATGATTATATGATGATAGGAATTGCAACGACGTGAGGACCATCAGAGTCCTACCAAGATTCCAAATGATCGGATGATCATAGGAATTGTAACGACTGAAGGATCATCACAGTCCTACCAAGATTCCAAATGATAGAATGATCGTAGAAATTACAATGACATGAGGATCATCAGAGACCTACCAAAACTCCAAAATGACCGGATGATCATAGGAATTGCAACGAACGGAGGATCGTCGGAGTCCTACCAAGATTCAGTAAAATGATTGAATGATCATAGGAAGTAATGACCAGAGGATCGGCATAGTCCTACCCGATTCCCCTAAAATGATTGGATGATCATATGAATCGTATGTAAGTTTCTCCTGAAGGGGTTGAAACTGATAAAAAGGGTTCTACCAGGGTTTCATCAGGGTTCTACCAAGGTTTCATCAGGGTTTCATTTGTAATGACCGGAGGATCGTCAAAGTCCTACCCAGATTCCGTCAAGTATGATCGGAGGATCATTGGAATCGTATGTAGGTTTCACCAAGAGGGTTGAAACTTATCAAAGAATTGGGGTTCCATCAAAGTGTTGCATGGATTCCCCAAGGAACGGTCCAGAGATTGGAGTTCCACTAAGGGTATCATTTGGGGTCCATCAGATTGGGTATGCGTCATTCACAAGGGTTCCACTAAAGGTTATTTTGAATACCAACAGAGCACCAGAAGCATCTAGTCCTTACTAATCCCTAGAGAATATAATAAATTCGTAGACAAAATTAGGGACCCTCTCTATATTTAATCATCTCCCCTAAAGGATGAAGACTCACCGTCGTCATCATCTCAGTTTGAAGCTGATTAAATAGGGGCAACTGTCGTACCCCAGATTTTGCCCACCCTTCATATGCTTTCTAGTGCCACTTTATTTCGAATATATGAAATGGCATAATTGGTGAGAGAACGTGTGTAAGGAGTTATGACTGTGAGAGGTCATGAGTTTGAATCTCATCTTTCTCAATTTTAGTGCATTTTTTCTCTTTTATTTGTTTTTCCTTTATTTCTAACTTTTTTTACATTATTTTTAAATTACAAAAAATCACAAAAATTGTCTTTTTAATGTTTTGTTATTAATTTTTGTTTTTTATTATTAGGCCTTTTTTAAAATATCAATATTTCATTAAAATCATGACTTTATCCAATTTTAGTCCTAAAAAAAATAAATTTAAATCTGATATGTTATATTTAGCACTTTATTATATCTTGGTGATCAAGCAATGAAGCTGGACCTTCTTTTTGTGATATTCATCATACAAAAAATTTGATTTGATTTTTAATTTGATACAATTTAATTTTTTCCTATTTTGTTAACTTAATTATTAATATAAATAGGATCTTTTTTCACACCAATTAGACAATTACACAGAGATTTCACAGTCCCAAATATTTCTTAGAGTCTTAATTTTCATTTCAAATAATTTTTTGTTTATTTTAATTTATTTTATTTTAACCAAATGATGTTCATATGATGGTTCTCTCTTTTTTCTTTGCCTGTTTTCGTTTGTTTTAATTTATTTTAACCAAATGATGTGCATCGGATGGTTCTTTTATTTTTTAATTTTCTTTTCCTTTAATTGTAATTAAGTACATATTTTCTACACATTCAAACATACCCTCATCATTCACTAAGAATATATTTTTCCAATTGCATTCTATAAATATATTGTATTTTCATCAGCTTACAAACAATAATTTCCTTATAATATATATTTTCTAATCGAATATACACTTTATGAGTTTTTACAATATCTAATCTACTATTTTAAAAATCATCTCATAAACACTCTTTTATTTTATTTTTGTACAAAAATAATCAACAAAATCAACCATTTTCTTCTTCATACAAACACTCTAATAATTTGTAACAACACACATAGAAAAATATGGTAGAAAAAAAAAGATCCACAATTCACAAATTCATCCCCTAAAAGTTGTTGCTCTTCATACCGAAGAACAACACCACATCTTAAAGTGTCCCTCATCACCATCGATCTTTTCAAAAAGACGAGCAAATAAGAGGAATTACAAGAAGGTCAGAACCAAAAACGCGAAGAGCAAGAGAAAGAAGAGAATCTCACCTTTTTATTCACCGGGGACAATCTCCTCCCCGTATGTTGGTTTCCCCTTACTGTCTCAGTTATAAAGTTTTTGATATTTTGTTTTTTAATTTGATGTATGATACTTATTTAGTGAGTTAGTTTGTTTTTGTTTGTGGTTGATTATGATAATGTGATGCCCGATTTCTTGATTTGTTGTCTAAATATATTTATTGTTTTTCAATATGTTTTGCATAGTTTGTTTCTTGGTTCATACAATTATTTTATTTTTTATAAAAAAGAGATTAATTTTGTAACTAACATTCTCCTCAAAACATTATTTAAAACTAACAATAAACCACTAAACCTATTTTCTTACCATTCATCAAAACCCATTTTTTAAGTAACACTTACTTATTCTTCACCCTTTCATAGACTTAGATCTAATAATTTTCTAATTTTAAAATCTTTTCTAAACAATTTTTCCTAAACTTTTAACCATTGTGTCAAACAATTTTTACTAACCATTCTTACACTTACTTTTGAACCAAAAGCCAAGAACATTTTTTCACATTTGTTCTAATGCATTTTTTTACAACTAAAGATAAAAAATAATCTCAATTTTTTCTAAACCTATTTCAAACCTTTTGGAAAGAAATATTTTTTCATAGAAACCAACCAATTTATTACTAACATTTATCGATCAATTCAAATCTTTTTGAAAAAATGAAACAATAAAAACACTAATAAGAATATGAGTTGGTCTTTTAACTTTTACATTAAATTTAGATCGTTTTGTTATAACTAATTAATCATAAGATTGATAATATTCCCCAACAAAATAAAATCTACAAGAATAAATTGATAAAATTGGAGATTTTGTATCTTTACACATTAATAATCTTATATTGTAATTTATGAATCTTGATTGAAACCTATTAATATTATAATTATTTGCAGGATATTTCTAGCTAATAAGGATCAAATCTCTTGTATAATATATTTGGAAAATAAAACCATTAATTATTAAAATTGACATTGCAAAACTCCCCAGTAGACACCTTTTTGAATTTTTTTTCTCTCTTCAAGATTTTTTCTTTATAAATAAAAATAAAAATTATATTTCACTAATATGTTTTCTAATATTATTTTTCAACCTTGTTAAATTAATATTTTATGGAAAATAAAAAGGAGGAGCATAACTTAATTGGGCCACATAGAGTAAAACAAGCCCAATGCATGAAATGAAATAAAAGAAGGGTCCTTCATTAATCAAATAAAATATTGAAAGAACTTCTAAATAGATTTTATAAATTTGTAGCGGTAAAAGTTCAGGTGAATAGATCAACTTAAAATCAACAAAACACATCAAACACTATTTTCTCTGCCCTTATGCGTTGAGAACTTTTCAAAAACTAAAAACAACCAACACACAATCATTTTCTAAAAGAACTACGGTGCTTTGTTTCTTCATCAAACATGAAGGTACGTAGGCATAGAGTCGTAGCACTCTAGCAAGTACAATAACCAAAAAAAAATCTTTGTCCTTCTTTATTAATCAAACTATTTTTTCTCTGAATAATAACATTTTCTTTATAAATAAATTTCTTAAGCAAATAATAAATAATATGAGCAGACATTTCCTTAGAAACACACACTAACCCTAGAATTAGAGGAGTATCCCATTAAATACAATAAAGGTGAGGGGTGCCTAACACCTTCTCCTTGCTTAACCGACTCCCAAACCTTACTTTCTTTCCCTAACTTTAGGTTTTAACATTATTTCCATGTTCCTTAGGAACGAATAGAGGATGACGGCGACTCTGTGATTTTTCCAGCCACGACACTAGTAATCACCATTCCTTCAAAAACCCAACAACCATCTCAACCTTCACCCCCAACATCCCCTCTGAAAGAACCTAGCCCTGATTAGAATCAATCTTTAGATCAAGTTGTATCTGAACTTCATATTAGAACTGAACAAGTTGTCCAGGATCTATCTCTAGCTCAAATTTCTTCTGAATCTACAATTGACTTTAAACAGATTCCTTTTGACCTCCTTCACCCTGAGATCTCATTTAAGCTACCTTATCTTTCAAAAATTTCATATGAACCTAGACCCTCCAATTTAAACACCCAATTCATCTCTCAAACTGTCCAAACAAGCATGTGTGTAGTAAAAAATATTCTCTTTGATAAAATTCAGAGTCTGATCGATGAAAGACATTTTGCATCTGACCTAGTAGCATATGCTGCTAGGTGGGATTCTCTTAAGACATATGTTGCATCAGTGATTCAGAATCTAAAGAAAGTCACTTCAGAGTTTGTTGCTTCATCTTATTTTAGGTAAGATCTTTTGGAAGAAAATCTGGCTTCTGTCACTGCTACTCAACAAGCCATGGCTGTCAAATAGGTTGAAATAGATAAGTGGATTAAGTCTTTGGATGTCAGGTAAGACATAATGGGTGCAGATATAAGCGAGATTTTGGATCTTATGAAGAAACCATATTCTTAGGATCTGAGTTATTTTATTGTTGTCTCGTTAAACTGTTTTCTTTTATAAAATCTTATCTTTTTCTTTCGATCTGTTTTACTTGTCTTGTTATTTTGCTTGTACATTAAGGTATATTTATTTGGGAATCTTTATTATTCTTCTAATAAATGTTAGATATAGTCTTTGCTTGGTTATCTTATAGATGAACTATTTTTATGGGAATCTCTAAGTTGTTTAAACGCATTCAAAAAGGGATTAAGCTAATCATAGTCAATATACAAGAAAAGAAAAATGGGAAATGTTTTCATTGATTGATGGAAAGATTAAAAAATTTATTGGATTACATTATCCTATCAAGATTATAACAATATCCTCTAGCCCTAATGGTATCTTCCTAGTCAGCTACTCATTCCTCACTTCCTTCATCATAATCAAAGAAGAAAGTCCTATTTGGAATTCTTTTCTTCTTCATCTTCCTCATCTTTTTCTTGTTTTCCTTTGGCTTCCTCGCTCTGAAAGCATCCCTTGCAAAGTTTGACCCAACTGGTTGGGCTTCCCCAACAAGTAGCTGCGAGTGTGGTACAGTGACCTTTGCTGAAATGGTGTCAATCGCCTTCTCTGTCGAAGAACTCATATTTCTAAGAACCGAAGAAGGGTTGGATGAAAAGTATGTATTTGATGGTGTGATTTTATAAAGGAAGTTGGGTATCGTATACGGTGCTATTGGGAAGATGTAACATCTGATCATTTATTTCTTGTAATGATGACTTATGACAAGTGATCCTCTTGAATGGCATGTGACATCTTGAGAAACTCAGAAATGGTTCAACCAGTTTTAGCCGTTTCTCGGTATTGGGAAGTGCAAAGGTTGTTCCTACTATGTTTTATCAGGATTAAATTTTTCCATATGTGTTAATATATATTTTTTGTCTTGGTGACCTGTATGAACTATATTTTTGTTGATGATAGAAGGGGGACAAAATTATGGGAATGTTTAAGAATGTTAAAAGTATTTTTAATGCTTTTAATTAATCATCAACCCTAATTATTCAATTATTTTGATATTAATTTCCTCTGAACTTTTTTTATATATCAAAATGAGTTTAAATTAACTTGGATAGAACTTAGGGGAGCTTACAAAACTCAACCTATGAATTTTTAGACTCAGGGGGAGCTTATAATCCTCAGGCTCTAATGTTGTCAAATTAGTTAAAACTCACCAACCATTGTTCTTAAATACATTTATTTATGATATAAAAAAGAGGGAGATTGTTGGAACAATATTGTTCATATCTCTTAATGATTTGATGATAACAAAGTATTTAAAGAAAAAATGAGTATGTTAACATTTGTTTAAGTGTGTAGGATCACAAGCTTATAATTAATCATGATTGTTAGCATATTTGAAGAAGCAATGTTTGCCTAAATTCTGATTGATCAGAATCTGATGTGGTCCATCAACATCTCAAGACATCAGACTCTGAAGGTTCAGACTCTGGTCTCAAGACTCATCTTTCAATGACAACTCAGATTCTGAACGATTGAAGGGATTTTGTTCCGTACAATGTACCAAAAGAAGACTAGTCTTATCAAAGCCCTAGATTTCTGGACAATGTCAACTAGGGTTCATTCTACAAGGCTCAAGGAATAGAGATGTGACATCTTCAGTCTGTTCTAGATCTGGGTAGATACCTAGTACTTCAAAAGATTTTATGACTAATGCAATTATTCAATGGATAAAGCTTCAGACCAGATGCTAGCCTCCAATTTCTCTCTTAGCATACTTCTTCACTAATTTTGCTCGTTATGTTAAAACCATCCAACGACTCTTTCTCAGTCTCTAGAAAGGGAAGCTGAAGACTTAAAAGAAGGTTACAATATCACAACACATTTAAAATATCTTAAGCATAACTTTGAGCTATTATTTCTTGTGACTATTATTTCCTAAAGATCTTAAGATTACTTATCTTAGTTTATCTTAGAAAGCTTAAGAGGTTGTAAAACCTTTGTGATTGTTGCACAACTGTTATATTTCTATTTGTGTATGAAAGTATATTAGTTATCTTTTCTACTAAACTTCTGTTTAAAGTAGAAGAAGTCGCTTGCATGCGTGCTTGAGCAAGGAAGTCTCTTGTCTAAGGACTTGAGCAAGGAAGTCTCATTTTAGGTTGATTGAGCAAGGAAGTCTCTTGTCTGAGGACTTGAGAATAAGTCTCTTTCTAGATAGATTGAGAATTGAAGTCTCTTGCAAGTGTGCTTGAGATTTTTGTAACTTGTTTGGTTATAGTGAAAAGCTTTTGTTGAGGCAAGGGGACTTAACTACTCTCAGTTGAGAAGAGGAACCAGGATAATCTTTGGGTATTGCTTACATTTACCTCTGAACTTTTTATTTATGCTGTTGTGTTTGATTGTGATATCAGATTCTGAACTTTGCTTAAAATCCAAACTTGTTGGTTCAGAAGTGAATTTGATTTTTGGCCATACACAACTCAACCCCCCCCCCCCCCTCTTGTGTATTTTTCTCACCTTCAATTGTGGTAACAGTGTTTTGAACTATGATTATAGTGTTTCTGAGAAGAAAAACTATACTGCTAAACCTCCAACCTTCAGTGGAGATTCTACAGAGTTTAAATAGTGGAAAAGTAAGATATACACTCACAACATAAACATTTATGATGAGTTATGGGACATTCTTGAAGATGGTGTTGATCTTCCATTTGATGGAGTAGGAATGGTTGTTGATAGAAAAAGCATCGCACCTTCTCAAAATAAGATCTATAGAAAACATCATAAAGTGTGTGGAATTTTGGTAGATGTTCTTCCTCATTTTGAGTACCTCAAGATAATCAACAAGTATACTGCAAAAACCATATCTAGGAAGGAAATCAACAAGTGAAAGAGGAAAAGACTAACCTTTTGATCCAACATAATGAATTGTTTAGAATGAATGAATATGAAGATATTGAAACCATGTTATAAAGGTTCAAAGTTCTGGTATATGGACTTCAAGTTCTGAACAAGAGCTATACAACGCCTGATCAAGTCAAGAAGATTCTTAGGAGTCTTCCTGCCAAATATAGACCAAAGGAGACATCCACCCAAGAAGCCAAGGACTTGAACAAAATAAGTATTGAAAGTTTGATAAGAAATCTCCAGAGTCATGAGATGGAGCTCATGGGACACGAACCTACAAAGAAATCCAAGTATCTTGCCTTGAAATTTGTTGGTCAATTTGCTAAGTCTCCACAAGTCTGAAAACCTAAAGAAGCTGTTTATGCAGGAAGTTCGTAAGAAGGTTCAAATGATAAAAAGATGTCATTTATAATAAAAAGGTTTCAGTAACTGGCTAAGAAGAAAAAAAGGTTCTCAGAAGCAGTGGCTTCGGTGGATCAAGTTCGATAGACAAGACATATGACCAGAAGGGATACTTCAACTGCAAGAAGTATGGTCACTTTATTGGTGACTATCCAGACTTGCATAAGGACAAGTCAAAGAAAGGAAGCTATCAGAAGGACATCTTTAACAACAAAGTCAAGAAGAGTCTCATTGCAACATGGCATGAACTCGATAAAGAAGAAGAATCTAAAAAATATGAGGAAGAAGCCAATTTATCACTGATGGCTCTAACATCTTCAGACACAGAATTTGACTTAGACTCTGGTTCATATTATGAAGATGAAGTATTTTCTAAACTATCTAAGTATAATTTAATTACTCTCATTCAAGACCTTATGGGTCATTGGCAAGATAAAGCAAGAGACATCAAATTTTTAGAAAACAATATGAGCTAGTGACAAATTAATTAAAATCTTTTCAAGACAACAATGAAAATTTTCAAATTAGAAATGAAATTTTAGAAAAGAGTTATATTGCTCAAGTAAAAAATATGTATGATAAATCCCTAGATAATCATGAAGTTTCTCTTTAATAATTTATCATAGATGGCTTCGATAGGACAAAACTTGTATCTATGATTTATGGTGTAAGCAGGAACAAAGGAGAGGATATTGGTTTTTTACAAAACTCTTTCAACCAAAGGGTAAAAATTGTTTTTAAACCAATGAAACCTTTTTGTTCAAGCTCTGCTCAGAAAAGGGTTATATTCCTACTTTGTACCAGCTTCTGACAAAGCAAAGGTTCTGAACCATAGAACCAAAGATTGTAGTGTCAAAGGTTCTGAATAAACTAGAACCATAGACTTCAAAGTAAAAGGCTCTAAATAAACTAGAACCAAAGACTTCAAAGTTAAAATCTCTGAAAAAGACCAGAACTTAATACATCTTAGTCTAAGATTTTGAAAGGTTCACAACCAAAGGCTAAGATTTATTCAAGACAAAAAACTTTTAAACCTAGAGTCTTGAATGACCCCAAGCCCTGCTTCATGAAATCTAAGGTACAAAATAAGAAAAAAAAGCCTTTCAGAACTAACCTCAAAGGATCCATAAGATTATGGGTACTTAAATCGGAAATTATATTTGCATCAGATATGATTCAAGGGAGAAGCAAAGCAGTAGTCCCGATACCTGGACAGTTGCTGCTCACAACATATCACAGAAGATAGGCATATGTTCTAAAACCTAACTCTGAAAGAGGGAAGAACTTTAGGGTTTGGGGGAAACCAGAAAGGAAGGATCATTGGTACTAGTACTATTGGTAATTCTTCTATTTCAATTAATAATGTTTACTTAGTAGATGGACTAAATTATAACCTACTGAACATTAGTCAATTTTGTGACATTGGTTATGAAGTAATGTTTAATAAGAACATATGTATAGTCATGAGTGAGTCTGATAAGTCCATAGTGTTCAAAGGTAGGAGAAAAGACAATGTCTACAAAATTAATTTCTATGAATTGGCTGATTAGAGGGTACTTTGTCTTCTATCAATGACCGGTGAAAAATGGATCTGGCATATAAGGCTATGACATGCTAATTGGAGATTAATCTCTAAAAAAATTAGCAAGTTAAAACTTTTCAAAGGTTTTCCATAACTTAACTATCACTCATATGCTATTTGTGGAGCATTCCAAGTATGGAAATTTATAAAACCTCTTTTAAAACAAAGAACATTATCTCTACCTCCAGACCTTTGGGACTACTTCACATTGATTTATTTGGTTCAGTTGGTACTCCATCAATCAATGGGAAAAAATATGGATTAGTCATAGTTGATGACTATAGCAGATATACTTGGGTCAAATTCCTTAGAACTAAAGATGAGTCATATGATGCTTTTAGCATCTTCTGTATACAAGTATATAATGAAAAGGAATCAAATATTCTAAAAGTCATAAGTGATCATAGAGGGGAATTTGAAAATGAGCCATTTGAAATCTTTTGTGAAAAACATGGAATTCTGCATGAGTTCTCTTCTCCTAAAACTCCACAACAAAATGGAGTTGTAGAGAGAAAGAATAGATCTTTACAATAAATGGCTAGAACCATGATTTATGAAAATAATTTACCTAAGTACTTGAGGATAGAAGTTGTAAACACAACATATTATGTTCAAAACATAATCTATATTAGACATATTCTAAACAAAACTTCATTTGAGCTTTTCAAAGAAAGAAAGCCGAGTATTTCTTATTTTCATCAGTTTGGATGTAGATGTTACATCTTAAACATTAAAGTGTATTTAAAGAAATTTGACATCAAAGATCAAAAGGGTATCTTCTTAGGATACTTTGAACAGTCAAAGGCATACATGGTCTATAAATTTGAAACCAAAATGGTTGAAAATTCAATACATATCGAATTTGATGACAAATAACCTGATAATAAAATGTTAGAGCTAGTTAAAAGTTTTTCAAAAATTTATGTATCTGAAGACACTTCAAAAGCGTGTGGTTAAGAAGCTACCAAGTATTTAGAAGCTTATCAAACTACTAAAGCTCATCTAGATGAAGAAGTTTATGAAGAAGCTCATGATGGCTCACAAGAAGCAACACAATCCAAGAAGAGCTTAAAGTATATGAAATTCTAGTTCTCAGACTTTCGATGTCACACGGGTTGTTATGACATCCGATTCTGCGCAGACAAGAATTATGCAGAACTTAAAAGTAAGTGCAGTAAATAACACAAGTAATTGTTTACCCAATTCAGTCCAACATGACCTACGTCTGGGGGCTACCAAGCCAGGGAGGAAATCCACTATTAGTAGTATTAATTCAGACCTTAAACCAACTTTTTAACCCTATCACTTAATACCTACCCAATGCAATTTCAATCTTACACTAAGATCAGAGTTCCTACTCACTCCCCCTCAATCACCTTAGTGATTACAACCTTTAATTACTATTAAAGACACTTGTGAAGTCACACTTCAAACAACTCTTGATTGTGCTTAACAGCTTTAATCAAGATACACAACACTCACGCTTAAAAGCTTAGAGTGACACAACACTTACAACTCAATGAACACCCTATACCAATGCAATCATCTCAGTGATAATTGCTTGGCTTACAAGATACGTCTAATACAAGACACACAAAAATACAGCAGTGAAGTACGATGGACACACTAAATCTTCACGCTTAAAATCCCTAGTTCTGAATGAAGGATTGCCATCCTTTTATATTGCAGCACTTGGGCCTTGAACTTGTATCTTCCTGAAATTAAGGTCACGCGAGTTCCCCTAAATTCCACATCTAGGTTACTAACAAATAGGCTATTTGTTAGGTTCATTAGTTGTAGCTTGGTTGTTGGTTTCCTGGATTTTCTCTCAGCTGTTGAATCCTTGAAGAATAGCCTGAGAAAAATGCTGAAACAGAAAAACTAAACAACCTACAATATAGCATACGCTGTCAGGAATGAATGTCACAACATTCAGTTTGACATCCAAATCAAGGACCATATGCTAGGTCTGTTTTTCCTGAAAACAGACAGTACAAATTTGCTGAACTGTACAGGACCAATTTGTCCATACCTCAGTATCAGCGTACATTAATAAATGTCAAAACATCCAATTTGACATTCACACATAGAGCCTTACATCAGGTCTGTTATCCTCTTGATAAGCAGACTGATAATAAATACTGAGTTATAGTAGAACACCACCTGTTCTATTCCTCAGTATCTGCTGACAGGGATGAATGTCATAACATCCAGTTTGACATTCAATGAATCCTGTATTAGCTAATCCTGTAGTACACTACTCAGACTGTCATGACATCAGCCAAGACATCAGAGTACAACTAGATATTCTAACATACAATGCAGTCAAACAAACTTCTCCACAGCATGTCATGACATCAGTCAAGACATTAGAATCCAGCTAGTGTTTTACCATACAATGCAGCCAATTAAACATCTACAGTATATGTCTTCACATTTAGAAGAACTGATAATTATAAATAAAGATAGTCCTTAAAGACAAGATCTCCATTCAGATAAGAACACTCAATTTTATGACTCATCTCTATGATTTAACCTAGTTCTATTGATAAAGCAAGATGTGATGATGCCTGGATTATAAGTTTAATCATTTTCAAAGGAATGATGTTTGGGATCTGGTACCCAAACCTCATCAGAAGAACATTATTAGAACAAAATGGGTCTTCAAGAACAAGCTCAATAAGCAAGATGTAGTGGCAATAAATAAATATAGACTTGTAGCTCAAGGCTACAGTTAGCAAGAAGGTATTGATTTCTTTGAAACCTTTGCACATGTTGCAAGGTTATAGGCAATCAGATTACTATTATCTTATGCTATTAATAGCACTATCATTCTATATCAAATGGATGTTAAGAGTGCATTTTTAAATTGTGTGATTTCTACAGAAGTGTATGTCAAACAACCACCTGGATTTGAGGATACAATCCACCCAAACACATATCTTTAAACTTAATAAATATCTTTATGGCCTCAAACAAGCTCGCAGGGCTTGGTATGAGAGACTAAGTAATTTATTATTAGAAAATGGTTTTCCAAAAGGATAAGTTGACACTATAATATTCAGAAAGACACTGAAAAATCATATCTTAATTGTTCAAATATATGTTAATGATATTATTTTTGGTTCTACTAATGCTACACTTTGCAAAGAGTTTTCTAAGTTAATACAAGCTGAATTTTAAAGGAGTGTGATGGGAGAGATGAGGTTATTCCTTAGAATTCAAATCAACCAATGGAAGGATGAAGTCTATTTTCACCAAAACAAGTAAACAAAGGAGTTTATAAAGAATTTCAAGCTAGATGATTGCAAGATCATGGCTACTCCTATGCATCCTACCTGCAATTTGAGCAAAGAGGAAAGTAGCACCAAATTATGTTATAAGAAATAAATAGGTATAATAGGTTCTTTACTTTATCTAACAACTTCTAGACCGGATATTTTGTTTAGTGTTTATCTGGGTGCAAGATTCCAGTCAGATCCTAGAGAGACTCACTTAACTTTTGTTAAGAGAATATTTAGATATCTGAAAGGATCAATTAATCTAGGTACTCTTTATAAAAAAATCCTAGATTACAAGTTAGCTGGATCCTGTGATGGTGACTATATTGGGGATAGAATTGAAAGCAAATCCACAAGTGGAAATTGTCAATTCATAGGTAAAAACCTTATATCTTGGTTTAGTTAGATACAAGCAACAATTGTTTAGTTATAAGACCCTACAATAAAAGTAGAATACGTCTCAGCTGCAAGTTGTTGCAGGTAACTACTTTGGCTGGAATATCAATTATAAGACTATCAAATATATGGAAGAAGTATTCCAATCTTTTTTTACATAACTGCTGCTATCTGTTTGACAAAGAATCCAATTCAACATTCAAGAACCAATCACATTGAAATAAAACATCATTTTAATAGAGACTATGTCCAGAAAGGTGTGATAGATATACAATTTATTGATATTGCTCATCAATGGGCTGATATATTTACCAAGCCTCGTACTATAGAAAGATTTGATTTTATTAAAAAGATTATGAACACGCATTTTATAATAGAATGGTGGATCAGAGTCTGATCATGACTAGAAGCCACTATGATCAGAGGCTCTAAATTAGCTTTTGATGAATAGTATACTCTGAAGCATCTCAGCCTCTGATGCTCATAATCTGATAAATTGTCTCTAACTGATTTTGGAGCAAATAGTGGACTTCGAGTCCTTCAAAGTAAATGGATACCCTCTGAAAGAGTATTTTGAAGTTCAAGGGTTGATGCCTTACTTTGAAATGCTCAATGGACTTACCTATCCCTATCTAGTAAAGGATTTTTGGGTTAGGGAATAAGTGTTTGATGAAGCTGTTGTTGCTTCTGAACTAAGACAAAAAGAATGTTGCAGATGAAGCTAACAAAGGGAAAACAAAGGCTGAGTTAGGTTTGAAGGAGTTTATGGAAGTGGAGACCAAGTATGCATTAACGGGTATTGATGTAACCATCACTCAGAGCCATGTTGCTCAACTCATTGAAGTAGCAAATGAAGGAAGGTGTATTATTAACACCAAAGATAAAAGTAAAAAAGCCAAGTTGATCAAATCTGAATTGTTTCTTAACTCTGAAGATTTTGGCAAGGTGAAGAATATGCAAATTGCATTTAGAATTCTATTCATAATTTTAAATGGATGTCTAATTCCAAGATAAGGAAGCACTGATCATATTTCATGGGATCATATGAACTTTATCTGGTTTCTGGTGATTAGAGAAAAGATTAATCTGATTGCCTACATCTTCAATCATCGTTGTAATGATATAAAGAAAAGCCACAAGAATGACAAGAAAAATGTACCTTATCATGCGCTTCTATCTGAACTATTCCATCATAGCAGATTGATTGAGACTTTGAAGGAAGCTGACACTACTCAATATTTGGAAGAATCCTTTGGAAGCATCTTATCTGCTGTTATTCTGGGTAGCATAAAGATTGTCATAAACAAGGACGTTGTGAAACTAGAAGCAGGACTAAGAATTAGAAGTGTCAAGTCTGCATATATTGATGTTTTTCGTATCATCTCTAAGTTAGATAACCTAGAGGTGATTCATGAGTATATCAAAATGGCAAGATCAGAAGTTGGTGTTATTATGACAATAGATGGTATTCTATATGCACCAGAACGTGTGTACAAGCCTTCTAGGAAGATAAAAGAGGTTGCATCTGAAGATTAGAAGAAGATTCAAAAGCCACCTAAGAAGAAGGTTATAACACTTGTTCATAAGGAAATAAAAGAGTTAGTCTCATCCACTGTCTTGATACATACGAAGGCAAGGAGTGAAGTCTTAGGACAAACATCCTTGAAGACAACTTCCTCATTTGATAAGTAAACTCATGTGAAGAATCTCAGGAAGTTGATACTTCCAGATGGAGAAGTTATTAAAGAGTAAGTAGAGTAAGAATATAATCAAGCTTTAGTTAGGAAGACCAAGGAGGTGGAGAAACATGCTCATAACATTTTCATGGGATCTATTCAAGAAGGATCCAAAATGCTAGCATCTGCATTGAAGAATAAGGCTATAAAAGAGCCATTAGATGTCGAGGTTTTGGAGGAACAAGATTTGCAACTACAAGCTACTACAAAAGCCATTTTGAAGAGTGTAGAGGGAATTGAAAATGATATAGAGACTCAAGCTCCATTAACTGTTGTGGGAGTAGAGAAAGTTGTAGAAGCTACAAACTCAGGTATATTTCTTGATTATGTCTCTGACTCAACTTTAGATTCTTCTTGTCCTCAATTTGTAACCAAAACACCAAACCCACATCAATCACCTACACATTCCTCTTAGAACACACCTTCACCCAAACCTGACATGTTTCAGCCTTTAGAGAATGTCATGCCTTCCCCTAAATTAACATCAAGCTCTGACTATGATGAATCAGGATCTCAAACCATCAGTTAGATTCTAAAAAACTCCAAGCCCATGTAAAACATCCAAAGACCATTTTTCATGGATGAATTATCAAAATACCTAGATGGTGAGTTCACTTCAGAGAATCAATGTGAACAAAACCAACTAATGTGTATCCTAGAATCTGAACAACCCACTCCCATAAACACCATGACTAATACTAATAGGATCATGGAAATATACCAAAAGGTCAACCTTTAGAAGCCACACCACTTTAAGACATACCTTTAGAAACTGCAACATCTAAAACTCACCAACTAGAAAACCAAACCATCCTTGTTCAACATGAACCTGAACCAGAATAAGCCAAACCATACAAGACCGTACAAGAAGCCCAACCTGAACCAAAATCCTCTAAACCATTAATATCTCAACCTCAACAATCTAAACATTATTCTTCCTCTAGCGGGGTATTCGTTACCATTAGAGATATTGACTAAATCCAAGATAAACCATACAAGTCGAGTCGCCACCGCACTTCTATTTATCCAAAGGAATGGTTAGAAAGCGAACAAAAACCTAAAAGTTTTATCGAATCAAAAACTAGTAAAAATATCAGAGATCTTGGGTAAGGGGGTTGGTTATGCAATGGGAAGGTTTTAAGCACCCCAAAACATCTTAGGTACTCCTAGGGAGTCCTTTTCATAAGTGTTGTTCTAGTCTAAAGGGTGTAGGTATATCTAAAGTTCTATTTACTAAAAGGAAGGTTAAAAGAAAATGACTCGCAAGGATGTCGCATCCACTGCCTACGTATCTCATATGAGTATGAGAATAAGAGTCTTCGTAGTTCGGCTACCTATGGATTAAAGAGAAGTGTGCTCGGTAAGACGTCACGTCTTATGCCTACGTATCTCATCTGGAATGAGAATCAGAGCAAAACGTAGTTCGACTAACTAGGGGTTAAGGATTGCCATCTGAACATGGACTTACAAAAGAGGACACCAACTGTGTCAAAGGAGGGTGGGCAGTGTGTTCAACGTCCTAGCAGTAGGTGTCGCAACTCGCTGAATCGAGTCTTAGGCAGTTACCTCTTTGCAATAGAACGGACTGACATGCCACAAGATCGGAGATGCACGGAAGGTCTAAAAGTGGGGAAGCTCTGCTCTAGAGTTGTCATGCAATATGTACCTATGTGTTAGGATTTACAAAGGGGAACATCTACCTAATGTTAGGATGCAAAGAATAAGGGAATTCTACCTATGTTATCATACAAAGGGTTCTACCTAATGGGTGCTACCTAAACGGAACAAGAGTCGACGGATGGAGCGCGGAGAGGAGTTACGAATAAGGGTAGATGGCGATGCCGGAGGCAATCGACTTACAGGTAGATGACGATGCCTGAGGCAATCGACTTACAAGAGGATGGATGAATGCATGCTGGTTCTGTTAAGTTTTGAAAATGATTACTCGACGTTGGATCGAGCTTTTGATCTTATTTTGAAATGGTTATCGGATGTACGTTTTAATTCTTGTATTAACAGGTGACTAAAGAAATAAAGAAATAAATATTATACACTTTATGGGAGAGGGGTGCATTTGTTATGAATGCGGATTGTTCATGGCAAACAAACAATAAGAATATATGCCTCATACATCATACAAGTAGGCAACAATTATCAATCAGATCGGATAAATAAACAATATATAATCAAACCAAAGAATCAAATAATGGAGCATTTAAACAATGCATGGGAGTATGAACATGTTAAATAATCAAGCAATAGAAAGCATGAATGAGAGAAACAAGTATAAAAGATAACAGATGAATCAAACAGATGAAAATATACACACGAAGGGTCCACTGAATAATTTAATCAGGAAATGAGGTAAGGACCAAATAAAATCAAGGTAAAAGGCCTCTAATACATGGCATATGAGATGAACAAGGGAGGATCAAAATATCTCTTCAATTGCCATAAGCAATCCCAAAGTCAAACATCGATCATAAAGAAGTCAACTGAAAATTCAAGTCAACTTAAAAAATAATAAAAAAATAGTAAATTAATCAAGAAAATCATGAAAAATTAAACTAAATAAGGTGGGGTCAGGACATCATCATCCCCCAAAAGATTTTAAAAATAATCAAAATTGGCACGTGAATTAATTAAAACAAAACATAGGTCAAACCAAAAGTCAATTAATAAGACTAGGTTAGAAATAAATCAAGAATAAATAGTAAATTAATCAAGAAAATTATGAAAAATTAAACTAAATAAGGTGGGGTCAGGAAATCATCATCCCCCAAAAATATTTTAAAAATAACGAAAATTGATACATAAATTAATTAAAATAAAACAGAGGTCAAACCAAAAGTCAATTAATAAGACTAGGTTAGAAATAAATCAAGAATAAATAGTAAATTAATCAAGAAAACTATGAAAAATTAAACTAAATAAGGTGGGGTTAGGGCATCATCATCCTCTAAAAAGATTTTAAAAATAATGAAAACTGGTACGTGAATTAATTAAAATAAAACATAAGTCGAATTAAAAGTCAACCAACCAAACTAGGTCAAAAGTAAATCCATAATAAATTGAAAATGTAAAATAAAATTCCAAGAAATGTTCAGGTTGACCATGAGATAGCGGTCAACCTTCATCCCAAAAATCACATGCTAACAATAATTTTAAGTCATAAAAATAAAATCAATAAAAAAAGTGTGTTAAAATGGACCATTTAGAATAAATAATTAAAATAAAATATTAATATTAAAAAAATACGAAAATAAAAATTATATAAAATTAAATAAAACGTTAATAAAAGTGAAAAATATTTTTGGGTAATTTTATGGACGAAGAAAATATTTTAAATAAGAAAAAGAAATACGAAAATGGAAGGATTAATGGTGATGAACATGGTATGCAAGCGTAGATATATCAAAACATGGCCATGGAAGAGATGATTACCTAATGGAAAATAGAAGTGGAATGGAATCTGATATGTGATGAAGCTTTGCCTCTTTGCTACGAAATTCCAATGCTCCTTTAGGGTTAGCGTTTCAGCTTCTTAAATAGGGTGGATTAGGTGTTCTCATGGACTTTTTAATAAGTGATTTATCCATAAGAATAAAAGTGTGAAGTGAGGTGTAAAATGTTGTTATTTGGGCCAAACTTAAGTGAATGGATGTCTAATGCATGGCCAAAAGAGGTAAAAAACGTGACTGATTTGTGCAGCATGCTTAGAAAATCTGTTTGGGCAAGCCAGGCCCAAAATCTGCCTAGAAAATCAAGTCATGATGCCTACTTTAAATGAATGTATCTCTCAAACCATGGATCCAAATGAGATGATTCCAAAAGTATGTGAAAGAGGACATGGCAAGGTACAATTGTTGTGAAGAAAGTATTTTCAAATAATTCCTTGAAGTGCAAGAAAACTGGCCAAGAAGTCTTGACAAATTTTGAAGATTTCGGACTTAGAAATGTTTCTAAGTGTCCTAAAAAAATGTCTCACTTTGACTAAGCATAACTTTCTCAATTCTAATCCAAATGGAGAAAACTTTATATCTATAGAAAGCTTGGAATAAGAGGAACAACTTTTATTTTGGAGAAATGTTCAGATGGAGCTTTTATCTTGATGCAAAATGGGCTCAAAGTGAGTGCAACGATCATGAAAACTTGCCCTAAATGGAAAGTCAACCATTTCCAAATTAAGTAACTTTTCCAATTCCTGATTAAATGATGAATCCATGATCCAACCTTGATCAAATTTCACATGTATGATCCCCTAGGCATGGATTTTGAGATTCCACTCTCAAAATGTCAGGAGTTGACTTTTCTGGCCCCACAGTTGACTGTTCCCAAGCTGTCTGATTCCCGATTCTATTGATCAATTGAAGCACTTCTAGCTAAAATAAAGAGCTGATTTTTTGTATGTAGACCCTTGTGGACATATGGAGGGCCATGGAAAAGAGTTTCACCTAAAGAATCAGAAATAAGCTGATTTTATACCAAACCCTAGTTTTAGGGCAAAATGATCAAGAACTGATTGCACTGATTGCCAATGGATATTTCTGAGATAATTGTGAATCTTCCTAGGCCAAGATGCCTCTCTAATCATGACATAGATGAGCTCCTCTACTTCCAACCAAACATTTCCTGTTGCAGGTAGCCATGAAACCCTAATTTCTGATTAAATCCAGATGAGCACTCTGATAACTTTGAATCCTTCACTGATGAACTGAGGACCATAATAAGATACTTGGACCCCCTGAGACCCTTGAGACTTGTATACTTAGAAAATGAAGTCCAATTCTCAATCTTGCTTTGTGTGGGCTCCTTTTGTTAAGGAGTGATCGATCAAAACCTGATCTCCATGTCACTAATGCAGTATGCAATGAGTATGACCTAATATGATGCTAATGAAGTGTAAAAAATATTCCCATGCTTCCAGGAAAAATGAAGGGTAAATTTTGGGGTATTACACTTCCCTTTCAAAAGAGCCAGATGTTGCGTCAGAATCTGGCATAAATGTTGATATTGCGTTAATTTCTCTTTCCTTCTTTTTGGAGAAGCTCCCATTGTACTTCTTGCTCGTCAACACTTCATCTTGGATAAACGTCCTTCATAGACTCCTTCTTCCAGTCTCATCCCCATGTTTACCATCTCGGTAAAATCATTAGGGGCATTTGCGATCATACGTTCATAGTAAAGTTAACTCAGTGTCTTCAAGAATATCTTAGTCATCTCCTTTTCCTTCAGAATCAGACTAATTTGAGCAGACAACTCCTTCCACCTTTGAGCATATTCTTTGAATGTCTCTTTGTCCTTCTGAGACATCAACCTCAACTGATCTCTATCTGGCGCCATATCAACATTGTACTTATATTGTTTGACAAAGGCCTCACCCAATTCATTAAAAGTACAGACACTAGCATTGTCCAGGCCCATATACCATATGAGGGCAGCTCTAGTCAGACTATCTTAGACAGTCCTCGGAGGAGGAGGAGTTGCAGGAGGTAGGTTCTGAGCAGCTATCACAGACTCCATCAAGGTTGTTTGTCTGGCAATCTCATCCTTCAGCTTTTTTTTCTCTTGTTCGAGGTGCTCTATTCTCTTCAGTCGATTAGCTCGGATGTTATAATAATGAGTCATCTTGACTGATACATAGAAGAAGAACTGATAAGACACCAGGTGGAAGAAACCTGTTATGCAAATGATGCATGAAATGCAGTGTTTGATTGTTTTTAATTTCAAGGAACATATGAAGTCTTACTTGCAAATATCTTTAATTAGTAGTAAAATTAACAATAAAATCTCTTTTTATTCATAAACTTGGAAGGATTACACTGAGTACAATTTCAGAAACCAAAATACAAATACAAAAGAAAAGGAAAACATCATCCTAAGGATCCTTAGCAATTGCATCAGATGATCTGGCTATGGGAGCATACTTTCTTCAGATGCGTCGAATCTCTGACTCAAAAGACGTCTTCATCTGATCCTTCTCAAGGACAAGCTGATCAACAATCTTCTTCCAAGCTCCAGAAGGATGAGGCATACTAGAGTAAAATAAACCTTCTAGCTCTCTCTGTCTCTTCAATGCACGATCAATCTCAATAAATACATCTTTGTCTTTCGACTCAAGCTGCAACTCCTCATGCTTTCAGTTCAAAGCATGGAACCACTATTCCCACAAATCTCTCTCTTGATTCATCTTGGCAAGTGTGTCTTCCAACTCCTCTATATCTTGGTTAGGGATAGTTGATGGCTCAGCCACAACCACAGATATAGGACTCTCACAAGTGTACAACATCTTGAGCTCTAAATCTCTCTTATTCACCCAAATAGTGTAAGCTTCCAAAGCTACACAGTTACATGGACCAAGCTAGGATCTTCCTTTCCTATGCACATTGTGCCAAACACGCACCATTCTACTCTTCAAAAGTTGGGGATCTTTACCCTCTTGATAAAATAGACCCTCTAACTGAACGTTATTAGGTTTATCTCTCAAGGGGAACCTAAGCTGATGATGGGCCAATGTTGGGTTGTAGTTGATTCCTCCTTGCGTACCAATGAGAGACACATTAGAGAGCTCACCACAACTATCAATAATATCCAAGCTACCCAATGCAGAATCATACGAAACAATATCATCATTAGTGAGTGACATAAGTCTCTAGGACCACCGTAGACATTGTCGATTCTCCAAGAAAGTAGGCGTCTGAGGCAAGAGCCAAATAAACCACTTGTACAGAAGAGGAACAAAGCACATAATAGTCTCACCACCTTTAGAATTCCTCAAATGCAAAGAGAAATACATGTCACCTAACAGAGTTGGAACATGAATCCTTATAAAGAAGACTCTAATAGCATTAACATCAATAAAACCGTCAATGTTTGTTAACAAGGCTAGACCATAGATGAACAATACAAAGATAGCTTCAAAAGCATCCATGCTACCGGCTTGAGCAAAAATAGTAGCTCTACAAATGAGAAAATCAGAAGTCAACCCAAAAATTCCTCCTTTCTTCACCAAATGAGAATCAATCTCAGATTTCTTCAGATGAAGAGCTTCGGCTATGAAGTGAGATCTCGGGATCTCCTCCAATCCACTGAAAGGTAACTTTTTAGATACGGGTATACCCAAGAGATGGGAATACTCCTCCAAGATGGGCACAAGTTGATAGCCGGTGAAAGTGAAGCACCGATAAATAGGGTCATAAAACTGAACCAAGACACTCAGAAGTCCTTCAACCACATCGGTAGATAATACGAACAAAAGCTTCCCATGACGTTGCTTGAAGTCCAAGGGATCTAATACAAAGGATGACAACTTCCTTAGCTCTTTAAAATTAGGACATCGGAATACCGGAAAACTGGCCTGAATGCCACAAGTTGCATCGACCTGAATGTCGGAAACTTCTTCGATTTGAACATTGGAAAACTGGCCTGAATGCTACTTCGGTCTGAATACCTTAAAAATGGCCTAAATGCCACAAGTTGCATCGACCTGAATGTTGGAAACTTCTTTGATCTGAACATCGGAAAACTGGCCTGAATGCCACTTCGGTCTGAATACCGGAAAACTGGCCTGAATGCCACAAGTTGTATCGACCTGAATGTCGGAAACTTCTTCGATCTGAATATCGGAAAACTGGCCTGAATGCCACTTCGGTCTGAATACCGGAAAACTGGCCTGAACGCCACAAGTTGCATCGACCTGAATGTCGGAAACTTCTTCGATTTGAACATCAAAAAACTGGCCTGAATGCCACTTCGATCTGAATACCGGAAAACTGGCCTGAATGCCACAAGTTGCATCGACCCGAATAACGGAAACTTCTTCGATCTGAACATCGGAAAACTGGCCTGAATGCCACTTCGGTCTGAATACCGGAAACTTTCATGCCTGTCAGCATCGGAAAAAATAGGGAAAATGATAATTGAGGCGGCGCGTGGGCCAACGACCCCTGCTGGGAATAATAAAGATAAGTCATGAACAATCTTCAGTCTGAGTACTGGAAACAACTTCTAGCTTATCACTTGGGATACCGAGAATGCCTTATGCTTTACATGCGTATGTTTGAATTTTTCAATGGCGTAATGCTCCATGAAAATGGAAATGCTACGCAATTTGGAAGGATGCAATGCAATATGATTCTACATGCAGGGATGCGAAATGCTTGATTAGAGAGAACGCCAAGTTGAGGCAAGGAATTCTGCTGGGGAAATGATCACCATCTTCTAGACCCTGGCAATGTTGTTGGAGATGCACAACACAAAGAACTCTGTGGGGAAATAATCCGCCACACGGTGTTCTGGAAAATAACAAAATACCGAGGCTCTGACTGGGGAGAGAATGACACTGAAAACTTACTGCTGAGGAAAGCGACAGTGGTTCTGGCAACCATAATCTGCGAGAGAGACGACTCAGTAGGGGAAGCAAACACCGATACGGTACCGAGATTCTACTTCAAGGAAAGAGACCATGGGTCTAGCGTCGAGATCATCGATCTGGCATCGAACTCTGAGGAGCAACCGCTTCTGCTGGGAAGATACAGTCTGGTACTGTCAACTCCGCTGGGGATATACAATCTGACACTATCAACTCCGTTGGGGATATACAGTCTGACACTGTCGACTCTACTGGTGAATGTATAATCTGAAACAAATGCTTGGGGAAGTACAACAGTGAGAGCCTGCTGGGAATTGAAGAATCCAACGCTCGGACCAGCTCTGCAGGGATAAGATGCCAAATTCCAACTGTTGAGGAAAAACATTCGCGATCATTTGATGGGGACCTTAAGGAAATGCCCCGAGTATACCTGTTCTGAATAGACGATCCAAAGCACTTAAAATTTACAGCAATTTTCAATGTTTATTAAGCACGTACCTGTAAATCTCTTATGTTTCATGATGCAATGTTTATCAAAAATTCGAACGTCATTTTTGCAAACAAAACAGTAAAATGAAAATGAACACAGAGATGTACTGAATAACTTGATTTTATTGATTGAGTGGCCTCTGAATAGGTATTTACATCAGGAAGCAATCCCTGGAAAGAGGTAATTGCACAAGAGATAAAAACAGAAATTAATCTAATGGCAATGTGAAATGGATTTCTATCGGGTTCCAATTCTGCTATGAGTCGCCCGTCTTCAAGATCCTCCAGATGATCAGCTTTCCGAAAAAGGTGATTAGACTATTTCCTATCCTTCGGAAGTTTCCGGTTATCGACACGAGATGATATTCAGAACTACTCAGAACGCAGCCATTCGCTTAATCCCTAACTTTTGCCTGGATCGCCCTTTCGGTTTTCAATCCACCGGGATACCCATTTTTGCCTAAGTTGCCCTTTCAGGTTTTCAACTTACCGGGTGTACAATATTTTCATTTTTTAATCCCTAACTTTTGCCCGAATCTTTTTCATTTTCTTGGTTCGTCGAGATGCCCATTTTTTTGCCTGGACTATTCTTTTTATCGTCCAGCGGGTCTATTTTATGCGAAGTATTTTTTAACTGCGTCTGAGTTCACAGGGGAAGTGAAGTTTTCACCATCCATAGTTGCAAGCATTAAGGCTCCACCATCAAAAACCTTGGTGACAATATACGGTCCATCATAGTTAGGAGTCCACTTGTCCCTGTGATCTGTCTGAGGAGGAAGGCTCCTTTTCAACACCAAATCTCCGACTTGGAAGCATCGAGGACGCACTTTCTGATCAAAGGCTCTCTTCATCCGACTTTGATACAACTTCCCATGACAAATGGCTGCCATTCGCTTCTCTTCGATAAGACTCAACTTATTGAACCTTGTCCGAATCCATTCAGCTTCGTCTAACTTGACATCCAACATGACTCTTAGAGAAGGAATCTCCACTTCAACAGGTAGGACTGCTTCCATACCATACACAAGGGAATAAGGGGTTGCCCCGATCGATGTACGTACTGAAGTACGGTACCCATGCAAGGCGAAGGGTAGCATCTCATGCCAATCTCTGTACGTAACGACCATCTTCTGCACAATCTTCTTTATGTTCTTATTTGCTGCCTCAACAACATCGTTCATCTTAGGACGATAAGGGGAAGAGTTGTGATGTTGAATGTTGAAGTTCTTGCATAACTCCTTCATCACTTTGTTATTGAGATTAGAACCATTATCAGTAATGATCCTTTCGGGAATCCCATAACGACAAATGATTTCTTTCTTAATGAATCGGGCAACCACATGTCTGGTGACCTTTGCAAATGACGCTGCTTCGACCCACTTGGTGAAATAGTCGATGGCAACAAGGATGAAGTGATGCCCATTGAAAGCAGTCGGCTCAATCTTTCCAATCATATCAATGCCCCACATAGCAAATGGCCACGGCGAAGACATCACATTCAGAGGATTTGGCGGCACATGCACCTTATCAGCATAAATCTGGCATTTATGACACTTCCGAGCATATTTGAAACAATCAGATTCCATGGTCATCCAGTAATAACCCGCTCTCAACAATTTCTTAGCCATTGCATGTCCGCCGACATGAGTACCGAAGGAGCCTTCATGAACTTCCTGCATTAACATGTCTGCTTCGTGTCTATCCACACATCTGAGTAAAACCATGTCGAAGTTCCTCTTTTACAACACATTGTCTTTGTTCAAGAAGAAACTGCCTGCCAATCTTCTCAAAGTCTTTCTATCATTGTTGGATGCCCCTGCAGGGTACTCTTGATTCTTCAGAAAGCACTTGATGTCGTGATACCAGGGCTTGTCATCAACTACCACTTCAGAAGGAAACACATACGCGACCCTATCAAGGCGCATAACATCAATCCTGGGAACATGGTTCCACCGAATCACCTTGATCATGGAGGATAGAGTAGAAAGAGCATCTGCCATCTGGTTCTCGTCACGAGGTATATGATATAGCTTTACTGTTGTGAAGAAAGTCAACAGTCTTCTCGTGTAATCTCTGTAGGGGACCAAATTAGGCTGGAGAGTATTCCAATCACCATTCACTTGATTGATCACTAGAGCTGAATCTCCGAAGATGTCCATAGTCTTGATTCTCAAATCAATGGCTTGCTCGATACCCAAGATACAGGCTTCATACTCAGCTTCATTATTGGTGCATTCAAAAGTCAGACGAGCGGTGAAAGGCATGTGGGCACCTTTCGGAGTGGTAATGACAGCACCAATTCCACTTCCTTTGGCATTGATGGCCCCATCAAACATTAAAGTCCACTTTTCATCTGGATCAAGTCCCTCCTCAACAACTGGCTCTTCACAGTCTTTCATCTTGAGGAACATGATGTCTTCATCCGGAAAATCAAACTTCATCGGCTCATAATCATCAATCCGCTGCTGAGCAAGATAGTCTGACAGAATACTCCCTTTGATGGCTTTCTGGGATGTATACTGGATGTCGTACTCTGTCAGTACCATTTGCCAACGAGCAACCCTTCCGGTGAGAGCTGGCTTCTCAAATATATACTTGACTGAATCCATTTTGGAGATCAGTAAGGTTGTGTGAGTCAGCATGTATTGTCTCAATCGCTTAGTAGCCCATGCAAGTGCACAACATGTCTTTTCAAGCATTGAGTATCTCGACTCGCAATCTGTGAATGTTTTACTCAGGTAGTAGATGGCATGCTCTTTCCTACCTGTCTCGTCGTGTTGACCGAGAACACAACCCATGGAATTATCAAGTACTGTCAAATACATAATCAGCGGTCTCCCTGGGACTGGAGGCATAAGGATTGGAGGATTCTGCAAATACTCTTTTATCTTTTCGAAAGCCCTTTGGCAATCATCATTCCACCCGATAGCTTGATCTTTTCTTAACAATTTAAATATTGGCTCACATGTGGCGTATAGGTGAGAGATGAACCTTGCAATGTAATTCAACCTCCCTAAGAAACCACGGACTTGGTTTTCTGTTCTTGGCTCAGGCATTTCTTGTATTGCTTTTACTTTGGCAGGATCCACCTCAATCCCTTTTTCACTAACAATAAAACCCAACAGTTTTCCAGATCTCACTCCGAAAGTACACTTGTTTAGATTAAGCCTCAACTTGAATTTCCTCAAACGCTCAAACAGTTTCTGCAAATTCACTAAATGTTCTTCTTCCGTCTGAGATTTGGCAATCCTATCATCAACATAAACCTCGATTTCATGATGAATCATATCATGGAAAAGAGTTACCATAGCTCGTTGATATGTTGCCCCAGCATTTTTCAGACCAAACGACATCACCTTGTAGCAGAAGGTGCCCCATGGGGTTATGAAATTTGTCTTCTCCATGTCTTCTGGTGCCATCTTAATTTGATTATAGCCAGAAAAGCCATCCATGAAGGAGAATACCGAGAACTGAGCCGTGTTATCCACCAAAACGTCGATGTGAGGTAATGGGAAATCATCTTTAGGACTAGCTCTGTTCAGATCCCGGTAGTCAACACACATCCGTACCTTTCCATCCTTTTTAGGTACTGGAACGATATTTGCAACCCATGGCGGATAATTTGTAACCGCTAGAAACCCTGCATCCAACTGTTTTTGCACTTCTTCCTTTATCTTGACAGCCATCTCTGGTCTTGTTCTTCTGAGCTTCTGCATGACCGGAGGACAATCCTCTTTGAGAGGCAAACGGTGTACCACAATGTTTGTGTCAAGCCTTGGCATGTCCAGATAAGACCAAGCGAAGATGTCAACATACTCTTGCAGCAATTCAATCAGCCCCTTCTTCATATTATCTTCCAAAGCAGCCCCTATCTTGATTTCTCTCTTGGCGTCCTCGGTGCCGAGATTAATCACTTCAACAGACTCTTGATGCGGTTGAATGACCCTTTCTTCCTGTTTTAACAACCTGACAAGTTCTTCAGGGAGTTCACAGTCTTCATCACCCTCTTCTTCAACTTGAAAGATTGGATTTTCAAAGTCGAAGCGAGCCATAGCAGAACTGTTATCAATAGGATCCGGTGACGTACATCTGCATGAGTGATGGTATGTGCTTATGAGTGTGAACAGGAAGTGGAAACTAAACAAACATTGCCAAATGATATATATATATATTATATTATATATAATATATATATTATATTATATATATATATATATATATATATATATATTATTTTTGATTTTTGAAAACTGCAAAAATAGAAAGACAGTGAACAAAATATTTGAATGCAGAAAGACGTCCTTTATTTATGATAAAAAATGCAGGTATCCACATAGATGAGCCCTACAATGAGTCATCACACCCTGGGCGGAACGTAAGATTTGGATATGCATGAATAAACAAAGAAAATTACTCTTTAAGAAGAATGACTTGGATAATCTCTTCAGAAGACCAGTTGCAGAGAACTTCACCCGGGACCCTTGGACGCACCCAGTTGTCAATGTCGCAATCACTATCCCCACCTTCTTTGTTGATTGCAGAGACCTGGCCGTACTGAATGATGTCAGCACTGGAGACATTGGGAATTACAAAATCAGCAGGAACAACATTTGTAAATTCTTCAGCATCTTCAAGAAAGAGAGGATCAACATCTGCATTCTCAACAACCCCTTCAACAACCCCTTCAATAGACCTTTGGGCGGATAGGTCTTCAGCTTGAAGGACACCATCGTCAAGCAAGGCCTGGATACCCTGCTGCAGCTTCACACAACCCCCACTCTGTGCAACACAACCCAAACAACCGCTCCCACAGTCGGGGAAAACATCTGCCTTTAGCAAGTATTCTTTGATTTCTAACAGCGGATCTTCAGCTTCAACACCTCCTTGACTAATTTGACTTCTCCTTCAACCATGTTAACATTTGCTCTACCATGTTGTGGCATAGGATTGTTGACAACATTAGGAGCCGGCGCAAAGTTAATGGCCTTTGAATCAATAAGGTCCTGAACTACGTGCTTAAAAGCTTTGCAGTTCTCAATAGTGTGGCTAGGTGCCCCAGAGTGGGAATTACACTTAGCATTGGCGTCATAACCCACTGGAAGCTTGCCAACGGGAGGAGCCAAAGTGCGTAACTGCACAAGTTGCAAATGTTGAAGGTTGGGAAGCAACTGGGCATACGACATCAGAAGAGTGTCGAAACGCCTATCCATCATCCTCTGTCTCTGTTGATAAGCAGGTCTATTACCCTGTTGTTATTGGTATTGATTTTGTTGACATTGAGGTTGTTGTTGTTGCACTGGTGCTACAGCCGGAATGGTCAGAGCTGCAACATAAGTTTGTTGATGGTAATTCTGAAAGTTATTCCTCCGGTTACCCCTGTTCTGATAAGAAGATATGGAATTTGCATCCCCTTCTTTCCTCTTCTGTCCTCCTAAGAACGGCTTCTTTGACCCCGAAGATGATCCAACCCCATTTTGGATTTTACATGTCTTCAAGTAGTTCTCCACCCTCTCACCGGTAGAGACCATATCCGAAAAATTCGAGGCGTTGCAACCCACCAGACGCTCCAAATAAGATCCAGGCAGTGTGTTCATAAACATGTTGACCATCTCTTTTTCCAACATCGGAGGCTGAACACGGGAAGCCAACTCTCTCCAGCATTGAGCATACTCTTTGAAGCACTTGTTGCTCTTGAGAGACAAATTCTGGAGCTGAGTCCTGTCAGGTGCCATATCCGTATTGTACTGATATTGCTTCACAAAGGCCTCAGCCAAGTCTCTCCAGCAGCGAATATGGGCTCTATCCAGCCTCATATACCACTCCAAGGATGCCCCAGCTAGGCTGTCCTGGAAGAAGTGCATGAGCAGCTTCTCATCATCAGAATACGCGATCATCTTGCGGAAGTAAGCTTGTACATGAGTCTTCGGGAAAGAGTTGCCATTGTACTTATCAAACACAGGGACTTTGAATTTTGGCGGAACTCTCACGCCTGGGACCAGCCCCAAGTCAGCAACATCCACACCAAGAGCATTCTGCCCTTCCACAACTTTCAACCTCTCTTCCAGTCTCCGAAACATAGGGTCCACACCATGGCCCATGCCAAAGTCCTCCTGAAGTAGGGGGAATTGATCCTCCTGATCATCATGGATGGGTTGTTGACCAAGGTTGCCATGTGGGATTGGGATAGGCCCCGGTCCATTGGGTCCATTAGCTTCTCCAGCGGGAGGATCAGCCACAACCTCCGGTTGAGTAGTAGGGGGATTCCCCTGTACCAACAATCTAATCTCCTGCTGTCCCTGAGCCACTCCTTGGACCACTTCCATGAACTGATTCATGCGAATCCTCATCTCAGCGAGCTCTGCTTGTAAACCTTCCATTGCTCTCTGTTGATTCCTTCGGGTACCGTATCGGTGAATGCATGAGTCAGCTATCCTAATAATGGAATACCAAACAAGATGAGAACACTGCGGCGGTACCTGTTATGCAAGACATGTTAATGAATATGCAAATGCAATGACATGTTTATCAATTTCAAAGGGTATTCTACCCCTTGATTCCAGTCTCACATTAGAGAAACAGTGTAAGAAAACCCCGACTAGAATCAAGAAGAAGATATAAACCCCTAGGAATAGATAAACATGATGCATGCAATGCTTATGATTTAATTTTTATATCTGAGGAACTTTAGAGTCTTATTTGCAAATTTTGGAAATATTAAACGTTTATCACATAAGGAAATATCACGTCAATTAGTATTTGGAAATGTTTTTACGCCAAAGAAGTACAGTCTTGGTAACCAAATACAATACAAGAGATAAGGAAAATGAACATCCTATGGATCCCTAGAAGCAATCGTCCAAAGCCCTCGAGACCGGTAGATAAGCTGCACGAAGCCTCTTCACCTCCCTCTCATAGGCTGCCTCCATATCTGCCTTCTCTTTGGCGAGTCGATCATACTTCTTCTTCCAAAACTTGGAAGATTGAGGAAGTAGAGAAGTCAATGCGTCATCAGGATCATCAATAACCTGGTGCTCAAGGAACTCTATCAAAGCATCATTCTCTCTGATATGCTGAAGCAACTCCTCTCGTTCACGGATCCAAGCACACGAACGGTCTTCGTCTCTCAACTCCTCTACTCCTTGGATAGGGAGGGTTCAAGGCCCAGCCACAACCAGAGGTGTGGGTCTTGGATACTCATAAGGCATGAGGTACTCGGAAGCTCTCCTCCTAACCCAAGAGGTATAGGGTTCCAAAGCGATACAGCTCTTCGGACCTAGCTCCTTCCTTTCTTTCTTATGGATCTTGCGCCAAGCGCGGACCATCCTGCCCTTCAAGCCTTGGGGATCTTTACCCTCCTGAAATAACACACCCTCTAATAGAATGTTATTGGGTTTATCCTTTAGGGGGAACCCAAGCTGACGACGTGCCAAAATAGGGTTGTAGTTAATTCCACCGCATGTACCAAGAAGAGATACATTGGAGAATTCACCACAAGAGTCGATAATCTGTACACCATCATATACACGGTTGTACCAAAAGATATCATCATTAGTGAGAGACATAAGTCTCATGGACCACCTTAGACATCCTTTGTTCTCCTTGAAGGTGAGCGTCTGAGGCAAGTGCGAAATAAACCACTTGTACAACAGAGGCAAACATCACACAATGGTACCACCGCCCTTTGCATTCCTCATATGCAAAGAGAAATAAGTGTCACCCAACAGAGTAGGAACGAGATTAAGAGTAGAGAAAATCCTAATGACGTTCACATCCACAAACTTGTCGATGTTGGGGAATAACACTAGCCCATAGATGAGAAGTACAAATATGGCCTCAAAGGCGTCCTCACTCATGGCCTTCCCAAACATAGTAGCTTGATCAACGAGGAAATCAGACGGGAGACCTTGAATTCCACCTTTGGTAGTCATATGAGCACCAATAATAGATTCATCTATACTCAATAGATCAACAATCTCTTGAGAAGAAGGAACTCTCTCCAAGCCACTGAACGACAACTGGTCTAGGATAGGTATTCCCACAAGATAGGCATACTCCTCAAGCGTGGGCAAAAGCTGGAAATCCGGAAAAGTGAAGCAACGGTACAAGGGATCATAGAACTGCACCAACACACTCATTAGACCTTCATCCACTTGAGTAGCCAGAATAGACAGAAGCTTCCCATGACGAGCCTTGAATTCCAAGGGATCTAATACATAGGATGTCAAACTCCTTAACTCTTTCAAGTCGGGTTGTCTGAAACTGTACTTCTTCGTATTCCTTCTTTGCTTATCCATGTCTGAAAATTTGCAAATAGACCTCTTAAGTTCCTTGAAAGTTTTCTCATTGTTGATGATATGGATGTGTATGAATGCATGAATGCATGGATGCAACAATCACACTCAAGGATCAAGCAAATCACACCACACAAAGGTCATGGGATGGATCAAGTCATCCTTAATATCAATCATCCATTTTGGTGGATTATGGTTTACACCTTATCAACACCCAAGTTCCATTGATATTAAGGATACACAATAACGGATCAACCACGAATCAAGGGTTTGTTGCGAGTCGCGAGCATGGAGTCTTGGTTAAGAACCACCCAAAGGGAGTGTACTATGGTTAAACCTGACAATCATGTTCTACAAGAGGTTCTCATAGTCATCATCTCATCTTTCGGATATTATCGGATAAACGACTACTCGAATTCCAAAAATATTCTCAAGAGAGACTCTTATGAGTGTAGTATCGCGTAACAATCGTATCAAATCTTACACTTGAACGATCTTCGTACTACGTCCTAAAAATAGGCCAAGATGAGCGTGGTAAACTAAGGTCCTTGGCTTCTAAGGCATATATTGGAATGAGTAAAGCCTAACAACGACTACTCGTGTGACATTATTGATCCCAACATAACCTCCACCAAGTGAATGGGCTTGCAAGTCAACTTGCTAAGGAATAACTCCACACAAGTCAACAAGACTATGCCATTCTCCTATCCTAAGTGCACTCGAGTTCGGGTATAGAACTTATCTCACGAAGATCACCAAGAATACAAGGAATTAATATTCAAACAATTCAATCATTACATACAATACAGTAATCCCAAATTGCACAAAAATATGTCACAAAGCAATATACCATACAATACAACAAATATGAAAAGTAGGCAAAACCCACTAGGCAAATGATATTCCCCAGCAGAGTCGCCACTTTTTTGTAGCGGGGTATTCGTTACCATTAGAGATATTGACTAAATCCAAGGTAAACCATACAAGTCGAGTCGCCACCGCACTTCTATTTATCCAAAGGAATGGTTAGAAAGCGAACAAAATCCTAAAAGTTTTATCGAATAAAAAACTAGTAAAAATGTCAGAGATCTTGGGTAAGGGGGTTGGTTATGCAATGGGAAGGTTTTAAGCACCCCAAAACATCCTAGGTACTCCTAGGGAGCCCTTTTCATAAGTGTTGTTCTAGTCTAAAGGGTGTAGGTATATCTAAAGTTCTATTTACTAAAAGGAAGGTTAAAAGAAAATGACGCCCAAGGATATCGCATCCACTGCCTACGTATCTCATCTGAGTATGAGAATCAGAGTCTTCGTAGCTCGGCTACCTATGGGTTAAAGAGAAGTGTGCTCGGTAAGACGTCGCGTCTTATGTCTACGTATCTCATCTGGAATGAGAATCAGAGAAAAATGTAGTTTGGCTAACTAGGGGTTAAGGATTGCCATCTGAACATGGACTTACAAAAGAGAACACCAGTTGTGTCAAAGGAGGGTGGGCAATGTGTACAACGTCCTAGCAGTAGGTGTTGCAGCTCGCTGAATCGAGTCTTAGGCAGTTACCTCTTTGCAATAGAACGGACTGACATGCCACAAGATCGGAGATGCACGGAAGGTCTAAAAGTGGGGAAGCTCTACTCTAAAGTTGTCATGCAATATGAACCTATGTGTTTGGATTTACAAAGGGGAACATCTACCTAATGTTAGCATGCAAAGAATAAGGGAAATCTAGCTATGTTATCATACAAAGGGTTCTACCTAATGGGTGCTACCTAAACGGAACAAGAGTCGACAGATGGAGTGCGGAGAGGAGTTACGGATAAGGATAGATGGCGATGCCGGAGGCAATAAACTTACAAGTAGATGGCGATGCCTGAGGCAATCGACTTACAAGAGGATGGATGAATGCGTGCTGGTTCTGTTAAGTTTTGAAAATGATTACTCGACATTGGATCGAGCTTTTGATCTTATTTTGAAATGGTTATCGGATGTTCGTTTTAATTCTTGTATTAACAGGTGACTAAAGAAATAAAGACATAATTATTATACACTTTATTGGAGAGGGGTACATTTGTTATGAATGGGGATTGTTCATGGCAAACAAACAATAAGAATATATGCCTCATACATCATATAAGTAGGCAACAATTATTAATCAGATCGGATAAATAAACAATATATAATCAAACCAAAGAATCAAACAATGGAGCATTTAAACAATGCATGGGAGTATGAACATGTTAAATAATCAAGCAATAGAAAGCATGAATGAGAGAAACAAGTATAAAAGATAACAGATGAATCAAACAGATGAAAATATACACACGAAGGGTCCACTGAATAATTTAATCAGGAAATGAGGTAAGGACCAAATAAAATCAAGGTAAAAGGCCTCTAATATATGGCATAAGAGATGAACAAGGGAGGATCAAAAGATCTCTTCAATTTCCATAAGCAATCCCTAAGTCAAACATTGATCATAAAGAAGTCAACTGAAAATTCAAGTCAACTTAAAAAATAACAAATAAATATTAAATTAAACAAGAAAATTATGAAAAATTAAACTAAATAAGGTGGGGTCAGGACATCATCATCCCCCAAAATATTTTAAAAATAATGAAAATTGGCACGTGAATTAATTAAAAAAAACATAGGTCAAACCAAAAGTCAATTAATAAGACTAGGTTAGAAATAAATCAAGAATAAATAGTAAATTAATCAAGAAAATTATGAAAAATTAAACTAAATAAGGTGGGGTCAGGACATCATCATCCCCTAAAAATATTTTAAAAATAACGAAAATTGATACATAAATTAATTAAAATAAAACAGAGGTCAAACCAAAAGTCAATTAATAAGACTAGGTTAGAAATAAATCAAGAATAAATAGTAAATTAATCAATAAAATTATGAAAAATTAAACTAAATAAGGTGGGGTCAGGAAATCATCATCCTCCAAAAAGATTTTAAAAATAATGAAAATTGGTACGTGAATTAATTAAAATAAAACAGAAGTCGAATTAAAAGTCAACCAACCAAACTAGATCAAACATAAATCCAAAATAAATTGAAAATGTAAAATAAAATTCCAAGAAAAGGTCAGGTTGACCATGAGGCAGTGGTCAACCTTCATCCCAAAAATCACATGCTAACAATAATTTTAAGTCATAAAAATAAAATCAATAAAAAAAGTGTGTTAATATGGACCATTTAGAATAAATAATTAAAATAAAATATTAATATAAAAAAATACGAAAATAAAAATTATATAAAATTAAATAAAACATTAAGAAAAGTGAAAAATATTTTTGGGTAATTTTATGGACAAAGAAAATGTTTTAAATGAATGTATCTCTCAAACCATGGATCCAAATGAGATGATTCCAAAAGGATGTGAAAGAGGACATGGCAAGGTACAATTGTTGTGAAGAAAGTATTTTCAAATAATGCCTTGAAGTGCAAGAAAACTGGCCAAGAAGTCTTGACAAATTTTGAAGATTTTGGACTTAGAAATTTTTCTAAGTGTCCTAAAAAAATGTATCACTTTGACTAAGCATAAATTTCTCAATTATAATCCAAATGGAGAAAACTTTATATCTCTAGAAAGCTTGGAACAAGAGGAACAAATTTCATGTTGGAGAAATTTTCAAATGGAGCTTTTATCTTGATGAAAAATGGGCTTAAAGTGAGTGCAACGATCATGAAAACTTGCCCTAAATGGAAAGTCAACCATTTCCAAATTAAGTAACTTTTCCAATTCCTGATTAAATGATGAATCCATGATCCAACCTTGATAAAATTTCACATGTAGGATCCCCTAGGCATGGATTTTGAGATTCCACTCTCAAAATGTCAGGAGTTGACTTTTCTGGCCCCACAATTGACTCTTCCCAAACTGTCTGATTCCCGATTCCATTGATCAATTGAAGCACTTCTAGCTCAAATAAAGAGCTGATTTTTTGTATGTAGACCCTTGTGGACATATGGAGGGCCATGGAAAAGAGTTTCACCCAAAGAATCATAAATAAACTGATTTTATACCAAACCCTAGTTTTAGGGCAAAATGATCAGGAACTGATTGCACTGATTGCCAATGGATCTTTCTGAGATAATTGTGAATCTTCCTAGGCCAAGATGCCTCTCTAATCATGACATGGATGAGCTCCTCTACTTCCAACCAAACATTGCCTGTTGCAAGTAGCCATGAAACCCTAATTTCTAATTAAATCCAGATGAACACTCTGATAGCTTTGAATCCTTCACTGATGAACTGAGGACCATAATAAGATACTTGGACCCCCCCTGAGACCCTTGAGACTTGTATACTTAGAAAATGAAGTCCAATTCTCAATCTTGCTTTGTGTGGGCTCCTTCTGTTAAGGAGTGATCGATCAAAACCTGATCTCCATGTCACTAATGCAGTATGCAATGAGTATGACCTAATATGATGCTAATGAAGTGTAAAACATAATCCCATGCTTCCAGGAAAAATGAAGGGTAAATTTTGGGGTATTACACTTCCCCTTCAAAAGAGCCACATGTTGCGTCAGAATCTGGCATAAATGTTGATATTGCGTTAATTTCTCTTTCCTTCTTTTTGGAGAAGCTCCCATCGTACTTCTTGCTCGTCAACACTTCATCTTGGATAAACGTCCTTCATAGACTCCTTCTTCCAATATCATCCCCATGTTTACCATCTCGATAAAATCATTAGGGGCACTTGCGATCATACGTTCATAGTAAAGTTTACTCAGTGTCTTCAAGAATATTTTAGTCATCTCCTTTTCCTCCAGAATCAGACTAATTTGAGCAGACAACTCCTTCCACCTTTGAGCATATTCTTTGAATGTATCTTTGTCCTTCTGAGACATCAACCTCAACTGATCTCTATCTGGCGCCATATCAACATTGTACTTATATTGTTTGACAAAGACCTCACCCAAGTCATTAAAAGTACAGACACTAGCATTGTCCAGGCCCATATACTATATGAGGGCAGCTCCAGTCAGACTATCTTAGACAGTCCTCGGAGGAGGAGGAGTTGCAAGAGGTGGAGACGGTAGGTTCTGAGCAGCAATCACAGACTCCATCAAGGTTGTTTGTCTGGCAATCTCATCCTTCAGCTTTTTTTCTCTTGTTCGAGGTGCTCCATTCTCTTCAGTCGATTAGCTCGGATGTTATAATAATGAGTCATCTTGACTGATACATAGAAGAAAAACTGATAAGACACTAGGTGGAAGAAACCTGTTATGCAAATGATGCATGAAATGCAGTGTTTGATTGTTTTTAATTTCAAAGAACATATGAAGTCTTACTTGCAAATATCTTTAATTAGTAGTAAAAGTAACAATAAAATCTCTTTTTATTCATAAACTTGGAAGGATTACACTGAGTACAATTTCAGAAACCAAAATACAAATACAAAAGAAAAGGAAAACATTATCCTAAGGGTCCCTAGCAATTGCATCAGATGATCTGGCTACGGGAGCATACTTTCTTCAGATGCGTCGAATCCCTGACTCAAAAGACGTCTTCATCTGATCCTTCTCAAGGACAAGCTGATCAACAATCTTCTTCCAAGCTCCAAAAGGATGAGGCATGCTAGAGTAAAATAAACCTTCTGGCTCTCTCTGTCTCTTCAATGCACGATCAATCTCAATAAGCACATCTTTGTCTTTCGACTCAAGCTGCAACTCCTCATGCTTTAAGTTCAAAGCATGGAACCACACTTCCCACAAATCTCTCTCTTGATTCATCTTGGCAAGTGTGTCTTCCAACTCCTCTATATCTTGGTTAGGGATAGTTGATGGCTCAGCCACAACCACATATATAGGACTCTCACAAGTGTACGACATCTTGAGCTCTAAATCTCTCTTCTTCACCCAAATAGTGTAAGCTACCAAAGCTACACAGTTACGTGGACAAAGCTAGGATCTTCCTTTCCTATGCCCATTGTGCCAAGCACGCCCCATTCAACTCTTCAAAAGTTGGGGATCTTTACCCTCTTGATAAAATAGACCCTCTAACCGAATGTTATTAGGTTTATCTCTCAAGGGGAACCTAAGCTGACGATGGGTCAATGTTGGGTTGTAGTTGATTCCTCCTTGCGTACCAATGAGAGGCACATTAGAGAACTCACCACAACTATCAATAATATCCAAGCTACCCAATGCAGAATCATACGAAACAATATCATCATTAGTGAGTGACATAAGTCTCTGGGACCACCGTGGACATTGTCGATTCTCCAAGAAAGTAGGCGTCTGAGGCAAGTGCGAAATAAACCACTTGTACAGAAGAGGAACAAAGCACACAATAGTCCCACCACCTTTAGAATTCCTCAAATGCAAAGAGAAATACATGTCACCCAACAGAGTTGGAACATGAATCCCAATAAAGAAGACTCTAATGGCGTTAACATCAATAAAACCGTCAATGTTTGGGAACAAGGCTAGACCATAGATGAACAATACAAAGATAGCTTCAAAAGCATCCATGCTACCGGCTTGAGCAAAAATAGTAGCTCTACAAATGAGAAAATCAGAAGTCAACCCAAAAATTCCGCCTTTCTTCACCAAATGAGCTTCAATCTTAGATTTCTTCAAATGAAGAGCTTCGGCTATGACGTGAGATCTCGGGATCTCCTCCAATCCACTGAAAGATAACTTGTTGGATACGGGTATACCCAAGAGATGGGCATACTCCTCCAAGATGGGCACAAGTTGATAGTTGGTGAAAGTGAAGCACCGATAAAGAGGGTCATAAAACTGAACCAAGACACTCAGAAGTCCTTCAACCACATCGGTAGATAATATGAACAAAAGCTTCCCATGAAGTTGCTTGAAGTCCAAGGGATCTAACACAAAGGATGACAACTTCCTTAGCTCTTTCAAATCAGGACATCTGAAACTGCACTTCTTAGTGTTCCTTCGTCCATAATCCATGGTCTGAAAATATTTGCAAACAAGACCTCAGTTTCCTTGAAATTATTTTTTGTGACAAATGTCATGATGTGTATGTATGCATGAACGCAACAATCACACATACAGGATCACACAAAAGTCAAACACAAACAAAGGTCAAGGGGTGGATCAAGTCATCATCAAGATCAATCATCCATTTTGGTGGATTATGGTTTTCACCTTATCAACACCCAAGTTCCATTGGTATTGATGAGACTAATCAGATCAACCAAGAATATAAGGGTTTGTTGTGAGTCACGAGCATGGAATAGGGTTAAGACCCATCCCAAATGAGTGTACTAAGGGTAAAAACCTATAGATCATGTTCTAAAAAGTTCCCAGAGTCGTGATCCCATATATCGGATAATATAGGTTAGGATGACCGACTCAACAACCTATATTATTCTCAAGAGAAACTCGTATGAGTGGAGTATCGCGTAACAATTGTTATCAAGTCTACACTTGAACAATCTTCGCACTACGTCCTAAATAGGCCAAGTGGGGTTAAATGTTCTACGGTCCTCAGCTTCTCAGACCCCAAATTTAGAGAAAGTAAATCAACGACTTACTCATGTGACATCAGTAACTCCAAAGAGGTCTCCATTGAGTGGGGGGATCTCATATCAACTCTTTCAGGACTACTCCTTCAAATCTAACATGAGTATACCACCCTCCTATCTTAGATTTTACTCAAGTTCGGGTTAGAACTTATCTCACCATACAGACATCTCCAAGCACAACAGACAGAGTATCACACAACAATATATACAAACAAAATATCAAATATACTAATATATACACACACAAAAGTAGGCTAAACCCACTGAAGACTTTTCCTCAACAGAGTCGCCACTTAATTTCTGTAGCTGTAAATTCATGACCATCAAGCTATGGATAAACTTGACGTCAATAAAACCAGATTTGCCACCGCACTTTTATTGTTTCCAAAGGAAAAGGGGAAAAGTACGAACAAAGGCCAAAGCTAAGAAGTTTTCAAATCAAAACTAATAAAACGTCATAGATTACATGTAAGGGGGTTGGTTACACAGAGGGAGGGTATTAGCACCCAAAGTGTCAGAGGTACTCCTAGGGAGCCCTTTTTTGTGTGCAAGTGATTTGGTCAAAAAGATATTTGATAAAATATAGAGTGAGGGGATGAGAAAAGAATTCATTAATTATATTTTTGTGGTTGACAAGACCTTTGGTCTTATTGTTGGAGAATTGCCATCCAAGGCGCAGCGGAATTTAAAAATTTCTCCATTTAGTGATCCTTACGAATGGGCATGATCAGTGATAGAATCGTTACCTCTTGTGGCGATTCAAACCTTTGGTGCAGATCTCTGATAATGATCAAAACCTTTGATACAGATCCACGGGGCGATCACGAACGTTGAACGATGACAACGTCTCTACTCAGTCCACACGAACGGATTCCTTCAATCACAGTGCTAGCTGTTATGAATGAAGGCTTTGAGTGAGAGAAAGAGGGAAACAAAATTCCAAGTCTCTACTTGAATTTCTGTCTAAGTGGAGTGACAATGCTTCTACCCAAGGGGTTCTATTTATAGAACCACTTGTGTGGGCTTCAAGCCAAAAAGCCCACTTAAGTGTATTTTGCCCATATCTCATAATATGCCAAAATCACTTAAGTATTTGGTACCTTACCATATTTCGTTTCCACTTAAGTGCACCGTACCTTACGATGTTCCTTAATTATTCTATCTCTCATCAATCCGTCCTTTGTGTGTGACCCTATAGGTTTTCGCGGCGTTGGCAATTATATTAAATCACGCATTTAACATAATAAATAGTGAGCGGTATCTAGCAACACATCACTGCTACCCAAGTCACGAAATGTCATGTGATATGACAAAACCTCCTGTGATAATAATTATGTGTATAATTACCCCTTTGCCCTTATGTCTATATTGAACACAAGGTATAGACCGTGTCACCCTTGTCCAGTTCAATATTGGGCCCATAGACATTTATCCTGTTACGCAGGATTGGCAAATTCCATCTAGGACACTCATGTCCCTCAACATGCTTTGTGGAGTACCCATCAACTGTCTTTATGGTTATCCAGTTACGGACAATGTTAGATCAGCAACAAAGCACTCGACTCTACATCTAGGATCCATAGTGGTTTCAGGTCGAAGAGTGGTATACACTATTATCACCATGAGAATAACTTATGACATTTTTGCATAACTTTCTATATAGTATTCTCATAGCGGGTCAATCCGGTATAAATATTACTCCTAATATTCATACCTATGTTTAAGACTTGATAACTCTTTATCCATGATCCATGAGATGTGATCATCAGTCTACAAACATAATAGTCTTAATGCTTTAATGTTATCCCACTTCACATTAAAGCTCAACTACGGATACTTTAAGAATAGTGCCCTTATGTTTAATGTGTTCTCATGATTAAGTCATACTTAATACATTAAACGGACTATCTATTCTAGGGACTTTATTAATCAACCATAATAAAGAAAATGCCTTTTATTATTAATAAATAATTCGATACAAGTACCAAAAGTATTGGCCTCTAGGGCTTACACCAACACTTATGCCTATGTACCAACATAAAAATGAGGGATCAAAACCCCGTAGTTCGTGGTAAAAATTTCAAGAAAGTTGGTGAATTTGTTTTAATCAAAAGTTTAATAGAAAAAGTCACAAAAAGTCCAAAGACTTGAATGAGTTTGTTAGTTCTTTTTTTTTTGTTGGAATTAAAGTAAATATTGTTAAGTTCATTTACAAGTTTGATTAAGAACAAGTTTGAAAATTCAATGGAATAAGGCCAAAGTTTCTAATCATTAAAACATGTCTAAGTTAGAAAACACAAACAAAGAAAGTTTTTGAAAAAGGGAGAGATTTTGGAAATTTAAGAAGTGGGAGGAGACGAAGGGACTATCCTAGACAAAAAATTAAAAGTTGAGAGTTGAAAAGATCTGACCAATGGGATGCAATCCAGCAGACAAGAATGTCATATATAAACCTATTTTCCTTTGGACTTTTGAGAAATCAACAAGCATAAGAAATATCCAAGAAAATCATATGAAGGACAAGGCATCAAATAACGATAGCCATAATATCCAAGCAAGCAATCCAATAGCTAGCAACCTTCAATGTCTTCCAATGTATCAGATGAAAATATCCCTTGAGTGTAAGACCCCAATTTTGGCCCTAAGATCCCTCATGGCCCATATCATATCATACCATGGCCTCAAGGATCATTGCATGCCCTAGCTTCCCTCCTAGTGGGTGGGTTATCTTGTGAGTGTGGTTCTTGATCACCAAGCATGTATTGCATTTGTATATCATTGCTTTTCATCTGTCTATTGACCAAAAGTACAAAATATTGTCATTCTAACCATGTTACTTGCAGATGAAGCAAATTAGGTCAAAATCAGTCAAAGTCAGTCATTGCAGTGGATGGTGGCCATTCTTGCAGAATTTGGGCACCATGATCAATCATCAAGAGTTCATATGAGTTGTTTCATCCTTGGGAATCAAGATATCAAGGGATTAGGGCTTGGAATTCATCAGAACATGGTTCAGTCAAGCAAAACCCTAGCAAAGTCAACTGAAGTCAACCTTGGTCAACTGTCCATTTAATCAGTGATTTGATTGTTGGATTTGGTCTGAGAGGTCTCATTCATGTCTATACAAGCCTCATATAACATGTCAAGCATTCACAGTGAAGAAAATAAAGTCAGACAAGAAATTTCCAAAAATAGAAAGTTGACCTGTAATTGGAATTTGCCAAAAATGGAAACTTCTTGATCCTAAACTTACATCATCATACAAGCTTCAAATGAATTTTTGCCCAACATAAAAGTTAAAGATCTTGTTCCCCCATTTCCAAAAAGTCCAAGAACACTCAATTCCCATGTATGGTTGGCAAGTTATGATCAAATCATTCTTAAAAATGTTTGAACTTCAAAAGGCCATATCTTCCAAACCATTTGGCCAAATTGGGTGGGGTTTTTTGCTACAAGTCACATTTGATGCCCTCTTTCCAAATATGTCATCACCATTTACCAAAAGTTCACCAATCAAAATGGCATTTTTGAACTAGCATGAATTATTTCAAGTGAAGTAAAAAAGTGACTTTGTAAATTAAACAATTCCACCACATTCCACCAATTGAGATGGTTCAGAAAACACATTTTGGTTATGTTAGAGGCCCAATTCGCAGCTTTTGGCTCATCCACCATGCAACTTAAGTGAATTTGGTCAATTAGCAAAAACACACTTCATTAGCAATTTTGATTACCATTTCAATTAACCAGCTAATGCAAAGCTTAATCACAGTACATATATCACATTTTCTGCTGAACAAAGCCCTAGCAGCCACTCTTTGCAAACAGAAAAACTCATTTCTCTCAAACACACCATTTCTTCATTTTGCATTTTCTGCCAAAAACCTTCAAAGAACTCGTCCATTTATTGTTTGTTTCATCATTTACAAACCATTTGGAAGTTATTGTGAGCATCGTTGTCCAGCTGTGAGCAAGGAATTGAGACTGTAACTTTGAAGCTCCATCCATGGCAGTCCACAATTTGAGCTGGAATCAACATTGTTGAGCTTAAAGTCTTCAACCATTCATCATCTAAAGCTTGAAGGTGCATCTGTTTCAATCATTTTCAACCAAATAACACCTGAATCGACACTGCACTTCAGATTTGGTGAGTTTTCGAATTTCACTATTTGCAAAACCATGATATGCTTTAGCTAGATCTCCTTGCCATGAGCATTTTAAGCTTTGAACCATTGAAAATGATTGAGTATTTCGAAAGTTATGTTGTCTTAAAGTTTGGCATGTGAATATGTTTTTGCTTAGTTCATCTTTGATAGCTCGATTTGAGGAAAATGAATGTTATATTATGGATGTGCATCGTTTGCTTGTTTGATTGGTATGCTCACTGTCCATTTCTGGGAAAAATTATTTTCACGATTGGTGAAGAAGATGAACGACTACTGTAGCCAAAACCCTAGGTTCAAAATGCCCAGAATTTTTGTCTGATTCGCGTTTGGCTTTTTCTCTTGCATGGGCGCACTGTTCTATTGCCATGAGACCAGTCCCTGAGCGCCACGTTTCTTTTCAATACGCCGCGTTTCATTAACATGACCAAGTATTTACAATATTTCCATTCCGTGCCACATTGAACCATTAATCCATGTTATTCTTCAATATTTATTTCATTTTGATGCTCATCTTTGAAAAATCATAGCACATCCAATTTTAATCCAAAATTAATGAGACTTTTTGCATCATGTTCATCTCAATCTCTAGTTTTTTATCATGATTTTTCCAGATTTTTTGCATGAATGGTTTTTGAATTGTGCTAGGGTTTGTGGCATGTGCTCATTTTTTGTACACTTTGCCAAATCAATTGTGAAATGATGATGCTTTATCCAATGACCTCCAAATGTTTTGTGCTCAAACTAGACACATTCATGGTGATTTTGGTGTAGAGTTTGTGAATTTATCATTGCTGGTTTGTGAGTTATGATTTTTTGAATTAGGGTGTGACAATTTGTGTCACACCATTGATGTCCAACTTCATGATTTTCATTACCATGCTTCTTGAACTCAAATTGGCTTGAATTTTTGCATGAATATACTTGTGGATGTCTAGTTTACATGTGAATTTTCTTGGAATTATTTATGGCATTTCCTAATTGTTTGGGATTTTTCTCCCCTGTTTGGTCATATGTTGACTTTTTGTGACACATGTTCTCATATTGTTTGTGAAATTCTCATAATTTATTGGATGAACATGAAATTTGACATGTGATTAGTAGACATCTTAAGCTTTGTCATGGTTTTGATCTCATTCATTTCTCATATGTTATCACTGATTTATGATTTATTGAAGTTGGTACATGTTTGGTTGACTTCTTTGAGCATGTTTGAACTTGCCTTGCCTTTCTGATTTTCATTGACCAACTTCCCTTGATCCAAATGAAATGAAATTTGATATGCTTATCATGTTATGGATGATGTTTGATCATGAATTATTTTATAATTTATTGAAATGTTTATGATTGATTTTGAGTTGAGTCTTGCTGTTGACTTCTTTGAGCTTCTATATGCCATGCCTTGACCTAATTTGCTTGTGAAATGATGATGATGAATGATATGAACATGAAACCAATTGAGTTTGTTTCTTAATTGTTTAAGCTTGATTTTGATTGAATTTCATTTGCTGTTTTGACTTTCTCATCCCCTTTTGACCCTAGGCTTGTCCTAGTGGTCCTATTGCTCATGTTTGAGTTCATGTTTTCAGGTTAAGCAACAAATGCTTCAAAGAGATCATTACAAATTGATTGAGCTTGATTGTTTATCATGACTAACATGTTTGTTTTGTAGGTTTCTTGGCTCATATGCTTTGAGCCTTGTGCATTGCACATTTAACTGATTATGTTAACTGTTGATTTCTATCTCATTTTGCTTTAACTTTGAGTTGTGTACTGATTCTGTTTGACTATTTCAGGTACCTTTAGTTGCTTAGTTCTTTAAGAACTTGCTTTGCTTTGCTTTATAGCAATTTGCATTGAGGTATAATCCCTTTTCTTCATGTAGTCTGGAAGACCTGGCCTGTTACTTGGCCAGGCAACTGTCTGAAGTCCTCCTTAAGAGGCAATGCTTGTGTGTGTTTACATTTGTCCCAAGCAGGAAAAGTCCTTTTAATAAGGCAATTGGTAGAACTCAAGAGATAAGCAACCTATCTCCTACTATTCTGTGAGTCTTCTCCTTGCTCCCATTACATGGTTGTAGCATTGGGATCCAAACCCAAAATCTATCGAGTCAATAATCTGTGGAGAGAGTTCCTACTTTCTGAACTCCCACACCTTCTGATATTCAAATGCTCTCCCTGGCCAGGGATAAGAGCAATGAGGCACACCCCTCATATCCTTTCATCTACTTCACCTTAGCCCCTCAATGGCAAGGTTAAGAGCACCATCAACCTATTCCAGTTGGCTTCAATGCCTAACCCTTTTGTATGAGCCTCATTGTTTGGTTATAGTGTGTGCTGATTGACTTCATTGATTGATCACTTACTTCATATACACATGTTTGCTCGCATGCTTTGTGCACTCATCATCATTTATTGCTCATTAATGCATAACCATCTCATTTGTCTTTATGACTTATCATTGTTGTTTACCCATTGAGGACAATTGTAAGACCATCCATTGGCCATTGCTCCTAGGATATGGAAGTGAGTATAAGACCATCACATTGGCCACTCATCTTATCTTTGCTTGATGCATTTGTTTGTTGTATGTGAGGATGCAACTGTAAGTCCCTGCAAGTTGGCATTTGCTTTCCTATGACCATAATGATGCATTTGTTTGTTGTATGTGAGGATGCAACTGTAAGTCCCTGCAAGTTGGCATTTGCTTTCCTATGATCATATGTTGGATATTGGTATAAGTCCAGACAGATTGGCATCCGGTATCCAAGTTTCATTTTGTTAGGAGATTAGTATAAGTCCATTGAGTGGCCTCTGATATCCAGTTCTGTTTTAGGAGATTGGTGTAAATCCATCTAGTGGTATCCGGTATCCGCTTTTGTTTGTGAGATTGGAGTAAAACCATTGAGTGGCATCCGGTATCATTTGCTTGCTTACATTATTATTACTCATTGCCTATTCCAAAGGACACACTTGAATCATCTTCTATATGATCTCAAGAGGTGAACCTTCTAAGAAGTTTTACAATCCATCTTCATCCATTCATCCCCATTGTGTCCTAAACCTTTTCACACTTTGATTTCAAACTTGACATAGATATTGTGCAAACATCTTCATGCTTTTAAATTAAAAAACCTGGACCCCAAGTCCTTGACTTTTCAAACCCATTTCATAACACTTCTTTTGAATCAATCTTAATCATAATTTGACTCCACTTTCATAATCACAATCAATTAACTTCACCCATTCAATTGTTTTGGCTTTGTCCATTGTTAATATTTTCACACATTAGCCATAGGTTTCAATTATCATTGTGGTTGATGTAAACCTCACCCTATCCTTAGTGAGTCGACTATAAGACTTCCATACTAAAAACAGGGTTAACCCCTCTAGTATGTCGAAGCTATCCTCGCATGGTGGATGTTGGTCTTGGTCGAGTTTTCTCCCATTAATAATGAAAAGCCTCAGTGCTATTGTTTAAAATTGAATCCACCAACTTTTGGAAATCTTTTAGCCGAACTACGACGTTTTGATCCTTACCTTTGATGGAAGGTACGTAGGCAACGGGTTCATCCGTTCGAACACAAAAATAACTAACTTGTACATTCTTTTCTCATCATCCCAATCATGTTTGCACAATACTTATGTCATAACAAATAACAATTTAATACAACAAGTGTGAAAAGGGCTCCCTAGGAGTACCTAGGACGTGATGGGTGCCTAACACCTTCCCATTGCGTAATTTACCCCTTACCCAGACTCTCTGATCTTTTTATTAGTTTTCTATGTGTAAAACTTCTTAGGCTTTTGTTCGCTTTTTAGCCAGTCCTTTGGATAAATAAAAGTGCGGTGGCGACTCGAAATTCATTGTATGCTTTGCTTATGGTTTAATCAATAAATCATATAGCGACGAATACACCGCTACATTGAGATAAACTCAGAAATAATCATTAGACAATCAATAATAATAGTATAACAAATAAGCACAAAGTCAAAGTGACAGATGAATCAAGGTCACTTAAGGCTTGTATTAGATGAAAGGCATAATCAAGTATAGCCCGGTCTCAGATAATGGCATTGGCCAAGTCCTCAAAGCATATGAAGGTTGCCTATCCTAAGTCCAAAACTTCATATCAAGTCCAAAACTTCATATCAAGTCCAACAGTCCACCAAGATGTTTTTTAAGGTTTTTGTTGTTATTAAGTATTTTAAGGCCCTAAGACCACAAGCAAACACAAAACAAGCAAACAATATATATAATCACAAGATATGGTTCAAGTGAGCAAAGCGAAAAAAAAGACTGAAACATAAACAAATTGCATGAAATGTAAATGGAAGATGAATGATAAAGGTACTGAAATTTAAAGTGCATTAAGTAAATGACTTGAAAGTAAAGCAACATTAATAAAGAGTTAGTCCAATATTAGTGAAGAGTTTGAATTGATTAAGCCATTCCTTGGATAACACTCAATCATTCATTCACAAGTATGAATTCTTGAACCAAGACATCGTCCATGAGAAGGGCTCCAACTTGGATAAATAAAGAAGTATGACACTAGCTCTCATGAAAGGAAAAAAGGTCAAGTTTTCACACAATGCCATGAAGAATGGGAGACTTACAATCTCACTTACAAGAATGATATGCCTCTCTTGGTCAAATTTAGCTCTATGTTAAACAATCGTAATTGGACTTACGTAGGTGATAATGCATGTTAGAGATTTGGTACAAAGAACCAAACTCCTAAAACATACCACACACTAAAATAAATGGGAAGGACCTATCTCAGTCAGGCTCATGTTGATTCATCTGACACAAGGTCATTGATGAATTAGTTAAACATTAGACATGAAGAGAATTCATTGGTCAGTGATGGATTGGGGAAGAATAGGGATGAAGATGAAGAGGGAAGGGGAAATAGAAATCCAAATTGATCATAGGAGGAATTTCATCTGATCAATACTATCTGTTCATTTTGGGAGATGAAATGTACATTTAATCAATCTGCTAAATCCAATAGTATTGGTCAAACAAAAGTCAAATCAACCATGATCAAGGCCAAATAGAAAGTCAAACATCACAATACCATAAAAATGGCTCAACATAATTTTCAAACAATTATTCAATTAAAAATCAAATTAAAAATGAATTAAAATGCATTTTAAAATGGACAAAACCTCAAATCCCTTTAAAACACCAAATAAATGGCCAAGGGATTTATCATAGGTCAAACAAGGTCAAAGGACCTTAGACAAAAAAATGCATAACTTTTGGAAAGTCATAAGTATTTTAAAAATATTTAAAACAAGTTAAAAATCATTTAATTACTGGGAAATATCAAAATTAATCCATAAAATAATTTTAATTCAAAATATGAAAGAGGAAAATATAAAGATTTTTGGTGAAAGTCCCATTTTTTTGGATAAAAAATGAAATTAATATGAATTAAACAAAATAAATGGATTAAATGGAAAATCAGAAATTAAAAAAGAAAATAGAAAAAACAAGGGTCATTAGATCTCCCTCATTATTTGAGGTGGCAGATCTGATGGCCACGCGTATGTCATCCACGCTGGTCCTTAGTCAATGCACGCGTACGCTGGGTCAAACAAAACAAATGCTGAGATTAAAATGTTTCAACATGATCAGATGGCCAGGAGGTATACCAACACATCACTGGAACCCTAGCTCCGGTCGTCTTCTCCGGTGGACCTCACTGGACTGGTCCACTACCAAAGTTCACTAAAATAAAAAGTGCATACACTATTTTAAAGAGAAAAAGCTCAGGAGTTCGAATCTGGCCTCAATTTCTCATAATTCCAAGTATATTGAAAGATACAAGGAAATGAATTTTGAGGTACACGATCTGAGTTACTTCGATTCGACCTCAAGGCAACTCAATCTTGTTGCCTACATTAGTAGGACTTCAGACAACCAATAAACAAGTAAAATTATGGAGAAATGAGGGAGAATCGAAAACTTGAAAATCTGGAAAAATCACCTTCGGGTTGCAGTGATTTGGCTTGATCTTAATGCAATTCCACTTGGTTCTTCCTCCTCTTGCTTGCAGTGATTGACTGAGATGAAAATGGCTATGAATCCTTGGAGTTCTTGTTCACAAACAGAAGTTGAATCAAGAACTCGATTTTAATGAAATCCTCAAGGAATTCTATGGAGTGAGGTTCTGAGATTGTTTGGCAAGGCTTGGGCAAGGTATATCCTTCAATCTGAGGCTAATGAGTTCATTATATAGGCCATTGAAAGTGATATTCACACGATTTGAATTTTGAGCCAAAAATAGAAATTCAAGTGCATAGGTGCATGGACATGTTCTAGGCCCAAAATGATCATTTCAATCCACTCTAATTCGTGCATAAATGCTACTGATGTCATAACATGGATCCATGCAAAGCTAAATGGAAATTTAATTCAAATATTGCCAAAACAAACCATGCGAAGAACCCATGTTCAAGTCCCTCATTTATTGTCCAAATGAAGTGACCTTAGATGCTTTAGAAAGGTGACATCAAGGGGAACAACTTTTATGTTGAATACGTTTTCATTTGGAACTTGTATCATGAAGAATTTTGAGGTGGAAGTTGGATAAATCAAACATTGTTGAAAATTTTCTAAGTACAAAGTCAAATGACCACTTCTTCCACCTTGAATAAATTTTGCCATGAGCTTCAAATGAAAATGGTTTCTTCATCATAGTTGTAGCTCTTTCATTCCTATTAAATTTGGTCACAAATGTGACATCATTTGGATTTGGCATGAGGGAGTTATGGATTTTAGAAGTTGAGGAAAATTGCTTGTTCAATGGTAATGGCCCAAAATGACCTATAATGTTTCCTCTTGGCACATACCCTTACAAGTATATTTTGGAATTTATCAAAGAATAAAAGTTGGATAAGACCTCTTGAAATTTATCATGAAACTTGGATGGCCTTAATATCATAAAAATTGAGCAAGTTATGGTTCTTGGAAGTTGACCTCCTAACTAGGGCACAGACAAAATTACCTATAATCTTTCACCATAAAAAATGACGTTCCAAGAAAAATTAGCTCTTGATTCCAATTAGGGGCTCATTGAGGATCATATATACTTATGATTATGTAAAATGAAGTATCCATTGATATCTTTGACCAACTATTGAAGAAACTTGCTGAGGAAGGCACACAAGATACCCAGATAAATTAGGGATTCCTTGATAAACAAGCTTCAAACTCTTGATGAAATCTTGATAAAAAATGACAAATAAAGAACATGGAGATCCATATATGATGTTTAGAACCAATGTTGACCTTTGATTGCTTTATCTCTTCCATTGAGGGTCTCAAACCCTAGTTGTGGGCTTGGAAGGGCACAAATTGACACACACACTACCTACAAAAGAAAAAAAGTTATACTAGACATATTTTTGTATTTTGGTTTGTAAACAAAGAAAATAAAGTATGATACAATCAAATGTGCTTGGTGATCTTTCCCAATACAAACCCAGTGAATGAGGGGTGAGGAGAATACGAAGGTGTTATCCCAATGCGAATGCAAAGCTATAAGATGGCATGAGGGATCTTCAGGTCAAAATTGGGGTCTTACAAAGGCCTTCACAACAAATCCACTGAATCTCATTGGATCACCTTGGTAAGCAAGTTTAGACAACATAGACTTAGGCAGAACATTCAGAGAGGACCTAGTATCCACCAACACATTGGACAGGGTATCTTCCTGACAATTCATAGAGATATGCAGGGTCAAATTGTGGTTCCTCCCCTGCTTGGGTAGCTCTTCCTCACTGAAGCTCAGATTGTTACATGCATTGATATTGGCCACAATGCCATCAAATTGATCGATTGTCACGTCGTGGTCCACATAGGCTTGCTCTAGGACTTTCTGTAAAGCTTCTCGGTGAGCTTCTGAACTCATCAGTAGGGATGATACGGATATCTTGGACGGAGTGTGCAACAACTGGTCTACCACATTGAAATCACTCTTCTTGATCAATTTAAACACCTCATCTTGATCAAAATTCTAATTCAAACTGCTAGATTGGTCGGCTTATACAACTTGAGATTTCTCTGAAGTTATTTTCTGTATCAAAACGTCTTCAGTCCCCTTAGGAGTTGCAGCAGCGAATATCCGGCCACTTTGTGTCACAACACTTACATCGGTGATGTTTATAACAGACGGAAAAGCAGGGATATGCACTTATTTGCCGTCTTCTACCATATTAGCATTATACTTGTAAGGCACAGATTCAATAGACGTAGGACCTGCCAAACGAATAACCAATGGAGAAACAACAATCTTCTGACCATCGTATGCAATCACAACCGATTCTGGGATATTGAAACGGGGAACTATGACGTTCACCTCATACTCGTCTTCATTTATATCCCTTGTAACTTGTATAAGGTTTTGATCGAGCATTTCTTGTAAGTATCTTTTCACAACTACACATCCTCGGGGATCTCTGGAACAAACTTCACAAGAAACATGGTCATGCTTATAATAGATCAATTCACATAAAGTAGCATGCGCTTCAACCAAGGATTTTCTTATTAGAATGATCTCAAGAACTCGGTATTTTCCTGGACATCCTTCGACCATATTCACAGCTGCATTGCCATGTTTGGGAAACATATTAGCTTGTACATTGGGAGTAGAATCTTCAAATGACAAGATACCAGTTGGCATTAACATTCTCACTTCGGCTTTCAAAGCGAAACAATTCTCAATATCATGGCCAAGCGCTCCTTGGTGGAATGCACTGTGTTGACCAAATTTATACCCCCACAGAAGCTCTTTCGGAACGACTGGTGGAGTTCTTGTTTGCACCAATTCTTATGAATTAAAGTAGGAAACAACTCTGTATAAGTCATTAGAATTGGGTCAAATTGTGCGGGCCTCTGGGCACGACTCTGTTGACTCTGTTGATTTGTGCATTGTTGGAAACGCGGTTGTAAGACCCCAATTTTGACCCAAATATCCCTCATGCAATTTCATCATAAGCATTAGCATTAGGATCATACCTTGGCATCCTCCTTACGCCTCTTTCATTGGGTTTGTTTTGGGAGAGATCACCAAGCACTATGTGATTGTATCATACTTGTATATTATCATTTTACTAACCAAAATACCAAAAATATATCTTTGTATTTGCCTAACTCTTTTGTAGATAGGGCATGATCACCATTGATCTATCAAGTTCATATCCAGGTGTAAGACCCTAATTTTGACCCTAAGATCCCTCATGGCATCATATCATTTGCTCAATGCATTTGCCTCAAGGATCATAGCATGTGTGGCTCCTTTACCCTAGGGTTGGGACTTGTGTGAGTGGTTTGAGACCACCAAGCATGCTTGTATTGTATATTATTGATTTTATTATTATTTTTACTAACCAAAAGCACAAAAATATGTCACTAACCTCTTTTCTTTTGAAGCTCAAAGTAAGCATGTGATCCCATGCTCCTAGGAGGCTCCCATGCTCAATGAAGTGGCTAGATGAAGATGAGAACAAGCATGACAATGGTTCCCAAAGCTCTAAATCATCATATATGTCTCCCAAGTATCTCAATTTTCCAATTTGATCAAGATAAACCAAAGGGATTGAGGATTGTTTCCCAAGGAAACCCTAATTCAATTGTGCATTGAATGTGCCTTGCACATGAAGCAACCTCAACCTATGATCAAATTCAATCAAGTTAAGTTCTTTAATTAATTATTTTATGCATATATGATCCTATGTGAGTATCCTCAATCATTCATTCATCAAGATTTGAGGTTTGGCCTTGAAAAGTTGACCAGTCAAGTCATCTAACCAATCTGAGATCCACTGAGACACAACTTTTGATGTGTTTGTCAAATGAAGATGAACCCAAGAACAAAAATGTTCTTAAGAACCATAAGAATAACGTTAATGTTCATCAAAAATCCATTTGAAACTTGGAAGGTCATCATTCATTTCAAAACATTATAGGTCATTTTGACTGAAACCCTAATTTTGTGTCAACTTCCCAAGGACCTAACTTCTTCATTTTTTATGATTTATAGGTGAGACAAATTGAATTGGAAATCTTAAGATGTCTACTTCAAATTTTATGTTGTACAAAATTTCATAATCCTAAAAGAAACACATGTGATAATACAAAACATTATAGGTCACTTTGGACCAAAACCATTGAATTTTGAAAATGTCCAACTTCAAGTGCCCATAACTTTCTCATAAAAAATCCAAATGATGCAAAATATAAGTCCAAATTGATCATCTTGAAAAGATATACAACTTTAATATTTAGGGTGTTTCCATTTGAGGCTTGCATCATTGAAACAGAAGGGCTTGAAGTTGGTCACTTTTGGTAAAATGTTTCAAAGGAAACCTAGACATGTTTTGTACATCAAACTTCAAAGCCAGTTTTCATAAATTTCCAAACTCCAAATGGATTTTTGCCCAACATAAATTTTGTTCCTTATGTCAAGAGCTTTCCAACCATTACTCACACCATCATGTTTGGATTTTCCATGTGTGACTTTCGAAGAGCTAAAGGTTTATGTCCAATTATGCAATTCACGTTGAAACTTGAAATGCAAGCTAATGCCAGGCCTTATGCACGTCAAAACCATCTGCAAATGATATCAGCTTGCAATCCCATCCACTTTTGGGCCTCACATGCGCCTGTACAGGCCCATGCATGGAGGACCCAATTCTCATGCACACGAGTATTGCACATCATTGCCTCATCTCCAACTATAAATACAGGTGCTTCTCCATTCAAATTTCAACCTCAAGGTGATCTGAAAGGTTGCTGAAGTGAAAACCTAACCTTACTCAAAGGAATTTCCATTTTTAATTTTCAAATTCAAGCTTGAATTTCAACACAATCAGTTGATCTTCAAGTCTTAATTCCTTAGCCTTGCATCCTCATCATCTCCTGATCAAATTGGAAGCAAAAGCTTGAAGAAATCGTGTTGTTCAAAGCTGCTCTTCAAAGGTAGATCACTCAACTTTTTTTATCTGAATCTTGCCATATAATGTGAATTGCTTGTGTTTAAACTGTTTTCTGAAGTCCTCGAGCAAGAGGCAGGCCAGTGGTGGTCTTGATTTCATGATTTGAACCATTTCAGTTTGCATACCTTGATTTTCAAGCTCAGATTTCTCACTTAATAGAAACATTGAGGACAATCCGAGGTTACAGGGGTGATGTACATCACCCCAGCTTCATTTTGGTACTATAGTTTTTGGTTGAGGTGCAAAAACCTGCGCGTGGTGGCTAGAGTTTGTTCTCTGGCCGAAGAAGACGGTGGTTTCCACCACCATCCCCACGTGGATGCATCTGATTCCTTGGATCCCATTCAAATGATCTAGTCGTGGACATGCGTTATGTTTACTTATTTTAAATGCTCATGTTGCGCGCTTGACTCCTGAACACCATACGACCGCGCCTCTGGGCCATTGGATGAGGCCACGTCATTTAATGAAATCAATCCAAGCGCTCCTGATTTTTCCTATTTTCTATTTTCTGTTTTAATTTCTTTTAATTCCTTTTAATTTCAAAAAATCATAACTATTTTATTTGAAGTCACAAAAATATGAGACCAATGGCAAAAAATTTCTTGAAAAATCTAGTTTCATAATCTGATTTTTAATTATTTTTGTGACTTCATTTAATATATTTTGTGAATTATTTTGTTTTTAATAGTTTTTAATTCATTTTAAATACTTTTTGACATCTGAAAAATCCAAAAATATTTTCTTAACACATATGGATCATGATAAGTCAATGAAAAATAGTCTCATCAATTTCTTGATTGATTTGAGATTTATTTGAGATTTTAATTCATATTGTGTTATTTTTATTGTTTTTAATTGATTTAAAATAGTTTATGTTTTCAAAAAATGTTAAGAAAATTTGTCAAACCTTGTTTGACCATGTTAGACCTATGAGAATTTAATTGGACTTGTTCAAGTTGATTTGAATTGAATTTGAGGTTTGACCATATTTTGTTCATTTTATTTTATATTTTGTTTTAATTCCAAAAAATACCCAAAAAATATGTTTGACTTGTTGACTTCTAATCTTCATTTCTCTTCTATTTTACATTGGTTGATGTTGATTTGATTCACATTTGATCATTGTGTTTTGATTATTTCTTTTGAATTCTCCTTTTATCCATTTCATTTCATTTCATCTTCTTCTTTTTATTTTGGCCAATGAGTTAATGATTTGTGGTTGGTCTTGACATATGAGAGGCTTAATCTTCTTTGATCCAAATTAGACTCAACTTGATCAAAGATCAAGTGAGTTGCTTCGTGTCCAAGATAGATTGCTTCTTGGTCAAGCAAAGAATTCTTTGATCCAAATCAAACTCAACTTGATCAAAGATCAAGTGAGTTGCTTTGTGTCCAAGATAGGTTGCTTCTTGGTCAAGCAAAAAACCTAAAATCCATACAAGGCTTTCCTTCTTTTCTTTTGGCATGGCAAGTTGTAGGAGCTTGGCTTACTAGTCATGATCTCTAACTTGTGTTTATTTGCCTATAGTTTTATTGATCGGCCTCAGATAGGTGTGACTACATTAGTCCACTTACGATTGCTTAACATAACGCTAAATTGTCTTACGATACACTAACATTAACTACTAACTACTAACTTTAATTCAAGCATTTAATTTCTTGCAGTTTACTTTAATGCAATTTACTTTCTTGCTCATTTATTCATATTGCTTTTCCCTTTGCTCACTTGAGCACATATTTTATGTTTATGTCATTTTCATTTTGCTCATTTGAGCTCATTATTGTATATAAATATATTGTTGCTTTGTGATTGTTTTGTCTTTGTTTGTGTGAACCCAATGCAAAAAGGAGAAAGGACTTAGAATTAGGACCTTACCTATGCTTAAAGGAGTTCAAGAGCAACTAGGCCTCATGCCTTTAGAATGCTAAACTTGTTGAAGAGCAACTAGGCCTCATGCCTTTAGAATGCTAAATCTTAAAGTTGACTTTAAAGGACCCCTAATCTAAACTCATTCTTTGTCCATTCCTCTTATTTGTGTTGTGAACTTTTTGATGTTTGCTCTTGTGTGATAGGGTTTCCATCTCGAGATAGTAAGAAGGACCATTGTCATGAGTAGCCAAGTTAAGAGAGACAAGCCAAATGGAGATCCTAGGAGCTTGAATATAATATTTGTTTGATTGCTTGAGTGATTGCTAAGTCCAAAGGAAAGGAGCATCTTGGATCATCTTTATGATCTCAAGAAAAGGAACTCCAAGGGTTTTATCTCTTCTCTCATCTTTGCATGTTTAGGATTAGCCCTTCTCTTCTTCTCTCCACTCTAACCCAAGCCAAACTCATTTATGTGCAAACTTTGACTTTGTTTCAAATTAGAAACCTAGGCCATATGCCTTTGATTTTTCAAACTCTTTTCTTTAATACTCATTATGAATAAACATTAATTCAACTTTGACCTCATTTTGTAAATACACTTAACTTGTAAATACAACTCACTTCAAGTGATTTTTGTGGCTCCAATAGCCACCTTTGTTAAAACCTTTTTTCATAAACCTTAGCCATAGGTTTGAGTTATCATAGTGGTTGATGTAAACCTCACCTTATCCTTAGTGATTAGACTATAAGTCTTCCATACTTATTATAGGGTTAACCCCTCACTAGTATGTTGAAGCTCTCCTCACATGGTGGATTGTTGGTTTAGGTTGAGTTTTCTCCCTTTGATAACGAAAGACCTTAAGGCTTTTGATCAATCAATTCACCAATCTTTGAAATTTTTACCCTAAACTACGAGGTTTTGATCCTACCTTTGTGATGGTACGTAGGCAATGGGTTCATCCATTCAAACAACAAAAATTGTAAATATAATCCATATTCTCTTCTCATCCCCCAATCTTTGCACATATTTTCACAAATACCAACCTACAATGCACATTTTACAAAAAGGGCTCCCTTAGAGTACTAAGGATGTTTTGGGTGCTTAAAACCTTCCCATTTCATAACCAACCCCCTTACCCAGATCTCTGACTTTTTTATTAGTTTTTGATTTGATAAAACTTCTTACTTGGCTTTTGCTCGCTTTTTAGCCTTTCCTTTGGACAGATAAAAGTGCGGTGGCGACTCGAATTGTATGTTTAATTTTGGTTTAGTCCATAAACCATGAGGTAACGAATACCCCCTACAACAGGGTTTGAGACCCTCATGACAAAGAGCACAACCATGAATTGATCCAAGAATGGTTATGAGCATCATATATGAGTTCCATTGATTCCTACATGTTATATTGATCAAGTTTTCTTCAAGAGTTTGGAGGTGATTTGCCTTGGAAACCCTAGTTTGACTGGGTATCTTGAGTAACTTCTCCAACAAACTATCTCACCAATTGATCAAATTTCTCAAGGGACACTTCAAAATTCATCATATGATGCATATATGATCTACCATGAACCAAGAAAGTCCAAAGAATTGAAGGTTATCAACTTGGTTGGTGGTGGTTGGCCAGATGAATTCATCTGATCACAACTGGGTCTCCCTAGACCTTATCTCCTACAAATTTCACCATATTAAAATGATTCCAAGAGAAACGTTACTCTAAATGATATTCCAAACAACTTTAGTGTTGAGACCTAGAGCTAGTTTTGCTTGGAAAATCATTTCCTATGTTGAAACATTATAGGTCATTTTGTCTAAACCCTAATTTGAAAGTCAACTTCCCATCCCATAACTTGCTCAATTTTTATGAGATGAAATATTTCCAAGTTGCACAATCAAATTCGATATGTCTAATTTAACTTTGATGTTTGGAGTGAAAGTAAATTCAACTTTTATGAGCATGTGATATGAGGATACATTATAGGTCATTTTTTACCTATACCATTGAACAAGTGATTTTTCCAAACTTAAAAAATGCATAACTCTATCATTCTAAACCCAAATGACATGAAATTAGTGACCCTTTTGTAGGTCTTTGAAAGATCTACAACTTTGATGAAGACACCTTTCTCATTTGAAGCTCACATAAAAAGTTAAGCAAGGTGGAATATTGAGATATATGGCTTGACACTAAGAAAATTTTTCAAGACGTTGAAATTTCCAAACTTCCACCTCAAAATTATCCATTTTCCAAGATCCAAATGAAAAAGTGTTCAACCTCAAACTTGTTTCCCTTAATCCAATCTTTCCAAAGAACCCAAGTTCATGCATTTTGGACAAAGATTGCTAGGTCTGCGCATGGCTTTAACAGGGCTGCATCATTGGAAAGAATCAATTGTACAAACTTCAGTTCACAATGCCTTGCCATTCAAGCTTCATTCAGACTTCAATTTGAATCAGTTTTGGACCTTAATGCATTGCATCATGGGTCTGTACATGCCCATGCACTCGTGCCATCCACATTGCCAATTTTGGACAGATTTTGAAGTGTGCAAATATCATTCCCTTTGGCTATAAATAGAAGGCTTATGAGCTCATTTGAATCAGACTTTGTGTGACATCCTTGCCCCCCATTGAAACCCTCTCATTTTAATGGAAAACCTGAGAAATTTCAATTTGAAATTTGAGTTTGAATCTCAATTGTTGGAGATTCAAGAACTCTAGGATCCACAACCTCACAACCTCTCCAATCAATTCATATTAGCTTCTCAGGTGTGATCAGATCATGTTTGAAGCAAGCAACATCAAGAACTGCATATCATTGAAGGTAATTTTCAGAAAACTTCATCTCTTTGATTCTCACTCAATTCTCTTGGATCTTTGGTTGTCTGAAGTCCTACCAATGTAGGCATGAAGATTGAGTTGCTTAGAAGTCAAATCGAAGAAACTCAGTTGACACACCTTAAAATTCAACTCCTAATATCTTTCTATATATGTGGAGTTAGTTAAAATTGAGGTCAGATTCGTGCTCTACGCCATTTTTTCTTTCAGATCATGTCCTCCTTTTTTATTTTGGTGATGGTTGAGGGTGGACCAGTCCGGTGAGGTCCACCAGAGAAGAAGACCGGAGCTACAGCTTCGGCCGTGTTTTGGCACGTCTCAAACCATAGGATCCTTGCAAAACGTTTTAATCTCATGCGTTGGTTTTAAATACCATCCCTGCAGCGCATTGACTAGTGTCTATTGTGGAACGCACGCTGAGGACCACTTGATCAGCCACCTCAATTAATGAGGGAGATCAAGTGGTCCACGTTTTTTTGCTATTTTCTAATTTTCATTTTAATCCTTTTATTTTCATTAATTCATATTAATTTTAATATGGATCCCAAAAATATGAGAGTTTCACCAAAAAATTTCAAATAATTTCCTCTTTCATATTTTGAATTAAAATTATTTTTTGGATCATTATTAGTATTTTTTATAATTTAATTGATTTTGTATTTGTTTTTAATTGTTTAAAAATTCTAAATTTTTTTCTCCAAGGTCCTTTGACCTTGTTTGACCTATGATAAATCTCATGGCCATTTTGTTTGGTGTTTTGATGAGGTTTTAGGAATTTGACAAACCATATTTAATTTAAATGTATTATTTTAGTCTTTTTAATTTGAATAAATGCCAATTAATTGTGTTGACCAATTGTGATGATTTGTTTGAGTTTGACTCTTGTTGTTGGGCCTTGGTCAAGATTGATTTGACTTTGTCAAGTTAATATCATTGGATTTAGGGGATTGATGGAATGTACATTCCATCTCCCAAAATGAATGGATGATATTAATTTGGTAAAAGTCCTCCTTTGACCAATTTGAGTTTTTATCCATTCTCCTCCCTCTTCATCTCATTCCCATTCTTTATGCATTCATCTCATTTGGCATATGATATCTCAAAATCCTAAGGCTAGTTGATTGAAAAATCAATATAAGTATGAATAAGATTATGCCACCTCTTTTGCATATTCTTTTTGTGTGTGGTATGTTTCATAAGCATAGTCCATTATACTATGTCTCTAACATGCATTAACACCAAAATTCTATTTCCCGGCCTCAAATAGTTATGACTTCTACGTAAGTTCAATTACGATTGCTTAACATAGCGCTAAATTTGTGACACAAAAGGCATAACATTCTAGTTAGTGAGATTGTAAGTCTCCCCTCTTTCATGGTATTGTGTGGAAACTTGGCCTTTTTTCCTTCCTTTGGAAGATGTGTTGGCTCAAGGATCCATGCTTGTGATAAGTGGGTTGAGTGTTCTCCAAAGAATGACTTAAAAATGAAAAGCAAAAGCAAAACAATACTAACTTCTAACTCATTAACAACTAACTTTTAATTTCAAGCCATTTACTTTAATGTCATTTAATTTTAGTCTTTATTCATTTGCCATTATTCAAACCATTCTAATTGTTTATGTTAATGTAATTTTCACTTTGTCCACTTGGACCATATTGTGTGATATATTCCATTTTGTGTATACTTTGTTTGTTTGTGTGGTCTTTGACCATTAATGTACATAATAGCAACAAAAATCCTAAAAAACTTTTGTGTGGCCTGTTGACTTGATCTTGAAAAAATGGACTTAGAATTTAGGCAACATTCCTATGCTAAAGAACTTGGCCAATGCCAACTTTTGTGAAACCATGTGATTGCAATTTGAAACTTCATCTGATACATCATTCAAGATCCCTTTAAGTTCATCTGCAACATGATCATTGTGAAGCTGTTATTTTGGACCTGTGACTTGTGGAATTCATCTGTTACATGGGCGAATTTGAAGAAGATCATGTAGTGGCTAAGCTTGGATGTGGCTATCTTTATTTAATTCCTTGCTCTTCAAGATTGATATAATTATGCATTTGTGTGTTGCTTGATTCTAAATTTCCAAGGGAATTTGGGTTTCTATTGACATTCTTGTCTATTGGATTGCTACCCATTGGTCAGATCTTTCCAACCCTAAACTTTGACCACTTTGCAAAAAGATAGAAACTTTGGCCTTATGCCATTGCATTTTCAAACTTCTTTTCTTAAATCAAATTTGTAAATAAACTTAACTATACTTGACTTAAACTTTCAAAAAAAGCCAAAAAGAACTAACTCATTCAAACCATTTTTAGGCCTTTGTACCTTTCAAACTTAATTTTTGTTAAAAGCAATGCATCCGCTTTGAAATTTGTATCATGAACTACGAGATTTTGATCCCTTATTTTTATGTTGGTACGTAGGCACAAGTCCGAAGGTCTTGTCAAACACAAAAATATAATTAATGAATTCTTTTCTCATCCCCCCATTCTATTTGTTTGTAAACATCATTTTGTACCAAACACATATGCACACAAAAATGGCTCCCTAGGAGTACCTAGGACACTTTGGGTGCTAATACCTTCCCTCTGTCTAACCAATCCCCTTACCTGTAATCTATGAAATTTTATTAGTTTTGATTTGAAAACTTCTTACTTTTGGGTTTTGTTCGTACTTTTCGCTTTTCCCTTAGAAACAATAAAAGCGGGGTGGCGACTCTGGATTTATTGATGTCTAGTTTATCCATAGCTTGATGATCATGAATTTACCACTACAGCGGTTGATAACTCGGTGATGTTTGAACAATCGAAGCAGAATTAATAACTGGAGTTACAGGCGCCACATGTTGATGACGTTGAATGTTCCTCCTAATCCTTCTACATATCTTTTGTGAGATAGCATTAGCATCATGCTCTTTCTTCTTGGGTATACTATTCCCATACTTTCTAGAACTCTCGGCCGAAACATTTTCTTTCAATCGTACTTCACGAACACCTTCTTCTAATCTCAAGCCCATATTCACCATTTCAGTAAAGTCACTAGGCGCACTTGCAACCATCCGGTCGTAATAGAACGGACTCAACATCTTCAAAAATAAATTTCTCATTTCCTTTTTTTCCAACGGAGGACTAACCTGTGCAGCAATCTCGCGCCATCTCTGCACGTAGTCCTTGAAAGTTTCTTTATCTTTTCAGGACATAACACGAAGTTGATCCTTGTCTGGTGCCATGTCGACATTATATTTATACTAGCGAACAAAAGCCTCACCTTGGTTATTGAATGTTCGGATCTGATTACTGTCGAGCCCCATATACCATTTTAGAGCAGCGCCAATCAAGCTGTCTTGAAAGTAATGGATCAATAACTGATGGTTATCAGTCTGAGTCGGCATCTTATGAGCGTACATCACCAGATGGCTTATAGGACAGAAGTTGCCTTTATATTTTTCAAAACTGGAACCTTGAACTTGTACAGAATCTTCACATTAGGAACTAAACACAAATCATAAGCATTCTTCCCAAACAGATCTTTCCCCATCAAAGCTTGAATCTCTTTCTGCATATCCTGAAACTGGTCTTGGAACTCGTCCATTCTTTCATAAACACCAATAGTCTCGCTCTGGTCAGCATGAAAGATAGGTTCTTTGACATAAGGAACAACATGAACCACGAGAGATGGTATTATCATCACAGGTTGAGCCATAGGAACTTCAACAGTAGGTTGATACCTCACAGGCACGAAGTTAAGAGGCATTCCCCAAGGAAAACTAGAAGGCATATGGTGCTATAGAGCATTGACGGGAGCCATAGAGATGGGCGTAGAGAGAATCTCGGAAATCATGGTACACTAAAGTGGAGTCTGGGGAGGAGCATGAGGAGGTGGCTGGTTCTGAGCAGCTGTAGCGGTAAATTCATGACCATTAAGCTATGGATAAAGTTAACATAAAAAAAACCAGAGTCGCCATCGTGCTTTTATTGTTTCCAAAAGAAAATGGAAAAGTACAAACAAAACCCAAAGATAAGAAGTTTTCAAATCAAAACTAATAAAATGCCAGAGATTACAGGTAAGAGGGTTAGTTACACAGAGGGAAGGTGTTAGCACCCAAAGTGTCCTAGGTACTCCTAGGGAGCTCTTTTTTATGTGTGTATGTGTTTTGGTATAAAAGATGTTTGTAATAAGTAGAGTGTGGGGATGATAAAAGAATTCATTAATTATAATTTTGTGTTTGACAAGACCTTCAGACTTGTGCCTACGTACCAACATAAAAATGAGGGATCAAAACCTCGTAGTTCGAGGTATCAATATCAAAGTGAGTGAATTGCTTTTAACAAAAATTTAAGTTTAAAAGAGGCACAAAAGGCCTAAAAGAGTTTGAATGAGTGTGTTAGTTCTTTTTGTCTTTTGAAATTTTAAGTTAATATGGTTAAACTCATTTACAAGTTTGATTTTAGAAAAGAGTTTAAAAATGCAATGGCATAAGGCCAAAGTTTCTAATTTGCAATAATGCCTGAGTTTAGAAATCACAAGAAAAGAAGATTTTAAAAAGAGGGAGTGATTTGAAATTTAAGAAGTGGGAGGAGATGAAGAGACTAATCCTAAGCAAAAATTTAAAAGTTAAGGGTTGAAAAGATCTGACCAATGGGATGCAATCCAATAGACAAGAATGTCATATAGAAACCCATTTTTCCTTTGGACTTTAGAATCAAGCAAATACCAATGAACAAGCAAGATGAATAGTAAGGTATTAAATAAAGATAGCCACATCCAACCTAGAAACTTCATAGTCTTCTTCATAATCTTCCCATGTATCAGATGACATACTCCTTGAATGGCTCAGAATAAGGCATTAGACACAGGTTCCAAATAACATTTGCATCAAGACCATGTAGCAAATGAACTCATGTGGATCTCAATAGTTTCATCAGATGAAAATTCAAATCACAAGAACTTGGTTTCAGAAATATTGGCATTGGCCAAGTCCTTTTGCATAGGGAATGTTTCCTAATTCTAAGTCCAAATCTCAAATCAAATCCAACAGTCCACACAAACATTTTTTAGGGGGTTTTGTTATTTATTAGGTATTTTAAGGTCCTAAGACCACAAACACAAACAAGATACACAAACAAGTATATACAATCACAATATATGGCTCAAGTGAGCAAAGTGAAAATGGCATAAACATAAAAAAGTTAAATGGTATGTAAAATGGAAAATGAAATGGTAAATGACTTGAATTTAAATTGCATAAAGTAAATGACTTGTAATAAAAAGCTTAGTCAAATGTTAGTTGATTAAATGTTAGTGGAGTTTTGCTTTTCAATTGTTTAAGTCATTCTTTGGAGAACACTCAACCCTCTATTCACAAGCATGGATCCTTGAACCAAGACATCTTCTAAAGGAAGTAAAAAAGGTCAAGTTTCCACACAATACCATGAAAGGGGGGAGACTTACATTCTCACTTACTAGAATGATATTCCTTTTGGGTCAAAATTTAGCGCTATGTTAAGCAATCATAATTGGACTTCTGTAGAAGTTACAACTATCTGAGGTCGGGCAATAAATTTTTTGGTGTTAATGCATTTCAGAGATATGGTATAATGAGCCATACTCCTAAAACATACCACACACAAAAAAGAAAATCATCAAAGAACGGACCTAATCTCATTCATACTTGTATTGGTTCATCTAACATAAGTTATTGATGAACCAGTTAGCCTTAGGAATTGAGATGTCATTGGTCAATGAAAGGGATGGGATGGAACGGGATTGAAGATGAAGAGGGAGGGGAAATGAGACAAACACAAATTGGTCATGGGAGGAATTTTATCAAAATAAAATCATTCATTCATTTTGGGAGATGAAATGTACATTTCATCAATCCCCTAAATCCAATAATTTTAATCCAACAAAAGTCAAATCAACCTTGACTAAGGCCCAAACACATAGTCAAACTTCACAAGTCAATAAAAATGGCTCAACCTAATTTTCACACAATTAAACAATTAAAAATCAAATTAAAATGCATTAAATTAAATTATGTTTGATCAAAAACCTAAAACTTCTTCAAAACACCAAATAAATGACCAAGAGATTTATCATAGGTCAAACAAGGTTAAAGGAGCTTAGAGAAAAAATTTCATCATTTTTGAAAAGTTAGAAGTATTTTTTAAACAATTAAAAATATCCACAAAAACAATTAAATCATGAAAAATATCAATATTAATCCAAAAAATAATTTTAATTTAGAAAATGAAAGAGGAAAATATTTGAATTTTTTTGGTGAAAGTCCCATATTTTTTGGATCAATAATGAAATTAATATGAATTAAATAAAAATAAGCAATTAAAAGAAATATTCAGAAATTCAAAAAAAGTAGAGTCATTTGATCTCCCTCATTAATTGAGGTGGCAGATCAGATGGATGAAAGCGCGCGTTCCACGGTGCACTACCGTCAACACGACATAGTCTTTGTATTCAAAAGCAACACATGTGATTAAAATATTTTAAAAGGATCCCGTGGTTGAGATGCAAGACAACTCATCACCGGAGCCAAAGTTTCGGTCTTCTTCTCCGGTGGACCTCACCGGACTGGCCCACCATCAACCATCACCAAAATGAAAAAGCAAAACATGGATTTAAAGAAAAAATGCTCAGGAGCTCGAACCTGGCCTCAATTTTGTCCAATTCCAAGTATATGAAAAGATACATGGATTTGAATTTTGAGGATCATGAACTGAGTTGCTTCGATTTGACCTCAAAGCAACTCAATCTTGTGGCCTACATTGGTAGGACTTCAGCAAACCAACAATCAGTCCCTCAATTTTAAACCAAATGGGGTGATCTTGGATGTTTTAGAAAGGTGAGATCAAGGGGAACAACTTTCATGTTGAACACTTTTTCATTTGAAGCTTGGATCATGATGAATCTTGTGGTGGAAGTTTGGGAAATCAAATATATTTGAAAATTTTCTAAGTCCCAAGTCTAATGTTCACTTCTTCCACCTTGAATAACTTTTTCTATGGACTTAAAATGAGAAACGTTCCTTCATCAAAGTTTTAGCTCTTTCAAACCTCTTTAATTTTGTCACAAATTTAACCTCATTTGGGTTTGGCATGAATGAGTTATGTATTTTAGAAGTTGAGGAAAATCACTTGTTCAATAATATTGGCCCAAAATGACCTATAATGTTTCTTCTTGGCATATGCATTTGCAAGTTTAATTTGCACTTCCTCCAAACATCAAAGTTGAATTAGACATATTGAGTTTGATCATGAAATTTCAATGGATTTCATCTTATAAACATTGAGCAAGTTATGGTCTTGGGAAGTTAACCTCCAAACTAAGGTTCAGACAAAATGACCTATAATCTTTCACCATAAAAGATGACCTTCCAAGCAAAACTAGATCTTGACTTCAACATAAAAGTTGTTTGTAATGTCAGTTTGAGTAAGTTTTCTCTTGGAATCATTTTCATATGACAAAAGGTGTAAGAGATAGGGTCTAGGGAACCCCCATTTTGACCAGTTGACTTTCTCTGGTCAACCACCATGAACCAACTTGCTAGCTTGACATTATCTTGATATTTGGGACTCATGGGGGATCATATATGCATGAGATATTGTAATGTGAAGTATCCCTTGAAATATTTGATCAATTGTTGAATAAAATTGTTGAATAAGTCACACAAGCTACCCAAATGAATTAGGGTTTCCAAGGCAAACCAAATCCAAACTCTTGGTGATTTCTTGATCAAAATACATGTGAAGATCATGGGGATTCATATATAATGTCTATAGACAATGTAAACCAATTCTTGATTGAGCTCCTTGCATTGAGGGTCTCAAACCCTAGATATGAACTTGATAGAGCATAGGTGAGCACATACACTACCTACAAAAGCAACAAACTATACATTGACATATTTTTGGTATTTTGGTTAGTGAATAAAGAAAAAAACAAAGTATGATACAATCTAAAGTTCTTGGTGACCTCTCCCAATACAAACCCTAATGAATGATGGGTAGGGAGGATGCCAAGTGTCGCAACCTGAAAAATATAGTGCGCGAAAAAAACAACCGGCGAAAGAAAAAGACAGAAGAGTCGCCACCGTGCGTTATTCATCCCAAAGGAGGGAAAGGAAACGCTCGAAGTAAACCTGAAAAAGGAAAGGACAAGACGGGGTCTCGCAACCAAATCTTGGGTTCGGGAGTCGGTTATGCGAAGGGAAGGTATTAGCACCCCTACGCATCCATAGTACTCTACGGGATCCACTTTTGTGGTTTTTGTCTAAAGGGTGTGGGTTTACCTAATGTGTTTATTTATTAAAAAGGTTAAGAGAAATGACTCGCGCGGATGTCGCATCCACTGCATACGTATCTCATCTGAATATGAGAATCAGAGTCTTCGTAGCTCGGCTGACCTATGGGTTGGGGGGATGTGTGCTCGCTAAGACATCGCGTCTTATGCCTACGTATCTCATCTGGAATGAGAATCAGAGAAAGCCGTAGTTCGGCTAACTACGGGGTTGTGGATTGGGTTTTGGACGAACGACGTCACTACGCAATCTACCGGATGCTCGACCTTTGGAGACTTACTCGCCTGTAGTAGAAGGAGTAAACGTGTGTTATGGAGAAGAAAAATCAATGAAGGGTTTGTTTGCATTGTAGGAAAGCGCATGCAAAAGGGTAATGAGGATAAGACCTCATAGCTCTTAACCCTGGACAAAGGAACCTGCATAAAGTAAACACAAAAACATTACCTCCTATCGAGGTCTTCCAGCTAGGAAAGCAGTAAAATGCGGGAAAAATGTAAAAGTACCACGCGGATAAAGATCCGAAGTAACAGCAATTAGAGGAATGGGAAACCCTGAGATCCTTCCAAGCTAACATCATCAAAGAAAGTGGGTCAGTACAGGTAATCGGAATGAACCTCCAGGGGTTATCCCACAAATAAAGTGGGAAACCACGCAAGTTATCCCTGCAAAAGTCATGTGCCTTCACAAAAACTCAACAAAAGGGTTAGTGAAACAAGATAGGGTAACCAAGAGTTGCCCCTAAATCAAAATGTAACCACATGAATAATTCCATCAAAATTCACAAAAAGCTCACAAAAAGCAATCAAGGGTAGGAGGCCTAAACCTCTTGTCAAACACATGCATCAAAAGGGTATCAAATTCACCCATAATACCTCATACATTTAGAGCATTCAAATTAAAGGCATAAAGATGATGGATATATGGCAAACCTGATTGGAGAGCTTGATTGAAATTGAGTTGCACCCGTGAGGTTTACAAAACAATCTTTAGGGTTTATGTGAGGCGGAGTGAACTTCTCAGGGCTGCCTGAAGGTCGCTGCAGAGTAGTTCCTAGGTTTCCTTCTCTCAAAATCTTTCTCCAGTGAATCTCCCAGTGTAACTCCAAGTGTGTTTTCCTCTACTGAAACTTCAGTATTTATAGACTGATTTTCGTGGGTAGTGGGCTCAAATGAGGGAGACCCAAGTCCAAAAAAAAAAATTGTTATATTTTATTTATTTATTTAATTAATTTTATTTATTTATTTATTTTTAACTTTTTTTTTTTCGTTTTTTTTTCCAGGAAAAATGAAGGGTAAATTTTGGGGTATTACAGCTGCCCCTATTCAATCAACTGGAGACCCAGAAAGAAGATGGCAGCTGCTTTCGTACTTTCGAGGTATCAAGGGATTGAATACAATAAAAGCCCAAAAATTTGCACTGAAGTGAAGTGAAGTAACAATGTCTGTCAGAATCGGCAAAGAGGTGGTCTTGAAAGAAGAATCCGTCTTGTACGGTGAGAGTCAGTCTGAATACCGAAAAAGAATGTTAACTTGGATACCAAAATAAATGGTAACACAGAAATAACCATGGCCTGAATGCCACAAGTTGCATCGACCTGAACGTCGGAAACTTCTTCGATCTGAACATCGGAAAATTGACCTGAATGCCACAAGTTGCATCGACCTGAACGTCGGAAACTTCTTCGATCTGAACATCGGAAAATTGGCCTGAATGCCACAAGTTGCATCGACCTGAACGTCGGAAACTTCTTCGATCTGAACATCGGAAAACTGGCCTGAATGCCACAAGTTGCATCGACCTGAACGTTGGAAACTTCTTCGATCTGGACATCGGAAAACTGGCCTGAACGCCACTTCGGTCTGAATACCAGAAACTGGCCTGAACGCCACTTCGATCTGAATATCGGAAATTGGCCTGAACGCCACTTCGATTTGAATATCGGAAATTGGCCTGAATACCACTCATCAGTCTGAATACTGGAAATGACTTGAACGCCACTTCGATCTGAATACCGGAAAAACTTCATGCCTGTCAGCATCGGCAGAAATATGGAAAGAAAATAGAGGCGACGCATGGGCCAATGACACTTGCTGGGGATAACCAAGGTGGGTCATGAACAATCTTCAGTCTGAGTACTGGAAACAACTTCTAGCTTATCACTTGTGATACCGAGAATGTTTTATGCTTACGTGCGTATGTTTGAATCTTTCAATGGCATAATGCTCCATGAAAATGGAAATGCTACGCGATTTGGGAGGATGCAATGCAATATGATTCTACATGCAGGGATGCGAAATGCTGGGTAGAATGCCAAGATGAGGTAAGGGGATCTACTGGGGAAATGATCACCATCTTCTGGACCCTGGCAAGGCTGTTGGAGATGCACAACGCAAAGAATTCTGTGGGGAAATGACCCGCCACACGGTGTTCTAGCAATGATGAAATGCTGAGATTCAGACTGGAGAGAGAACGACACTGAAAACCTACTGTTGGGGAAAGCGATAGTGGTTCTGGCAACTACGATCTGCGAGAGATGACTCAGCAGGGGAAGCAAACACTGATACGGTACCGAGGTTCTGCTTCAAGGAAAGAAACCATGGATCTGGCATTGGGATTATCGATCTGGCCTCGAACTCTAAGGAGCAGCCACTTCTGCTGGGAAGATACAGTCTGGCACTGTCAACTCCGCTGGGGATATATAGTCTGGCACTGTCAACTCTACTGGGGAGTGTATGTCCTGAAACAAACGCTTGGGGAAGTACAGTGGTGAGAACCTGCTGGGGATTGAAGAATCCAACACTCTGATCAGCTCTGCAGGGATAAGACACCGAATTCATCTGTTGGCGACTTCACTAGGGAAGATATTCACGATCATCTGCAGGGGATTTTAAGGAAATGCCCCGAGGGTATCTATTCTGAATAGACGATCCAAAGCACTTAAAATTTACAGCAATTTTAAATGTTTATTAAGCATGTACCTGTAAAGCCCTTATGTGTCATGATGCAATGTTTATCAAAAATTCGGACGTCATTTTTGCAAACAAAACAGTAAAATGAAAATGAAAATAGAGATATACTGAATAACATGATTTTATTGATTGAATGGCCTCTGAATAGGCATTTACATCAGGAAGCAATCCCTGGAAAGAGGTAATCGCACAAAAGATAAAAACAGAAATTAATCTAATGGCAATGTGAAATGGATTTCTATTGGGTCCCAATTCTGCTATGACTTGCTCGTCTTCAAGATCCTCCAGATGATCAGCCTTCTGAAAAGGTGATTGGACTGTTTCCTACCTTTCGAAAATTTCCAGTCATCGACATGAGATGAGATTCAGAACTAACTCAGAACGCAGTCATTCGCTTAATCCCTAACTTTTTCCTGGATCGCCCTTTTCGGGTTTTCAATCCACCGGGATACCCATTTTTGCCTAAGTTGCCTTTTCAGGTTTTCAACTTACCGGGTGTACGATCTTTTCATTTTTAATCCCTAATTTTTTCCCGAACCTTTTCATTTTCTTGGTTCGTCGGGATGCCCATTTTTTGCCTGGACTATTCTTTTTACTGTCCAGCGGGTCTATTTTATGCGAAGTATTTTTTAACTGCGTCTGAGTTCACAGGGGAAGTGAAGTTTTCACCATCCATAGTTGCAAGCATTAAAGCCCCACAATCAAAAACCTTGGTGACAATATACGGTCCATCATAGTTAGGAGTCCACTTGCCCCTGTGATCTGTATGAGGAGGAAGGATCCTTTTCAACACTAAATCTCCGACTTGGAAACAACGAGGACGCACTTTCTGATCAAAGGCTCTCTTCATCCGACTCTGATACAACTGCCCATGACAAATGGCTGCCATTCGCCTCTCTTCGATAAGACTCAACTCATTGAACCTTGTCCGAATCCATTCGGCTTTGTCTAACTTGACATCCAACAAGACTCTTAGAGAAGGAATCTCCACTTCAACAGGTAGGACTGCTTCCATACCATATACCAGGGAGTAAGGGGTTGCCCCGGTCGACGTACGTACTGAAGTACGGTACCCATGCAAGGCGAAGGGTAGCATCTCATGCCAATCTCTGTACGTGACGACCATCTTCTGCACAATCTTCTTTATGTTCTTATTTGCCGCCTCAACATCGCCGTTCATCTTAGGGAGTTAAGGGGAAGAATTGTGATGCTGAATGTTGAAGTTCTGACACAACTCCTTCATCATTTTGTTGTTGAGATTAGAACCATTATCAGTAATGATTCTTTCGGGAATCCCATAGCGACAAATGATTTCTTTCTTGATGAAACGGGCAACCACATGTCTGGTGACATTCGCGAACGACGCTGCTTCGACCCACTTGGTGAAATAGTCGATGGCAACAAGGATGAAGCGATGCCCATTGGAAGCAGTCGGCTCAATCTTTCCAATCATGTCAATGCCCCACATAGCAAACGGCCACGGCGAAGACATCACATTCAGAGGATTCGGCGGTACATGCATACTTGAAACAATCTAATTCCATGGTCATCCAATAATAACCCGATCTCAATAATTTCTTAGCCATTGCATGTCCTCCGGCATGAGTACCGAAGGAACCTTCATGAACTTCCTGCATTAACATGTCCGCCTCGTGTCTGTCCACGCATCTGAGCAAAACCATGTCGAAGTTCCTCTTATACAGCACATCGTCTTTGTTCAAGAAGAAACTGCCTGCCAATCTTCTCAAAGTCTTTCTGTCATTGTTGGATACCCCTACAGGGTACTCTTGATTCTTCAGAAAGCACTTGATATCGTGATACCAAGGCTTGTCGTCGACTACCAGTTCAGCAGCAAACACATATGCGGCCCTGTCAAGGCGCATCACATCGATCCTGGGAGCATGGTTCCAACGAATTACCTTGATCGTGGAGGATAGAGTAGCAAGTGCGTCTGCCATCTGGTTCTCATCACGAGGTATATGATACAATTTTACTGTTGTGAAGAAAGTCAACAGTCTTCTCGTGTAATCTCTGTAGGGGACCAGAGTGGGCTGGAGAGTATTCCACTCACCATTCACTTGATTGATCACCAGAGCTGAATCTCCAAAGATGTCCAAAGTCTTGATTCTCAAATCAATGGTTTGCTCAATACCCAAGATACATGCCTCGTACTCAGCTTCATTATTTGTGCACTCAAAAGTCAAACGAGCGGTGAAAGGTATGTGCGCACCTTTCGGAGTTGTAATGACAGCACCAATTCCACTTCCTCTAGCATTGACAGCCCCATCAAACAACAAATTCCACTTTTCGTTTGGATCAGGTCCCTCCTCAACAACTGGCTCTTCACAGTCTTTTATCTTGAGGAACATGATGTCTTCATCTGGAAAATCAAACTTCATCGGCTCATAATCATCAATCGGCTGCTGAGCAAGATAGTCCGACAGAATACTCCCTTTGATGGCTTTCTGGGATGTATACTGGATATCATACTCTGTTAAAATCATCTGCCAACGGGCAACACATCCGATGAGAGCCGGCTTCTCAAAGATGTACTTCACTAGATCCATCTTAGAAATCAACAAGGTAGTATGGTTCAACATATACTGTCTCAGTCGGCGAGCAGCCCAGGCCAAAGCACAACAAGTTTTCTCAAGCTGCGAATATTTGATTTCACAGTCGGTAAACTTTTTGCTAAGGTAGTATATGGCATGCTCTTTTCGACCAGACTCGTCATGCTGTCCCAATACACACCCCATCGAGTTCTCGGTCACTGATAGGTACATTATCAGAGGTCTCCCAGGAACTGGAGGTATGAGGATCGGAGGTTTCTGTAGATACTCTTTTATCTTCTCGAAAGCCCTTTGACAATCTTCATTCCACCTGATAGCCTGATCTTTCTTCAGCAATTTGAAAATTGGCTCACACGTGGTTGTTAGGTGAGAGATGAACCTTGCAATGTAGTTCAACCTCCCTAAGAAACTACGAACTTGCTTCTCTGTTCTTGGCTCTGGAATTTCCTGTATCGCTTTTACTTTGTCGGGATCCACCTCAATCCCTTTTCCGCTAACAATAAAACCCAGCAATTTTCCCGATCTCACCCCGAAAGTGCACTTGTTCGGGTTAAGTCTCAGTTTGAATTTCCTCAAACGCTCAAACAGTTTCTGCAAATTCACCAAATGTTCTTCTTCTGTCTGAGATTTGGCAATCATATCATCCACATAAACCTCGATTTCATGATGAATCATATCATGGAACAGAGTTACCATAGCTCGTTGATATGTTGCTCCGACATTTTTCAGACCAAACGGCATCACCTTGTAGCAGAAGGTGCCCCATGGGGTTATGAAAGTTGTCTTATAGCCAGAAAAGCCATCCATGAAGGAGAATACCGAGAACTGAGCTGGTATTATCCACCAAAACGTCGATGTGAGGTAATGGGAAATCATCTTTAGGGCTAGCTCTGTTCAGATCCCGGTAGTCGACACACATCCGTACCTTTCCATCCTTCTTAGGTACTAGGACGATGTTTGCAACCCATGGCGGATAATTGGTGACTGCTAGAAACCCTGCATCCAACTGCTTTTGCACTTCTTCCTTTATCTTGACGGCCATCTCTGGTCTTGTTCTTCTGAGCTTCTGCTTGACCGGAGGACAACCTTCTTTGAGAGGCAAGCGGTGTACCACGATGTCTGTGTCCAGCCCAGGCATGTCCTGATAAGACCAGGCGAAGATGTCAACGTATTCTTGCAGCAATTCAATCAGCCCTTTCTTCACATTGTCTTCAAAAGCAGCCCCTATCTTGATTTCTCTCTTGGCGTCCTCGGTGCCGAGATTAATCACTTCAACAGACTCTTGATGCGGTTGAATAACCCTTTCCTCTTGTTTTAATAACCTGGTAAGCTCTTCAGGGAGTTCACAGTCTTCATCACCCTCTTCTTCAGCTTGAAAGATTGGATTTTCAAAGTCGAAACGAGCCGTAGCAGAAACGTTATCAATAGGATCCGGTGATGTGCATCTGCATGAGTGATGGTATGTGCTTATGAGTGTGAACAAGAAGTGAAAACTAAACAAAACATTGCCATTTTTTTTATTTTGAAAAACTGCAAAAATAGAAAGACAGGGCCCGAAATATTTGAATGCAAAAATACGTCCTTTATTTATGATAAAAATGCAAGTGTCACATAGACGGGCCCTACAATGAGTCATTACGCCCTGGGCGGAACGTAAGACTTGGATATGCATGAATAAACAAAGAAAATTACTCTTCAAGAAGAGTGACTTGGATAATCTCTTCAGAAGACCAATTGTTGAGGACTTCACCCGGGATCCTCGGACGCACCCAGTTATCGATGTCGCAATCACTATCCCCATCTTCATTGTTGACCACAGTGACTAATTTGACTTCTCCTTCAACCATGTTAACGTTGGCTCCACCATGCTGGGGCATGGGATTGTTGACGACATTAGGAGCTGATGCAAAGTTAACGGCCTTTGAATCAGTGAGGTCCTGAACTACGTGCTTAAAAGCTTTGCAGTTCTCAATATTGTGGCCAGGTGCCCCAGAGTGGAAGCTACACCTAGCGTTGGCGTCGTAACCCACCGGAAGTCTACCAATAGGAGGAGCCAAGTGCGCAGTTGCACAAGTTATAGTTGTTGAAGACTAGAAAGCAACTGAGCGTATGACATTGGAAGGGTGTCGAAATGCCAGTCCATCATCCTTTGCCTCTGTTGATAAGCGGGTCTGTTACCCGGTTGCTGCTGCTGTTGATACTGAGCTGGTTGACGTTGTGGTTGTTGTTGTTGTAGTGGCGCTGCAGCTGGAATGGTCACAGCCGCAACATACGGCTGCTGAGGATAATTCTGAAAATTATTCCTCCGGTTATCCCTGTTCTGATAAGAAGATATGGCATTTGCATCCCCTTCTCTCATCTTCTGTCCCTGAATGAACGGCTTCTTCACCCCTGATGAGGATCCAACTCCATTCTGGCTTTTATAGGTCTTTAGGTAATTCTCCACCCTTTCTCCAGTAGAGACCACATCAGCAAAGTTGGAAGCATTGCAACCTACCAGACGCTCCAGATAAGGTCAAGGCAGCGTGTTCATGAACATGTTGGCCATTTCCTTTTCCAACATAGGAGGCTGAACACGGGAAGCTGTATCCCTCCAGCGTTAAGTGTATTCCCTGAAGCACTCATTGCTTTTAAGAGACAGATTCTGAAGTTGAGTTCTGTCCGGAGCCATGTCTGCATTATACTGATACTGCTTCACGAAAGCCTCTGCCAAATCCCTCCAACAACAGATGTGGGCTCTGTCCAGCCTTATATACCATTCCAAGGATGCCCCAGCTAGGCTATCCTAGAAGAAGTACATAAGTAGCTTCTCGTCATCAGAGTATGCAACCATTTTACGGAAATAGGCTTGCACGTGAGTTTTGGGGCAAGAGCTGCCATGGTATTTGTCAAATATCGGGACCTTGAATTTCGGTGGCACTCTCACACCTGGGACCAGCCCCAAGTCAGCAACATCTACTCCCAGAAGATTTTGTCCTTCCACTGCTTTCAACCTCTCTTCCAATCTTCTAAACATGGGGTCCATGCCAAAGTCTTCCTGAAGCAAAGGGAACTGATCATCCTGACCATCCTGAATGGGTTGTTGATCTAGGTTGACATGCGGGATCGGGATAGGCCCCGGTCCATTGGGACCATTAGCCTCTCCAGCTGGAGGATCAGCCAACGTCTCCGGTTGAGTAATAGGGGAATCCCTCTGTACCAACAATCTAAGCTCCTGCTGTCCTTGAGCCACCCCTTGAACGAAATCCATGAATTGATTCATGCGAATCTTCATCTCGGCGAGCTCTGCTTGTAGGCTCTCCATCGCTCTCTGTTGATTCCTTCGGGTACCGTATCGGTGAATGCCTGAGTCAGCTATCCTGCTAGTGGGACACCAAACAATATGAGAACACTGCAGCGGTACCTGTTATGCAAGATATGACAATGAATATGTAAATGCAATGCCATGTTTATCAAATCCAAAAGGTATTCTACCCCCTTGATTCCAGTCTCACATCAGGCGAATAGTGCAAGAAGACTGAGTCATGGATAAACTTCTAAGATCAAGATGCAACAAAGGGAAACCAACATACAAATGAGTTCTAGGAAAGGGGCCTTAGCCAAAAGTACATCAAAAGAGGATCCCCACAACAAGCCTGTGGATTATCACTACATAGCAACAAAACAAAAAGTAAAGGGAGGAACATAAACCAGGGATCAGCCTCCTGTATACAACCCATAAGGACTGCTCCTCACTTCATCCAGTAATGCCACCGTGTCGGGATGATCTGGAGATTCTGTCAAATTCCGGATAAGCAGATTCCTCTTGTGAATGATCCCATCCAGTTCGTTGATGTGCTCTCTGTAGTAATTCCCATCATCTTCTCCGAATACCTCTTCAAGTCTGGATTTCTTCAAACCTGCCAACACCTTGAGTTCTTCAATTTGACCTCGAGCCTCATGGAGTTGATCTGTGATGTAGCCATTAGTAGAACGGGCACACAGAAGCTCATTGTTTTTCCCCTTCAGCAAAGTCGTCAATTTCTCTATCTGACCAGTCAGTTCGGCTACTGTCTCCTCCTCCTTTGCCTTCCGAGAAGTTGAAAATGCATCCCATTGCTCCTGCCACCCAGCTAATTTACCATGAGCATCTACTAACTGCTGCTTGACTCGCCTCAACTCAGAACTGGATGATCTCAAGGCTTCGTCTGTCTTCCTGAAGAAGTCCGCCTCCACAGCAAATCTCCTCTCTGCTTCCTTTTGCACTCTGACGGCTTCCCCCTTTTGATATTCTGCCTCCTGGAATTGATGCATACAGTCTTGCAACTTCTCACTTAACTCTGAGTTCTTGGTTTGAAGTCCCTCCATGGCACTCTTCAACTTGTCGTACTCCTCTCGGCTCACCATTGTTGACTGCTCAGGAGTAGGTGGATACAAAGGTTCTTCAATAGGGAACGACAGGCCAAACTCTTCGACTCTTCCTTGAAGCCACTCTTCATACCGAGGGTAAGTTCTACAATCTCCTTTTCCAAGGACGGTTCTTCCTCTCTTGATCACCTTGAGCCAGGCCTCAGCTGCCTTACGGGATACCGTCAAATCAGGCGAAGAATGGAAAAACAGAGATTCTTCCACATCCTTTTCCAAAGGCGGAGTTCTTAAAGCATATCCAAACTGTCTAACTGCTAGAGAAGGATTATAGTTGATTCCTCCTCTTCTTCCTACCAACGGAACATTTGGGAAGTTCCCACAACTATGAATAATATCTGCCCGAGGCAAGCTCCGGTCGGACCACCAAGGAATATCTTCAGCACTCAACCCCATCAATCTCTTCGACCAACTCAACGAGTCCTTGACATTAACGAACACTCCTGATTTGGGTAGGTGAGAACTGAACCACCTATAAAACAAAGGCACACAACAATTCAATAATCCCCCTTTTCTATTCTTATTTCTGTGGTGCACTGAATGAAAGAAATCTCCTAGCAAGATCGGTACTGGATTTCTCAACACGAAGAGGCGTATTGCGTCCATGTCCACAAATTTGGCGATATTAGGGAACAAGACAATCCCATACACACAAAGAGCCAACACAACATTGAAACCCCTCTGGTTACCGTCTTCCAGCTTCTTCTTTGCTTCCCCCAGTAAGAAACTCAGATGAAAACCACTAACTTCTCCCTTCTGACACATATTAGCCTTCCAGACTGATTCCTCCAAATATGTGGCTGAAGCAACCATGCTGAGATCGGGCAGAAACTCAGAACTGTAGAACAATAACTGTGACCTGATAGGAACTCTGAGAAAACTGGCAATCTCCTCCAGAGTAGGGACCAAGATATAATCCGGGAATGTGAAACACCTCAATGGAGGGTCATAGAACTGTAGCAGTGTGAATAGGGCGTCATGTTGATCTTTGGAAAGAACCGTGACGAAACTTAGAATCAAACCGTAATCCTCTCGGAATCCTTCTAGAGAACCAGGATCCATTAACTTCATCAACTGTTGAATGGGCTTCAGACAGACCACCGGAAACTTGTAGGCGACAAGTCTCTTTCTGCCAATATCCATCTTAAGAGAACCGGAAAAACTCCGACTGGAATCAAGAAGAAGATGTAAACCCCCTTGAAATGGATAAACATGTGTTAAATGATATGAATGCAAATGATGTGATGATGTGAATGCAATGCAGTGGCATGTCAATCAGGATTGCTGTATCTGCTTGAACATCTGTCGGGTTACACTGCCTGAAGAGAAAACCACTGAGGAATATAATACAAGATCAAAGCTCTGCTCCAGAAAACCGGGTTGGTTGGAGGTTAAGGTTTCCTGAATTTAGCCCGCCCCTCACTGGTAGGTTCTAAGAACAGAAGTTCGTCAACTTCAGCCCTTCAGTCGCGAATAATACGTTTACCACTGAAGGTTTGGCATTATTACGGGATAAAAGACCTCCACTGACTCCCCTCAACAGGACATCCTAAAGCAAGTTCCCAGTCTTGGGGTCCTCGGATTGATCAGTGAGAATGCGCCCACCAGAGCTAACATAATCACGTCTCGGAGGAGAGGCCTCGACTGAGTTCTCGGGAAATGGTCACCAGAGTCGACGATTTCTAAAGGAACATCATGTCGTTACGGAACATCCGTAGGACATAATATATCCAAGAGAAACCTCGTCTGGGTGTGGTTCTTCACGAACGACTTAACGTAGCAACATGCCACGCAAGCCTCATGATCATCCACTCTAAAACCTGTGTGTACACTCAAGCCTGGGTAATGGGCTAATCTCTCGTAGAACATCCCATCCCAACAAACAAACAACAGCTCCAACAGATACAGCAGATGAATACAAGCAAGTAAGTAAATAAATGTACAACAGCATGAACACCCAATGAACAAGAAAATCACACAAGCTAGGAGGGACTTGCTTAGGGAAGATGGACCAGCAAGAGGTCAACTTCTTGGTCCCCAGCAGAGTCGCCAGCTGTCGCAACCTGAAAAATATAGTGCGCGAAAAAAACAACCGGCGAAAGAAAAAGACAGAAGAGTCTCCACCGTGCGTTATTCATCCCAAAGGAGGGAAAGGAAACGCTCGAAGTAAACCTGAAAAAGGAAAGGACAAGACGGGGTCTCGCAACCAAATCTTGGGTTCGGGAGTCGGTTATGCGAAGGGAAGGTATTAGCACCCCTACGCATCCATAGTACTCTACGGGATCCACTTTTGTGGTTTTTGTCTAAAGGGTGTGGGTTTACCTAATGTGTTTATTTATTAAAAAGGTTAAGAGAAATGACTCGCGCGGATGTTGCATCCACTGCATACGTATCTCATCTGAATATGAGAATCAGAGTCTTCGTAGCTCGGCTGACCTATGGGTTGGAGGGATGTGTGCTCGCTAAGACATCGCGTCTTATGCCTACGTATCTCATCTGGAATGAGAATCAGAGAAAGCCGTAGTTCGGCTAACTACGGGGTTGTGGATTGGGTTTTGGACGAACGACGTCACTACGCAATCTACCGGATGCTCGACCTTTGGAGACTTACTCGCCTGTAGTAGAAGGAGTAAACGTGTGTTATGGAGAAGAAAAATCAATGAAGGGTTTGTTTGCATTGTAGGAACGCGCATGCAAAAGGGTAATGAGGATAAGACCTCATAGCTCTTAACCCTGGACAAAGGAACCTGCATAAAGTAAACACAAAAACATTGCCTCCTATCGAGGTCTTCCAGCTAGGAAAGCAGTAAAATGCGGGAAAAATGTAAAAGTACCACGCGGATAAAGATCCGAAGTAACAACAATTAGAGGAATGGGAAACCCTGAGATCCTTCCAAGCTAACATCATCAAAGAAAGTGGGTCAGTACAAGTAATCGGAATGAACCTCCAGGGGTTATCCCACAAATAAAGTGGGAAACCACGCAAGTTATCCCTGCAAAAGTCATGTGCCTTCACAAAAACTCAACAAAAGGGTTAGTGAAACAAGATAGGGTAACCAAGAGTAGCCCCTAAATCAAAATGTAACCACATGAATAATTCCATCAAAATTCACAAAAAGCTCACAAAAAGCAATCAAGGGTAGGAGGCCTAAACCTCTTGTCAAACACATGCATCAAAAGGGTATCAAATTCACCCATAATACCTCATACATTTAGAGCATTCAAATTAAAGGCATAAAGATGATGGATATATGGCAAACCTGATTGGAGAGCTTGATTGAAATTGAGTTGCACCCGTGAGGTTTACAAAACAATCTTTAGGGTTTATGTGAGGCGGAGTGAACTTCTCAGGGCTGCCTGAAGGTCGCTGCAGAGTAGTTCCTAGGTTTCCTTCTCTCAAAATCTTTCTCCAGTGAATCTCCCAGTGTAACTCCAAGTGTGTTTTCCTCTACTTAAACTTCAGTATTTATAGACTGATTTTCGTGGGTAGTGGGCTCAAATGAGGGAGACCCAAGTCCAAAAAAAAAAATTGTATATTTTATTTATTTATTTATTTATTTTTAACTTTTTTTTTTTTTTCAGGAAAAATGAAGGGTAAATTTTGGGGTATTACACCAAGGTGTGATCCCAATGCCAATGCATATGATGAGATAGCATGAGGGATCTTAGGGTCAAAATTGGGGTCTTACAGCTGCCCCTATTTAAGGAAGTTCTAGCTGAGGAGATGAAGGATAAAATCTTCGTATTGACTCAGTAGAATGGACTTCAATAACAACAATAGAAACAAATTTTGGTCCCTAAGAGACCTCATGATGCATATGCTATGAAATGTTTAAAAAATAATCTCTGTGGGGAAAATGTTGCCACAAAGGAAAAGAAATCTAGAGAGACTGAGAGTCCACATGAGCATAATGCATTCCATAAGGAACACTCACTAGGGAGATAGAGACTCCGGGGAATAAAAAGTAGTGTGTAGGCTAGGCTACGACTTAAAACTGTTGGGGGACACGAGAGATTCCATAAATCAATGGAAAGACTCAGCCGGGGAGAAAAGGAACATCTGCAGGGGAAACAGGTAAATTAGAACAAAGCTGAAATGCCTGAACCAAACAGGGGACAACGATTCCATTGAGGAAATATGCACTCAAACTCAATTAGGGAAGAAAAGAACTTCAACACAAGAGTAACAAAAGTATATTATCCACTATCGGTTACTGGGTAAGGAGATAACAAAATCTGTCAGAGAGGACATCCGTTACCGAGGATGACTCGCTGAGGGAATCCAGGAGGTGCATTCATTACCAGTTATTGGGTAAGAATAAACTGCTGGGGAAAATCCAAAATAGGATTTACAACTACCGGTTACTGGGCAGAAGATCAAAGAGAGAGAATATTCGTCACTGATTAAAGTGAACATATCAAGGATAGACTCAAAGGGAAGAATATACGTCATCGATTAAGATGAACATATTAAGGATAGACTACCGGAGAAAGTAGGAATTACATATATCAATTACTGGATAGAATACCAAAAGAGAATATCCGTCATCGGTTAAGATGAACATATCAAGGATAGACTCCGAGGGGAGAAATATGAATTATATCTATCAGTTACTAGATAGAATACCAAAAGAGAATATCCGTCATCGATTAAGATGAACATATCAACGATAGACTTCGAGGGGAGAAATAGGAATTATATCCATCAGTTACTGGATAGAATACCAAAAGAGAGAATATCTGTCACCGGTTAGGATGAACATATCGAGGATAAACTCTGCAAAGGGGGAGCCAGATTTACAAATACCGCTTACTGGGCAGAAGAACGCAAAGAGGAGGGAACCCGTCATCGGTTAGGATGATCATATCAAGGATTAACCCTATGGGGAAAGAAATAGGGATTACAACTACCTTTTTACTGGGTAGAATACCAATAGAGAGAATACTCGTCATCGATTAGGATGAACATATCAAGGTTAAACTCAGAAGAGAAAGAATATTCGTCATCGGTTCGGATGAACATATCAAGGATAGACTTCCTGGGAAACATGAAAACAAAATCGCTGGGGAGAAAAAGGAAATAAATTACTTTTACCGGGTATTGGGCAAAAGCAAAATACTCCCAAATCGAGAAGAATATTACCAGTTACTGGGTAATAGACTCTCAGGGGACCCAAAAGCATCTATCTAGGCAAGATCTAGAAAGAAAAGGTCAACCAAAGACTCAACCCAATGAGGATATAACTCAGGGGGGAGTGATTCCATCCAGATAATCAATTGGGGAGGAAACTGAAATAATAATCATCCACGAGGGAGTAACTCAGTGGGGAATGAGAAAGGTTAAATTCTTAATGCTTAAGGGGATGACACTCTACAATTGAAAGAGGACAGACACACTGAATCTGCGAGGGGGGAAAGGATACCACCATAGCAGAGGATCATAGAAATAATGAATCACAACGTATAATAATGTAATAATTAAATCTATGAATGTATATGTATATGTATATATGATGATTATGCTGACAAAACGATCACTAAGGATACAAACGTCATCGATCTGAATCATCAATGCAACACTCAGCCAATCTCAACCAGAGGGAATTAACTAGAGAAAGAGAGGTAAAGGACGAACGCGAATTATCCATCTCAAAGGCTCAACCCTGGCTGGGGAAAAGGAAAAGATCTACCGAGGATCTACACCATCAACCCTATGGGGAATTTTAGGTCAACACCATATCAAATGGGAGACAACCTTGTAGAGGACCAGAAATATTGCTCAAGAATCAGTGCTAACTGAAATCCACTAGCGACTTGAGGGGAAACAAAATCTTGTGCTAGGTCAAACTCAGTTTATAAACTCAGTTGGGGAAACCAACAAAACTCGGCTGGAGATGCTGAAATGCTGCTGGGGAGGAAACAAAGATCACACCAACTACTTGGGGAAAACCAACAATGCTTTTCATTTTAAGGCTCACCTGTTCTCAGACCGTTGTGGATATTTCTTAAATGAAATCGATTGCTCTAAAAAGTAACTGCTTTTATTATTTTAACAAAACTTGATTTTGATCTTTAAAATTAAATTTCGAATCGATCATCATAAAAATTTAATTCTATTTGGCTGAAAGATAAATAAGAGTAGAAACAATTGGATAAAAGTTCAACTTTATTTAATTGAATGGTAGTCTGTAAATGGCAAGACTCCATAGATCTTTACAAAAGTTGAAAAATGGTAATTTTCATGGAAAAGGGCTACATTGAATACAATGATCACTAATCCTTCTACCGGCTTCAATATCCACTATGCTCTTGGTATTCGTTGAATCAGAACCAAACGCCGTGCTCAAGAATGTCTTCAAGAATGAAGATCAACAGGACCCAATTAGTTGCCATAATCCCTAATTTTTGCATAAATTGCACTAATGTGGGGTACTCAATTTATCGGGATAATTTTTTTTGTTTTATGTCTCTAACTTTTGTCTGGATCGCCCTTTCGGGTTTTCAATCCACTGAGACGCTCATTTTTTCCTAAGACACCCTTTTAGGTTTTCAACTTAGCGAGTTGTTATTTTCTTTTTAGGTGAAGTATTTCTTGACTGCATCGACATTCACAGGACGCGTGAACTCTTCACCATCCATAGTTGTAAGAATCAAAGCACCGCCTGAAAAGGCTCTCTTAACAACATATGGGACTTCATAATTAGGATTCCATTTGCCCCTAGCATCTAGTTTGAAAGATAAAATCTTCTTGAGCACAAGGTTACCTTCTCTAAACACACAAGGTCTGACCTTCTTATCAAAAGCTTTCTTCATTTTTTGCTGATATAACTGACCATGGCACATGGCAGTCAATCTTTTCTCTTCAATTAAATTCAGTTGGTCATACCTGGTCTGACACCATTCAGCTTATGTCGACTTGGCTTCCATCAAGACACGTAATGACGGGATCTCAACCTCCACTGGGAGCATAACTTCTATACCATAAACAAGAGAGAAAGGGGTTGCCCCTGTTGAAGTGCGGATGGATGTATAGTACCCGTGCAAATCAAATTGGAGCATCTCATGCCAATCCTTGTAAGTTACAACCATCTTCTGAATGATCTTCTTGATGTTCTTGTTTGCAGCTTCAACAGTCCCATTCATCTTAGGTTTGTAGGGATAAGAATTATGATGTGCAATTTTGAAGTCTTTGCAAAGAGCTTCAACCATATTATTGTTCATGTTCGATCCATTATCAGTAATGATCTTACTTGGCACACCATACCAGCATATAATCTAATTCTTGATAAACCTCACAACAACTTGCTTGGTTACATTTGCATACGATGCCGCTTCAACCCACTTTGTGAAGTAGTCAATAGCCACCAGAATAAAACGATGTCTATTTGAAGCTTTGGGCTCACTCATGCCAATCATATCGATTCCCCACATGGAGAAGGGACATGGCGAGGAAATAACATTCAAAAGTGTCAGAGGAACATGAATCTTATCTGCATAGATTTGACACTTGTGGCATTTCTTCACAAACTTGCAAGAGTCAGATTCCATTGTCAGCCAATAGTAACCTGCTCTTAACATCTTCTTAGCCATAACATGTCGATTGGAATGAGTACCAAAGGAACCTTCATGGACTTCAGCCATCAACAAGTCTGCTTCGTGTCTATCCACGCATCTGAGAAGAACCATATCGAAGTTTCTCTTGTAAAGTACATCACCATTCAGGTAGAAATTGCTGGTTAATCTCCTCAAAGTCTTCTTATATTTCAAAGATGCCCCAGATGGGTAAATCTGACTTTGGAGGAAACATTTAATATCAAAATACCATGGCTTTTCATCTTTGATCTCTTCAACAACAAACACATGAGCTGGCCTATCAAGACGCATCATAGTCAAATTAGGAACTTCATTCCAAAACTTCACCATAATCATTGAAGCCAACGTTGCAAGAGCATCTGCCATCCGGTTTTCATCTCGAGGGATATGATGAAACTCCACCTTTGTAAAGAAAGTTGAAATCCTCCTCGCATAATCTCTATACGGTATTAAACTGGGTTGATTCGTCTCCCATTCCCCTTTGTTCTGGTTCACACCCAAAGCTGAATCTCCATAGACATCAAGATACTTGATTCTGAGATCAGCGGCCTCTTCAAGCCCCATAATGCAAGCTTCATACTCAGCCATATTATTTGTACACTTGAAAGTCAATCTAGCTGTAAACGGAAAATGCGTGCCTTGTGGAGTAATAATCACTTCCCCAATGTCGTTACCATACTGATTAACAGCTCCATCAAATACCATGCCCCAACGGGAACCAGGTTCTGGCCTTTCTTCAAGCAATGGTTCATTACAATCTTTCATTTTCAAGTACAAGATCTCTTCATCGGGAAAATCGTATTACACTGACTGATAATCTTTAATAGGTTGGTGAGCCAAATGGTCAGCCAAGACACTATCTTTAATAGCCTTTTGAGATCGGTATTCAATATCATACTCGGATAACAACATCTGCCGATGTGCAATCCTCCTAGTTAAAGCAGGCTTCTCAAAAATATACTTGATTGGATCCATTTTGGATATCAACCAAGTGGTATGATTCAACATATAATGACGCAGACGCTTAGCATCCCAAGCCAATGCGTAAAAAGTCTTTTCTAACATAGAATACTGAGTCTTATAGTTGGTGAATTTCTTATTGAGGTAGTAAATTACATATTCTTTCATTCTTGTTTCATCTTGATGACCAAGAATACAGCCCATACTTTCATCAAGCACAGTCAAATACATGATAAACGGTCTTCCTTCAATAGGCAGAGACAGAATCGGAGGTTCAAGAAGATACTCTTTGATACTGTCAAAAGCTTTCTGGCAATCCTCGGTCCAATCACAAGACTGATCTTTCCGAAGAAGCTGAATATAGGTGCACAGGTGGCAGTCATGTGCGATATAAATCTCGAGATATAATTCAAGCAGCCGAGAAAACCTCTGACTTACTTCTCAGTTTTGGGCGCATGCATCTCTTGTATTACTTTGACCTTGGCAGGATCAACTTTAATACCCTTCTCGCTGATAACAAAGCCTAACAACTTGCCAAAACGAACACCAAATGTACATTTATTGGGATTCAAGCGGAGTTTGTACTTCCTCAAACACTGGAATAACTTCAACAAATGCTTAACATGTTCTTCTTCATCATTGGATTTAGCAATCATATCATCAACATAGACTTCGATCTCTTTATGCATCATATCATGAAAAAGAGTAGTCATAGATCTATGGTAGGTTGCACCAACATTCTTTAACCCGAAAGACATCACTCTATAACATAATGTTCCCTAGGGTGTAATTAATGTGGTCTTCTCCATATCCTCGGGTGCCATCTTGATCTGATTATAACCGAAAAATCCATCCATAAACGAAAAGACTTTGAATTTAGCTGTATTGTCTACCAACATGTCAATGTGTGGTAGAGGAAAATCATCTTTCGGACTAGCTTTGTTCAAATCTCTATAATCGGCACACGTACGGACTTTTCCATCCTTCTTCGGAACAGGCACAATATTGGCCACCCACTGCAGATACTCATCAGTAACAAGGAAATCGGCATCGATCTGCTTTTGCACTTCTTCTTTGATTTTCACTTCCATATCAGGATGAGTTCTCCTCAATTTCTGCTTGACTGGCGGGCACTCTGGCTTCAACGATAATCTATGCTCCACAATCTTAGAATCCAAACCAGGCATGTCTTGATAGGACTATGCAAACACATATGAATACTCTCGGAGAAGATCAACCAACCCCTTCTTAACCTCTAGACACAGTTGAGACCAAATTTAGACTTCCTTCACATTATCTTCGGAACCCAAGATGACTAACTCAATCTTCTCCTCGAATGGCTGAATGCCTTTTTCCTCGTGCTCAAGGAGACGAGATAATTCATCAGACACTTCTATATCACTTTCTTCCTCAGCCTCAAACACATGGAATTCAAAGTTTGGAGAAGGAGTAGGATCATTGTATTCAATGGGTTTAGAAACCAACCTGCATAATGATTTGATTTTTGATTTTAGAGAAGTGAATTGTGACCAAATATTATACAGATAGACAATTATTATTTATCTATTTATGTTTTTTGTGATTACCATTTTCAGAAAAGCAAAAAGTAAAATAAAAATATCATAGATGTGGATGAATAGAATTGTATTTTATTGATGATAATTTGAAATATGCCCAACAATGTTCACGTCTCCCTTAGACATAGGAGAAGGATTTTTCTAAAATGGAAAAATCAAATTACTTAGAGCGATGGACGATAACAGGAACATCAACAACAATCCAATTGTTGCAAGCCTTTCCATGCGTCACAAAATGGGTGCAGTCTTCATCTTTATCACCCTTGATCACAGTAGCTGAGTGTTGTTCATTACCATGGATGAACCCTCCGCTATGGAAACTAGGTTGCATATCTTCAGCTTTGACATAAGACGACCCTCGCTGAAATCCCAATCCGGCTCGGTTCTTGTTCTCAGCGACCCCTACCATACGGCCCCACTGATTTGAACTGCCATCTTCAATAATCTTCTGAGCATCTTTGAAAGAGGACATGGGTGCCCCAGTTTTCTTCACTTCAGAAATAGATAGAGCTTGGAATGGAGTTCCAACCTCATCCTCAACTTCCACATATAAAAAAGACGATATGTGACTTACCAACAACTCTTTTTCCCCATCCATAATGACAAGCTTGCCATTCTTTACAAATTTCAACTTTTGATGTATAGTGGATGTCACAGCTCCAGCCTCATGTATCCATGGTCTTCCCAACAAACGACAATAGGTCGGGTGTATATCCATTACTTTAAAAGTAATTTGGAAATCACTCGGACCTATCTCCACTGGAAGGTCCACTTCTCCAATAACGGTCATGCGAGAACCATTAAAAGCTTTGACGATCACGCCACTGTATCTCATCAGGGCGCCTTGATACGTTAACCTTGACAAAGTTGACTTGGGGAGTACATTCAAAGAAGAATCGGTATCAACCAACACATTTGACAATGCATCTTCCTTGCAATTCATCGATATATACAGTGCTAGATTGTGATTTTTTCCTTCCTTAAGAAGTTCTTCATTACAAAAGCTCAAGTTGTTACAGGAAGTGATATTAGCCACAATGTGGTCAAATTGATCCACAGTTACATCATGCTCTACGTAGGCTTGCTCCAACACTATTTGCAATGTTTCTTTGTGCGCTTCAGAATTCATAAGCAGAGACAACACTGAAATCTTCGAAGGAGTTTGGAGCAGTTGCTCCACCATATTAAATTCACTTTTATTTATCAATATTAGTATATTATCATCATCATTAGGCTTCAAATTGCTGGATTCACCAAACTGACACTTTAGAGCACTAACCGGATTCACTGCGGGTACATCAACCTTCTTACCAACAGACACATCTTCTGGAAAGATGAGTCCAAAAACACGACCGCTTTGGGTCACCTTTGCTATATCGGGAATGTTCACAATAGAATTGGTCGTAGGCAACGAAACCTCTTGACCATTCTCCAACAAGGTAGCATTATATTGGTACAGAACAGCTCTATCAGATGCATACCGGACTGGACCCGCTAATCATATCACTAACGGTGATACCGATCTATTGATGTTGTTACTGCTGCTGCTGTCAAATTGAATCACTACCCGCTCAGGGGTTTTAAACATTGGCACAATTACATTGACATCGTCTATATCCCTTAACTGTTGAATCTGGATTACATTCTCGTCCATCAACTTCTGGATATCCCTCTTGACAATCAAACACCCACGGGGGTTTATACTGCAAATTGCACAACCATCATGGTCGTGCTCACAATCACTGATGGTACACAGGGTCATATGCATCTCCACCAAGCTTCCTGGACAACCATCTACCATATTAATAGAGGAATTACCATGAGCGGGCAATGGGTTAGCTTTCACATTTGGCGTGCGGTCCTCAAAGGACACCATCCCACTTTTTACCAGTTTCTGGACTTCATACTTCAAAGGATAGCAATTTTCAATATCTTGGCCGAAAGCTCCTTGATGAAAAGCGCAACGGAGCTCTGGCTTATACCACCATGGGAGTGGTTCTTGAATTTGAGGTGGATTTTTTGGCTGTAGTAGGTTCTTGAGAATCAAAGATGGATAAAGTTAGGCATATGACATTGGAATAGGGTCAAAAGAGACCTTCTTCCTCTCGAAATTCAGTTATTGTTGATTATTGTTGGTGTTGTTGGTTCTTTGTTGGGACTGTTGTTGACGTTGTTGTTGTACTGACACTGATTGATTGTTTGAAAACACTGGAATAACGGATGAAACTTGATGATGATACTGACGCGGTTGCGGATTTCTTTTAACACGAGGCCTCCTCTGCCTATTCTATTGAAATCAGATTTAAGTTTAAAAAACTTATACCAATCCCAACCTTTAATATTATATATATATATATATAATATATATATATATATATAATATATATATATATATATATATATTATGTTGTTTATTTTTAATCATATCGCGGACAAAATTTTATCTTTGACTACTGTTTTCTACTGTTCTCCTCGATTAAAGGTCACTCTCTTAATATGTATGCACTTTATTAATACACACATGACGAATCTTTGTCGATTTTCTCTGCTGCACAAATCACTATCTCCCCCCACATAATCTAACAAAAGAAACGACAAACCACAGAATTAATAAGATTTTGTGCGTTAGATTAAACTGTTATGTGTGTTGAACATCCTTACACGTAATTAGGGAATAGTATTCAAGTTAAAAAATATATAACAAATATACTTTTTACTATTTTAATTCGGTGGGACAAGTTTGATTAGGTCATACTTATTATTCTTTTGGCGTTTTCATGGTGCTCAAATGGCCAACTTAGTAAAGCATAAGTATGCTAATCATGTGAGTTTATTTAGCTTATTAAAATATGAATAATTTTCTTGCATTGCGTTTATTAAAAAAGTATTGTTCTCAATCTCAACAATCATTAAGGGAAGAGCGAGAAGCCTTCTATTCTCTCCTTCATAATGTTTAAAACCTTTCTTTTTTATTTTAGCTAAATAATTGACAATAAATTACACTTCATTATTTCTAGATATCATTGAAGAACATGCAATTTAATTTATTATAAAGATCTTTCAGACTTAAAATATATTTAAATATATTTATTATTTTATTAAAGATGTTAATATATATATATATATATATATATTATATAATATATATATATATATATATATAATTATATATATATATATATTATATATATATATATATTATGATCAAACGATATTAAGATGTCAAACTTAGTAACATGACACATCTGATAACTCTTTACCGTGTATTTGTATAACAAAATCAACCGTTGGATTGAAAACTATTATCATATAGATAACGTTTATAAATTTAATATCAATCAAAAATCATTTGACATGTCAACGTGATACATAAAAACTAACGTCTTAGAAAGCCTTTAATTTTTATCATTCTCTTTAACATATCAAATGAGTTTTTATTGATGTGAAATTTTATAGGCGTGATCTATATGATAATAGTTTTCGATGAATTTTTATATGCGAACATAGGATGAAGAGTGATCTAAATGACACTAAGGTGTCAAACTTAGTAACATAACACATATGGTAACTCTTCATCATATGTTTGTATATAGAAATTCATCGAAAACTATTATCATATAGATCACACATCAATAAAAATTCTTTTGATATGTTAAAGAGATTGATAAAAATTAAAGATTTTCTAAGACGTTAGTTTTTATGTATTTTGTTAACATGTCAAATGATTTTCGATTTATATTAAATTTTATAGACGTGATCTATATGATAATAGTTTTCAATCCAACGGTTGATTTTGTTATACAAATTTGCGGTAAAGAGTTATCGGAGGTGTCATTTTACTAAGATTGACACATTGATTTCATTTGATCTTGACTATATATATATATATATATATATATATATATATATATATATATATATATATATATATATATATATATATATATATATATATATATATATATATATATATATATATATATATATATATATATATATATATTTGGGATGACAATGAGTAGGGTATAGGTATCATACTATAGTATTCGTCTCCATATATACAAATTGATAAAATTCTTATACCCGAGCTTATACCCACGTGGACATCAACCTTTATGCTCATACTTGTACACATGGTACTTACGCACCCTCACACCGTACTCGTTACCCGCAGTTCTAATAAAAGTAAATTCATCAAATGAAAAATATCATATCATTTTAATATTTTAACAAAATTAACAAAAAAAATTCAAATATTTCACTATTGAATTGTGAAATAAAAGAACATTTATATTAAAATGTGAAATAGTTTTATTGTGTGGTGTTTTTTTAAAATGATGCATACATAAATTTTTTATATGAGAATATAAATTAAAATATACAAATATACATTGTGCGGGTATGAGGCGGATGGATACTAAGGTACCCGTACCCACACCCATACCCATTTATTTTAATGGATAATTATCTGTGTCCGCGTCCATGTCCATTTTTGAAGATTTTTACCATGTCCATTGTGTGAAGACAAGCTTCTCAAAGTGTTTTGATGAAGACATGCTCAAAATCTATGCATTGCAAAAAGAATGATTCAAGACTAAAGGTCAAGCGTTTCCTTTCAAAGTGTTTCAAAGTCTTGGAGTTTGCTATTGATTTGACCAAAGTAATAAGGTATTAAGTTCTCATTCTTTCTATGATAAGCCAAGTGCTCTAGTATTTATCATTCATTCATGTATTAGCTTCTTAGGTATTTTAAAGTTTTATCTTGTAGTAGTCACATTCATTTTTTAACTGCATTCTACCACTTTGTTGTGTGGTAATCGGTTACCAAGCCTTAAGTAATCGATTACCAACTTTGCGTGCTGCTGTGCAAGGCAAGTTTTCCATCAAGTAATCGATTACACCGCTTGTGGTAATCGAATACATAGTGTAATTTTTCAAATTTTGGAACGTTCGCTCAGGTGTAACCGATTTCACCATATTGGGTAATCGATTACCACTGAACCAATGGTAGAAAACATTGCATTTTTTCATGGAAATATCTATGGAATGTGTTCTTGAACCATGGCATCCTTTCATATATCATAACCACTTAGAGAGGTATCTAAGGGTTATATATAACATTTTTTCTGCAGATTTTGAACACACCTTCTTTCTCACAAATATTTTCAAACAATCTTCTTCATTCATCTTTTCAAATTTATTTCAAGTGTTCTTGATCAAAATTTTCTAGTGAAACTATTTACAGAATTTTCATAATCATTCATATAGTTTCATCCATATCATTAGAGCACTTGTTTGTCATAAATATGTTTGATTACTTCAAAGGACAAGATCAATCAATAGATTGATAGATTTATTTCACTTGTCAAAAAGTTGTTAAAATTCATATTGTTACTTTATCCTTGTTGTCAATGATTGTTGGAAACAAGAGATTCATTAAAAGGGAGGATTGTTCTCTTTTTGAACTTAGTGAAAATTCCAAGAGAATTGTTCTTGGTGTGATTGTTAGTGTCTTCATTGAAAGGCTAGGAAGAGACTTGTAAAAGTCCTAACAATAGTAAAATTTCTTTCATGTTGAAAGGGGACTCGACTACTCTCGGTCTGTGAGGGGAACCAGGATATCTCTTCGTGTTCTTTATGTTTCCGCACTTTACCGTTCATCGCTTAACATAACCAGAAAAGAAAGAACAAAGTTTTTCATAAACTGGAAAAAGTTTCAAAGATCGTAATTCACCCCCCCTCTCTTACGCGCTACTCAACTTACAATTTGTATCAGAGTAGGTTTTTGGTAACTTGCTCCCCTGATCCAGAAGATGGCTTCCGCAAGCGTAACCCAATTTTCAAAGATGGCGGTAGTAGCAACAAACCACCCCTATTCTCTGGAGAATATTTTGACTTCTGGAAAATTCGCATGAAAGCACACTTAGAAGCACAACAAGATGGTATATGGGAAACCGTTGAAAATGGTCTGCATAATCCTATAAGTGTGGTCAATGGTGTTGGCACTCCGAAGGTTAAAAGTTCATATGATGAAGACGATAAGAAAAGAATACTAAATGAAAAGAAAGCGATCAATATTCTTCAAAGTGAATTAAGTATGGATGAGTTATTCTACATATCTCAATGTAAATCAACAAAAGAAATTCGCGACACTTTGGTGGAGACTCATGAAGGAACCACTAAAGTTAAAAGATCCAGATTAAACACATTGAGTCAAGAATATGAAATTTTCATAATGCAGCCCGGAGAATCCATTGTTGCATTACATAAAATATTTGTTCACTTGACGAATCATTTAATTGCTCTCGGAAAAACATTTAAAAATGACGGTACTAACCTTAAAGTGCTAAGATCCTTGACTAGAGGATGGCAACCAAAAGTAATGGCCATATCGGAGAAGAAAAGTCTTTCCACTATGACGTCCGCATCATTATTCGGAAAACTCCAAGAACATGAACTTGAACTTGAAGGACTCGAAAAGCATGAAAGTCAAGAGAAGAAATCCAAAGGAATTACTTTAAAAGTATATTAAAAGGAAGATAGAGATGATGACGTATCAGAGGAAGATGAAAATTTCATGCTCCTTGTTAAAAGGATTGGTAAGTTTTTTAGTAAAAATGACATAGCCTTTCATGCAAAAAGAAATAAATATTTCAGGAAAAGGGAGGCTTTCACATCTACGTAAGAAGTCACATGTTATGAATATTGAAAGCAAGGTCATATAAAGCCGGATTGTCCGAAACTCTCAAAGAAAGGTGGCTTTAAAGGAAAGAAGGATTTCAAGAAAAAAAAAGGCGTATGTTTCATGGGAAGATAATGAGATAAGTTCTTCATTCGAATCGGAAAGCGACGAATGTGCAAATCTAGCATTAATGGCTTCACACCATTCCGACGATGAAGAAGATAAGGTTAGTAATGATTTTTCTCTTTTCCATAGTGATGCACAAGGTGCTATAAATGAACTTCTTAAAGAATGCAAAATTCTGTATAAAACTATATCATCTCAAAAGAAAGTAATTTCATCTCTAGAAGAAAAAGTCGTGACAACTGAACAAGGTTTCGATGATTAAACACAAAAGATAATTATGAATCACTTTCTTTCCAAATTGTCCAATTAAAAAGAGTTCTTGAAAGGTATGAAAAAGGGAAAATTGGGTTGGAAGGTGTCCTTAGCCAACAAAGATATTCCAGTGACAAAAATGGACTTGGTTATTCAAAGTTTTCCAAACCAAGTTCTAGTAAAACTATCTTTGTTAAAGCTAATGACCAACCAACTAAAGAGAAAGTCAACAAGGCAAAAAATGTTCATCACTACCCTAAAAGAAAAATATTTTCTAAAAAGAAATCTTATGTTCCTAGATATAAAAGCAATTTTGAACCTACTTGTTTTTATTGCAGAATAATTGGCCATACACCTAATGCATGTTATGTTAGAAGTTTTAGCGTAGCTAGTGGGAACTACGTATGGGTAAAGAAAGGCACTAATTATGAAGGACCCAAAGAAATTTGAATACCTAACAAAACGTAATTTTATTTTCTAGGTATGCTTGAAAACCACATCAAATCTTTGGTATCTTGATAGTGGGTGTTCCGAGCATATGACGGGAGACATTAACAAATTTTCAAATCTAGCATTGAAGGCCAAGGGTTATGTCACATATGGTGATAACAAAAAAGGGATAATTCTTGGCATAGGCAAAGTTGGAGCACCACCTTTCACATCCATTGAATATGTCCTTTATGTCGAAGGACTAAAGCACAATCTTCTAAGTATTAGCCAACTTTGCGACAAGGGCTTCAAAATCAAGTTCACCAAAGATGAATGCTTGATTGAAGATGAAGTCTCTCATGAGGTAAAACTCAAAGGTACGAGAATTAATAATATATTTATGATTTTCCTTGATGATTTATCTTTGAAGGTAAAATGTCTTATGGTATACAATAATGAGTCATGGATTTGGCATAAAAGATTTGCACATATTCACATGTAACATTTGAATAAACTTATAAAGCATTCTCTTGTTATTGGATTGCCTAAGATAAAATTCGTCAATGATAGACTTCGTGGTGCATGTCAAAAGGGAAAACAAACCAAATCAACTTTCACATCAAAGAATGTGGTGTCCACTACAAGGCCACTACAATTGTTGCATATGGACTTATTTGGTCCATCAAGAACAAGAAGCTTCGGAGATAATGTATATGCTTTAGTTATTATTGATGATTTCTCTAGATACACTTGGACTTTCTTCTTAGTGCAGAAAAGTGATGCATTCGAGGCGTTCAAGAAATATGAAAAGCAAATTGAAAATGAGAAATCCCTATCTATTGCCTCCATAAGAAGCGACCATGGTGGAGAATTACAAAATGCCTCCTTTGAAGAGTTTTGCGAAGAACATGGAATATTTCATAATTTCTTGGCACCAAGGACTCCTCAACAAAATGGAGTGGTAGAGAGAAAGAATAGGTCACTTATGGAACTTGTAAGAACAATGCTTAGCGACTCAAATCTTTCAAAGTATTTTTGGGCAGATGCGGTAAGCACGGAATGCTATGTAAGTAATAGAATTATTATTAGACATATCTTGAAAAAGACCCCTTATGAACTCTTAAAAGGAAGGAAACCAAACATCTCTTACTTTCACATCTTTGGATGCAAAGGCTTTGTCCTCAATAATGACAAAGACAATCTAGGTAAGTTCGATGAGAAGTCCGACGAAGGTATATTTCTTGGATATTCTCTTACTAGTAAAGCCTATAGAATATATAATAAAAGAAATTTAAAAATTGAAGAATCTATGAATGTTACTTTTGATGAATCTAACCCCTCCAAGGAGGATATTGTTTTGTGTGATGATGATGATATTTTAGAAGTTCCTCAAAAAGATACTTCAAGTGGAAATAATGATGATCAACCAAAACATCAAAATAAGAAAGATCAACAAAATACAAATGATAATGGTCTACCTAAGGAATGCAGAACTCATCGGGATCATCCAACTGATAAAGTCATTGGTGATATTAGTCAAGGCGTTGCAACAAGATTAAATCTCAAAGATGCATGCTTGAATATGGCTTTTGTGTCACAAATTGAACCTTCCAAAGTTGATGAAGCTTTAGGTGACAACAATGGATAATTGCTATGCAAGAAGAGTTAAACCAATTCGAAAGGAATCAAGTTTGGGAACTTGCCCCTAGGCCAAGTGATAAACACATCATATGTACCAGATGGGTATTTAAGAACAAGCTTGATGAGAATGGCATAATTGTTCGAAACAAAGCAAGGTTGGTGGCCCAAGGATACATTCAAGAGGAAGGCATTGATTTTGAAGAAACATTCGCTCTGGTTGCAATGTTAGAAGCTATCCGTTTATTACTTGCTTATGCATGTTCATTAAATTTTCAGTTATTCCAAATGGATGACAAGAGCGCATTATTGAATGGCTACATCAATGAAGAAGTCTATGTCAAACAAACCTCGGGCTTGAAGACTTCAAGAATCCTTCACATGTCTTCAAGTTGAGAAAAGCTCTTTATGGCCTAAAGCAAGCACCTAGAGCATGGTATGATTGTCTCAACAACTTTCTTTGTGAAAAGGGATTTGAAAAAGGTAAAATTGACAAGACCTTGTTTATTAAGAAAATAAAAGGTAACACTTAATTGGTTCAAGTCTACGTTGACGACATCATATTCGGCCCAACAAACAAAGAAATGTGTGAAGAATTTTCATCGATGATGCAAGGAGAATTCGAGATGTCCATGATGGGTAAGATGAACTATTTTCTTGGACTTAAAATTAAGAAACTGGAGGATGGCATCTTCATCAACCAATCAAAGTACTGCAAAGAGTTGTTGAAAAGATTCGACATGGATAGTTGCAAGGAAATGTCTACTCCAATGGGATCCGGATCTTATGTTGACCAAGATGAATCAGGTGTTTCAATTGACATAACAAAGTATCGAGGTATGATTGATTCCTTACTCTATTTGATGGAAAGCCGTCTTGATATTATGTTCAGTGTGTATCTTTGTGCTCGTTTTCAAGCCAATCCAAAAGAATCACATCTCATCGCTGTTAAGAGGATCATGGAGTATCTCAAGGGAACAACAAATGTCGGCCTATGGTATCCTAAAGGTAGTATTTGCAATTTAGTTGGTTATTCTGATGCTGATTATGCGGGAATTAAAACTGATCGGAACAGTACTAGTGGTACATGTCACATCCTTGGAAATGCATTAGTATCATGGGCTTGTAAGAAACAAGCATGTGTTTCTCTTAGCACTACCGAAGCGGAATACATAGAAGCAAGTAGCTGTTGTGCTCAAATACTTTGGCTTAGGAAACAACTTTGTGACTACGGACTCAATCTTGGATGCATTCCTCTTCGTTGTGACAACACAAGTGCGATAAACATTACAAAGAATTCGGTCATGCACTAAAGAACCAAACATATTGACATTTGACATCACTTTATTTGTGATCACGTGCTTCAAGGAGATGTCGAAGTCACATTTCTGGATACTCATAATCAACTCACTGAAATCTTCACAAAACCATTGGCACGAGAACCGTTCTACAAAATTCGAAGGGAACTTGGAATTCTAGATGAGTGTGACATATAATTCGTCAAAAACACATCAATTCAAATTCAAAGGTGCACTCTCTTTTTACCCAATATCTTCTACTTTGGAATATATATGTGTTTTCCTACATGAGTTTGAAGAAAAATTGAATTTTATGTATCTTTACAATGTTTGTATTACGTGTTTCCCGCGCATAAAGTTGCCTAAGGATATGTTAAAGCATGTGTAACTAGTAGTTTGTTAAAATTCGTTGCATGGTGATCTTGGTGAAGGTACTATTTTTGTTCTGGAGGTAATCGATTACCACATATGGTGTAATCGGTTACATCCCTGAATGTATGTGTTATATCTGTCTCTGTTTATGATATAATCGATTACCACTTTGGGTGTAATCGATTACACCCCTGTTTCGTGACATATTTTTGCTTCTGTTTTATGGTGTAACCGATTACACCTCCCCGGGTAATCAATTTCACCTGTACGTTCCATAATTTTTTATTATTATTTTAATTAAATAAATGCCTTTGGATAAGTGGATTTTCAATCATATTTTATTTACTCTTTATCCTTACCTTATCACTTTTCCATATCACTCTTCATCTACCCTAAATCTTCAAGACTCTTCCCTCTCACTTTTCACCATAACCTAAACCCCCATTAGAACCCCACTTTCAATACTCTCCGTTTTTCCACTCTCTCTTCCCCAAACTCCATTAAACCTCAAAAACCCTAACTTTTCAGCTCCCATGGCTCCATCAAGGAAAGATAACGGCAAGACTCAAATTGATGAAGGTAGCTCAGAACATCAAGAAGCTACTCAACATGCTTCATCTCTCAAATCCAGGAGACTTACATTTGATTTCCGGAATACGGTAACCCTTCCTATTTTCCTTCTCATAATTTTGATTTTCCGGAACCGTTGAGACGTCAAGGAGTGTATTCTATGGTCTCCGATTGTGGAAATTACTATTCGAATTTGGTTAAGGATTTCTATGCAAACTCGGTTATTGTTCCTGGTGATAAAGTTGTCTTAACTTCTAGGGTTAAGAATACTAATATTGTTAGGGATGTAGAAGTATTTGTAAATTCTTTGGGACTTCCATATAAGGGTCAATATTTTCTTCATGGATTTACCCCGGAATGGGAAGGTTATAGCAAAATGGATTATTTTTTCCGTATCTGTCGTGTTTCACAACAAGCCTTCCTGAGTAAGAAAAGTCATGCCTTTTTGCGGGTCTTTTTGTTTTAAAAAAATTTGACGGTAAGCGATAGGATGCTTCACTATCTGATTTCCTATGTTTTGATGCCTAAGAACTCAAATCACTTCCAAATTGGTGATATTAGAGTTGCAACTTATATAGGCCATCAAAAACAAGATTGCAGTTAATTGGGCATATACCATCATGCATCACATGAAGCATCAACAATCTCTCACTAGAGGATTACCTTATGCAAGGCTTATCTTAAAAATTTAGGAAGCATGTGGTATTGATCTAAAAAGGGAACCTAAGAAGAAGATGGCTGCAAGAGAATGTGAAATCAATGCTTCGACAACGGTATCTTCTTAGACATGGATGGAACATATAAGTACAAAGATGAATCCTCAACTTCCTAAATTTCTCCTCCACCGGCTCCGGAAGAAGGATATAGGAATGAAGCTCTCTACAACAAAATTTGCTCGGTAGAGACGACTATGATGAAGAATTATCGTAAGCAAAAGTTTGAGATGGCTTCGATCAAAAGACTTTTGGAGAACCTTTCAAAATCCCAAAAACCGGAAGTAAGTGATGAAGAAGAAAGTGAAAAGGAAGACGATGAGGATATGGGGATGTCGGATAGTGATTAAGGCGTTTGTTCTTAAAATAATTTTGTTTTGTTTCTTCTTCTTTCCATTGTTATGCTAATTTTTTCTTCTCTTTCGGATTATGTCTTTTTGATAAACTTGGTGTTGTATTAAACTATGTATGTGTTACTGTTTTATTTTTGTATGAGTTTATGTTCTTTACCTTATCATCATCCAATATATGTGTGGTTTATTGCTTTCGTATTTCCCATCCTTTTTGCTAATGACAAAGGGGGAGAAGATGTATTTTTGGATGTTGTATGTTGTCTCTAACAATGCAGCTAGAAAATCTCTTTAAAAATCCCAATCTTGGATCAAGGGGGGAGCTTCGATCAAGGGGGAGCTTTTCATTTTGTTAGAGAAATCAAAATCGGATCAAATTGTCAAATATAGAGTTCTCATCATTAAAAAGGGGGAGAATGTGAAGACAAACTTCTCAAAGTGTTTTGATGAAGGCATGCTCAACATCTATGCATTGCAAAAAGAATGATTTTCAAGACTAAAGCTCAAGCGTTTCCTTTTAAAGCATTTCAAAGTCTTGGAGTTTGCTATTGATTCGATCAAAGTATTAAGGTATTAAGTTCTCATTCTCTCTATGATAAGTCAAGTGCTCTAGTATTTATCATTCGTTCATGTATTGGCTGCTTAGGTATTTTAAAGTTTTATCTTGTAGCAGTCACATTTATTTTTTAACTTCATTCTGCCACTTTGCTGTGTAGTAATCGGTTACCAAGCTTTAAGTAATCGATTACCCGCTTTGCATGATGCTATGCAAGGAAAGTTTTCCAGCAAGTAATCGATTACACCCCTTGTGGTAATCGATTACATAGTATAATTTTTCAAATTTTGGAACGTTGGCTCAGGTGTAACCAATTACACCATATTAGGTAATCGATTACCACTGAACTAGTGGCAGAAAACATTGCATTTTTCTTAGAAATGTTTTATGGATTGTGTTCTTGAACCATGGCATCCTTTCATATATCATAACCATTTAGAGAGGTATCTAAGGGTTATATATAACACTTTTTTTGCAGATTTTGAGCACACCTCCTTTCTCACAAATATTTTCAAACAATCTTCTTCATTCATCTTTTCAAATTTATTTCAAGTGTTCTTGATCAAAATTTTCTAGTGAAACTATTTACAGAATTTTCATAATCATTCATATAGTTTCATCCATATCATTAGAGCACTTGTTTGTCAAAAAGAAGTTTGATTACTTCAAAGGAGAAGATCAATAAATAGATTGATAGATTACTTTCAATTGTTAAAAACTTGTAAAAATTCATATTGTTACTTTATCCTTGTTGTCCAGGATTGTTGGAAACAAGAGGTTCATTAAAAGGGAGGATTGTTCTCTTTTTGAATTTAGTGAAAAATCCAAGAGGATTGTTCTTGGTATGATTGTTAGTGTCTTCATTGAAAGACTAGGAAAAGTCTTGTAAAAATCCTAACAATATTAAAATCTCTTTCATGTTGAAAGGGGACTGGAGTACTCTCGATCTGTGAGGGGAACCAGGATATCTCTTCGTGTTCTTTACCTTTCTGCACTTTACCGTTCATCGCTTAACATAAACAGAAAAGAAAGAACAAAGTTTTTCATAAACCGGAAAAAGTTTTAGAGGCCCAAGGTAAATAATAAAAATGAATCCCTAATAAAAAAATATAATTTAAAAAAAAACACCCTTGTATTCGTAAATAAAAAGATGATATTGCACTCACTCATATACGAAATCCTTGTAATGACCACACCTAAATACCATAATGAATTTATAAAAAAAATAAGATTCAAAAACATTAAAAATGAAAAAAGATCACGACATCATAAAGTTAAATAAGACCGTATTAATCTATACATACCATTCTGCATAGAACTCCACTAGAACATCTTTTGTTTCATATAAAAAACTTTATCAAAGTTATAAGAGGGAGAAAACTACCACACTAGATGGAAGAGAAAGTATCTTCATGTTGGTACCTACATTAACAATATATTTTATATTAATGATAACACATCAAATATCGGCGCTAATAGAATAAAATTCAAAAATATTCAAAATAATATGAAGAACATAATAGATGACTAACTATCAACACAAAATATACTATAATAGTTATAATCTATAAGATATGAATAAAATTGAAAAACAACATGGATTAGTTAGATTATATTGCAAAGTATTCATAACATTACTCAAAATTGTTAAAGCATGTAATTGCTAAAAATGTGTATGAAATGATGAAATTAACAAAGAAAGAATGATCTTATGCTAAAGATTCTTGAAAAATCATACAAGAATCTTATATGCAGATCACATAAAAACCTTCTTCCATATTTACAAAACATGGAAGAGAAAGTTTTGTTTAAACTATAAAAAAAACTTTTCATACAAATAATTAAAAATGTATAACAAAGAGATTTGAACTCAGAACCTTTATCACCTATTTAAAAATTAAGTCTTCCCACTTAGTCAATGATAAATTCATATATACTTTCCATTTTATAATTTATTTAATATGATAATATATATTTTAATTTATTTAAAATAAAATAAAGCCCCTTAATTTGGAGGCCCTGGGCTAAGGACCGTCTTGCCCTTAATTTGACCGGTCATACACACACACACAGATATATATATATATATATATATATATATATATATATATATATATATATATATATATTATATATATATATATATATATATATATATATATATATATATATATATATATATATATATATATATATATATATATATCAATGAGAATATTTGTAAAGTAAGAGATGTTTATGAACTTTTTTGATTAATCTATAAGTAACACTTAGATCAAATGATGTTCTAGTGTACATATTAATAGAAAGGCAACATGCATATGTGAAATTGGTTGGGATTTTTTTCAATTATGAAATTAGAGATTGATGGTTTTACTAAGGGACATGTAAACTTTAATGTAACTTCAAGCAAAATAGTCAAATATGAGAAATCATGTTCTAATATTTAACATCCTTTTATGCTATTTGCCTTTTATATTTTGGAGTCATGGTACTAGAGATAATTAATCTTTCTATGAAAGAATTTAAATTATCATGTATCACAATGTTGTGTTTCTTAGGTCTACCAATATAATTTATAAGATGATTGATTTTGTCATCACAAAATGGTAAGTGGCATAGTTTGTTGTACGTTTGTCTTGCATTTCTATGTATTTTTTCATATCTTATAATATATTGAATCTCATTAAAAGTTTACGATTATTTGTATCATATCCTCTAAAATATTTATGTTAATACACTACTATAAATGTAGACTTCGTAGTGAACTTTATTTTATCTCGGTCAAAGTATCTGCCACTGTAAAATCTATTTAATTATGCATTTTTCTTTATTATTAACTTTTAAGAAATATTTCACTTCAGTTAAAGATAGCAATCGTTGTGAAATATGACATGTTTAGATTTAGATCGAATGGTATTTTTTGTTGAGATAAGTAATAAGTTTATTATTGATGTTGTTGTTTTGTTGAGATTGAGATTGTTGTTTTTATGTTGTTATTATTGTAGTTTAGTTGTCCTGAATTAACAAAAAAATTAATGTTATATGTTGTTGTGATTGAGAGTGAGATTGAATTTTTTTGTTTTGCATTATCGATGTTATATGTTGTTGATGTTGTTTTGTTGTTGTGACTTTGCAATGTTTTATTTTTAATAATGTGACCTAGTAAAGTTTAAAACTTAGCAAAGTTTTCATTCAAGATGCATAATTTTACAAGGATTTTGATTAAAATTTCAGAAAGTATTGTAGATCATAGTTGGATGAAGCTAGTATATTAAATATGGTGTATGAAAAATGAGTTATTGAATTTCTTGAATTTGCAGAAAGAAAACCTCCTAACAATAATGAAATATTTTATTAACCTTGTGTTATATGCGGGAATATCAAATTTTTTGAAAAGAATTAATATTCAATCATCTATGTTATGATGGAATTAGTTAATATTATATAATATGGACATGGCACGGTGAAGTGGATAAAATATAAATAGTGATGTATATGAAGTTAATGTAGATATGGATGATTGACTAGAAGATATGATCTATGATATTGAAGAAGGTTCTTTTAGGAAAGCTCACGTGTATAATACTTGATGTAGTGACAATGATGAGTCATTATATAAAGGGTCCACATATTTTAAACGATTGTCAGTGATGTTAAAAATTTTAATTTGAAGAAAAAAAGTGGGTGGATGGATACAAGTTTCACATAATTACTTGAGTTGTTGAAAGAAATATTGTAACAAGTAGTCGGGTCATAGTTACGAACCCAAGAAGATGGCAATGGATTTTTATTATATCAAAATACAAGCATTTCATAATGATTTCATATTATACAAAAAATAATATGAAAAACTGAATTGATGCCTGAAGTGTGGGGACTCACGCTACAAGGTGAAAGACAGTGGTGCTGATGATGATGATGATGTAAGCAAGAAGTGTCCTCCTGAAAAATGGTTATGGTACCTACCAATAATTCCAATGTTCAAGAGGTTGTTTTCTAATTTAAATGATGCAAAGAATATTAGATGACATACAAATGAAATAAAATATGATGGAAACATTTATCATGTAGTTTATGCTTTGCAATGGAAGAATATTGATTCGTTGTATCTAGATTTTGGTCATGAGCCAAGAAACCTTAGGATTTGACTTGGAATTGATGGAATGAACCTATTTAGTAATTTTAGTACTAATCATACTTAATGAGATGTTCTTCTCATGATTTAACACCTATCCATGTCGTTGTCATAAAGCGCAAATAAATGTTGTGATTTATGATGATTTCGGGGCCAATCCAACCTATAAACAACATAGATGTTTATCTAAATTCATTGATTGAAGATTTAAGAGTTTTGCAGGAGGAAGACGTTGATGTTGATGATGCGTATTCAGGTGAAAATTTTAAGATGTGTGCCATGTTATTTTTCTAAATCAATGACTTTCCTGATTATGGTAATTTTTTTGGATATACCGTCAAAGGACATAAAGCACACCTTATATGTGAATCTAATACATTCTCCCACCAACTTCAGTATGGAAAAAAACTGCTTACCTTGAGCATCGGAAATTTATAAAACCCAATCATCCATATCGTAGATTGCATAAGGCTTTTAATAGAGAGCTGGAGTTTGATATAACCCCTAAGCCCTTAATCTAGAAAGACATTTATAAATAAAACAACACATTAATGTTGCCTTTAGAAAGAACTAAAAAAAGGTCAGTTGAGAAATATATATGGAAAAAGAGGTCGGTGTTCTTTGAACTTCCATATTAGTCTAGCCTTGATGTAAGACGTTATTTTGATGTGATGTGTAGAGAAAAATGTATGTGACAGTTTGATTGGAACAATAATATACATACGAGGAAATATAAAAGATGGTAATAAGTACCGTCTATATATGGTGATGGGTATACAACAAGAGTTTTCCCCTGAAGAATTAGGAAAAAGAACATATTTCCCCCCGGCATGTCACACTCTATTTAGAAAAGGAAAAAAAAATTGCGAGTGTTTGCATGGTACAAAGTTCCCCAAGGATATTCATCAAATGTCAAGAAACTTATATCAACGAAATATCTCAAGTTAATTTTCTTAAAACCACATGATTCTCATGTCTTGATGCAACAACTTCTACCAAATTGTCATACCATAATTTTGTCCTCCCTAATTTTCTTTTTCATTTTTCTCAATTCATTTGCATATTGCGTTTATTGCATTTTTCTCAATTCAAAATAATGGTCAAAGTTTCAAGTTGATAATTTTCTATTTATACCCTCATTGTGTGCATTTAATTCTTTATCATCATTTAGAATTTAAGGTCCAACTGAAAATAAATGGAAATCTTAAATTTTATTTTACATCACATTCATTTCACTTTTGCATCATAAAATACCAAAATTAATTAATTAATAACCATCATCATTTCAATTATAATTACATTCCATCATCATACTATCATCATTTCAATTTGGAAAATTAATATTCAAACTAATATTCCATGACCATGTTCAAATCATATCATCATCATCATGTGAGTCATCAATAACCATGTTTTCATAACACATTACCATTATTTACAAGAAAACTAAAAACAAAATGAGAGTTGAAATTAAAGTTAACAAAGTGGAATCAAAATCCACAACATCATACTCATTTGTAACTTCCATTATTATCATACATACCAAAGGCCATGAGTTGAATGGAATGGAAAACGAACCAAAAATAAACAAATGAGCAACATCATACATTACATAACCATAACAATATTCATTGCATTACACCACACAAACTGTGAAACAGAGTTAAATTTGAATTGAAAATAAATCAAACATTGAAATAAAAAAAAGTTATTTTATTACATAAACATGAATTACACGGTTTGTAGAGCTACTCACAACATACACCATTACATCGCATTCCATTACACATATCTACATCATCACATACATTGAAATTGAAATGAAGATTGAAAGTAATTGAATAAAATAAAACCTTCATTTATTAAAATGAAAAAAGAATTACATAAGTTCAACATTGCCTACATATCATCATTCCATATCACGAGTGAAGCTACAACCTCATTAACATCCCATATGCCATGCTACATACACCAGATACCTACATTCAACCCATGTTTCTTGCATAATAAGAGTCTCACTTTTCTCACCTCAAGTCACACAGCTTACACTTTTATCACAAAGTTTCACCTCACTTAAATTCCCCCCAAATCCTCACTCACACACTCACATCACCAAGTCCCCTCCCCACCCCATTTCTTCCTCACACTTTTCACTCATTCACTCTCATTTCCCCCCCTATATAAATAGACCCTAATTCACTCCTTAAACACATAGGCAATCCCTAAAAACCTATGCAGAAACTCTTTCAAACTCTCCTCCAAATCACCTTACCCAAAGCTTTCACAAAGAGTGGTCAAGCTTCTCATTAGAGCTTTAACAAACTCTGCACTCAGCCTAAAAATCTCGCTTGCAATCAAGATTACAATGTAAGAAAGAGAAGAAGGATTAGCAAGGGAGAAGTAAAAGATCATAAAGCAAGAGGGAGCAAGCATACATGGGTTGTAGTTGTCAGAGTTTTGCCGGAGGTCAACCAGAGCCACCGTAGGGTACCCCTTATTTTGACTTTTGCTTATTTTTCCTTCACGGTTTGGCGCGCAAGATCCCGGGGACTGAAACCCCTATGGTCTTAAGGCCCAATTACTCTTGGTAACCATTTAATTTGACTTTGAATCTTTTAGGGTTCATATTTTTTCTTGCTGATTTTGATGATTGTTGTTGATATTTGTTGTTTTTGATATGGGATTGATGGTGTATGCATGTTTTGAATTTGATTTATGTATGTTTCATGTGAAATTGGAAAATTTGTTCATTATGTGATGGACATGATGAACATGGTTGAAAGAGTGTACGCGAGGTAGAAGAGGAAAGAAAATGAGAAATAAGTTATGATGATCTAATTTCCATTTCATTTATTTTATTTAAATTGTTTATCATCATGTGTCTGATGCAGCGGCAAGTGCATAACAACCGCGAAGTAATGACATGGATATCAAACCATAGGGACCAATGGTCTAAGTATCAAATCCTTATCCTTTCAATGTATATCTAGAGAAACCAAAAGGAGATTGTTTAGTTAATAACTTGAATGATAAAAATAAATTAATTTGAAATAGCAGAAAAATCACTTATGTACCAAATTAGGGCAAACATGACCCACAATTACAGTTCATTTTTCTAAAACAATCATACGATTCTCGTTACACCTTTTGTGAGTCTTTTGCATAAATTATAGAAAATAGATAAAATTGGGTACTTTCTGCTTTCGTCAGCATATTGCCCCTATCATCGACGAATAATCCGTCGGCTTTCGCATCGTCTGGATTATTATTCGATGAGTATTTACTTTTTCTTAGCTATATGTTTTATAAAAATCATCTTTCGGATTTTACATTGTTTGTATTAGGTTGTTTAAAAATCTGTGCTCTGGTATCGACACATATCCTTACAGACTACGGTCCAAAACTAAGAACCACTTACTTTCCTAACGAAGTTCAAATGCATGCACTCAGATTATAAAATAAGTTTAATTAAAATTCTCGCAATCGATAGTAACAGATCATACAATAGGTAATGAAATAATCCACATAACCCCTACTCCCTAGGAAACTACTCACACACGGTGAGGGTGAAAACAACCGTATAGATGTTCATAATCAAACTCATAACAATCAAGTAAAATAGATTAACAATATAGAGAATGAAAAGAAAACATGGATTAAATTATAAACTTGTTCCACAAATTTCTCCCTTGGAGACTTGAGTTACAAAGTGAAAATAAAAATTGAAACTTTATAAACTAGGAGAAAGAAAATAGAAAACTTTGTTGGCCTAAACTCATAATAGGTTATGATTTTTATAGGGGGAAATAAAAGTGTCAAATATCCTTGATGCAATGTAAAAAGAGAAAATTTGATTCATATCAAATCAAGCCTAAGAGCCACAATTAAGAGGAAATCTTCTCATTTATGGAAGCAAAAAACAAAATTAGGGTTTTCTCTCGTCTCCCTGTTGCGGGTTGCTGTAGTAGGTCATTGCCTTTATGGTCAAAAGTCATCAAATGAGGGGGTTGAGGACCACGCTGTTAAGGCTCATAACAACTGCTACGAGTGGGCATAACAACCCAATGACTTGTGCATTGGAGAAATTGTCAAAATTGTTGTTTTCACTCTATTTCTCTTGCTTTTAATCCCTTTTTGCTTTAGTGCTCATTAGACCCTCGAAATCATAATAAAACATAAACCAAAGCATAAAACATGACAAATGAAAGGAAATCAAACAAAATGAGGTAAAATACTAATGGAAAACTACTAGAAAGAACGACGCAAATACCACTTATCAAACTCCCCCAAACTTAGATTGTTTCTTGTCCTCAAGAAATAAAGCTTGCATTCATGAGTCTTCAGATCAAGCGGTCACATCATGATAAAGAATACATAAGCAGAGTCAATGGTACTCATACGTGAGTCTTTGTTCCGATCGGCTAGGCTTAGTTCTCTTGGTAATCATTTATCAATGAAGGTAGTTCAAGATCACTAACTCTGGTAAAACCACAGATCTAAGTCTCCCTTTCGAAAACCTCTCCAACTATGCTTTGGGCTTAATTCTCTTTTTCTATTTTCTTCCTTTTTCTTTCAGATAATCATATTAAGGCATTTTCAATTATTGATTTCCTAACATGCACAAGATCGATCGAGAATCATTTCTAGGCACCTTTTTTTTTCTTATTCGATTAATTTATGCACTTTGGCATTTATTGGTCCACTTTGGGACGACATTTGAGAATCAACCGTCATTAGGCTAAATAATCGGGTGAGGGTTACCCAACTTAGAAGGTCTAGTTGTCTTTATAGCCTTTTCATAATTTTGATGCCCAAATTATTTATTTCTCAACCAATCGTATATACATGCAAGTCTTTAATTATGTCGAACCATCAATATGAACTAATCAAGAAGTACTTCTCAGAGTCGAGTACTATGACACAAATCTACACGTTGGACTTGCGTCCTTACTTCTGGGGGACCTAAGGTGTTCGGGTCATACCTAAGTTTTCAAACTTTCCCAATGCCCCTAATCCGAGCCTTTATTCCCTCAAAGTATATATAATTTCTCACCTTCCCCACAACCGAAGCATGTCATTAAATTTTTTTTACCGTCTTAGTTTGGGAAAAACTACGAAAATGCGGTCTTATTAAAACAAACAAATATGAACATAAAAGTGCAAGAAATAAAAGTGCAAGAAAATTAAAGGAAAATGCAAGAAAAAAAATAAGACCCCACCCCCGAAACTTGAACTAAACATTATCCTCAATATTTTGGCACAAGCAAGAGGGAGTAAACTCACAAGAACCTCACTCGGGAGGTGGGAATTGCAACATGAGTTTTTGCATCATTTTTTGGACATCATCCAGGAATACTCTTCGTCTTGTTTTCTTCTTCTTCATGAGCTTTTTATTAACTAAAAGGAATATAAAATAACAAGAAAATAATTTAGTGCAAAAAATGTGGGTTGCCTCCCATGTAGCGCTTTGTTTTAGCTCGACAGTCGATGAGTGCCAGCACTCATGGTTGCTATTTCAAAAATGATTCCTCAATGTCACTCTCAGTAGTATTATGTGTCCATTCCCACTTATCAAACCATCTCTCGTATTCACTACTCTTCTTTTTATTCTTCTTTTGGGGTGGTTGATACTTCTGAACCTGTGGGTAGTTTTGGTTTTATCCTAAGTATCAAATTTTTGGGTTTGGATTTAATCCTTTCATACCCCACCTCAAAGGTAAACATTCCTCTCTTAACATCAATAATTTCCCACTTTCATGGTCCTCTAGTATTCTCTTTTTATACATGACCTTGGTTAATGATACACCGGTAAGGATCTTTTCCATTATTTCCGCATACCTTTTAGATTGAGTATCTACCCTAGATTCCGCAAATCTTTGCAAGAATGGAATCAGTGGCTTTTAGGGATGAGGAGCAACATAAGGTTCTTTCCTCTCGACCTCTTCTATGAATTCCTTTTCGGGTGGTGTCGGTGGATTATCCTCAATCTCTACCTTTCTCTCACTAGAGCTCTCCTCAATCTTTTTATCATTTTCCCAAGGAATTACAATTTTTTTCCACTTATGGTTGTTACAATAGGTCCCTTGGGTTTTGGTCGGGTTTCCCCAAAAATGAACTGAACAGGACGGAGGAAGCAGCTTGTTGTTGAGATATTTGGGAGATATGAGTCTCTAACATTTTGGAATGGGTGATAACATTGTCAACCTTAGTGTTAAACTGCTTAAGTTCATCATTAGTGAGGAGGTTTTTATTTCTCAACTCTTCATTAATGAGAGTTTTTGTTGCCACAAAACTCTCCATCATAGATTCCAGGTAAGAGTGAGTTTGTGTCTCAATAAAATCCTCCATTAACATTTCAAGATTGGATTGTTAGGAATTTGGTGGTTCCTCGAAATATTGGGATTTGTTATGGTAGAAACAATTTGGGTGATCAGTCCTTCCTGAATTATAGGTATTGGGATAAAAGTCTTCATGGTAATTGAACATATTTTGTATAGACCCCACGCATACCAAAAAAAAAGAAAAGAAAAACATGTTCTAATCTCTATGATAATTAGAACGGGTTCCTCACATACAAGGGCAACGAGATAACTACAACAAACAAGCACAATAAAATAAACAAAAAAATAAGCTCCAGTCTATACGACGATCAAATAGAAATTCAATATAAAACGCAATTGGTCCCCGACAACGACGCCAAAAACTTGATGCAATCACAAGTGCATGACTGTCGCAAACTAATAAATAGATATCGAACCACAGGGACGAATCGTCTAAGTACGAAATCTTTATCTAATCGTTGTATATCTAGATAAATCAAAAGGAGATTTTTTAGTAAACAATTTGAATGATAAAAACCAATTAAGTGCGAGTCTTTTGCATAAATTATAGAAAACATATAAAATTTGGCACTACATGCTTTCATCAGCGCATTGCCCCTATCACAAACGAGTAATCCGTCAACTTTTGCATCGTCCCAATTATTATTCGATGACTTATTACTTTTTCCTAGCTATATGTTTTATCAAATTCATCCGTCGAATTTCGCATCGTCCGAATGAGGTTGTTTAAAAACTTGCGCTCTAGTATAGATACTTGAGAACCACTTACTTTCATAACGAAGTTGGAATGCAAGCACTCATGTTATAAAATAAGTTTAATTAAAATTCTCGCAATCGATAGTAACAAATCATATGATAGTTCATCAAATAATCCCAATAACCCATAGTCCATAGGAAACTACTCACTCAAGGTGAAGGTGAAAACAACCACAAAGATGTTTATCACCAAACTCATAGAAATCAAGTAAAACAGATAAAAAATATAGAAAATGAAAATAAAACAGGGATTGAATTAAAAACTTCTTCCTGAAATTTCTCCCTTGAAGACTTGAGTTACAAAGACAAAATAAAAATTGAAACTTTAGAAACTAGGAGAAATAAAATAGAAAACTTCGTTGTCCTAAACTCATAATAGGCTATGAGTTTTATCGGGGAGAAAAGTGTGAAATATACTTGGTTCTATGTAAAAAGATTAGATTTGATTCATATCCAATCAAGCCTAAGAGCCACAATTAAGAGGAAATCTTCTCATTTGTGGAAGCAAAAACCAAAATTGGGGTTTTCTCTCGCCTCCCTGCCATAGCTCGTAGCAGTTACAACGGATGGGCGTAGTAAGTCACTGCCTTTGTGCTCCAAAAGTCATCAAATTAAGAGGTTTAGGGCCATGTTTCTACACCCGTAGCAGCCCACTGACTTGTGCATTGGAGAAACTGCCAAAATGGCAGTTTTCGCTCCGTTTCTCTTGCCTTTGACCCCTCTTTGCTTGGATTCTCATTAGACTATGGAAATCATGAACCAAAGCATAAAACCTGAAAAATGAAAGGAAATCGAACAAAATATAGTAAAATACTAATGGAAAATTACTATAAAGAACATCGCAAACACAACTTATCAGTGTCCCATTGGGTGCTACATTGCTTATTCTTAGGGACTTAACGCACATCAGGGGGTATGTTGTACCGGGACCCCCATGTTAACAACCATACACCACACCCTTGGATGTTAATCAAACGTGTTAGACTGCATCCATCATGCAATGAGGGTGTTATCATCAGGGTCGTTTGATGTACACCAGACGGTTAAGCGAGTTTGGTCTTATTTGTTTTTTTATTTCTATTTTCTTTTTCTGATTTTTGATTGTTAGTTTTTTGTTTGATATATGTTTAGTTGGGCTCTGGGCTAGGCCCAGACGCCCCCACTAACCACCCACTCGGTTGGATATTTGCACTCTTTCGTTTAGTTTTTTCATTTCTTTTTTTATATTATTTATTAATTTTATTATGTTAATAAAAGAAATCAATTAATTTTTTGGTCATTTTTTATTAGTTATTAAAAAAATCTAAAATAAAAAACTATTTTCTTTAATAAAACCATTAAAATCAATATTTCAAAATCATAAATGCTTGATAAATATCAAGTAATTTAAAAAAAATATTTCATCATTCTTTCACTCAATTCGAAAACCACCTCACCATTAAATGATAACCTTTTAAAATCAATTTCAAACCAATGTGAATAAAAAAATTTGATTTATATCAAATCCTTTTCAAACTAAATCAAAACGCTTCGAAAATCTTTTCTCAATAAAACCTGTTGAAAAAGAAGTGAGGGTGCAGTTCCTTCTGCTCCTCAAGTAAGTGAGTGGTTGACGTACACCATATTACTCGAACATTCGTCTTCCGAATAAAATACTTTAATCAAACTAGTTGAAAAAAGGAATCAGGAATGCACATCCTTCCGCTCCTCGAATAAGTGAGTGGTTGGCGTACTCCATATTGCTTTTGCCAATAATTTTCAAAAATATTAAACTTGGACGAAAAGGGAATGGTAGATGAACCCCTTTCTTCTCCTCGAATAAACGAATGGTTGGCGTACACTTCACTAATCGAGTATTAATCGTCTGCCTAAAAACAAACTCAATCAATCAAGCTATGTTTTCTCACCCCCGCGTGATCGAAAACCTCTTCACAGATGAACAATGTTTTGTATGTTCTATCGTGATGCAAACAAATACTTAAGTCTCCCCCGCACAAGCATAAAAGCAACATTTAACCACTAGAATGTGACCTATACATTTGTTCCCAAAAATCAACCAACAAATATGTTGTTTTCTACTAAGAACTACGTAGCTTTGAGTTTCCCATCACACCTGGGGATACATAGGAGCGAGATTCAACATCTCGTTAATCTCTATAACAAAAGACTCAAAAACACATATGTCTTTCCCATAGCTATATAGCTTTGATTTTCTTATCATACTTGAGGATACGTAGGAGTTGGACTCACAATCTCGTCAAGCACCCTAATAAAAACTTATTTTTTAATCCTTTTCTTTTTCCTTTCAAAATTTTAATAACTATAAGAAAACAAATAAACGAAAGCTAACATTATATTCATAAATCTAATTAAATGTTTCCCGTTGAGTACGATGAATAAGGGGTGCTAATATCCTCCTCTCACATATTCGACTCCTAAACCTGAATTTGGCTGCGACGACCATTTTCTTTTTCATTAGGGGTTTTATCGATATTTTCCCTTTCCTTTTGGAATAAATAAAGTTTGGTGGAAACTCTATTATCATCACACTTTATTTATTCCTAAATTTTGGTAGAGAGTCAATCCTAGTTTAGTTAACTTTACGATTAATGTTAGCATTGTTTATTCATTTCCTTCTCTTCTTTTATCTCTTGTGCTATTATTATTATATGTTGTATACTGTGGATTGGATTCTTTGGTTATTGTCACTTTATGAGGAAGGCTCTATACCCGACCTTTGAGAAAAACCTTAGAATAAATGATTGTGTAGTATTGAACTAAGGGGTCTGCACCTCGATGGAACAATACGAAGACTTCGTCTATAGTAAATCTATTCATAATTTTCATCATGGTGTGGCTATAACATTATTATGTTGAAATTTTGAATAAGGTCCATGACTTTAGGGACCTCACATTCAACATAAATAAGAACCTGTTATTAGGGTCGGAGGTTGTGTAGTATTAGATCGAGGGGTATATACCACGATGGAACAATACGAAGACTCCACCTAGAGTAGATCTATTCGGTATTTTCATCATGATATGTCCAACCCATTATTATGTTGAAAATTCGAATAAGGTCCATGACTCTAGGAACCTTATCTAGATCTAAAACCCCATTTTCAGGATTGGAGATTACGTAGTATTGACCTAGGGGTTATACACCTTACTATGGCAATGCGAAGACTCCACTTAAAGTAGATATATTTAGAATTTTCATCATGGTGTAGCTTGTAACACCCTAAACCCCGTATATAATTTTAATGCATAATTTAGTAAAAATCACAACCACATAAGGTGTCACTCACATCATACATATCTTGCTCTATAAAACGGGTTACAAAATATCACATAAGACCTGTCATCGTGTGTTCCCCTTCACTTAGAGTATCATCATAGCGGAATCATTATCAATCAATTTAAACATAATAAATTCAACTCAGTATGTTAAGTTCCATAACTTTAACTTTCATAATGCAATAACAAGAGTCGTATTGTTCAACTCATCGCAATGTTTAAATCTCATCAAACATAAATAATAATTCAACAAAACAATAGAATTAAAGCAAGCGTTCCAAGCCCGATGTTACATTGATTAGATCAAGACCCTACTAAAGGAAATAATAAACTATAAGAAGCCACTCTAAGAGCTACCTTCCACTTACTGCGACAAAGCTACTCCTTAGTATCTGCACGATGCCTATGTAAAGGTAACATTCAAACAAAATGGGTGAGAATTCATTTCAATAATAAACCATATAAAACAATGAAGAATTGAGTACCACATATACATAATCATGCATAATAACATATCATATTCTCACACCCAATCATCATCAACACCATACATGACAACATCTCAATTATCATCAACATCATACGCAACAACATCTCAATTATCATTAACATCATATGCAATAACGTATCGATTCTCATCAACATCATATGCAACAACAATCGATGCAAATGCAACACTTGTGCAATATACTCAACATCGACTCGACATGCATGTGGTACCAAATATGAACACTCAGGTTCATTTCGCTCCCCAATTCCCACCATAGGATCAGATTCCCTCTTGAAACCGGAGCACACCAAATCACTACCATCACCATAGATAACGCTTCACTAATCCCCCATAATAGGAATTAGCTACTCGCACCATATCCATCACCATGGAATCAAGGCTCACCAAAAGTCATTACCATCATCATAGGTAAAACTTCACTAATCCCCCATAATAGGAATTAGCTACTCGCACCCGATCCATTACCATGGGATCGAGGCTCACCAAAACTGGACCGAAGCCCACACACCATGATGCATGAATCTAAAAAAACATGCATTAACACAACAAGGTTCACCAAAAGGATCCACACACATCTCATCATTTATGCATCACATCATTCAGCATGCAACAATCAACTCGTGTTACCATATCACACCATTATCACACCACAATATTACAACAATCCAACAATCCATCAACCAAACATATAAACCAATACATTTATCAACATAATAGGCATGTGAATAATATTAAAACATCTCACCAATCACTACCATGTTATATATCTAAGTGTTATCTTTCTAAAGTGTCAAATGACATCAAAATCTGACTTACAAAATGAAAGTTATGACCAAAATCATCAGGATATGTCAATAATTCATTAACCGAACATATGAACAAAAACTTTAGCAACACAGTGGGAATAGGAACAATAATCCAACAATTAACCTATCACTATCATGTATAAATCTTAGTGTTAGCTTTCTGATGCTTCAAATGACACGTCATTTGGGTATGCATATCAAAAGTTATGGCCAAAATCGTCGAACAATGCAAAACAATAATCTAGCAGTTATGTGCCGACACATGCCTCGTACATGTCAGCTCATGACCTTTTTAGGTCGGCACATGACTTTTCAGGTTGGAACATGAACTTTTCAGGTTTGCACATGACCTTTTCAGGTTGGCACATGGACTTTTCAGGTCTGCAAATACTGCGAAATTTTCCCAAAAATTAGTTTTTAAACCATTCAAACACTCCCTCTTGCGCTAAAAACTTATGCTACTAAAATTTATTAAATAAATCCAATTTTTAATGGCTAAAGCTTCCTAGTTCATCATCTACTCCATAGTTTTCATGAATCAATATCATATTACAACACATCATCATACTCTTCTTCTCTAAATCACCAATAACACAATCAAGGGGAAAACCTTCAAACATCAATCAATGACATAACATTATCAACAACATCAATGCAAAATGTATGCATACATAGGTTACATGAATTTCACACCAATTTTATCATACAATCAACAATTATAACAAAAACATCATAATTGAGATTTAAAACACTCAATCCTAAGGAGGTTAAGGGTTCCTCCATTCTACCCTTCCATCACACCCCTTATTATTGAAACAATTTCCCACCCTTACCTCAATCCTTAGCATAAATTCTAGTTTTGATGTGTTCTTCCTTCCTAAAGCTCTTTAGTGAAGTCCTTCCTATGCCCTAGCTTTTACCTCCCTCTCTTCTCACCAAATTCTGAAGTTTTTCTACGTAAAAACTCTTCAACTCCTTACTAACCTTTTTTATAATTAACCTAATCTCCCTAAATTATATATTTTCACCATTTCCCTCACTTAACCTCTTATGCCATTCTTGGTTCTAATTTTATTTTAATAAAAATAATACTAACAATATCGTCCTTTAATTTTTTTTATTTCATTCAAATATAACACTAAAACATTATTTTAATCCATTAAATAGTTCTAAATGAATCTACCAACTTCTAATTACCCTTCACACTCTCTACCTAAGGGTCACCCACCCTGTCATACCCCGATTTTGGTCCTGAATTTTTTCCATTTTTTCATTTTTGTTTGGCACTTGGCCTAAGGTTCATTTGCATACATTCATTCCCAAATCCATATTTTTGTTACACATTGGTCATTGTCTATGCCTTTTTGATCATGGTGCTTTTGATTATAAAATGGATGTTAATATCTTATTTTTTTTTTTATTATTTTTTATTATTTTTCAATTTGATTTTAATTTCGAATTAAGTTTAATTCCAATTGTCAATTTAATCTTAATTGTTTATTTTACTAATGATTCAAACTCTAATCGATTTTAATTTCCAAATGAATGTTAGAGTTGATATCCAAGTAATTTTAAATGAATTATAGATTAATTTGTTTTTAATTTGGTTTTTGCTGGTTTGTTATTATTAATTAAATTGATATTCAAACTAATAATGGATTATTCCTAAAAATCCACATCCATTTTTATAATCAAATATCCAATATTCCAACTCCATTTTTAAATCCAAAATCCAAATCCATTTTAAAATCAAAATTCACCAACAACAAAATCCTCTTCCTAAAACCCTATACCCTATACAATACACCATTCTACATTTTTCATTGTAGAACAAAATTCCAATACAGCAGCTTTTTTCGAGGTACCCCCACAAGAAAATGGCCGTCCACCAACAACACTTACTTTTATTAGAGAAAAGTTCTTAGTAAACCAGGAGTCATGGTTTTCTAATATAACTGCTTTAGCAAATTCAACATTTGCAACACTTCAAACGACTTCAAGATTTTCTTCACCAAAATCACCTGTAAAGAGCACCAAATCTGGCTGCACTGGAGGAATTGAAGCGCTTTGGAATCGTGTTCAAAGTTCCAGCAATCAAGCCTCGCCAATTCGCTACCAATTCCTTTTCTCACGCTTCAACAATACTCTTCGCAATCCCACTTCGTCTTCTTCTCTGTTCAATTTCAAAGCAAAACGTGTCAAAACCTCAAAACCCCAATCTGAACCGGAATATTTTGAAGATAAACGCAACTTGGAGGACTTGTAGGTTGAAACATTCCCAGTTGGAACTGAGTGGGATCAATTGGATTCCTTGTATGATATTAAATGGAATTTCTCTAATTTAGAAAATGCATTTGAATAGGGTGGCTTGTTGTCTGGGAAGAAGGTTTACCTCTTTGGTTGCACTGAGCCTCAATTGGTTATGCACAAACAAGAAAACAAAGTTATCTGCATTCCGGTTGTTGTAGCTGTTGTCTCACCTTTTCCACCATCTGATAAAATTGGGATTAGCTCCATTCAGAGAGAGGCTGAAGAGATAATTCCCATGAAACAAATGAAAATGGAATGGGTTCCGTACATTCCCCTGGAGGACCGAGATAGCCAAGTGGAAAGCCACTGTTTTATTGATGCAGCCTTTGTTCCTGCAAAATTTCAGCATCACAACAGTCCATTAATCCAAGATTAGCAGTCAATTCCGGTCGAAACCAGGAAAACACCAATGCGTCATCATCATCAAATATTCGGTGCATATCGGAAAGGAAAAACAGAAGATGAATATGGCAGTCAAGTGAAAAAACCAGAGGTTGTAAATGCAATTAGAAAATCATGCTGTGAACAATCCAACTTCCTGAAGAACCACTTATCTCAAGCCTTCACAAACAGCACCTAAGGATGTTGAAGTAGTTCCGGTATCATCAACTTTACCTCCAGAGCCACCTGTGTCTGTCGCTGTTGAATCCCAGCCACCGATACTTCCATTGCCTGTGACTTCACGGCCAACTCACAGGGATTTACAGGTGAAATCTTCCCCACCTGTCCAGCCTACTGCACCAACAAATGCCCGACCTGTTATGCCATTCCATTTGCCTGGCCAAAGAACCGTCAAACTCGCAAGAGAAAATTAGAGAAAATTTTGGAGCATGTTTTAGAGAAAAAAACAGAAATTGAAGTTACCCTGCAATTGCCGAATCTTGTCAACAGCGGTTCAGTGAACTTCTCTTCTGTTTGAATCTTCCTGCGGAAGTTCAGTCCAATCCCCTCCTTTCAACTTAGACATGCTGCAGCCTCAAGGAAGCTACGGATTTTCAAGGTTTTTTGAATCCATTGGAGTCTTACATGAATCCGCGACAACAACCGCTACAGCATCAACACTGCTGATTGCCGATACCCTGCAAATTCACACAGGAAGATTAAAGTACTTGAAAGTTTAATCAATGATGAATTGTTGCAAACTGATATATTAGAAGATGGTGAAATTGAGGACAAACATGTACCTGTAATTGGAGAATTGAGTGAGCAACATAATGGTGTAGGCAAGGAGTCTGAAGTAGACCACAACGAAAACAGAGAAAGTTTTCTTACTTCTGAAGTTTCTAATGGATATCAGGCTGATGCTTCAGCTGTAGCATTAAAGGACATGAGTAATAAATTTTCCTGCGATCCTTGTACCTATAGCTTCACTCCTTCTCCTGGATTTCAAGTTAATTAAGCCAAATGGAATCACTCAAATTACCGTAAGTGAATGTCGGCATTGTCATTACAGCAAACATAACCATAACCTGCAAAGAGCACACCAAACCATAACAGTCAATTTAGAACCTTCTGGTTACAACTTGACGGCATTGATATTTTCAATAAAAGGAAAGCTTGAAGATTGTTTCCTTCATCTCACAGTTATGATGTTTCCCATGTGATCCAAACCAGCTATCGGTTGATCGATACATCTGAAGTTGATTTTGAAGACAAAATCCAAATTATGCTGCTGACAAGATGGAGACCAAGAAAATATTAGCCCATTCTGTGGAGGCAGAGATAAACAAATTTCAGAAAGAACAAAGGGAAGAAAAGAAAAATAACTGAATGCAACAACATATGCACAAGCTACCCAAAACCGAGTACAAAACCGAAACTGATGTGCATTTTTTCACTGCAGTAAAAAAGAACAAATTAATGAGTAAAAGATGCAAAAATCCAGAAATTTCCCAATTTGGGATTAAGACAAAAGCGATTAGAAAAAGCTAAGTTCAGAATACCTTTTCAAATTGCAGCATCAAACAGGACCAATCCAATACTGAACACAAAAAAGTGTTTTGGCAGAAACCTCTTTTGATCCCCAGGTACCAAATCAAAACCCTATCTGCAGAAGATAAATAGGCAGAAGAAATCAGTAAGAGGGGCGATTCGAAAATGAAGTGGAGGCGGAAAGGAATTGGAAAAAACCCTAAAGCTTGGAGGCGGAAAAGCAGAAAACTCGAATCTTAAAATCAAAAAACAAACCTGGATTAGAGAGGCGAAGAAGGAGGATTAAAGCATCGTGGGAGCTATCTTCACCGCTGAAGGTGAGATTTTTCACTCGACCCTCTTTTGAACCATAGGTTCGTTAACATCGTGAGCGATTCTGAGGAAGACGTGAGGTTTGGGAGCTTTTGAGATAGGGGGTTTCGATGAGAGATGAGGGATTGAGGTTAGGTTTGAGAGCGATAGGGAGAGCGATTGAGAGGGAGGTTTGTGAGTGAGATTGGGAGAAGAGAGGGCGAGAAAGCTAGCTGAGGACGATGACTCTTTGAGTCTGTGTTTACTTTTGTTTTTTTTTCATTTTCTTTTTTTTGTTCCCTTTTATTTATCCCTTTTTTTTGATAGAACAATTTTGAAACCATTACTTTTTCTACGTTTAAACTTCCTAGATTTTTCATTTAATAATGTTTTCATTTACTAGTGTATTAGTATAGTATTTTACTATTCCCAACTCACCAGCCTCTTAAACCCAACAGCCAAGCGGCTGGGTTTAATTAGGGTAGTCCAACAGTTTTTCTTCTTTATTAATTTAGTTTTTTTATTTTTAATTCTTTTTTTATCTATCTTAGTTTATATATTTAAGCTAGCATTAAGATAGCAATTAGTTGGTAAATGGCCTAGTGGAAAGGAGTGGTTTCTAGGTCTTTAGTGTAGTGGGTTCGATACCCCTATGTGTAGTTTTTCTTCTTTTAACATTTTCTTTTATGTTTATGCTTTATTACTCATAGTTTTTTTATTATTGTTTAATAGCATAGATTTGTTTTATTAAATCCATCATGCATGCAAAACCATTTTAAAACTATAAAAATCATTTCTTTTCTCGATTCAATATCGAGCCCATTTTCACACCCTCGTAAGTCGATTGCTTTTTAAGCATCGCCATCAACCTCACATAGCTTACTCTTGGGCTTTCTTACAATGAGCCGGTTCCCTTGCACTTACACTCATACTTTGCATTATTTGTTTGTTTGGGCCCGATTTAATTATTTCATGATCTTGAATCCCCATTTGACAAAATGTACCCCACTCCCCCAATATGTATATAAATTTTGTATTGTTTTATTTCTTTGTTTTAGATACTAATACAAGAGTAAAATCAACAATTTCAAAAAAAATACAAGAATATGACTCGATCCAACGTCGAGTATTTTCTCAATAAACAAACCAATTCATTTCTCCTTCCTATTCTATTCCATTTCTTTCAAACTCTCATCAAATGCTTGATCCAACGTCAAGCCCTTTTTTCTAATCAAAACTCAAAAAATATTAATCCCTATCTAAACATTTTTCAATAAAGGTGGAAGTGAAACGTGGTGTATACCACGCACTCCTGAGACTAGGATTCGAGATGTATATCTCGCCAATCCTAGCTCTCGCCATCATCCAAATTTATCCATTTTGTTTTCTCTCAAACACTCATTCAAATTTCTCTTAAACGTCCATCAATACTTGATCTAGTGTCAAGTCATTTTTCACAACAAAAACTCAAAATACCTAATTCTTATTTAACACTTTCTCAATAAAGGTGGAAATGGAACATGGTGTATACCATGCACTCCTGAGGTTAAGATTCGAGACGTATGCCTTGCCAATCTTAACTCTCGCCATCGCCTAAAATTGTCAATGCGGTTTCTTCAAACCCTTTCCCAGTCAAATTCTAAAATACTTAATTCCTATCTTAAACACTTTCAATAAAGATGGAAATGGAACATGGTGTATACCATGCACTCCTGAGGCTAGGATTCGAGATGTATATCTCGCTCATCCAAGTTCTCGCCATCACTCAAAATACATCAAACCAATCAAACTCATTCTCGCCGCCGTGCGATTAATCAAAAACCTTTTTCATAAATGAAAGATATATTGTCTTAAGTGATACAAAATAATGTTTCGGCCACGATTGTTGAGTAGAGATAAATGACGTTTTTCCGAATGTAGATCTATAAATCCGTTCGATGTGTGGTATGCGTCCACTCCTCATCTGTTTTGGGTAAAACAATGTTTTCGTCGATTAATACAGTATGACTTTCGCTAAAATCGACCAACAAACAAACATTTTCTACCCAGAACTACGTAAGCCTTGATTTCTCTTTTGAGATACGTAGGAGCAGGATTTTTAAATCTTGTCAGGCCCACTAATAAAAAACTTAGGTTTAGTCCTTCGTTAAAAAAATCCAAAAACATTTTCCCTTTCTTATTCTTTCTTTCCCACATAATAATTTGAAAAGCCTAACATTTCAAACTAACACTAACACACACAACTGACCTAATGGTTCCCGTTGAGTACAACGGACGTGAGGGGTGCTAATACCTTCCCCTTGCGTGATCGACTCCCGAACCCTGATTTGGTTGCGACGACCATAATCATTGTCGTTTTGTTTCTTGGGTTTTATCGATATTTCCCCTTTCCTTTTTAGGAATAAATAAAGTTCGGTGGCGACTCTGTTCAGTCCATCATTGCGAGCGTGCGATCACGCTTCGCTTTGAAGTCGTATCCCCATTTTTTTCGAGGTGCGACATATGGCGACTCTGCTGGGGAGATGGCAAATCCCTAAGTGAGTCAAGCCTAGTTAGGACGTCTGTGTGCCTTTGTTTGTTTAATTATGTGGCTTTTCCATTATTTATTGCTTTTTAATATCTTTATTGTTATATTGATATTTGTTGTATATTTGTTCCACCATGTTGGGTACTTGGATCTTGATTGCAAACCATGTGGGAAAGACTCTACACCCGAGTCTAGAGTGAAAAAAAAAACATAAGATAGGACGATGGTTGAGTAGTACGGACTCCCGAGGTGGATACTTCGTAAGAGTCGGTACGAGAACCTCACTTAGAGTAGATTCTTTTGCAAATATTGTCGCCCGAGGTGTATACCTCGTAAGCTTCGATGTTTCAAAGGGGTCCATGACTCTAAGAACCTTTTAGAACATTGAAACTCTGGCCAACTAGAAATGATGGTTGCGTAGTATGGATTCCCGAGGTGGATACCTCGTAAGGATCGATACGAGAACCTCGCTCAGAATAGATTCTCCAGATGGAGTTGATGACCGGAAAGTATTTTCCGTAAGCGTCAAACAGTCTTTTGAATCCATGACTCTGAGTATCCTGTCTAGAACCCAGTCGATGGTTGCGTAGTACGGACTCCCCAGGTGAATACTTCGTAAGGGTCGGTACGAGAACCTCACCCAGAATAGATTCCCTTGATGGAGTTGACGACCGAAAAGTATTTCCCGTAAGCGTCAAACATTCTTCTGAATCAATGACTCTGGGGATCCTTTGTAACGAAGCCCTAGATCATACCCGGTGAGAACCCCGTTTTGGAAAAGCAATCAAATTTATCAGTACCTCAGACTTTTGAACCCGTGTAAAAAAAACACAAATGTGCATGGCATGCATTGCATCCATTCATATACCATTGCATATGCATTTGTCATCATGCATTTCATATCATTTCTCGAAAATACCAAAAAAAAACTCATCTCTCCTTTGTCCATGAAGCAAAGTGATTCTCAACACGCGTTAGAACAAAGAACCATGTCTCAGGGGATGATGGACGAGCTAAGGAAAAGCCAAGAAGCGCTGAAGGAGGAACTTAATCTTTTGAAGAGTCAAATGAGATGGGTCTTGGAAACCCTACAAGTCTTGTTGAGAAAAGAGGGTCACCCAATATACACTGCTGCAACAAAGAGAGCTACTACCCCGCATCCATCCGGTGTTACCTCAAGTCAAGGGAAGTTCTATGTGGCAACTCCTCATTTACCAGTATATGGACCTCCCTCAAGACGTCATCATCAACATCCTCTGGCTATTGCTCCTCAAAGTCACCAAAGCCAGGTTTAGAAAAAAAATCAGAATCAGAACAAGAGGAACAAGGATCACAATGACTCGATTCCGGTGCCATATAGCAAGCTCTACCCGCAACTGATCCAAAATGCTTTGGTGACCCCTCGAGCTCTCGCACCTGTGTCACCATACCTGCCATGGTACAATCCAAATGCAACATGTGAATTCCATAAAGGAGCATTGGGACATGACCTGGATTCTTGCTTAGCGTTGAAAGCCTTGGTGCGAGGGTTGATTAACAAAAAGAGCTTAATCTTTGAAGAAGATCATCCGAAGGTCAAGTGCGAATACCATACTGGGACAATGGGGCACCCCATCGAGGAATGCAAGAGTTTTAAGCTCAAACTGCGAGGACTGATTGACATAGGGTCACTAACACTCAAGGAGGAAGGCTCAGGTACATATACCTTGATTTCTGAGCCAGGTAATGAGAAAGGGAAAGGACCCTTGAAACCCCTCAAGTTTTTGTACCACAAGGAAGATGTCAGGGATGTGGCTAATGAGCTATCATTGTTTTCTGGTAAGAGCATTGAGATACCGCCTTGGATTTCCAATGTCACGACCCATACCAATGAAAGAAAAGGAGAAGTGAGTAGTGGATCCAGGAGGGTTGCGTTCAATGATGAGATTGAAGGAAAAGAATTTGAGGATCATCATCATGTCAAAAAGCTGGTTAATCCCAATCTTCAAGTTTGAAGAAATCAATTCCCTAAAGCTGGCAATCATTTGGCTGTTTCAACACTTCTTTTGTAGTTTCTTTACATGTTGGTTGTTATTTGCTTTTAAGCATTGTTGTTTTATTTGAATTGGTAAGATTAATGAAATGTTTATGCATCTTTTGAATTAATCCATTCGTATTCACTCGTTTTTCATTTATGTTAAAAAACAAAAACAAAATACTCCTCTCATTCACTTTTGTTTATCAAACTGTTGTGTTAACAAAGATTGGAAGGAGGATGATGAAAACGAAACACCTGAAATTGTTGTGGTATGCTTTTGAGTAAACCTTGTCGATGATGTAAGGCATTGTTTCAAATCCCCAAACACTGGAGTGATAAGGATGTTAATCCCTAGACAACCACTTTGAGCCTAGAAGTTGGTGTTTATTTCGGATCTAAAACCCTTAATCTTAACCTGGGGCAGGGTAGTTGTGTTCAGATAGTTTGATCATGCATCCGATCTTTCAAAAAAAACCGTCCATATGAACACCCTCCAATTAGGTTCAACCACATGTTATCCTTCGCGCACATGTTGAAGTGTCGAAGAAGTTGAGAAAAGCTAAAATTAGTGTTGGTTGATCGTCATCCACCAATAATGTGGCAGTCAACACCTTTAAAAAAATAGAAAAAAGCCCACTAGGTCAAATACCACAAGATGACTTAGGCAAAAGTTGGGGCATCCCGATGGACCAAAAGCTTCAAAGAAGCGGTCCAGGCAAAATTAGGGATAAAATAAATCAATCAAAAGAGGTCATTAAATCCTCGACAAAAACAAAATAAGGTGACTGCCATTCCAGAAAATTCGTCTTGAATCCTCATCACACCTTCGAACCCTCTTGGAAGTCGAGTGCGTGTATTGAATTAACTGAACGTAGGAACTGGAGATCATCAAGAAGAAGGGGTGGGTAAAAACAAATTTTGAGCCTTATATCCTTTTGTTTCAAGAAACCGCGAACCAGACCACGTTACAACCCTTAAAAGACCTAATTGAGGCAGGGTTTATTTTGAAAGCATACTATAACAAGGTTGTGTTAACTTGACTCCAAACGATTTTTGTTAATCATTTGATAGCACCAACTTGTATACTGTGAATGACTTGATCACCATTGTGTTCTTATCAACGACTCGTTCACTGTATTTCACCCATTCATATCAATAAACTTTGAGTTCAAATTTTTGCATAAGCATTGCATTAAGATTACCATTTTTAAATGCACAATCTTATTTGCGAGTCAACACTTAGCATCAAAGAAATGCCAAATATAGTGGAAAAATTGATAAAGTGAAAGAAGTCTAGTCAGGGGCAAATCACAAAACCTCAAAGGAAAAGGGTACCTTACAAAGGATTGGGGAAATTCCCAAAACCCAAGGATCTTGCTAAAGTCTTAAACCTCAAAGTCTCCAATTTAGCTTGTAACATAAAAAACCTGGGGGGAGGTCCAAGGAATTCCTAGAGAGTATTTGGAAAACAAGGCTTAAGGTTTTATCGATACCCAAAAGTGGGAAGCCTATGACACCATCATGGCTTTTCTCATCTTTGGGTTAATTATTTTTTCCCAATGTATAAGATCTTGTTGATAGGGCGACCATCAGTTTACTTTGGGATATCAAAGTGTCATACCCTAAATTTTATCCTAGGTTTTTCACCCGCATTCGCGTAGCATAACCAATCCATTTTTTCATGCATTTCATCAATTCAAAGCATTTATTAGAGTTTAGATGAAAAGTCAGGAGTTTAACATTTTATCCGATCTTGATGACATTCGTTCAGTCATCTGTTGATTAAGAAGTCAAAATACTTGATTTCTCAATCTCACTACATCATTTATTTCCATTTGCACCGTGTTTCAGAGGTTCAGAAGGTGACAATCAAGAGTATTGGTGTCATCTAAATCTTTGTAGATTTTTAATTATGCTTGAGAATCAGAAATAAATGGTCCGACAGTGATTCATTTGCATCTGATTGTCTATCCGCGATTATGCAGTTAGTATAGTGCATCCCTAAGACCATTGCATTTTATACTCATTGTAACATGCATTTTATTCTGTGTAGCACTTAAAATATCACTCAGAATAAACTTTCGAATCTACAGACAGACCAGACAAATCGTTTCTCATCTATACGTAAAATTAGTGAGCAAAAAATTTCAAAATTGTGCTTGCAGACGTCGGTTTTATTAATCTATGGTTCGCGTAGTTTAACCTGACGTGTTTGTTTTATTTTTTCGACTATTTTTTCGGTCGCATTCTGACCAGCCTAAACATTTTAAACCAGACATTTTTATTTTAAAATCTGATCAAAACATGTATTTTTCCGAAAAGTTTAATTCATGATGATCATTTTAGTGCGCTAAAATTAATTTTTCGGAAACTTTTATGTCCGATCTTTATTCATTTTTATTCAATTTTTTTTTGCCAAATTAGTTAATGGTATTATTTAGAGTTAATAATATTCTTTTTTAGTCAACTTTATTTTTATGTAATTATTTTTCTTTTTCTTTTTATTAAACTTTAATTTTAGTTTTTTATTTTTATTTTAGAATCAAAATTTATGTAAGAAAATAGTAAAAGTGAATCAAATGAATGTTTCGAGAGGACCACTTCAAGGCAGTCACACAGCATCCTCCAAGGGGGGGGGGGTTGTTTCTTCTTCATGCAAGCAGAACGTTGATTCTTTTGGTATAATAAATGTTCTTTTCTTATTCTCATCTCCACCTACAACAAACACACCAACATCAAAATCCTTTTCCATTTTCCATCATCCTCCACCTCAAAACCCTACGACAAATCACCAAAAAGTATGCACACATAACCACCACAAACGACCCCTCATAAAACCCTTTTTCAACCACACATAAACTCCATTTCTTCAACAAATACCACAACTTACTCTCTCTAACAACCACCCTCATTCATCTTCTACAACACAACTTCAACACACCGTTAACAACTTTCCAAAAACAACCACAACAGCAATTGCGGGTTACCCTTTGTCACTGATTAGTAGCTACCGCAAACCACCACAATTTCTTTCGGTTATGACATAAAAAAGTGCCTACCAAAACAACCTCAAGTCTAGCCATCCACTCACCTCACTCACCGGAAAACATAAACCGCCACCATCAACGTTCAAACATCATAATCCTTAAACTTATTACACAAACATTATCATTACCATGTAAAGTCGATGATGACGCTCACCATCTCCATCATCGATCAACCATTTCAAATAAACAACAACCGTTACATAATGTATCTTCAACCCTGACAACCACCGCGTCCTCTCCGACACATATCATTACCTCTCTGCTATCTCTACCACTGAGAATCACCGCTGCAAAATCTCTTTTTGTCCGCCACACAATCCAGATGAACCACCTTATTCTTCTACCACCTCTTTCCGAAAAAACCACAGTCATTTCTTTTTGAGGGTGAGTGAAGGAGAAATCCTTTTTTTGCTTTCTTTGTTGTTATTAATTTAAGGAGAGGAGAAGATTCTTGTTTTATTAAAAGTGATGATGATGATAAAAAAACATATGTTTTACTGTGTTGAGGCTGATAAAAACACGATGAGGAAAAAGAGAAGTTAGTCACCGCACCCATAATCGTTGCACCTAATTGGACACTTGATTTTGAACTTATGTGTGATGCAAGCGATTATGTGGTTGGTGCGGTTTTGGGTCAAAGGAGAGCTAAATTTTTTCATGCCATCCAATATGCTAGTAAAGTTTTAAATGAGGCGCAAGTCAATTACGCAACAACAGAAAAGGAGTTACTAGCTATAGTGTATGCATTGGAAAAATTTAGAGCTTATTTGATCGGGTCCAAAGTTGTAGTTTACACCGACCATTCGGCAATCAAGTATCTGCTAACCAAGCCGGATTCCAAATAAAGACTAATTCGTTGGATTTTGTTATTACAAGAATTTGATTTGGAAATCCGGGATAAAAAGGGTGTAACACCTCAAAATTTGCCCTCCTCTCTTGGGACTATCTTAACATATTGCATAGCATTTGTAGGTCATTAGGCATTGCATTTGTGCATATCATGTGGTTACATGGAACAAGTCATCCTCCTAGGTCTTGATCAGAAGATAAAGAGGTTAAGATGCAAGCTAGGGTTTCATTGGATTGATCATTAATCATCTGAGGATGTGTGGTACGAATTAGGGTTTTTTTTTTATTTCTCAAGGGGGTTGAGCTTCATCTTGGTTGCAATGATACATCATCATCATCATGGTTTTGTCATCATCCCAGAGATTCAAGAGATTGATCAGATACCTTGAGATTAGGGTTTTGACCACCGGTCAACCCTAATCAGTTGAATCAGTTGTATTGGGCCAATCAGGGCTTGGCAAGGAGATGGGGTCTACAATGGATATGGGGATCATTTTATTTTTATATTGAGCTTATGGAAGCTAGGGTTTCATGGTTGAGCCATTTCATCAAGAGTTTGAGGCTCAACTTGATCAGTGCACAGCCAATTCATCTATCAGTTAGAAAAGTCAACTGTGGTCAACTGTGCCTGAATTGATGGATTTAGAGGTGGGAGAGGGCAAGAGACACTTCATTCATGTCTAAACAAGTTTCATTTGACATTTCAAACATCAAGAATGAAGAAAATAAAGTCAGATGGAAGCTTTCCAAAAATAGAAAGTGACTTGTAATTGGAAACTGCCAAAAATGGAAAGTTTTTCTCCTCAAAATTACGTGTCCAAAAATGCTTCAAATGAAAATTTGTTCAACATGAAAGTTGAAGATATTGTTCTCCCATTTCCAAAAAGTCCAAGAACACTCATTTCTCATGTGTGGTTGGCATGTTATGATCAAATCATTTTCCAAAAATATTGAAATTCAAAGTGGCATAACTTTTGAATGGAATGGCCAAATTGGGTGATCTTTCTTTGAGCAAACCACATTTGATGTGTAATTTCATGATGCATCATCGCATTTCATCAAAAATCATCATAGCAAAATGGCCTTTTTCAAGTGATTCATTTTGAAAATTGGTGGGAAAAATGGTGAATTTCCAAAATACATGGTATTTGCATACAAAGCCTATTCCAACACATCATAAACATCCAATGTGACTTGTTTGAACTGGTTTTTACTGTTGCATTGGCTGATTTTGCAAAAGGCCATTTTGGACATTTATGCATAAATTACATTTTGCTAATTTCACTTGAATTTGCTAATTGTGATTAGCACTTGGATTAGCATGTGGTATAAAACATTAATCATAACAGAAAATGCATAATCAGAAATCACAATTTCAGATCTAACAAACTTTTCACCAAAATTCTCTCAATTTTCTCAAAACTTTTTCACACTTTTTCATCATTTTTCATCAAGATTCATCATCCATCGTGTGCTTGCTTGCTTGATCCTTCTTCTGCAGGACCTATAGAAGATATGTTTCAACAAAATCGTGGCAAAGCATTGGAGATTTGGAACTGTCATCATCGAGTTCATCCATGGCTTCTTGATCATTCTCAAAGCTGGTGCATAATTGAGCTGAGACATCCATTCCAATCAACTTCTACATCATTAAACCGCATCTGTTTTGGCATTAGAGACCTTGAAGCTCACGATTCCAACAGCTGCTTCATCAAGAGGTTAGAACTCGATTTCAATGATTCTCAAAATCATGATATGGCTTGTGTAGATCTAAGTTCATAGAGTAACATGCAGCTTGTAGTTTTGATTTTCGTTAGGTTTTGAATGAGATATCGCGATTTGAACTTTGACCTAGGAAACTTCTTTTGATCGATCCGTGAAGCATGATTAGAGTTAGGACAAATGCTAGTTAGTTTCATGATCTAGGTTGAATGACGGTCATTTTGATATAAGGCACGATGATTTTGGTTGAGATTTGTCCATGTTGAGTTTCTGGAAATTCTGATTGATGAACATGAGGAAGAACGATGCCAGGACGCGTTTTGATCCGAATTTGTTCATTTCGTTTTGAATTTGGTGTTTCCCGCTGCTTCTGTCCAATCCCATGCTGCCACTGCATTAGTGAAACGCAGCGTTTCACTCTGGCCGTTGCATATTTACAAAAATGCCATTATCACATATTATTTCACATTATATCATTTCTTTTTTCATTTTCATTTCACTTTGATCATTCATCTTAGAAAATTCATAAGTTCTTCATTTTTAATCCAAATTTGATGAGAGTTTTTTCACTACTCTCCTTGTGATGTGTAGTTTTTTATGGTGATTTTTAATATTTTTGTGCACGTGTGGAAATATAAAATGCCTAGGGATTGTTTGAATGTGTCATTTGTGTGTATGTTTTGCCATATTGATCATGAACTAATGATGCCTTATCCAAAATTGGTGAAATTTAACATGCATATTCTTGACTCTTTTCTGGGGATTTTGATGTATAGTTTGCTAATTTTGCTTTTCTGGATTGAAAGATATGATGTGATCAAGTTGAGTGTGACAATGTGTGTCACACTATGTTATGCCATGTTCATGAATTTTGTTTCCATGCCTATGCTATGTCTTTTTCCCTGGATTTTTGCATGTGATTCCATCTGTATGTTTGGTTCAACCATGATTTTTTGTAGGATTTGTTGATACATTTCCTATTTGATTGGGATTTGTGTTTTCTGTTTAGTCATTCTTAGGGTTTTCTTGAGTGGTCTACTTACATGCCTTGCAAAATTCTCATACCTTGTCATATGAAGATGAAATTTTGTGGAGTGGTTATTAACATGTTTAATTTCATTTTGGCTTTGGTCCCATTCATTTATCATGTTTTTTCACTGTTTTATGATTGGTTGAAGTTGGTGCTTGTTTTGATACCATGTATGAGCTTGCTTGAACTTGTCTGGACTTAGTGAATTTAATTTCCATACTTCCTCTGGTCCAAATAGCATGAAATTTGATATGCTACTCCTTCAATGTGTTCTGTTTAGGCTTGAATTTTTGTGGAATTTATTGAGCTGTTTTGATGTTGATTTGATGGTGATCATTCTGTTTGCTCTAATGTGATTCCAAAGTGCATAGTTTGGCATGTTTTATATATGAAATGGATTTGGTACATAGTTTTGGTGTGAGACCAATTGGATTCTCTTCTTGCTTGATAAATCTTGGTTTTGATCAATTTTTACTTGCTGTTTTGAATTTTTCATCTCCTTTTGACCCTAGGCTTGTCCTAGTGGTCTTGTTTCTCACGTTTGAATGTGATTTTCAGGTTGAAGAAGCAAATGCTTTGAAGAGTTTAATTCAAGTTGATTGAGTTTGGTTTATATGCTTGTTATGGACTAACTTGGTTTATTTTGTAGGATGCTTGACTCATTTCATTTGGGTTTGTGCTTGGCACACATGATTGATTGTGTTGTCTGTTGGTTCTTATCTTGTCTGTTTTGACTCTGTGATTGGTATACTGACTGAATTAGATTGATTTCAGGTACTTTAGTCGCTAACAGTTCATCTTTGAACTTGCTTTGTGTTGCTGCTTGGTTGTATAAACCAATTGAGGTAGACTCTCTTGTCTCCATGTAGTCTGGAAGACCTGGCTTGTTATTTAGCCAGGCAACTGTCTGAAGTCCTCCTTAAGAGGCGATGTTTGTGATTGTTTAACTTTGTCCCCAAGCAGGAAAAGACCTTGATTAAGGAAATTGGCAGAACCCAAGGGATGTGCAATCCATCCCCTGCTATTCTTGTTGAGTCGTCCCTCTGCTCACGCCACTGTGTTGATGCATTGGGACATTAACCCAAGATCTTGTACATTTGTACAGTCGAGTCAGAGTCATGAGTGTAGAAGGGTTCCCACTTTCTGAACCCACACTCCTTTGTCTGAAGCTCTCCCTGGCCAGGGATAAGAGCTGTGAGGCACACCCCTCACTCACCTTTCATCTGGCTTCACCCTGACTCTCAATGTCAGGGTTAATAGCTAACATCACCCTGACACAGTTGTGTTGCTTTTGCAACTTAACCCTTGATTGAGCCCACATCTGTCTGTATATAGTGTGTGCTAACTGTGAATGTTTGATTTGTTTTGTTTATGCTTGCATGCTTTGCTTTTTCCTGGTTAGGATTAGCTTGCTGTTGTGCGAGTAGATAGCGAACCATAACATAGGGCAATGATGCATGATAATATCTAGGCTCGAGTCCCGCTCCCTAGTAGTGTGTCTCCCTTTGTATCTGGTGAGAATTTCTTTCCCGTTCAGGGGAACTATGTCGCCCTGATCCTCATACCAGATGAGGTACGTAGGCAGGAGACCGTGCGAGGTCTCTCCGGGCACCTTTTTTCTTTCTTGTGTGGGTTTGCTTGACAGCTGCTAGGCTCGAGTTCCCGACTCCTTAGTAGCTTGTTTGCTTGTTAACCCTCTTGTGTGTCAGGATATGGATGTAAGCCCAGTGATTGGCTGTCCGTATCCTGAGTGTGTTTGTTTGGTTCGGAAGCCGATGTAAGTCCAGCGATTGGCGTTCGGGTTCCATGTTTGCCTGTGTTTGTGTGTGTCTTGTTTCGGCGTGCGTGAGCCGAACTACGGCAGCTCTGATTCTCGTTCCAGACGAGATACGTAGGCATAGGATACGATATCCTAGCGAGCCCTCTTCCTCTTCTCCCCACCTGTGTTGTCTTCAGTGTGTGTGTGTGTGATGTTTGTTTTAGCAACCTTAACCTATCTTTTAGAGCGTGGATCCCGTCGAGTACGAAGGATGCGTAGGGGTGCTAATACCTTCCCTTCGCATAACCGACTCCCGATCCCATTCTCTTTGGTCGCGAGACCATGCTTTTCCCAGGTTTACTTCGAGCGTTTCCTTTCCCCCTTTTGGGATAAATAACGCACGGTGGCGGCTCTGTGTTGTTTTGTTTTAGCCCGCCGGTTGTTTTTCGCGGATGCGACAAAGGGTTCCGAAAACTTGGTAGCAGATCATTTGTCCCGATTGGTTAATATGGAAATTACAAATAAAGAAGAAGAAGTGAGGGAAGAATTTATGGACGAAAAGCTTTATGCGATTCAAGTGAGGCCTTGGTTTGCCGATTTTGATAATTATAAGGCAACCATTTTGACACCGGAAGACCTCACTAGTAATCAAAGAAAGAATTTTTTAGCGGATGCAAAGTACTATGTGTGGGATGACCCGTATTTGTTCAAAGCGGGTGTGGACAACATTTTAAGAAGGTGTGTGACACTTGAAGAGTCAAAAGATATCCTTTGGCATTGTCATAACTCTCCGTATGGAGGTCATTATAGCGGTCTGCGAACATCCACTAAAGTCCTCCAAGCGGGATTTTATTGGCCGTCCGTGTTTAAAGACGCACATGAACATGCAAAGAATTGTGACACATGCCAAAGAAACGGAGAGATAGGCAAACAGGATGAAATGCCCCTAACCAACATGTTGGAAGTGGAAGTCTTTGATTGTTGGGTCATTGATTTTGTTGGCCCATTTCCCTCTTCTTTCTCTAATGAGTATATTCTTGTAGCCATTGACTATGTGTCAAAGTGGGTGGAAGCAATTGCTTCACCTAAGGCCGACTCCAAAACTGTGATAAGATTTCTAAAGAAAAACATATTCTCACGTTTTGGTGTGCCTAGGGTGTTAGTAAGCAATGGGGGATCACATTTTTGCAATACACCCTTGGAAAATATCTTGGAACATTATGGTGTAAAGCATAAAGTGACTACTCCTTACCATCCACAAGCAAATGGTCAAATGGAACTGTCAAATAGAGAAGTAAAAAGGATACTTGAAAAAACTGTTTCGAGCTCAAGAAAAGATTGGTATTCAAAATTGGATGAAGCTTTGTGGGCGTATCGTACCGCCTACAAAGCTCCTATTGGACTAACCCCGTTTTAGATGGTTTATGGGAAGACTTGTCATCTCCCGGGAGAGATGGAACATAGAGCACTTTGGGCTCTTAAATTCTTGAACTTTGACTCCACTCTAGCTGGTGAGAAAAGAAAAGAACAACTCCATAAATTGGAGGAATCAAGGAACAATGCTTACCACTCAAACAAGATTTACAAGGAGAAGGTGAAAGCATACCATGATGGAAAGGTCTGTCACAAGGAGTTCAAAGTTGGACAAATGGTGCTCCTTTTTAATTCAAGACTCAAGTTGTTTCCGGGTAAGTTGAAGTCCAAATGGTCAAAAGAGAGTTGGACTGTGAATGGGAAGAGATTAAAAGTCTACCATGGTGGAGAAGTAAACTGAGACGTTTATGTCGTTTCGCTCTCCGAACCGTGAAGTATAGCCGAACCGTCGAGCTCAAACGACGTTAAACAAAGCGCTTGTTGGGAGGCAACCCAACTTCGTAAGCCTTCATTTCATTTTTTGTTATTTCATTTGTGTAATTTATTTTGATTTGTTTTCGAGATTATAATGGAGGTCAATCCAATTTCCAAGTTTTTTAGAAAATTCCTTCAGTTCGCCCCGCGAACTGAATGGAAATTTAATTCCCCTATTTTTGTGTGAATTTCTGGAAGTTGGGAAACCTTCAGTTCGCGCCGCGAACCAAGTTGGCCCCGCGAACTGAGCTGAACAGACCCCTTTTATTTTCTGTTTTTTTTTACTTGTGTTTCCTTATTATATTTTATAACTTCATCCCTCTCTCTTCACCACTTTCACAACACATTCTCTCACTCCCAAATTCAAACCTAAAAATCTTAACCCTCTCAATCTCAATAATCCCACTTTTTGCAAGAATCATTTCAATCTCTTTCTCTCATCAAGGTATGTTTACTCTTTTTCCTTTTTCCGTTTTTGCTCTCTCATCAAGGTGAATTAGGGTAATTGTTAGAGGATAATTTTTTTGTTGAAATTCACTTTGCATGTGTAGAGATTCTTCAAATTAGGACAGGTTAAGAGTTTGTGGTATAAATTTTGAAAAGATTTGAGCAGTAGGAAAGATCCTATGGCTGTTGGTTTTTCTGGGTTTCGCAGAGATCGCGCTGCGATCTGGCCTTCGCGATGGGAACTGGAAGAATTTCAACACTTCTTTTTTTGTTGTTACGTGTGCTGAATTAAGTCTTGGCTGTTGTGTGGTTTTCTTGCAGATGTCTAAGTGCACAAAAATAGTAAGCTCCAGTCCCTCAAGGTCCGTGCGGAGATTCATTAGTAATGAGCATGAGGAGAGGTTTGAAAAGATGATCAAAAGAACCATCCAGCCAGAGAGGTTGATTCGTTTGTTACCAGGTGGCAACTATAGGAAGATTGTGGAAAATTTTGAAAATAGAAAGTGGGGAAAAATTTGTGAGCCGGAAGCGGAAATCAATTATGACATTGTGCATGAATTTTACACCAATGCTCTTCAATTGGAAGAAGGTGTAGCATACCACTATCAAACTAGGGTGAGGGGGAAGATCATCGCTTTCAATAGGGATGCAATCAATACTTATTTGGGTCATCCTCTCACCTTGGCGGGTAACATGCGGTTTGAATACCGTGCTAAAGAGACCACAAATGATTGGGATCTTGCTGCTATTAGTGCTCACCTTTGCCTTGAGGGAAGGACGTATGACTTGAACGATCAAGGATTCCCAAAATCTTGGAAGAGGGAAAACCTTAATTTGGAAGCCCGAGCTTATTTGGTTCTTTAGTTGAACAACATTCGGCCGCGGAGCCATAGCACCACAATTCCACTCGATGTCGGCTGCTTTTTGTATTACATTATGATTGGGAAATCGGGGGATGTGGCGTCTATCATCGCGGGGGAGATGAGAAAAGTGGAAACTAGCGGGACAAAGTTCAGAGGGAAAGCCGGTGTGCGCATGTATCCGGGGCTTATTATGGGGCTTTGCCGAAGGGCAAATGTGCCTATTCCGGATGAGATGCACCTTTCTATAACCAGTGTGATTAATGATGTGTTTTTGAACAGGTTTTGCCAAAGTCAGATGGATAGAGCTAAGGGAGCAGGCACTTCTTCATCTAGGCCTCGCACCCGCGGTGCACCAGTTTTTAATCAAATAGCATTTGCCACTTTCTGCTGTGAAAACTTTGAGGCTTCTAGGAGGTCTCAATCATTCTTATTTGATGCCATGCAGCAGCAGTTCCAAAACACATTCTTGGCACCCGAAGCCCGCACTTTTCCGACTCAGGCGGAGTATGTATCTTACTCTAATTGGCCTGAGGGCAGGCCAACATTCATGGGGGGTGCGGGAGGTAGTGGTCAGGCTAGTGGCGCGGGTCATGATGAAGACATGGAAGATGTCATTGGGTCCGTAGGCGGTGGTGTTGACGAGGAGGATTGAAGACCTTGATTTGGGTAGTATTAGATTTTTTTATTTGTTAGTTTTTTTTTATTATTATTGCTTTTGTGTTTTTAATTATGGTTGTACATTTGGTGGCTCTCGTTTCACCGTGAACTTTTGTTTTGTTAATTGCATGTATCTTTATTGTGAAGTTTAATTGTGTGTTTCTATGAACTTTGGTATGCCCCCCACTTTTTATTTATTTAATTGTTCTCGTTCTTGAGTTAAGCTTGAAGGAACCAAGTGATGCTCGCAAGGAAGGAAGCGTAGGACACTTCGAGTGGTGATGATAAGAATTGGTTGTTGGCATTTCAAGGTACACTTTACCGCTTTCTAGACTTAACATGAATAGTTTGATGGTGTGTTGCAAATTTCCTATCATAAATTCCTTGAGATACATGTCAATTTTGAATCAAAGTAGAACTTAACCAATTGTGAGGTAGCCTTCCATTGCATACTAAATGCGGGAGACTGAATATTATTTCAATTCATTCTTATCAGGCTAAATCATGCATTAGTCATTTGATTGATAAGTGCAAATTCCATTGAAAATATTGCGAATAAATGAATCCTAATTTCTTTTGTTTCAATTGAACCTTCAACCGATTTTGTTTGCAATTTTTGTCTTTTTCCTATGTCTAAGTAGGGAGCATTATTGCATAAATTTTGTCTTGAAGTCTAAAGTTGGGGAGACTAACTTAGAAGAGTTGATAAAAACTTGAAAAAGTGGTGTTTTAGAAAAGGTGAAAGTGTGAAAAGAAACAAGAACAATAAGTCACCTTTGAAATTATGGAGCTAGTAAAAAGAAAAAAAAAAGAAAAAGAGAGCTCATGGTTGTGCTGTTGTTGAAAAATAAGAAAAGAAGAAAAATTGGGATCAAAAATAGATTTTGTTGTTGAGTTTGAATTTATGGGAATGCTCACTTGGGATAGGCATTTTTGTTTGAATTCCCTTAATCATACCCTTTCTTTGTAACCCAAGCCACATTACAACCTTTGAAAGACCTCTTGATTCTCATTTTTTCACATGATTTAGTGTTTGCTTTGATGACCGCATGATTCGAGTTGATATTGATTTAATTGTTCGGATGAGTGAAAGAAAACCCTCATGTATATTCATCATTACTATGATGTATGTATAAGTTTGATTCAATTTTGACATGTATTGCTTTGAATTTCTTGGTATGTCATTTGTACCCAACCATTGTTCTTGTTCATGTTTTGTCTAGCATTGAGGTAAATGGATTGTGAAAGGGATGTACACTTTTGAACCATTTGAGTGTCTTTGGTTAATCCTTGTTTCATTCTTTTGTTTCATTACTTTGGTTACTTTGGTGAAAAACTTTTGTTTAGGGACAAACAAAATGATAAGTTGGGGAGAGTTGTTAGGGACCAATTATCACTACTTTTCATATATTATTATTGGGCCCTTTTACTATTTTCTTATCGAATTTACACACTTTTATTCTCACAATTTAGTAAATATGCAATTAAGTTTATTTTAATTATGTTTTGAGTAGATATTTCACTTATTTGTTAGTTTTGTAGAAATTGTGGACAAGAGAGCATTGGATTGCATGAGCAAAATTTGGAAGGAGCTTGATGGGAATTTTGGAAGCACACTTGAAGAATCAAGTTTGGAAGAAAAAGTGTTGAGGAAGCTTGCAAGGCAAAGAAGCTGCAATTTCTTCAGTTCGCGCCGCGACCCATGTTGGCACCGCGAACCCTGCGAAGACAGCAAGCCTTTTAATTATTTTGGGCCACTTGTTATGTTTGGAGCCCAACTTAAGTGTGACATTTTTAGAACATTTGGATATCACTTTTCTGTTTTAGACCAAAAGGAGATTATTAGAGAAAGAATGAACTTTTTAACCACATAATGGGAGAAAAGAAGAGATTATCACAAGTTTTGTAAAAGAACTCTAGAGGCCATTTTTTGTATCCATTCCATTTGTTTTGCTGTCAAACATGGTGATGAGGAGCTAAACCCCACTTTGGCAAGATTGGAGGTAGTAGCTATCCCTTATTGATTATGTATTCCTATTAACTCTGGTATGTGACAATTGATTATTGATGCATGGATTGATACTTTCACCCTATTTTGAAAATTCAGATTTGAGTTATTGTTGAGAAAAGTTGTTCAAATCTTGACTTAAAGTATGCTTTCAAGTAGTGAATAAATTGTAGAAATAGATGTATACACTACTTTTCTTTTGTATCAAACATTAAAGATTCTTATATTAATAATTAGATGGAGAAATCGTCTAAAGATTAATATAGTGATTATCACAATCTCATTTAGAAATAAATGTTATTGAGAGGATACTTGAATATTATCAATAATTTTGAGTCCATATAGTTGTCACTAGGGAACATAAGAAATTGGGATAGTGAACTCCAATCTTGGCAAACCTTTTATATTTGATTTAAAACTAATTTCATTGTCTTAGGGTCATTTTAATTAAGAGATAACAATTCACTCAAAAACAACTTGATTACTTTTCAAACTTACTACAATTGAGATTATAGAACGGCGGTAATATTACCCAATCTCTGTGGATACGATATAAAAATATTTGCCGGAAATATACTTTTCAACAATAACACAACTCATTTCTCTGTATTCTCCTTCAAGGATAGATTCTCCGGATTTAATTAGATTAAAATATCTCCCGAAGATATGGAGAAAACAAATTTTATCACACCATGCGACACTTTTTGGTACAAGGTGATGCCTTTTGGCCTGAAAAATGTCGGGGCAACCTATCAAAGGGCCATGGTAACTCTTTTCCATGATACGATGCATAATGAGATTGAAGTCTACGTGGATGACATGATGGCCAAGTCTCATACTTAAGAAGAACATGTTATTCATCTGAAGAAGTTGTTTGCAAGATTGAGGAAGTACATACTACGCCTGAATCCTACTAAGTGCATTTTGGGTGTCAGATTTGGAAAGCTGCTAGGGTTCATTGTGAGCCAGAGAGGCATTAAAGTTGATCCCGACAAAGTCAAAGATATTCAAGAAATGCCAGTACCTTGCACAGAGAAGCAAGTTCGTGGTTTCTTGGGAATATTGAACTATCTTTCCAAATTCATCTTGCATTTGACAGCCACTTGCGAGCAAATATTCGAGTTGTTAAGAAAAGATCGAGTTGTTAAATGGAACTATGATTACCATAGTGCATTTGATAAAATCAAACAGTATCTACAAGATCCACCAATCTTGGTGCCACTAGTGCGAGGAAGGCCTCTCATTGTGTATTTGACATAACTCGATGAATCCATGGGATGTGTATTGGGGAACATGATGAGACAGGTAGAAAAGAGCATGATATTTACTTCCTGAGCAAGAAGTTCATTGAATGTGAAATCGGGTACTCCGTGCTAGAAAAACTTGTTATGCACTAGCATGGACCGCTCGTCGCCTAAGATAATACAGGATTTGCCCTACAACAATGTTGATATCCAAGATAGATCCCATCAATTACATCTTCAAGAAGCTTTATTTAACTAGGAGAATCGCTCACTGGCAGATGTTATCAGAATATGATATTCAATATGTGACTCAGAAGGCTATTAAGGGCATTGTGTTCTTAGAGTACCTTGCACACCAACCAATGGAAGAACAATGAATCAATGAGACTTAACTTTCCATATGAAAACATCATATACATAAGACACTATGAGATTCTAAGCCCGAAAGAAGGACCCTAACTAGGATCGCGTTGGACGCTCGTGTTCGATGGTGCCTCTAATGCATTGGGTAATGGAATTGGAGTTGTCATAACCTCTCTAACAAATTTTCATATTCCCTTTACAATAAGGTTATGTTTCAAATACACCAACAACATGGAAGAGTATTAAGCATGCATCTTGGGAATTGAAGTAGCTATTGATATATGAATCAAGATTCTAGAAGTGTATGGAGACTCTGCACTCGTCATCTATCAAATCAAGGGAGATTACGAGACCCGTCACCCCAATTTGATTCCATACCGAGAACATGTCTTGAAGTTACTCTTCTACTTTAATGATATTACTTTCCATCATATTCCTAGGGAGGAGAATCGGCTAGTCGATGCATTGGCTACTTTGTCGTCTATGTTCAAGGTCATGTGGGCTAACGAAGCATCTGCTATTACAATTCAACATCTGGACGAGCCAACATATTGCTCAGTAGTGGAAGCAGAAACCGATGGCAAGCCATGGTTTTATGACATCAAGTGATATCTTGAGAAGCACGAGTAACCAAACAACGTCTCCATCACAGACAAGAAGACCTTAAGGAAGTTATCAGCCAATTTCTTTCTAAGTGGTGGTGTTCTATACAAAAGAAACTTTCACTTGGTTCTTCTCAGATGCATGGATAAACACGAAGGAGACCTACTCATCAAAGAGATCCATGAAGGTTATTTCAGCATTCATGCAAACGGACATGCAATGGCGAATAAAATCCTTAGAGCTGGTTACTATTGGTTGATGATGGAAACAAATTGTTACAACTATTCCAAGAAGTGCCATAAGTGTTAAATCTATGCTGACAAGGTGCATGCGCCACCTACCCTTTTGAACGTTTTCTTTGCTCCATGGCCATTCTCAATGTGGGGCATATACATGATAGGTATGATTAAGTCGAAGGCTGCAAATGAGCATTGTTTCATTTTGGGTGCCATTGACTACACCATGTGGGTAGAAATTGTTTCTTATGCAAGCATGACAAGGCATGTAGTCACCTGGTTTACTATGAAAGAGATGATTTGTCACTACGGAACTCCTAGCAAGATTATCACTGATAATGAGCCAAATTTGAACAACAAGATGATGGACTTATGCAAGAGTTTCAAGATTGAACATCATAACTCATCACCTTACATGCCAAAGATGAACCACGATGTAGAGGAAACTAACAATAATATCAAGAAGATCATTCAGAAGATGGTGAAGACCTATAAAGACAGGAATGAGATGCTACCTTTTTCTTTTCATGGATATTAAACAACTTTTCTCACTTCAACAGAGGCAACCCCTTTATCTCTAGTCTATGGTATGAAGGTTGTGCTACCAATAAAAGTTGAGATCCCCTCATTGAGAGTCTTGATGGAGACTAAGTGGAAGCATAATGGATTCGAACCAGGTTTGACCAACTTAATCTAATCAAATAAAAGAGGATGACAATGTTGTGTTACGATCAATTATATCATAAGAGGCTCAAATGGGAGTTTGACAACAAAGTTCAACCTCAAGAGTTTAGTCTAGGTGAACTGGTGTTGAAAAAGATAGTCTCCCTCCAGAAATATTTACGTGGACAGTGGATTCCCAACTATGAAGGACCATTTGTGGTGAAGAAAGACTTCTCTGGTGGAGCTTTGGTTCTTATGAATATGGATGGAGAAGAGAGCCTTATCTAGTAAAAACAGATATAAACTTACCTCACAATTAGCAGTATCAGCTTTTGAGATTGTCTAAGAGGAACTTTCTAGTTCCAATAGCTCTCTTTTGAGGCTACCAGAAGTCATTTCAGACTTCTAAAGATATATTTATAGACTTCAGAGATAGAGCTACAAGTCTGAAGCACTAGTTCACCATAGGAGGACATCAATCTTCCTAGTACCCGTGAGCTTATCTTTCTGGTTTCTTCAGGATTCCACATCTCTTTCCTCTTTCATAGTTAAGATTAGGAATTTTTTCCTTCTTCTTTTTTAAGGTTATGAACATCCACCATCATGGAGCAATTGTTGCCTTGTTCTTTCCTTTAAGTCCATTTGTATCAAAATCAATTTTACTCTTTGGTACCCGTACTCTTATGGGTTCACTGAGATTAGTTTTGCAAGTTTTGTTCTTGCTTCATGCCTTAGTGTTATAATAAGTTTTAGACTTATTCATGACACCTTGCTTAGGATGATTTTTAACCTTAACTTCTGAATCTCTCAAAACCTTAGATGCAACCGTCTTCAGTTCTAAGTTCTTCAAGACCTTAAACTTGGGAGTCTTAGATTCTAATTTACTTAGATCCTTTGAATCTTGAGTTTGAGATCATGGTTCCTTTAGAGCTAAAGAATCGCATGCCATGGATTCTGATTGATTCAAAATTTTACCCTTTTCAGTAGCAGGTATAAGGTGAGCATATAACTCCTTTTTAGTAGTGCTTGAAGAAGAAGGATTTGATGGTTTTACCAACATATTAGTCCTTGAATTATAAGGCTTATGATAATACCCAAGGCCTTTTTCTTTGCTATTACTTAATCCATAGATCATGCAAGCAAGTTTAGTTCTTTCAAACACAAGTATAATGAAATTTTGAAGAGCAAATTATTTCTTACCCAGAGTTTTGTCAGACATGTCTTGTGCTAAAGCAATTTTATCTTTCTCAAGTTTTTCAGATTTTTCATTAGAAAGTTTTAATTTACTTTTTAGAAGATCACGTTGCTTTGTTAGCATTTTCACATGCCTGACTTTCTGCAGACATCTTTCCATGAAATCATGACAAAGAGCATGCAAATTAGATATAGAGTTTTTAGAAAGTACCTGATTTATGTTTTCTGACTCTGAATCAGAACCCGCTTCTGATTCTGAATCTGAAAGGATTTAAGTCATCAGGGTGAGGTTGGCTTCTTCATATTCTCCTTCATTGTCAAGTTCTTCCCATTTTTCCATGAGACTCTTCTTGAACTCACCTTGAAGGTGTTCTTCTGGAAGTTTTCCTTCTTGCTTTTGTGTCTGCAGAGATCAGGACATTCATCAATGAAGTGACCAGGCTTTATGTAGTTCAAACAACCATCCTGATCTTTACTCCCAGATCTTGACCCTTTGAAGATATCTCTCTTACTGGAGAATTTGATCTTCCTTATGACTAGTTATCAAAATCTTTTGATGATAAATGCTAGTTCATCATCATCAGATTCTTCATGATAAGCTTCATCATGAGTGGCTTCTTTGAGCTTCTTAGTTTAAGAAGATGTCTCAGGTCTCTCAAAAGAATTTAAAGCAAAGGTTTTAACCTGATTTTTACGCTCATCTCCATTTAACTCCATTTCATGGCTTTGGAGGTTGCTAACAATACTATCAATATTTATAGAGTTTAAGTCTCTAGCTTCTTGAATAGCAGTTACTTTGGGTCTATATTTATCATAAAGACTCCTAAGAATCTTCTTGACATGATCCACAGTAGTATAGCTCTTGTTCAAGACCTGAAGTCCTGACACAAGAACTTGAAATATTGAGAACATAGATTATATGTTCATATCCTACTTCATTCTGAACAACTCATATTACTGAACTAGAAGATTAGATTTAGCCTCCTTAACTTGTTGATTACTTTCATAGGTAGCACATCGAGATTTAAAGATAGTATGTGCAATAGACTTACCAATAATCTCTATATACTCAGAATGAGGAAAGACATCAACAAGAATTCCTCTCACTCTATGATGTTTTCTATAGATCTTTTTCTGATAAGGAGTGAGAAACTTCCTATCAGCAACCATCCTGTAAGACCCCAATTTTGACCCTAAGATCCCTCATGCTATCTCATCATATGCATTGGCATTGGGATCATACCTTGGCATCCTCCTTACCCCTCATTCATTGGGTTTGCATTGGGAGAGATCACCAAGCACCATTTGATTGTATCATACTTTGTATTTTTATAATTTTTTCACTAACCAAAATACCAAAAATATGTCTTTGTATAATCTAACTCTTTTGTAGGTAGGGCACATGCTCACCTTTTGATCTATCAAGCTCACATCTAGGGTTTAAGACCCTCAGTGCAAGAAGTTCAATCAAGAATTGGTTTACATTGACTCTAAGTATCATATATGAATCCCCATGATCTTTACATGATATTTTGATCAAGAAATCATCAAGAGTTTGGAGTTGATTTTCCTTGGAAACCGTAATTCATCTGGGTATCTTTTGTAACTTCTTCAACAAGCTTCTTCAACAATTGATCAAATATTTCAAGGGATACTTAAATTTCATAATTGTATCCATATATGATAATCCATGAGTTCCAAAAGTCAAGAGAATATCAAGCTAGCAAGTTGGTTCATGGTGGTTGACCAAAGGAATTCATCTGATCAAAACTGGGGTTACCTAGACCCTATCTCCTACAATTTTTGTCATATGAAAATGATTCCAAAAGCAAAGCTACTCTAAATGACATTCCAAACGACTTTCAATTTTAGGTATAGAGCTAGTTTTTCTTGGAAAGTCATTTTCTATGGTGAAATATTATAGGTCATTTTTTCTAACCCCTAATTTGGAGGTCAACTTTCCAAGGCCATAACATGCTCAATTTTTATGAGATGAAAGATTTTCAAGTTGCAAAATCAAATTCAATATGTCTACTTAAACGTTTATGTTTGGAGGAAGATCAAATTAAACTTTTAAATGCATGTGATATGAGGATACATTATATGTCATTTTGGACCAATGCCATTGAACAAGTGATTTTCCTCAACTTCAAAAAAGCATAACTCCTTCATTATAAATCCAAATGAGGTCAAATTGGTGACCATTGTTAAGGAGCTGTGATTAAGGAACATTTCTCATTTGAAGCTCACATAAAAAGTTAGCCAAGGTGGAATAAGTGAACATATGGCTTGACACTTAGATTTTTTTTTGATATGTTTGATTTTCCCAACTTCCACCTCAAAATTTATCATGATCCAAGCTTCAAATGAAAAAGTGTTCAACATGAAAGTTGTTCCTCTTGATCTAAAATTTGCAAAAATTCCAATTTGATCCCACTTGGACAAGGTATGAGTGACTTGCACATGGCTTGAACATGGATGACCATTTGGCATAATTGAACTTGCATTTCTCATAAACAATTGTGTGGCTTACCAATGTGACTTCAGCAATGTTTGTACTCATTTTTGGACCTGAAGAGATGATTACATGGGCCTATCACACGCCCATGCATCCATGTAATGTACATTGCTATTTTTGGAACTTAATTCAAGTGTGCAATTAGCAATCATATGGCTATAAATAGAGACCCTTGCACCCTGAATTGAGGACCCTGCGCGCCAGCTTTGAATCCCAATCTCTCAAACCCTCTCATTCAAAGGATAAACTTAAGAATTTCCATTAGAAATTATGTTTGAATCTCCATTGTTTTGAGATTCAAATCTCCAAGAGTCATGTGCCTTTTGTTGATTCAATTCCATTCCATCAAGTGTCTAGAGCAAGATCAAGAGCAAGTGGAAGCAAGATCTTGTTCATACAGACCTGCATTGGAGGTATTTTTCAGAATCTTTCATCTCTTTGATTCTCACTCAATTCTCCATAATTCTTCTAGATCTTTGGTTGTCTGAAGTCCTAGCAATGTAGGAAACAAGATTGAGTTGCTTTGAGGTTAAATCGAAGCAACTCAGATCATGATCCTCAAATTTCAACTCCCTGTATCTTTCAATATACTTGGAGTTAGGAAAAATTGAGGCCAGATTCGAGCTCCTGAGCATTTCTACTTTGAATTCATGTCCTCCTTTTTTATTTTGGTGATTCAAGCTCCTTTTTTATCAAGAGCAAGTGGAAGCAACATCGTTGGTTTTGAATACCATCCCTGCAACGATTCGAATCGTGTCCATGATGGAACGTGCACTGAGGACCACTTGATCCCCCACCTCAATTAATGAGGGAGATCAAGTGGTTCACGCTTTTTGTTATTTTCTGATTTTCATTTTATTTGGTTTATTTTCATTAATTCATATTAATTTTAATATAGATCCAAAAAATATGAGAATTTCACCAAAAAAATTCAAAAAAAATCCTCTTTCATTCTCTGAATTAAAATTATTTTTTGGATCATTATTAATATTTTTCATGATTTAATTGTTTTTGTGAATATTTTTAATTGTTTAAAAATAGTTTTAAGTTTCCAAAATTAATGAAATTTTTTCTCCAAGGTCCTTTGACCTTGTTTGACCTATGATAAATCTCATGGCCATTTATTTGGTGCTTTGATGAGGTTTTAGGATTTGGACCAACCATAATTTAATTTAATGCATTATTTAATTGATTTTAATTGTTTAATTGTAAGATAAACTGTGTTGAGCTTTTGATATTGACTTGTTGAGTTTGACTTGTATTATTGAGCCTTGGTCAAGGTTGATTTGACTATGTTGAGTTAAAATCTTTGGATTTAGGGGATTGATGAAATGTACATTTCATCTCCCAAAATTAATGAATGATTTTAATTTGATAAAACTCCTTCTTTGACAAATTTGTGTTGCTTCAATTCCCCCTCTCTCTTCATCTCAATCCCATTCTCTTCTCATTCATTTCATGGACCTATGATATCTCTATATCCTAAGGCTAGTTGATTGCAAAATCAACCTAAGTATGGATGACATTAGGTCCACCCCTTTTGCATTCTTTTAAGTGTGGTATATTTTAGGAGTATGATTCACAATACCATATCTGTAACATGCGTTAACACTAAAATTTCTATTGCCCGGACTCAAATAGTTGTGACTTCTACATAAGTCCAATTACGATTGCTTAACATAGCGCTAAATTTTTGACACAAAAGGCCTAGCATTCTAGTAAGTGAGATTGTAAGTATCCCTTATTTCATGGTATTGTATGGAAACTTGGCCTTTTTTCCTTCCTTTGGAAGATGTCTTGGTTCAAGGATCCATGCTTGTGAATAGTGGGTTGAGTGTTCTCCAAAGAATGACTCAAACAAAACAAAGCAAAAGCAATACTAACTTCTAATCAACTAAAAACTAACTTTTAATTTCAAGTCATTTACTTTTATGCACTTTAATTTAAGTCTTTATTATTTGACATTATTCATACCATTTAACTTGTTTACCTTAATGTCGTTTTCACTTTGCTCACTTGAGCCATATCTTTTTATTATATTGTGATTGTATATACTTGTTTGTGTTTGTGGTCTTTTGACCTTAATGTATACAATAACAACAAAACCCCTAAAAGACATTTATGTGGACTGTTGGATTTGATCTGAGACATTGGACTTAGAATTAGGCAACACTCCCTATGCAAAAGGACTTGGCCAATGCCAACTTTCATGAAACCAAGTGCTTGTGAATTGAAACTTCATCTCATGAAAGTATTGTGATTCCATTTGAGTTCATATGCTATATGGTCTTATTGAAGCTGTTACTTTGAACCTGTGTCTAATGCCTATCTTTGAGCCATTCAAGGAGCATGTCATCTGATACATGGGAGATTATGAAGAAGATCATGGAGTTGCTAAGCTTTGATGTGTCTATCTTTATTTGATGCCTTTCTCTTCATCTTGCTATTTGTGTATTGATATTGCTTGATTATAAAATCCAAGGGAAATTTGGGTTTCTATATGACATTCTTGTTTATTGGATTGTAACCCATTGGTCAGATCTTTTCAACTCTTAAATTTTAAATTTTTGCTTATTAGTCTTTTCATCTCCTTCCCATTTCTTTAATTTAAAATATCTCCCTCCTTTATAAACTTATTTGATTTTGATTTCTAAACTTGGGCCATATTGCAAATTAGAAACTTTGGTCTTATGCCATTGCATTTTTAAACTCTTTTCTTAATCAAACTTGTAAATGAACCTAACTATACTTGACTTAAATTTTCAAAAGATAAAAAGAACTAACACTCATTCAAACCTTTTTAGGCCTTTTGTGCCTTTGTTAAAACTTATGTTTTTGTTAAAAGCAATGCATTCACTTTGAAATTGTTACCACGAACTACGGGGTTTTGATCCCTCATTTTATGTTGGTAGGTAGGCACAAGTCCGAAGGTCTTGACAAACACAAAAATATAATTAATGAATTCTTTTCTCATCCCCACACTCTATTTATTGCAAACATCATTTTATACCAAAACACATATGCACATAAAAAAGGGCTCCCTAGGAATACCTATGACACTTTGGGTGCTAACACCTTCCCTCTGTGTAACCAACCCCCTTACCTATAATCTCTGGCATTTTATTTGTTTTGATTTGAAAACTTAATATCTTTGGGTTTTGTTCGTACTTTTCCCTTTTCCCTTGGAAACAATAAAAGCGCGGTGGCGACTCTGGTTTAATTGAAGTTAAGCTTATCCATAGCTTAATGGTCATGAATTTACCGCTACAAAAATTAAGTGGCGACTCTGCTGGGGAGTAATCTCTAGTGGGTTTAGCCTACTTCTTTGTGTGTGTATAATTGTATATTTTTGTGTGATATGATTTGCTTTTTGTGCTAGATGATCTTTTAGTGGTGAGATAAGTTCTAACCCGAACTTGAGTGCAATTAAGATAGGAGGATGGTATAGTCATGTTTAAATTGTGTGGAGTAGTCCTTAACAAGTTGGCTTGAGACCCATCTATTCAGTGGAGACCCTTTTGGAGTTATAAATGTCAGACAAGTTATTTGTGGTTAGGCATTACTTTCTCTGATTTGAGGTCCGAGAAGCTGAGGACCGTAGAACATTTAACCCCTTTTGGCGTATTTAGGATGTAGTGCGGAGACTATTCAAGTGTAGACTTGATAACAATTGTTACAGGATACTACACTCAAACGAGTTTCTCTTGAAAATAATATGGGTTGATGAGTCAGTCATCCTAACCTGTAATATCCGATAGATGGGATTAGGACTTTGGGAACTTTTTAGAACATGATCTACATGTTTTATCCTTAGTACACTCCTTTGGGATGGTTCTTACCCAGACTCCATGTTCGTGACTCATAAAAAACCCTTAATTCTTGGTTGATACAATTAAGTCTTATCAATATCAAAGGAACTTGGGTGTTGATAAGGTGAAAACCATAATCCACCAAAATGGATGATTGATCTTGACAATGACTTGATTCATCCCTTGACCTTTGTTTGTTTGCCTTGTGTGTGATCCCTTATTGTGATTGTTGCATTCATGCATTCATGCATATCATAACATTCATCACACTAAAAGTAATTTCAAGGAACTAAGGTCTTATTTGCAAATATTTTTAGGCCATGGATTATGGACGAAGAAACACTAAGAAGTATAATTTCAGATGTCCAGATTTGAAAGAGTTAAGGAAGCTGTCATCTTTTATATTAGATCCCTTGGACTTCAAGCAACGTCATGGGAAGCTTCTGTCTATTTTATATGCTGATGTGGTTGAGGGACTTTTGAATGTGTTTGTTCAGTTTTATGATCCTCTCTACCATTGCTTCATTTTACCTGATTATCAGCTTGTGCCTGCGTTGGAGGAGTATGCGCATCTCTTGGGAATACATGTTTATAGCAAAGTGCCTTTTAGTGGATTGGAAGAGATTCCCAGATCTCATATTTTAGCGGAAGCTCTTCACTTGAAGAAGTCTGAGATAGAGGCTCATTGGGTGAAGAAAGGAGGATTGTTTGTATTGACTTATGAGTTCCTCATCAAGGAAGCACTACCTTTGCTCAAGCCGGTAGTGTGGATGCTTTTGAAGCTATCTTTGTGTTGCTCATCAATGGTTTATCTTTGTTCCCTAACATTGACGGTTTTGTTGATGTTAACGCCATTAGAATTTTCTTCATTGGGAATCCAGTGTCCACTCTATTGGGTGATATGTACTTCTCTTTGCATCTAAGTAATTCTAAGGGTGGTGGAACTATTGTGTGTTGTGTTCCTCTTCTGTACAAGTGGTTTATTTCGCACTTGCCTTAAACGTCTGCTTTTGTGGAGAACAAACAATGTCTAAGGTGGTCTCAGAGACTTATGTCTCTCACTAATGATGATATAGTTTGGTATGATCATTCATTGAGTAGTTTGGAGATTATTGATTGTTGTGGTGAATTCTATAATGTGCCTCTCATTGGTACACAAGGAGGAATCAACTACAACCCTGCTTTGGCTCGTCGTCAACTTGGGTTCCCCTTGAGAGACAAACCTAATAACACTTTGTGAGAAGGTATTTTATATCAAGAAGGTAAAGATCCCCAACATTTCAAGCAGAAGATTGTGCATGCTTGGCATAATGTGCATAGGAAAGGAAGATCCAAGCTTGGTTCGTGCAACTATGTAGCTTTGGAAGCTTGCACTCTTTGGGTGAATAAGAGAGCTTTGGAATTGAAGATGCCTTATACCCGTGAGAGACCTATGTATATGGTTGTGGTTGTGCCATCAACTCTCCCTAACCAAGATGTAGAGGTGTTGGAAGACGCATTCGCCAAGATGAAGCAAGAGAAGGATATGTGGGAAGAGCGTTTCCATGCTTTGACCAGAAATCATGAGGAGTTGCGACTTGAGTCTAAGGAAAAAGATGCACATATTGAGCTTCTTGAAGACCGAGTAGTGAAGAGACAGAGAGATCCAAAGGTTTCATCTTCCTCTAGTATGCCTCAGCCTTCTGTTGCTTGGTAGAAGATTGTTGATCAGCTTATCCTCGAGAAGGCTCAGATGAAGACTTCTTTTGAGTCCGTGATCCGATACATCCGAAGTAAGTACGAGCCTGCAACTAGATGTTCTGACATTGTTGTTAGGGATTCTTAGGATGACTAGTTTCCTTTTCTCTTGTATTTTGTATTTTTGGTTTCTGAAATTGTACTCAGTGTAATCCTTCGAATTATATAAATAAAAGAGATTTTATGGTGAATCAAATTATGCAATTGTTATTATTATATATTTACAAATAAAATAGTATGTTCCTTGAAAATAAAAACAATCAAGCATTGCATTTCATGCATCATTTGCATAAGCATGTTTCTCTTTCGCGAGATGTCTTATTGGTTCTTCTTCTATGCTTCAACCAAGCTGACTCATCGATACAATACCCGCGCCAACCATCCAAGAATCATGGAACATCTAGATCAAGAGAACAGAGACTTGAAGGACGAGATCGCCCGTATGACTGCCAAGATGGAGTCAGTACTAGCTGCTCAATGTCAATCTTCTCCAACGCCTGCAACTCCTCCTCCTCAAAGGACTGTCATATCAGAGGTTGTTTCTTCAACCGTGGCTGCTGCTCATTTTGCTCCTGCCATGCTTACCGGATTCCCGTGGGGAATGTCGCCCTACTTTGTGGCTAAGGGTTTTGTGCCTACTTTTGCTTCCATGCCAGCATCTAGCCCGGTCATGTCTGTGCCACCACCGGTTGTTCACACTCTGCCTCGTGTTGAGGACACCATCTATCATTCCGAGCCATCTGAGGGTCCGAATTTTTATGAAAAGATGGATGAAATGAAAGACCAATTCCTTGAGTTGCGAAAGGAGTTGAAGACCCTGAGGGGAAAGGGGAAAGGATTTGTTCGATAAGAGTGTTGCAGAACTTTGCTTGGTTCCCAATGTTAAAATCCCGATGAAGTTCAAAGTCCCAAACTTTGAAAAGTATAAAGGGAATACCTGTCCACTGAGTCATCTCGTCATGTATGCTAGAAAGATGTCAACGCAAACTAATAATGATCAGTTACTGATTAATTATTTCCAAGACAGTCTGACTGGTGCCGCTCTGAGGTGGTACATGGGTTTGGATAATGCGAGTGTCCGCATGTTCAATGATTTGGGTGAGGCTTTCATGAAGTAGTACAAGTATAATGTGGATATGGCGCCGGATAGGGACCAGTTGAGGTCATTGTCTAAGAAGGATAAGGAAACGTTCAAAGAATACGCTCAGCGATGGAGAGAGCTTGCTCCTCAGATTACCCCTCCTTTGGAAGAAAAGGAGATGACCAAGATTTTTCTCAAGACCCTAAGCTCGTTTTACTATGAGCGCATGATTGCTAGTGCCCCTAGTGATTTTACCGAAATGGTAAACATGGGGATGAGGTTAGAAGAAGTTGTCTGAGAGGGACGGTTTTCTAAGGAGGAGGTTTCGTCTAGTAAGAAGTATGACAGTGGGTTTGCTAGAAAGAAAGAAGGCGAAACTAATGCATTATTAGTTGGGAGGCAGATGAGGCCTCATGTTAGAAGGAATCCCCAACCTCGTCAACACCATCATCAAGTATCATTTGTTATTCTTGTATTTTCAAACAATCAATCAATGCCCGTTCAACAACAACGTCAACAACAACCACCACAGAGAACAAAAAACAACAACAATAACAACACCAATAATCATCAACAATAACAAAATTTCGAGAGGAAGAAGGTCTCTTTTGACCCGTTTCCTATAACTTATACCGAGTTGTATCCATCTTTGGTTCTCAAGAACCTTTTGCAACCAAGAAATCCTCCACAGATTCCTGAACCACTTCCATGGTGGTATAAACCAGAGCTTCATTGTGCATTTCACCAAGGGGATCCTAGCCATGATATTGAGAACTGTTACCCCCTGAAGTACGATGTCCAAAAGTTGGTCAAAAGTGGGATGGTGTCCTTTGAAGACCGTGCGCCTAATGTCAAAGCTAGCCCACTACCTGCTCATGGTAAACCTTCTGTTAATATGGTAGACGGTTGTCCTGGGGAGTTCAAAGTATATGATGTCTGTTTCATTAGTAGATCCTTGGTGACGATGCACAAAGATTTCTATATGGTAAGTGATTGTGAGCATGACCATGATGGTTGTGCAATCTGCAGTGTTAATCCCCGAGGTTGTATGGTTGTGAAGAGAGACATCCAGAGGTTGATGGATGAAGATATGATCCAGATTCTTCAGTCCCGTCACTTGGGTGACGATGTGAATGTTATAGTTCATGTGTTCAAGACACTAGAGAGAATGGTTATTCAATTTAATAGTAGCAACAGTAATAGTGTTAGTAATAGATCGATATCACCGTTGGTTATACGGTTAGAGAGTCCAGTCCCGTATGCATCCTATAAGGTTGTTCCGTACCAGTATAATGCAACTATGTTGGAGAATGGTCAAGAGGTTCCTTTTCCTTCGACCAGTTCTGTTGTGAGCATTGCTGATGTTATGAAGGTGACCCGTAGTGGTCGTGTTTTTGGGCCAGTGTTCCTAAAGAATGTAGAAGACGTATCTGCCAGTAAGAAGGTTGAAGTTCCTGTAGTTGATCTGGTTAGCGCTCCAAGGTGTCAGTCTGGTGAATCCAATGGTTTTAAGCCTAATGATGATGATGAGGTACTCCGGTTGATTAAGAAGAGTGAGTTCAATGTGGTGGAGCAGTTGCTCTAAACTCCCTCCCAAAATTTAGTGTTGTCTCTGCTTATGACCTCTGAAGCACATAGAGAGGCATTGCAAAAGGTATTGGAGAAAGCTTATGTGGAATATGATGTAACGATTGATCAGTTTGATCATATTGTGGCTAACTTCACCTCCTGTAACAACTTGAGCTTTTGTGATGAGGAGCTCCATGTGGAGGGTAGAAATCACAATTTGGTGTTGCAGATTTCAATAAACTGCAAGGAGGATGCTTTGTCAAATGTGTTGGTTCACACCGGCTCTTCATTGAATGTACTTCCCAAGTCAACTCTTTCTAGATTGTCGTATCAAGGAGCTCCGATGAGGTATAATGGCGTTATCGTCAAAGCATTTGATGGTTCTCGCAAGACTGTGATTGGTGAGGTGGACCTTCCTGTGAAGATAGGTCCGAGTGATTTCCAAATTACTTTCCAAGTAATAGATATCCACCCGGCCTATAACTCCTTCTTAGGAAGGCCATGGATACATGACACAGGAGCTGTTACGTCAATACTACATCAGAAATTGATGTTTGTCAAGAATGGAAAACTTGTTATCATCGGTGGGGAGAAGGCTTTGTTGGTAAGCCACCTGTCGTCTTTATCTTATGTAGAAGATGAGGATGAGGTTGGAACTCCGTTCCAAGATCTATCTATTACTGAGGAAAAGAGAGTTGGGGCATCCATGTCCTCATTCAAAGACGCTTAGAAGATTGTTGAGGACGGTATTTCTGATCAATGGGGCCAGATGGTAGAGGTCACCGAGAACAAGAGTAGAGCCGGTTTGGGATTCCAACAAGGTTCGTCCCAGTTTAGAGCTGAAGATGTGTAACCCAGTTTCTGTAGCGGAAGGTTCATTCATGGTAGTGAACAACACTTAGCTGCCGTCATCGAGGGTGATGAAGATGAAGACTGCACCAATTTTTTGACGCATGGAAGAGCTTGCACAATTGGATTACTGTTGATGTTCCTATTATTATGCATCGTTCTAAGTAATTGATTTTATTATTTTTGAAAATCCTTCTCGTGTGCCTAAGGTAGAAGTGAACATTGTTAGGCATCTTCAAATTTGATCATTAATAAAATTCAATTCTATTCATCCACATCTATGATGTTTTATTTTTACTTTTTGCTTTTTTGAAAAATGGTAATCACAAAAAACATAAATAAATGAAATATAATTTATCCATCTACATAATATTTGGTCACCAAATCACTTCTCTAAAATCAAAATATTAAATCATTATGCAGGTTGGTTGCTAAACCCATTGAATACAATGATCATACTCCTTCGCCAAACTTTGAATTCCCTGTGTTTGAGGCTGAGGAAGGAAGTGATGAAAAAGTATCTGATGAATTGTCTCGTCTACTTGAGCACGAGGGAAAAGCCATTCAGTCGTTCGAATAGCAGATTGAGTTAGTCAACTTGGGTTCCGAGGATGATGTGAAGGAAGTCAAGGTTGGGTCTCGACTGTATCCGGAGGTTAAAAAGGGGTTGATTGATCTTCTCCAAGCGTATTCAGATGTGTTTGCCTGATCCTATTAAGACATGCCTGGTTTGGATTTTGAGGTTGTGGAGCATAGATTGCCATTGAAGCCAGAATGCCCGCCAGTCAAGCAGAAGTTGAGGAGGACTCATCCTGATATGGAAGTAAAGATCAAAGAAGAAGTGCAAAAGCAGATTGATGTCGGTTTCCTTTTACTGCTGAGTATCCGCAGTGGGTGGCTAACATTATGCCTGTTCCGAAGAAGGATGGAAAAGTCCGTTTGTGTGTTGATTATAGAGATTTTAATAAAGCCAGTCCGAAAAGATGATTTCCCTTTACCATACATTGATATGTTGGTGGACAACACACCTAAATTCAAAGTCTTTTCATATATGGACTGATTTTCTGGATATAATCAGATCAAGATGGAACCCGAGGATATGGAGAAGACCATATTCATTACACCCTGGGGAATATTCTATTATAGAGTGATGCCTTTGGGTTTAAAGAATGCTGGTGCAACTTACCAGAGAGCAATGACTACTCTTTTTCATGATATGATGCATAAAGAGATCAAACTCTATGTTGATGATATGATTTCTAAATCCATTGATGAAGAGGGACATGTTGAGCATTTGTTGAAGCTATTCAAGAGTTTGAGGAAGTACAAACTCCGCTTGAATCCCAATAAGTGTACATTTGGTGTTCGTTTTGGTAAGTTGTTGGGCTTTATTATCAGTGAGAAGGGTATTGAAGTTGATCCTGCCAAGGTCAATGCTATATAAGAGATGCCTGCGCCCAAGACTGAGAAGCAAGTCAGGGGTTTTCTCAGTCGCTTGAATTATATCTCAAGATTCATTTCACACATGACTGCCACATGTGCGCCTATATTCAAGCTTCTTCGGAAAGATCAGTCTTGTGATTGGACCGAAGACTACCAGAAAGATTTTGATAGTATCAAAGAATATCTGCTTGAGCCTCCGATTCTGTCTCTGCCTATGGAAGGAAGACCTTTGATCATGTATTTGACTGTGCTTGAAGAGAGTATGGGTTGTGTTTTAGGTCAGCAAGATGAGACTAGAAAGAAAGAGTATGTTATTTACTACCTTAGTATGAAGTTCACCGATTCTAAGACTCGGTATTTTATGCTTGAGAAGACTTGTTGCGCATTAGCTTGGGCTGCTAAGCGTCTGCGCCAGTATATGTTGAACCATACCACTTGGTTGATATCCAAAATGGATCCAATCAAGTATATTTTTGAGAAGACTACTCTAACTGGGAGGATTTCCCGTTGGCAGATGTTGTTATCAGAGTATGATATTGAATACCGACCTAAAAAGGCAATTAAAGGTAGTATCTTGGCCAACCATTTGACCCACCAACCAATTGAAGATTATCAGTGAGTGCAGTATGATTTCCCTGATGAAGAGACCTTGTACTTGAAAATGAAAGATTATGATGAACCATTGCTTGAAGAAGGGCCAAAACCTGGTTCCCGTTGGGGCATGGTATTTGATGGAGCTGTTAATCAATATGGTAATGGAATTGGGGAAGTAATCATTACTCCTCAAGACACTCATTTTCCATTTACAACTAGATTGACTTTCAAGTGTACAAATAATATGGCTGAGTATGAAGCTTGCATTATGGGAGATTCAACTTTTGTTGTGAATCAGATTAAAGGTGAATGGGAGACGAATTAACCCGGTTTGATACTATATAGAGATTATGCGAGGAGGATTTCAACTTTCTTTACTAAGGTTGAGTTTCATCATATCGCTCGAGATGAAAACCGGATGGAAGATGCTCTTGCAACGTTGGCTTCAATAATTATGGTGAAATATTGGAATGAAGTTCCCAATCTGATTGTGATGCGTCTTGATAGGCCAACTCATGTATTTGTTGTTAAAGAGGTCAAAGATGAGAAGCCATGGTATTATGATGTCAAATGTTTCCTCCAAAGTCAGATTTACCCACCTGGGGCATCTTTGAAAGATAAGAAGACTTTGAGAAGATTAGCCGACAATTTCTACCTGAATGGTGATGTACTGTATAAGAGAAACTTCGATATGGTTCTGCTCAGATGTGTGGATAGAGACCAGGAAGACCTATTGATGATTGAAGTCCATGAAGGTTCCTTTGGTACTCATTCCAATGGACATGCTATGGCAATGAAGATGTTGCGAGCAAGTTACTATTGGCTGACAATGGAATCTGACTGTTGCAAGTTTGTGAAGAAATTTATGCATATAAGATTCATGTTCCTCCGACACTGTTGAACGTCATTTACTCCACATGCCCCTTCTCCATGTGGAGAATTGATATAATTGGTATGATTGAGCCTAAAGCTTCGAAAGGACATCGTTTCATTCTGGTGGCAATTGACTACTACACAAAGTGGGTTAAAGCGGCATCATATTCGAATGTAACCAAGCAAGTTGTTGTGAGGTTTATCAAGAATCAGATTATATGCCGATATGGTGTGCCAAGTAAGATCATTACTGATAATGGATCTAACTTGAAAAATAATATGGTGGAAGCTCTTTGCAAAGACTTCAAGATTGCACATCATAATTCTTCTCCCTACAGACCTAAGATGAATGGGGTTGTTGAAGCTGCAAACAAGAACATCAAGAAGATTATTCAGAAGATGGTTGTGACATACAAGGATTGGCATGAGATGCTCCTATTTGCCTTGCATGGGTACCGTACATCCATCCGCACTTCAACAGGGGCAACCCCTTTCTCACTTGTTTATGGCTGGAAGTTGTGCTCCCAGTAGAGGTGGAGATCCCATCATTGCGTGTCTTGATGGAAGCCAAGTTGTCTGAGGCTGAATGGTGTCAAACCAGGTATGACCAGCTGAATTTGATAGAAGAGAAGAGATTGACTTCCATGTGTCATGGACATGTATATTAGCAAAGGATGAAGAAAGCTTTTGATAAGAAGGTCAGGCCTCGTGTATTCAGAGAAGGTGACCTTGTGCTCAAGAAGATTCTATCTTTCAAGCCAAATTCTAGGGGCAAATGGACTCCTAATTATGAAGGCTCATATGTTGTTAAGAGATCCTTTCCAGGTGGTGCTTTGATTCTTACAGCTATGGATGGTGAAGAGTTCACTCGTCTTGTGAGGGCGGCTTAGGCAAAAATGAGCATCTCGGTGGATTGAAATCCGAAAGGGCGATCCAGGCAAAAATTAGAGACATAAAAACAGAAAAACTATCCCGATAAATTGAATACCCCACCTTGGGGAAATTTATGCAAAAATTGGGGATTATGGCAAGTAACTGCAAGCTGCGGATCTTCAGTTTTGAAGAGTTTCTTGAGTAAATCGATCAATTTTGATTTATCATCTCTGACCGACACCAAGAGCACAGTGGACCTCAAAAAGTTGATAGAAGGATTAGTGATCATTGTGTTCAATGTAGTCATTTTCCATGTAAATTACCATTTTTCAACTTTTGTAAAGATCTATGGAGTCTTATCATTTACAGACTACCATTCCATTAAATAAAGTTGAGCTTTTTATCCAATTGTTTCTACTCTTGTTTAATTTAGCCAAATAGATTTAAAATTTATTATGATCATTTTTGAAATTAAATTTTTAAAATCAAAATCATGTTTTCTTAAATATATAAAAGCATTTATTTTTTAGCAATCAATATCATTTAAAAGAATATTAACAGCAGTCTGAGAAGCGGTAAGCCTTAAATATGAAGCATTATTGGTTCTCCCCAAGCAGTGGGCGTAATCCCTATTTCCCCCGGCAACGTTTTAGTAGCCGAGTTATGTTGGTTTCCCCAGCCGAGTTTGTTGGCCTCCCTTGAGTTGTAGGCATGTTATTTCAGCAGTTTTCATGGTTTCGGCAGATTTTGTTTCCCCATAAGTCGTCAGAGTTACTCCTGATTTTGAGCAACTATTATGTTAATCCCCTACAGGGTTGTCTCCCATTTGATATGACATTGAACTAAAATTCCCCGCAGATGTTATAGCAGTTTCCTCAGCAGATCCTCTCCTTGTGCTTTACCCATCCAGGATTGAGCCTTCGAGGATTCGTTTGTTTTCTCTCTAGCAGTTGTTTCCCTCCTGTGAGGATTGGCTAGAGGTTGTATCGATGATTCAAACCAGCGACATTTGTATTCTTGGTGATCGTTTTATCAGCATAATCACCATATATACTTATACATATACATATACATTCATGTAATTTCATTATTGCACTGTTGCACTTTGTGATTCATTGTTCATGATGATCCTTTACTGTGGTGGTATATTTTTCCGCATACAGATGTGGTTTGTATGTCCTCTTTCAATTGTAGAGTGTCAGCGTAGCGGTAAATTCATGATCATCAAGCTATGGATAAGCTAGACATCAAATAACAAGAGTCACCATCGCGCTTTTATTGTTTCCAAGGGAAAAGGGAAAAAGTAAGAACAAAACCCAAAAGTAAGAAGTTTTCAAATCAAAACTAATAAAATGTCATAGATTACAAGTAAGGGGGTTGGTTACACAGAAGGAAGGTATTAGCACCCAAAGTGTCCTAGGTACTCCTAGGGAGCCCTTTTTGTGTGCATATGTATTTGGTACAAAATGATGTTTAAATAGAATGGGGGGATGAGAAAAGAATTCATTAATTATATTTTTGTGTTTGAGAAGACCTTTGGACTTGTGCCTACATACCAACATAAAAATGAGGGATCAAAACCTCGTAGTTCATGATACAAATTTCAAAGTGGATGCATTGCTTTTAACAAAAATTAAGTTTGAAAGGCACAAAGGCCTTAAAATGGTTTGAATGAGTTAATTCTTTTTTGATTTTTTTTTGAAAGTTTAAGTCAAGTATAGTTAAGTTTATTTACGAATTTGATTTAAGAAAAGAAGTTTGAAAATGCAATGGCATAAGGCCAAAGTTTCTATCTTTTTGCAAAGTGGTCAAAGTTTATGAAATTCTGGTATCAGATATGAGATGTTGAAGGTAATGTCACGACACTAATATCTGAACAATAGATGATATATAATTAGAATAAAATTATTAAACAATTGAAAAACGACACAAGCAATTGTTAACCTAGTTCCGTGCAAACACACCTACGTCTAGGGCCCACCAAGCCAGGAAGGAAATCCACTAAACAAAATTAGTTCAAAGACACTCAGTAAACAACTTAAAGTTACAGTCTTTTCACCTAATATCTACCCGTATGACTTCTATCTAAGAACTCTTAGATATGAGACCCTACTCACTCCCCCTCAATCACAACAGTGATACTAGAACAAATACCACAAAGAAAGAAGACACACTTCAAGGACACACACTTGATCTTGCTTAAAAGCTTCAATCAAGTAAACAAATACACTCGTACTTCAAAGCTTAGAGTGGACAAATTACAACTCAAAAATCAGTCTAATTCAAACATCAACAAGATGAATGAATGGATCATAATTCACAAACGCACATTAGGCTAACAACCCTAATCCTCACTGACTTTAACATTCGTATATTCTCTGTACCATTACACAAGGTTTACATGGTCTTTAAATAGAAGCTTTATGAATGGGCCTGGGCAACATGAAACCCTAATCCTATCTAACGCGTATTCCCTAAGAATTAGTAACAAATCGTACCTCTTTGGGAAATAGAATATTTTGGCTTTAAATAGAATTACTCCTTGAATAGTGCATGCAATCTCCACATAAGCACCCAAATACTTACATGAAAAGCGCAACAAAGAAATACATAACATTCAGACTGAATGTTCTGTATGCACATGTCTTAACATCGGGTCTGACATCTTGAATAAATCCTGCATAACCATATTAAACAACCTGCATAAAGTTGATATCACATGTCAAGAATACAAGCATGACATCTTGTGATAACACTAAGTTTTACCAAAATTGATGCCAATACATAGAACCAACAGTTTAGAACAAAATAAGTTCAAACAAAGAAAATTTTAAAAGGAGGGAGAGATTTTGAAATTTAAGAAATGGGGAGAAGATGAAGAGACTAATCCTATGCATAAAATTAAAAGTTAAGGGTTGAAAATATCTGACCAATGGGTAGCAATCCAATAGACAAGAATGTCAATAGAAACCCAGATTCCCTTGGACATTTTTAGAATCAAGCAACACACAAATTCACAATTATATCAATCTTGAAGAGCAAGGCATCAAATAAAGATAGCCACATCCAAGCATAGCCACTCTATGATCTTCTTCAAATTATCCCATGTAACAGATGAATTTCCCAAGTCACCGGTTCAAAATAACAGTTTCACAATGATCATGTTGCAGATGAACTCAAAGGGATCTTGAATGATGTATCAAATGAAGTTTCAAATTGCAATCACTTGGTTTCACAAAATTTGGCATTGGCCAAGTCCTTTAGCATAGGAATGTTGCCTAAATTCTAAGTCCATTTGTACAAGATCAAGTCAACAGTCCATATAAACGTTTTTTAGGATTTTTGTTGTTATTATGTACATTAATGGTCAAAGACCACACAAACAAACAAAGTATACACAAAATGAGATATATCACACAATATGGTCCAAGTGGACAAAGTGAAAATTACATTAATATAAACAATTAGAATGGTATGAATAATGGCAAATGAATAAAGACTAAAATTAAGTGACATTAAAGTAAATGGATTGAAATTAAAAGTTAGTTGTTAATGAGTTAGAAATTAGTATTGTTTTGCTTTTGATTTTCATTTTTAAATCATTCTTCGGAGAACACTCAACCCACTTATCACAAACATGGATCCTTGAGCAAAGACATCTTCCAAAGGAACGAAAAAATGCTAAGTTTCCATACAATACCATGAAAGAGGGGAGACTTACAATCTCACTAACTAGAATGCTATGCCTTTTGTGTCACAAATTTAGCGCTATGTTAAGCAATCGTAATTGGACTTATGTAGAAGTCACAACTATTTGAGGTCGGGCAATAGAATTTTGGTGTTAATGCATGTTAGAGACATAGTATAATGGACTATGCTCATGAAACATACCATACACAAAAAGAATATGCAAAAGAGGTGGCCGAATCTCATCCATACATATGTTGATTTTTCAATCAACTAGACTTAGGATTTTGAGATATCATAGGCCAAATGAGATGAATGCATAAAGAATGGGAATGAGATGAAGATGGATGGGAATGGATCAAAACTCAAATTGGTCAAAGGAGGACTTTTACCAAATTAATATCATCCATTCATTTTGGGAGATGGATTGTACATTCCATCAATCCCCTAAATCCAATGATATTAACTTGAAAAAGTCAAATCAACCTTGACCAAGGCCCAACAACAAGAGTCAAACTCGAACAAGTCATCACAATTGGTCAACACAATTAATTGGCATTTATTCAAATTAAAAAAAGACTAAAATAATAAATTTAAATTAAATATGGTTTGTCAAATTCCTAAAACCTCATCAAAACACCAAAGAAATGACCATGAGATTTATCATAGGTCAAACAAGGTCAAATGACCTTGGAGAAAAAATTTCAGAATTTTTAAAGACTAAAAAGTATTTTTAAACAATAAAAAACAAACACGAAATCAATTAAATGATGAAAAATATTAATATTGATCCAAAAAATAATTTTAATTAAAAATATGAAAGAGGAAATTTTTTGAATTTTTTTGGTGAAACTCATATTTTTTGGATCAATATTAAAATTAGTATGAATTAATGAAAATAAAAGGATTAAAATGAAAATTAGAAAATAGAAAAAAACGTGGACCACTTGATCTCCCTCATTAATTGAGGTGGCAGATCAAGTGGTCCTCAGCGTGCGTTCCACAATGGACACTAGTCAATGCGCTACAGGGATGATATTTAAAACCAACGCACGAGATTAAAACATTTTGCAAGGATCATATGGTTTGAGACGTGTCAACACACGGCCGGAGTTGTAGCTCGGGTCTTCTTCTCCGGTGGACCTCACCGGACTGGTCCACCCTTAACCATCACCAAAATAAAAAAGGAGGACATGATCTGATAGAAAAAATAGCGTAGAGCACGAATCTGACCTCAATTTTAACTCACTCCACATATATAGAAAGATATGAGGAGTTGAATTTTGAGGTGTGTCAATTGAGTTTCTTTGATTTAACCTCTAAGCAACTCAATCTTCTTGCCTATATTGGTAGGACTTCAGACAACAAAAGATCCAAGAGAATTTAGTAGAATTGAGTGAGAATCGAAGAGATGAAGTTTTCTGAAAATTACCTTCAATCTATGCAGTTCTTTATGTTGCTTGCTTCAAACACAATGTGATCACACTTGAGAAGCTAATAAGAAGTGATTGGAGAGGTTGCAAGGCTGTGGATCCTGGAGTTCTTGAATCTCCAAGAGTTGAGATTCAAACTCAAATTTCAAATTGAAATTGCTCAGGTTTTCCTTTAGAATGAGAGGGTTTCAATGGGGGGAAAAGATGGCGCGCAAAGTGTGATTCAAATGAGCTCATAAGTCTTCTATTTATAACCAAAGGGAATGATATTTGCACACTTCAAAATCTGTCCAAAATTGGCAATGTGAATGACACGACTGCATGGGCATGTACAAGCCCATGATGCAATGCATAAAGGTACAAATATGATTCACATTGAAGTCTGAATGAAGCTTGAATGGCAAGGCATTGTGAACTGAAGTTTGTACAATTGATTCTTTCTAATGATGCAACCCTGTTAAAGCCATGCGCAGACCTAGCAATCTTTGTCCAAAATGCATGAACTTGGGTTTATTTGGAAAGCTTGGATCAAGGGGAACAAGTTTTATGTTCAACACTTTTTCATTTGGAGCATGGAACATGGATAATTTTGAGGTAGAAGTTTGGAAATTTCAACGTGTTGAAATTTTTTCTAAGTGTCAAGCCATATATCTCAATATTCCACCTTACTTAACTTTTTATGTGAGCTTTAAATGAGAAAAGTGTCTTCATCAAAGTTGTAGATATTTCAAAGACCTTCAAAATCTTAACCAATTTCATGTCATTTGGATTTATAATGATATAGATATTCATTTTTGAAGTTTGGAAAAATCACTTGTTCAACGGTATAGGTCAAAAATGACCTATAATGTATCCTCATATCACATGCTCATGAAAGTTGAATTTTCTTTCACTACAAACATAAAAGTTGAAGTAGACATCTTTAATTTGATTGTGCAAATTGGAAATCTTTCATCTCATAAATATTTAGCAAGTTATGGCCTTGGGAAGTTGAATTTCAAAATAGGGTTTAGACAAAATGACCTATAATGTTTCAACATAGAAAATGATTTTCCAAGCAAAAATAGCTCTAGGTATCAACATAATAGTATTTTGGAATATCATTTAGAGTAACTTGTCTCTTGGAATAAGTTTCATATGGTGAAAATTGTAGGAGATAAGGTCAAAGGAGACCCAGTTTTGATCAAATGAATTCACCTAGCCAACCACCATCAACCAACTTGCTAACCTTCAATTTATTTGGGTTTTTAGGCTCACGGTAGATCATATAAGAATAAAATGATGAAATTTTAGGTGTACCTTGATAAATTTGATCAATTAGTGAGATAGCTTGTTGGAGAAGTTACTTAAGATACCCAGTCAAACTAGGGTTTCCAAGGCAAATCACCTCCAAACTCTTGAAGGAAACTTGATCAATATCACATGTAGGAATCATCGGTAATCATACATGATGCTCATAACCATTCTTGGATCAATTCATGGTTGTGCTCTTTGTCATGAGGGTCTCAAACCCTAGAAATGAACTTGATAAATCAATGGGATCATGCCTTACCTACAAAAGAGTTAGGCAAATACAAAGACATATTTTTGGTATTTTGATTAGTAAAATGATAATATACAAGTATGATACAATCACATAGTGCTTGGTGATCTCTCCCAACACAAACCCAATGAAAGAGGGGTAAGGAGGATGCAAAGGTATGATCCCAATGCTAATGCTTATGATGAAATTGCATGAGGGATCTTAGGGTCAAAATTGGGGTCTTACAGTCAGCTCATTAAGTAGAAAGACTTTAATCTTTCTCTTTCCCCACTGAGTTATTTCCTCGTGCATGATTGATATTTCAGTTTCCTCCCCAATTGAGTATCTGGATGGAACCACTCCCCTTGAGTTATGCCCTCATTGGGTTGAGTCTTTGATTGACCGTTTCTTTCTAGATCTTACCTGGATAGATGCTTTTTGGTCCCCTGGGAGTATATTACCCAGTAACTGGTAGTATTCTTCTCATGTTTTCACTTTTGTCTAATACTCGGCAAAAGTAACTTTTTCTCCCCAGCGGATTCGTTTTCATGTTTCCCCACGAAGTATATCCTTAATATGTTTATCCTAACCGATGACAGATATTTTCTTCCCTTGCTTTGAGTTTATCCTTGATATGTTCATCTTAAATGATGACAGATATTCTCTTTTTGGTATTCTACCCAGTAGCCGGTAGTTGTAATCCCTATTTTATTTCCCAGAGAGTTAATCCTTGATACGTTCATCCTAACCGGTGACAAATTTCCTACTCTTTGCATTCTTCTGCCCAGTAACCGGTAGTTGTAAATCCTTCTTTTCTTCACCCTCGTAGAGTTTATCCTTGATATGTTCATCCTAACCGATGACAGATATTCTCTTTTTGGTATCTTATCCAGTAACTGGTAGATGTAATTCCTATTTTCCCCTCTGAGTCTATCCTTGATATGTTCATCCTAACCGGTGACGGATATTCTCTTATTGGTATTCTATCTAGTATCTGATAAATGTAATTCCTAATTTTTTCAAGCAGTTTATCCTTGATATGTTCATCCTAACCGGTGACGGATATCCTTCCTAGTTTCCCCAGTCAAGTCTATCCTTGATATGTTCATCCTAACCGGTGACGAATATCCTTCCTAGTTTCCCCAGTCAAGTCTATCCTTGATATGTTCATCCTAACCGATGATGAATTTTTTATTTCCTTTGAGTCTATCCGTGATATGTTCACTTTAACTAGTGACGAATATTCTCTCTCTTTGGTCTTCTGCCCAGTAACTGGTAGTTGTAAATCCTATTTTGGCTTTTCCCAGCAGTTTATTCTTACCAAGTAACCGATAATGAACTCACCTCCTGGCTGCCCTCAGCGATTCATCCTTGATATGTTTACCTTAACCGGTAATGGATGTCCTCCCTGACAGATTTTGTTATCCCCTTACCCAGTAACCAATAACGGATAATATATTTATGCTCCTCCAGTGTTGAAGATCTTTTCTTCCCCAATTGAGTTTGAGTGCACATTTCCTTAGTGAAATCATTGTTTCCTGTTTGGTTCGAGTATTTCAGCTTTGTTCTGATCTACCCATTTCCCCTACAGATGTTCCCCTTATTCCCCGACTGAGTCTTTCCGTTGATTTATTTTCATGGAATCCCTCGAGTCCCCTAGTAGTTTTAAGTCGTAGCCTGAGCTACGCACAAACCTTTTTCCCCAGAGTCTTTGTCTCCCTAGTAAGTTTTCCTTATGGAATGCATTATACTGCTGTGGACTTTCAGTCTCTCTGGACTCTTTTCCTTTGTGGAAACATTTCCCCACAGGGATTTATTTCAAAACTTCATATCATATGCATCACGAGGTCTCTTAGAGACCAAAATTTATTTCTATATGTTGTTATTTAAGCCCATTCTATTGAGTCGATGCAAAGATTTTAACCTTCATCTCCTCAGTTAGAACGTCCTTAAATAGGGGTAGCTGTAAGACCCCAATTTTGACCCAAAGATCCCTCATGCTATCACATCATATGCATTGGCATTGGGATCATACCTTGGCATCCTCCTTATCCCTCATTCATTGGGTTTGCATTGGGAGAGATCACCAAGCACCATTTGATTGTATCATACTGTGTATTGTTATCATTTTTTTACTAACCAAAATACCAAAAATATGTCTTTGTAATCTAACTCTTTTGTAGGTAGGGCACATGCTCACCTTTGATCTATCAAGCTCACATCTAGGGTTTAAGACCCTCAGTGCAAGGAGTTCAATCAAGAATTGGTTTACATTGACACTAAGTATCATATATGAATCTCCATGATCTTAACATGTCATTTTGATCAAGAAATCATCATGAGTTTGGAGTTGATTTGCCTTGGAAACCCTAATTCATCCGGCTATCTTGTGTGACTTCTTCACAAGCTTCTTCAACAATTGATCAAATATTTCAAGGGATACTTAAAATTTCATCATCTTACGCATATATGATCCTCCATGAGTTCCAAAAGTCAAGATAATATCAAGCTAGCAAGTTGGTTCATGGTGGTTGACCAGAGGAATTCATCTGATCAAAATTGGGGTTCCCTAGACCCTATCTCCTACAATTTTTGTCATGTGAAAATGATTCCAAGAGAAAAGTTACTCTAAATGACATTCCAAATAACTTCCATGTTAAGATCTAGATATAGGTTTGCTTGGAAAGTCATTTTTTATGGTGAAAGATTATAGGTCATTTTGTCTAAACCCTAATTTGGAGGTCAACGTCTCAAGGCCATAACTTGCTCAACTTTTATGAGATGAAGGATTTTAAAGTTGCACAATCAAATTCAATACATCTACTTCAACTTTTATGTTTGGAGGAAGAGCAAATTCAACTTTTAAATGCATGTGATATGAGGATACATTATAGGTCATTTTGGACCAATGCCATTGAACAAGTGATTTTCCTCAACTTCAAAAAAGCATAACTCATTCATTCTAAATCCAAATGAGGTCAAATTTGTGACCATTACGAAGGAATTTGAGAGAGATACAACTTTGATGAAGGAAAATTTCTCATTTGAAGCTCACATAAAATGTTAGTCAAGGTGGAATAAGTGAACATATGGCTTGACACTTAGAAATGTTTTTGATATGTTTGATTTTCCCAACTTCCACCTCAAAATTCATCAAGATCCAAGCTTCAAACAAAAAAGTGTTCAACATGGAAGTTGTTCCTCTTGATCTAACATTTCCAAAAAGTCTAATTTCATCCCATTTGGACAAGGTATGAGTGACTTACGTATGGCTTGAACATGGATGACCATTTGGCTTTATTCAAGAAAAAGATTTTGAAAATCACTTGACCAAAGTCAAGGTTTATTGAGAAAGTGGTTCAAGTTAGGAAACAAGAAGGTTTTTAAAAAAAAAAGAGAGAGGAGCTTTTGAAAATTAAAGAGGGGGAGAAGAAGAAGAGACTATCATAGAGCATAAAGTAAAAGCTAGAGAGGAAAGATCTAACTAAGAAATAATTGACCATGCATTTCTCAAACACAATTGTATGGCTTATCAATGTGACTTCAGTAATGTTTGTACTCATTTGTGGAACTGAAGAGATGATTACATGGGCATATCACACGCCCATGCATCCATGCAATGTACATTGCTATTTTTGGAACTTTAATTCAAGTGTGCAATTAGCAATCACATGGCTATAAATAGAGACCCTTGCACCCTGAATTGAGGAACCTGCGTGCCAGCTTTGAATCCCAATCTCCAAAACCCTCTCATTCAAAGGATAACCTTGAGAATTTCCATTGGAAATTGAATTTGAATCTCTATTGTTTTGAGATTAAAATCTCCAAAAGTCCTGTGCCTTTTGTTGATTCAATTCCATTCCATCAAGTGTCCAGATCAAGATCAAGAGTAAGTGGAAGCAAGATTGTGTTCATACAGACCTGCATTGAAGGTATTTTTCAGAATTTTTCATCTCTTCGATTCTCACTCAATTCACCATAATTCTTCTTGATCTTTGGTTGTATGAAGTCCTACCAATGTAGGAAACAACATTTAGTTGTTTTGAGGTCAAATCGAAGCAACTCAGATCATGATCCTCAAATTTCAACTCCCTGTATCTTTCAATATACTTGGAGTTAGGAGAAATTGAGGCCAAATTCGAGCTCCTGAGCATTTTTACTTTGAATTCATGTCCTCCTTTTTTATTTTGGTGATGGTTGTGAGTGAACCAGTCCAGTGAGGCTCACTGGAGAAGGAGACCGGAGTTTTGGCTTCTGTGGTGTGCTGACGCTCATCTGAACCACACGATCCTTGCAAAATGTTTTAATCTCGTGCGTTGGTTTTGAATACCATCCCTGCAGCGCTTTGACTCGAGTCAATGATGGAACGTGCGCTGAGGACCATTTAATATGTCACCTCAATTAATGAGGGAGATCAAGTGGTCAACGTTTTTTTCTATTTTCTGATTTTCATTTTATTTGGTTTATTTTCATTAATTCATATTAATTTGAATATTAATCCAAAAAATATGAGAGTTTCACCAATTTTTTAAATAAATTCCTCTTTCATTTCTTAAATTAAAATTATTTTTTGGATCATTATTAATATTTTTCATGATTTAATTGTTTTTTTGAATATTTTTAATTGTTTAAAAATAGTTTTAAGTTTCCAAAATTAATGAAATTTTTTCTCCAAGGTCCTTTGACCTTCTTTGACCTATGTTAAATCTCATGGCCATTTATTTGGTGTTTTGATGAGGTTTTAGAATTAGGACCAACTATAATTTAATTTAATGCATTATTTAATTGATTTTAATTGTTTAATTGTAAAATAATTTGTGTTGAGCTTTTCATATTGACTTGTTGAGATTGACTTGTGTTATTGGGCCTTAGTCAAGGTTGATTTGACTTTGTTGATTTAAAATCATTGGATTTAGGGTATTGATGAAATGTACATTTCATCTCCCAAAATGAATGAATGATTTTAATTTGATAAAAGTCCTTCTTTGACCAATTTGTGTTGATTCCATTTCCCCTCCCTCTTTATCTCAATCCCATTCTCTTCTCATTCATTTCATGAACCTATGATATCTCTATATCCTAAGGCTAATTGATTGAAAAATCAACCTAAGTATGGATGAGATTAGGTCCACCCCTTTTGCATTCTTTTAAGTGGATAGTATGTTTTAGGAGTATGGTTCATAATACCATATCTCTAACATGCATTAACACTAAAATTTCTATTGCCCGACCTCAAATAGTTGTGACTTCTACGTAAATCCAATTATGAATTCTTAACATAGCGCTAAATTGTTGACACAAAAGGCATAACATTCTAGTAAGTGAGATTGTAAGTCTCCCCTCTTTCATGGTATTGTGTGGAAACTTGACCTTTTTTCCTTCCTTTGGAAGATGTCTTGGTTCAAGGATCCATGCTTATGAATAGTGGGTTGAGTGTTCTCCAAAGAATGACTTAAACAAAACAAAGCAAAAGCAATACTAACTTCTAATCAACTAACAACTAACTTTTAATTTCAAGTCATTTACTTTTACGCACTTTAATTCAAGTCTTTATCATTTGTCAATATTCATACCATTTAACTTGTTTACCTTAATTCCATTTTCACTTTGCTCACTTGAGTCATATCTTGTGATTATATTGTGATTGTATATACTTGTTTGTGTTTGTGGTCTTTTGACCTTAATGTATATAATAACAACAAAAACCCTAAAAGACATTTGTGTGGACTGTTGGATTTGATCTGAGATATTGGACTTAAAATTAGGCAACACTCCCTATGCAAAAGGACTTGGCCAATGCCAACTTTATTGAAACCAAGTGCTTGTGAATTGAAAATTCATCTGATGCGAGTATTGTGATTTCATTTGAGTTCATCTACTATATGGTCTTATTGAAGCTGTTACTTTGAACCTGTGTCTAATGCCTATCTCTGAGCCATTCAAAGAGTATGTCATCTGATACATGAGAGATTATGAATAAGATCATGGAGTTTCTAAGCTTGGATGTGGTTATCTTTATTTGATGACTTTCTCTTTATCTTGCTATTTGTGTATTGATATTGCTTGATTCTAAAGTCCAAGGGAAATTTGGGTTTCTATATGACATTCTTGTCTATTGGGTTGCAGCCCAATGGTCAGATCTTTTCAACTCTTAACTTTTAAATTTTTGCTTAGGATTAGTCTCTTTATCTCCTCCCCATTTCTTTAATTTCAAATCTCTCCCTCCTTTTAAAAACTTCTTTGATTGTGATTTCTAAACTTGGGCAATATTGCAAATTAGAAACTATGGCCTTATGTCATTGCATTTTAAAAACTTTTCTTAATCAAACTTGTAAATGAACCTAATTATAAATGACTTAATTTCAAAAGACAAAAAGAACTAACATTCATTCAAACCTTTTTAGGCCTTTTATGCCTTTGTTAAAAATTAAATTTTTGTTAAAAGGAACACATTCACTTTGAAATTGTTACCACGAACTACGAGGTTTTGATCCCTCATTTTATGTTGGTACGTAGGCACAAGTCAAACACAAAAATATAATTAATGAATTCTTTTCTTATCCCACACTCTATTTATTTCAAACATCATTTTATACCAAAACACATATGCACACAAAAAAGGGCTCCCTAGGAGTACCTAGGATACTTTGGGCGCTAACACCTTCCCTTTATGTAACCAACCCCCTTACCTGTAATCTCTGGCATTTTATTAGTTTTGATTTGAAAACTTCTTATCTTTGGGTTTTGTTCGTACTTTCCCCTTTTCCCTTGGAAACAATAAGACTGCGGTGGCGACTCTGGTTTAATTGACGTTAAACTTATCCATAACTTAATGGTCATGAATTTACCGCTACACATCCCAACACCATTGACTTGAGAGTCGATGCCATCTTCAAGGATGTCCCATAACTAATCATCTAACCCAATGATATGTATGTGCATTTTTCTCTTCCCCCATTCAAACTCAGTGGAATCACCACAAAATGTATGTGGCCTAGCAATATAACCAGATTTAGTTTGATTTGGGTTGTTATTTACACTAGGAATTTCTTTTTCAGGACTAGTTTCAGGAGACCCACTAGCCATGAGGAAAGAAGTGAAAATTTTCTCAAGATCTTTTATGTACCACTGTTTTGTGTTAATGTACAGACCTTACTCTTATGCCACCTCAGAGTGAGAAATACATAAGAGTGGGGGGTTGAATTGTGTGTTTAAAAATCATTCTGCTTATGAACTCAAAGATTTATGGAATAAAGTACGTTCAGAGTCTGTTGACAAAATATATATGTAACAACAACGAAAAATAAAGTTCATAAGTAAATGCAGTCAACACAAAAAAGTTATCCCGATTCCTCTCCTCAACTGAGACTAGTCCAGTCCATTTTCCACAACAAGAGGTTTTCACTATAACCAATTAGATTATAAATACTTAAGCCACTACTTAAGGCTTCCTGCTCAAACAGCCCCGAATGAGACTTCCTTGCTTAAGCCACTACTCAATACTTCCTTCTTAAACCCTCTGGTTCAAGACTTCCTTGCTTGAACCCTCTGGTTCAAGACTTTCTTGCTCAATCTATCTAGAGTGAGACTTCCTGCTTAAACCCTTGGTTCAAGACTTCCTTGCTCAACCACAAAGGCGGTAGACTTCTTCTACTTAAACAAACTGTTTAGTAGATAAGAAGACTATTATAATTTGATACATAATCACAAGTATAATAGTTGTGCAACAATCACAAAGATCTTCAACCTTTCTAAGATTTCTAATATGTATCTAAGATAATAAATCTCAATATCTTATGATATAATAGTTACATTAACAGTTCAAAGTTATACTAAGTTCTTTGTATATGTTGTGATGTTATAACCTTCCTTTGAATCTTCAGCTTCCTTTTATAGAGATATAAAAAGATTCGTTGGAGCTTTGAACAACAAAAACCTTAGTGAAGAAGTATGCCAAGAAAGACGTTAGAGAGTTGCTTTTGATCTAAAGATTTATCCACTGAATAATAGTGTTGCTCTTAGTATCTTTCATCATACTAAGTATATACCAAAAGGTAGAAAGGTCTACAGACGTCACATCCACTTTTCTTAAGCCTTTCAAAGCTAAAACCCTGGTTGACTTTGTCTAGAAATATGGGGCTTTTATTAGACAAGACTGTTTCAAATCACTGTCCGGATCAACTACTCTTCACACCTTCAAAGTTATGAGCTGTCATCAGAAGCTGGGTCATGAGGCCAAATTTTGATGTCTTCAGAGGCGATGAACAAGTTCAGATTTTGATCAATCAGAATCAGACTTTACATTACTTCTCGACATATTCTAACAACCAGAATTAGTTCTAATGCTTGTGATCCTGCACACTTAAACAAAATGTTAGCAAATTATCTTGTTCTTTAAACGCTTTGTTATCATCAAAACCTTTTAAGGGGATGAACAAATATTTTTCTAAGTATATATGGAGAAGTAATTTAAAGTCTGATTCCAATTTATCAGAATCTAAACTAGTTAATTGCGTGTGAAGGCATCAAACTATGGCATCATGACCCAGCTTCTGATGACAGCTCAGACTCTGAAGGCGTGGAGAGTAGTTGATTCGTATACTGAACTATAATAGTCTTGTCTTATCAAAGCCCTAGATTTCTGGACAAAGTGAACTAGGGTTTTTGTTTTGTAAGTCTAGAAAAAGATATGTGACATCTTCAGTATGTTCTACCTTTTTTTGGGATATACCTAGTAAGATGAAAGATACTGAGAGCAATACTATTATTTAGTGGATAAAGCTTCAGACCAGATGCAAGTCTTTAACATCTCTCTTGACATACATATTTACTAAGTTTTCACATTATGTTCAAACCCTCAAACGACTCCTTCTCAGTCTCTATAAAAGTGTGTTGAATACTTAAAGGAAGGTTACAACATCACAACGCATTACAAGATCTTTGGCATAACTCTGAGTTATTATTTTTGTAACTCATATTACTTAAAGATCATAAGATTTCTTATCTTTTATTATCTTATAAGTCTTAGAAAGAATGAAGACCTTTGTGATTGTTGCACAACAGTTATACTTGTGATTGTGTATCAAAGTATAATAGTCATCTTGTCTATTAAACTTCTATTCAAAGTAGAGGAAGTCTCTTGCCTGCGTGCTTGAGCAAGGAAGACTCTTTCTAGGGTGATTGAGCAAGGAAGTCTCCTTCTAGGTTGATTGAGCAAGTAAGTCTCTTGTCTGAGGAATTGAGAAGAAGTCTCTTTCTATGACGATTGAGCATTGAAGTCTCTTGCTATGTGCTTGAGTAATTTGTAACTTGTTTGGTAATACTGAAAAATCTCTTGTTGAGGCAAGGGAACTGAACTACTCTCAGTTGAGGAGAGGAACCAGGATAATCTTTGTGTGTTGCTTGCATTTACTTCTGAACTATGGACTACTCTCAGTTGAAGAGAGATAGAGTCTAAACATTGTTCAGAATCTGAACTTACTCATTCAGAAGAAAAATGATTTTTAAGAATACACAATTCAACCCCCCCCCCCCTTTCTTATGTAGTTTTATCACCTTTAGTTGGCATAAGAGCACAGTCTGTACTAAACAGTTAACAATGGCACAAAAAAGATCTTAGAAAAATACTCTTTTCATTATGGTTGAAAGTTCTGCAGTAACTAGCCCTGGTGAAGAACCTCCTTGTGGTAATAACAACCATGGTTAAAGTATATCTGGTTAAAACACTTATACTTCTAGACCACCAACATTCAGTGGAGACTCCATCAAATTTGAATGGTGGAAAAGCAAGTTGTACACTCATATCATTGGTCTAGATGATGAGTTATGGGATATCTTGGAAGGTGGAATTAACTTTCATGTGGATGGTGTTGGAATAGTTTTTGACAGAAAGTATCTCACTCCTGATCCAAAAATTATTTATAGAAACCATCATAGAGTGAGAGGAATTATGGTTAATGCTTTACCTTATTTTGAGTACGTAAAGGTTATTGGTAAGTCTACTGCAAATACTATCTTTAAATCCCTATGTAATACTTATGCAGGTAATCAACAGGTTCAAAAAGCTAAAGCCAATCTTCTGATTCAACAATATCAGTTGTTCAAGTTTAAGAATGATGAGAAAATTAAATTTATTTTATCAATATTTCAGGTTTTCTTGTCCGGACTTCAGGTCTTGAACAAGAGTTATACGACTCTGGACCATATCAAGAAGATTCTTAGGAGTCTTCCTGTCAAATTCAGACCCAAAGTGACTGCTATTCAAGAATCTAATGATTTAAACTCTTTAAGTCTTGAAGGTATGTCATACCCTAATTTTAAACCCTAATATCCCACATATCATTTGCATCATGACATACAAACAAGGTCACATCTTGGTCTTTCCCCCTTATCCATCTTTGGGTTTGCTTCTTGTAGGGATCACCAAGCACCTCTTTGTTTTGTTTTACCTTTGTGTTTACATGATTAATTTCTTATCTAACCACTGATCAAAATATCAAAAAATATGTCTTCTTTCCCTTAAGTTTATGGTGGAAGTTAAGGGCTTTCTAACCAAGGACATATCAAAGTTTTGTGGCTTACTTCTCAAGGAAAGTCAAAGGTTTAGGTGTTTATTTCCATGCCCTATTCAACAAGAAAATTAAAGCTTAGAGAAATTTAATCAAGAGGAAATCAAGGAAACCTTATTTTGAGTTCATATGATCACCCATGTGCTTTGAAATACAAACAAAGTCCAACTGTGTGGAGGATCAGAGTTCAACATTTTGAAATCAAAGTTCCAAGGACCATAACTCCTTCAATTATCAACATTTTTGAATGCTTCTTTTTTCATATGACTCTTCTCAATATCCTCTACAACTTATCTTTACATGATAAGATCCAATTATTATTGGAGGATCATCAAACGTTTGGAGACATTATAGGTCATTTGTGGACTTAGTGAAATTTGAGCTATTTTCAAGTGACTTTTCCCCAACTTTCAAGATTCATAAATTCTCCAATTTTCAACATATGAGGCTGATTCTTTTTGCATAATGTCATTCATGATTCCCTCTACAATATTTCTTCAAGGACCAAGGTAAGAATATGCTTGGAAGGCCATGAAATTCATTGAGACACGACATGTCATTTTCAGCCATGAAGCACTCAAATGTTTCTAAGTTATATGATCAGTTTTTTGTGCCAACTTCAACATGACATAACTTTGTGCTCAAGCAACCAAATGTAACCTTTCTTGGCACATTTTAATCTCGGCCATGATGTTAACACATTGCAAAAAGAATTGGATAAAAACCCCTCCTAAACAAGATGCCCCATTGAGTTGAACATGGTGACTTGTAACTGAAGAAATTGCCATTGCCCGAGTTTGGAACTTCATTAATCTCAATTCCAAGCCAAATTAGAATGGGTTTTGTACCTAAACATGTTTAACCAAGTTTCCAGAAGTTAATTGACCTTAGAAACACATCACTTGGCTGAGTTTTGATGAGTTTAAAGTCACACTTTTCACACACTCGGATCAAATTCATTTTGCATGAATTCTGCATCATTTCAAATGTATTTAGATCCAATCACATTCGCTATAAATAGAGGAAGCTATTGCATTCATTTACAAGCTTTTGAGAGCCAAGAAATCCCTGGTGCACTTGAAATTTTTCCAGAAAATTCAATTATCGTGTTTTGAGTTTTAGCTTGTTTCAATTCAATTTCTTGATTCCATTAGCACCTTCGGCATCCTCTGAAACTTTTGCAATAATTCCCAAGCTATGACAACTTCTGAATTGCTCTAAAAAGATCGAGCTTCATCAACTTCTGATCACCATCTAGACAAGGTAGTTCTGAGCATCATTTGAACTTAAACAAGTTACCACAATGTAGTCCTTCACTCTCTGATGCTTTCCCCTAACTTATCTGGTGTTGATTGGTCGTGTTCATCGTTTAATTTTATTTTGCGTGACTTGCTTGTTCTGAAACTTCTTTGACATTCCCTTTGCTTAGTTCACACAAATGAATTTGGAGCAGAAGGTTGAACTCGGGATAAGAAGAGGATCACAATGGTGATGGTCTCGTGTGTTGAATTTACCAAATGATGAAACTCCAGTGAGAGCTCACCGAAGAAGACGACTTGAGCTTTCTCAGGTTGTCTTAGTTTGATCAAACACGTTGGTAAAATGAAATGTTTTGATTAGTTGGATTTAAACAGAATCTTGTGTTTGGTTTGCAGCGCGTTCCATCGTGTTCTCTAACATTTGGAGTGTTGGATCTGCCACGTCAATTAATGAGGCATGATCCAACGCTCCGTGTTTTTTCTTATTTCAATTATTTTTATTTTATTATTTATAACTTCTTTTTCTTTATAAATTATTAGTAATTTCATTTTTTATACAAAAAATCCCAAAATAATTTCTAAAATTCTCTTTTATTTTTCGTCATCTGGTTTTATTTTTTCACATTTTATTTCATTGATTTTCTGTTTTTTCATGAATTTTCTCTTTTCTCCTTTATTTTAATTGGATTAAAAATACTTTTCTATATTTTAAAATTCTGAAAAAATTATTATATACTTCTTATTTTTGAAGGACTTTATGGTTTTCCATTTTATTTTTATTTTAAATTTCATTTAAAAATAACTTTGATGCATTTTTATTTCATTTAATTGCATTTTTATTTGTGTGACCCTTGTGAACTTCTGTTGACCTTGGACCATGATGGTTTGGACTTTAAGTCTCAACAAACTCAACGGATCTTTGGTGTTGATGGGGTGAAAACCCAAATCCACCAAAATGGATGATTGATTTTGATGATGACTTGATCAAACTTTTGGTCCAATTTGGTTGTGACTTTTCTTGTGTCTCTCTTCTTCATCTATTTCTTTTCCCTTTCATCAATTAGATGGCTTGTGTCCATCTTGTTCATGATGTATGGATTGGTACTTGATGAACTTTCATCATTTCAAATCTACCTCCTAATTGATCATATATCATTTAAGGTACTTTGGATTGATGCATAGGTTTATCCTAAGTGTCATGAAGTGTGGATTGAAGTAATGGATCCTCCTCCTAGCCTTTATGCTTGATCATCCCTTTTCTTTTTTTTATGGCATGTCTTTAGGAGAATGATTTACATATCATTTCTCTAGCATGTATTAACATAAATATTATTATTGACCGACCTCAGATAGTTGTGGCTTCTACATAAGTCCAATTACGATTGCTTAACATAGCGCTAAATTTGTCCCAAAGAAAACAAAGTCATTTTTATAAGTGAGATTGTAAGTCTCTTATTCCTCATGGTACTGTGGGAAAATATTGATCCTTTTCCATTTGCGAGAGCTAGTGACATACTTGTTGATTCTATCCAAGTTGGAGCCCTTCTCATAAATGATATATAGGTTCATATTTTCATGCTTGTGAGTTGATACTAGAGTGTTCTCCAAAAAGTGACTAAAACATCTTTTCATCTTTGATTACTAACATCCTTTAGTAACACATTACTTGTATTAAGTTTTACTTCAAAGTCATTTACTTTATGCTTTTTTATTTTATTCCATTTGCTTTATACTTTATGTTTAGCATTTCATATCATATTGTTTGTGATTATGTCATTTGTTCTTTGTCCATTTGGAATTTACTTTCATATCTTTGTAAATAAAACATTAATAAGGAAAAAACCTAAAAAGAAACTTGATTATCCTGACTCATGGACCTGTGGTTACTATCCTTGGAATCATTGTGGAGTTATTGATTGAGAATTAAGACATTGGCCTTTGCTTTGGACTTGTGATTTGAGATCTTGGGATTCATCTGATACCTTTAACTTTGGACTTCCTTTGAGACTTGGTTGAGTTAATTTGGTTTCATATGATGCATGGATTATTATTTGCTTATTTTGCTTATTTGAGGCTTAATCCAAAGGATGGAATTCTTGCTTGACTTATGTCACAAAGCTTCCTATCTCTTGGTTAGATATTTCCTCCCTATCTTTTACTTTATGATTTAGGATAGTCTCTTCTTCTCCTCCCCCTTCTTTAATTTTCAAAGTCTTCTCTCTTTTTTCAAAACCTTCTTGTTTCTTTTAAAACTTGAACCACTTTCTCAATAAACCTTGACTTTTGTCAAGTGATTGTTAAAACCTTTTTTCTAATAAAATACCAATCTATCTTAAGTATATTGAGACCAATTTCAAAAGACTAAAAATGAATAAATCCCTTTGCATAACTAACCCCCGGACCCTTATCTCTTTTTTTAGTTTTGTTTTAAAACTTGTTCGGGTTTTGTTCATACTTTTTCCGCTTTCCTTTAGAAACAATAAAAGCGCAGTGGGCCTCTTGCTTTACGAGTTAAGTTAATCGATAGCTTAATCTCAAAAAAACTCTGCTACAGAAAATTGGCGACTCTGCTATGGAGTAGTCCCTAGTGGGTTTAGCCCATCATTATTTTTGGGCATATATTATGTTTCCTGTTGTTTGTTATTATTTGTTTTGTATGGTGCTTGGTGTAGCGGGGTATTCGTTACCTTTAGATTTATTGACTAAATCAAAAGTAAATCATACAATTTGAGTCGCCACCGCACTTCTATTTATCCAAATGAAAGGTTAGAAAGTGAACAAAAACCGAGAAGTTTTATCAAATCAAAAACTAATAAAAATGTCAGAGATCAGGGTAAGGGGGTTGGTTATGCAATGGGAAGGTTTTAAGCACCCAAAACATCCTTAGTACTCTAAGGGAGCCTTTTTTGCAAAGTTGTATGGTAGGTTGGTATTTGTGAAAATATTTGTGCAAACATGATTTGGGAGATGAGAAAAGAATATACAAATTATTTGCAAATTTGTTGTTTGAATGGATAAACCCATTGCCTACGTACCATCACAAAGGTAGGATGAAAACCTCGTAGTTCGGGGTAAAAATCTCAAAGATTGGTAAATTGATTTTAATCAAAAACCTTAAGGTCTTTTTTTATCAAAGGGAGAAAACTCAACCTGAACCAACAAATCCACCATGTGAGGAGAGCTTCAACATACTAGTGAGGGATCCACCCTATAATAAGTATGGAAGACTTATAGTCCAATCACTAAGGATAAGGTGAGGTTTACATCAACCACTATGATAACTCAAACCTATGGCTAATGTTTATGAAAAAAGGTTTTAACAAAGGTGGCCATTGGAACCACAAAAACAATTTGAAGTGAGTTATATTTACAAATTAGAAGTATTCATAAAATGAAGTCAAAGTTGACTTAAGATTCAATTCAAAATAAGTATTAAATGAAAAGAGTTTGAAAAATCAAAGGCATATGGCCTAGGTTTCTAATGTGAAGACAATGTCAATGTTTGCACAAAATGAGTTTGACTTGGGTTATAGTGGAGAAAAGAAGATAAGGGATAGTCCTAAACATTCAAAGATGAGAGAAGAGAATAAAACCCTTGGAGTTCCATTCTTGAGATCATAAAGATGATTTAAGATGCTCCTTTCTTTTGGACTTAGCAATTAACTCAAGCAATCAACAAATATTCACTCAAGCTCCTAGGATCTTCATTTGGCTTGTCTCTTAACTTGGATGCTCATGACAATGGTCCTTCTAACTATCTCAAGTTTGGAATCCCTATCACACAAGAACAAACAATCAAAAAGTTCACAATGCAATAATAAAAATGGACATAGAGAGAGTTTAGATTAGGGGTCCTTTCAAGTCAACATCAAGATGTAAGCATTCTAAAGGCATGAGGCCTAGTTGCTCTTGAACTCTAGTGATGTCCTAATTCTAAGTCCTTTCTCATTTTTGCATTGGGTTCACACAAACAAAGACAAAACAAGCACAAGGCAATAATATATTTACACAATAATATGCTCAAGTGAGAAAAAGGCAAATGGCATAAACATAAACATGAGCTAAAATGAGCAAAAAGGAAAAGACAATATGAATAAATGAGCAAGAAATTAAATTTCATTAAAGTAAATTGCAAGAATTAAATGCTTGAATTAAAAGTTAGTAATTAGTAGTTAGTGTTAGTGTGCCATAAGGCAATTTAGCGCTATGTTAAGCAATCGTAAGTGGACTAATGTAGTAGTCAGACCTATCTGAGGCCGGTCAATAAAACTATAGGAAAATAAACACAAGTTAGAGACCATGACTAGTAAGCCAAGCTCCTACAACTTGCCATTCCAAAAGAAAAGAAGAATGACCTTGTATGAATTTCAGGTTCTTTGCTTGACCATGAAGCAACCTATCTTGGACACAAAGCAATTCACTTGATCTTTGATCAAGTTGAATTTGATTTGGATCAAAGAAGGTTAAGCCCCTCATATGTCAAGGCTAACCACAAATCATTAACTCATTGGTTAAAAGAAAAAGAAGAAGATGAGAGATGAAGATGAAATTTACAAAATGAAAATTCAAAAGACATAACCAAAACACAATGATCAAATGTGAATGAGATCAACATCAATAAATGGTAAACAGAAGTGAAATGAAGATTAGAAGTCAAGAAAGGTCAAACATATTTTTGGTATTTTTTGGAATTAAAATAGTACATAAAATAAAATGAACAAAATAAGGTCAAACTTCAAATCTAATTCAAATCAACTTGGATAAGTCCAATTGGATCACCATAAGCCTAACATGGTCAAGCAAGGTTTGACAAATTTTCTCAACATTTTTTTAAAACAGAAACTATTTTAAAATCAATTAAAAGCAGTAAAATATAACACACATGAATTAAAATCTCAAATAAATCTCAAATTAATTAAGAAATTAATGAGAATATTTTCATAGACTTATCATGATTCAAAGGCGTTAAGAAAATATTTTTGGAATTTTTGAATATCAAAAAGTATTTAAAATGAATTAAAAACAATTAAAAATAAAAATAATTCACAAAAAATATTAAATGGAATCACAAAAATAATTAAAAATCAGATTATGAAACTAGAATTTAAAAGAAAAAATTTGCAATTGGTCCCATATTTTTGTGATTCCAAATAAAGGAGTTATGAATTTTTGAAAATAAATGGATTTAAAGAAAATAAAACAGAAATTATAAAAAGAGAAAAAATCTGGAGCGCATGATCCAACCTCATTAATTGACGTGGACCATCATGTGGCTCAGATACGCGCACTCACCATGTACATTAGTCAAACGCGTTGCAAAACATTTAAAAAAGGTCAAACAAGGCAAAGGCTCAGATTAGATCATGGCAATTGGATCCAAGGGCGAAAGAGATGCCACGTAGGGACGGTGGTGAAAACCACCGTCTTCTCCGGTGAGCCAACAGAAACCGGCCACCAGTTGCAGGTTTTGCAACCTCAACCAAACCACACGTGCCTTATATCAAATTAAAGTTGGGGTGATGTACATCACCCCTGTAACCTTGGATTTCACTCAAGATCCCTATGGAAGGAGAAATCTAAGCTGTAAAATCCAGGTGTTCAATTTGCAGTTCATCAATTCATGAAATTAAAGCCACCATTGGCTTGCCTCTCACACGAGGACTTCAGAAAACCAAGCAAACTCAAGCAGAGCACAATATATGATGAGATTCGAAGCAAAACAGTTGAGATGTAAACCTTTGAATTGCAGCTTTGATGAGAACGATCCAACCAATCTCTTGCTTGCAGCTTGATCTTGAGGTATGGTATGAGTGCAAGGCTTAGGAATTAGTATTTAAGATCAACTGATGTTGTTGAAAATCAAACTTGAAAAGTGAAATCAAAATGCAAAATTCCTTTGATGTGAGGTTGGGATTCCATTCCAGCAGAGTTTTAGGCGCCTTCAGGTTGAGAATTGAATGAAGAAATGCATCTATTTATAGCTGAAGCTGCAAGGAGAGTGAATGGAACTCGTGTGCATGATCATTGGGTCCTCCATGCATGGGACTGTACAGGCGCATGTGAGGCCCAAAACCAATTGGAATTCCAAGCTGAAGTGATTTGGAGAAGGTTTGGACGTGCAGATTGAATGGCAATTGCTTGTGCATGAAGGTTTCACTTGGATTCCATAAATGGTCATAAATGTTCTCCTCTTCGAAAGTCATACATAACAAATCCAAACATATGCATGTGAGTAATGGTTGGAAAGGTATTTACATAAGGAACAAAATCTATGTTGAACAAAAATCTATTTGGAGTTTGGAAATTTATGAAAATTGGCCATGAAGTTTGATGTACAAAACATGTCTTTGAAAAATTTGCCAAAAGTGACCAATTTCAAGCCCTTCTGTTTCAATGATGCAAGCCTCAAATAGAAAACCCTCCAACATAAAAGTTGTATATATTTTCAATACAATATATTTGGACTTAAATTTTGCATCATTTTGATTTTTAATGAGAAAGTTATGGGCACTTGAAGTTGGACTTTTTCAAGATTCAATGGCTTTGGTCCAAAGTGACTTATAATGTTTTGTATTATCACATGTGTTTCTTTTAGGATTATGAAATTTTGTACAACATAAAATATGAATTGGACATCTTAAACTTTCCAATTCAATTGGTCTCACCTCAAAATCATAAAAAATGAAGGAGTTAGGTCCTTGGGAAGTTGACCTAAAATTAGGGTTTCAGTCAAAATGACCTATAATGTATTGAAATTAATGATGACCTTCCAAGTTTCAAATGATATTGTGATGAACATGAAAGTTTTTCATATTGTTCTTAATAATATTTTGTCTCTTGGGGTCATCTTCATTTGACAAACACATCAAAAGTTAGGTCTTAGTGGATTTCAATTTAGTCAAATGATTGGACTAGTCAACTTCTCAAGTCCAAACTTCAAATCTCAATGAATGAGTGATTGAGGATATTCACATAGGCTCATATATGAATAAAATAATTAATGAAAGAACTTACTTTGATTTAATTTGATCATAGGTTGAGGTTGCTTCATGAGCAAGGCACAGTCAATGCATAGATGAATTAGGTTGCTTCATGAGCAAGGGCACATGTGATCACTTGAGCTTAAAAAAAAAGAGGTTAGTGACATATTTTTGTGCTTTTGGTTAGTAAAAAAAATAAGAAAAGCAATAATATACAATTCAAGCATGCTTGGTGGTCTCAAACTAACTCACACAAGTCCCAACCCTAGGGTTAAGGAGCCACACATGCTATGATCCTTGAGGCAATGCAGTGATCAATGATATGATGCCATGAGGGATCTTAGGGTCAAAATTAGGGTCTTACAGATGCCCCTATTTAAGGTCATTCTAGCCGGAGATATAAAGGTTAAAATCTTCGTCTGGACGAGGTAGAATGGGCTTAAATAATAACAAAGAGACAAATTTTGGTCCTTAAGAGACCTCATGATGCAAATGTATGTATGCAAAAGTTAATACTCTGTGGGGATATACAACCACAAAGAAATCTGGAAAAGCTGAGAATCCAAAGGAGTAATACACTCACTACGGAGGCAGAGACTCTAGGGGGAAATAAAGGGTAAAAATGCATGAGCAGGTCACGACTTGAAACTTGCTGGGAGACATGAAGGGATTCCATGAAAATAAATCAATGGAAAGACTCGAGTTGGCACAAAGATGCGTGTATTGAGGAATATGCCAATACAACAACCCTATCCACAAAGGTTACTTCGGATAAAAAATTGGACTCAGGCGGGGATGTCCATTAAGGACTCAGCTGAGGAAGCAACGAATGAGGTATTACCGGTTACTGGGTAATAAAACTCAAAACAGAGACATGTGATCGTACATCGGTATAAGGGTGAGAGAACAACACGCTCAGGGAGAAAGAATATCTAAGATCGGTATAAGGGTGAGAGATATCAATCATCCAAAATATCTGAGGAAGACCTAGAAGGTATATTTCAACTCAGGAAAATCTGACTCCACAGGGGACAAAAGTCATAATAGGGAGCAGGAGGAAGGAACACCAGGGATACCGGTTACTGGGCATATAATAGGTGACCTACTAGGCGTGAATTGGGGAATATATCCAAAACACTCATCATCCGAAAGGAGAGCTGAATAAAGCAAACTCGATTACAAGATGGACATTCGATTCCACAAGGAAATATGAATCTTACTTAACTGGGGAGGAAAAAGACTTCGACTGAAGAGCGCATGAGATATACTATCTATTACCGTCAGAACATAGATATTATAGTCGCATGGAAGATTATCCACAACCGGTTACTGGGTTAATAAAGGATAAATCGACCGAAAAGAAAGGACATCGGGATACCGGCTACTGGGCATAAAATGATGACCAATCAAAAGGAGAAACAGTCATTACCGAACAAAAGGGTAAATGAAAGATGACTCGGCGGGGGATGAGTTGCTTGATAAGAGCGATTATCCAAGAGATATATCACCGATTACTGGGTGGTATACTGAAAAACGAAGGAATATCAATACCGAATATTGGATAAAGATAACCAACAAAGAGGGGATTACATCTACCAGTTACTGGGTACAAAACCACAGATATAGGACTTACAACTACTGGTTACTGGGTAGAAAGCCACAACATCCGTTGGGTGTAAGACCCCAATTTTGTCCCTAAGATCCCTCATGGCATCATAACATTGCATTTGGATAGCCTCAAGGATCTTCAAGCATCTTGGTTCCCCTGGCCTTTGGGTGGGATTCCTTGTGAGTGGTTTGAGATCACCAGGCATGCTTGAATTGTATTATAATTGCTTTTCACATTTTTATTTACTAACCAAAAGCACAAAAATATATCACTAACATCTTTTGTTTGTAGCTTGAGCAACCACAAGGTCAAAAGCTTCTAGGAGATCATTGGTACAAAGACATTGGTCAAGAGAAGATGAAAGCAAGCATGGTAATGGTTCCCAAGGCTCTCATCCATCAAGTATGCCTCCCTAGTATCTCAGTTCATCATGTTTGATCAAAGCAAGCCAAAGGGTTTGAGGTTTGTTCCCCCGAGAAGCCCTAATTCATCTATGCACCACAATACCTTGCTCATGAAGCAACCTCAGCCCATCGTCAAATATAATCAAGGGAAGTTCTTTAATTCATCATTTTATGCATATTTGAACTTATTTGAGTGTCCTCAATCATCAATTCATCAAGACATGAGTTGTGGACTTGAAAAGTTGATCAGTCAAATCATCTGACTATTTTGAAATACACTGAGACATAACTTTTTATATGTTGGTCAAATGGAGATGGTTCCAACAGATTCAATGTTCTTAAGGACAATATGAACAACTTTCATGTTCATCAAAAATTGATTTGAACCTTGGAAGACCATATGCCACTCCAATACATTATAGGTAATTTTGATTGAAACCCTAATTTTGGGTCAACTTCCCAAGAACATAACTCATTCATTTTTTATGATTTTGAGGTGGGATGAAATGAATTGGAAATCTTGAGATGTCTACTTCAAATGTTATGTTGAATAAAATTTCAAAATCTCAAAGAAAATACATGTTATAGGTCCTTTTTGACCAAATGCATTAAAAGTAAAAAAAGTCCAACTTCAGGTGCCCATAACTTCTTCATCAAAAGTCCAAATGATGCAAAATTTAAGTCCATTTTGATGTTATTTAAAAGATCTAAAACATTGACTTTGGAGGTTTTTTCATTTAAAGCTTGCATCATCAAAACAGAAGGGCTTGAAAGTTGGCCAATTTTAGAAAGCTTGCCTTGGCATGTTTTGCACATCACACTTTAAAGTCAAAATTCACTAATTTCCAAGGCCCAAATGAAGTTTTGATCAACATGACATTTGTTCCTTATGCAATAAGATTTCCAACCATTACTCATAAGCTTGCATTTTGATTTTGGACATGGCATTTTCGAAGGCTTCAATGAAATAGTGCATTTTATGAAAATCATTCCAATTGCCATGCATGATCCATTAACATCCAATCTTCACGTCCAATTCATATTTGGTGATGTACATGTTGCAATTCCAATCAGAATTGGGCCCTCCATGCGCCTGTACAGGCCCATGCATGGAGGCCCTCTTCTCCCATGCACACGAGTTTGATGATGCTTGCAGCTCCCTTCATCTATAAATACAATGCCTTGCCCTCTCAATTCTTCAACCTGAAGGCGCCTGAACCTCTGCTAAATTGAATCCCCACCCTCACACCAAAGGAACTCTCTCTTTTCTCTAAAAATTTCAGATCTAGAATTCAGTTTCCTCGACTGTTTTCTTTGATCTAAAAGTTCCTAGACCTCTTCACCTTGATCCATAGAACTTCTGTTTTAGCAAAGCAAGCAAGGTTTCAAGCTCAAATCACCAGAACTCAAACTTGAACTCCAACTGGTATTTGCTTCGATTCTCTTCATCCTTTGACCTATTGGCTGTGACTTTGTGTTGGCTGAAGTCCTCTCAATAGAGGCATCATGTTTATGCTTTTAATTTTTGCAATTCATTGAGTTCATGATGAACGCCAGAATTTTCAACTTCTGATTTCTCAAATCATAGAGATCTAGAATGAAAATGGATGGTATATGGATGATGTACATCATCTCAGCTTTCTATTGATGTATAGATCGCACGTTTTGGTTGCCTTTTTCATTTCTGCAACTTGGCCGGAATCTGGGAAGCTCACTGGAGAAGACGGTGGCTCCGGTGGCCGTTTGATCCATTCTCCAGATTGAATCTCGTCCCTTGTTTGTTATGACTTTTAATTGTTTCACATGTGCACGCATTGACTTGGATCTACCATACGCGCGCGCTTCCTGGCCTCTTGATTTTCCAGCTCAACTAATGAGCTTAGATCAGACGGTCCACGCTATTTCTAATTTCTATTTTTCTGTTTTATTTTCTTTAATTCCAATTATTTTCAAAAATTAATATCTTCTTCATTTTTAATCCAAAAATTATGGGACCAATTGCATTATTTCCCAAATAAATTCTGGTTTCTATTTCTGATTTTTAATATTTTTTATTTTGTCATTTGATATTTTTTGTGAATTTTCTCTTTTCTGGTTATTTTTAATTCATTTTAAATAGTTTTTGATATTCAAAAAATGCAAAATTATTTTCCTAACCTATTTGAATGATGATGGATCTATGAAAAATATTCTCATCAACTTTTGAATTGATTTGAGATTTATTTGAGATTTTAGTTTAATTAGGTTATTTTTATTCATTTTTAATTGATTAAAAATAGTTTCTGACTTTTAAAAATGCTGAAATTTTTTGTCAAACTTTGTTTGAACTTGTTGAACTTAGGATAAATCACTTGGACCTTTCAAGGTTGATTTGAAGTGATTTTGAAGTTTGACCTTTCTTTAATATTTTAATTCAAGTTTATTTTTAATATAAAAAAATGCCAAAAATATTCTATTGATTTCTTGACTTCCAATCTTCATCTCACTTCTGTTTTTGATTGTTTGACATTGACTTTCAATGTTATTGGCCAACATGTGAGCATTGGTACATTTTATTCCATTTAATGCATTTTATTTTGTCATTTCCATTTTTCATCATTCATCTTCTTCTTCTTCTTCTTCTTTTTCCTTTTGATCAATGAGTTGAAGGTTGATAAGTTAGCATTGATTATGAGGACTTAACCTTCCTTGATTCAAATCTAATTCATCTTGATCAATTGATCAAGTGAATGGCTTTGCATTAAGGATACGTTGTCTTCTAAATCATGCAAAAGGCTTAAACCAATACAAGATCATTTCTCTTCTTCTTTTTGGCATGACAAGTTGATGGGACTTGGTTCACTAATCAAGACTCCTAACTTGTGTTTGTTGCCTACATTAATATTTACCGGCCTCAGATAGTTGTGACTTCTACATAAGTCCAATTACGATTGCTTAACATAGCGCTAAATTTGCCTTATGGCACACTAACTACTAACACTAACTATTGACAATTAACATTTACTTTATGCAATTTACTTTATGCCATTTATTATTCTTGCACATATTATCCATTTGCTTTTCTCTTTGCTCATTTGAGCACATGTTTATGTTAATGCCATTTGCCTTTTGCTCACTTGAGCACGTAATTGTGTGTATATTATTGTGCTTGTGTTTTGTTTTGATTGTTGTGAACCAAATGCAAAGAAATGGACTTAGTTTCTAGGACTTCCCCTATGCAAAGAAATGGAGAATTGGACTTAGACTCCTAGGACCTTTCCTCATGCAAAATTGGAGCAAATGGACCTTAATGATGAAGATGGATTAGAAGGACCAAATATCTAAACTCACTCTTGTCTATTTTTGTTTTACTTCATGGAATTTTTGATGTGTGTGCTTTTGTGCTAGGAGTTTCCATTTGAGCTTAATTGGAGAACCATTGCCATGATCATCTAAAGAGAGAGAGAGATGCAAAAGTCATTGGAGGATTCTTAGAAGCATTCATTGTTTGTTTGGTTGCTTATACTTTGTGGTTGCTTTATTCCAAAGGACTGGAGCTACTTGGATCATCAATATGATCTCAAGAGAGGAACTCCTAGTGTGGTTTTGATATCTTATCCCTCACCTTTTTACTTTCCTTAGGACTTAGCCATTCTTCTTCTTCTCTCCACTCTAACTCAAGCCAAAACCTTTTGTGCAAACATTTAACCTTTGTTTTCAAGTATTAGAAACCTAGCCTTATGCTTTTGATTTTTCAAACTTTCTTTTCATAACATTTATTTTGAATTGAATCTTTAAGTCAACTTTGACCATTTTTGTACATACTTCTAATTGGTAAATATAACTCATTCAAAAATCTTTTTGTGGTTCCAATGGCCACTTCCTTAATCAAAATTTTTCATAACCTTTAGCTATTAGGTTTGAGTTATCCTTGTGGTAGATGTAATACTCACCTATATCCTTAGTGATGGACAATAAGTCTTCCATGCTTATTATAGGGTTAACCCCTCATTAGCATGTTGAAGCTATCCTCACATGGTGGATTTGTGGTTTGGTTGAGTTTTCTCCCTTTGATAACAAAAGACCTTAAGGCTTTTGGACCAATCAATTCACCAACTCATTTTGAGATTTTTACCCCGAACTAAGAGGTTTTGATCCTAATCTTTTTATAAGATGGTACGTAGGCAATGGGTTTATCCATTCAAAAACAAAAATGTAAATAACTTGTATATTCTCTTCTTATCTCTTCAATCATGTTTGCACAAATAAATTTTCACAAAACAAACAACCTTTGCAACAAGTATGAAAAGGGCTCCCTAGGAGTACCTAGGATGTTTTGGGTGCCTAACACCTTCCCATTACATAACCAACCCCCTTACCCAGATCTCTGTTTCTTTTACTAGTTTTTGTTAAAACTTTTAGGTTTTTGTTCGCTTTCTAACCATTCATTTGGATAAATAGAAGTGCGGTGGCGACTCGACTTGTATGATTTACCTTTGATTTAGTCAATATCTCTAATGGTAACGAATACCCCGCTACAGAAAAGTGGCGACTCTGCTGGGGATTAATCTGCCTAGTGGGTTTTGCCTACTTTTCATGATTATTGTATTGTATTGTCTTGTGACATATTTTTGTGCAATTTGGGATTACTGTATTGTATGTAATGATTGATTTGCTTGATATTAATTCCTTGTATGCTTGGTGATCTTTGTGAGATGAGTTTTATACCCGGACTCGAGAGCACTTAGGATAGGAGAATGGCATAGTCTTGTTGACTTGTGTGGAGTTATTCCTTAGCAAGTTGACTTGCAAGTCCATTCACTTGGTGGAGGTCATGTTGGGATCAATAATGTCACACAAGTAAGTTGTGGTTAGACATTACTCTTTCCAATATAGACCTTAGAAGCCAAGGACCTTAGTTTACCAAGCCAATCTTGGCCTATATTTAGGATGTAGTGCGAAAATCGTTCAAGTGTAAGATTTGATACGATTGTTACGCGATACTACACTCATAAGAGTTTCTCTTGAGAATATTTTTGGAATATGAGTATTCGTTCCTCCGATAATATCCAAAAGATGGGATGATGACTATGGGAACCTCTTGTAGAACATGTTTGGCAGGTTTAAACCCTAGTACACTCCCTTTGGGTGGTTCTTAACCTAAACTCCATGCTCGTGACTTGCAACAAACCCTTGATTCATGGTTGATCCATTCATATATCCTTAATATCAATGGAACTTGGGTGTTGATAGGGTGTAAACCCTAATCCACCAAAATGGATGATTGATATTAAGGATAATATGATTCATCCCATGACCTTTGTTTGGTGTGCTTTGCTTGATCCTTGAGTGTGATTGTTGCATCCATGCATTCATACACCCATTTGCATCCATATCATAAAAATAATAATAAAATTTTCAAGGAACTTAAGGGGTTTATTTGCAAAAATTTCAGACATGGAAAGACAAAGAAGGAATACAAAGAAGTACAGTTTCAGGCAACCGGATTTGAAAGAAATAAGGAATTTGACATCCTATGTATTAGATCCCTTGGGTTTCAAAGCTCGTTTTGGGAAGCTTCTTCCTCTTATGACTACTCAGGTGGATGAAGGATTGGTGAGCGTGTTAGTGCAGTTTTATGACCCCTTGTATCGTTGCTTTACCTTTCCGGATTTTCAGCTTTTGCCTACGCTTGAGGAGTATGCTTATCTTGTGGGGATACCTATTCTGGATCAGGTGTCGTTCAGTGGCTTGGAGAGTATTCCTACTTCTCAAGAGATAGCAGACATGTTGCACATAGATGAATCTCTGGTTGGTGCTCATATGACTACGAAAGGTGGAATTCAAGGTCTCCCTTCTGAGTTCCTCATTGCTCAAGCTATTATGTATGGGAAGGCCATGAGTGAGGATGCTTTTGAAGCCATATTTGTACTTCTCATCTATGGGTTGGTATTATTCCCCAACATCGACAAGTTTGTGGATGTGAACGCTATTAGGATCTTCTCTGCTCTTAATCTCGTTCCTACTCTGTTGGGTGATGCTTATTTCTCTTTGCACATGAGGAATGCAAAGGGTGGTGGCGCTATTTTGTGCTGTTTGCCTTTGTTGTATAAGTGGTTTATTTCTCACTTACCTCAGACGGTCGCTTTCAAGGAGAACAAGGGATGTCTACGGTGGTCCACGAGACTCATGTCTCTCACTAATGATGATATCTCTTGGTACAACCGTGTGTATGATGGTGTGCAGATTATCGACTCTTGTGGTGAATTCTCCAATGTGCCTCTTCTTGGTACATGTGGTGGGATTAACTACAACCCTATTTTGGCACGTCGTCAGCTTGGGTTCCCCCTAAAGGATAAACCTAATAAGATTTTGTTAGAGGGTGTGTTCTTTCAGAAGGGTAAAGATCCCCAAAACTTGAAGGGCAGAATGGTCCGCGCTTGGCGTAAGATTCATAAGAAAGGAAGGAAGGAGTTGGGTCCTAAGAATTGCATTGCTTTGGAGCCTTACACTGCTTGGGTAAGGAAGAGAGCTTCTGAGTATCTCATGCCTTACGAGTATCCGAGACCTACCCCTATGATTGTGGCTGGGCCTTCAACCCTCATTAATCAAGGAGTATAGGAGTTGAAAGACGAAGACCGTTCACGTGCCTGGATCCGTGAACGTGAAGAGTTGCTTCAGCAAATTAAGGAGAAGGATGCTTTGATTGAGTTCCTTGAGCATCAAGTTATTGATGATCCTAATGATGCATGGACTTCTCTACTTCCTCAGTCTTCCAAGTTTTGGAAGAGGAAGTACGATCGACTCGCCAAGGAGAAGGCAACTTATGAAGAGGAAGTGAAGAGGCTTCGCGCATCTTATCTTCCTGTGTCCCGATCATTAGATGATTGTTTCTAGGGATCCATAGGATGATTACTTTCCTTTTCTCTTGTACATGATTGACAATGTTGTACTTCTTTCCCCTAATATTATTTGATGAGATATTTCCATATGCGATAAATGTTTAATATTTCCAAAATTTGCAAATAAAACCCTAGAGTTCCTTTGAAATATAAAAACAAAAACATGTGCACAAGCATTGCATGCATCATGTGCATAAGCTGGTTCACCGGTACTACACTAGAGCCAACTCTGCAAGACTGATGGATCAACTAGAGCAAGAGAACCGTGAACTCAAGGAAGAAGTCGCCAGATTGAGTGCTTTGATGGAGTCTTTCTTGGCTGCCCAGAGCCAGTCTTCTCCGACGCCTTCAACTCCTCCCTAGAGGACAATTATCTCAGAGATTGTCTCCTCTACTGTACCTGCAGCCAGTGCACACTTTGCTCCAACAGCCATGCCAACCGGGTTTCCGTGGGGGATGCCTCCTAATTTCATGCCTGAGGGTCCTGCACCAACTTTTGCTTCTATCCCGGCATCTAGCCCGGTCCTTGCTGTTCCTCCTCCCGTCGTGCATACCATGCCTAGGGTAGACGACACCATCTATCATTCTGAGCCGTCTGAGGGCCCAGATGTCTATGAGAAGATAGACGTTATGAATGATCAATTTCTTGAGCTTCGCAAGGAATTGATGACTCTTAGAGGAAATGATCTCTTTGGCAAGTCTGTTGCCGATCTCTGCTTAGTTCCCAACGTGAAGATTCCTGTGAAATTCAAGGTCCCTGACTTTGAAAAGTACAAAGGGAATACTTGTCCTCTCAGCCACCTGGTCATGTATGCGAGGAAGATGTCTACTCAGACTGATAACGACCAATTGCTCATCCATTATTTTCAGGACAGTCTGTCCGGTGCTGCTCTGCGTTGGTATATGGGGTTACACAGTGCGAACATCCGATCCTTCAATGATCTTGGCAAAGCCTTCGTCAAGCAATACAAGTACAACATGGATATGGCTCCCGATAGGGATCAATTGAGGGCCATGTCCCAGAAGGACAAGGAAACGTTTAAAGAGTATGCCCAGAGGTGGCGAGAGGTGGCAGCACAGATCGTGCCTCCGCTAGAAGAGAAGGAAATGACCATGATCTTTCTGAAGACCTTGAGTTCATTCTATTATGAGCGGATGATTACTAGCGCTCCTTCTGACTTCACCGAGATGGTGAATATGGGGATGCGTTTAGAAGAAGGGGTCAGAGAAGGGCGTCTGACCAAGGAAGAAGGCTCTTCTGCCAAACATTATGGGACGTTTGCAAAGAAGAAATATGGAGAGGCACATGCTGTAACCTCCCATATGAAACCTAGAAGACCCTTTGTGAGGAGGAAGACTGTGCGTCCCGCCAGTAACCAGCATCATGTGGCTCATATAGCACCTGTTTTCAGAGACAATCAACAGTACCAGCAACATAGTAACAATCAGCAACAACCACAACAATATCAGCAACAACACCGACTGCAACAACAGGCTTACCAGCCTCGCAATAGTAATCAAACCAACACAAGTTACGAGAGGAAAAAGGTCACTTTTGATCCTATTCCGATGACGTATGCAGAATTATATCCCTCTTTGATAGAGAGGAAGTTGATTACTCCGAGAGACCCACCGGTTATACCTGCTAACCCTCAGTGGTGGTATAAGCCTGAGTTGCATTGTGTATATCATTCTGGTGCTCCCGGACACGGCGTGGAGAATTGTTACCCTTTGAAGACCAAGGTTCAAGACCTTGTGAGGTGTGGCATTTTATGTTTTGAGGATGTAGGTCCTAACGTGAAGAAGAACCCATTGCCCGAGCATGGGAAATCTGTTAACATGGTCCAGGGTTGCCCTGGCAAATACAAGGTCAAATATGTTAGTCATATTCGACAGTCTCTGGTCGAGTTGAACCGTTTGATGTGTGATTACAGTCACTATGAGCACGATCATGATAGATGCTGAATATGCTCTGTTAACCGATTGGGTTGTCGCCAGGTGCGCAAAGATCTCCAGGAAATGCTGGATGAAGGAGTTATTGAGATTCTTCAGAATAGGAATGTTGACGAAGATGAGCCAGAGGTCAATGTAATTTCCCCGGTGTTCCGGATGCCCGAACCTATTATCATTAAATACGATGGTAGCAAGCAGAAGGTTTCTCCTTCCTTGATCATTAAGCCTGCCGGTCCTGTACCGTATTCTTCTGAAAAAGCAATTCCCTCCCGTTACAACGTTGTTGCTGTAGAAGATGGGAAAGAAGTGCCTTTGCCTTCCTCCTCTTTTGTGAATATTGCTGACGTAAGTGGTTTGACCCGCAACGGTCGTGTGTTTTCAGCACCACCAAAACCTCAAACTAATGCTGATTTTATTGAACGCCCGATTGGGAATGCGGTAAATTCTCCGAACCCGACACTTGTTGTTAATCCCTCCTCTATACTGAAAGCTCCTACTTCTGTTGGCCCTAGAGGCAATGTGAAAGAAGATTGTGATGAGATGCTGAGGCTCATCAAGAAGAGTGAGTACAATGTTGTAGACCAGCTTCTACAACCGCCATCCAAGATATCCGTGTTATCACTACTTCTGAATTCCGAACCACATAGAGAGGCTCTGCAGAAAGTTTTGGATGTGGCATACGTAGATCATGATGTCACTATAGAGCAATTCGATAGCATTGTTGCAAACATTACTGCTTGTAACAATTTGAGTTTCTGTGACTCTGATCTTCCGGAGGAGGGAAGAGACCACAACTTGGCTTTACCCATTTCCATGAACTGTAAAGACGACACCATGTCCAATGTGCTGGTGGACACTGGTTCATCCCTGAACGTATTGCCAAAATCCACTCTTTCAAGACTATCATATCAAGGGCCTCCCATGAGGCAGAGTGGAGTTGTTGTGAAAGCTTTCGATGGGTCGCGAAAAACTGTGATTGGGGAAGTTGATCTCACAGTCAAGATCAGACCAAGTGATTTCCAGATTACCTTTCAGGTTATGGACATTCACCCATCGTATAGCTGTCTCCTAGGCAGACCATGGATTCATGAGGCGGGCGCCGTGACATCCACCCTACACCAGAAGCTGAAATTCGTGAAGAACAAAAAACTGGTAGTGGTAGGAGGAGAAAAGGCTCTCCTGGTTAGCCACTTGTCTTCCTTTTCATACATAGATGCTGAGGATGAAGTTGGAACTCCTTTCCAAGCTTTATCTATAATTGAGCCTGTTGAGAAGAGAACTCCTTCATTTACTTCCTATAGAGATGCGAAGTTCGCCATTGAGTGTGGTGCAATTGCTGGTCTAGAAAAAATGATTGAGCTAGAAGATAATAAGTCCCGAGCTGGCATTGGCTTTTCTTCTGGGGTCTTCAACGCGCAAGGTTTATTCAAGAGTGGAGGTTTCATCCACACTGGTCAGGATGAAGAAGCTGCTGCTGTCTTGGAAGAGGATGCAGAGGATTCTGACAATTTCATCATCCCTGGAGGGATCTGCAACAATTGGGTCACTGTGGATATTCCTACAGTTATCCACAAGTTAACGTAATGATCACTTTGTTTAAAAACCCTTCTCCCATGCCAAAAGGAGGAGTGATGACATTGTTGGCAACATAAATACAATGATATTTTGATTCAATAAATTCATGTTAAATGTTTGTTTTTCCAAATTATTTTCCCTTTTTGCTTTTTGCATGAAATTGGTGATCACATAAAACCCAAAAATCGATCTTTTCATCTGCATAATGATTTGCCTTGTTTGAATTCTAAAGATTTTCATATCCCAAAATCATTATGCAGGTTGATTTCTAGACCCATTGAACATAATGACCCAACACCATCTCCCAATTTTGAATTCCCTGTATTCGAGGCGGAAGAAGATGATGTTGAAGAGATTCCTGATGAGATTACCCGTTTACTTGAGCATGAAGAGAAGATCATTCAGCCGCATCTTGAGGATCTGGAAACAGTCAACTTGGGGTCTGAGGATTGTGTGCGAGAAGTGAAAATTGGGGCACTCCTGGAAGAATCTGTTAAGAAGGGGTTGATTGAATTGCTACGAGAATATGTCGACGTCTTCGCCTGGTCATATGAAGACGTGCCTGGTCTAGATACAGATATTGTGTAACATTTCCTACCCTTGAAGCCTGAGTGTGTGCCTGTGAAGCAGAAGCTCAGAAGGACTCATCCTGATATGGCGGTGAAGATCAAAGAGGAAGTTCAGAAGCAAATTGATGTGGGGTTTCTGGTGACTTCCACGTATCCTCAATGGGTGGCCAATATTGTGCCCATGCCTAAGAAAGATGGAAAAGTCCGGATGTGTGTGGATTATAGAGACTTGAATAAAGCTAGTCCGAAAGATGATTTCCCTCTACCACATATTGATATGTTGGTAGATAATACATCTAAATTCGAAGTCTTCTCATTTATGGATGGATTTTCCGGATATAATCAGATCAAGATGGCACCCGAGGATATGGAGAAGACAACATTCATCACACCTTGGGGAACATTCTGTTATCGACTGATGCCCTTCGATTTGAAGAACGCCGGAGCCACGTATCAACGAGCTATGACTACCTTGTTCCATGACATGATGCACAAGGAGATCGAGGTATATGTTGATGATATGATTGCTAAGTCAAGAACAGAAGTTGAACATGTAGAGCACTTGTCGAAGCTTTTTCAGTGTTTGAGGAAGTACAAGCTTCGTCTGAATCCCAACAAGTGTACATTTGGAGTCCAATCCGGCAAGTTATTGGGCTTTATTGTTAGTGAAAGAGGTATTGAGGTTGATCCTACAAATGTAAAAGCAATACAAGGGATGCCTGCGCCAAAAACTGAGAAGCAAGTCCGAGGTTTTCTTGGCCGCTTGAATTATATTTCCAGATTCATATCCCACATGACTGCCACATGTGCGCCAATATTTCAAGCTCCTTCGGAAAGATCAGTCCCATGATTGGACCGAGGATTGCCAGAAAGCTTTTGACAGTATCAAAGAGTACCTGTCTGAGCCTCCGATTCTGTCCCCACCTGTGGAAGGGAGACCCTTGATTATGTATCTGACTGTTCTTGAAGAATCAATATATATCACCAATTTCAAACTTGTAAAGATCTATGGAGTCTTGCCATTTGCACACTACCATTCTATCAAATAAATTTGAGCCTTCATCCAATTATTTGCACTCTTATTTGTTTCTAGTCAACAAATGTTTTACATGTTTTAGTTGAGAAAATATCATTGTTTTAAACAAACAAATTTTTTCCATAAATTGTTTTTTTAAACAAAGTAAACATTCACAATGACGAAAGGATACTTAAGGGATCCTCGGTGCTCTCCCGAGGGTAGTATGATCTCCAACAGGGTAAGACATTTTGTTCATATTCCTGGCATGACTGTATCCTCGTCCTCCAGAATATTGTGGTGATTTAGCCCACCAAGTGGAGTGCTTGTTGAGGTTATTTACCTTTGTTCCCTTCAGCAGAGCAGTGATCTTTCCTCCTCAGCAGATGTGTCCTCTCTGGAAGATTCGATTTTTGGTGGTTGGCCCCCATAATCCCTTTATCCCTCGGATAGATTCGCCAGTAGAGTTGCTTATGTGGCAGTTTCTACCTATGCACTAAACTCTTTTCCCCAGCTGAGATTGATGATTCATCCCTGCAGTGATATTGCTGTCTCTGATCCCCGGCAGATTGGATACTCTCCGATGATCCTGGCTTTCTCTCCTAAGATGTAGTACCGGGTGGTTGATTCCTGGGTCTATGTGTTAGATATGTCTGTTTGTCAGCATTCGTCAAACATAAATCACGCATATACATGCATATTTATAACATTCAGATATTCATGTTGCATTTCTTTGCCATATATCGTTGTTCGTTGTCTCCTGCTATTTGGTGGCATATATTTCCCCAAGCAGATGTGTGTGTCTGATCCCTCTCCATATAGAGTTAGCTCCATAGGCAGAAAGTGTCTATCCCTTCTTCCATATTCCCCACCGAGCTATGTCCTTGTGGATGATGGTTGTTTCTGTTCCCCCTAACACATATATTAGGATGGGCTTCCCTATTGAGTTATATCCTCATTAGGACGAGTCTTGATTCAGTTTGCCTCTTTGGTTTGTTCCTAATTTGGCCTCTTGAAGCTGTTTCCTTTGTTTCCCCGCGGTATAAATGAATAATTGCTCAGTAATTAGTAATCATTCATCTTATCCCGGCGGAACCTGTGGTTTTCTACCCTTATACCGGTAGACGTAAACCCTACTCTCTTTCCCTTTGTAGAGTTAACCTTGTGTTCATCGTAATCGATGATGGTTACTTTTCCGTGGTTTCCTGCCCGATATCCGGTAGGTGTAATCCCCTCTTTGGTGGTTGTCTTCATCCTATATTCGGTGTTGATATTCCCTCTTTTGCCTGGATAATTGCCCTAATTATGCGATTTATCCCCAGCGGGTCATCTCTCGTTTACCCTGTTGTTGGTAACGGTTGTTTCTCTCCAGAATTGGTCATCATTATATACCTAGTTTCGGTATCCCGATGTCTTGTCTTTTCCATCGATATGTCCTTTATTAACCCAGTAGCCGGTTGTGGATAATCTTCCATGCGAGTATATTTATCTACGTTCTGACAGTAATAGATAATATATCTCATGCGCTCTTCGGTCGAAGTCTTTTGTGCTTCCCTAGTCGAGTAGGATTTGTATCCCCTTTGCGGAATCGAATATCCGTCATGTAATTGAGTATGCTTTTAGCCCTCTTTTGGATGATGAGTGGTATCCCTGGTGTTCCTTCCTTTTTCTGCTCCCTATTATGACTTTTGTCTCCTATGGAGTCAGATTTCCCTGAGTTGAAATATACCCTTTTAGGTCTTCCTCAGATTATTCGGAGTTTTGATATCTCTCACCCTTATACCGGTCTTAGATATTCATTTCTTCCTGAGCATGTTGGATCACTGACCCTTATGTCAGTGTTCAGACCACATGCCTCTTTGAGCTTGTTACCCAGTAACCGGTAACACCTCGTCTCGCTGCTCCCCCCAAGGAGAGTCTTTTTAGACATCCCCAGCGAGGTCCCTTAGTGGATTGTTTTTGTCCGGATTTTTATCCAAAGTATCCGTGGCGGATAGTTTTCGCTGTATTGGTATATTCCCCGATACATGCATCTTCGAGTCAGCTCGAGTCTTTCCATTGGATCTTTTCCCTTTGGAATCCTGCTCCCTAAACTTTGAGTCGTGACCTGCTCACACGGTTTCAGTCCTTTACTCCCCAGTAGAGTCTCAACCCCATATAATGAATTATTCATGAGGGTCGTCAATTTCCTCTTGATCTTTACCGTTGTGGACACATATTCCCCACAGATTATTACCTTTTGCATACATACATTTGCATCATGAGGTCTCTTAGGGACCAAAATTCGTCTCTTTGTTATTATTTAAGCCCATTCTATCTCGTCGAGATGAAGATTTTAACCTTCCCTTCTCCGGCTAGAATGACCTTAAATAGGGGCATCTGTAAGACCCCAATTTTGTCCCTAAGATTCCTCATGGCATCATAACATTGCATTTGCATAGCCTCAAGGATCTTCAAGCATCTTGGTTCCCCTGTCCTTTGGGTGGGGATCCTTGTGAGTGGTTTGAGACCACCAGACATGCTTGAATTGTATTATCATTGCTTTTCACATTTTTATTTACTAACCAAAAGCACAAAAATATGTCACTAACATCTTTTGTTTGTAGCTTGAGCAACCAAAGGTCAAAAGCTTCTAGGAGATCATTGGTACAAAGACATTGGTCAAGAGAAGATGAAAGCAAGCATGGTAATGGTTCCCAAGGCTCTCATCCATCAAGTATGCCTCCCTAGTTTCTCAGTTCATCATGTTTGATCAAAGCAAGCCAAAGGGTTTGAGGTTTGTTCCCCAGAGAAGCCCTAATTCATCTATGCACCACAATACCTTGCTCATGAAGCAACCTCAGCCCATGGTCAAATATAATCAAGGGAAGTTCTATAATTCATCATTTTATGCATATTTGAACTTATTTGAGTGTCCTCAATCATCAATTCTTCAAGACATGAGTTGTGGACTTGAAAAGTTGATCAGTCAAATCATCTGACTATTTTGAAATACACTGAGACCTAACTTTTTATGTGTTGGTCAAATGGAGATGGTTCCAAAATAAAAAATGTTCTTAAGGACAATATGAACAACTTTCATGTTCATCCAAAATTGATTTGAAGCTTGGAAGACCATCTTCCACTCCAATACATTATAGGTCATTTTGACTGAAACCCTAATTTTGGGTCAACTTCCCAAGAACATAACTCATTCATTTTTTATGATTTTGAGGTGGGATCAAATGAATTGGAAAGATTGAGATGTCTAATTCAAATGTTATGTTGAACAAAATTTCAAAATCTCAAATAAAATCCATGTGATAATGCAAGACATTATAGGTCCTTTTTGACCAAATGCATTAAAAGTAAAAAAAGTCCAACTTCAGGTGCCCATAACTTCTTCATCGAAAATCCAAATGATGCAAAATGTAAGTCCGTTTTGATTTTATTGAAAATATCTACAACTTTGATGTTGAAGGTTTTTTCATTTGAAGCTTGCATCATCAAAACAGAAGGGCTTGAAAGTTGGCCAATTTTAGAAACCTTGCCTTGGCATGTTTTGCACATCACACTTTAAAGTCAAAATTCACTAATTTCCAAGGCCCAAATGAAGTTTTGATCAACATGACATTTGTTCCTTGTGCAATAAGCTTTCTAACCATTACTCATAACCTTGCATTTTGATTTTGGACATGGCATTTTCGAAGGCTTCAATGAAATAGTGCATTTTATGAAAATCATTCCAATTGCCATGCATGATCCATTAACATCCAATCTGCACGTCCAATTCATATTTGGTGATGTACATCTTGCAATTCCAATCATAATTGGGCCCTCCATGCGCCTGTACAGGCCTATGCATGGAGGCCCTCTTCTCCCATGCACACGAGTTTGATGATGCTTGCAGCTCCCTCAATCTATAAATACAATGCCTTGCCCTCTCAATTCTTCAACCTGAAGGCGCCTGAACCTCTGCTGAATTGAATCCCCATCCTCACACCAAAGGAACTCTCTCTTTTCTCTAAAAATTTCAGATCTAGAATTCAGTTTCCTCGACTGTTTTCTTTGATCTAAAAGTTCCTAGACCTCTTCACCTAGATCCGTAGAACTTCTGTTTTAGCAAAGCAAGCAAGGTTTCAAGCTCAAATCACCAGAACTCAAACTTGAACTCCAACTGGTATTTGCTTCGATTCTCTTCATCCTTTGACCTATTGGCTGTGACTTTGTGTTAGCTGAAGTCCTCTCAATAGAGGCATCATGTTTATGCTTTTAATTTTTGCAATTCATTGAGTTCATGATGAACACCAGAATTTTCAACTTCTGATTTCTCAAATCATAGAGATCTAGAATGAAAATGGATGGTATAGGGATGATGTACATCATCCCATCTTTCTATTGATGTATAGATCGCACGTTTTGGTTGCCTTTTTCATTTCTGCAACTTGGCCGGAATCTGGGAAGCTCACCGGAGAAGACGGTGGCACCGGTGGCTTCATCATTTCCAGTTTAAATCCTGGCCATTTGATCCATTCTCTAGATTGAATCTCGTCCCTTGTTTGTTATGACTTTTAATTGTTTCACATGTGCACGCATTGACTTGAATCTACCATACGCGCGTGCTTTCTGGCCTCTTGATTTGCCAGCTCAATTAATGAGGTTAGTGACATATTTTTGTGCTTTTGGTTAGTAAGCAAAATAATAAAAGAAATAATATAAAGTTCAAGCATGATTGGTGGTCTCAAACTAACTCATGCAAGTCCCAACCCTAGGGTTAAGGAGCCACACATGCTATGATCCTTGAGGCAATGCAATGAGCAATGATATGATGCCATGAGGGATCTTAGGGTCAAAATTAAGGTCTTACACTTGGTGATCTCTGTGTGGTGAGATAAGTCCTATACCCGAACTTGAGAGCTCTTATGATAGGAGGATGGTATATTCATGTTTGGCTTAAGCGGAGTTAATCCTTATTAAGCTGACTTGAGATCCCCTCCTCAGTGAAAGCCCCTTTAGGATTATTGATGTCACACAAGTAGTCGTGGTTGGCATTACTTTTCTGACTTGGGAGCCCGAGAAGCTGAGGACCTTAGACGCCTTAACCCATATTGGCCTTTTAGGACGTAGTGTGGTGGATATTCAGGTGTAGACTTGAATTAGTTGTTACACGATACTACACTCGGACGAGTTTCTCTTGAGAATACTATTGGTTTACGAGTAGCCGTATAAACGAGTAATATCCAAAAGATGGAATTATGACTCTAGGAACATTTTAGAAACATGTTCTACAGATGATTATATCCTTAGTACATACATTATGGATTGGTTCTTACCCTTGACTCCATGCTCATGACTCCGGACCTTTGGACCTTGTTTGTGTGATCTTATTTGTGATTGTTGCACTATGCACTCATGTCTTTCATAAGAATTTTTATCAATTTTAAAGGAACTTAGAGACTCTTTTTGAAAACATCACAGATATTTCAATCATGGATATTGGAAGAAGGAATACTCATAAATACAGTTTCAGATGTCACGATCTTATAGAATTAAGGAAGCTATCATCTTTTGTGGATGATCCTGAGAGTTTTAGAGACCATTTTGGAAGACTTCTATTTATCCCATATACTGATGTTAAGGATGGTCTTCTATGTACTTTGGTTTAGTTCTATGATTCTGTTTACCGGTCCTTCACTTTCCTGATTATCAGATGTTGCCTACCATGCAGGAGTATGTTCATTTTTTGGGTATGCCAGTTTCTGATAGAGTTCCTTTTAGTGGGGTGGAAGGAATCCTGGAATCCCAAGTTATTGCTGAAGCCACACACCTGAGGAAGTATGACATAGATTCCAATCTCACTGTCAAAGGAGGTATCAGAGGGTTGACTTCAAAAAATTTGATTGAGAAAGCCTTTTCTTTTGCTAACATTGGTAGCATGGTGTCATTTGAGACTATTATTTGCCTTACTCATTTGTGGTTGGTCTTATTTCCCAACATTGATAATTTTGCTGATGTTAATGCTATGAGGACCTTCTTGATTAGGAATTCGGTCCCAACATTGCTCGGTGACACTTATTTCTCCATTTATCATAGGACTTCTAGAGGAGGTGAAACCATTGTCTGTTGTGCGCCTTTACTATACAAGTGGTTTATTTCGCACTTTTCGCAGTCTTCTATCTTCAAAGAAAAGAAGGATTGTTTAAGGTGGTCTCAAAGACTTATGTATCTCGCTAATGATGACATATCTTTTTATTCTTTTGTTCACGACGACGTCGAGATTATTGATAGTTATGGGAATTTCTCTAATGTGTCTCCTCTTGGTACACAAGGAGGAATCAACTACAATCTAGCTTTGGCAAGACATCAACTTGGGTTCGCTATGAAGGACAAACCTAATGACACCTTGTTAGAAGGTTTATTTTTCCAAGAAGGGAAATACACTCAAGTGTTGAAATCTAGGATGGTGCGTGCTTGGCACAATGTTCATCAAAAAGGAAAAAATGAACTTGGATTGAAGAATTATACAACTTCTGAGCCTACACTAGTTGGGTGAAGAAGAGACACAAGGGATTTCAAAATTCCATACGCATATGAAAGACCTATGTCATTAGTAATGGTCAAATATCCCACTATTAAAGGCATAAAGGAGTTGCAAGAGGGTTTGGATAGGATGAAGCAAGAGAGGGATGATTGGGAAGACAAATTTCACACCTCACACCATGAGAAAGTAGAATTACAGAAGCAACTAAAGGAAAAGGACTACTTGATAGAATTGCTTGAGCAACATGCTGTGAAGAGATCAAGGGACCAAGAGGATTTATTTTACTCTAATAGTTCATCATCTACTCATCTTCCATCTTCCGGCGTTTGCAAAGGCATTGTAGACCAACTCGTAATAGAGAAGGATGTTATGGAAAGCGGCTACGAAAGAGAGATCAAAAGGCTTCGCAAGAAGTATCAACTTGGAGTTGGGTCGTCATCGGACATGATTCCATTGATCTAGTTTATTTCCGTTTATGATCATTGAAATTGTACTTTCTGATTGTAATCCTTTACACTATTATTAAATGAGATTTTTAGTACATCAAAATGTGTTATTTCTTATTGTAGCGGTAAATTTATGATCATTAAGCTATGGATAAACTTAACGTTAATAAAACCAGAGTCGCCACTGTGCTTTTACTGTTTACAAAGGAAAAGGGAAAACTACGAACAAAACCCAAAGATAAGATGTTTTCAAATCAAAACTAATAAAATGCCAGAGATTACAGGTAAGGGGGTTGGTTACACAGAGGGAAGGTGTTAGCACCCATAGTGTCCTAGGTACTCCTAGGGAGCCCTTTTTTATGTATGTATGTGTGTTTGGTATAAAAGATGTTTGAGAAAAATAGAGTGTGGGGATGAGAAAATAATTCATTGATTATATTTTTGTGTTTGACAAGACCTTCGGACTTGTGCCTACGTACCAACATAAAAAATGAGAGATCAAAACCTCGTAGTTCGTGGTATCAATTTCAAAATGAGTGGGTTGCTTTTAATCAAAATTGTAGTTTTAAAAGAGGCATAAAGGGCTCAAAAGTTTGCATGAGTGTTATGTTTTTTTTTGTCTTTTGAAAGTTTAAGTTGATATGGTTAAGTTCATTTACAAGTTTGATTAAGAAAAGAGTTTAAAAATGCAATGGCATAAGGCCAAAGTTTCTAATTTGTAATAAAGTTTATGTTTTGAAATCACAAGCAAAGAAAGTTTTGAAAAGAGGGAGATATTTTGAAATTTAAGAAGTGGGAGGAGATGAAGAGACTAATCCTAAGCATAAAATTAAAAGTTAAGAGTTGAAAAGATCTGACCAATGGGATGCAAATCCAACAAACATATATTGAAATTCTGGTATCAGATATGAGATGTCGAAGGTAATGTCACGAGACTAATATTTGAACAATACAAACATGATAAAAGATAAAGAATAGTAATGCAAGACACAAGCAATTGTTAACCCAGTTCGGTGCAAACTCACCTACGTCTGGGGGCTACCAAGCCAGCAAGGAAATCCACTAAATAGAATCAGTCCAAAGACTCTCAATAAACAACTTCAAGTTACAGTCTTTTCACCTAATCTCTACCCATGTGACTTCTACCTAAGAACTCTTAGATATGAGATCCTACTCACTCCCCCTCAATCACAGCAGTGATATAAAACAATAATTACTATGAAAAGAAGACACTCTTCAAAGACACATACTTGATCTTACTTAAAAACTTCAATCAATTAAACACACACTCATACTTTAAAGCTTAGAGTGACAAATTATAACTCAAAAATCAGACCGATTCAAACATCTATGGATGAATTGAATGGCTTACAATTCACACGACCACACAAGACTAAAACCCTTATTCTCTCTCAATATTTCGTTCGTTATTTCTTGTGTTTAAAATTAGGTTTTCCATGTCCTTTTTATAGAGGCATTTGGCTAGGCTTGGACATCATAAAACCCTAAAAATATTTTCCATTCATATCTTCTCATGATAGTTGATTAGATCTCTTTGGAAAATAAGTCAATCTAGTTGTAATTACTTATTGATAGCATGTTCAATCATCTCATCAATCATACACATATTAGCATTAAAAACGTAATCACATAATACATAACATTCATACTGAATGTTCTGTATACAGATGTCATGACATCGGGTCTAACATCTCAGTAAAATCCTTAATAATTGCATTTTAAATATTCTGCAGGTACAAGTTATCTTATGTCAAGACAACACATGTGACAACTTGTGAACACTCTAGGTTTTACCAAAATTGCTGCCAACACTTAGAACCAACAAACTCCCCCTTTGGAAAATTTTGGCTAAAACATATATCAGTCCATTTGTTCACAATAGTAAAAACGTATCAGCAGTTAAGCAGCAACAGAAGTAATACACCACACATTTACTAGCTATAATAGCGAGTAGTATTAAACACACAATAAACACATTTTAAGCACATATGTGTTTCTTCTCCCCCTAAGTCTGTTCAACACAGACATCTCCTTCAACAACATCTATAACATTCAGAATCACCCCATCTGACATCTCCTTCAACATCACCTGTACAACACAGAACATCATTCTGTTAAACATCAGCTGTCATCTATTTAGCCTAGCTACTTCAGCACATATTAACATCAGCTCTCCCTCCACATAATAACTTCTCCCCCTTTTTAGTCAAAATAGACCAAAGAGACCAATTAGACAAAAGAAATGTCAATTAGTCCAGCAGAGAATGTCACATAGAATGTTATAACATATAAAATGTTAAAACAAATTGTCAGGTGCTACAGAACCATAATTATACATAGCTATGTGAGCTGAGATAAAAAAGAAATCCAGAGAACTCACAAGGAACCCAAAAATTACATCATGGAATCAAACAAGACTGCCAAAAAAAAAAACAAACATCAAACAGCAAACATCAATGCATCCAGAACAGCATCATAACAAGGGGACCATCTTCAACGCAAATCAATCCGAGGAGCTAGCATCTTCATCAGCTTCAGATCCAGAACTGCTACTAGATTTATCTTGAGATTCAAACCTCTCACTTGAGGTGTGGGCATTTATTTCCTTGGCTTCACCAACATTATCCATATCTCCTTTCTCTGAGCTATTAATTAGAACCTCTAAAGCTTCTTTCCTAGCCATAGCCACCCTGATCCCAGTCTCCAATTCCTTACAGGTCTCTTTCAGTTCAGCAATTAGGCCACCTTGAGAAGCTGACTTCTTCATAGTAGATGTCATGACAATGTCATTGACATGACTGCCTTCAAATAATTTGTAATGAACTGACAATGGAGGTTTCCTTCTACTAGGGATATAACTTGTGCTCAAAATACCAGGTTGCTAGCTTAAGATTATCCCACAAATTATTGAGGGAAAAGCAATTGGCAGCTTCACTGCATTTGTGGAAGCATGTTTGACAATTTGTTCAAACATGAACCTTCCATAATAAAAATTAAGCTTGGTTCCAATAACATATATTATCCTTCTAAGAGCATTAGAGATTGTTGAGATGTGGTTTGTTGGTACCCAGTTGGCTGACCCTATCTTATGCAAGATAGCATATTTCACAGTTAATTTGCCAGCAGAGAGATGCTTTTTGCTTGGCCATTTCTTGACTTGTCCAGCAGTTATTGTCCTACAAACTTCATTGTCTGTGGCCTCTAATTCAATAGCTATTTCTGTTCCTCTTCCTAGGAGCTTATTGATCACAGTTGGAGAGAACCTTACACACCTTCCTCTAACAAACACTTTGCAAAACTCTTCGTTGTTCTCGTCAGCAATTTCCTCAGGGATGTTCACCACAAACTCCTTAACAATACCTTCAAAACATTGGGGTAACCCACTAACTGTTTTCATTAAACCAGCAGACTTGATCAATTATATAACCTCCTTAACTTCCACAGCATCCTTTCACAGTTCCCTTTCCACAGCTACTCTCCTCTGTATTACAAATTTCCACTTGGCTGCACCATCTTCCAGATGGAAAGAAATTTTATCCAGGTGCACAACAACAACCTTAGCTGGAGATTTTCTAACAGTTTGCTTTTTGATAGGAGAGATGTTTGGGACATCGTCTTCAACATCATCCTCTGAATCATAACTTTCTGTTATCTTTCTCTTCTTTACCTCTCCTTTACTCCATGACTTTGAAGGACCTACAACAGTAGCCTTCTTACTAGTTCTGGGTTCATCATCTCAGCCACAGATCTGCCCTTCCTGGTCTTCATTCTCTTAGCAACCCTTGGCTCCAAGTGATGAAGAAAGTTATCATCTTCATCATCTGAGCTCTCTTCTTCCAAATCAATCACCTTCTCAGCAGAGTCATGCTTCTTAGACTGAGAAGCATCTACAGGTTTCTTACAAGGCAAGGTTTTCCCTAAAGAACACAGTCCCTCGGCCGCTATATCTTTCTCTGACCAAGATGACTCATCATCTTTCTCATAGTCAGGTTCCACCTTAGGAGAGGGGTCCCTTCTAGATAGAGGAGTCGAAACTCCCTTGACTGAGTGTCCTTCATTTAGGATCCTCGTGACCAGATTCCTAATGACACGATCAGTATAATGCATGTCATCCTTAGAGGGGGGGGGGGGGGTTATCAGAACTGTTACCTTGAGTATTTCCTGCAGTGGAAGATGGACCAGGGGCGTCGCCTGGGATGACTGATAGGGGAATCACTTCCAAAATGTCTTCATTCAGAAAATCCATGGAGGGTGTTCTTGCTTTGTGAGTAGTTTTGAACCAGAAGATGAAGGATGTTGTGACATCTTGTTGAGCTTTGTAGCGGGGTTTTCTTTACCTTTAGGTTTATTGACTAAACCAAAAGTAAACATATAATTCGAGTCGCCACTGCACTTATATTTACAAATTTTGTTGTTTGAATGGATGAACCCATTGCCTACGTACCATCACAAAGGTAGGATCAAAACCTCGTAGTTCGGGGTAAAAATCTCAAAGATTGGTGAATTGATTTGATCAAAAGCCTTAAAGTCTTTTGTTATCAAAGGGAGAAAACTCAACCTAAATCAACAATCCACCATGTGAGGAAGGCTTCAACATACTAGTGAGGGGTTAACCCTATAATAAGTATGGAAGACTTATAATCCAATCACTAAGGATGAGGTGAGACTTACATCAACCACTATGATAACTCAAACCTATGACTAATGTTTATGAAAAGGTTTTAATAAGGTGGCAATTGGAACCACAAAAACAATTTGAAATGAGTTATATTTACAAGTTATGTTTATTTACAAAATGAAGTCAAAGTTGGATTAAAGTTCATTCACAATGAGTGTTTATGAATAGATTTTGAGAAGTCAAAGGCATAAGGCCTAGGTTTCTAATTGAAACAATGTCAAAGTTTGAAAGAAAAGATTTTGGTTTGGTTAGAGTGAGGAGAAGACGAGAAGGGCTAGTCCTAAAACATACAAAGATAAAAGAGGGGAGAGATAAACCCTTGGAGTTCCTTTTCTTGAATTCATAAAGATGACTCAAGATGCACCTTTCCTTTGGACTTAGCACACAATCAATCAATCAAACAATTGAATTCATGCTCCTAGGATCTCCATTTGACTTGTCTCTCTTAACTTGGGTACTCATGACAATGGTCTTCTTACACGATCTCAAGATGGAATCCATATCACAAAAGAGCAAACATCAAAAAGTTCACAACACAATAAGGGGAATGGACAAAGAATAAGTTTAGATGAGAAGTCCTTTAAAGTCAACTTTGAAATTTAGCATTCTAAAGGCATGAGGCCTAGTTGCTCTTCAACAAGTTTAGCATTCTAAAGGCATGAGGCTTAGTTGCTCTTGACCTCCTTTAAGCATGGGTATATCCTAATTCTAAGTCCTTTCTCCTTTTTGCATTAGGTTCACACAAAACAAAACAATCACAAGACAACAATATATTTATATACAATAATGAGCTCAAATGAGCAAAAGAAAAATGACATAAACATAAAATATGTGCCCAAGTGAGCAAAGTGAAAAGCAATATGAATAAATGAGCTAGAAATAAATGGCATTAAAAGTAAAGGGCAAGAAATTAAATGCTCAAATTAAAGTTAGTAATTATTAAGGTTATGTTAGCTTGTCATAAGACAATGTAGCGCTATGTTAAGCAATTGTAAGTGGACTAATGTAGTAGTCACACCTATCTGAGGTCGATCAATAAAACTATAGGCAAATAAACACAAGTTAGATGTCATGACTAGTAAGCCAAGCTCCACAAACTTGCCATGCCAAAATAAAATGGGAAAGACCTTTGTGTGGACTTTAGGTTTTTTGCTTGACCAAGAAGCAACCTATCTTGGACACAAAACAACTCACTTGATCTTGGATCAAGTTGAGTTTGGTTTGGATCAAAGAAGGTTAAGCCTCTCATTTGTCAAGACCAACCATAAGACATTAACTCATTGGCCAAATTATGAAAAGAATGGGGTGAAGATGAAATGGATGGAAAGAGAATTCAAGTATCAAATCCAATTGATCAAATGTGAACCAAGTCATCAACAATCAATGCCAAACAGAAAAGAAATGAAGATCACAAGTCAACAAGTCAAACATAATTTTTTGGTAATTTTTGAATTAAAAATAAATGCAAAATAAAATAAATTAAAAAAATGGTCAAACCTCAAATTTAATTCAAATCAACTTCAACAAGTCCAATTAAATTCTCATAGGTCTAACATGGTCAAACAAACTTTGACAAATTTTCTCAAGAATTTTTGGAATCAGAAACTATTTTAAAACAATTAAAAACAATAAAAAATAACACATTATGAATTAAAATCTCAAATAAATCTCAAATCAAATAAGAAATTGATGAAACTATTTTTCATTGACTTATCATGATCCATAGGTGTTAGAAAAATATTTTTGGATTTTTCAAATGTCAGAAAGTAATTAAAAATGAATTAAAACTATTAAAAACCAAATAATTCACAAAAAATATTAAATGAAGTCACAAAAATATTTTTGGAATTGGTCTCATATTTTTGTGACTTCAAATAAATTTTCTATGAATTTTTAAAAATAAAAGGAAAATAACTGAAATTAAAAGAAAATAGGAATAATAGAAAAATCCAGCGCCATAGGATCAATTCATTAACTGACGTGGAAAGGGATCAAAGACTCAGAGGCGCGGATGCATGGTACGCTGGAGTCAAACGCGTGACATGTTGCATTAAAATAAGTAAACACAAGGAATGGCCAGGATTATAACGTGGAAGCATGATCCAATGGTTCTGAAGATGCACACGTGGTGGAAAACACCATCTTCTCCGGTGATTCAACAATCTCCGACCATCAGTTGCAGAGAAAAATTTTATCACGAAAATGAAAAACAAGAACATCAAAATGAAGCTCAGGTGATGTACATCACCACTGTATCCATGGATCATCATCACTCTTCCTATTTAGAGAGAAATGTGAGATGAAAGATCATGGTGTGTCAACTGGAAATGCACAAAATGAACAATTAAGACCACCATTGGCCTGCCTTAAGTGAGAGGACTTCAGAAAACCGCACAAACCAAAGAAAATTACATTGAATTGCAAGATCTAGATCCAAAAAGTTTGAAGTTCTACCTCTGAAATGAAGCTTCAAATGCCACGAATTCTTCAAGATCTTGATCTTCTTTTGCTCTGGAAGTGAGATGGAGATGATAGGTTAAGGAATTGAGCTTTGAAAATCAACTAATGATGTTAAATTTCAAGCTTGAAAAAGAAAGAGAAATCTGAAAATTCCTTTAGTGAGGGTTGGGATTTCAATTCAGTAGCACTTCAGGTCTCCACTTGGTTGGAAAATGAATGGGATTGAGCACTTATTTATAGCTGAAATGTGACTGAGATCATGCTTCCCTCGTGTGCATGGGATTTGAATTCTCCTTCCATGGGCCTATACAGGCGCATGTAAGGCCCAATGATGGGTGATACACCATGCTGAGATCAATTGGAATTGAATTGTGAAATTCTAGTATCAGATATAAGATGTCGAAGGTAATGTTACGACACTGATATCTGTCAACATACAATGGATAAATAAATAGAATGGTAAAGCAAGTAACACAAGCAATTCTTAACCCAGTTCAGTGCAACTCACCTACGTCTGGGGGCTACCAAGCCAGGAAGGAAATTCATTAAAATAGAATTAGTTCAAAGACTAACCGTACACTTCAACAAGTTACAGTTTTTCTCACCTAATCTCTACCCGGGCAACTTCTACCTAAGCACTCTTAGATATGCGAACCCACTCACTTCCCTTACAATCACACACCAGTGATTTTAAACAACAATCCCTTGTGAAAAGAAAATACTTTTCAATTACACACTCTTAATTTTACTTCACAGTTTCAATCAAGAAGACACACTCTTGATCTTGCTTCAAAGCTTTGATCAAGAAGACACACACTTGATCTTGCTTCACAGCTTTGATCAAGTAGACACACACTCTTGCTTAACAGCTTTAGAGTGACAAATTACAACCACAAATCAGTCCAATTCAATCATCAATGGATGACTTGAATGACCTACAAGTATTACAACTAAACAGACACAAACCCTAGCTCTCTCTCTATTTTTCGCTCAGTCTTGGTTGTGTGTCCAAACAGGTTTTCTAAGTCCCTTTTTATAGAAGCATTCTGTTGGGCTTGGACATCCTGAAAACCCTAAGTCTATTTTCCAATCATATCTTTTTATAACAGCTGGTTAGATCTCTTTGGAAAATATGTAAATCAGGTTGTAATCCATGATTGAATGCGCCAGCTAGCCATATCTTCAATCATCCAAAGATTGCCATTAATTGTGCAATCACAAAACACCAGACATTCATACTGAATGTTCTGTGTATAGGATGTCATGACATCGGGTCTGACATCCTAGAAAAATCCTGCATAATCCAATAATTCCTTTTATAGCTTTTAGCAGGTACAACCATATCAGATGCCATGGCATTGTGTATGTCATCTGAAACAATCCTGCATGAACGTGTCTTCCATTTAAGCTCCAGCAGGTACAGCCAATATCAGAAGCCTTGTCATTGTATGTGGCATTCTGAAACAATCCTGCTTGCACATGTTCTTGAATTCCAGCAGGTACATAGGATATCTCATGTTAAGACATCACACATGACATCTTGTGAACACTCTTTGTTTTACCAAAATTGTTGCCAACACTTAGAATCAACAAACTCCCCCTTTGACAAATTTTGGCTAAAACATATATCTGTCTTTTTTTTCACAAGGCAAACTATCAGCAATTTAAACAACATAACAGAAGTTTAATCAGCAGCAGAAGCAGAACAATTACTAGCTATGGCTACTAGTAATACACACATGCACAAGGGTACTTCTCCTCCCCCTAAATCTGTGCAACATACAACAGAATTACTAGTTATGGGTGCAACTAGTAAGACACACAAATGCACAATGCACAAGGGTACTTCTTCTTCCCCTCAATCTGTGCATTCATCAAATAATAGTTACTGTAACTCCAGCACCTGTACCAGCCAGAATGTCATACTGACATCTGCTTCAACATCAACACTTGTGCACCATATCAGACATCCTGTTTGACATCTGTAAACATACAAACATATTGTTGTAGCACCTGTGCACTTCTTTCAATAATAGTTGTCCTCCAGTCCAGCCACACACATCTCTCCACAACTGCTTCCATATCAACACTTCTCCCCCTTTTTAGTCAAAATTGACCGAAGGTGACCAATTAGACAAAATAAATGTCAATTAGTCTGTCAGAGAATGTCAGGACAGATGTTATAACATTAAACATGTTAAAACATAATATTCATGCAGTACACACCAACATTATATACAGCTGAAAGCTGAGATAATGAACAAATTCAAGGAACTCTTTAAGAGCCCTAAATATTACATAACAGGCATCAAAAGGACTGCCACAAAATACAAAAAAAAAAAACACCAGCTTCCACCAAACTTTCCAGCACACCTCCCAGTCTTTAACTCAGCCAGGAACCATTAATCAGAAGAAGAAGCATCAATTTCACCTTTACTTGTATCGTCACCTGCACCTTCAGAGTCTTCTAAACTTCCAGAGCTGCCACTGGATTGGGATTTAGGTCTTGCATTTGAATCCTTACCAGCCTTCTTTATGTCTTCCCTTTCCAGGCTACAGATGAGAACTTCTAAAGCTTCTTTTCTTGCTTTGGCCACATTTATACCATTCTCCAATTCCTTGCAGGTTTCTCTTAGTTGGTCGATTAGGCTCCCTTCAGATGCAGGTTCCCTTCTGGCAGATGTCATAACAACATCATTGACATGACTACCCTCAAACAGCTTATAGTGAATTGATAGAGGGGTCTTTCTCTAGAATAACACCAACACTTAGGATTCCTGATTGTTGACTCAGGATGATGCCACAGATGATAGATGGGAATGCAATGGGCAACTTTACAGCATTGGTGGAGGCATGTCTGATGGTTTGATCAAACACAAACTTTCCAAAATCATAGTTTATCTTAGTTCCAATGGCATGAATGATCATCCCAAGAGAAATGGAGATGGTAGATATGTGATTAGTGGGTACCCAATTTGCTGAACCAATCTTGTGCAAGATAGCATACTTGACAGTTAGTTTACTAGCAGATAGGTGTTTCCTACTAGGTCATTCCTTAACTTGCCCAGCTGTAATCATCCTACAGATCTCATTATCTATGGTCTCTAGATCTACCCCTCCATCAGTTCCTCTCCCTAGGAACCTGTTGATGATGGTTGGTGAAAGTTTTACACACTTACCCCTAATAACCACTTTGCAGACCTCCCTGTTGCTTTTTCCATAACTCTCCTCAGGAATGTTTACAATGAATTCTTTGACTAGCCCTTCATAGCATTGAGGCAGAGCAGTCACAGTTTTCATAAGACCAGCTGCCTTGATTAACTTCATTACTTCCTTCACTTCAACAGTCTCTTTCCCCAATTCTCTTTCAACCGCTACCCTTCTTTGAGTGACAAACCTCCATTTGTCTAGGTGCTCAGCAACTACTTTGTTGGAAGACTTCTTTACAGCCTTTCTTTTGTCAGAGGAGATGTCTGGGACATCGTCTTCGACATTCTCATTAGATTCAGAACTCTCACTATATTTCTTCTTCCTGACCTCTACTTTACTCCAAGATTTGGAGGGACCTATACCAGCAACCTTTTTCTCTTTTCTACCTGTCCTTATCTCAGCCATACTCTTCCTTTTTCTCAGTCTATTAGCTACACTTGTTTTCACAAGATTGACCAACGTGTCATCTTCTTCCTCAGACCTTTCTTCCTTAATGTCCTGAGCAGTATTAGGGGACATACTAGGTAAGTTTTTTCCAAGAGAACATAGTCCCTCAGTAGCTACTTCCTTTTCTGTTTTAGATGAGTCATCATCTTTCTCAGTTTGGGTTTCCACCTCAGGAGAGGGGTCCCTTCTGGACAGAGGGGTAAAAATGTCCTTGATTCCATGCTCTTCATTCGGTATCCTAGTAACTAGGTTTCTTATGATGTGATCAGTAGAGTGCATGTCCTCTTTATCAGGAGATTTTTCAGGAGTGCTACCTTGCTTAGCTCCGGCCATGAAAGGGGAGCCTGGAACGTCACCTGCTATCATACGCATAGGGGTTGCGTCTATCAAATCTTCATCTAAAAATTCCATGGAGGAAGTTCTAGTATGGAAGAGTTTTGAGCTAGAGGTTGATGGATGTTGAGACATGTTGTTGAACTTTTGAGAAAGCTTTCTTTGCCCTAGCAGAAGTTCTCTGAGTAGTTTGATGAAGATGGAAAGAATTGTGTTTAGGCAGAGCGTGCAAATGAAATAAATACTATTTCCAATACTAGGAGATGATTCATTATTAATGTGGCTTTTTCTTTTCATTGGGCAGACAATATTTTTCTTGCCTTTTCCACTCCACATTAATTGCCATATTTTCTCAAGAAGCCAAGCCCCTAATTTTCCCTTTTCATATTTCAGTTGGACATCATACAAATCATTTGCAGTTACATTTCATGCTGTAGAACTATGAGGTTGTTTTCCACATATTTTCTACATGAGTGATGAAAACAAATAATGTACTTGGTCCAGCTGTGCTGAATATGGTCTTTGGACATAAGTGTAGCATACAGGTTGTCATAATACAATGTCATAGCATCGAGTGTGACATTGTAGATAATTATGAGTAATTTCATCCACCCTGGTTGAGCATTGTTGTTTTCAACTGACATAGTTCCTTGTGTCTCAGTTCTAGTAAAGCTCTCACTACCTTCAGACTTCATACCACCAGTCACATGTTCAAGTGTTTGGGCCATCATGACCTTCTCTTCTTTGAGGTTAGGTCTTAGGTTTTGGTGTAACATCCTTGTCTGACATTTTTCTTTTCCCTTGTAGGTTCTTCTCGCAACTGCACTTATCTTAGAGGGGTCATCCATTTGAGAGCTCCACATGTAGCAGTTGTTTTTGGTCCTGATTCCTTTCATAATCACTTCACTGTTTTTGTTAACAATCAGACATTCAGTTTTAGTGAAGATGATATTCAGACCATGATCCCCTAGCTGACTGATGCTTATAAGATTTGAAGTCAAGCCCTTGACCAGTAGAATATTGTCAAGTTTAGGAGCTCCAGGACACTCAAGCTTGCCTATCCCCTTTATTTCACCTTTTGCTCCATTACCAAAGGTTACATAACTTAAGTCATGAGGGTGAAGATCAGTTATCAAGTCTGAGTTTCCAGTCATGTGTCTAGAGCATCCACTATCAAAATACCACTCTTCTCGGTGAGTTATTAGACTTGTGACATTAGTCTTAGGAACCCATTGCTTCTTGTTGATAGGCCTGTGTTGTTTGGGTCTGGGTTGATAGTGACTCTGTTGATGAACAGGGGCAGGGTAACCATACAATTTATAGCAGAAGGGCCTTGAGTGTCCAAATTTCCCACAGTAATGACATCTCCATCTTTGGTGTCTGCTCTTTTGCTGTTTTCTTATCTGATGATGTGACATATGTTGTGACATCTTAGGGCTGCTCTTACTATTGCTGCATTTAGGTTTAGCTTGAGGCTTGCAACCAGTGTAACTACTTTTAGCCTTAGATTTATGGTACCCTATTCCAGATTTGGCTCCTGTGATTAGTCCAGTTTGGAGAATCTTATCTAAGGAATCAGATCCATTGTTTAGCATCCTTACATACTTGGTTGTCTCTTCTAGTTTTGAGTTTAAGAGCATGACTTCAGTTTTTAGCTTGACTATGGTTTCCACCTGTATTGCCTTTTCATTCTCCAGTTGTACTATCTTCTGGCTCTCAACTTGTTGTCTTTCATCTAGCTTGTCCTTCATACCTACAGCTTATGTTTTCAATTTGGAGATGGTTTCCAAGTATTCTACCTTCTCATTTTCAAGTTGAGTTATTTCTTTCTTCTGGTTTAAAACCTGCTTGCTCAGCTCTACACTTTTATGACACAACTGTCTGTAGGTAGAGGCCAATTCCTCAAAGGTTACTTCACCATCACTTGAGTCTTCATTAGATTCCCATCGTCCTGTCATTGTTGTCACAAGATTTGCAGCCTCCTCTGTTTCACTCTCATCAGACCAAGTGGCAGCAAGGCTCATCTTCTGTTTCTTGAGGTAGGTTCCACATTCAGTCCTGATGTGTCCATACCCATCACATTCATAGCACTGAACCTCTTTTCCTTCATTGAGCTTCTCATCTGATCTTGCTTTTCTTCCAGCATTGTTGGATTTACTGATGTCAGATGAGATGTTCTTGACATTTGCCTTTGATCTTACATCCATCTTTTTCAACAGTTTATTGAACTGCCTTCCCAACATCGCTACTTCATTGACAAGATCTTCATCACCCTCCTGAATCTTCTCCTCTTTTGTGTTTGACATGAAGGCAATGCTCTTTGTTTTCCTTTCAACACCATCATTTAACCCTAACTCAAAGGTTTGGAGGGAACCAATTAGCTCATCTACCCTCATGTTGGAGATGTCTTGAGACTCTTCTATGGCAGTCACCTTCATTGCAAATCTCTTAGGGAGTGACCTGAGTATTTTTTTCACCAACTTTTCATCTGTCATCTTCTCTCCCAGGGCTCCTGAAGCATTTGCAATCTCAAGGATACTCATGTGAAATTCATGAATGTTTTCATCTTCTGTCATCCTTAAGTTTTCAAACTTGGAGGTGAGCAGTTGAAGTCTAGACATCTTTAACCTAGTGGTGCCTTCATGAGTGATCTTGAGAATGTTCTAAGCATCTTTGGCCACTTCACAGTTATTTACCAGCCTGAAGGTATTCTTGTCTACCCCGTTGAATATTTCATTCAAGGCTTTAGATTTTCCAAGAGCAAGATCATCCTCCTCCTTGGACCATTGTTCTTCAGGCTTCTTCTCAGTAGTGGCTTCTCCTTCTTTAGTGACTACAGGGTGCACCCAGCCTGTCAAGACAGCTTTCCAAGCCTTGTTATCAAGGGATTTTAAAAAGGCTACCATTTTAGGTTTCCAATAGTCATAGTTAGAACCATCCAAAATTGGTGGCCTATGAACAGATCCTCCATCTCTCTCCATTGTACCAGAAAGTATTGCCCCTAGATCTCACCCAGAACCAGAGCATGATGCCTGCTCTGATACCAATTGAAATTCTGGTATCAGATATAAGATATCCAAGGTAATGTTACGACACTGATATCTGTCAACATACAATGGATAAATAAACAGAATGGTAAAGCAAGTAACACAAGCAATTGTTAACCCAGTTCGGTGCAACTCACCTACGTCTGGGGGCTACCGAGCTAGGAAGGAAATTCACTAAAATAGAATTAGTTCAAAGACTATTCGTACACTTCAACAAGTTATAGTCTTTCTCACCTAATCTCTACCCGTGCAACTTCTAGCTAAGCACTCTTAGATATGAGAACCCACTCACTTCCCTTACAATCACACACCAGTGATTTTAAACAACAATCCCTTGTGAAAAGAAAATACTTTTCAATTACACACTCTTGATTTTACTTCACAGTTTCAATCAAGAAGACACACTCTTGATCTTGCTTCAAAGCTTTGATCAAGAAGACGCACACTTGATCTTGCTTCACAACTTTGATCAAGTAGACACACACTCTTGCTTAACAGGTTTAGAGTGATAAATTACAACCACAAATCAGTCCAATTCAATCATCAATGGATGACTTGAATGACCTATAAGTCTTACGACTAAACAGACATAAACCCTAGCTCTCTCTCTATTTTTCGCTCAGTCTTGGTTGTGTGTCCAAACAGGTTTTCTAAGTCCCTTTTTATAGAAAAAGCCACATTATAACAGCTGGTTAGATCTCTTTGGAAAATATTTAAATCAGGATGTAATCCATGATTGAATGTGCCAGCTAGCCATATCTTCAATCATCCAAAGATTTCCATTAATTGTGCAATCACAAAACACCAGACATTCATACTGAATGTTCTGTGTAGAGGATGTCATGACATCGGGTCTGACATCCTGGAAAAATCCTGCATAATCCAATAATTCCTTTTATAGCTTTTAGCAGGTACAACCATATCAGATGCCATGACATTGTGTATGTCATCTGAAACAATCCTGCATGAATGTGTCTTCCATTTAAGCTCCAACAGGTACAGCCAATATCAAAAGCCTTGTCATTGTATGTGGCATTCTGAAACAATCTTGCTTGCACATGTTCTTGAATTCCAGCAGGTACATAGGATATCTCATGTTAAGACATCACACATGACATCTTGTGAACACTCTTTATTTTACCAAAATTTCTTCCAACACTTAGAATCAACAAATTGGACGTGCAATTGTGATGGAAATAGTTTGCACATAAAGTTACAACATGAAATGCAAAAATGACCATAAAGAGAAAGCTCTTCGAAACTCACACATGGAAAGTCTAAAAAAGTAATGTGAGTAATGGTTGGAAGCCCTTGAAATAAGGAACAAAAGTCATGTTAGGAAAAAATTCATTTGGAATTTGGGAATTAGTGAAAACTGGTTGTGAAAGTTTAGGCACAAAACATGTCTAAGTCACCCTTTGAAAATTTTCACCAAAAGCAAGCCTCTTCAAGCCCTTCTGTTCCAATGATGCAAGCTTGAAATGAAAAAACCTCCAACATCAAAGTTGTAGATCTTTTCAAGATTATCAATGTAGACTCAAATTGTTCATCATTTGGATTTTTCATGAAAACGTTATGGGCATTTGAAGTTGGGTACTTTTTTAAATTCAATGACTTAGGTCCAATGTGACCTATAATGTTTTGTATTATCAAATGTATTTCTTTTAGGATTATAATTTTTTTTCCAACATAGCATTTGAAGTATACATTGCAAGATTTCCAATGAATTTGGTCTCACCTCAAAATCATAAAAATTAAGGAAATTAGGTCTTTGGGAAGTTGACCAAAAATTAGGGTTTCATTCAAAATGACCTATAATGTTTTGAAATGAATGATGACCTTACAAGTTTCAAATGGATTTTTGATGAACATGAAAATTGTTCATATGGTTCTCAATAACATTTTTTCTCTGGGGGTCATCTTCATTTGACAAACATATCACAAGTTGTATCTCAGTGGACCTTAGTTTAGTCAGATGACTTGACTGGTCAACTTCTCAAGGCCAAACTTCCAATCTTGATGAATGAATGATTGAGGGGCCTCAAATAGGCTCATATATGCATAAAATTATGAATGAAAGAACTTCCCTTGATTAAATTTGATCAGATGTTTGTGGTTGCTTCATGAGCAAGGCACAGTCAAAGCACAATGAAATTAGGGTTTCCTTGGGAGACAATCCTCAAGCCCTTTGGGTTATCTTAATCAAATAGGCAAAATGAGATACTTGGGAGACATATATGATGATTAGGAGATTTGTGGACCATATTCATGCTTTTCCTCATCTTCATCTAGCCATTTCATTGAGCTTAGGAGCGTCCTAGGAGCATGGGGGCACATGACCACTTGAGCTGCAAAACAAAAAGAGTTAGTGACATATTTTTGTGCTTTTGGTTAGTAATCAAATAAGAGAAGCAATAATATATAGTGCAATCTTGCTTGGTGGTCTCAAACCCCTCACACAAGTCCCAACCCTAGGGTAAAGGAGCTAAACATGCTATGATCCTTAGGGCAATGCACTTGTGCAATAACATGATGCCATGAGGGATCTTAGGGTCAAAATTAGGGTCTTACAAATGCCCCTATTTATGGTCGTTCTAGCCGGAGATATGAAAGTTAAAATCTTCATCTCGACGAGATATAATGAGCTTAAATAATAACAAAGAGCCGAATTTTGGTCCCTAAGAGACCGCGTGATGCAGATGTATGCATGAAATAAAATCTTCATAGTGAATGATTGCCACGAAGGAAAAGAAATCAGGAGAGAGTAAAAAAATCCATAGGAGTAATACACTCACTAGGGAGACCGAGACTCTGGGGAAAAGTAAAAATGCGTGAGCAGGCCACGACTTGAAAAGTTGTTGGGAGACACGAATGGATTCCACGAAAATAAACCGAGGGAAAGACTCGAGCTGACGCAAAGATGCATGTATTGGGGAATATGCCAATACAGCAAAACTATCCACAAAGGATACATCGGATAAAATCCAGACTCAGACGGGGACATCCATAAAGGACTCAGTTGAGGAAGAAACAACGAGATATTATCGGTTACTGGGTAATAAACTCAAAGAGAGACATGTCATCAAAACACCGGTTATTGGGTGAGGAAACAACACGCTCAGGGAGAAAGAGTATCTAAGACTGGTATAAGGGTGAGAGATATCAATCATCCAAAACATCTGAGGGGGACCCAAAAGGCGCATCTTAACTCAGGGAAATCTAACTCCACAGGGGACAAAAAGTCATAATATGGAGCAGAAGGAAGGAACACCAGGGATACCGGTTACTGGGCATATAATAGGTGACCAACCTGGCGTGGATTGGGAACATATCCAAGACACTCATCATCCGAAGGGAGGGCTGAAAAAGCAAACTCGACTTACAGGATGGACATTCGATTCCATAAGGAAATATGAATCTTACTCAACTGTGGAAGAAAAAAAAGACTTTGACTGAAGAGCGCATGAGATATATTATTTATTACCATCATAACGTAGATAACATACTCGCATGGAAGATTATCCATAATCGGTTACTGGGTTAATGAAGGATAAATCGACTGAAAAGAAAGGACATCGGGATACCGGTTACTGGGTATAAAATAATGACCAATCAGAAGGAGAAACAATCATCACCAAACAAGGGTAAATGAAAGATGACTCGCTAGGGATAAGTTTCCTGACAAAAGCAATCATCCAGGAGATATATCACTGGCTACTGGGTGGTATACTTAAAACAAAGGAATACTAATACCGGATACTGGGTAAAGATAACTAACTAAGAGGGGATTACATCTATCGGTTACTGGGTAGAAAACCACAACAATAGGACTTACAACTATCGGTTACTGGGTAGAAGGCCACAAGATCCACTGGGGAAAAGGATGAACAATTACTGGTTACTGAGCAATTGAACAACTAAACCACAGGAAACTGCAGGGAAAACAAGAAAGGAGTCAATCTAGGAACAAACTAGAAAGACACAATTGAACACGACTCAACCCAATGAGGATATAACTCAGGGGAGTAATTCCATCCCGATACGCAACTGGGGAGGAAACTGAAACAATAATCATCCACGAGGACTTAACTCATGGGGAAAAAAGAAGGAAAGATAAACACTTTCTGCCTATGGGGATGACTCTATATGGAGAGATCAGACACAAACGTCTGCTTGGGGAAGAATATTTCGCCAATAGCAGGAGATAATAAGCAAGGATATACGACAAAGGATGCAACATGAATATCTGAATGCTACGATTATGCATGTATATGTATGAGTTGTGTATGATTAATGCTGACACATAGACATATCTAACACAAACAGGTCCAAGAATCAAGAACGGACACCCGACATAACATCTCAAAATGAAGGGCAAAGCCTTCAGGAGAGTTCAGTCCCGGTGGGGCCGATCAAATATCAGAAGACATCGATCACCGCTGACGATAGGTAAAGTCACAACTTCCAACTGCCAGTAACCTCTCATCAATTCTCGGGAACAGGTGGCCGGACATCAATAAGATCCATCTTATAAGGAACTCTACTGGGGGACTTAACAAGGAATGATGTGAAATTCCGTGGGGGAAACAACGCCAAACAGATACCCATAAATCAAAACACTCCCTTCTAACTGCTGGAGAGACAACTCTGTAAAAGGGGAGAAAAAACAATTTGCTCTGCTTGGAAAGGAAGTAACACATCTTCCTCAGCATCTCTCAATACTTAGAAGAAATCTTCAGACGTGGAGAGGAATACAAATTATCAAACTCGGGTCAAGAAACCCTGCAGGGGATAAACTGTAGGGAACCCTCAAAGGACACCGCCTTGGCTGAGGGAATCGGAAGCGAATCCTTCATCGACCGATGACATGCTGGGGATGGAAAGAGGGACAGACTATCCACCACCTGCTTTATACCACTTCCTGCTGAGGAGGCAACATGAAAGATGATGAAGAGGATATAAACATGCAAGAATGTGAACAAATGTCTTACCCTTTGGAAATGGTACTATCCTTGGGAAAGCACTAAGGACATTTCATTTATCCTTTTAGTCATTGTGAATGTTCACTTTGTTTAAAAGAATTCGTAAAACTTTATTTGTTTAAAACAATGATATTTATTAATTAAAACATGCAAACATTTGTTAAACAGAAACAAGTAAGAGTGCCAAGAATTGGATAAAGGCTAAAATTTATTTAATGGGATGGTAGCCCGCAAATGGCTAGACTCCATGGATCTTTACAAATTTGAAATTGGTGATATACATGGGAAAAGGGTTACATTGAACATAATGACCGTTTCTCCACCAACTCTGAATTCTCTATATTTGACGCTTCGATTGTCGACGATTGAGCGAGAAGCCCTAGCAAATGACAGTTGTAGGGCAATGTCTTGTCAAGATGTAGTTACTTGCCAAATCCCTAATTTTTGCCTAGATTTCCCCAAGGTGAGGTACTCAATCTAGCGGGATATGTATATTCATTTTTTTTCATGTCTCTAATTTTTGCCTGGACCGCCCTTTTGGGTTTTCAATCCATCGAGACGCTCATTTTTGCCTAAGTCCCCCTTTCGGGTTTTCAACATAGCGAGTTATTCTATTTTTATTTTTAGGCGAAGTATTTCTTGACTGCATCTGAATTCACAGGACGAGTGAAATCCTCCCCATCCATAGTTGTAAGCAACAAAGCACCGTCTGAAAAGGCTCTCTTAACAACGTATGAACCTTCATAGTTTGGAGTCCACTTGCCCCTGGAATCGGGCGCGAAAGACAAGACTTTCTTGAGCATGAGGTCGCCTTCTCGGAACACACGCGACTTAACTTTATTATCAAAGGATTTCTTCTACCTTTGCTGATATAACTGACCATGGCACATGGCTGTCAATCTCTTCTCTTCAATCAAGTTCAGTTGGTCATAACGACTCTGAACCTATTCAACCTCAGTCAACTTGGCTTCCATCAAAACTCTCATTGATGGGATTTTTACCTCTACGGGGAGCACAACCTCCATGCCATATACAATGGAGAAAGGGGTTGCCCCTATTGAAGTGCGGACAGACGTACGATAGCCATGCAAAGAAAATGGTAGCGTCTCATGCCAATCTTTGTACGTAACAACCATCTTCTGAATAATCTTCTTGATGTTCTTGTTAGCAGCTTCAACAACCCCATTCATCTTGGGTCTATAGGGAGAAGAATTATGATGTGCAATCTTGAACTCGCTACACAGCTCTTTCATCATCTTATTGTTCAAGTTAGATCCACTATCAGTAATGATACTGTCTGGCACACCATATCGGCATATGAGTTGATTCTTGATAAACTTCACAACAACCTGCCTGGTCACATTTGCACACGATGTTGCTTCAACCCACTTGGTGAAGTAATCAATTGCTACGAGAATAAAACGGTGACCGTTCGACGCCTTTGGTTCAATCATGCCAATCATGTCAATTCCCCACATGGAGAAAGGCCATGGTGAGGAAATAACATTTAGAAGTGTCGGGGGAACATGAATCTTATCCGCATAAATCTGATACTTGTGGCATTTCTTCACATACTTGCCGCAGTTAGACTCCATTGTCAGCCAATAGTAGCCTACTCTTAACATCTTCTTTGCCATGGCATGTCCATTGGAATGAGTACCAAATGAACCCTCATGGACCTCAGTCATCAACAGGTCTGCTTCATGTCTATCCACGCATCTGAGCAGAACCATGTCAAAATTCCTCTTGTAAAGCACATCACCATTAAGGTAGAAACTGCCAGATAATCTCCTCAAAGTCTTCTTATCTTTAACAGATGTCGCAGGCGGGTAAGTCTGACTTTGGAGAAAACACTTGATATCATAATACCATGGCTTATCATCTTTTACTTCCTCAACTGCAAACACATGAGACGGTCTATCCAAGCGCATCACAGTAATATTGGGTACTTCATTCCAATACTTCACTATGATCATTGAAGCAAGCATAGCGAGAGCATCTGCCATCCGATTCTCATCTCGAGGAATATGATGGAAGTCAACCTTAGTCAAGAAAGTTGAAATCCTCCTCGCATAATCTATGTATGGGATGAGGCCAGGCTAATTCGTTTCCCATTCACCTTTAATCTGATTAACAACAAGGGCCGAATCACCATAAACATCAAGATGTTTGATCCTAAGATCAATACATTCTTCCAAACCCATAATACAAGCTTCATACTCCGCCATATTATTCGTGCATTTGAAAGTTAGCCTTCCTGTAAAAGGAAAATGTGTGCCTTAAGGAGTAATAATTATTTCCCCAATACCATTTCCATACTGATTGACAACGCCTACGAACACCATTCCCCATCGGGAACCAGGCCCTGGCTCTTCATCGAGTGTAGGCTCATCACAATCTTTCATCTTCAAATACAGAATCTCCTCACCAGGGAAGTCGTACTGCACAGACTGATAATCTTCAATTGGTTGATGTGCCATATGGTCAGCCAAGATACTACCTTTAATAGCTTATTGAGCCCGATACTCAATATCATACTCAGATAACAACATCTGCCAACGTGAAATCCTCCCAGTTAAAGCAGGCTTCTCAAAGATATACTTGATTGAATCCATTCTGGATATCAACCAAGTCGTATGATTCAACATATATTGGCGTAAGCGCTTAGCAGCCCAAGCCAAAGCACAACATGTCTTCTAAAGCATTGAGTACTGAGACTCACAATCAATAATTTTTTCACTTAAGTAGTATATCGCATACTCTTTCTTCCCTGATTCATCTTGCTGACCCAGGACACAACCAATGGAATCATCAAGCACATTCAAGTACATGATCAAAGGTCTCTCTTCAACAGGCAGAGACAGAATAGAAGGCTCAGACAGATACTCCTTGATACTATCGAAGGCCTTTTGGAAATCCTCGGTCCAATCATGACGCTGATCTTTCTGGAGGAGCTTGAATATAGGCGCACATGTGGCAGTCATGTGGGAAATAAATCTGGAAATGTAATTCAAGCGGCCAAGAAAATCTCGGATCTGCTTCTCAGTTTTGGGCACTGGCATCTCTTGTATTTCTTTGACCTTGGTAGGATCAACTTCAATACCTCTTTCGCTGACAATAAAGCCCAATAACTTGCCGGAACGGGCTCCAAATGTACACTTGTTTGGATTCAGGTGGAGCTCATACTTTCTCAAACGCTGGAACAACTTCAACAAGCGTTCTACATGTTCAACTTCCGTTTTTGACTTTGCAATCACATCATCAACATACACCTCGATCTTTTTGTGCATCATATCATGAAACAAAGTAGTCATAGCTCGTTGATATGTGGCTCCGGCGTTCTTCAAACCGAAGAGCATCACTCGATAACAGAATGTTCCCTATGGTGTGATGAATTTTGTCTTCTCCATATCCTTGGGTGCCATTTTAATCTGATTATAATCGAAAAATCCGTCCATAAACGAAAAGACATTGAATTTAGCTGTATTATCTACCAACATATCAATGTGTGGTAGAGGAAAATCATCTTTTGGACTAGCTTTATTCAAGTCACGGTAATCCACACACATTCGGACTTTTCCATCTTTCTTAGGCACAGTCACAATATTGGCCACCCAATTAGGATATGTAGAAGTCACCAGAAACCCCGCATCAATTTGCTTCTGAACTTCTTCTTTAATCTTCACTCCCATATCAGGATGAGTTCTTCTGAGCTTCTTCTTCACAGGTACACACTCAGGCTTCAACGGCAAGAAATGTTGCACGATATCAGTATCTAGACCAGGCATGTCTTCATACGACCAGGCAAAAACGTCGACATATTCTGTAGCAACTCAATCAACCCCTTCTTAAAAGACTCTTCAAAGAGTGCCCCAATCTTTACTTCACGAATGCAGTCTTCAGACCCCAAGTTGACTGTTTCCAGATTCTCGAGATGCGAATGAATGATCTTCTATTCGTGCTCAAGCAAATGGGTAATCTCATCAGGAATCTCTTCAACATCATCTTCTTCTGCCTCAAATATAGGGAACTCAAAGTTGGGAGATGGTGTTGGATCATTATGTTTAATGGGTTTGATCAACCTGCATAATGATTTTGGATATAAAAGAGATTTCAGAATTCAAACAAGGGAAATCATTATGCAGATGAAAAGATTGATTTTATTCTCTTTTTAGGGTTTTTTAGTGATCATCAATTTCATGCAAAAAGAAATTATTTTTTTTGAGAAAAACAAACATTTAACATGTGATTATTGAATGAATATCATTGTATTGATCAAATTGTGCCAACAATGTTTTCACTTCTCCTCTTGGCATTGGAGAAGGGTTTTTGAACAAAATGAACACATTACATTGACTTATGGATAATTGTTGGAACATCAACAGCGACCCAATTATTGCAGATTCCTCCGGGTATGACAAGGTTGCCAAGGTCTTCCTCTTCATCATCTTCAACAATGGCAGCAGCTTCCTGATCTTCAACGGTATGGATAAAACCTCCACTCTGGAATAACCCACGATCATTGGAAACACCAGAAGAATACCCTATGCCAACTCGGGACTTGTTATCTTCCAACTTAATCATTTTCCCTAAACCAGTAGTTGCACCATGCTCAATGGACAACTTCGCATCATTATAGGAGACAAATGAAGAAAGTCCTTTCCTTGAAGGCCCAACAATAGACAAGGCTTGGAACGGTATTCCAACCTCATCCACGGCATCAATATAGGAGAAGGAAGATAAATGACTGACCAAGAGAGCCTTCTCTCCCCCTATCACCACCAACTTCTTGTTCTTCACGAACTTCAACTTTTGGTGCAGGATGGATGTCACGGCGCCTGCCTCGTGAATCCATGGTTTGCCAAGCAAACAACTATAAGATGAATGGATGTCCATGACTTGGAAAGTGATATGAAAATCACTAGGTCCAATCTTGATCGGGAGTTCTAATTCACCGATCACAGTTTTACGTGATCCATCAAACGCCTTCACAACCACTCCACTTTGCCTCATGGGAGGCCCCTGATAAGAAACTTTAGAAAGAGTGGATTTTGGCAACATGTTAAGGGATGACCCTATGTCCACCAACACATTGGACAAGGCATCATCCTTACAGTTCATAGATATGTGTAAAGCCAAATTGTGGTCTTTTCCCTCCTCAGGAAGATCAAAATCACAGAAGCTCAAGTTGTTGCAAGCGGTTATATTTGCAAGAATGCTATCAAACTGCTCTATTGTGACATCGTGGTCCACGTATGCCACGTCCAACACCCTCTGCAAATCTTCGCAGTGCGGCTCGGAATTCATCAACAAAGATAAGACAAATATCATTGATGGAGTTTGTAGCAGCTGATCAATAACATTATATTCACTCCTTTTGATGTGCCTCAGCATCTCATCACCATCCTTTTTCAAAATGCCAGACTGGCCAACCAGGATAGGAGTATTATTATTCTTAACAGCAACAGGGTCAACACCCTTAACAACAAGAACTTAATTATTTGGAGAAGAAGTCCCCACGGGACCGACAGGATTATCACCAGTTCTCTTCATGACATCTTCGTGGGATTTTGGCTGCTCTGAGAAAACACGACCACTACGGGTCACTCCACTGACATCTGAAATGCTCACCACAGAAGTTGAGGGTAATGGCACCTCCTTTCCATTCTCCAGCATGACTGCATTATATCGGTAAGGAACAACTTTGTCTGATACATAAGGGACAGGGCCCACTGGCTTTATCACAAGAGCTGGAGATACCTTCTTCTTGCTGCCATCGTATTTGATAACAACAAGCTTAGGAATTCTAAACACATGGGAGATAACATCAACTTCATCCTCATTACGATTCTGAAGTATCTCAATCATCCGTTGATCTATCATCTCTTGGATGTCCCTTCTCACCTGACGTCATCCTCTCTCATTGGCAGTGCACACCTGGAACCTATCGTGGTCATGCTCGTAGTGGTTGTGTTCACATAACAACTTATGCATCTCAACCAAGGACTGCCTTATGTGATTCACATATAGGACTTTGTACTTTCCAGGGCATCCCTGGACCATATTAACAGATGCCTTCCCATGCTCGGGCAATGGGTTCTTCTTTAGATTTAGACCTACGTCCTCAAAAAACAATATCCCACTTCTCACAAGGTCTTGCACTTGGTCTTCAATGGGTTAACAATTCTCCATGTCATGTCCAAGAGCCCCGGAATGATACACACAATGAAACTCGGGCTTATACCACCACTGAGGATTGGTTGGTACAGCGGGAGGATCTCGTGGAGTTATCAGCTTCCTATCGATCAAGGAAGGATAAAGCTCAGCATATGTCATCGGAATCGGGTCAAAAGTTACCCTCTTCCTCTCGTAGTTGCTGGTGCTGGTGTTATTATTGACGATGTTGTTGTTGTTGATGATGATGAACTTCTCTAAAGGCAGGTGCTATATGAGCCACCTGGTGTTGGTTGTTAATCGGACGGACTTCCTGCATCCTTATAGAGGGCCTTCTTTTGACATGAGAGGACACGACATGAGTCTCTCCCTCTTTCTTCCTAGCAAAGCCTCCATACTTCTTTGCTGAGGAACCATCTTCTCTAGATAAACGTCCTTCGTGGACCCCTTATTCTAATCTCATTCCCATATTCACCATTCGGTGAAGTCTGAGGGAGCACTAGCGATCACTCTCTCATAGCAGAAAGAGCTCAAAGTCTTCAAGAAGATCTTTGTCATCTCCTTCTCTTCGAGGGGTGGCACTATCTGAGCTGCCAATTCTCGCCATCTTTGGGCGTATTCCTTGAAGCTCTCCTTATCCTTCTAGGATATTACCCTCAATTGGTCCTTGTCTGGAGCCATAACCATATTATATTTGTACTGCTTCACAAAGGTCTCGCCTAGATCGTTGAAAGTGCGGATGCTTGAACTCTCCAGCCCCATATACCACTGGAGCGTAACACCTGTCAGGCTATCCTAAAAGTAGTGAATTAGCAGTTGGTCATTGTCAGTCTGTGTTGATATCTTGCGAGCATACATCACAAGATGGCTGAGCGGGCATGTATTTCCCTGATACTTCTCAAAGTCAGGAACTTTGAATTTAATAGGGATCTTCACGTTGGGCACCAGGCACAACTCAGCAGCTCAAAGAGGTCCTTACCCCTCAAAGTCTTCAGTTCCTTGCGCAGCTTAAGGAATTGATCTTCCTTCAAGTCCCTGTTCTCTTGCTCGAGATGTTCCATTATCTTCGGATGATTGGCTCTGGTATTATACCGGTGCGTCAGCTTGTCTTCAAAATAAATGAAGAGCAAAGAGTTAGACCACTGATCAAGAGCTTGGAACAAAACCTGCTTATGCATATGATGCATGCAATGCTTGTGCATATGATTTTTTTTTGTTAGAGGAACTCTTTAGAGATCTATTTGCAAATATTTGAAAATATATGGAATACTCATAGTAAAACTATTTGGGAACTTTTTACACCAAAGAAGTAATATAGTTTTGGTAACCAAATACAACACAAAAGAAAAGGAGAATGAACATCCTATGGAGCCCTATAAACAATCTTCCAAAGCCTCCGAGATCGGAAGATAAGTTGCATGAAGCCTCTTCACCTCCCTCTCATAAGCTGCTTCCATATCGGCCTTCTCCTTGGCAAGCTGATCATACTTCCTCTTTCAAAACCTAGATGAATGAGGAAGAAGAGAAGTAACCATATCATCAGGCTCATCAATAACCTGATGCTCTAGAAACTCTATCACTGCATCCTTATCTTTGAATTGCTGAAGAAGTTCCTCACGCTCATGAACCCATGCACGCGACTGGTCTTCATCTCTCAAGTCCTCTACTCCTTGGTTAGGGAGGGTTGAAGGCCCAACCATAACCATAGGGGTAGGTCTTGGATGTTCGTATGGCATGCGGTACTCGAGAGCTCTCTTCCTCACCCAAGCAGTGTAAGGTTCCAAAGTAATGCAATTCTTCGGACCAAGCTCATTCCTCCCTTTCCTATGAACTTTGCGCCAAGCGCGGACCATCCTATCCTTCAAGTTCTGGGGATATTTACCCTCTTGAAAGAATAAGCCTTCCAACAAAACATTGTTAGGTTTATCCTATAAGGGGAACCCAAGCTGACAGCGAGCCAAAGTGGGGTTGTAGTTAATTCCACCACACGTACCAAGAAGAGGTACATTGGAGAACTCACCACAAGAATCAGTAATCTGAACGCCATCATAAACACGATTATACCAAGAGATATCATCATTAGTGAGAGACATGAGTCTCACAGACCACCGTAGACATCCCTTGTTCTCCTTGAAGGTAAGCGTTTGAGGCAAGTGCGAAATAAACCACTTATACAACACAGGCAAACAACACACAATGGAACCACCACCCTTTGCATTCCTCATGTGCAAAGAGAAATAAGTGTCACCCAACAGAGTAGGAACGGGATTAAGATAAGAGAAAATCCTAATAGCGTTCACATCCACGAAATTGTCGATGTTGGGAAATAACACTAGCCCATATATGAGGAGTCCAAATATGGCTTCAAAAGCTTCCTCACTCATGGCCTTCCCATACAAAGTAGCTTTGGAAACCAGAAAATCAGATGGGAGACCTTGAATTCCACCTTTGGTAGTCATATTAGCAACAATGTCAGATACAATCTCTTGAGATGACAGAATCTTCTCCAATCCACTGAACGACAACTGGTCAAGAATAGGTATACCCACATGATAGGCATACTCCTCAAGTGTAGGCAAAAGCTGGAAATCCGGAAAAGTGAAGCACCAAAACAGAGGATCGTAGAACTGCACCAACACACTCATCACACCTTCATCCACCTTAGTAGAAAGAATAGACAGAAGCTTCCCATGGCGAGCTTTGAACTCCAAAGGCTCTAATACATAAGATGTCAAACTCCTTAACTCTTTCAAGTCGGGTTGTCTGAAACTGTACTTCTTCGTATTCCTTCTTTGCTTATCCATGTCTGAAAATTTGCAAATAAACCTCTTAAGTTTCTTGAAAACTCTTTATTGTTGATGATATGATTGCAAATAAATGCGTGAATGCATGGATGCAAGAATCACACTCAAGGATCAAGCAAGTCACACCACACAAAGGTCACGGGAGGGCTCACGTCATTGTCAATATCAATCATCCATTTTGGTGGATTATGGTTTACACCTTATCAACACCCAAGTTCCATTGATACTGAGAATGTACGAGAACGAATCAACCGCGAGTCAAGGGTTTGTTGTGAGTCATGAGCATGGAGTCTCGGTTAAGAACCACCCAATGGGAGTGTACTATGGTTAAACCTAACAATCATGTTCTAAAAAGGGTCCCCATAGTCATCATCTCATCTTTCGGATATTATCGGATAAAACGACTACTCGTTCTCCAAAAATATTCTCAAGAGGGACTCTTATAAGTGTAGTATCGCATAACAATCGTATCAAATCTTACACTTGAACGACCTTCGCACTACGTCCTAAAATAGGCCAAGATGGGTTAGGTATCTAAGGTCCTTGGCTTCTAAGGTTTATATTGGAAAGAGTAACGCCTAACCACGACTACTCGTGTGACATTATTGATCCCAATAAGACCTCCACCAAGTGAATGGGCTTGCAAGTCAACTTGTTAAGGAATAACTCCACACAAATCAATAATACTATGCCATTCTCCTATCATAAGTGCACTCGAGTTCGGGTACATAACTCATCTCACAAGAAACCACCAAGCATACAAGCAATTAATATATCCAGCAATTCATACATTACAAACAATACAGTCATCCCAAATTTGCACAAAAATATGTCACAAATAAATATAAACATACAACATATATAAGCAAAAAGTAGGCTAAACCCACTGGAGAGTGTTCCCCAGCAGAGTCGCCACTTTTCTGTAGCGGGGTTTTCGTTACCTTTAGGTTTATTGACTAAACCAAAAGTAAACATACAATTCGAGTCGCCACCGCACTTTTATTTGTCCAAAGGAAAGGCTAAAAAGCGAACAAAAGCCAAGTAAGAGGTTTTTCAAATAAAAAACTAATAAAAATGTCAGAGATCTAGGTAAGGAGGTTGGTTATGAAATGGGAAGGTTTTACGCATCCAAAACATCCTTAGTACTCTAAGGGAACCCTTTTTGCAAATGTGTGTTGTAGGTTGGTATTTGTGAAAATATGTGCAAAAGATTGGGGGGATGAGAAAAGAATAGATTATATTTACAAATTTTGTTGTTTGAATGGATTAACCCATTGCCTACGTACCATCACAAAGGTAGGATCAAAACCTCGTAGTTCGGGGTAAAAATCTCAAAGATTGGTGAATTGATTTGATCAAAAGCCTTAAGGTCTTTTGTTATCAAATGGAGAAAACTCAACCTAAACCAACAATCCACCATGTGAGGAAGGCTTCAACATACTAGTGAGAGGTTAACCCTATAATAAGTATGGAAGACTTATAATCCAATCACTAAGGATGAGGTGAGATTTACATCAACCACTATGATAACTCAAACCTATGACTAATGTTTATGAAAAGGTTTTAATAAGGTGGCCATTGGAACCACAAAAACAATTTGAAATGAGTTATATTTACAAGTTAAGTTTATTTACAAAATGAAGTCAAAGTTGGATTAAAGTTCATTCACAATGAGTGTTTATGAAAAGATTTTGAGAAGTCAAAGGCATAAGGCCTAGATTTCTAATTTCAAACAATGTCAAAGTTTGAAAGAAAAGATTTTCGTTTGGTTAGAGTGAGGAGAAGAAGAGAAGGGATAGTCCTAAAACATACAAAGATAAAAGAGGGGAAAGATAAACCCTTGGAGTTCCTTTTATTGAAGTCATAGAGATGACTCAAGATGCTCCTTTTCTTTGGACTTAGCACACAATCAAGCAATCAAACAATTGAATTCAAGATCCTAGGATCTCCATTTGGCTTGTTTCTCTTAGCTTGGCTACTCATGACAATGGTCTTCTTACACAATCTCAAGATGGAATCCCTATCACACAAGAGCAAACATCAAAAAGTTCACAACACAATAAGGGGAATGGACAAAGAATAAGTTTAGATGAGAATTCCTTTAAAGTCAACTTTGAAATTTAGCATTCTAAAGGCATGAGTCCTAGTTGCTCTTCAACAAGTTTAGCATTCTAAAGGCATGAGGCCTAGTTGCTATTGAACTCCTTTATGCATGGGTATACAAGTCCTTTCTCCTTTTTGCATTAGGTTCACAGAAAACAAAACAATCACAAGACAACAATATATTTATATACAATAATGAGCTCAAATGAGCAAAAGAAAAATGACATAAACATAAAATATGTGCCCAAGTGAGAAAAGTGAAAAGCAAAATGAATAAATGAGCAAGAAATAAATGGAATTAAAAGTAAAGGGAAAGAAATTAAATGCTCAAATTAAAGTTAGTAATTAGTAAGGTTATCTTAGCTTGTCATAAGACAATGTAGCGCTATGTTAAGCAATCGTAAGTGGACTAATGTAGTAGTCACACCTATCTGAGGTCGGTCAATAAAACTATAGGCAAATAAACACAAGTTAGAGGTCATGACTAGTAAGCCAAGCTCCACAAACTTGCCATGCCAAAATAAAAGGGGAAAGGCCTTGTATGGAATTTAAGTTTTTTTCTCGACCAAGAAGCAGCCTATCTTGGAAACAAAACAACTCACTTGATCTTGGATCAAGTTGAGTTTGGTTTGGATCAAAGAAGGTTAAGCCTCTCATTTGTCAAGACCAACCATAAGACATTAACTCATTAGCCAAATTATGAAAAGAATGGGATGAAGATGAAATGGATGGAGAGAGAATTCAAGTATCAAATCCAATTGATCAAATGTGAACCAAGTCATCACCAATCAATGCCAAGCAGAAAAGAAATGAAGATCACAAGTCAAACATAATTTTTTGGTAATTTTTGAATTAAAAATAAATCCAAAATAAAATAAACAAAAAAAATGGTCAAACCTCAAATTTAATTCAAATCAACTTCAACAAGTCCAATTAAATTCTCATAGGTCTAACATGGTCAAACAAACTTTGACAAATTTTCTCAACAATTTTTGGGATCAGAAACTATTTTAAAACAATCAAAAACAATAAAAAATAACACAATATGAATTAAAATCTCAAATAAATCTCAAATCAAATAAGAAATTGATGAGACTATTTTTCATTGACTTATCATGATTCATAGGTGTTAGGAAAATATTTTTGGATTTTTCAAATGTCAGAAAGTAATTAAAAATGAATTAAAACTATTAAGAATCAAATAATTCACAAAAAATATTAAATGAAGTCACAAAATTAATTAAAAATCAAAATATCAAACTAGATTTTTTAAGAAAATTTCTGGAATTGGTCCCATATTTTTGTGACTTCAAATAAATTTTTTATGGATTTTTAAAAATAAAAGGAATTAACTGAAATTAAAAGAAAATAGGAATAATAGAAAAATCCAGTGCCACAGAATCAATTCATTAAATGACGTGGCAAGGGATCAAAGGCTCAGAGGCGTGCATGCATGGTACGCTGGAGTCAAACGCGTGACATGTTTCATTAAAATAAGTAAACACAAGGAATGGCCAGGATTATAACGTGGAAGCATGATCCAATGGTTCTGAAGATGCACACGTGGTGCAGGTGGTGGAAAACACCATCTTCTCCGGTGATCCAACAATCTCCAGCCATCAGTTGAAGAGAAAAATTTTATCACGAAAATGAAAAACAAGAACATCAAAATGAAGCTCAGGTGATGTACATCACCACTGTATCCTTAGATCATCCTCACTCTTCCTATTTAGAGAGAATTGTGAGATGGAAGATCATGGTGTGTCAACTAGAAATGCACGGAATGAACAATTAAGACCACCACTGGCCTACCTCAAGTGAGAGGACTTCTGAAAACCACACAAACCAAAGAAAATTACATTGAATTGCAAGATCTAGATCCAAAAAGTTTGAGGTTCTACCTCTGAAATGAAGCTTCAAATGCCACGAATTCTTCAAGATCTTGATCTTCTTTTGCTCTGGAAGTGAGATGGAGATGATAGATTAAGGAATTGAGCTTTGAAAATCAACTAATGATGTTGAATTTCAAGCTTGAAAAAGAAAGAGAAATCTGAAAATTCCTTTAGCGAGGGTTGGGATTTCAATTCAGCAGCACTTCAGGTCTCCACTTGGTTGAAAAATGAATGGGATTGACCACTTATTTATAGCTGAAATGTGACTGAGATCATGTTTCCCTCGTGTGCATGGGATTTGAGTTCTCCTTGCATGGGCCTGTACAAGCGCATGTAAGGCCCAATGATGGGTGATACACCATGCTGAGATCAACTGGAATTGAATTGGACGTGCAATTGTGATGGAAATAGTTTGCACATGAAGTTACAACATGAAATGCAAAAATGACCATAAAGAGAAAGCTCTTCGGAACTCACACATGGAAAGTCCAAAAAAGTAATATGAGTAATGGTTGGAAAGCCCTTGAAATAAGGAACAAAAGACATGTTGGGAAAAAATTCATTTGGCAATTGGAAATTAGTGAAAACTGGCTGTGAAAGTTTGGGAACAAAACATGTCTAAGTCACCCTTTGAAAATTTTCACCAAAAGCAAGCCTTTTTAAGCCCTTCTGTTTCAATGATTCAAGCTTCAAATGAAAAACCCTCCAACATAAAAGTCGTAGATATTTTTAAGATGATCAATATAGACTCAAATTTTGCATCATTTGGATTTTTCATAAAAACGTTATTGGCATTTGAAGTTGGGTACTTTTTCAAATTCAATGACTTAGGTCCAACGTGACCTATAATGTTTTGTATTATCACATGTATTTAATTTAGGATTATGAAATTTTGTCCAAGATAGAATTTTAAGTAGACATCTTAAGCTTTCAAATTCATTTGGTCACACCTCAAAATCATAAAAATTAAGGAAGTTAGGTCCTTGGGAAGTTGACCCAAAATTAGGGTTTCAGTCAAAATGACCTATAATGTTTTGAAATGAATGATGACCTTCCAAGTTTCAAATAGATTTTTGATGAACATGAAAATTGTTAATATGATTCTCAAGAACATGTTTTCTCTTGGGGCCATCTTCATTTGACAAACACATCACAAGTTGTATCTCAGTGGACCTCAGTTTAGTCAGATGACTTGATCGGTCAACTTCTCAAGGCCAAACTTCCAACCTTGATGAATGAATGATTGAGGAGCCTAAAATAGGCTCATATATGCATAAAATGATGAATGAAAGAACTTCCCTTGATTAAATTTGATCATAGGTTTGTGGTTGCTCATGAGCAAGGCACAGTCAAAGCACAATGAAATTAGGGTTTCCTTGGGAGACAATCTTCAAGCCCTTAGGTTTATCTTGATAAAATAGGAAAAATGAGATACTTGGGATACATATATGATGATTAGAAGCTTTGTGGACCATTTTCATGTTTTTTCTCATCTTCATCTAGCCATTTCATTGAGCTTAGGAGCCTCCTAGGAGCATGGGGGCACATGATCACTTGAGCTTCAAAACAAAATGAGTTAGTGACATATTTTTGTTCTTTTGGTTGGTAATCAAATAAGAGAAGCAATAATATATAATACAAGTATGCTTGGTGGTCTCATACCACTCACACAAGTCCTAACCCTAGGGTAAAGGAGCTAAACATGCTATGATCCTTGAGGCAATGCACTTGTGCAATAACATAATGCCATGAGGGATCTTAGGGTCAAAATTAGGGTCTTACAAGCTTGTGAAAGAATTTTTGTTGCCCTAACATAGATGGTCGATACAGTTTGATGAAGCTGGAAGTGGTTGTGCTGAGGTTGCGTGTGAAAATGCTATATATGGTAGTTCCAATACTAGGTAATGATTTACCATAAATGGGGCACTTTCTTTTAAGTGGGCAAACAATATTTTTATTACCTTTTCCACTCCAAATTAATTGCTACAAATTCTCATGGATACAAATCTTTAATTTCCCTCTTAAACATTCAAATTGATTAGCATCCAAAGCCTTTGTAAATATGTCAGCTAATTGCATTTTAGTAGGAACATGCTCCAGGGTTATGATTTTCTCTTCCACTAGTTCTCTAATAAAGTGATGGCGAATATCAATGTGCTTTGTCCTGCTATGCTAAATAGGATTCTTAGAAATATTTATAACACTCAGGTTGTCACAGTACAATGTCATGACATCTTGTGTGACATTATATTCAGTCAACATATGTTTCATCCAAACCAGTTTGAGAACAACTACTTCCAGCTGCTATGCATTCAGCTTCAGCAGTGGAAAGGGACACACAACTTTGTGTCTTACTAAACCATGTTATTAAGTTGTTCCCCAAGAAGAAACATCCTCCTGATGTGCTTTTCCTATCCGCAGCACTTCCAGCCCAATCAACATCACAATATCCAGTCAGAATAGATCCAGAACCATGAGTATACAACATTCCATAGTCACTTATGCCATTGACATATTTCAGTATCCTCTTCACTTGGTTTATATGACAGACTTTTGGTTCAACTTGATATCTAGCACAAACACCTACAGCAAAAGCAATGTCAGGTCTGCTTGCCGTGAGATATAGCAGACTTCCTATCATGTTTCTGTAGAGACTTTGATCTACAGTAACACCATTTTTATTTTTGGAGACTTTCATATGTGTAGGAGCAGGTGTTCTTTTATGACTTGCATTCTCCATGCCAAACTTCTTAACATGTTTTTAGCATATTTGCTTTGAGATAGAAAGATAGAATCTTCCATCTTCTTGACTTGTAGCCCAAGGAAATAGGCCAGCTCTCCAACAAGGCTCATCTCAAATTCATAATGCATTTGTTTAACAAAATGTTTGACCATCTGATCTGACATCCCACCAAACACAATATCATCCACATATATTTGAGCCACCATGAGTTTTCCTCCTTCATTCTTAACAAATAGGGTCTTGTCAATACCTCCCTTCCTGTATCCATTGTTAATGAGGAACACTGTGAGTCTATCGTACCAAGCCCTAGGAGCTTGTTTCAAACCATAGAGGGCTTTCCTCAACTTGTACACATGCTTTGGAAGATTTGGATCTATGAATCCTTTAGGTTGTTCAACATACACTTCCTCTTTTAAATAGCCATTCAAGAAGGCACTTTTTACATCCATTTGGAACAGTTTGAACTTTAGAATACATGCCACTCCAAGCAATAGTCTAATGGACTCCAAGCGAGCTACAGGGGCAAATGTTTTATCAAAGTCAACTCCTTTAACTTGAGTATATCCTTGTGCTACTAATCTTGCTTTATTTTTAGTAACCACCCCTTGTTCATCAGATTTATTGTTATACACCCATTTTGTTCCTATGACATTTATTCCTTCAGGTCTTGGAACCAGTTCCCATACTTCATTCCTCTTGAATTGGCCTAACTCCTCCTGCATGGCATTGATCTAGAACTCATCAGTCAAGGCTTCCTTGACATTCTTAGGCTAAATCTTGGACACAAAACAACCATGTGAGATCACTTCCTTTGATCTAGTTGTGACCCCTTTATTTGGGTCTCCTATAATGATATCTTTGGGATGATCCTTTTGAACTCTGATGGAGGGTCCCTTGTTGATTTTGTCAGCTTCAGATTTAGCTTGAGGAGGTTCACTCTCATTATTTTTGTCTGATAAATTAGTTGGGGCATCATTTAGAGATGTCTCAACATCGTCTGTGACATCAGTCTGTTGACCATCAACCACAACATTGATAGATTCCATCATTACTTTTGTTCTTGAATGAAAGACTCTATATACTTTGTTGTTTATTGAGTAGCCCATAAATATTCCTTCATCACTTTTGGGATCCATCTTCCTTCTTTGTTTCCGATAAATCGAGATATAACATTTAATACCAAACACATGGAAGTATTTGACTGTAGGTCTTCTCCCTTTCCAGACTTCATATAAGGTAGTAGGAGTCCCTTTCTTCAAGGTTACTCTGTTGTGAACATAGTAGGTTGTGTTCACAGCTTTAGCCCAGAAGTGGTAGGGGAATTTCTTGGCATGAATCATAGCTCTGGATGATTCTTGAAGAGTTCTATTTTTCCTTTCTACCACACCAATTTACTGGGGAGTAATGGGAGATGAGAACCCATGACTTATTCCTTCTGATGCACAGAATTCAGCAAATTTACTGTTCTCAAATTCCTTCCCATGGTCACTTCTGATTTTGATAACTTGAATTTATTTTTCTCTTTGAAGTCTTAGACAAAAGATCTTTGAAGATTTCAAATACATCAGATTTTTCTCTAATAAAATTGACCCAGGTGTATCTGGAGAATTCATCTACAACTACATAGGCATATTTCTTCCCACAGAGACTTTCCACCTGCATGGGTCCCATCAAATCCATATGGAGGAGTTCCAGCACTTTGGAAGTGGTGTCATGTCTGAGCTTTTGGTGTGACATCCTTGTCTGTTTTCCAATCTGACATTCCCCACAAACTCTTCCTTCATCAATCTTCAAGTTGGGAATTCCTCTAACTGCTTAAACAGGTATGATCCTCTCCATTCCTTTAAGATGCAGATGGCCCAATCTTTGATGCCATATCTTCACTTCTTCTTCTTTGGCTACAGTACACATTGAAGAATAACCAATTTCTTGAGAACTCCGCATATAGCAGTTGTCCTTAGACCTAACTCCTTTCATGATCACTTCATTTTCTTTATTAGTAATCAGACATTCATTTTTTGTGAAGTTTACAGTTAAACCTTGGTCACATAGTTTACTGATGCTTATTAGGTTTGCAGTCAGTCCCTTAACAAGTAAGACATTGTCAAGATTAGGAACTCCAGGGCAGTTAAGCTTACCAATTCCCTTGATTTCACCCTTTTCTCCATCACCAAAGGTTACATAGCTAGTGGCATGAGGATGAAGGCCAGTTAGAAGGTTTTTGTTTCCAGTCATGTGTCTGGAACACCCACTGTCAAAATACCAGTCTTCTTTGGCTGAAACTCTGAAGGAAGTGTGAGCTATCAGGGTTGTAACACCAATCCTAGGAATCCATTATTTTCTGTTGACAGGTATGTGATGTCTAGGTCTGGGTTGATGATGTGAAGGACTAGGATAGCCATACAGCTTATAGCAGAATGGTTTTATGTGGCCAAATTTTCCACAATAATGACATCTCATCTTTGATGTTTCCGTTTCTGCTGTCTTCCTTTATGATGTTGTGACATATGATGTGATATCTCTGGTTTGCTACCAATATGACTGCACTTAGATTTAGGTTTGCTACCAGTGTGACTGCACTCAAATTTAGATTCATTGAACCCAATGCCAGATTTGTCTCCTGTCATTTATCCAGTTTGGAGAATTTTGTCTAAGGTGTCAGATCCATTGTTTAGCATCCTGACATACTTTGTCATCTCGTCTAGTTTAGAATTCAAAAACGCTACTTCAGTTTTTAATTTAGAGATGGTTTCCAAGTGTTCTACCTTTTCATTCTCCAGTTGTGTTATCACCTTCTTCTGCCTTTCAACTTGTTGACACACTTCTGCACTTCTGTGACACAACTTTCTATAGGTAGTGGCCAACTCTTCAAAGGTTACTTCATCATCACTTGAGTCTTCATCAGAACCCCATCTTCCAGTCAAGGCAGTCACAAGATTTGCAGACTCTTCTGTTTCACTTTCATCAAACCAAGTGGCAGCAAGACTCCTCTTTTGTTTATTGAGGTAGGTTCCACATTCAGTTCTAATGTGTCCATACCCATCACATTCATGGCACTGAACTCCTTTTCCTTCTTTGGGCTTTTCATCTGATCTTGTTCTTCTTTCAGCATTGTTGGATTTACTGATGTCAGATGAGATGTTCTTGATATTAGCCTTAGACCTTACATCCATCATTTTCAGAAGTCTGTTGAACTGTCTTCCCAGCAATGCTACATCATTTGCCAGATTTTCATCAATATCTTGACCACTTTCCTCCTCTTTCTCCTCAGTGTTTGACATGAAGGCTATGCTTTTGACTTTCTTTTCAGATCCATCACACATTCCCATCTCAAATGTTTGGAGAGATCCAATTAGCTCATCAATTCTCATATTGGAAATGTATTGAGACTGTTCTATGGCTGTCACTTTCATGGAAAATCTCTTAGGGAGTGACCTGAGTATTTTCCTCACTAATTTTTCATCTAACATCTTCTCACCCAGGGCTCTTGAGGCATTAGCAATTTCAAGGATATTCATATGAAATTCATGAATATTTTCATCTTCTTTCATCCTTAAATTTTCAAATTTGGTAGTGAGCAGCTGCAGTCTAGACATCTTTACTCTAGAGGTGCCTTCATGAGTGGTTTTTAGAATGTTCCAAGCATCTTTAGCCACCTCACAGTTGTTTACCAATCTAATGATATTATTATCTACTCCATTGAATATAACATTCAATGATTTAGAGTTCCCAAGGGCTAGATCATCCTCCTTCTTGGTCTATTGTTCTTCAGCCTTCTTATCAATTATAGCTTCTCCATCCTTAGTAATAACTGGATGTTCCCAGCCTGTTAAAACAACCTTCCAAGCCTTATTATCCAGAGATTTTAGGAAGGCTACCATTCGAGGTTTTCAGTAGTCATAGTTGGATCCATCCAGAATAGGTGGTCTGTGAACAGATCCTCCGTCTCTATCCATAGTACCAGAAAGTAACGTCCCTAGATCTAACCGAGAACTAGAGCAGGATGCCTGCTCTGATACCAATTGAAATTCTGGTATCAGATATGAGATGTCAAAGGTAATGTCATGGCACTAATATCTGAACAATACAAACAGGATAAAAGATAAAGAATAGTAATGCAAGAGACACAAGTAATCGTTAACCCAGTTCGGTGCAAACTCACCTACGTCTGGGGGCTACCAACAGGAAGGAAATCCACTAAATAGAATCAGTTCAAATACTCTCAGTAAACAACTTCAAGTTACAGTATTTTCACCTAATCTCTATCCATGTGACTTCTATCTAAGAACTCATAGATATGAGATCCTACTCACTCCCCCTCAATCACAGCAGTGATATAAAACAATAATTACTATGAAAAGAAGACACTCTTCAAAGACACATACTTGATCTTACTTAAAAGCTTCAATCAAGTAAACACACACTCATGCTTCAAAGCTTAGAGTGACAAATTACAACTCAAAAATCAGACCGATTCAATCATCTATGGATGAATTGAATGGCTTATAATTCACACAACCACACAAGACTAAAACCCTTACTCTCTCTCAATATTTCGTTCGTTATTTCTTGTGTATAAAATCAGGTTTTCCATGTCTTTTTTATAGAAGCATTTGGCTGGGCTTGGACATCATAAAACCCTAAAACTATTTTCCATTCATATCTTCTCATGACAGTTGATTAGATCTCTTTGGAAAATAAGTCAATCTAGTTGTAATTACTGATTGATAGCGTGTTCAATCATCTTATCAATCATACACAGATTAGCATTAAAAACGCAATCACATAATACATAACATTCAGACTGAGTGTTCTGTATACAGATGTCATGACATCGGGTCTAACATCTCAGTAAATCCTGCATAATTGCATTTTAAATATTCTGCAGGCAATTACCAAAATTGCTGTCAACACTTAGAACCAACAAATATGTCATATAGAAAACCCATTTTACCTTTGGACTTTGAATCAAGAAATAATCAGCAAGCAATTAGCAATATGAAGAGCAAGACATCAAATAAAGATGGCCACATCCAAGCAAGCAAATCCATAGCTAACAATCTTCTTTGTCTTCTCATGTATCAGGTGAAATACTCCTTGATCAACTCAGAATAAGACATTAGACACAAGATCAAAATAACAATTGCATCAAGACCATGAAGCAGATGAGCTCAAGTGGATCCAAATACTTGCATGAGATGAAAACCCAAATCACAATAACTCGGTCTCAGAAATGTTGGCACTGGCCAAGTCCCTTTTTGCATATGAAACGTTGCCTAATTCTAAGTTCAAAAGCTCATATCAAACCCAATAGTCCACACAAACATTTTTTAGGGGTTTTGTTGTTTATTAAGTATTTTAAGGTCCTAAGACCACAAACACAAACAACATACCCAAACAAATATATATAATCACAATATATGGCTCAAATGAGCAAAGTAAAAATGACATAAACATCAACAAGTTAAATGATATGAAAATGGCAATGAATGGTAGATGACTTGAAATTAAATTGCATAAAGTAAATGACTTGAAAGTAAAGCAAAGATAATAATAGTTAGTGTTGGTCAAAGTTAGTTAGATGTTAGTGAAGTTTTGTTTTTTTATTGATTAAGTCATTCTTTGGAGAACACTCAACCATCTATTCACAAGCATGTATCCTTGAACCAAGACATCTTCCAAAATAAGGAAAAAATGCCATGTTTCCACACAATACCATAAAATATGGGAGACTTACAATCTCACTTACTAGAATGATATGCCTTTGGAGCCAAATTTAGCTCTATATTAAGCAATCGTAATTGGACTTATGTAGAAGTCACAACTATCTGAGGTCGGGCCATAAAAATTACAGTGCTAATGCATGTTAGAGATTTGGTATAATGAACCAAACTCATAAAACATACCACACACTAAAAGAAAAGAGATCAAAGGAGGGACTTATCTCATCCATACTTGTATTGGTTCATCTGAGACAAAGTCATTAATAAACTAATTAGCCTTAGGATATTGAGACTTCATTAGTCAATGGAAGGGATACGAAAGAATGGGATTGAAGATGAAGAGGGAGGGGAGATGAGAGAAACACCAATTGGTCATGGGAGGAATTTTATCAAATTAAAATCATTTATTTATTTTGGGAGATGAAATGTTTATTTCATCAATCCCCTAAATCCAATGATTTTAACTCAACAAAAGTCAAAGGACCTAAAATCAAATTAAAAATGCATTTAAATTCAATTTAATTTGGTAAAAACCTAAAATCTCTTCAAAACACCAAATAAATGGCCAAGAGATCTATCCTAGGTCGAACAAGGTCAAAGGACCTTAGACAAAAACTGTCATGATTTTTGAAAAGTCAGAAGGATTTTTAAACAATTAAAAATATGCACAAAAACATTTAATTCATGAAAAATATCAAAATTAATCCAAAAAATAATTTTAATTCAGAAAATGAAAGAGGAAAATGAAATTAATATGAATTAATCAAAATAAGTGGATTAAATGAAAAATCATAAAATAAAATAGAATTCAAAAAACAAGGGCCATAAGATCTCCCTCATTAATTGAGGTGGCAGATCTAATAGCCACGCGGGCGCTATCCACGATAGACCAAGTCAAACGCGCAGTAACAATGGTAATCAGAACCAAGGGATGGGATTAAAACATTTTGAATGGATCTGATGGTTGAGAGGCGTGACAACACACCCCCGGAGCTAGGGCTTCGGTCTTCTTCACCGGTGGACCTCACCGGACATGTCCACCATCAACCATCACTAAAATAAAAAACATGGACATGGATTCAAAGAAAAAATGCTCAGGAGCTCGAATCTGACCTCAATTTTCTCCAATTCCAAGTATATAAAAAGATACAGGGATTTGAATTTTGAGGCTCATGAACCGAGTTTCTTCGATTTGACCTCAAAGTAACTCAATCTTCTTTCCTACATTGGTTGGACTTCAGCCAACCAAAAATCACAAAGAATAGTGAAGAATTGAGGAAGAATCGAAGAGATGAAAATTTTGGAAAATTACCTTTGAGGGAGCTTCGAACATGATTGATCTTAATTCCAATTGTGCTTGGCCTTGTTTCAGAAGCTTGTATGAAGTGATTAAGATCAGAAAATGGCTTGGACTCTTGGTGCCTCAAATTTCAAAACAGAATGAGATTTGAAGCTCGATTTTCAAATGAAAACCTTCAAGATTATCCTTTTATGGTGAGGGTTTGGATTGCAGTTTCAAAGCTTGGGCATGAGATCCTTAATTCTAAGCAATGAGGGTCTTATTTATAGGCCATGAGATTCATTTCCGCACACTTACAAAACTTGCCAAATTTAGAAATTTACCTTGTATGCTTGCATGGGGTGTGATAGGCCCATCAAGTGTTGTATTCAAGTCTAAAAATGAGTGGGAATCATGCTGAAATCGTGTCACGTGGCCATGCATTTGTGTTTGAAATGTGGAAGTGAAAATCGTGTCACGTGGCCATGCATTATAAAGGTGAGAACAAGGGGAAGTTTGGAAGTTTAGAAAATCAAACATGTTAGAAAAATTTCTAAGTACCAAGTCAAATGTTCACTTCTTCCACCTTGAATAACTTTTGTTATGGACTTCAAATAGAAACAGTTCCTTCATCAAAGTTGTATCTATTTCACACCTATTAAATTTGGTCACAAATTTGACCTCATTTGGATTTGGAATGAAGAAGTTATGCATTTTAGAAGTTGAGGAAAATCACTTGTTCAATGGTAATGGTCCAAAGTGACCTATAATGTTTCCTCTTAGCACATGCATTTGCAAGTTGAATTTGAACTTCCTCCAAACATCAAAGTTGAATTAGACATCTTTAATTTGGTCATGGAATTTTAATGGCTTTCATATCATAACAATTGAGAAAGTTATGGTCTTGGGAAGTTGATCTCCAAACTAGGGTTCAAACAAAATGACCTATAATTTTTCATCATAAACAATGACCTAACAAGCAAAATTAGCTCTTGACTTTAACATGAAAGTTATTTGGAATGTCATATTGAGTAACGTTTCTCTTGGAATAATTTTCATATGACCAAAGTTGTCGGAGATAGGGTCTAGGGAACCCCAGTTTTGACTAGTTGACTTTCTCTGGTCAACCACCATGAACCATCTTGCTAGCTTGATATTCTCTTGAATTTTGGGACTCATGGAGGATCATATATGTGTAAGATGATATAATATGAAGTATACCTTTAACTATTTGATTAAATGTTGAATAAACTTGTTAAGGAAGTCACACAAGATACCCATATGAATTAGGGTTTCCAAGGAAAACAAACTTCAAACTCTTGATGATTTTATGGTCAAAATGATATGTGATGACCATGGGGATCCATATGTGATGTCTAGAGTCATTGTGAACCATCTATTGGTTTAACTTCTTGCATTGAGGGTCTCAAACCCTAGATATGAGCTTGATAGAGCATATGTGAGCACGCACACTACCTACAAAAGAGTTAAACTATACATTAACATATTTTTGGTATTTTGGTTAGTGAAAATAATGAAAAGAAAAGTATGATACAATCAAATGTGCTTGGTGAACTCTCCTAATGCAAACCAAATGAATGAAGGGTAAGGAGGATACCAAGGTGTGATCCCAAAGCTAATGCATATGATGAGATAGCATGAAGGATCTTAGGGTCAAAATTGGGATCTTACGTCTGCCCTTATTTAAGGACATTCTAACTGAGGATGTGAAGGTTAAAATCTTCGTACCAACTCAGTAGAATGGACTTAAATAACAACAATAGAAACATATTTTGGTCCTAAGAGACCTCATGATGCATATGATATGAATATTAAAAATAATCTCTGTGGGGAAAATGTTGCACAAAGGAAAAGAATCCGGAGAAACTGAAAGTCCACAGGAGCATAATGCATTCCATAAGGAAAACTCATTGGGTAGACAAAGACTCTGGGGATAAAAAGTTGTGTGTAGGCTGTAAGACCCCAATTTTGTCCCTAAGATCCCTCATGGCATCATATCATAACATTACATTGCCTCAAGGATCATTGGACACCTTTCCTCCTTCCCTGTGGGTGGGATATCTTTCTTAAGAGTGGTTCTTGATCACCAAGAATTGCTTGCATTTGTGTATCATTACTTTTCTTTTAATCACTAACCAAAAATGTACAAAAATATGTCATTAACCTTTGTTACTTGCAGCTTAAGCAGTCAACAGGTCAAGGCACATTCAAGTGAATCCTTTGTGCAAGAGAAGGAGTTTCCAATGAGATATGGATCATGTGATCATTATTTTGAGTTTATATGAGCTAGAGGTCCATTTTGGAACTAATTCCCAAGTTGATTGAAGCTCAAGTTCATCAGAATATTTCCAGGTCATCTAAGGACCAATGCCAGTCAACTGTAAAGTCAACTGTGGACTTTGAGTGTGGGAATTGAGTTTCTTCATCTCATTCATGTTCAAACAAGGCTTATTCATCATGTCAAACATTCACATTGAAGAATTTGAGGTCCAGTCAAAAATTTCCAAAAATAGAAAGTGACCCATAATTACAAGTTTCCAAAAAATGGAAGGGTTTTGGACCAACTTCAACTCAATCTCACATCATCAAGGAAGCTTCAAATGAAATTTTGTCCAAAATGAAAGTTGAAGATCTCTCTCTCCCATTTCCAAAAAGTCAAGATCATGAGCATCTGATGAATGTTTGAAGAGATATGATCCAATCATTGTCAAGTGTGCATGGAACTTCAAAAGGCCATAACTTTTGACTCATAACTCCAAATTGAGTGGCTCTTCTTGCATTTTTCTTCTCATGACATGAAGTTTCCAAATCATTCATCACATTGCTTGAAATTGCATCATATGATCATTTTCTATTCCATGCCTATTTTGGAGGGAAATTTGAAAATTTAAAAATGGTGCATTACATGAACTATTTTCCATTGCCATTGTGTTGGTAAAATGATTTTGAGTGACTTTGACCATGTACATGGCACTGTTCACGTGGGATTACTCCATGCACCACCAATTTTCATATTTTTCCAAAACACCTTATTTTGTCTAATTTCAATTAACCAAATTAAGTATGGATTAGCGATGTGATGAAGAGAGCATATAATACTAAAACCTAACAGAATTTCAGGTGAGCTTCATCATTCACCATTTCTAGATCTAGTTTTCATCTCACGCAAAATTCTCTCTCAATCATAATTCAAATTTTCTCCACCTAACCTTGCAATATTCTTCCATATTCTGGTTCTCTGGTGTGGATTTAGTGCAGATCAAGCTTTGGATTGTTGAATTCGTGTGGAAATCAAGCATGGCAAATTCATGAAGGTGAAGATGGAAGTTGATTGTTGAGCTGGATCTAAGCCATTACAAGCCTCAATTACTGCACAAAGCTTCAAGATAACATCTCAGGAGTTGATTTGGATAATTTGGAGCCTTGGATCGTGCGTTTCCAGAAGCTGCTCTTCAAGAGGTTAATTTTTCGAAACTCATAATTCTTTAATCCATGGACATGTTAGTGTAGATCTTGGAATGCTGAGTTTGCTGATGCTTTTAGAATTGAAAATGATGAATTATTGAGAGAGATATAGTTGATTAAAGTTTGTTACATGAAAATGTTTTCCATCGATTCTCTCTGTTGGTGTAGAATTAATGTGAAATATTGGTTGATCTGTGATCTACATGTTGTAACGGTTCGAATGGTATAAAGTTCTCAAAATTCTGCAAAATTTTTGGTTGATGTCCACTGTTCCCTCACCGTCTTCGCGAGGAAGACGGTGTTTTCCACCGTGTGTATACAGTACCGCCGCTGTCTGGTTCTTGATGACTGGGCTAGGGCTTTGTCCCATTCGGCTACCACATGCGCGCCTTGCTAGCAATACCATTGGTCCTCATCTCTTTGACTAGTGCCACATAAGATGTTGACCGCCACCTAGACTTAATGAAACGCAGCGCATTAGGTGCGCCTTGGATCTGCACCGAGTTCGATTCCTGATGACAGCAGTTTTTTCAAATTAATTCCTCATTTTGCCATTTCCCTCCAAATTTCATATGCTTATTCCATTTTATTTCACATTTTTTTTGACAACTTTGAAAATTCATAATAAATTGAAAAATGATCCAAATAATTCTTGGTTTTTTGCTACATGATCCTTGAATTGTCTTCTATTTTTTGATGCAAATTTCTGGAATTGTGCCTGGCTGGAGTTTGAATTGTGTTAGACTATGTAAACATGTGTGCTTTTGTGACATTGCCTTGTTCTTTTCATTGTGAAATGCTTAAAAATAATCCAATGGCCATGAAATTTTGTGTGTTGACTCTTAACATGTTAATTGACATTTTAGGTTTGGTTTGATATTTTTCTCATGTTCCATCCCTGTTTTATGTACATGTTGATATGGTGTGACAATGTATGTCACACAATTGCATGTCCTATATGATCATTTTCATTGATAGACCAATTGATCTCCTCTGTTTACAATTTTTGACATGCTAATTGTGTTTTATATGTTAAATGCTCATGAAAATTTCCAGAGTTATTTGAGTCATTTCTGTTTTGATATGGAATTTTCATTCTCAATGATCATTGGTGTGCTTTGAAATTGTCTTTGTCTTCTTTTGCTCATTACATGCCCTTGCTTAATGATTTTGATTTGGCACTTTTTGTGACATGTTCTCATTTGATTAAGGATGCTTCATGTTGAATATCCATTGCTGTTTTGACTTTTTACTTCACCTTTGACCCTAGGCTTTTCCCTAGTGGTTTGGACTCACATTTTGAGTTGTGCATTTCAGGTTCAAGCAATAAGTCCTAGTGGATGAGGTTGATCTCATGAATTGAGATGCAATTTGTTGTTGTTTAACTAATGTTAATTGTGTTGTAGGTCCTTGGGTGGATAGCTCACTTGAGTTTGTTGACTCACATTGTGCATATAAGATTGTCTGTCTGTTGAGATCTATTAACTGTTGTCTGTTTGTCTGAACACTATACTGATTGTTTGGTTGTTTACACAGGTACTTTAGTAGCTTTAACTCATTGTTTGAGTTACTTTGCTTTGCTTGTGGTTGGCATACCACTTAGGTAAATTTCTACTCTCCATGTAGTCTGGAAGACCTGCCATGTTATTTTGGCAGGCACTTGTCTGAAGCCCTCCTTAAGAGGCCATGTCTTTGTTTGTTTAATTTTGTGCCAAGTAGGTTAAGTCCTCTTAAGAGGCATTGGCAGATAAAAGGGATGTGCAATCCATCCCCCGCTATTCAGTTGAGTCATTTATCTTGCTCGCACTACGTGCTGATGCAATTTGAATAAAACACCCAAAATCTTGTTGTGTCAGTCATTGTGGAAAGAGTTCCTCATTCTGGACTCCCACACTTGCATTGTCTTGTGCTCACCCTGGCCAGGGTTAAGAGCTATGAGGTCTAATCCTCATCTCCCATTTCATCTGCTCACCCTAACTCTCAATGTTAGTGGTTAAGAGCCTCTGTTTACACTTGTACAGCTGGCTTGTTTGTCGAGGTTGATATGACCCCTTGACTAAAGTCCACCCTTTGTGTGAAGCCCATTGTTTGTGTATAGTGTGTGCTTGTTTGTTCATCTGTGCATAATTGTTTGTGTGTGCCTCTATGCATTGTTTTCATCTTTGAGCATTAATTGTATATCATTTTCATGATCATTGTTCATACTTTGTGACATTTTGCTTTGTCCATTGAGGAGTCAATTATAAGTCCAGCTATTGGCATTTGTTTCCTGTGATCTGGTAGGAGTTGGAACTAAGACCATTTATTGGCATTCCATTTCCTTGGAGTCGAGTGTAAGTTCATTGATTGGCATCTGGTATCCATCTTTGTCTTGTGAGACTAGTATAAGTCCATTGATTGGCATCTGGTATCCATGTTTTCTTTGCTTTGTGAGACTACTATAAGTCCATTGATTGGCATCTGGTATCCATCTTTGTTTTGTGAGTCTGGTATAAGACCATTGATTGGCATCTGGTTTCCATTTATTTTGGCTATCTCTGATACCATGTTTTACTTGCTTTTGGCTTTATGTTGCCTTATTCAAAAGGAACTTCCTTGGATCATTTCTATGATCTTGAGAAAGCAATTCCTATTTTGTGGCTGTGTTCCCTTAACCCTTTTCTGCTTAACTTTGAACCTTGTTTTCATCCTTAACCTAAAAATCAGAAAACTTTTGTGCAAACATTTTGACTTGTTTTCAAACTAGAAACCTAGGCCTTAAGCCTTTGATTTACAAACTTCATTTTCATAATACTTCTTCTGAATTGAACTTTAATGTCAACCTTGACCATCTTTGTGAATACTTCTAATTGGTTAATTTCACTCACTCAATTGCTTTTGTGGCCCAAGTCCACTTCTTAATCAAGTTTTCATACATTAGCCATAGATTTGAGTTATCTTAGTGGTTGGTGTGAAACTCATCTTTTGTCCTTAGTGATTGAATTGTAAGACTTCCCTGCTTATTATAGGGTTAACCCCTCACTAGCACATTGAAGTTGTTCTCACATGGTGGACTTGTTATTGATTTAGGTTGAGTTTTCTCCCTTTGATAACGAAAGACCTTAAGGCTCTTGTTTTAAAATCAATCCATTCACTTTTTGAAATCTTTTAGCCGAACTACGGCGTTTTGATCCTTATCTTTCGTGAAAAGGTACGTAGGCAATGGTTTCATCCATCCAAACACAAAATGTAAATAAACTTGTACATTCTTTTCTCATCTCTTCAATCGTGTTTGCACAATAAAAATGTCATAAACAATATTTTACAACAATTTGTGAAAAGAGGTTCCCTATGAGTACCTAGGATGTTGTGGGTGCCTAACACCTTCCCACAACATAATTACCCCCTTACCCAGATCTCTGACCTTTTATTAGTTTTCTTTGCGTAAAACTTCTTAGGCTTTTGTTCGCTTTCTAGCCATTCCTTTGGATAATTAGAAGTGCGGTGGCGACTCTATCTTTGTATGCTTCGCTTTTGATTTAGTCAATAAATCATAAAGTGACGAATACACCGCTACAGAAAAGTGACGACTCTGCTGGGGAAAGCAATCTTTCCTTATTGGGTTTGCCTACTTTTCACACTTGTTATATTATATTGTTTATTTGTTATATGACATATTTTTGTACAATTTGGGATTACTGTATTGTTTGTAATGATTGATTTGCTTGATATATCAATTGCTTGTTTGCTTGGTGATCTCTGTGAGATGAGTTCTATACCCGAACTCGAGTGCACATTAGGATAGGAGAATGGCATAGTCTCGTCGACTTGTGTGGAGTTATTTCTTAGCAAGTTGACTTGCGAGTCCATTCACTTGGTGGAGGTCATGTTGGATTAATAATGTCACACAAGTTATTTGTGGTTAGGCATTATTCTTTCAACATGTGCCTTAGAAGCCAAGGACCTTAGTTTACCAAGCCCATCTTGGCCTATTTTTAGGACGTAGCGCGGAGGTCGTTCAAATGTAAGATTTGATGCGATTGTTATGCGATACTACACTCATAAGAGTCTCTCTTGAGAATATTTTTTGAAATACGAGTATTCGTTCCTCCGATAATATCCGAAAGATGGGATAATGACTATGGGAACCTCTTGTAGAACACGTTCGGCAGGTTTAAACCATAGTACACTCCCTTTGGGTGGTTCTTAACCGAGACTCCATGCTTGTGACTCGCAACAAACCCGTGATTCATGGTTGAGTCGTTCAGACATCGTTAATATCAATGGAACTTGGGTGTTGATAAGGTGTAAACCATAATCCACCAAAATGGATGATTGATATTAAGGATGATTGAGCCGGTTCATGTATCGGTAATATCAATGGAACTTGGATGTTGATAAGGTGTAAGCCATAATCCACCAAAATGGATGATTGATATTAAGGATGCTATGAGCTTTCCCATGACCTTTGTCTGGTGTGCTTTGCTTGATCCTTGAGTGTGATTGTTGCATTCATGCATTCATGCATTCATCTACATCCATATCATCAAAAAATGAGAATTTTTTTTTTCAAGGAACTTAATGGGTTTCTTTGCAAAAAAATTCAGACATGGAAAGACAAAGAATTATTTCAATGAGATATTTTCATAAGCAATAAAATGATTAATATTTCAAAGTTTGCAAATAAAACCCTATAGTTCCTTTGAAATAAAAATAAATCATATGGACGAGCATTGCATGCATCATTTGCATAAGGAGGTGTCGTTCTCAGCTTCCAGTCCTGTTGTCTGATCTTGTGTTCTTCATTTATTTTTGAAGACAAGCTGACTCATCGGTACTACACCAGAGCCAATTCTTCGAGATTGATGGATCATCTAGAGCAAGAGAACTGTGAGCCCAAGGATGGAAATTGACAGACTAAGTGCTTTTGATGGATTTATTCCTAGTTAGCCACCTGTCTTCCTTCTCATACATTGATGCTGAGGATGAAGTTGGAACTTCTTTCCAAGCTTTGTCTATAGCCGAGCCTGTTGAGAAGAGGTCTCCTTCATTTTCTTCCTATCGAGATGCGAAACTGGACATTGAATGTGGTGCAATTGCTGGTTTAGGAAAGATGATCGAGCTTGAAGATAATAAGTCCCGGGCTGGCATTGGCTATTCTTCTGGGGTCTTCAACGACAGAAGGTTGTTCAAGAGTGGAGGTTTCATCCACGCTACTCAAGATGAGGAAGTTGCTGCTATCTTGGAAGAGGATGTAGAGGATACTGACAATTTTGTCATCCCTGGCGGGATCTGCCACAATTGGGTCGCTGTGGATGTTCCTACAGTCATGCATAAGTCAGAGTAATAATCACTTTGTTTAAAAACCCTTATCCCATGCCAAAAGGAGAAGTGATGACATTGTTGGCAACATTTGTGCAATGATATTTTCATTCAAATAAATTCGTGTTAAAACATTTGTTTTTCATTTGTTTTCCCTTTTCGCTTTTTGCATGAAATTCGTGATCACAAAAAACCCTAAAAACAAGAATAAAAGCAATCTTTTCATCTGCATAATGATTGCCTTGTTTGATTTCCAAAAAAGCTTTTCATATCAAAAATCATTATGCAGGTTGATTCTAAAACCCATTGAACATAATGATCCAACGCCATCTACCAATTTTGAATTCCCTGTATTCGAAGCAGAGGAAGATGATATTGAAAGGATTCCTGACGAGATTTCCCGTCTTCTTGAGCATAAAAGGAAGATCATTCAGCTGTATCTTGAGAATCAGCAAAACAGTCAAACTGGGGCATTACAAATGTAATCAAAAAAAAAAAGGGGGTGAAAAATAAAAGAATCAAAATCAAAAGAATAAAAAAAAAAGTATACCCTCAAATCCCAAGTTGACTGATTGCTGAATGGATTCAGAGTCGTTACGACCAGTTGAATCTGATTGAAGAAAAGCGATTGACTGCCATGTGCCATGGTGAGTTATATCAGCAGAGAATGAAGAAAGCATTCGATAAAAAGGTCAAGCCTCGTGTGTTCCAAGAAGGTGACCTCGTGCTCAAGAAAGTTTTGTCTTTCGCGCCCGATTCCAGGGGCAAGTGGACTCCAAACTATGAAGGTCCATATGTTGTCAAGAGAGCCTTTTCAGGCGGTGCTTTGACACTTACAACTATGGATGGGGAGGTTTTCACTCGTCCTGTGAATTCATATGCAGTCAAGAAATACTTCGCCTAAAAAGAAAAGCAGAATAGCTCGCTAAGTTGAAAACCCGAAAGGGCGGCTTAGGAAAAAATGAGCGTCTCGGTGGAAAACACAAAAGGGCGATCCAGGCAAAAATTAGAGACATAAAAAATGAATTTGCATCCCGCTAGATTGAGTACCTCACTCTGGGGCAATCTAGGCAAAAATTAGGGATTTGGCAAGTAACTGCATCCTGACAAGACTTTCTGTTTCACAACTGTCTTTTCGTCAGAGATTCTCGCTCAGTCATCGTCAACTGAAGCTTCAAATACATTGGATTCAAATTGGTAGAGAAATGGTCATTATGTTCAATATAGCCCTCTTCCAATATATATCACCGATTTCAAATTTGTACAGATCTATGGAGTCCTGCCATTTGCAGACTACCATTCCATCAAATCAATTTGAGCTTTTATCCAATTATTTGCACTCTTATTTGTTTCAATTCAACAAATGTTTTCCATGTTTTAATTGATAAAATATCATTGTTTTTAAACGAACAAATTTTTCATAAAATTATTTTTAAACAAAGTGAACATTCACAATGATTGAAGGATACTCAGGAGATTCTCAGTGCTCTCCCAAGGGTGGTATGAGTTCCAATAGGGTAAGACATTTGTTCATATCTCCAGAATAACTGTATCTTTTTCCTATAGAACCTTTCATGGTTTCTCCTCAGCGAGGGTGCTCAGTGCAGTGTTGGTTGAAGTTGTTCAACTTCATTTCCCCGGCAGTACAACATTCTTCCTCCTAGCCTCTACTAGCCCCATGGTGGTTTTCATCCCTAGTGGAGTGTTGTTCTAGCCTTAATGTGGTTTTCATCCCCAGTAGAGTGTCGTTTGAACATTTTTGTGGGCCAGTCCCGAGCAGAGTGTTTGTTGATGACTTCAACTTTCCTCTCCAGCATTATTCTCTCCCCAGCATGGGTGATTTTCTTTGGAATATTCGGTAGTTGGTGGGTTGACATCCCAGTACTTCGTCATTTCCTCGGATAGATCCCCAGTGGAGTTGTTGGTTTGATGAACTTCATCTATGCTATCTATCCCCATCAGAGATCTGGTTGCTTCATGATATCTCTGCCCCCTAGCGTGAGTTGCTGTTGCGGCGTTTCTGCCTGTGCATTGAACTCTTTGCTCCGGTTGTGACTGATGATCCCTCCGGAAACCTCTTGAGGCCTTTCTCCCCTGCAGAGATTTGGTGATTTCCTGATATTCTGATCCCCAGTAGAGTGGCTTGTGTGGCAAGATCTACTCGTGTGATCTTTTCTCCCTCAGCGGGTCTTCCCCAGTGGAGTTGCTTGGAGTTGCTTTCGTGACAGTTCATGCCTGTGCAGCAAGCTCTCTTTCCCAGCTGAGACTGATGATCCATCCTTGCAGATGATCCTTGTTGTCTTTGATCCCATCAGAATTGGTTATTCTTCGGTGATCCTGGATTTCTCTCCTATGGTGTAGTACCGGGCGTTTGATTCCTGGACCTGTTTGTGTTAGAAATGTCTGTTTTGTCAGCATTCATCAAACATAAATCAAGTATATTCATGCATAATCATAACATTCAGATATTCATGTTGAATTTTTGCCATATATCTTTTGATTGTTGTCTCCTGCTAATTGGTGATATAGATCTCCCCAGTAGATCTCCCCAAGCAGATGTTGGGTGTCTAATCTCTCAATATAGAGTCAGCCCTTAAGCAGAAAGTGTCTGTTCTTTCCTTCTGCAGTTCCCCACTGAGTTATATCCTCGGGGATGGCGGTTGTTTCCGTTTCCACCCAACACATATATTGGGATGGGTTTCCCTATTGAGTTATTTCCTCATTAGGATGAGTCTTGATTCAGTCTGCCTTTTTGGTTTGATCCTGAATTGGCCTTTTTTCAACTATCTCTTGTGCTTCCCTATGGGATAAATGGATAATTGCTCAGTAACCAACAATCATTCACTTTATCCTCAGTGGAATTTGTGGCTTCTACCCAGTAACCGGTAGTTGTAAGTCCTATCCTTTGTGGTTTTCTACCCAGTATCCGGTAGTTGTAAATCCTATATACCTTTTTCCCTCTTTGATGAATCTGTGGTTGTTTACCCAGAGATTGGTATTTGTGAACCTTTTGTTCCTCAGCAAGAGTCGGTGGTTTTCTACCCAGTTTTCGGTAATTGTAAATCCTATTTTTTTCTTGCTCTCCAGCAGTTTGTGGTTTTCCACCCAGTAATCGGTAGTTATAAACCATATTTGTTTCCCCGTGCGGAGTTGTGATCCTTTTCGCTCCCCACGCAGAGGCTTTGGTCTTCTACCCAGTATTCGGTAGTTGTAAACCCTACTTTTTATCCGCATCAGGTTCGTGGTTTTCTACCCCGTATTCGGTAGTTATAAATCCTACTTTCATCCCCTAGCAGAGGTAACCTTTGTGGTTCATCCTGGTTGATGGCGGATTTTGTGGTTTTCTACCCAGTATTCGGTAGTTGTAAATCCTATGTTGTTGTTTTCTCTCTATGGAGTCTGTGCTTTCTTGTGGATAATTGCCGTATGCTAGCAATTTTATCCTCAGCTGAGTCTTTGGTCTTCTACCCAGTATTCGATAGTTGTAAATCCTATTCTCTCCCCTTTGCAGAGTTAACCTTGTTGTTCATCCTAGTTGATGACGGTTACTCTTGGCGGTTATCAATATCCAGTATTCGATGTTGATCTTTCCCCATCCTTTTCTGGGTAATTGCTCTGAGTAAGCAATTGTATCCCCAGCGGGTCTTTTCCCTCCTTCTTGTGGATAATTTCCGTATGCTAGCAATTTTATCCTTAACGGGTCCTTTCACCGTTTACCAATGATTTATTCCCCAGATCATTGATTTTTCTTATCAATGCGTCCCTAGTGAGTCATCTCTCGTCTACCCTTTTGTTGTTGGTAACGATTGTTTCTCTTTTTGGTTGATTTATCCTTTATTAACCCAGTAACCGGTTGTGGATAATCATCCATGCGAGTATATTATCTACGTTCTGACGGTAATAGATAATATATCTCATGCACTCTTCAGTCGAAGCCTGTTGTGTTTCCCCAGTTGAGTAAGATTTGTGTTCCTTGCGGAATCGAATATTCATTTTCCTCCCTTTTTGAGCGTATCTCCCAGTAACCGGTGATATGTCTCCTAGATAATTGTCGGATGCTTGCAATTTATCCCCAGTGAGTCATCTTTCGTCTACCTTGTTGTTGTTGGTAACGATTGTTTCTCCTATCGGTTGGTCTCCTATTATATACCCAGTAACTGGTATCCCTGGTGTTCCTTCCATGCGAGTATATTATCTACGTTCAGACGGTAATAGATAATATATCTCATGCACTCTTTGGGTCAAATCTTTTGATTTTTTTCTCCAGCAGAGTAAGATTCGTATTCCTTGTGGAATCGAATGTCCATCCTTTAACAAGTTTGCGTTTTGCTTTCTTCAGGATGATGAGTGTTTTGGTAGTAAAAACCAATTCACGTCTCGGTTGATCACCTATTATATGCCCAGTAACCGGTATCCCTGGTGATTTTTCCTTTCGAGTGTATTATTTACGTTCTGACGGTAATAGATAATACATCTCATGCGCTCTTTGGTTGAAGCCTTCTGTCCTTCTCCAATCGAGTAAGATTCGTATTTCCCTTTGTGGGGTCGAATATCCATCCTGAAAAGAAAAAAAAATCAAGTCTACTTTTCCAGCTTTCTTCAGGATGATGAGTGTTTTGGAAGTAAAAACCAATTCACGTTTTCGGTCGGTCACCTATTATATACCCAGTAACCGGTATCCGTGGTGTTCCTTCCATGCGAGTATACTATCCACATTCTGACGGTAATGGATAATGTATCTCATGCGCTCTTTGATTGAAGCCTTTTGTTCTTCCCCATTTGAGTAAGATTCGTTTTCCCTTTGCGGAGTCGAATGTCCATCCTGTAAGTCGATTTGCTTTTTCAAGCCCTCCTTTCGGATGATGAGTGTTTTGGCAGTAAACCAATTCACGTTTCGGTTGGTCACCTATTATATACCCAGTAACCGGTATCCCTGGTGTTCCTTCCTTTCTGCTCCCTATTATGTCCTTGGTCCCCTACGGAGTCAGATTTTCCTGAGTTGACATACCTTTTTCAGGTCTTCCTTAGATGTTTTTGGTTGATTGATATCTCTCACCCTTATACCGGTCTTAGATATTCTTTCTTTCTGAGCTTGTTGTTCTTTCACCCAGTAACTGGTGGTCAGATCGCATGTCTCTTTGAGCTTGTTACCCAGTAACCGGTAACACCTCATCTTTTTGCTTCCTCTGGAGAGTCTTTGTTAGACATTCCCTAGCGAAGTTTCTGTTGTGATTTACCATTTTGCTGTATTGGCGTTTTCCCCAATATATGCAATTTTCCCCGGCAGGGAGGTTCTGTGTGAATCTTTTCCCCAGCCTGAGTCCAGATTTTTATCCGAAGTATCCATTATGGATAGTTTTGCTGTGTTGGCGTTTTTCCCCAATACACGCATTTTTGAGTCAGCTTGAGTCTTTCCATCGGATGTGTTTCCCTTTGGAACTGTTTTTCCCCAGTTTGAGTCCTTTACTCCCCAGTAAGGTCTCCAGTCGAGTCGTGTCCTGCTCACGCAGTGTCAAGTTCTTTTTTCCCCTAATTCAGAGTCGTTTCCTGCTCACGCATTCTTTCTTTTTTATCCCCATAAGAGTCATGTTAGAGTCTCTGTTCCCGGTGAGTGTATTACTCCGATGGATCGTCTTTTCTTCTTTGTGGACCTATATTCCCCACAGAGTTTGTTTATTTTGCATTCATACATTTGCATCATGAGGTCTCTTAGGGACTAAAATTTGTCTCATTATTGTTATTTAAGCCCATTCTACCGCGTCGAGATGAAGATTTTAACCTTCACTTCTCTGACTAGAATGACCTTAAATAGGGGCATCTGTAAGACCCCAAGTTTGTCCCTAAGATCCCTCATGGCATCATATCATAGAAATACATTGCCTCAAGGATCATTGGACACCTTGCCCCCTTCCCTGTGGGTGGGATATCTTTCTTGAGAGTGGTTCTTGATCACCAAGCATTGCTTGCATTTGTGTATCATTGCTTTTCTTTTAATCACTAACCAAAAATGTACAAAAATATGTCATTAACCTTTGTTACTTGCAGCTTAAGCAGTCAACAGGTCAAGGCACATTCAAGTGAATCCTTTGTGCAAGAGAAGGAGTTTCCAATGAGATATGGATCATGTGATCATTATTTTGAGCTTATATGAGCTAGAGGTCCATTTTGGAACTAATTCCCCAGCTGGTTGAAGCTCAAGTTCATCAGAATATTTCCAGGTCATCTAAGGACCAATGCCAGTCAACTGTAAAGTCAACTGTGGACTTTGAGTGTGGGAATTGAGTTTCTTCATATCATTCATGTTCAAACAAGGCTTATTCATCATGTCAAACATTCACATTGAAGAATTTGAGGTGCAGTCAAAAATTTCCAAAAATAGAAAGTGACCCATAATTACAAGTTTCCAAAAAATGGAAGGGTTTTGGACCAACTTCAACTCAATCTCACGTCATCAAGGAAGCTTCAAATGAAATTTTGTCCAACATGAAAGTTGAAGATCTCTCTCTCCCATTTCCAAAAAGTCAAGATCATGAGCATCTGATGAATGTTTGAAGAGATATGATCCAATCATTGTCAAGTGTGCATGGAACTTCAAAAGGCCATAACTTTTGACTCATAACTCCAAATTGAGTGGCTCTTCTTGCATTTTTCTTCTCATGACATGAAGTTTCCAAATCATTCATCACATTGCTTGAAATTGCATCATATGATCATTTTCTATTCCATGCCTATTTTGGAGGGAAATTTGAAAATTTAAAAATGGTGCATTACATGAACTATTTTCCATTGCCATTGTGTTGGTAAAATGATTTTGAGTGACTTTGACCATGTACATGGCACTGTTCACGTGGGATTACTCCATGCACCACCAATTTTCATATTTTGTCAAAACACCTTATTTTGTCTAATTTCAATTAACCAAATTAAGTATGGATTAACAATGTGATTAAGAGAGCATATAAGTACTAATACCTAACAGAATTTCAGGTGAGCTTCATCATTCACCATTTCTAGATCTAGTTTTCATCTCACCCAAAATTTTCTCTCAATCATAATTCAAATTTTCTCCACCTAAACTTGCAATAATCTTCCATATTCTGGTTCTCTGGTGTGGATTTAGTGCAGATCAAGCTTTGGATTGTTGAATTCGTGTGGAAATCAAGCATGGCAAGTTCATGAAGGTGAAGATGGAAGTTGATTGTTGAGCTGGATCTAAGCCATTACAAGCCTCAATTACTGCACAAAGCTTCAAGATAACATCTCAGGAGTTGATTTGGATAATTTCGAGCCTTGGATCGTGCGTTTCCAGAAGCTGCTCTTCAAGAGGTTAATTTTTCGAACTCATAATTCTTTAATCCATGGACATGTTAGTGTAGATCTTGGAATGCTGAGTTTGCTGATGCTTTTAGAATTGAAAATGATGAATTATTGAGAGAGATATAGTTGATTAAAGTTTGTTACATGAAAATGTTTTCCATCGATTCTCTCTGTTGGTGTAGAATTAATGTGAAATATTGGTTGATCTGTGATCTACATGTTGTAACAGTTCGAATGGTATAAAGTTCTCAAAATTCTGCAAAATTTTTGGTTGATGTCCACTGTTCCCTCACCGTCTTCGCGAGTAAGACGGTGTTTTCCATCGTGTGTATACAGTACCGCCGCCGTCTGGTTCTTGATGACTGGGCTAGGGCTTTGTCCCATTCGGCTACCACATGCGCGCCTTGCTAGCAATACCATTGTTCCTCATCTCTTTGACTAGTGTCACATAAGCTGTTGACCGCCACCTAGACTTAATGAAACGCAGCGCATTAGGTGCGCCTTGGATCTGCACCGAGTTCGATTCCTGATGACAGCAGTTTTTTCAAATTAATTCCTCATTTTGCCATTTCCCTCCAAATTTCATATGCTTATTCCATTTTTTTTCACATTTTTTTTGACAACTTTGAAAATTCATAATAAATTGAAAAATGATCCAAATAATTCCTGGTTTTTTGTTACATGATCCTTGAATTGTCTTCTATTTTTTGACGCAAATTTCTGGAATTGTGCCTGGCTGGAGTTTGAATTGTGTTAGACTATGTAAACATGTGTGCTTTTGTGACATTGCCTTGTTCTTTTCATTGTGAAATGCTTAAAAATAATCCAATGGCCATGAAATTTTGTGTGTTGACTCTTAACATGTTAATTGACATTTTAGGTTTGGTTTGATATTTTTCTCAAGTTCCATCCCTGTTTTATGTACATGTTGATATGGTGTGACAATGTATGTCACACAATTGCATGTCCTATATGATCATTTTCATTGATAGACCAATTGATCTCCTCTGTTTACAATTTTTGACATGCTAATTGTGTTTTATATGTTAAATGCTCATGAAAATTTCCAGAGTTATTTGAGTCATTTCTGTTTTGATATGGAATTTTCATTCTCAATGATCATTGGTGTGCTTTGAAATTGTCTTTGTCTTCTTTTGCTCATTACATGCCCTTGCTTAATGATTTTGATTTGGCACTTTTTGTGACATGTTCTCATTTGATTAAGGATGCTTCATGTTGAATATCCATTGCTGTTTTGACTTTTTACTTCACCTTTGACCCTAGGCTTTGCCCTAGTGGTTTGGACTCACATTTTGAGTTGTGCATTTCAGGTTCAAGCAATAAGTCCTAATGGATGAGGTTGATCTCATGAATTGAGATGCAATTTGTTGTTGTGTAACTAATGTTAATTGTGTTGTAGGTCCTTGGGTGGATAGCTCACTTGAGTTTGTTGACTCACATTGTGCATATAAGATTGTCTGTCTGTTGAGATCTATTAACTATTGTCTATTTGTCTGAACACTATACTGATTGTTTGGTTGTTTACACAGGTACTTTAGTAGCTTTAACTCATTGTTTGAGTTGCTTTGCTTTGCTTGTGGTTGGCATACCACTTAGGTAAATTCCTACTCTCCATGTAGTCTGGAAGACCTGCCATGTTATTTTGGCAGATAAAAGGGATGTGCAATCCATCCCCTGCTATTCAGTTGAGTCATTTATCTTGCTCGCACTACGTGCTGATGCAATTTGAATAAAACACCCAAAATCTTGTTGTGTCAGTCATTGTGGAATAGAGTTCCTCATTCTGGACTCCCACACTTGCATTGTCTTGTGCTCACCCTGGCCAGGGTTAAGAGCTATGAGGTCTAATCCTCATCTCCCATTTCATCTGCTCACCCTAACTCTCAATGTTAGTGGTTAAGAGCCTCTGTTTACACTTGTACAGCTGGCTTGTTTGTCGAGGTTGATATGACCCCTTGACTAAAGTCCACCCTTTGTGTGAAGCCCATTGTTTGTGTATAGTGTGTGCTTGTTTGTTCATCTGTGCATAATTGTTTGTGTGTGCCTCTATGCATTGTTTTCATCTTTGAGCATTAATTGTATATCATTTTCATGATCATTGTTCATACTTTGTGACATTTTGTTTTGTCCATTGAGGAGTCAATTATAAGTCCAGCTATTGGCATTTGTTTCCTGTGATCTGGTAGGAGTTGGAACTAAGACCATTTATTGGCATTCCATTTCCTTGGAGTCGAGTGTAAGTTCATTGATTGGCATCTGGTATCCATCTTTGTTTTGTGAGACTAGTATAAGTCCATTGATTGGCATCTGGTATCCATGTTTTCTTTGCTTTGTGAGACTACTATAAGTCCATTGATTGGCATCTGGTATCCATCTTTGTTTTGTGAGTCTGGTATAAGACCATTGATTGGCATCTGGTTTCCATTTATTTTGGCTATCTCTGATACCATCTTTTACTTGCTTTTGGCTTTATGTTGCCTTATTCAAAAGGAACTTCCTTGGATCATTTCTATGATCTTGAGAAACAATTCCTATTTTGTGGCTGTGTTCCCTTAACCCTTTTGTGCTTAACTTTGAACCTTGTTTTCATCCTTAACCTAAAAATCAGAAAACTTTTGTGCAAACATTTTGACTTGCTTTCAAACTAGAAACCTAGGCCTTAAGCCTTTGATTTACAAACTTCATTTTCATAATACTTCTTCTGAATTGAACTTTAATGTCAACCTTGACCATCTTTGTGAATACTTCTAATTGGTTAATTTCACTCACTCAATTGCTTTTGTGGCCCAAGTCCACTTCTTAATCAAGTTTTCATACATTAGCCATAGATCTGAGTTATCTTAGTGGTTGGTGTGAAACTCATCTTTTGTCCTTAGTGATTGAATTGTAAGACTTCCCTGCTTATTATAGGGTTAACCCCTCACTAGCACGTTGAAGTTGTTCTCACATGGTGGACTTGTTGTTGATTTAGGTTGAGTTTTCTCCCTTTGATAACGAAAGATCTTAAGGCTCTTGTTTTAAAATCAATCCATTCACTTTTTGAAATCTTTTAGCCGAACTACGGCGTTTTGATCCTTATCTTTCATGAAAAGGTACGTAGGCAATGGTTTCATCCATCCAAACACAAAATGTAAATAAACTTGTACATTCTTTTCTCATCTCTTCAATCGTGTTTGCACAATAAAAATGTCATAAACAATATTTTACAACAATTTGTGAAAAGAGGTTCCCTATAAGTACCTAGGATGTTATGGGTGCCTAACACCTTCCCACAACATAATTACCCCCTTACCCAGATCTCTGACCTTTTATTAGTTTTCTTTGCGTAAAACTTCTTAGGCTTTTGTTCGCTTTCTAGCCATTCCTTTGGATAATTAGAAGTGCGGTGGCGACTCTATCTTTGTATGCTTCGCTTTTGATTTAGTCAATAAATCATAAAGTGACGAATACACCGCTACAGAAAAGTGGCGACTCTGCTGGGGAAAGCAATCTTTCCTTAGTGGGTTTGCATACCTTTCACACTTATTATATTATATTGTTTATTTGTTATATGACATATTTTTGTACAATTTGGGATTACTGTATTGTTTGTAATGATTGATTTGCTTGGTGATCTCTGTGAGATGAGTTCTATACCCGAACTCGAGTGCACATTAGGATAGGAGAATGGCATAGTCTCGTCGACTTGTGTGGAGTTATTTCTTAGCAAGTTGACTTGCGAGTCCATTCACTTGGTGGAGGTCATGTTGGATTAATAATGTCACACAAGTTATTTGTGGTTAGGCATTATTCTTTCAACATGTTCCTTAGAAGCCAAGGACCTTAGTTTACCAAGCCCATCTTGGCCTATTTTTAGGACGTAGTGCGAAGGTCGTTCAAATGTAAGATTTGATGCGATTGTTATGCGATACTACACTCATAAGAGTCTCTCTTGAGAATATTTTTGGAATACGAGTATTCGTTCCTCCGATAATATCCGAAAGATGGGATAATGACTATGGGAACCTCTTGTAGAACACGTTCGGCAGGTTTAAACCATAGTACACTCCCTTTGGGTGGTTCTTAACCGAGACTCCATGCTCGTGACTCGCAACAAACCCGTGATTCATGGTTGAGTCGTTCAGACATCGTTAATATCAATGGAACTTGGGTGTTGATAAGGTGTAAACCATAATCCACCAAAATGGATGATTGATATTAAGGATGATTGAGTCGGTTCATGTATCGTTAATATCAATGGAACTTTTATTAAGGATGATTGAGACCTTACCCAGATCTCTGACCTTTTATTGGTTTTCTTTGCGTAAAACTTCTTAGGCTTTTGTTCGCTTTCTAGCCATTCCTTTGGATAAATAGAAGTGCGGTGGCGACTCTATCTTTGTATGCTTTGCTTTTGATTTAGTCAATAAATCATAAAGTGACGAATACACAGCTATATAGGCCAGGCTACGACTTAAAACTGCTGGAGACGCGAGGGAATTCTATGAAAATAAATCAATGGAAGGAGACGGTTAGGGATAAAGGAGAAACTGCGGGGGAAATAGGTAGATCAGAATAAAACTGAAATACCTGAACCAAACTCAAATGGGGAAGAATAATCTTCAACACAGGAGTATCAAAAGTATATTATCTATTACCGGTTACTGATTAGGAAGATAACATAATCTGACAGAGAGGCATCTGTTACCGGTTTGGATAAACATATCAAGGATGACTCGCTGAGGAAAGAGAGGTGTGTTCGTTACCGGTCATTGGGTAGGAAATAGCCTGCTGGGGAAAAATATCATATAGGAATTACAACTATCGATTACTGGGAAGGAGACCAAAGAGAGAATATCCTTATTGGTTAAAGTGAACATATCAAGGATAAAAATCAAAGGGAAGAATATCCGTCATCGGTTAAGATGAACATATCAAGGATAGACTATTGGGGAAAAGTAGGAATTATATATATCAGTTACTTGATTGAATACCAAAGAGAGAATATCCATCATCAGTTAGGATGAACATATCAAGGATAGACTCAGAGGGGAAAACAAGATTTACAACTACCTTTTTACTGGGTAGAAAACCAAAGGGAGAATATCCTTCATTGGTTAAAGTGAACATATCAAGGATTAATTCTCTGGGGAATGAACTAGGAATTACAACTACCTTTCTACTGGGTAGAAGTCCACAAAGAGGAGAATATTCGTCATTGGTTAAGATGAACATATCAAGGATAGACTCAAGGGAAGAATATCCGTCATCGGTTAGGATGAACATATCAAGGATCGACTACATGGGGAAACGTAAAACGAATCCATTGGGGAAAATTAAGAGGAAGTAGATTACTATTACCGGGTATTGAGTAAAAGTAAGGTACTCGCAAACCGAAAAGAATATTACAAGTTACTGGGTAATAGACTTTTGGGGGGCCAAAAGCATCTATCTAGGTAAGAGCTAGAAAGAAACGACCAAACCAAGCCTCGACCCGGTGAGGATATAGCTCAGGGGAAATGGTTTCATCCAGACAATTACCTGGGGAGGAAGTTGAAATAATAATCATCCACGAGGAAATGACTCAGTGGGGAATGAGAAAGGTTAAATTCTTTCTGCTTAAGGGGCTGACACTCTACAAATGAGGGAGGACAGACACACCAAATCTGTATGGAGAAATAATATCACCATAGCAGAGGATCGGAAAATAAGGAATCAAATGCAATAACAATGCATAATGAAATATATGAATGTATATGTATATATGATCGATGATTATGCTGACAAAACAATCACAAATGATACAAATATCACTGATCTGAATCATCGCTACAACACTCGACTAATCTCAAGAATTTGGAAGCATCAACTAGAGAAAAAGCTGGGGATGAACATCAATCATCCATTTCTGAATATTTCTAACCCTGACTAAGAAAGGATCTGCTGAGGACTTGAATTATCAACTATGCGGGGAATTTTAGGTCAATACCATAACAAATGGGAGGCAACCTTGCAGAGGACCACTAATACTACTCAAGAATCAAAGCTGGCGGGAATCAGAAGTGAACTCTGCTGGGGGATTGTGGGGGGTGAAATTCTGGTATAGTCAGAGTTCAGAAGTTCTACACGAAGTCATGACATCTGATCCAACATTGTTACTAATACAGCAAGACAATTAGAAAAAAATAAAACCCAGTACTCATCTGCACACAGTCCCAGATGTCACGACATCTGCTACTCTACCATCATGGACAAAAGAACATCCAGTTTTGTCCATCTAGTACAGAGACACAGTAGAGATCAAACATGGCACTTATGTTTATTGATACTGCCCAGTTATTAGCATGATGTCTCAACATTGATTTGAACATCACCTATTCCAACAATACAGAAGGATGAACTGTAACAGACCAATCAGTCTATCAGTAACAACAGTCAATAATGAATGTCATAACATTCTGTTTTGCAATCAGACTGCAGGCTATGTATCAAGTCTGTTATTCTCTTTATAAACAGACTAGAAACAGACTAAGTTATAACAGACAAAATATAGTGTGCAGAAGGTAAAAACACCAGTAATTGTTAACCCAGTTCGGTACAACATTACCTACTATGGGGGCATACCAAGCCAGGAAGAAGATCCACTATTAGCAGTATTAATTCAGAGTTAAACTCCCCCGTTTACAACTCTTCACTTAATCCCTACCCAATGCAATCTATACCTAGGCACTCCTAGATAGAAACCTCCAGTTTCCATTCCTATCATTACAATTACCATGTAATGCTTAGTCAACTTGAACATGCTTCACAGCTTCGTTAAAGAACATAACAACTCTTGCCTACAGGCTTTAAGTTACAAATAATCTCATGCTTTCAAGCACTGAGAAACACCTGGTAACCTTCCCACAGGTTGGGAGGTTTACCTCACACACACACCCCTAATTTTTACATTGTTTGAGGCTTACAAAACCTAGGATATAATCTGCTATTTATAACCTAACCACCCAACTGGATTTGGGCCTTCAAAAATCGCAGCAAGCTTCTCCTTTGCTGTTACAAAGCTGGCAGAAATTCTTCTGCTACAATCAAGGTCTTCAATCTTTTATTTCCTAAAAGATCTCCATATTTGGGAACTGTATATTCACCAAATATATTTACCAAATCTTCTGATTGAATCTTTAAGATCTCCACACAGGAGTTAGGATATTCACCAGATCTCCTAATTAATCACAAACCAAACCAGAATTAACTGATTCAGTTTTATACACATGTGAGATGTCACAATCCTGATGTCGTGACATCTTACATGACATGGTGGTCCAGATGTTGAACTTCTTCAACCCAACATATTAAAACAACAGAGGTGATTACATTATTTGTTTTACTAAATTAATGCCAATCTTAAGGTACTAACAATCTCCCCCTTTGGCAAATTTTAGCTAAAACAAATACCCCAAATCTGGGTTTGCACTTCCTCTTTGTCTTTGACAGCCCCAATGCCACCACCACTGTTGGTGTACATGAGAAAGAAGATGTACAAGGGTCAGCTCCACCACAACCCTTCCCCTCAACAATAGGGCTTCCCGAAGAATATGTAATGCTGAGTACATAGATAATGTAACTCAGATCACAAGACACAACTGTCTTCTTAACTCAGATCACAAGACACAACTGATATACCTAGTTAGTGACTTTTGTGTCTGAATCGATCTTCTCCTTGCTACCAGATATTGCTTGTTTCTGGTGCATCCTTAGGACAATGTTTCTCTCCCCCTTTTTAGCTAAACATTTACAAATGACACCTTCACAGAACTAGATCCAGGAGTAGTATGCCCAAATCTTAACAAACCCCATGGTTTAGAGGGAATGAAATGTCGCTCTTGTGAGAAGAGGAGTGTTGATACATCCTTTAAATAGGCCAGGCCATGCTTAGGAATTAACGGTAGGAGTAAATTCTTGGTCAAGATCCATCCATATTTGCTGAGAATCACCACCAAAATCCCAGACAATCTTTGAATACCTTTTACAACTTTTGACTGTTTCCAGAAACAGCAGTTCCAAGACTATTCCATAAATGTTGTCAAACACGTTACAAGCTATGTCTAAACATTTGATACTGCTTTTGTCTGCATTCTTCAAGTATTCTCCCTATCACCATTTTCTAAAACCACTTTCTCACCTCCAGTGGTAGCTTGACATCTGGCATCACACATCCACATATCCTTATACAACTTCCAGTAGGAACATAGGATATCTTATGTTAAGACATCCCTTATGACATCTTGTGAACACTCTGTCCTTTTTGTTCACAAGGAAAACTATCAGCAGTTAAACCACATAACAGTAGTTTAATCAGCAGTAGAAGCAAAAAACAATAACTAGTTATGGTTACTAGTAATACACACATGCACAAGGGTACTTCTCCTACCCCTAAATCTGTGCAACAATCAGAATTACTAGTTATGGATGCAACTAGTAAGACACACAAATGTACAATGCACAAGGGTACTTCTTCTCCCCCTAAATCTGTGCATTCATCAAATAACAACCGTTGTAACTCCAGCACCCGTACCAGCCAGACTGTCATACTGACATCTGCTTCCATATTTCCTTATGACTGTAAGTTTCAGACAGAAATAACAATATTGTCCAAGGCAATGTCATGACATCCGGTTAGACATTCTTCTGCTCACTCAGCCTTGACACACACCACATCATCCCACTGGCTAACAAGGTTCCATATCTTGTTATCTGAGAACACATAGACCACAAGCTTGATGATTACTTGCAGTGCCAAGACAAAACTCCCCCTGTCATGAACAACCAACTCTCCTCTTGAAACATGGAGATCACATATGAACATATCCAACACCCGAAAGTTGGACCTTTACAAACTTCCTGATTCAACGAGAACCCAGACCACTTGATGAATGGAAAACATAAGACGCATCTTCATGTCTTCAAGAGCACACCCTCTGTTCAACCCTCTTGGCTGAACACATCCATACTCTGTGTCAATCTCTCTTCTAACCAGAACAGAAAACCACTTCACAAAATGTTCTATAATGTGTTAGGACATCCTTCACAACATAACACCATATGCTAATCTTCAGATATCACTGAGTCATTAGCTTGATCCACAAGAAACCATAAACAAATTGGGACATTTACATTCTCATCCCATTACAAGAGATAGTCTTCCATATAAGCTCCAGCAGATACAACCAATATCAGAAGCCTTAGCATTGTAAGTGGCATTCTGAAACAATCCGGCATGCACATGTTCTTGAACTCCAGCCACTAGCTCCAAGAGATGAAAAAAAACACCTCCTTTTGTCTTCAACTTACTACTTTTCTACTCAAAAGTAACTTGTCTCGGACTGTCCTCAAGAATAATCAGTTGCCATATGTAGATTATCTTGATTCTTTGAACTCACTTTTGAGATAGACCAAATGCCACTGGTTGATTACCTCCCTCATGAATCCTAATATGAAAAAGTCAAATGCCATACTTTTGACCTCTCCACGGTTATCAGACTTCTCCCAAAGATATTCTGACCTTCCAAGTGAGACTTAAACTTCAAGCTTTTTGAAGTATCCAATCTACAACCCTGTAGACCCTTCTATCTCAAGTTGATGTTCCACTTCACCAACTAAGATCCTGATGTTGGACCAAATGTCATAACATTGTGTTTTGACATCTAGCTGTTGAGTTCAGCTCCTTCTTCTGCCATTTGAAAGAACTTCCTCCCTTCACATAACAAGAGTTCAATATTCTCATAGACTTCATTGTGGAACCAAGTTTGAGTAAACATCCTCCATGCTGCAGGTTTGCAGTTAAGTCATCCAAGCTCACACCTTGATGAATCCCTGCTTCTTCTCCAAAGACATCCGACATTCTGATGCATGAGTCTTCAGAAGGACCAGTTAGAAACTACCCCTTCAGCTATACCAAGGATTCCACTACCTAAAGCAAAGTTGTTTCCATGATGTCAAGACAGCTGCCACTTGTTTTTGACTCTACAGTGTGCATTAGCTAATGCACTTCCTTACCTAGATCAGAAGTGACCTGATTCCAGTAACCACCATCAGGACTATGATGTTGTCTTCTTCTTGTACACACCAAGGCTGAATCATGTTTCTTTCCAGGAAACCTTTTCAGAGATCATATGCTTTTGTTGCCACCAAAGTGATAGATCATAAACCAATGTACTATCCTTCCTATGATTCTGCACAGGATCTTGAAGAAGAGATGTTCCAACATCTTTTTAAAAACATCATTTATCTTGAGCTCCATGGATAATCAATTAAATACTTGTACTTGGCACAAGTAGACATTGATCTTAAATCCTTTCCCGATATTCCTTTCAGATACTTCCACCATAAGAATACTTTGAAAATACTCTTCTAGTGTCAACATCTTTTGCTTGCAAGCACCTCAACAGATTTGAAAGTCTTCCCAGATTAAATTCACCCTTAGGAATGAGAGAGATGAATTCTTCCTTGCAAATGTGTCACACAACCACCAGACCCCATGTGACACAGGTCAACAGCCAACCAGACCCTAGGCTGACCAAACGTGAGGAGGTTAACCAAAACTCCCCCTCAAATTAACAATCATGGCAACTTCACACCAATATCGATGCATTCTACACAAATGTCTCAACATGACATACATCACCCCTATCGGTGGCAACTAACTCTATGAGTTATACCTATACATACTCCAATCACACCAATCAGACTCCAGATGACCATAAGTACTGGTGAAAGAAAACAACACCCGTCAATAGTAGATATGCATTGCCAGAGCATACTACCTCAACCAATCTCTGAATCTTCATAGTCTCACTCCTTGAAAGAACTGTCACTTCTGAGCATGGTGTTTGAATAACTAGATTCATGGTCCCAATCCTCTTAAATGAAATATCAATCAGGTTACCCCATTATTGACTTCTAACGTCCAGGGGACTTGTCTTCCAACACAACATAGTACTTCAGGGAACAACTATCCAATCCTGATCAATCTATAGGAATAAGACAGACAGCAGAAAATTGCACCATGTCACATCTCAACCAGCTCCACTTCTAGAAATCACACGTCTAAAAGTGACCTTCTTGATCACACATACAATTGACCCTACCCTTGTCTACTTAGCACACACAGATGTCTCCTCTTCCAGGTTAGGAGTAGGTTCCAAACAAAAGTATCCCTTTGTTTGACACCTAAACACATCTGCTCTTCAACCAATAGCTGCATACTTTTTGAACAACATGTTCTAACATCACATAGAACATTAGTTCCACCTCCTTGGAACAGACCCCTCCTTGAAAGTCTTCAAGGTCTTCATATACACTACCCAAGAGAGTAAAAGAATCAGTGATCAGGTGATTCTTACAATCCTGAAGTGAGAGCGTCATGATGAGTGGACTTGAGGAAACTCAAGTATCTTTGACATATTCAGTAGATTATGATGCAATCTTGAATACAGCAGCCTTTCATCCACATGAGGGGAAACTACATCAGATTTTGAGTTTTGCCAAGTATTATGCAGCGGAAATCATAATACAACTCAACCTATGAACACACACTTCTCCAGACCAGCCTCTAGGATCATACCAAGATTGAATAGGATTCAATACTAGCAGAGTTCTCCCACATAAAGGCCAATTGCCAACCTCCAGAGACAGGTACACACAGTTCCTGTCATGAATAGTCCATCCACCTACTTCAAGGGACTATTCAGGGAAATCACAGAACCTTCCGCAAGTTCCAGCATCAGTACTAACATAACTCCTTGCAAGATACCAGAAAGTATCACCCATGGATCTCATCCAGAAACAGAACAGGATTCCTGCTTTGATACCAATTGAAATTCTGGTATAGTCACAGTTAAGATGTTCTACACGAAGTCATGACATCTGATCCAACATTGTTACTAATACAGCAAGACAGTTAGAAAAAAATAAAACCCAGTACTCATATGCACACAGTCCCAGATGTCACGACATCTGCTACTCTACCATCATGGACAGAAGAACATCCAGTTTTGTCCATCTAGTACAGAGACACAGTAGAGATCAAACATGGCACTTATGTTTATTGATCCTGCCCAATTATTAGCATGATATCTCAACATTGATTTGAACATCCCCTGTTCCAACATTACAGAAGGATGAACTGTAACAGACCAATCAGTCTATCAGTAACAGCAGTCAATAATGAATGTCATAACATTCTGTTTTGCAATCAGATTGCATGCTATGTATCAAGTCTGTTATTCTCTTCATAAACAGACTAGAAATAGACTGAGTTATAACAGACAAAATATAGTGTGCAGAAGGTAAAAACACAGGTAATTATTAACCCAGTTCGGTACAACATTACCTACTCTGGGGGCATACCAAGCCAAGAAGAAGATCCACTATTAGCAGTATTAATTCAGAGTTAAACTCCCCCGTTTACAACTCTTCACTTAATCCCTACCCAATGCAATCTATACCTAGGCACTCCTAGATAGAAACCTCCAGTTTCCATTCCAATCATTACAATTACCATGTAATGCTTAGTCAACTTGAACATGCTTCACAGCTTCGTTAAAGAACATAACAACTCTTGCCTACAGGCTTTAAGTTACAAATAATCTCATGCTTTCAAGCACTAAGAAACACCTGGTAACCTTCCCACAGGTTGGGAGGTTTACCTCACACACACACCCCTAATTTTTACATTGTTTGAGGCTTACAAAACCAAGGTTACAATATGCTATTTATAACCTAACCACCCAACTAGATTTGGGCCTTCAGAAATCGCAACAAGCTTCTCCTTTTCTGTTACAAAGCTGGCAGAAATCTTCTGCTACAATCAATGTCTTCAATCTTTTATTTCCTAAAAGATCTCCATATTTGGGAACTGTATATTCACCAAATATATTTACCAAATCTTCTGATTGAATCTTCAAGATCTCCACACAGGAGTTAGGATATTCACCAGATCTCCTAATTAATCACAAACCAAACCAGAATTAACTGATTTAGTTTTATACACATGTGAGATGTCACAGTCCCGATGTTGTGACATCTTACATGACATGTTGGTCCAGATGTTGAACTTCTTCAACCCAACATATTAAAACAACAGAGGTGATTACATTATTTGTTTTACTAAATTAATGCCAATCTTAAGGTACTAACAGGGGGAAGAAAACTTTGTGTTGGATCTATGCAAACCGTTGAGAATGGGAGCCTATAACTCAACTAGGGAGGCGATTATAAACTCAGCTGGGGAAGTGATTTGCCGTTGGGGAGGAAAAAGTCACCATACAAAATGCTTGGGGAAGACAAACAATGCTCCGCATTTTAGGACTCACCTGCTTTCTGACTACTGTTGATATTCCTTACTGAAATCGATTTCTTTTTTAAAGTAATTGCTTTCATCATTTTAAGAGAAATGATTTTTATTTTATTATTTCAAAATTTCGAAATTATCATCATAAAAATTCAATTCTATTTGGCTAAAGAATAAATAAGAGTATAAACAATTGGATTAAAAGCTCAATTTTATTTAATATAATTGTAGTCTATAAACAAATATTTTACAAAAGTTGAAAAATGGTAATTTACATGGAAAAGGGCTACATTGAATACAATTATCACTAATACTTCTACCAACTTCAATATCCACTGTGCCATTGGCTTCAGTTGAGAATGATGAATCAGAATTGACTGACTCGCTCAAAACTGCCTCAAGACTGGAGATCAACCGAATGCAGTTACTTGCTATGATCCCTAATTTTTCCAGAGATTTCCCCAAGGTGATGTACTCAATTTATCGGGATAAATTTTCTATTTTATGTCTCTAATTTTTTCCTGGATCTCCCTTTCGGGTTTTCAATCCACTGAGACGCTCATTTTTTCCTAAGCCGCCCTTTCGGGTTCTCAACTTAGCGAGTTGTTCTTTTCTTTTTTAGGCGAAGTATTTTTTGACTACATCGGCATTCACAGGATGCATGAACTCTTCACCATTCATAGTTGTAAGAATCAAAGCACCGCCTGAAAAGGCTCTCTTAACAACATATGGTCCTTCATAATTAGGAGTCCATTTTCCCATAGCGTCCGGTTTGAAAGATAGAATCTTCTTGAGCACAAGGTCAGCTTCTCGGAACACACGAGGCCTGGCCTTCTTATCAAATGCCTTCTTCATTCTCTGCTAGTACCACTGACCATAACACATGGCAGTCAACCTCTTCTATTCAATTAAATTTAGTTGATCATATCTAGTCTGACACCATTCAGCTTCTGTCGACTTGGCTTCCATCAAGACACATAATGATGGGATCTCAAATTCTACTGGGAGCACAACTTCCATACCATAAACAAGTGAGAAAGGGGTTGCCCCTGTTGAAGTGCAGATTGATGTACGATACCCGTGTAAAGAAAATGGGAGCATCTCATGCCAATCTTTGTAGGTTACAACCATCTTCTGGATGATTCTCTTGATGTTCTTGTTCGCAGCTTCAACATCCCCATTCATCTTAGGTCTGAAGGGAGAAGAATTATGGTGTGCAATCTTGAAGTCTTTACAAAGAGCTTCCACCATATTATTGTTCAAATTTAATCCATTATCAGAATGAAACGAAGTCCTGGATGAATCAAATATAATATGATTCTTGATAAACCTCACAACAACTTGTTTGGTTACATTCGCATACGATGTCGCTTCAACCCACTTTGTGAAGTAATCAATAGCCACCAGAATGAAACGATGTCCGTTCGAAGCTTTGGGCTCAATCCTGCCAATCATATCAATTCCCCATATGGAGAAGGGCCATGGAGAAGAAATAACGTTCAACAGTGTCAGAGGAACATGAATCTTATCTGCATAAATTTGATACTTGTGGCATTTCTTCACAAACTTGCAACAGTCAGATTCCATTATCAACCAATAGTAACTTGCTCTCAATACTTTCTTTGCCATGGCATGTCCATTGGAATGTGTACCAAAGGAACCTTCATGGACTTCAGTCATCAACATGCCTGCTTTGTGTCTATCCATGCATCTGAGCAAAACCATATCACAATTTCTCTTGTAAAGCACATCACCGTTCAGGTAAAAGTTTCCAGCTAATCTTCTCAAAGTCTTCTTATCTTTCAAAGATTCCCCAGGCGGGTAAATCTGACTTTGGAGGAAACTTTTGATATCAAAATGCCATGGCTTTTCATCTTTGACCTCTTCAACAGCAAACACATGAGTTGGCCTACCAAGACGCATCATAGTCATATTAGGAACTTCATTCCATAATTTCACCATAAACATTGAAGCCAACGTTGCAAGAGCATCTTCCATCTGGTTCTCATCTCGAGGGATATGATGAAACTCAACCTTTGTAAAGAAAGTTGAAATCCTCCTTGATGAGTCTCTATATGGTATCAAACCGGGTTGATTCGTATCCCATTTGTTGGAGAATTGCCATCCAAGGCGCAGCGAAATTTAAAATTTTCTCCATTTAGTGATCCATACGAATGGGCATGATCAGTGATAGAATCGTTACCTCTTGTGGCGATTCAAACCTTTGGTGCAGATCTCTGATAATGATCAAAACCTTTGATACAGATCCACGGGGCAATCACGAACGTTGAACGATGACAACGTCTCTACTCAGTCCACACGAACGGATTCCTTCAATCGCAGTGCTAGCTGTTATGAATGAAGGCTTTGAGTGAGAGAGAGATACGAAATTCCAACTCTTCAGTTGTGTTGTATTCCCATACAAAGCTTCTGCACAAGAGCTCTATTTATAGAACCACTTGTCTGGGCTTCAAGCCAAAAAGCCCACTTAAGTGCATTTTGGCTTATATCTCATAATATGCCAAAATCACTTAAGTACTTTGTACCTTACCATATTTCGTATTCTACTTAAGTACACCGTACCTTACGATGTTCCTTAATTATTCTATCTCTCATCAATCCATCCTTTGTGTGTGACCCTATAGGTTTTCGCGGCGTTGGCAATTATATTAAATCACGCATTTAACATAATAAACAGTGAGCGGTATCTAGCAACACATCACTTCTACCCAAGTCACGAAAATCTCATGTGATCTGACAAAACCTCCTGTGATAATAATTATGTGTATAATTACCCCTTTGCCCTTATGTCTATATTGAACACAAGGTATAGACCGTGTCACCCTTGTCCAGTTCAATATTGGGCCCATAGACATTTATCCTGTTACGCAGGATTGGCAAATCCCATCTAGGACACTCATGACCCTCAGCATGCTTCGTGGAGTACTCATCAACTGTCTTTATGATCATCTAGTTACGGATAACGTTGGATCAGTAATAAAACACTCAACTCTACATCTAGGATCCATAGTGGTTTCAGGTCGAAGAGTGGTATACACTATTATCACCATGAGAATAACTTATGACACTTTGCATAACTTTCTATATAGTATGCTCATAGCGGGTCAATCCAGTATAAATATTACTCCTAATATTCATACCTATGTTTAAGACTGGATAACTCTTTATCCATGATCCATGCGAGGTGATCATCAGTCTACAAACATAATAGTCTTAATGCTTTAATGTTATCCCACTTCACATTAAAGCTCGACTACGGATACTTTAAGAACAGTGTCCTTATGTTTAATGTGTTCTCATGATTAAGTCACACTTAATGCATTAAACGGACTATCTATTCCAGGGACTTTATTAATCAACCATAATAAAGAAAATGCCTTTTATTATTAATAAATAATTCGATACAAGTACCAAAAGTATTGGCCTCTAGGGCTTACACCAACAATCTCCCACTAGCACTAGAGCCAATCAGACATACCCCGTATGCCCATTGATCTAGTATGGCCATCATGCTTCTGCTGCGCAAGAGGCTTTGTCAGTGGGTCAGCTATATTGTCTAGTGTAGGTACTTTACATATTTTCACATCTCCTCTATCTATTATCTATCGAATGAGATGATAACGCCTAAGTATGTGTTTGGATCGTTGGTGAGATCTAGGCTCCTTAGCTTGTGCGATAGCACCATTGTTATCACAATAGAGACCAATGGGATCCACAATGCTAGGGACTATGCCAAGTCCACTAATGAACTTCCTGATCCAAACAGCTTCCTTTGCTGCACTTGATGCAGCAATATACTCGGCCTCAATTCTAGAATCAGCAATTACATCTTGCGTTGAACTTTTCAAGCTCACAGTGCCACCATTTAAGCAAAACACATAACCAGATTGGAATCATTCAGATTAAAGCGTCTCAGCACTTTGTCTATGTACTCTGACTTAGGCCAAGCATTTCATGATATATCTCTATAGATTCTGATAGGCTGCTTCACCCAGGTCCTTCATAGAAAAGCATTTCCCCAACCAAGACTTTACTTGTTGCAGGGTCGGGATATCGATTCCAATGAGTAATATGTCATCTACATATAATACCAGGAATACGATCATGCTCCTTCTTGTAGACACAAGGCTCATCTTCGTTCTTGATGAATCCATACAGTTTTACTGTTTTATCAAGGCGAAGATTCCATGAGTAGGTCATAGGCTCATCTTGATCCATGAGTAATACATCACCTTGATCAGATATCCATATATCTCAGGTAGGTGACGTATCATGCCTGACCTACGCTGGTCTTGTTCTACTTGAGCAGGTTGCTCTTACACAACTACTTGTGTTTCCTGCTCTAATTTCTCCATAGGTGTATCGATGCTTTGTGATTCTTGAATTTCTTCAAGCTCTACTTTCCTCCCACTGGTTCCTTTGGAATTAACATTATTTTCTAGGAAAATTCCAGTTCGAGCGACAAACACTTTGCCCTCCGAAGGATTGTAGAAGTAATATCCTCTTGTTTCTTTAGGATACCCCCACAAATAAGCATTGGTCAGATTTGGGCTTAAGCTTAGTTGAAATTTTTCGTTTCACATAAACTTCGCAACCCCAAATCTTCATGTAAGACATATGTGGTCTCTTACCACTCCATATCTCATATGGTGTCTTTTCAACCTTTTGGATGGAACACGGTTAAGTGTGTAAGCTGATGTCAATGGTGTATGTCCTCAAAAGGAGTTTGGAAGATTGGTGTGACTCATCATGGATCGGACCATGTCCAACAGGGTTCGATTTCTTCTCTCGGATACACGCTTCCATTGGGATGTTCCAGGAGGAGTAAGTTGGGATAGGATCCCACACTCTTTCAGATGGTCATCAAACTCTAGGATTAAATACTCATCACTTCGATCTGATCGAAGAGTTTTAATATTCTTACCTAGTTGGTTTTAACTCGTTAGGTTTCACCCTTTTGTATTAATGTTATTAATAGGCATTTCAAGATCATGGACATATAGTCCATTGTTCATTTGTGCAGTAGCATAGAATATATCATTCAAATAAATTGAGCAACAATTGTTCTTTATTATAAATGAAAAACCAAACTTGTCCAAACAAGCAATGGAAATAATATTCCTGCTAATTGCAGGTACATAATAACAATTCTCTAACTGAATTATTAAACCACTAGGTAAAGTCAATACAAAAGTTCCTACGGCTAAAGAAGCAACCTTTGCTCCACAGCCAACTCGTAGGTCGACTTTACCTTTTGCCAAATCTCTACTCCTTTTTAGTTCCTGCACATTTGTAAAAACGTGAGAACTGCATCCAGTATCTAATACCCATGATGCAGAAGTAGATAAATTAATAACAAAAATAACTGAAGTTGAAGTCTCTACTCCATTCTTCTTATCTTCCAGGTACTTTGGGCAGTTCCTCTTCCAGTGTCCGGTCTTACCGCAATGGAAGGAGGTGCCTTCTTTTTCTATGCCTCCACTAGGCTTCAAAGTAGCAGTGGGTCTGGGATTGGCAACTTCCTTACCCTTCCCCTTATCACTCTGCTTAGTGGGCCTTTTGTTCTGTCTCTTTCCATTTCCGATCATCAGAATGGACTTCCCTTTTGACTTCAGATTCTGCTCGGCAGTTCTTAACATGGCGAGCAGTTCAGGAAGAGATTTGTCCATATAAATCATATTGAAATTTAGGACAAATTGACTGAAACTATCTGGCAACGATTGCAAGATCAAATCAGTTGCAAGTTCCTTTCCGAGGGGAAAACCCAATCTCTCAAGGTTTTCCACATACCCAATCATCTTGAGTACATGGGGACCTACAGGGGCTCCCTCAGCTAACTTGCCTTGAAAAAGGGCTTTTGAAACTTCAAACCTCTCATGCCTTGCTTGCTTTTGATAGAGCAACTTCAGGTGTTCGATCATATCGAACGCTGACATGTTCTCATGTTGCTTTTGCAATTCTGATTTCATGGTAGCTAGCATGAGACAAGCAGTTTCATTGGCATCATCGACATGCTTCTTATAAGCATCTCTTTCTGCCTTAGGTGCAGAACTAGGAGGTTCCTCTTCAGGAACAGGTGTCTCCAAGACATACAGCTTTTTATCATGTTTGAGGACAATCCTCAGGTTTCGGTGCCAATCCAGGAAATTTGTCCCAGACAATTTTTCCTTATCAAGGATTGATCGCAAGATGTTGTTAGAGGTGTTTGTTGTCATGGTAATCTACATAAGGATTAATGAAAATATAAGTATCATTGACATATTCAATTAGGCCTTTAATTAAATATGCTCCCAGTATTTTACTCAAAACAAATGACCCTCATCATTTGATTCGGAAAATCCCGTTGGAAGATTTTCTAGTGGGTCGAGATCCATATTTCACTTTGTTCTAAGTCCGCGTAGGCGGATTACACAAAACTAGGTTATTTAGGTAGGAACTCCTTCCAATTGTATCTCATACAACTCTCGAAAATTTCAGTTGGGTGAATAACTCCTTATTCCAATCCATCATATGGATCATTCCCAACTCTTGCTTCTAAACATATATATAATCTTATTATAATTTGTTTAGTTAAGTTTGACCCATTGTTTTAACAGTTGGATATTACAATTATCCCATCGCACCTTACTAATATATAGATCATGCACCTCGCGTAGGCGAAACCTACATTATCCATTACTAGTCTTGATGAGTGTTAAAACTTGGAAAGCATAAACTTAATATTTAATTTGAGGGAATTGCAATTTTTCTGATCTCACCGGCTTGTTTATCATATAAACCGTCTCTCACATGCATCAACATACATTCACATGCATCAACATACATACATACATAGTGAAACAGTTATGGCCCCTAGCGCAATTGTTCTCCCAAGCCAATGAGAGAACCTAAGCTAACCTACAACGATCTAAGCTTCTCCAAGCAAGATCTTCAAGGTTTTCCTCCTTTGGCACTGACTTCTTTGCTTTCTTCATATCATTGCATTACATGAAAGAAACTCGTTTTACATACGAGGGAGTGAGATGAGAAAAGAAGTTACATTTGGGAGATTAAGAGAGAGGCACGACACGCAGGTCGTATTTTAAAATCCAAAGCAGAATAAAGGAAAACTAAGGCCATAACCGATCACCACAAGACAATAATAAATACTTTATTATTATTATTATTAAATCCTTTAATTAATAAAATCAAATTAAATTTCGACGATCGATCACACTACGCAGAGTTAGCCGGGGGTCCGCTGCCCGGGCAGCGCCCCTTGCGGGGTCGAAGGGGCAGCGCCCCTACTCGAAAATTTTAATGAACAATTCATTTAAAATTGACGTCGTTTTTCGTATCAACACTTGATACTTCAAAGCACTTTTTCTAGCCGAACGGGTGAATTTTTCCTTGCGTTAACCGGTTAACCATATGCGTTAACCGGTTAACACTATTTGAAAACTTTTAGAAAATTCTTTTCTGCCTTGCGTTAACCGGTTAACCATATGCGTTAACCGGTTAACACTGTTTGAAAATGTCTTGGAAAACTGTTTTCCGCCTTGCGTTAACCGGTTAACCAAATGCGTTAACCGGTTAACACTGTTTGAAAATCTCAAAAAATTTATTTCGCATTCCGTTAACCGGGAACACTATATCATATATAATGTATTTTGCATCAGGATTACATATATCACATATATGTAACTTGATCGATCTCAATTTAACCTTTGATTCATTCTGTCTTTAATCATATTATTACAGAACAAAAACAAATATCAGATTCATGGTTTCGTAAGTGGCTCTAATACCACTGATGGAGAATTGCCATCTAAGACGCAGCGGAATTTAAAATTTTCTCCATTTAGTGATCCTTACGAATGGGCATGATCAGTGATAGAATTGTTACCTCTTGTGGCGATTCAAACCTTTGGTGCAGATATCTGATAATGATCAAAACCTTTGATACAGATCCATGGGGCGATCACGAACGTTGAACGATGACAACGTCTCTACTTAGTCCACACGAACAGATTCCTTCAATCGCAGTGCTAGCTGTTATGAATGAAGGCTTTGAGTGAGAGAGAGATATGAAATTCCAACTCTTCAGTTGTGTTGTATTCCCATACAAAGCTTCTGCACAAGAGCTCTATTTATAGAACCACTTGTGTGGGCTTCAAGCCAAAAAGCCCACTTAAGTGCATTTTGGCCTATATCTCATAATATGCCAAAATCACTTAAGTACTTGGTACCTTACCATATTTCGTATTCTACTTAAGTACACCGTACCTTACGATGTTCCTTAATTATTCTATCTCTCATCAATCCGTCCTTTGTGTGTGACCCTATTGATTTTCGCGGCGTTGGCAATTATATTAAATCACGCATTTAACATAATAAACAATGAGCGGTATCTAGCAACACATCACTGCTACCCAAGTCACGAAAATCTCATGTGATCTGACAAAACCTCCTGTGATAATAATTATATGTATAATTACCCCTTTGCCCTTATGTCTATATTGAACACAAGGTATAGATCGTGTCACCCTTGTCCAGTTCAATATTGGGCCCATAGACATTTATCTTGTTACGCAGGATTGGTAAATCCCATCTAGGACACTCATGTCCCTCAACATGCTTCGTGGAGTACTCATCAACTGTCTTTATGGTCATCCAGTTACGGATAACGTTGGATCAGTAATAAAGCACTCAACTTTACATCTAGGATCCATAGTGGTTTCAGGTCGAAGAGTGGTATACAATATTATCACCATGAGAATAACTTATGACACTTTGCATAACTTTCTATATAGTATTCTCATAGCGGGTCAATCCGGTATAAATATTACTCCTAATATTCATACCTATGTTTAAGACTTGATAACTCTTTATCCATGATCCATGAGAGGTGATCATCAGTCTACAAACATAATAGTCGTAATGCTTTAATGTTATCCCACTTCACATTAAAGCTCGACTACGGATACTTTAAGAACAGTGTCCTTATGTTTAATGTGTTCTCATGATTAAGTCACACTTAATACATTAAACGGACTATCTATTCCAGGGACTTTATTAATCAACCATAATAAAGAAAATGCCTTTTATTATTAATAAATAATTCGATACAAGTACCAAAAGTATTGGCCTCTAGGGCTTACACCAACACCATTCACCTTTGATCTAATTTACAACCAAAGCTGAATCTCCATAGACATCAAGATACTTGATTATCAGATCAATGGCCTCTTGAAGCCCCATAATGTAAGCTTCATACGCAGCCATGTTATTTGTACACTTGAAAGTCAATCTAGCTGTAAACAGAAAATGAGGGCCTTGAGAAGTAATAATCACTGCCCTAATGCCATTATCATACTGATTAACAGCTCCATCAAATACCATGCCCCAATGGGGACCAAGTTCTGGTCCTTCTTCAAGCAATGGTTCATTATAATCTTTCATTTTTAAGTACAAAATCTCTTCATCAGGAAAATCATATTGCACTGACTGATAGTCTTCAATCGGTTGGTGAGCCAAATGGTTAGCAAAGACACTACCTTTAATAGCTTTTTGAGATTGGTATTCGATATCATACTCAGATAACAACATCTGCCAACGGGCAATCCTCCCAGTTAAAGCAGGCTTCTCAAAAATGTACTTGATTGGATCCATTTTGGATATCAACCATATAGTATGATTCAACATGTATTGGCGCAGACGCTTAGCAGCCCAAGCAAATGCGCAACAACTTTTTTCAAGCATAGAATATTGAGTTTCACAATCATTGAATTTCTTACTGAGGTAGTAAATTACATATTTCTTTCCAGTTTCATCTTGATGACCAAGAACACAGCCCATACTTTCGTTGAATACAGTCAAATACATGATCAACGGTCTTCCTTCAACCGGCGGAGACAGAACCGGAGGCTCGAGCAGATATTCTTTGATATTGTCAAAAGATTTCTAGAAATCTTTGGTCCAATCACAAGAATGATCTTTCTAAAGAAGCTTGAAAATAGGCGCACATGTGGCAATCATATGCGATATAAATCTTGAGATATAGTTCAACCGGCCGAGAAAATCTGTGACTTGCTTCTCAGTTTTGGGCGCAGGCATTTCTCGTATTGCTTTGACCTTGGCAGGATCAACTTCAATACCCTTCTCACTAACAATAAAGCCCAACAACTTACCAAAACAAACACCAAAAGTACACTTATCAGGATTCAAGCGGAGTTTGTACTTCCTCAAACGCTGGAATAGCTTCAACAAATGCTCAACATGTTCTTCTTCATCACTTGATTTGGAAATCCTATCGTTGACATAGACTTCAATCTCTTTATGCATCATATCATGAAAAAGAGTAGTCATACCTCTCTGGTATGTTGCACCAGCATTCTTTAAACCGAAAGGCATCACTCTATAACAGAATACTCCCCGGGGTGTAATGAATGTGGTCTTCTCCATATCTTCGGGTGCTATCTTGATCTGATTATAACTAGAAAATCTCTCCATAAACGAAAATACGTTGAATTTAGTTGTATTATATACCATCATATCAATGTGTGGCAGAGGGAAATCATCATTCGGCCTAGCTTTATTCAAATCTCTATAATCAACACACATACAGACTTTTCCATCCTTCATCGGAACAAGCACAATATTGGCCACCCACTACGGATACTCAGCGATAACAAGAAAACCAGCATTAATTTGTTTCTGTACGTCTTCTTTGATCTTCACTGCCATATCCAGATGAGTTCTCCTCAACTTCTGCTTGATCGGCGGGCATTCTGGCTTCAACGACAATCTATGCTCCACAATCTCATAATCAAAACCAGGCATGTCTTGATAGGACCAAGAAAAAACATCTGAATATTCTCGAAGAAGATCAATCAACCCCTTATTAGCCTCTGGACACAGTTGATACCCAATCTTGACTTCCTTCACATCATCTTCGGAACCCAAGTTGGCTAGCTCAATTTTCTTTTCGAACGGCTGAATGGCTTTTTCCTCATGCTCAACTAGACGAGATAATTCATCAGATACTTCTTCATCATCAGTCTCTTCCTCTACCTCAAACACTTAGAAATCAAAGTTTGGAGAGGGAGTAAGATCATTGTATTCAATGGGTTTGAGAACCAACTTGCATAATGATTTGGTATTTTGATTTTAGAAAAGTGAATTGTGACCAAATATTATGCAGATGGTCAATTATTTATTTATTTATGTTTTTTGTGATTACCATTTTCAGAAAAGCAAAAATTAAAAATAAAACATCATAGATGTGGATGAATAGAATTGCATTTTATTAATGATAGTTGAAATGCCTAACAATGTTCACTTCTCCCTTAGGCATAGGAGAGGGATTTTTTCTAAGAAATGAAAAACAAATTACTTAGAGTGGTGAACAATAACAGGAATATCAACAGCATCCCAATTGTTGCAAATCTGGCCATGCGTCACAAAGTTGGTGCAATCTTCGTCTTCATCATCCTCGATCACAACAACTGAGTGTTGTTCGTTACCATGGATGAACCCTCCACTGTGGAAACTCGGTTGCACATCTTCAGCTTTGACATTGAACGACCCTTGTTGAAATCCTAATATGCCCATATTCTTGTTCTCATCAACCTCTATCATGCGACCCCACTGATCAGTGCAGCCAACCTCAATACCTTTTTGAGAATCCTTAAAAGAAGACATGGGTGCCCCAGCTTTTTTCACTTCGGTAGCAATAGACAAATCTTGGAACAGAGTTCCAACTTCTTCTTCAGCATCTACATAAGTAAAGGATGACAAATGGCTTACTAAGAGTGCCTTCTCTCCACCAACAATGACGAGCTTGTCGTTTTTCACAAATTTAAGATTTTGGTGTAGAGTAGATGTCACAGCTCCAACCTCATGAATCCATGGCCTTCCCAATAAACAACTATATGCCAGGTGGATATCCATTACTTGAAAATTAATATGGAAATCACTCAGACCTATCTTAAATGTAAGGTCCATTTCACCAATGACAGTTTTACGAGAACTATCAAACGCTTTGACAATCACGCCGTTGTACCACATCGGGGCGCCTTGGTAGGAAAGTATAGACATAGTTGATTTCGGAAGCACGTTCAAAGATGAACCAGTATCGACCAATACGTTAGACAACGCATCCTCCTTGCAGTTCATCGAAATATGTAGCGCCATATTGTGATTTCTACCTTCCTCCGGAAGCTCTTCATAACAAAAGCTCAGATTATTGCAAGAAATGATGTTAGAAACAATGTGGTCGAATTGATCCACAATAACATCATGCTCGACATAGGCTTACTCTAGTACTTTTTACAATCCTTCACTGTGTGCTTCATAATTCATCAGTATAGACATCACTAAAATATTTGGCGGAGTTTGGAGCAGCTGCTCCACCACATTAAACTCGCTCCTCTTTATTAATCTTAATACCTCATCATCATTATCATTAGTCTTCAGTTTGCTGGATTCACCAGATTGACACACTAGAGCACTAACTGGGTTCATTATAGGCACATCCACCTTCTTACTGGCCGAAACATCCTCTACTTCCTTCGGAAAGACCGAACCAAACACACGACCACTACGGGTCACCTTTGCTATATCAGCTATATTCACAATAGAACTTCCTATAGGTAACGGAACCTCTTGACCATTCTCCACCATTGTGGAATTATACTAATAAGGCCTAACTTTATCGAATTCATATGGGACGGGGCCTGCTAATCATATTAGCAACGACGATACCGATCTATTGACAATGTTGTTGTTGTTGCTACTATCAAACTGAATCACTACTCGCTCCGTGGTCTTGAACACAGGAACAATTACATTAACATCATCTATATCCATTGATTATTGAATCTGGATTACATTCTCGTCCATCAACTTTTGGATATCCCTCTTGACAATCATACACCCATAGGGGTTGTAACGGTAAATTCATGACCATTAAGCTATGGATAAACTTAACGTCAATAAAATCAGAGTCGCCATCGCGCTTTTATTGTTTCCAAAGGAAAAGGAAAAAGTACGAACAAAACCCAAAGATAAGAAGTTTTTAAATCAAAACTAATATAATGCCAGAGATTAAAGGTAAGGGGGTTGGTTACACATAGGGAAGGTGTTAGCACCCAAAGTGTCCTAGGTACTCCTACGGAGCCCTTTTTTATGTGTGTATGTGTTTTGGTATAAAAGATAGTTGCAATAAATAGAGTGTGGGGATGAGAAAAGAATTCATTAATTATATTTTTGTGTTTGCCAAGACCTTCAGACTTGTGCCTACGTTCCAACATAAAAATGAGGGATCAAAACCTCGTAGTTCGTGGTATCAATTTAAAAGTGAGTGAATTGCTTTTAACAAAAATTTAAGTTTAAAAGAGGCAAAAAGGCCTAAAAGACTTTGAATGAGTGTTAGTTCTTTTTGTATTTTGAAATTTTAAGTCAATATGGTTAAGTTCATTTATAAGTTTTATTAAGAAAAGAGTGTAAATAATGCAATGGCATAAGGCCAAGGTTTCTAATTTGCAAAAAGAGTCTAAGTTTGAAATCACAAGCAAAGAAGGTTTTTGAAAAGAGGGAGAGATTTAAAATTTAAGAAGTGGGAGGAGATGAAGAGACTAATCCTAAACAAAAATTTAAAAGTTAAGGGTTGAAAAGATCTGACCAATGGGATGCAATCCAATAGACAAGAATGTCATATAGAAACCCATTTTTCCTTTGGACTTTAGAATCAAGTAAATACTAATAAACAAAACTGAAGAGTAAGGCATCAAATAAAGATAGCCACATCCAAGCTAGCAACTTCATAGTTTACTTCATAATCTTCCCATGTATCAGATGACATACTCCTTGAATGGCTCAGAATAAGGCATAGACACAGGTTCAAACTATCATTTGCATCAAGACCATGTAGCAGATGAACTCAAGTGGATCTTAATACTTGCATCAGATGAAAATTCAAATCACAAGAAATTGGTTTCAGAAATGTTGGCCTTGGCCAAATCCTTTTGCATAGGGAATATTGCCTAATTATAAGTCTAAAGCTTAGATCAAATACAATAGTTCACACAAACATTTTTAGGGGTTTTTGTTATTTATTAGGTATTTTAAGGTCATAAGACCATAAACACAAACAAGTATATACAATCACAATATATGGATCAAGTGAGCAAAGTGAAAGTGGCATAAACATAAACAAGTTAAATGGTATGTAAAATGGCAAATGAAATGCTAAATGACTTGAATTTAAATTGCATAAAGTTTATGACTTATAATTAAAAGGTTAGTCAAATGTTAGTTGATTAGATGTTTGGAGAAAACTCAACCCTCTATTCATAACCTTGGATCCTTGAACCAGTACATCTTCCAAAGGAAGGAAAAAAGGTCATGTTTCCATACAATACCATGAAATGGGGGAGACTTACAATCTCACTTACTAGGATGTTATGCCTTTTGGGTCAAAATTTAGCGTTATATTAAGCAATCGTAATTGGACTTATGTAGAAGTCACAACTATCTAAGGTCGGGCAATAGAAATTTTGGTGTTAATGTATGTTGCAGATATGGTATAATGAACCATACTCCTAAAATATACCACACACAAAAAGGAAACGGTCAAAGGATGGGCCTAATCTCATCCATACTTGTATTGGTTCATCTAACACAAAGTTGTTGATGAACCAATTAGCCTTGGGATATTGAGACTTCAATGGTCAATGAGAGGGATGGGATAGAATGGGATTGAAGATAAAGAGGGAGGGGAAATGTGGCAAACACAATTTGGTCATGGGAGGAATTTTATCAAATTAAAATCATTCATTCATTTTGGAAGATGAAATATACATCTCATTAATCCCCTAAATCCAATGATTTTAATCAAATAAAAGTCAAATCAACCATGATTAACGCCCAAATACATAGTCAAACATCACAAGTCAATAAAAAATGGCTCAACATAATTTTCACATAATTAAACAATTAAAAATCAAATTAAAATGCATTAAATTAAATTATGTTTTATCAAAAACCTAAAACCTCTTCAAAACACCAAATAAATGGCCAAGAGATTTATCATAGGTCAAACAAGGTTAAAGGACCTTGGAGAAAAAATTTCATTATTTTTGAAAAGTCAGAAGTAGTTTTAAATAATTAAAAATATGCACAAAAACAATTAAATCATGAAAAATGTCAATATTAATCCAAAAAATAATTTTAATTCAGAAAATGAAAGAGGAAAATATTTGAAATGGTGAAAGTCCCATATTTTTTGTTTCAATAACGAAGTTAATATGAATTAAATAAAAATAAGGAAGTAAAAGAAATATTCAGAAATTCAAAAAAAGGCGAGCCATCTAATCTCCCTTATTAATTGAGGTGGCATATCAGATGGATGAAAGCGCATGTTCCATGTTGCACTGCAGTCAACGCAGCATAGGCTTGGTATTCAAAAGCAACACATGAGATTAAAACGTTCTAAAGGGATCCTATGGTTGAGATGTTTGACAACACATCACCGGAGCCAGAGCTCTGGTCTTCTTCTCCGGTGGACCTCACCGGACTTGTCCACCATCAACTATCACCAAAATGAAAAAGCAAGACATGTATTTAAATACAAAATTCTCAGGTCTTGAATCTGGCTTCAATTTTGTCCAATTCCAAGTATATGAAAAGATACAGGGATTTGAATTTTGAGGATCATGAATTGAGTTGCTTCGATTTGACCTCAAAGCAACTCAATCTTGTTGCCTACATTGGTAGGACTTCAGAAAACCAACAATCCGTTAAAATGGATGAGAAATAAGGGAGAATCGAAGAAGAAAAGTTTCTGAAATCTCACCTTCGAGGAGCTTCAGATTAGCTTGATCTTGCTTCCAATTTGGCTTGGCTTGACTCTAGAAGCTTGTAGAAGATGATTTGGATGGTTAAAAAGCTTGGACTCTTGCAGTTTCAATCCTAAAACAGAAGGAGAATTGAAACTCAGTTTATCAATAACACTTCAAGATTATCCTTTCAAGAGGGATCCCATTTCTGATCATGAAGGGTCTTATTTATAGCCACTGTGAATGATATTTGCACACTTCCATATTTGGAAAATTTTCAAATTCTCCCTTGCATGGATGCATGGGCGTGCATTAGGCTCATGAGATGATGCCATCTGATCCAAAGTTCAATGTACTTCATGCTGAAATCATGTTAGAAGCTCATGCAAGTGTGTGTGAAAATTGGAACTTGAAATTATCCAAATGGTGCTTTAACTTACACCCATGCGCAAGTCCCTCAATTTTAATCCAAATGCGATGAACTTGGATGTTTTGGAAAGGTGAGATCAGGGGGAAAAACTTACATGTCGAACACTTATTCATTTGAAGCTTGTATCATGATGAATTTTGAGGTGGAAGTTTGGGAAATCAAACATATTTGAATATTTTCTAAGTCCCAATTCAAATGTTCACTTCATCCACCTTGAATAACTTCTTCTATTGACTTCAAATTAGAACGGTCCCTTCATCAAAGTTGTATCTCTTTCAAACCTATTAAATTTGGTCAGAAATAAGACCTCATTTGGATTTGGCATGAATGAGTTATGCATTTTAGAAGTTGAGGAATATCACTTGTTCAATGGTATTGGCCCAAAATGACCTATAATGTTTCCTTTTGGAACATGCATTTGAAAGTTGAATTTGCACTTCTTCCAAACATCAAAGTTGAAGTAGACATTTAGAATTTGATCATTAAATTTTAATGGCTTTCATCTATAAAAAATTGAGCAAGTTATGGTTTTGGTAAGTTCACCTCCAAACTAGGGTTTAGACAAAATGACCTAAAATCTTTCCCCATAAAAATGACGTTCCAAGAAAACCTAGCTCTTTACTTCAACATGAAAGTTGTTTGGAATGTCATTTATAGTAACTTTTCTCTTGGAATCATTTTCATATGACAAAAACTGTAGGAGATAGGGTATAGGGAACTCTAGTTTTGACCAGTTGACTTTCTGTGGTCAACCACCATGAACCAACTTGCTAGCTTGACATTATCTTGATCTTTGGGACTTATGGAGGATCATATATGCATGAGATGTTGTAATGTGAATTATCCCTTGAAATATTTGATCAATTGTTGAAGAAACTTGTTGAAGAACTCACACAAGCTACCTAAATGAATTAGGGTTTCCAAGGCAAACCAACTCCAAACTCTTGGTGATTTCTTGATCAAAATAACATGTGAAGATCATGGGGATTCTGAAGGTGAGAAAAACAAGAAAGGGGGGTTTGAATTGTTTTGGAAAATAAGCGCTTTTTCGGAATAAGAACACACAGGAATTTATACTAGTTCGCTTATAACACAAAGCTACTCCAGTCCACACGGCCAAGGTGATTTCGCCTTCAAAAAGGACTTAATCCACTAATCTTGAAAGATTATTACAACCAACGTCTAAGAGAAGGATCTCTTAGTCCTCCCAAGTATACAAACTACTCAGAGTCACTTGAGGAACAAAGTCAATTTAGCAAAAGAAAAATGTAATCTAAAGTGCTTCTAAGATAAAGCAAATATTACAACAAATAGAGCAAGCAAGTGATTTCACATATGAGCAGCAGCTCGTGAAAGACTAAGAAGGAGAGTAGATTATTTCTGTGTGTTCAGGTGTATCTCTCAAAGAAGTATGTCGTCCTTTATATAATGGTGAAAGGACCGTTGTACTGATGGCAGAATATTTGTCATTGATGAGAGTTTAATGCCATTACTTCTGTGTTTCTTGCCATAACAAATTTGTCTTCCTGAATAACTTCTTTCCAAATATATTTTCTTTCCATTTGAAGTTGTAGTTGCCGTTACTCTTTCTGGGTTAGGAGATCCTTCGTCAGGATCTACGTTCTCTTTGTCAATCTGAGATTTTGTTGAAGTAACATCAGAGCTTCTGATATTCCTGTTCTTTCAGATCTTCAGGGTTGACAGTTTAGAGCTTCTGATATGCTGGTATGCTGTTTTACTCAGAGTCAGAACTTCTAGAGCACGCTTCTTCTTCAGATGCTTCTGATCTTCTGGTACTTTGTTTCTGATCCGATTCTGTATTTGATAAAGCGATCAGATTCCTTTGTTCTTGTTCAGAGTCCTAAACACTTAGAGAAATTTTGTTAGAGTGCCATTTTTGGTTTCATCCTTTGTTATCATCAAAATCCTGGAATCTATTGTAGAACTAATTTTGTTCTTACAATCTCCCCCTTTTTGATGCTGACAAAACAACCTTAATTAATAGATGAAACATTCAGAGATAAGAACTTATCAGATCGGATAGAAGTAAGCTCCCCCTGAGATAAGCCTGGGAGTTTAGAAGTTCTTACCAGAGTTTCCATGCAATGATGTTTCTAGATACTTTTCTTCAGCTTTCTGAAAAGAAAGGTTAGATATGTTTTTATTGAATAATATGTTTGCAAAGTACTGAAGGAATTAGATATGGTTTCATCAGAGCTGTTTTGATTTCTCCCCCTTTTTTTTGTCAGAATCAAAAAGACTTAATAAAAAAGAAGAAAAATATGTATATATCCAGATAAGAGCATAAACATCAGAGACAAACAAAAGAAACAAGCAGGGACAAAAACAACAAGCAGGGATTAATCCTAGGTGCCTAAGGGTTGGGAGGAGGAGGCATCCTCTGAAGCAGCTGGGTCAGTAGATTCTGGATGTTGGCGTTGACTGTGTCCTGTTGATCTAATCTGACTCGAACTTCCTTCTGCTCTTTCTAAAGCTCCTCAAGGGTCTTAAGAACCAGAGGGGAAAATGTAGACGACTCCCCCTGAGTCTGAGCATTTTGTTCTTCAGCACGAAGAGCTTCAGCGTCAGCAGCGGCTTTAGCTTCAGCTTCAGCAGCAGCTTTTGCTTCAGCTTCAGCAGCAGCAGCGTCAGCTAGAGCTTTGGCTTCAACTTCCTTAACCCTTTGAATTTCTTCTTATCTTGCTCTTTCTTCTACTTCCCTTCTGGCCTGTTCCTCAGCTTCTCTGGCTAAGCACTCCTGTAGTCTTGCCTTAGCGTCTCTGATAAAGTCGTTTCTGACTTGCTCAGAGAGGTTCTTCAACTTGAAGGCCTCAAAGGTCATCCAGCCAATAACTCTGTTCCAGTGTGTCCTAACAGAGGAAGGATCATCACTGATGCCAGAGTTGATGGTCAGAGACTTGACCTTTTCAACTGATGCTCCTGCAAACAGCATAATTGCTTCCTCTAGGGTTGGCAGGGAGTTTTCTGGTTCAGATGGTAGAGGTGAAGAAGTGGGAGGGATTAGGTTGAGAATTTGAGGTTCAGCGGAAGTGTTTGGAGGGGTAATGTCAGAGGTGTTGGGGTCAGAGGGTTGAACGTCATATGGAGTGATGTTTGGTTGTTCTGTGGGTGGTGAGGTTACTTCAGGTTCAGGTGGAGGTTGTTATGGTTGTTGTGAGGCAAGGTTCTGAGTCTGAAGTTGGGCTAGAGTGGGAGAAGAGGGGTCAGAGAGTTTTGTGTCAGATGCGATGACAAAGTAAGGAGGTGATTTTGGGGAAGAAGTTGAGGAGGTGGTTTCATTCATCCTTTCAGCTTTCGATAGGGGTAAGGAGGTAGTGGCAAGGTTGAATTTTGGAAGTGGTTGAGATGTTCTGGTGGTTGAAGGGGAGGTTTCAGATTGAGTGTATATGGGAGATGGTTGAGGGAGAGAAGAAGAAATTTGTCGTGTTAATGTAGAGGGAGCAGGAGAGACAGACTTACCAGAAGGCTCATGCAGAGGCGCTGGAGGTCTTGATCCAGAGGATTCTCCTAGCTTTGCTCTCTTCGCCTGCGATGTCTTCTCAGAGGGACCTCTTTTATGTCTCATGAAGTTTGGAGCTGTATCTGGTAGATCCTTCAAGTGGAAATCAGAGATATCTATTCCTTCATCCTTCAGCCCTTGTAGATAAGGGAGAATTACCTCTCGGGGCTCTTCCTTTGAGAACACATATAGACCATTGGGAATTTTCCTCTGATCTTTTAAAGCATCCCAAGAAGTGTCCAGGGTAGGTCTAACGTTGACCTTCTCCAGAATCCCCATGCTCTTCAGATTCTTGGCGTTTATGGGTTTTCCAACGTCGATTGCCACATCCTCCATGAGTCTGTGCTTTAACAGATGATCCACCATCTGACTTTCAATCAGAAAGTCAAAGTTAACCTTCCCAGAGGGATGTAGGTTCTGGGCTTCATGTGGTTTCTGGTATCCCGCACATGGTCTCTGAGGTACTTGAACAGAAGTGCTGGAAGGCATAGCCTCAGACCCTTGTGAATGCAGTACAGAATGCATTTCTGGTCTGTGTTGATGTAATCTGAGGAGTTTGACGCTGGGCGATGATGGATTGTACCCAAAATGATCTTCAGCCAAACTCGGAGGTTCTGAAGTAGTTCCTTGTTCTTTGAGGGGTTGCCTTCTGCATTTTGTTTGAAGATTGTTGGGTTGATTTCTTGAGATATGTATTTTGCCCTGGGGTTGATGTTGTAGACTCTTCTGCCGCCATCCTTTTCCATACCCAGAAGTGCAGCAATAGCCTTCTCAGTTATCACGATCTTTACTCCCCGAACATATGAGACAATGAAGTGATCGTCAGCGTCTGCAAATCTCCAGAATTCCTTTACAAGATTTGGGTAAACTGGACCATAGAGACGTTGAAAGTAGTTTCCCCAACCTTGTTTGTGAAGTTCTTCAGTGAGGTCTACGCCATTTCTTTTCATATTATCAAAATCCACCAAGGATTCACGTAAAACTTCCAGTTTGTCAAAAGGCGTTGCAAGATGAATATGGGGCTCACGATCGAGAATGTGAGGCTCCTTGTAGATTGGTGTTGTAACTACGCCTGTGACCGTTGGAGTAGGGTTGTTGGTGCTTTAAACTTGATCGCTTGAACCCATTTGCTGAGAGTAGTTGAACGCATCTTGTATTTGAGCATCCATGATGTTGATGAAGAACTGAGATGAAGATGAAGAACTGCTTGTAGAAATGCCTTGAGAGAACTGAGGTTTAAAGAGTGAGTGAGAGTGAAATGTGTGCAAGGTGGGAAATGAGTGTTTAAATACCCAAATTAGGGCGCATGCAAAATGACACACAAATCAGAGTTTTAGCACAAAAACCAAGTTAGCACGTTTAGAGGGAGAAATGATTATAGCTCATTGTAACACCCCAAAAAATTTTCCCTCCTCATTCATGCATTCATTTAGCATTTCATATTGCATTTCATCATGTCAATCAGAATTAGATCCAAAAAAAAAAAAAACGAAAAAAACGAAAAAAAAAAAAACGAAGAAACGAAAAAACAAAATAAATAAATAATAATAATAATAATAATAATAATAATTTTTTACAAAAAAAAAATAAATAAAATATAATAAAAAATTTTTGGACTTGGACCTTTCTCAAAAGCCCACTAAGCTACCAATATTAGCCTATAAATACTAGAGTTTCATTGAAACAAAAGCCACACAAAAGAAGAGAAGAAGGAAGAGAAGCAAAATACTCTGAGGTTTCCTTGGAACAAAACCCTGAGAAAAAAAATAGTGAGAGAAGACCTAACGGAGTTCAGAGCAGCCTCCAAACCCCGAAGGGAACTCAACTACATAGAATCACCTCTGCCTCACATAAATCCTGAAGATTGTTTAGTAAACCTCACGGGTGCAACTCAATTTCAATCAAGCTCTCCAATCAGATTTACCATTATTCCCATTACCTTTGCCCATGGGTTTAATATGTATATGAATGTATAAACAATGCCTTGAATGTTTAACCGTTTAATTTTTTAGTGTATGCCACAGGGTTTGAGTTTTTCTGAAACCATACTGTTGATCATGAAAAAATGCTTATGGTGTTTCACTAACCCTTTTGTTGAATTTTTGTGAGGGCTCACATGACTTTTGCAGGGATAACTTGCGTGGTTTCCCACTTTATTTGTGGGATAACCCCTGGAGGTTCATTCCGATTACCTGTACTGACTCACTTTTCTTTGATGGCATTAGCTTGGAAGGATCTCAGGGTTTCCCATTCCTCTAATTGTTGTTACTTCGGATCTTTATCCGCGTGGTACTTTTACATTTTTCCCGCATTTTACTGCTTTCCTAGCTGGAATACCTCGATAGGAGGCAACGTTTGAGCCCCTTGGTGGCATTTTACTTTGAGATACATGTTTTGTGTTTTGTATTCATATCCCTGCAGGTAGCGCGGTTCCTTCATCAAGGACTGCCTTTTTGCCCTCGAGCATCCCAAAACCTAAAACCCAAAGCAACACGCTAACTCCTTCTACTACAGGCGAGTAAGTCTCCAAAGGTCGAGCATCCAGTAGATTGCGTAGTGACGTCGTTCTTCCAAAACCCAATCCATAACCCCGTAGTTAGCCAAACTACGTTTTGCTCTGATTCTCAGGCCAGATGAGATACGTAGGCATAAGACGCGATGTCTTAGCGAGCACACATCCCAACCCATAGGTCAGCCGAGCTACGAAGACTCTGATTCTCATATTCAGATGAGATACGTATGCAGTGGATACGACATCCGCGCGAGTCATTTTCATTTAACCCTTTTTTTTGGCAAATAGCATAAGATAAACCCACACCCTTTAGACAAGAACTACAAAAGTGGATCCCGTAGAGTACTACGGATGCGTAGGGGTGTTAATACCTTCCCTTCGCATAACCGACTCCCGAACCCAAGATTTGGTTGCGAGACCCCGTCTTGTCCTTTCCTTTTTCAGGTTTACTTCGAGGGTTTCCTTTCCCTCCTTTGGGATGAATAACGCACGATGGCTACTCTTCTGTCTTTTTCTTTCGCCGGTTGTTTTTTTTGGCACTGTATTTTTCAGGTTGCGACAGCTGGCGACTCTGCTGGGGACTGAAAGAAGTTGACCTCTTGCTGGTCCATCTTCCCTAAGCGAGTCCCTCCTAGCTTTTGTAGTTTGTTTGTTTGTTGGGTGTTCATGCTTTTGTACAGTTATTTGTTTATCTGCTTTACCTTATTGCATTGTGTACATATCATTGCTGTATCTGTTGGCTGGCTATGGCTGCTTGGTGATCTTTGTGAGATGAGTTCTATACCCGAACTCGAGTGCACTTAAGATAGGAGAATGGCATAGTCTTGTCAACTTGTGTGGAGTATTCCTTAGCGAGTTGACTTGCAAGCCCATTCACTTGGTGGAGGTCATGTTGAGATCAATAATGTCACATAAGTAAGTTGTGGTTAGACATTACTTGTTCCAATATAGACCTAAGAAACCGAGGACCTTAGTTTACCAAACACATCTTGGCCTATTCGTAGGACGTAGTGCGAAAGTCGTTCAAGTGTGAGATTTGATACGATTGTTACGCGATACTACACTCATAAGAGTCTCTCTTGAGAATATTGTTGGAATACGAGTAGTCGTTCCTCAGATAATATCCGAAAGATGGGATTATGACTATGGGAACCTTTTGTAGAACATGTTTGGCAGGTTTAAACCTTAGTACACTCCTTTTGGGTGGTTCTTAACCTAAACTCCATGCTCGTGACTTGCAACAAACCCTTGATTCATGGTTAATCCGATCAGGTATCCTTAATATCAATGAAACTCGGGTGTCGATAAGGTGTAAACCATAATCCACCAAAATGGGTGGTTGATATTCAGGATAACATGATCCATCCCATGACCTTTGTTTGGTGTGCTCTTAATTTCTCTCCAGACAGTGCAACCTGACAAATGTTCAAGCAGATACATCAATTCTGATTGACATGCCTTTGCATTGCATAACATCATCTACATATTTGCATCCAAGATCTCATGCTTATTCATTTGCAGGGTATTCCCTTTCAAAATGGGTGTGCCTTAAAACTGAACAAGAAGTGCATCGCATACCATGCATACTAACCCTTGTCTGTTTTGCAGGTGTCACCGCAGTGTCTAATGTTTGTTCCCTGTATCAGACAGATACCCGACAAAGGAAAACCGTCCACGACTAGCGATGGACCAAGTACAGAAAGAGCTGGCTGATATGCGTGAAAGGATGGATCAGTTCATGACATTGATGACTTGTATGGCAGAAGGCCAGGCGAAGCTGAGGGAATTGGTTGAGCAACCGAGACCCGATCCAGAGGTGGAAATACCAAGTGCTGAGGGGAACCCTGGTAACCCTGGGAACCCTGGTAACCCTGGGAACGTTGATAACCCTGTGAACACTGGAAACGCGGGTAACGCAAATGTGGATGGAAACCCGGGTAATGTTGGCAACACAGGGAATGTTGGAAATGGTATTGGCGGAAGGTACAATGTGAATCAAGGAATTCGGATTAACGGACACCCCGTTACTGAAGATTATCAGTGTGATCAATTTTCTTTGCACGACGAGGCCGTCGAGACCACTCGCTGTATGGATGAGCTTGCTGAGAAGCTCAAATCTTTGGAGTCTCAAAATTCCTTAGGCTTTGATGTCACAAATCTTGGTCTGGTTCAGGGAGTAAGGATTCCTCACAAGTTCAAACCCCCTACTTTTGAGAAATACAACGGGGCTTCTTGCCCACGCACTCATCTCCAATCTTATTTGGGAAGGTTGGGAGCTCACACGGAAGATGAAAAGCTGTGGATGTACTATTTTGAAGACAGTCTAACTGGAGCTTCTCGTGAATGGTATTCTCATTTGTCTCGTACTACCATCAAGAGCTGGAAAGACTTGGCAGAGGCTTTTATCAAGCAATATCAATACAACTTGGACATGGCTCCAAATCGGACCTTGTTGCAAGGTATGTCTCAGACTGCCAAGGAAACCTTTAGAGAGTATGCTCAGCGTTGGAGACAGATTGCTGCGTCCGTCCAACCCCTTATGTCTGAAAGGGAGATGGCGGACATGTTCATGAACACTCTTCAAGGCAATTATATTGAGAGATTGGTTGCTTGCCCGTCAATCAGCTTTGCAGAGATAGTAATTGCTGGAGAAAGAATCGAGAGTCTATTGAAGATGGGCCGAATTCAAGACAATAGTGCTTCCAACTCATCAGGTCCCAAGAGACCGTTTGCTGGTAACGGTCAGCGAAGAAAAGAAGGCGAGACAAGCGCTGTGTATGCCGGCAGAGGCAGGGGTAGAGGACGCCCTAATTATTACCAAGATCAAGTGGCCGCAGTCACTATTCCAACACCTGTTCCTCAACCGCAATATCATCCGCAACAACAACCCAGGTACAACAATCAACAACGTCCAAGGCAAACGGACCGGGTCATCGAGCCAATCCCAATGCCTTATTCAGTATTACTTCCCAAGCTGATTGACATGAATCTGGTTACGTTGAGAACTCTGGCCCCACCAATCGATCCCAATAATTTGCCCAGAGGTTATGATGTCAACGCTAGATGTGCTTTTCACTCCAACGCACCTGGCCATACTACAGATAATTGCAAGGCTCTCCAGTTCAAGGTATAAGATTTGAGAGATGCCCAGGCTATCAATTTTGCTCCGGTGCCTAATGTTATCCAGAACCCGATACCGGCTCACGGCGGGCAGGGGATTAATGCTGTCGAAGTGGTTGAAGCTGGTAATGCCCAGGGCTGGGGCAAATTTGTGGAGTCAGTCATCAAAGAAGACAAGTTTGGATTGGGGTATGCTCTGGGATCTCAGAAGAATGAAGCCGGTACTTTCTCCAGCGGGGGTTTGGTTTCTCCCCACGTCGTCAATGCTGCAGATGAAGACAAGGCTGACAGCGACTGTGGCTTAGATAGCTGGATTCGCTCGTGTGTCCCAGGAGAAAAGCTCGACAATTGGTCGTCTGAAAAAACCGTCTGGGTTACTCTTCTGAAAGAGTGATTTTTATTGTTTTCCTTTATTACATGCATAATAAAGTCTTACACTTTGCCCAAGGTGTAATGGCTCATTTGTAGGGCCATCCATTAGTTGCATTTCGCAATTATTTTTATCATCAATAAAGGACGACTTTTGCAAACAATTTTGTGTTCTCTTTCTTTCAGTTTTTTACTTTTTACAAAAAAAAATGGCAATGTTTCTTTTTATGTTTTTCCTTTCTTTCAAAAAAAAATCTCTCATTCTAAGGTAAAGCATGATCCTCCATCATGCAGAGCCGACCACTCGGATCTCACTGCTAACGACACTGCTATGGCCAAGTATGACTTCGACAATCCTATCTATCAAGCCGAAGAAGGGGCTGAGGAAGTTTGTGAATTGCCTGAAGGGTTAGCCAGATTGTTGAAATAGGAGGACCGAGCTATTACACCTTATCAGGAGGTGGTTAAGACCATCAACGTTGGTACCGAAGACGACAAGAAAGAGATCAAGATCGGTGCCAGTCTACAGGCCGAGAGGAAAGACCGTTGATCATGTACTTGATTGTGTTAGAAAGGTCAATGGGTTGTGTGTTCGGTCAGCATGACGAGTCAGGTCGAAAAGAGCATGCAATATACTACCTTAGCAAAAGTTTACCGACTGTGAACAAAGATACTCATTGCTCGAGAAAACTTGCCGCGCTTTGGCATGGGCTGCTCGCCGACTAAGACAGTATATGTTGACTCACACGACTCTATTGATATCAAAAATGGATCCAGTCAAGTATATTTTTGAAAAGCCATCACTTACCGGAAAGGTTACTAGGTGACAAATGATACTGACAGAGTATGAAATCCAATACACTTCACAAAAAGCCATCAAGGGAAGTGTCTTGTCAGACTATCTTGCAGAGCAACCGATTAATGATTACCAACCTATGAGGTTTGACTTTCCTGATGAGGACATCATGTTTCTCAAATCGAAAGATTGAGAGGAACCACTCCCGGAGGAGGGGCCTGACCCTGAATCCAAATGGGTTATGATGTTTGATGGGGCGGTCCACGTCAATGGTCGCGTAGTTGGTGTAGTATTGATCACACCGGAAGGGGGTTCATATGCCATTTGGTGCCAGAATAACTTTTCCCTGCACCAACAATGAAGCCGAATACGAAGCTTGTATCCTAAGACTTGAGGAAGCCGTCAATATACATATTAAAACCCGGGATGTATACGGAGATTCAGCTTTGGTTATCAATCAAACCAACAGGAAATGGTGCTATGCTGGAACTACGTACCCAGAATTGACGTATCTCGGTTAGAGACGAATGAAGAAAGCATTTGGTCAGAAAGTGGGCCCTCGGGAGTATCGAGTCGGTGAATTGGTACTCAAAAGAATTCTTCCTCCCAACACAGATCACAGGGGCAAATGGACACCGAACTATGAGGGTCCGTACGTGGTTAAAAGGATTTTCTATGACGGAGCTTTGATGCTAACAACCAGGAATGGCGAAGAATTCCCGTCCCCTGTCAACTCAGACGCAGCTAAAAAATACTTCGCATAAAATAGATCCGCTGGACGATAAAAAGAATAGTTCAGGCAAAAAAAGGGCATCCCGACGAACCAAAAAAAAAGAATAAAGAGGTTCGGGAAAAAATTAGGGATATAAAATAAACATGTACACCGGTGAGTCGAAAACCCAAAAGGGCGGCTTAGGCAAAAATGGGTATCCCGGTGGATTGAAAACCCGAAAAAGGGGGCGATCCAGGCAAAAGTTAGGGAATAAGCGAATGACTGTAATCTGAGTTCATCAGTGTTATATCACCATTTCATTCAATCCGGCAATCTTCGAAGGTTAAAGATCGACTAATCATCCACTTCAGAAAGCAAGATGAGCAGAGCGTCTTGAGGACATACGAGCCATAGCAGAGTCGAAACTCAGTGGGACCCCGTTTCCACATTGTCATTAGGATAGTTCTCTTTTTTTTTATAGCGATCACCTCTTTTCAGGGATCAGCTTCCTGATACCCTCGCCTATTCCTGGCACAAATTTTCTCCCCATTAAGAGTCGAATAATTCAGTTAAAGAGCCTTTTTATTTTTCATTTATCAGTTTGTTTGCAAAAATGTCCGAATTTTTGATAAAACATATTGCATATGAACATAATGGTGGCTTTTGCAAATGATTTGCACAGGAAAACATTTAAAATTGCTTTGAATGTGCTTAATCCCGAACGGTGAATTCAAACCGAGTAATTCCCCCGAGGCATACGTGTATTTTTGGTTGCAGGTCACGGGAACCGGATGCCAAGTCATGAATCCTCATCCCCAAGCGGTTGACAAAGTCACTCCTCAGCAGAGCATGTTCCCCAACAGAGTTGACAGTATCCAGACTGTCTATCCCCAGTAGAGTTGACAGTATCCAGACTGTCTATCCCCAGTAGAGTTGACAATATCTAGACTATATATCCCCAGCGGAGTTGACAGTGTCAGACTGTATCTTCCTAGCAACAGCGGAGTGGTTGCATACCCAACGGAAAAGAGGGTGGTGTTCCCAGTGTTCATCTCATCCCCAGCAGATTATTTTTAACAGATTTGTTAATCCCCAGCTTGAGGGCGATTAGCAAGTTCATATCCCCAGCAAAGGTCGTTTCCTACGACATTTCCCCAGGAAGTGTTTTCCCCACAGACTCTCCTCACAGAGCCTCGCCGAACAAAGTTTCCATAGTTGATACTCCCCCCACAAGGTCAACTTTTCAAGCAGCCAATTTATTTTTGGTGGCTCATTGGTCCCGACAGACGGATCATTCCCCACAGAGCATTCAAGGATTGATACAGCGATCTGTTCCCTACCGGAGTTTGCTTCCCCAAGCAGATTTCTTTTTACACCATGCATAACATTTGCATTTGCATGCATATTATATCAAGCATACACATAAGCTGATAAACAAGTTCTTCCAAGCAGACTGAAGAATTACTTTATAACCAAGGTCATGAGATCCAGCCAGAGCATCAAGCGTGAGTGATCCAGCCTGAGGGTCGTTTTGAAGATTCAGCCTGAGAATCGTTTTCCAGTGATCCAGCCTGAGGGTCATTTTGAAGATTCAGCCTGAGAATCGTGTTCCAGTGATCCAGCCTGAGGGTCCATTTCAAAGATTCAGCCTGAGATTCGTGTTCCAGTGATCCAGCCTAAGGGTAATTTCAATTCAGCCTGAGAATCGTGTTCCAGTGATCCAGCCTGAAGGTCATTTCGAAGATTCAGCATGAGAATCGTGTTCCAGTAAGCCAGCCTAAGGCTCAATTTGAAGATTCCCCAGTGAAGTCGCCTACAAGCTTTATTTCCCCAGCAAGCCTAAGTCTAATTGAGGAGTCGTTACAACATATTCTAGCCCGAAGAATATGTACGAAGCCCAAAAGTGGAATATTCTCGAAGCTGCATATCTAATATGAAGGTTGGGTGTAGATTTCAAAAGAGGGTCAACCAGCGCATGCCTCAGATGCGGGATCCTAATGATGCGAATTTATCATCAAAACAATCCAGATCTAGCCAGAAGATCGAAGTCAGGTCTAGCCCGAAGACCAGAAATAGATTCAGCCAGAGAATCGAAACAATTCAGATCTAGCCAGAAGATCGAAGTAGATTCAGCCAGAGAATCAAATTAAGTTCAGATTCAGCCAGAGGATCGACACTCCAGATCTAGCCAGAAGATCAAAGTCAGGTCTAGCCCGAAGACCGAAAATGGATTCAGCCAAAGAATCAAAGGAAATAGATTCAGCCAGAGAATCGAAACGGAGGAGATCTAGCCAGAAGATCGAAGAAGATCTAGCCAGAAGATCAAATTTGTATCCAGCCCGAGGATCAAAATTAATATCCAACCAGAGGACTAAATTGAGTATAGGTTCAGCCAGAGGATCGACACTCCAGATTAAGCCAGAAGACTGATTCAGATCCAGCCAGAGGATCGGAAGAAAAATAAACAGCGCGGTGTATTTCCGCGTTTTTGTGGTGTTCTCGGAGCGCAAATTTTCGGTCTAACTTTGGTATTCAACCACAGCTCACCCCGTTTGTCTGATAAACTGTTCGCTTTCATCCTACTCGGGTTAGCTGATGATTGAATAGGGGCAGCTGTAACACCCCAAAATTTGTCCTCCTCATTCATGCATTCATTTAGCATTTCATATTGCATTTCATCATGTCAATCAGAATTAGATCCAAAAAAACAAAAAAACAAAAAAACGAAAAAAACAAAAAAAAAAAACGAAGAAACGAAAAAAAAAAAAAAAAAATTACAAAAAAAAAAAAAATAATAATAATAATAATAATTTTTTACAAAAAAATAAATAAATAAAATATAATAAAAAATTTTGGACTTGGACATTTCTCAAAAGCCCACTAAGCTACCAATATTAGCCTATAAATACTAGAGTTTCATTGAAACAAAAGCCACACAAAAGAAGAAAAGAAGGAAGAGAAGCAAAATACTCTGAGGTTTCCTTGGAACAAAACCCTGAGGAAAAAGATAGTGAGAGAAGACCTAACGGAGTTCAGAACAGCCTCCAAACCCCGAAGGGAACTCAACTACACAGAATCACCTCTGCCTCACATAAACCCTGAAGATTGTTTTGTAAACCTCACGGGTGCAACTCAATTTCAATCAAGCTCTCCAATCAGGTTTACCATTATTCCCATTACCTTTGCCCATGGGTTTAATATGTATATGAATGTATAAACAATGCCTTGAATGTTTAACCGTTTAATTTTTGAGTGTATGCCACAGGGTTTGAGTTTTTCTGAAACCATACTGTTGATCATGAAAAAATGCTTATGGTGTTTCACTAACCCTTTTGTTGAATTTTTGTGAGGGCTCACATGACTTTTGCAGGGATAACTTGCGTGGTTTCCCACTTTATTTGTGGGATAACCCCTGGAGGTTCATTCCGATTACCTGTACTGACTCACTTTTCTTTGATGGCATTAGCTTGGAAGGATCTCAGGGTTTCCCATTCCTCTAATTGCTGTTACTTCGGATCTTTATCCGCGTGGTACTTTTACATTTTTCCCGCATTTTACTGCTTTCCTAGCTGGAAGACCTCGATAGGAGGCAACGTTTGAGCCCCTTGGTGGCATTTTACTTTGAGATACATGTTTTGTGTTTTGTATTCATATCCCTGCAGGTAGCGCGGTTCCTTCATCAAGGACTGCCTTTTTGCCCTCGAGCATCCCAAATCCTAAAACCCAAAGCAACACGCTAACTCCTTCTACTACAGGCGAGTAAGTCTCCAAAGGTCGAGCATCCGGTAGATTGCGTAGTGACGTCGTTCTTCCAAAACCCAATCCATAACCCCGTAGTTAGCCGAACTACGTTTTGCTCTGATTCTCAGGCCAGATGAGATACGTAGGCATAAGACGCGATGTCTTAGCGAGCACACATCCCAACCCATAGGTCAGCCGAGCTACGAAGACTCTGATTCTCATATTCAAATCAGATACGTATGCAGTGGATACGACATCCGCGCGAGTCATTTGCATTTAACCCTTTTTTTTGGCAAACAGCACAAGATAAACCCACACCCTTTAGACAAGAACTACAAAAGTGGATCCCGTAGAGTACTACGGATGCGTAGGGGTGTTAATACCTTCCCTTCGCATAACCGACTCCCGAACCCAAGATTTGGTTGCGAGACCCCATCTTATCCTTTCCTTTTTCAGGTTTACTTCGAGGGTTTCCTTTCCCTCCTTTGGGATGAATAACGCACGGTGGCGACTCTTCTGTCTTTTTCTTTCGCCGGTTGTTTTTTTTGGCACTGTATTTTTCAGGTTGCGACAGCTGGCGACTCTGCTGGGGACTGAAAGAAGTTGACCTCTTGCTGGTCCATCTTCCCTAAGCGAGTCCCTCCTAGCTTTTGTAGTTTGTTTGTTTGTTGGATGTTCATGCTTTTGTACAGTTATTTATTTACCTGCTTTACCTTATTGCATTGTGTACATATCATTGCTGTATCTGTTGGCTAGCTATGGCTGCTTGGTGATCTTTGTGAGATGAGTTCTATACCCGAACTCGAGTGCACTTAAGATAGGAGAATGGCATAGTCCTGTCAACTTGTGTGGAGTATTCCTTAGCGAGTTGACTTGCAAGCCCATTCACTTGGTGGAGGTCATGTTGAGATCAATAATGTCACATAAGTAAGTTGTGGTTAGACATTACTTGTTCCAATATAGACCTAAGAAGCCGAGGACCTTAGTTTACCAAACCCATCTTGGCCTATTCGTAGGACGTAGTGCGAAAGTCGTTCAAGTGTGAGATTTGATACGATTGTTACGCGATACTACACTCATAAGAGTCTCTCTTGAGAATATTATTGGAATACGAGTAGTCGTTCCTCTGATAATATCCGAAAGATGGGATTATGACTATGGGAACCTTTTGTAGAACATGTTTGGCAGGTTTAAACCTTAGTACACTCCTTTTGGGTGGTTCTTAACCTAAACTCCATGCTCGTGACTTGCAACAAACCCTTGATTCATGGTTAATCCGATCAGGTATCCTTAATATCAATGAAACTCGGGTGTCGATAAGGTGTAAACCATAATCCACCAAAATGGGTGGTCGATATTAAGGATAACATGATCCATCCCATGACCTTTGTTTGGTGTGCTCTTAATTTCTCTCCAGACAGTGCAACCTGACAAATGTTCAAGCAGACACATCAATTCTGATTGACATGCCTTTGCATTGCATAACATCATCTGCATATTTGCATCCAACATCTCATGCTTATTCATTTGCAGGGTATTCCCTTTCAAAACGGGTGTGCCTTAAAACTGAACAAGCAGTGCATCGCATACCATGCATACTAACCCTTGTCTGTTTTGCAGGTGTCACCGCAGTGTCTAATGTTTGTTCCCTGTATCAGGCAGTTATTGGTCCCAAGCAAGTTCACAGATACCCGACAAAGGAAAACCGTCCACGACTAGCGATGGACCAAGTACAGAAAGAGCTGGCTGATATGCGTGAAAGGATGGATCAGTTCATGACATTGATGACTAGTATGGCAGAAGGCCAGGCGAAGCTGAGGGAATTGGTTGAGCAACCGAGACCCGATCCAAAGGTGGAAATACCAAGTGCTGAGGGGAACCCTGGTAACCCTGGGAACCCTGGTAACCCTGGGAACGTTGATAACCCTGTGAACACTGGAAACGCGGGTAACGCAAATGTGGATGGAAACCCGGGTAATGTTGGCAACACAGGGAATGTTGGAAATGGTATTGGCGGAAGGTACAATGTGAATCAAGGAATTCGGATTAACGGACACCCCATTACTGAAGATTATCAGTGTGATCAATTTTCTTTGCACGACGAGGCCCTCGAGACCACTCGCCGTATGGATGAGCTTGCTGAGAAGCTCAAATCTTTGGAGTCTCAAAATTCCTTAGGCTTTGATGTCACAAATCTTGGTCTGGTTCAGGGAGTAAGGATTCCTCACAAGTTCAAATCCCCTACTTTTGAGAAATACAACGGGGCTTCTTGCCCACGCACTCATCTCCAATCTTATTTGGGAAGGTTGGGAGCTCACACGGAAGATGAAAAGCTGTGGATGTACTATTTTGAAGACAGTCTAACTGGAGCTTCTCGTGAATGGTATTCTCATTTGTCTCGTACTACCATCAAGAGCTGGAAAGACTTGGCAGAGGCTTTTATCAAGCAATATCAATACAACTTGGACATGGCTCCAAATCGGACCTTGTTGCATAGTATGTCTCAGACTGCCAAGGAAACCTTTAGAGAGTATGCTCAACGTTGGAGACAGATTGCTGCGTCCGTCCAACCCCTTATGTCTGAAAGGGAGATGGCGGACATGTTCATGAACACTCTTCAAGGCAATTATATTGAGAGATTGGCTGCTTCCTCGTCAATCAGCTTTGCAGAGATAGTAATTGCTGGAGAAAGAATCGAGAGTCTGTTGAAGATGGGCCGAATTCAAGACAATAGTGCTTCCAACTCATCAGGTCCCAAGAGACCGTTTGCTGGTAACGGTCAGCGAAGAAAAGAAGGCGAGACAAGCGATGTGTATGCCGATAGAGGCAGGGGTAGAGGACGCCCTAATTATTACCAAGATCAAGTAGCCGCAGTCACTATTCCAACACCTGTTCCTCAACCGCAATATCATCCGCAACAACCACCCAGGTACAACAATCAACAACGTCCAAGGCAAACGGACCGGGTCATCGAGCCAATCCCAATGCCTTATTCAGTATTGCTTCCCAAGCTGATTGACATGAATCTGGTTACGTTGAGAACTCTGGCCCCATCAATCGATCCCAATAATTTGCCCAGAGGTTATGATGTCAACGCCAGATGTGCTTTTCACTCCAACGCACCTGGCCATACTACAGATAATTGCAAGGCTCTCCAATTCAAGGTACAAGATTTGAGAGATGCCCAGGCTATCAATTTTGCTCCGGTGCCTAATGTTATCCAAAACCCGATGCCGGCTCACGGCGGGCAGGGGATTAATGCTGCCGAAGTGGTTGAAGCTGGTAATGCCCAAGGCTGGGGCAAATTTGTGGAGTCAGTCATCAAAGAAGACAAGTTTGGATTGGGGTATGCTCCGGGATCTCAGAAGAATGAAGCCGGTACTCTCTCCAGCGGGGGTTTGGTTTCTCCCCACGTCATCAATGCTGCAGATGAAGACAAGGCTGACAGCGACTGTGGCTTAGATAGCTGGATTCACCCGTGTGTCCCAGGAGAAAAGCTCGACAATTGGTCGTCTGAAAAAACCGTCTGGGTTACTCTACTGAAAGAGTGATTTCTATTGTTTTCCTTTATTACATGCATAATAAAGTCTTACACTTTGCCCAAGGTGTAATGGCTCATTTGTAGGGCCATCCATTAGTTACATTTCGCAATTATTTTTATCATCAATAAAGGACGACTTTTGCAAACAATTTTGTGTTCTCTTTCTTTCAGTTTTTTACTTTTTACAAAAAAAAATGGCAATGTTTCTTTTTTCGTTTTTCCTTTCTTTCAAAAAAAAATCCTTCATTCTAAGGTAAAGCATGATCCTCCATCATGCAGAGCCGACCACTCGGATCTCACTGCTAACGACACTGCTATGGCCAAGTATGACTTCGACAATCCTATCTATCAAGCCGAAGAAGGGGCTGAGGAAGTTTGTGAATTGCCTGAAGGGTTAGCCAGATTGTTGAAATAGGAGGACCGAGCTATTACACCTTATCAGGAGGTGGTTAAGACCATCAACGTTGGTACCGAAGACGACAAGAAAGAGATCAAGATCGGGGCCAGTCTACAGGCCGAGAGGAAAGACCGTTGATCATGTACTTGACTGTGTTAGAAAGGTCAATGGGTTGTGTGCTCGGTCAGCATGACGAGTCAGGTCGAAAAGAGCATGCAATATACTACCTTAGCAAAAGTTTACCGACTGTGAACAAAGATACTCATTGCTCGAGCAAACTTGCCGCGCTTTGGCATGGGCTGCTCGCCGACTAAGACAGTATATGTTGACTCACACGACTCTATTGATATCAAAAATGGATCCAGTCAAGTATATTTTTGAAAAGCCATCACTTACCGGAAAGGTTACTAGGTGACAAATGATACTGACAGAGTATGACATCCAATACACTTCACAAAAAGCCATCAAGGGAAGTGTCTTGTCAGACTATCTTGCAGAGCAACCGATTGATGATTACCAACCTATGAGGTTTGACTTTCCTGATGAGGACATCATGTTTCTCAAATCGAAAGATTGAGAGGAACCACTCCCGGAGGAGGGGCCTGACCCTGAATCCAAATGGGTTATGATGTTTGATGGGGCGGTCCACGTCAATGGTCGCGGAGTTGGTGTAGTATTGATCACACCGGAAGGGGGTTCATATGCCATTTGGTGCCAGAATAACTTTTCCCTGCACCAACAATGAAGCCGAATACGAAGCTTGTATCCTAAGACTTGAGGAAGCCGTCTATATACAGATTAAAACCCTGGATGTATACGGAGATTCAGCTTTGGTTATCAATCAAACCAACAGGAAATGGTGCTATGCTGGAACTACGTACCCAGAATTGACGTATCTCGGTTAGAGACGAATGAAGAAAGCATTTGGTCAGAAAGTGCGCCCTCGGGAGTATCGAGTCGGTGAATTGGTACTCAAAAGAATTCTTCCTCCCAACACAGATCACAGGGGCAAATGGACACCGAACTATGAGGGTCCGTACGTGGTTAAAAGGATTTTCTATGACAGAGCTTTGATGCTAACAACCAGGAATGGCGAAGAATTCCCGTCCCCTGTCAACTCAGACGCAGCTAAAAAATACTTCGCATAAAATAGACCCGCTGGACGATAAAAAGAATAGTTCAGGCAAAAAAAGGGCATCCCGACGAACCAAAAAAAAAGAATAAAGAGGTTCGGGAAAAAATTAGGGATATAAAATAAACCATGTACACCCGGTGAGTCGAAAACCCAAAAGGGCGGCTCAGGCAAAAATGGGTATCCCGGTGGATTGAAAACCCGAAAAAGGGGGCGATCCAGGCAAAAGTTATGGAATAAGCGAATGACTGTGATCTGAGTTCATCAGTGTTATATCACCATTTCATTCAATCCGGCAATCTTCGAAGGTTAAAGATCGACTAATCATCCACTTCAGAAAGCAAGATGAGCAGAGCGTCTTGAGGACATACGAGCCATAGCAGAGTCGAAACTCAGTGGGACCCCATTTCCACATTGTCATTAGGATAGTTCTCTTTTTTTTATAGCGATCACCTCTTTTCAGGGATCAGCTTCCTGATACCCTCACCTATTCCTGGCACAAATTTTCTCCCCATTAAGAGTCGAATAATTCAGTTAAAGAGCCTTTTTTATTTTTCATTTATCAGTTTGTTTGCAAAAATGTCCGAATTTTTGATAAAACATATTGCATATGAACATAATGGTGGCTTTTGCAAATGATTTGCACAGGAAAACATTTAAAATTGCTTTGAATGTGCTTAATCCCGAACGGTGAGTTCAAACCGAGTAATTCCCCCGAGGCATACGTGTATTTTTGGTTGCAGGTCACGGGAACCGGATGCCAAGTCATGAATCCTCATCCCCAAGCGGTTGACAAAGTCTCTCCTCAGCAGAGCATGTTCCCCAACAGAGTTGACAGTATCCAGACTGTCTATGATTATAGAGTTGACAGTATCCAGACTGTCTATGAACCGGATGCCAAGTCATGAATCCTCATCCCCAAGGTGGGAAATGAGTGTTTAAATACCCAAATTAGGGCGCATGCAAAATGACACACAAATCAGAGTTTTAGCACAAAAACCAAGTTAGCACGTTTAGAGGGAGAAATGATTATAGCTCATAAATGATGTCTAATCCCAACAGTCAACACACTACTCGAGGAGATCTCAAGAGACTGTTCCTTGATTACTGCTGGACAACTGTCTAGAAGTTCCAAGGTCAGACGCAAGGCACTCCACGTGTTTTGATTTATCTGACCTTCAGGAATACCAAAGGATTAGTTCCTGGAGATTTCTAACTCAGATGACTTCTAACTAGGTAGAAGTATCAGAGTCAGAGGCAGAATCCATTTGTTCATGTCAGAGTCTCATTTAACAACCTCAGAGGCACATTTTAATCAGGGCAGTTTTGAATGTTCAGATTTTCTAAGATAAAGAGGAATCTATCTTCAGCTAAGGGTTTAGTAAAGATATTTTCCCATTGATCATCTGTATCAATGAACTTCAATGTTACTATCCCTTTCTGAACATAGTCTCTGATAAAATGATGTTTTATTTCAACGTGCTTAGCTATGGAGTGCAAAATGGGATTCTAACTTAAACAAATGGCAGCAGTATTATCACAAAAGATAGGAATGTTACTCTCGAAGATTTGCAGATCTTCTAACTGATTCTTCATCCAGAGCATCTGAGTAGTGCACAAAGATGTTGAGATGTATTCTGCTTCTGCCGTTGACAGGGCGATAGTTGATTGTCTTTTGCTAGCCCAGGATATCAGATTGTTTCCCAAGAGCTGACAATTTCTAGATATGCTTTTTCGTTCCACTCTATCTCCTGCGTAATTTGCATCACAATAACCAGAAAGTCTACACTCTGATGTGTTCTCATACATCAGGCCCAGGTTAGGAGTTCCTTTCAGATATTTGAGAATTCTCTTAACTGCTGTTAAGTGAGTTTCTCTAGGATCTGATTGAAATCTGGCCCAGAGACAAACACTAAAGAGAATATCAGGTCGAGTAGCAGTCAGATAGAGAAGGGAGCCTATCATACCACGATAGAGCTTCTGACAAACCTTTTTACTGACTTCTTCCTTTTCAAGAATGCATGTTGGATGCATGGGAGTCTTTGCAGAGTTGCATTCAGCCATGTCAAATTTCTTCAGAACGTCTTTTATGTATTTTCTTTGATGAACGTACGTGACTTCTAAAGTTTGGTTAATTTGAATTCCTAGAAAGAACTTTAGTTCTTGCATTAAGCTCATTTCAAATTCTGCCTGCATTAACTCAGAGAAATCTTGACAAACAGAGGCGTTAGCTGAACCAAAAATGATATCATCAACGTATATCTGGCATATCATGAGATCATTGTTAAGGTTTTTACAGAAGAGTGTGGAGTCAACTTTCCCTCTGATAAAATTATGTTCCAGAAGAAAATTACTTAATCGTTCATACCAAGCTTTGGGAGCTTGTTTAAGTCCATATAAGGATTTTTTAAGTTTAAAAACATGTTCTGGATAATTTATATTTTTAAAACCTGGAGGTTGGTTGACATACACTTCTTCTGATATATAACCATTAAGGAATGCGCTCTTGACATCCATTTGATACAATTTGATAGAATGATTTATAGCGAATGATACAAGAAGACGAACAGATTCTAACCTGGCGACTGGAGCAAAGGTTTCATTGTAATCAATACCTTCTTGTTGACTGTAACCTTGATCCACCAGTCGAGCTTTGTTTCTGACGACTTCTCCTTTCTCATTCAGCTTGTTTCTGAATACCCATCTGGTTCCGATAACGTGAGTGCCTCTGGGTTTAGGAACAAGATCCCAGACATCGTTCTTTGTGAATTGATCTAGTTCTTCTTGCATGGCTAGAACCCAGTCGTTATCTTGAAGTGCCTCATCACAGGACGTAGGCTCAATCAAAGATACTAGTCCCAGAGGAGTTGCTTTAGAGGTCTTGAAGGTAGACCTGGTTCTGACAGGTTCGTCCTTGTTACCCAGAATCAACTCTTCAGATATGTTTAGGCGACTTTTAGCTTTCTTTGGGATTAATGGGGAGTTAATTTCTTCAGGAGTTTGAATGGCAGTTGCTTCTGGAGCTTTGTCAGATCCTGCAAGAGTGATTTCCAAATCTGCAAAATTCTCAACTAGCTTTGACTTTTCAGGGTCAAGCTTATCGTCAAATATGACATGAATTGATTCTTCCACAATTTTGGTTTCTGTATTGAATACTCTGTAGCCTTTAGAGCATTCTGAGTATCCTAACATAATACCTTTCTGTGCTTTGGAGTCAAACTTGTTCAGATGTTCTTTAGTGTTTAAAATAAAGCAGGAACATCCAAAAGGATGAAAATATGAAATGTTTGGTTTTCTTCCTTTACACAGTTCATAGGGAGTCTTTTCCATAATAGGTCTTATGGAGATTCTATTCTGAATATAGCACGCTGTATTTACAACTTCGGCCCAAAAGTGCTTAGCCACATTAGTTTCATTGATCATAGTTCTGGCCATCTCTTGGAGTGTCCTATTCTTCCTCTCTACAACTCCATTTTGTTGTGGAGTTCTAGGGCAGGAGAAATCATGGGATATTCCATTAGAGTCCAATAATTCCTCAAAAGATTTGTTTTCAAATTCCCCACCATGATCACTTCTGACTCTTACAATTTTAGAGTCAAATTCTTTTTGCACTTTGGAACAGAAACTAGTGAATACAGAGTAAGACTCACTCTTGTGCTTTAGGAAATTCACCCATGTCCAGCGACTGAAATCATCAACAATGACTAGTCCATACTTCTTTCCATTGACTGATGCTATTTTCATAGGACCAAATAAATCAATGTGAAGAAGTTCCAGAGGCTTAGAGGTAGTAACAATAGTTTTCTTTTTGAAATATGTTTTTGAAAATTTTCCTTTCTGACATGCTTCACATAAAGCATCTGAAGAGAACTTCAGTTTAGGTAGGCCTCTGACTAACTCGAGTTTATTTAGCTGGGATAATTTCCTCATGCTAATGTGGCCCAAGCGTCTATGCCATACCCATTGCTCTTCGTGAACGGACATCAGACATTTCACATTTTGTTCTTTTAAATCAGAAAGATTTATTTTATAAATATTGTTTTTCCTCTTGCCTGTGAATAGGACAGAACCATTGTTTTGATTTATGGCTTTACATGTTTTTTGATTAAAGATTACATCATAACCGTTATCACTTAATTGACTTATGGATAACAGGTTATGCATTAATCCTTCTACGTAAAGGACATCAGATATAGAGGGAAGAGTACCATTAACAGTAGTTCCGGAGCCTCTGATCCTTCCTTTCTGATCTCCTCCGAAGCCTACGAATCCAGCGTCTTTAAGTTCCAGGCTTTGGAACATAGACTTTCTTCCCATCATGTGTCGCGAGCATCCTGAGTCCAGGTACCATGACTGGTGTTTGAACTTTGCTGCATAAGATATCTGCAACATAAACAATATTATCTTTTGGTACCCAGAGTCTCTTGGGTCCTTTATGATTAGTTTTCCCAGAGTTTCTTATCACTTTGGGTTTTCTAGCATTATCAAATTTTTTGCTCTTGAGTGTGTGTGTAGTGATATGAAAATGGAGATTTAGGTTGGTCACTAGTAGAAGTTTTTTCTTCCTTAGGATCATACCCAATTCCTTTTCTATTGTTCTGACTGACTCCATAGATCATGGGTGCCATTACACTCCTTCATATCCCATTTTTCAAAAACTTTTGAAAGGCTTTTTCGTATTTATAAATTATCGTGTTTGAAGTCTGCGGAGCATGAGATAACGCTTCTTCCAGTTTTAAACAATTTTTCTTTGCTGCATCTCTTAGTGATGTCAAAACTTTGTTTTCATCTTTTAGTTATAGAATTGTTGTCTCAAGTTTGCCACATTCTTCAAATTTTTCTTCAAGACAGCCTTTTATTGCTTTAAATTTTTGTTTTAGTTTCTGGTATGAGCTAAGAGTTTCAGACAAACATGATTCTAGGTCAGATCGAGAGAGTTCAGAAAATACCTCTTCAGATTGAGATTCTTCATCAGAAATGTTCCTGGATGTGGTAGCCATGAACGCCACATTAGCCTGTTCATCAGAGTCAGATTCTGATGAGTCAGATTCGCTATCATCCCAGGTAGCCATCAATCCTTTCTTGGTTCTGAGGGAATTTTTCTTGAAGCTCTCTTTTCTGGAACTGTCTTTCTTTAACTTGGGACATTCATTCCTGTAGTGACCTGTTTCTTTACATTCATAACAAGTAAGATCTTTGTTAGTTTTACCTTTTGAGGTCAATTCTGATCGATCCCCTCTGGGTCTTGGTTTCCTGAAGTTGTTGTTCCTCTTTTTCCAAAGTTGTTTAACTCTTCTGGTCAGGAGGGACAATTCTTCTTCATCATCAGAATCTTCCTGTTCAGAGTCATCAACATCTTCTATCTCATGACTTCTGAGTGAACTGACAAGCTCTTCAAGACTGATGTTGTTCAGATCCTTTGAAAGCTTTAAGGCAGTGACCATGGGTCTCCACTTCTTTGGCAGGCTTCTGACTATCTTTTTGACATGGTCTGCAGTTGAGTATCCTTTGTCTAGTACTTTGAGACCTGCAATAAGAGTTTGGAATCTAGAGAACATTACCTCTATAGCTTCGTCATCCTCCATTTTGAAGGCTATATATTTCTGGATTAGAGCCAGAGCCTTTGTTTCTTTGACCTGAGAGTTTCCTTCATGAGTCATCCTCAGAGAGTCGAGTATGTCTTTAGCTGTTTCCCTGTTGGTGATCTTTTCATACTCGTTGTAAGATATGGCATTGAGAAGTATCGTTCTGGCCTTGTGATGATTTTTGAATTCGCGCTTCTGATCATCTGACATCTTACTTCTGGGAACTTCAGCTCCAGCATCTGTTACAGGAGGTTTGTATCCATCTGTGACAATGTCCAAGAGATCAACATCATAGCCTAGAAAGAAAATTTCAATTATAACTTTCCAGTAATTGAATTTCTCTCCATCAAAGACAGGAGGCTTAGCATTGTAACAGTCTCTTTCATTTGTGTGGCCCATAGTTTTTCTCATTCTGGATCTCTCTACACAGTTAAGTGTTTGATTAGAAAATCAATAACAGAGCCCAAGCTCTGATGCCAATTGAAGGTGAGAAAAACAAGAAAGAGGGGTTTGAATTGTTTTGGAAAATAAGCGCTTTTTCGAAATAAGAACACACAGGAATTTATACTGGTTCGCTTATAACACAAAGCTACTCCAGTCCACCCGGCCAAGGTGATTTCGCCTTTAAAAAGGACTTAATCCACTAATCTTGAAAGATTATTACAACCAACGTCTAAGAGAAGGATCTCTTAGTCCTCCCAAGTATACAGACTACTCAGAGTCACTTGAGGAACAAAGTCAATTTAGCAAAAGAAAAATGTAATCTAAAGTGCTTCTAAGATAAAGCAAATATTACAGCAAATAGAGCAAGCAAGTGATTTCACGTATGAGCAGCAGCTCGTGAAAGACTAAGAAGGAGAGTAGAGTATTTCTGTGCGTTCAGGTGTATCTCTCAAAGAAGTATGTCGTCCTTTATATAGTGGTGAAAGGACCGTTGTACTGATGGAAAAATATTTGTCATTGATGAGAGTTTAATGCCATTACTTCTGTGTTTCTTGCCATAACAAATTTTTCTCCCTGAATAACTTCTTTCCAAATATATTTTCTTTCCATTTGAAGTTGTAGTTATGGTTACTCTTTCTGGGTTAGGAGATCCTTCGTCAGGATCTACGTTCTCTTTGTCAATCTGAGATTTTGTTGAAGTAACATCAGAGCTTCTGATATTCCTGTTCTTTCAGATCTTCAGGGTTGACAGTTTAGAGCTTCTGGTATGCTGGTATGCTGTTTTACTCATAGTCAGAACTTCTAGAGCGCGCTTCTTCTTCAGATGCTTCTGATCTTCTGGTACTTTGTTTCTGATCCGATTCTGTATTTGATAAAGCAATCAGATTCCTTTGTTCTTATTCAGAGTCCTGCACACTTAGAGAAATTTTGTTAGAGTGTCATTTTTGGTTTCATCCTTTGTTATCATCAAAATCCTGGAATCTATTGTAGAACTAATTTTGTTCTCACAGTTTCATATATGATGTCTAGAGCCAATGCAAACCAATTCTTGATTCAGCTCTATAAGACCCCAATTTTGACCCTAAGATCCCTCATGGCATCATAACATTGCATTTGCATCTTGCCTCAAGGATCATAAGCATCTTGGCTTTTACCCTAGGGTGGGAACCTTTTGAGAGTTAAGATCACCAAGCATGCTTTAATTGTATATTATTGCTTTTCTCATTTTATTTACTAACCAAAAGCACAAAAATATGTCACTAACATCTCTTGTTTGTAGCTTGAGCGGTCACAAGATCCAAAGCTTCTAGGAGATCCTAGGTGCAATGATATGGTCAAGGGAAGATGAAAGCAAGCATGGCAATGGCTCCCAAAGCTCTCATACATCAAATACGCCTCCCAAGTATCTCAATTCATCATTTTGATCAAAGCAAACCAAAGGGTTTGAGGTTTGTTTCCCAAGGAAACCCTAATTCATTTGTTCATCAACTGTGCCTTGCTCATGAAGCAACCTCAACCTATGGTAAAATATAATCAAGGAAAGTTCTTTAAATCATTATTTCATGCATATTTTAACTTATTTTAGTGTCCTCAATCATCAATTCATCAAGATATGAGGCTTGGACTTGAGAAGTTGATCAGTCAATTCATCTAACTATTTTGAAGTACACTGAGACCTAACTTTTGATGTGTTTGTCAAATGGATGTGACCCCAATATCAAAAATGTGCTTAAGAACCATATAAACAACTTTCATGTTCATCAAAAATTGATTTGAATCTTGGAAGATCATCATCCATTTCAAGACATTATAGGTCATTTTGACTGAAACCCTAATTTTGGGTAACTTCCCAAGGACATAACGCCTTCATTTTTCATGATTTTGAGGTGGGATCAAATGAATTGGAAATCTTAGGATGTCTACTTAAATTGTTATGTTTAGCAAAATTTCAAAATCCTAAAAGAAATACATGTGATAATGCAAAACATTATAGGTCATTTTGGACCAACGACATTGAAATGTGAAAAAGTCCAACTTCAAGTGCCCATAACATCTTCATCAAAAATCCAACTGATGTAAAATTTAAGTCCAAATTTATTTCCTTGAAAAGATCTACAACTTTGATGTTGAAGATGTTGTCATTTGGAGCTTGCATCATTGAAACAGAAGTGCTTAAAGTTTGGCCATTTTTGAAATTTTCACATGTACATGTTTTGCACCCTACACTTCATGATCACTTTTCACCAATTTACAAGTTTCAAATGAAGTTTTGATCAACATAACAAATGATCCTCATGCAAAAAGCTTTCCAACCATTACTCATAAGGTTCTGTTTCATTTATGGAAATGGCATTTTCGAAAGCATGAACATATTGGTGCATTTTTGAAAATCAATTAAATTTGCATTGCATGAGCCAAACATACACCATTTGCACATCCAATTTACATTTGCTGATGATTAGCTTTCAAATCCAAGTGGAATTAGGCCCTCTATGCGCCTATACAGGCCCATGCATGGAGGCCCTTTCCATCAATGCAATGAATTGATCATGCTTTCAGCCATGCCTTTTGCTATAAATACATGCCTTATGCTCCTCATTTCAGTAACCTGAAGGCGCCCTAAATGCTGCACGATTGATTCCTCACCCATACTCAAAGGAACTCACCATGTTTTCTCTCAATTTTTTCAGATCTAAACTTCAATTTCATTGATTGATTTTAGATCTAAAGTTCCTTAGCCTCGCCACCTTAATCCATAGATCACACTGCAAGCTTAATCACCAAGAAATTGTGCTCTTAAACTCTGCAAATCAGAGGTTTATTTCAAATTTTATTTTCTTCGAATCTGCTCATATATTGCTTGTTTCTTGTCGTTGATGTGTTATCTGAAGTCCTCTACATAGAGGCAATCATTTAGAGCTTTGAATTTTCAAATTCCAACAAGTTCAGTTGAACACCACTGAAATTCAACCTCTGATTTCTCTCAATATAGAAACCTAGAGTGGATTTGGTTGGCACAGGGGTGATGTACATCACCCCAGCTTTCGTTTGGTACCTAGATCGTGGCTTTTGGTGAACATTTATTTCTCTGCAAATTTGACCGGTGTCGGAAGTTGGCCGGAGAAGACGGTGGTGTACACCACCGTCTGGTCTCCAGATTGAATCTGAACCGTGCATTTTCTTTTCCAGATTTAATCCAGGCCACTCATTGTTATGACTTATTTAAAGGCCAGGTGTGATTACATTGACTAAGGTACATGGTAGGCGCGCATGTGTGGACCAAACGATATGCCAGCTCAATTGATGAGCTCTGCATCCAACGCTCCACGTTTTTTCATTATTTTAATTTCTAACTTAATTTTCTTTTATTTCTTTTAATTCCATTTCATTTTAAAAATTCATATCTCCTTCATTATTGGTCCAAAAAATGTGAGACCAATTGCATTTTTCTTCTTTTAATTTCTAGTTTCTATAAATGATTTTTAATATTTTTTATTTTATCATTTGATATTTTTAGGAATTTTCTCTTTTCTGGTTATTTTTAATTCATTTAAAATAGTTTTTGATATTCAAAAAATACAAAAATATTTTTCCAACCTCTTTGAATGGTGATAGATCTATGAAAAATATTCTCATCAATTTGTTAATTGATTTGAGATTTATTTGAGATTTTAATTCAATTAGGTTATTTTTATGCATTTTTAATTGATTAAAAATAGTTTCTGACTTCTAAAAATGCTAAAATTTTTTGTCAAACTTTGTTTGACCTTGTTGAACTTAGGATAATTCACTTGGACTTTTCAAAGTTGATTTGAAGTGAATTTGATGTTTGACCTTTCTTTTGTTATTTTAATTCAAGTATTATTTTAATTTTGAAAAAATACCAAAATTATTTTATTTGTTTCTTGACTTCTAATCTTCATTTTACTTCTGTTTACTATTGTTTGACCTTGATCTTCTCTATCTTTGGTCAATGCTTGTTGATTATTTCATTTCATTTCCATTAATGTACTTTAATATTCATCTTCTTCTTTTTCTTTTTTGATCAATGAGTTAAAGATTGGTGGTTAGCCTTGATACATGGGAGGTTTAACCTTCCTTGATTCAAATCTAATTCAACTTGATCATGGATCAAGTGAATGGCTTTGCATTAAGGATAAGTTGCTTCCTGATAAAGCAAAGAACCTAAATCATTACAAGATCATTTCTCATCTTCTTTTTGGCATGGCAAGTTGTAGAAGCTTGATTCACTAATCAAGATCTCTAACTTGTGTTGTTGCCTACATTATTATTGACCGGTCTTAGATAGTTGTGACTTCTACATAAGTCCAATTACGATTGCTTAACATAGCGCTAAATTGCCTTATGGCACACTAACTCTAACACTAACCATTAACCATTAACATTTAATTCTTGCACTTTACATTTATGCAATTTACTATTCTTGTACATATTATTAATTTGCTTTTGCCTTTTGCTCATTTGAGCACGTGTTTATGTTAATGCAATTTGCCTTTTGCTCACTTGAGCACATAATTATGTATATATTATTGTGCTTGTGCTTTTGTTTTGATTGTTGTGGACCAAATGCAAAAATGGACAAAAAGGACTTAGATTCTGGGACATACCCTAAGCAAAATGGAGTAAAAAGGCCTTAATGTTGAAGATGGATTAAAAGGACCAAATCTCTAAACTCACTCTTGTCCATTCTTGCTTTACTTCATGGAACTTTTTGATGTGTGTTCTTTTGTGCTAGGGAATCCTATTTGAGCCAAAGTGAAGAACCATTGTCATGTGCTTCAAAAGAAAGATACAAGAGTCATTGGGGATCTTCTAAGAGCTTGCTTGATTGATTTGATTGCTTGAGCTTACACTTATTTGCTTGCTTATTCCAAAGGATGGGAGCTACTTGGATCATCAATATGATCTCAAGAAGGGAACTCCGATTGTGGTCTTGTTTCTTATCCTTCATCTCTTGTATGATTAGGACTTTAGGCATTCTTCTTCTTCCCTCCACTCTAACCCAAGCCAAAACTTTTGTGCAAACATTAAGACTTGTTTTCAAACATTAGACTTGTTTTCAAACATTTCAAACATTAAGACTTGATTAGGACTTTTGATTTTCAAACTTTCTTTTCATAACACTTATTTTGAATTGAATCTTTAAGTAATCTTTGACCATATTTTGTAAATACTTTTCATTGGTAAATATAACTCATTCAAATACTTTTGTGGTATCAATGACCACTTTTTTATCAAAACTTTTTTTCACAACCTTTAGCTATTAGGTTTGAGTTATCCTTGAGGTAGATATATACTCACCTATATCCTTAGTGATGGACAATGAGTCTTCCATGCTTATTATAGGGTTAACCCCTCACTAGCATGTTGAAGCTATCCTCACGTGGTGGATTTGTGGTTTTTAGGTTGAGTTTTCTCCCTTGGATAACAAAAGACCTTAAGGCTTTTGGACCAATCAAATCACCAACTTGTTTTGAGATTTCTACCCCGAACTACGAGGTTTTGATCCTAATCGTTTTTAAGATGGTACGCAGGCAATGGGTTTATCCATTCAAACACAAAATTGTAAATAACTTGTATATTCTTCTCTCATCTCCCCAATCATGTTTGCACAAACAAATTTTCACAAAATACCAACCTTGCAACAAGTGTGAAAAGGGCTCCCTAGGAGTACCTGGGATGGTTTGGGTGCTTAACACCTTCCCATTACATAACCAACCCCCTTACCCCGATCTCTGACATTTTTACTAGTTTTTAATTCGATAAAACTATTAGGTTTTTGTTCGCTTTCTAACCATTCCTTTGGATGAATAGAAGTGCGGTGGCGACTCGACTTGTATAGTTTACTTTTGATTTAGTCAATAAATCTAAAGGTAACGAATACCCCGCTACCGAAAAATGGCGACTCTGCTAGGGAACATTTGCCTAGTGGGTTTTGCCTACTTTTCATATTTGTTGTATTGTATTGTACATTATTTTGTGACATATTTTTGTGCAATTTGGGATTACTGTATTGTATGTAATGATTGAATTGCTTGAATATTAATTCCTTGTATGCTTGGTGATCTTTGTGAGATAAGTTCTATACCCGAACTCGAGTGCACTTAGGATAGGAGAATGGCATAGTCTTGTTGACTTGTGTGGAGTTATTCCTTAGCAAGTTGACTTGCAAGCCCATTCACTTGGTGGAAGTCATGTTGGGATCAATAATGTCACACGAGTATTCGTGGTTAGGCATTACTCTTTCCAACATAGACCTTAGAAGCCAAGGACCTTAGTTTACTAAGCCCATCTTGCCCTATTTTTAGGACGTAGTGCGAAGGTCGTTCAAATGTAAGATTTGACATGATTGTTACGCGGTACTACACTCATAAGAGTCTCTCTTGAGAATATTTTTGGAATACGAGTAGTCGTTTATCCGATAATATCCGAAAGATGGGATGATGACTATGGGAACCTCTTGTAGAACATGTTTGGCAGGTGTAAACCCTAGTACACTCCCTTTGGGTGGTTCTTAACCGAGACTCCATGCTCGTGACTCGTAACAAACCCGTGATTCATGGTTGATCCGTACTTGTGTATCCTTAATATCAATGGAACTTGGGTGTCGATAAGGTGTAAACCATGCATTCATGCACCCATTTGCATCCATATCATCAATAATGAGAAAAAATTTCAAGGAACTTAAGAGGTCTATTTGCAAATTTTCAGACATGGAAAGACAAAGAAGGAATACGAAGAAGTACAGTTTTAGACAACCCGACTTGAAAAAGATAAGGAATTTGACATCCTATGTATTAGATCCCTTGGGTTTCAAGGCTCGTCATGGAAAGCTTCTATCTATTCTGGCTACTCAAGTGGACGAAGGATGGATGAGTGTCTTGGTGCAGTTCTATGATCCCTTGTACCGTTGCTTCACATTTCCGGATTTCCAGCTTTTGCCCACGCTTGAGGAGTATGCCTATCTTGTGGGTATACCTATCCTAGACGAGTTTCAGTTCAGTGGCTTAGAGAGGGTTCCTGCTACTCAAGAGATTTATGATATGTTGCATATAGATGAATCTATGGTTGGTTCTCATATGACTACCAAAGGTGGAATTCAAGGTCTCCCTTCTGAGTTCCTCATTGCTCAAGCTACCATGTATGGGAAGGCCATGAGTGAGGACGCCTTTGAAGCCAAATTTTTACTTCTCATCTATGGGCTAGTGTTATTCCCCAACATTGACAAGTTTGTGGATGTGAACGCTATTAGGATTTTCTCTACTCTTAATCCCGTTCTGACTCTGTTGGGAGACACTTATTTCTCTTTGCATATGAGGAATGCAAAGGGTGGTGGTACCATTGTGTGCTGTTTGCCTCTGCTGTACAAGTGGTTTATTTCGCACTTGCCGCAGACGGTCGCCTTCAAGGAGAACAAAGGATGTCTACGATGCTCCACGAGATTCATGTCTCTCACTAATGATGATATCTTTTGGCACAACTGTGTATATGATGGTGTGCAGATTATCGACTCTTATGGTAAATTCTCCAATGTGCCTCTCCTTGGTACATGTGGTGGGATTAACTACAACCCTATTTTGGCACGTTGTCAACTTGGGTTCCCCCTAAAGGATAAACCTAATAACATTCTCTTAGAGGGTGTATTCTTTCAGGAGGGTAAATATCCGCAAGGCTTGAAGGACAGGATGGTTTGCGCTTGGCGCAAGATCCATAGGAAGGGAAGGAAAGAGCTTGGTCCGAAGAACTGTATTGCTTTGGAACCCTATACCTCTTGGGTTAGAAGGAGAGCTTCTGAGTACCTCATGCCTTATGAATATCCAAGACCAACACCTTTGGTTGTGGCTGGGCCTTCAACCCTCCCTGACCAAGGAGTAGAGCAGTTGAGAGACGAAGACCGTTCACGTGCCTGAATCCGTGAACGAGAGGAGTTTCTTCAACAACTTAGAGAGAAGGATCCTTTGATAGAGTTCCTTGAGCACCATGTTATTGATGAGCCTAATGATGTGTTGACTTCTCTTATTCCTCAGTCTTCCAAGTTCTGGAAGAGGAAGTACGACCGACTCGCCAAAGAGAAGGCAGATATGGAGGCAGCCTATGAGAGGGAGGTGAAGAGGCTTCGTGCAGCTTATCTTCCAGTCTCCAGAGCTTTAGATGATTGTTTCTAGGGTTCCATAGGATGTTCTTTTTCCTTCTCTCTTGTATTGTATTTGGTTACCAAGATTGTACTTCTTTGGTGTAAAAATATTTTCCAGATATTATTGATGTGATATTTCCATATATGTCTAAATGATTAATATTTTCAAATATTTGCAAATAGGACTCTAAAGTTCCTCTGATTAAAAAATAAATCATATTCACAAGCATTGCATGCATCATATGCATAAGCAGGTCTTGTTCTAGGTTTCTTGTTCTATGGTCTAACTCTGTGTTCTTAATTTATTTTGAAGACAAGCTGACTCACCGGTACTACACTCGAGCCAACGCTTTACGACTGATGGATCATCTAGAGCAAGAGAACCGTGAACTCAAGGAGGAAGTGGCCAAATTGGCTGCCCTAATGGAGTCTTTCATGGCCGCCCAGAGCCAGTCGTCTCCTACACCTTCAACTCCTCCCCAGAGGGCAGTCATCTCCGGGATTGCCTCTTCAACAGTGCCTGCGGCCAGCGCCCACTTTGCACCAACTGCTATGCCAGCTGGGTTTCCTTGGGGGATGCCTCCCAACTTTGTTCCTGAGGGTCTTGCCCCCACATTTGCTTCTTTGCCGGCATCTAGCCCGGTCCTCGCCGTTCCACCTCCTGTCGTGCATCCTATGCCAAGAGTAGACGACACCATCTACCACTCTGAGCCGTCTGAGGGCCCAGATGTCTATGAAAAGATGGACGCCATGAATGATCAGTTTCTTGAGCTCCATAAGGAACTCAAAACTCTCAGAGGAAAGGACCTCTTCGGCAAGTCTGCTGCTGAACTCTGCTTAGTTCCAAACGTCAAAATCCCTGTAAAATTCAAAGTACCTGACTTTGAAAAGTACAAGGGAAATACTTGCCCTCTCAGCCACTTGGTTATGTACGCAAGGAAGATGTCGACTCAGACCGATAATGATCAACTTCTTATTCACTATTTCCAGGACAGTTTGTCCGGTGCTGCCCTGAGATGGTATATGGGCTTGGACAATGTGAACATCCGATCCTTCAATGACCTTGGAGAAGCTTTCGTCAAGCAGTACAAGTATAATATGGATATGGCTCCCGATAGGGATCAATTAAGAGCCATGTCCCAGAAGGACAAGAAAACTTTCAAAGAGTACGCCCAGAGGTGGCGAGAGTTAGCAGCACAGATTGTGCCTCTTCTAGAGGAGAAAGAAATGACCAAGATCTTCCTTAAGACCTTGAGCTCATTTTACTATGAGCAGATGATTGCCAGTACTCCTTCTAATTTCACCGAGATGGTGAACATGGGGATGCGTTTGGAGGAAGGAGTCAAGGAAGGGCGCCTGACTAGAAAAGAAGTCTCTTCTACCAAACGATATGGGGCGTTTGGAAAGAAAAAGATGGCGAGGCACATGTTGTGACCTCCCATATTAAACCCAGAAGACCCTCTGTGAGGAGGAAGACCGTGCGTCATGCCGGTAATCAGCATCAGGTGGCTCACATAGCACCTATTTTCAGAGAAAATCAGCACTATCACCACAACAATAACCAACAACAACAATAGCACCGTCCTCAATAGCAGGCCTACCAGCCTCGAAACAACAATCAGACTAGTACAAGCTATGAGAGGAAAAGGGTCACCTTTGATCCTATTCCTATGACCTATGCAGAGCTATATCCCTCTTTGATAGAGAGGAAGCTGATTACTCCGCACGATCCACCGGCTATACCTACCAACCCTCAGTGGTGGTATAAGCCCGAGCTATATTGTGTTTATCATTCTGATGCCCCCGGACATGATGTGGAAAACTGTTACCCATTGAAGACCAAGGTTCAGGACCTTCTGAGAAGTGGTATCTTGTGTTTCGAGGACGTAGTTCCCAATGTGAAGAAGAACCCATTGCCCGAGCATGGGAAATCCTCTGTCAACATGGTCCAAGGTTGCCCTGGTAAATATAAGGTCAAGTATGTCATCCATATTCGAAAATCGTTGGTCCAGATGCACAGGCTGTTATGTGATTATAGCCACTATGAGCATGACCATGACAGTTGCCGTGTTTGCACTGTCAATTAGAGAGGATGTCGCCAAGTCCGCGAAGACATCTAGGAAATGATGGATGAAGGTGTAATTGAAATACTTCAAAATCGTGTGCTGATGATGAAGTCAATGTGATATCTCCGGTATTTCGGATCCCAGAGCCTGTTGTCATCCGGTACGATGGCAGCAAACAAAAGGCTTCTCCCTCTTTGATAATTAAACCAGTTGGCCCTGTGCCATACTCTTCTGATAGAGTTGTCCCCTGTCGCTAGAATGTTGTGGCATTGGAGGATGGGAAGGAGGTGCCCCTGCCCTCTACTTCTGTTGTCAATATTATCGATGTCAGCAGCCTGACCCGTAGCAGTCGTGTTATCTCGGCTCCGCCGAAGCCCCAGGATGACATCAGAAAGGCTGATGTTGCTGATTGTGTTGTGCGCCTGGTTGGGAATGCTGTTATTACTCCGAATCCGGCACTTGTCGCCAATAAACCTGCCACTGTTGTAAGAACTCCTGTCACTGCTAGCCTGAATGGCACAATGAAAGAAGACTGTGATGAGATGTTGAGGCTCATCAAAAGGAGTGAATACAACGTTGTAGATCAGCTTCTACAAACACCGTCAAAGATCTATGTGTTATCTTTGCTTATGAACTCAGAACCACACCGTGAAGCTCTGCAGAAGGTGTTGGATGTGGCGTATGTAGATCATGACGTCACAATAGAACAATTTGATAGTATTGTTGCAAACATTACCGCTTGTAACAATCTGAGTTTTTGTGATGCTGATCTCCCTAAAGCGGGAAGAGACCATAATTTGGAACTTCATGTATCTATGAGCTACAAGGATGATGCCATATCTAGTGTGCTGGTAGACACTGGATCATCACTGAATGTGTTGCCAAAATCCACTCTGGCCAGATTGTCATACCAGGGGCCTCCCATGAGGCAGAGTGGAGTAGTGGTTAAAGCTTTTGATGGATCCCACAAAACTGTGATTGGAGAGGTTGAACTCCCAGTCAAGATTGGACCAAGTGATTTCTAGATCACTTTTCAGGTCATGGATATCCACCCATCATATAGTTGTTTGTTGGGCAGACCATGGATTCACGAGGCAGGCGCCGTGACATCCATCCTACACCAGAATCTGAAATTTGTCAAGAACAAAAAGCTGGTGGTGGTAGGGGGAGAGAAGGCTCTCCTGGTTAGCCATTTGTCTTCCTTTTCTTACATAGATGTTGAGGATGAAGTTAGGACGCCGTTCCAAGCTTTATCTATTACTAAGCCTACTAAGAAAGGAACTTCTTCATTTGCATCCTATAATGATGTGAAGTTGGCCATTGAGCATGGCACAACTACTGGTTTGGGACAAATGATCAAGATAGAAGACAATAAATCCCGAGCTGTCATAGGGTATTCTTCTGGCACCTTCAACAAGCATGGGTTGTTTCAGAGTGGTGGGTTCATCCACGCCGTCCAAGACGAGGAAGCTGCTGCTATTATGGTAGAGGATGCAGAGGAGGATTCTGGCAACTTTGTCATCCCTGGAGGGGTCTGCAATAACTGGGTCGTTGTTGATGTTCCAACAGTTATCCATAGGTCAACGTAATGCTTATTTTGTTTAAAAACCCTTCTCCCATGCCAAAAGGAGGAGTGATGACATTGTTGGCTCATAAATACAATGATATTTCATTCAATAAATTCATGTTAAATGTTTGTTTTTCCAATTATTTTCACTTTTTGCTTTTCGCATGAAATTTGTGATCACATAAAACCCTAAAAAATATAATAAAATCAATCTTTTCATCTGCATAATGATTTGCCTTGTTTGAATTCTAAAATCTCTTTTATATCCAAAATTATTATGCAGGTTGATCAAACCCATTGAACATAATGATCCAACACCATCTCCCAACTTTGAGTTTCCTGTATTTGAAGCTGAAGAAGATGATGTTGAAGAGATTCCTGACGAGATTACTCGTCTACTTAAGCACGAAGAGAAGATCATTCAACCGCATCTTGAGAATCTGGAAACAGATAACTTGGGGTCTGAGAATTGTGTGCGAGAAGTGAAGATTGGGGCACTCCTAGAAGAATCTATTAAGAAGTGGTTGATTGAGTTCCTACAAGAATATGTCAACGTCTTTGCCTGGTCATATGAAGACATGCCTGGTCTGGATACTGATATTGTGCAACATTTCCTGCCTTAGAAGCCTGAGTGTGTGCCTGTGAAGCAGAAGCTCAGAAGAACTCATCCCGATATGGAAGTGAAGATCAAAGAGGAAGTTCAGAAGCAAATTGATGCAGGGTTTCTGGTGACTTCTACATATCCCCAATGGGTGGCCAATATTGTGTCCGTACCTAAGAATGATGGAAAAGTCCGAATGTGTGTGGACCGTAGAGACTTGAATAAAGCTAGTCTGAAATATGATTTCCCTTTACCACATATTGATATGTTGGTAGATAATATAGTTAAATTCAATGTCTTCTCGTTTATGGACGGATTTTCCGGATATAACCAGATTAAGATGGCACCCGAGGATATGGAGAAGACAACATTCATCACACCTTGGGGAACATTCTGTTATCGAGTGATGCCCTTCGGTTTGAAGAACGCCGGAGCCACGTATCAACGAGCCATGACCACCGTGTTTCACGATATGACGCACAAGGAGATTGAGGTATATGTTGATGATATGATTGCAAAGTCAAAAATGGAAGTTGAGCATGTAGAGCACTTGTTGTAGCTTTTTCAGCGTTTGAGGAAGTATAAGCTTCGTCTGAATCCTAACAAGTGTACATTTGGAGTCCGTTCCGACAAGTTATTGGGCCTTATTGTCAGTGGGAGAGGTATTGAGGTTGATCCTGCCAAGGTCAAAGAAATACAAGAAATGCCTGCGCCCAAAACTGAGAAGCAAGTCCGAGGGTTTCTTGGCCGCTTGAATTATATCTCCAGATTTATATCCCATATGACTGCCACATGTGCGCCAATATTCAAGCTCCTCCAGAAAGATCAGCGTCACGATTGGACCGAGGATTTCCAAAAAGCCTTTGACGGTATCAAAGAGTATCTGTCTGAGCCTTCGATTTTGTCCCCGTCTGTGGAAGGGATCCGTTGATTATGTATCTGACAGTTCTTGAAGACTCAATGGGTTGTGTCCTTGGTCAGCAAGACGAGAGAGGGAAGAAAGAATATGTTATTTACTACCTGAGTAAGAAGTTCACCAATTGTGAGTCTCGATACTCAATGCTTGAGAAAACATGATGTGCTTTGGCTTGGCTGCTAAGCGCTTACGCCAGTATATGTTGAATCATACCACTTGGTTGATATCCAAAATGGATCCAATCAAGTATATATTCGAGAAGCCTGTTTTAACCGGGAGGATTTCCCATTGGCAGATGTTGTCATCTGAGTATGATATTGAGTATCGAGCTCAGAAAGCTATTAAAGGTAGTATCTTGGCCGACCACTTGGCGCATCAACCAATTGAGGATTATCAGTCAGTTCAGTATGACTTCCCGGATGAGGAGATTCTGTATTTGAAAATGGAAGATTGTGATGAGCCTACGCTCGATGAAGGGCCAGAGCCTGGTTCCCGATGGAGCATGGGGCACTCATTCCAATGGGGATAGACACGAAGCAGACCTGTTAATGACTGAAGTCCATGAGGGTTCATTTGGTACTCATTCCAATGGACATGCCATGGCTAGGAAGATGTTGAGAGCAGGCTACTATTGGCTGACAATGGAGTCTGATTGCTGCAAATATGTGAAGAAATGCCACAAGTGTCAGATTTATGCGGATAAGATTCATATTCCCCCGACACGTCTGAATGTGACTTCATCACCATGGCCTTTCTCTATGTGGGGAATTGACATGATTGGCATGATAGAGCCGAAAGCGTCCAACGGTCACAAGTTTATTCTCTTAGCAATTGATTACTTCACCAAGTGGGTTGAAGTGGCATCGTACGCAAACGTGACCAGGCAGGTGGTTGTGAAGTTTATCAAGAATCAACTCATATGCCGTTATGGTGTGCCAGACAAGATCATTACCGAAAATGGATCTAACTTTAACAACAAGATGATGAAAGAGCTATGTAGCGAGTTCAAGATTGCACATCATAATTCTTCTCCTTATAGACCCAATATGAATGAGGTTGTTGAAGCTGCTAATAAGAATATCAAGAAGATTGTCCAGAAGATGGTTGTTACGTACAAAGATTAGCATGAGATGTTGCCGTTTGCTTTGCATGGATACCGTACATCTGTCCGCACTTCAACAGGGGCAACCCCTTTCTCCCTTGTATACGGCATGGAGGATGTGCTCCCAGTAGAGGTGGAAATCCCATTAATGAGAGTCTTGGTGGAAGCCAAGTTGACTGATGTTGAATGGGTTCAGAGTCGTTACGACCAACTGAATCTAATAGAAGAAAAGAGATTGACTGCCATGTGCCATGGTCAGTTATATCAGCAAAGGATGAAGAAAGCCTTTGATAAGAAGGTCAAGCCTCGGGTGTTCCGAGAAGGTGACCTTTTGCTCAAGAAAGTCTTGTCTTTCGCGCCCGATTCCAGGGGCAAGTGGACTCCAAACTATGAAGGTCCATATGTTGTTAAGAGAGCCTTTTCAGGCGGTGCTTTGATACTTACAACTATGGATGGGGAGGATTTCACTCGTCCTATGAATTCAGATGCAGTCAAGAAATACTTCGCCTAAAATAAAAATAGAATAGCTCGCTAAGTTGAAAACCCGAAAGGGCGGCTTAGGCAAAAATGAGCGTCTCGGTGGATTGAAAACCTGAAAGGGCGATCCAGGCAAAAATTAGAGACATAAAAGAAATATGTATCCCGCTAGATTGAGTACCTCACCCTGGGGCAATCTAGGCAAAAATAAGGGATTTTCCAAGTAACTGCGTCCTGACAAGACTTTGTTCTACAACTGTCATCTGTCAAAGATTCTCGCTCAGTCATCGTCAACCGAAGCTTCAAATACATCGGATTCAGAGTTGGTGGAGAAATGGTCATTATGTCCAATGTAGCCCTTTTCCAATATATATCACCAATCTCAAATTTGTAAAGATCCATGGAGTCTTGCCATTTGCAGACTACCATTCCATCAAATAAATTTGAACCTTTATCGAATTCTTTGCACTCTTATTTGATTCTATACAACAAATATTTTGCATGATTTAATTGATAAATATCATTGTTTAAAAAAAAAATCATAAACTGTTTTAAACAAAATGATCATTCACAATGACAAAAGGATACTCGGGACGTCTTCAGCGCTCTCCCAAGGATAGTATGATCTCAAAAAGGGTAAGACATTTGTTCATATTACCAGCATACTTGTATCCTCTTCCAGGATTGTCTCCTCTGCGAGCATAGAAGAAAGTTGTACCTCCCACCAAATCCCCAGGGAATTGGGAGTTTTGGGTGTGATCTCAATCTTCTAGATCCCTAGAGAGTCTGGATTTAGCATTTGTGTTATCCATTATATGGTTGTCAACCCTTGCGTGGATTGACCTAAAATCCCTTATAGATTGATAAATTGAATATGCTAATCTTTTTGAAGAAATTGGTTTTCCCTCACATCAAGCTAGAAATCTCTCCGACAGAGTGAGCCGGAAATCCCAAGCATAAGCGAAGTTATCATAAAGTTTGGTTTGTAGCTTTTCCCCTGTGGACTTGTCTATTTTGATCTCCAGCAGATTAGCTCCTCGACCATCCTCAACATGGTTGATCCCACTTTTACTCCCCAGTATGGTCACAGGCAGGGTATCTCCAGTAGTTGCCTACGGGTAATCCCCGATTCAGTCATCAGTAGTGTTTCCCTAGTGGAATTGTCTGATCAGAGCCCGTTTGTCATTTCCTCCCGGGCAGAGTGGTTGATAAAGATGTTTATCTTTCCTTCCCCAGCGGAGTAGTGTCCATTTCTCCTCGGCAGATATGATTTCTTCATCAATGCAAGAAATGTGTTGGCATGGGAACCTTCTGATTGTTGGTTGTTCCCCATAGTGTCTCATTTCCCTCTTCGATAATTTCCCCAGTAAAGTCGCCTCTACGGAGGATTTTATCCGTCGCTAGATTCCCTAGCCAAGACTTTGTCTGATTGCAGGAAGATGTGTTAATCCCTTCCCCAGCGGGAGTGACTGGTTCTCCCTTCCTTGCAGAGGTCTTTGTTTTCCTGGTATCTGTTGCCCCCATCAGATGGGATTTTCTCCAGTGGGCCTGGCTTTCTCTTTTGAGATGTAGTACCAGATGTTTGTCCATCAATTCTTGGACCTGGTGGTGTTAGATATGTCTGTTTGTCAGCATTCATCATACATAAACCACGCATATACATGCATATTCGTAACATTTAGATATTCATGTTGCATTCTTTGCCATATATCTTTGTTTGTTCTCTCCTGCTATTTGGTGATACATATTTCCCCAAGCAGATGTTTATGTTTGATCTCTCCATATAAGAGTCAGCCCCATAAGCAGAAAGTGTCTATCCTTTCTTCCATATTCCCCACTGAGTTGTGTCCTCGTGGATGATTGTTATTTCGGTTTCCTCCCAACACATGTATTGGGATGGAGTTCTCCCCTGAGATATATCCTCATTGGGTTAAGTCTTGTTTCATTGTGTCTCTCTAGCTTGTTTCTAGATTGACTCCTTTTGTTTGTTCCCTGCACTTCCCCACAGTTTAGATGAATGATTGCTCAATAACCAGTAATTATCCATCTTTTCCCCGGGGGAGTCTGTGGCCTTCTACCTAGTAACCGGTAGTTGTAAGTCCTATTCCTGTAGTTTTCTACCCTCATACCGGTAGTTATAATTCCCATTTTTATCCCCTTGCAGAGTTAACCTTATTTTGTTCATCCTAACCGATGGCGGTTACTCTTCTGTGGTTTTCTACCTAGTACCTGGTAGATGTAATCCCCTCCTTGTTGGTTATCTTTATCCAATATTCGGTATCGATATTCCTCCCCTTTTTGAGTATATCTCCCATTAACCGATGATATATCTCTTGGATAATTGCTCTGATAAAGCAATTTATCCCCAGCGAGTCATCTTTCCTTTACCTTTGATTGGTAACGATTGTTTCTCCCTTTGATTGGTCATCATTTTATACCTAGTATTCGGTATCCCGATGTCCTTTCCTTTCGGTCGATTTATCCTTTATTAACCCAGTAACCGGTTGTGGATAATCTTCCATGCGAGTATATTATCCATGTTCTGACGGTAATAGATAATATATCTCATGCGCTCTTTGGTCGAAGTCTTTTGTTCTTCCCCAAACGAGTAAGATTCGTATTTCCTTATGGAATCGAATGCCCATCCTGTAATCAAGTTTTCTTTTTCAGCCCTCCTTCTGGATGATGAGTGTCTTGGAAATATTCCCCAATTCACGCCTTGGTTGGTCACCTATTATATGCCTAGTGTCGCTCCCCGGATTTCCCGAATCCAAGTACAAACGCGAAAAGAGGTGGCGAGGAAAAAGAGTAGAGTCGCCAGCTATGTACTTTTATCCCAAGAGGAGGGAAAGGTAGTACTGCATAACCAAGAGGGAACGGATAAAACAAAGTCTTGAACCAAAGAAAACTGAGTAAGGGGGTCGGTTACGTGAAGGGAAGTTTATCGCACCCCTTCACGTCTGTGGTACTCCACAAGATCCACGATTGCTATTTATGTCTAAAGTGTGTGTATAAAAAGTCCTATATGTGATGCGAAAGAGAGAAAATCAAAGTAGGGAAAAGAAAGAGTTATTGCTCGCACATCTTCATTGTCTGTTGCAAAGACATCCCCGTGATTCATCAATCCAGCACTAGTGAAAGTACACGGCCCTTTCTGATCAAACTGTAAACAACCTTCATTCATCAATTCCTGGATACCTTCTTTCAATTTCACACAGCCGTTTTCATGATTACCACAATCTGAACAATTCTCGTCACATCTCGGGAATACTCCCCCTCTAAGCAGACGTTCCTTCACTACAATCAACGAAGTCTGAACATCATTAACATTGACTACCAAGTTCAAATTTTCCCCATCTTCCACACTATTTACTCTAGGCCCTCCATGCTGAGGCATAAGATTATTCACCACATTAGGAGTAGGAGCAAAGTTAATCATCTTGGCATCAATCAAATCCTGAACTTTATGGTGAAAAGCCCGACAATTCTCGATGTGATGCCCTGGCGCACCAGAATGAAAATCACAACGGATATTAGCATCATAACCAGCGGGAATCCTTGTTAATGGAGCCATAGTGCGAAGTTCAACAAACTTTAACCTGAGCAGTTCAGGGAGTAATTCAACATAAGTCATTGGCAACGGATCAAAATGACGATCTGGCATTCTTTGTCTTGGTTGGAATGGGCGTTGCTGTTGTTGTTGTGGTTGTCCTCTTTGTGGTTGTTGAGGTTGGGTTGCTGGAATAGTCACAGCAGCAACTTGACGGTATTGTTGTCCTCTGTTTCCATTTCTCTGATTATGTATAGCATTTTTCTCACCCTCTCTCCTTCTGGGTGCCCTTGAAAATGGTCTCTTAGCACTTGAAGAACCTGAAGAACCAGGGTCTTGGATTTTTCTTGGTTTGATAAGACTTTCAGTTCTTTCTCCGCAAATCACAACATCCGAAAAACTACCAAATGGGCAACTTCCCATATGATCCATGAATACACCTTGCAGGGTTCCAATGAACATATCAGTAAATTCTCTCTCCAACATCAGAGTGTTTCCAAGGAAACTTCAGAGTGTTTTCAGCTTTCACCAATTCTCCCTTGTGTTGACTGATCCTTCAGATAGAACTCACAAAGTGACTTGGATGATATCCAAGCTTCTTGGACGATAAACTCTTGGAGCTAATTCTGATTGACATGATAAAATGCAATATGAAATGTTAAATGACCTAAAATGAATGGATGAATGAGGAGGGCAAATTTGAGGTGCTACCCCTAGTAACCGGTATCCCTGGTGTTCCTTCCTGTTCCGCTCCCTATTATGACTTTTGTCCCCTGTGGAGTCAGAATTCCTGAGTCGAAGTATACCCTTTTAGGTCTTCCTCAAATGATTTTGGATGTTTAGTATCTCTCACACTCATACCGGTCTTAGATATTCATTATCCCTGAGCGTGTTGTTCTCTCACCCTCATACCGGTGTTTTTGAGCACATGTCTCCTTGAGCTTATTACCCAGTAACCGGTAATACCTCATTCGGTTGTTTCCTCAGATGAGTCCTGTTTGGATATTCCCCAGTGAAGTCCCTTAGTGGATTTTCCCCATCGGAGTCCGAATTTTCATCTGAAGTATCCTTTGTGGATAGTTTTTGCTGTGTTGGCATATTCCCCAATACATGCATCTTTGCTTCAGTTCGAGTCGCTCCATTGATTTATTTTCATGGAATTCCTCTCGTGTCTCTCAGCAAGTTCTAAGTCGTGACCTGCTCACGCATTTTATTCCTTTTCTTATCCCCATAAGAATCCCCAAAGTCTCCGTCCCATGTATGAGTGTATTACTCATATGGATTTTCTGTCTCCTCTACTTTCTTTTCTTCTTTGTGGACACATATCTCCACAGAGTATTACCTGTTTGCATACATACATTTACATCATGAGGTCTCTTAGGGACCAAAATTTGTCTCTTTGTTATTATTTAAGCCCATTCTACCTCGTCGAGACGAAGATTTTAACCTTCACTTCTCCGGCTAGAATGACCTTAAATAGGGGCATCTGTAAGACCCCAATTTTGACCCAAGATCCCTCATGGCATCATAACATTGCATTTGCATCTTGCCTCAAGGATCATAAGCATCTTGGTTTTTACCCTAGGGTGGGAACCTTTTGAGAGTTGAGATCACCAAGCATGCTTGAATTGTATATTATTTCTTTTCTCATTTTATTTACTAACCAGAAGCACAAAAATATGTCACTAACATCTCTTGTTTGTAGCTTGAGCAGAAACAAGATCCAAAGCTTCTAGGAGATCCTAGGTGCATAGATATGGTCAAGGGAAGATGAAAGCAAGCATGGCAATGGTTCCCAAAGCTCTCATCCATCAAATATGCCTCCCAAGTATCTCAATTCATCATTTTGATCAAAGAAAACCAAAGGGTTTGAGGTTTGTTTCCCAAGGAAACCCTAATTCATCTGTTCATCAACTGTGCCTTGCTCATGAAACAACCTCAACCTATTTTCAAATGTAATCAAGGGAAGTTCTTTAAATCATCATTTCATGTATATTTGAACTTATTTGAGTGTCCTCAAGCATCAATTCATTAAGATATGAGGCTTGGACTTGAGAAGTTGATCAGTCAATTCATCTAACTATTTTGAAGTACACTGACACCTAACTTTTGATGTGTTTGTCAAATGGATGTTACCCCAAGATAAAAAATGTTCTTAAGAACCATATGAACAACTTTCATGTTCATAAAAAATTGATTTGAAGCTTTTAAGGTCATCATCCATTTCAAGACATTATAGGTCATTTTGACTTAAACCCTAATTTTAGGTCAACTTCCCAAGGACATAACTCCTTCATTTTTCATGATTTTGAGGTGAGATCAAATGCATTGGAAAGCTTAAGATCTATAATTAAATTGTTATGTTGAGCAAAATTTCAAAATACTAAAAGAAATACATGTCATAATGAAAAACATTATAGGTCATTTTGGACCAAAGGCATTGAAATGTGAAAAAGTCCAACTTCAAGTGCCCATAACTTCTTTATCAAAAATGCAAATGATGCAAAATGTAAGTGCAAATTGATTGCCTTGAAAAGATCTACAACTTCGATGTTTAAGAATTTGTCATTTTTGAATTTTTCACATGTACATGTTTTGCACCCTACACTTCATGATCACTTTTCACCTATTTCCAAGTTTCCTATGAAGTTTTGATCAACATAACAAATGATCCTCATGCAAAAAGCTTTCCAACCATTACTCATAAGCTTGTGTTTCATTTATGGAAATGGCATGTTCGAAAACATGAACATATTGGTGCATTTTTGAAAATCAATTAAATTTGCATTGCATGAGCCAAACATACACCATCTGCACATCCAATTTACATCTCTTGATGATTAGCTTTCAAATCCAAGTGGAATTAGGCCCTCTATGCGCCTGTACAGGCCCATGCATGGAGGCCCTTGCCATCCATCCAATGAATTGATCATGCTTTCAGCCATGCCTTTTGCTATAAATACATGCCTTATGCTCCTCATTTCAGTAACCTGAAGGCGCCCTAAATGCTGCACGATTGATTCCTCACCCATACTCAAAGGAACTCACCATTTTTTCTCTTAGTTTTTTCAGATCTAAACTTCAATTTCATTGATTGATTTTAGATATAAAGTTCCTTAGCCTCGCCACCTTAATCCATAGATCACACTGCAAGCTTAATCACCAAGAAATCATGCTCTTAAACTCTGCAAATCAGAGGTTTATTTCAAATTTTATTTTCTTCGAATCTGCTCATATATTGCTTGTTTCTTGCCGTTGTTGTGTTGTCTGAAGTCCTCTACATAGAGGCAATCATTTAGAGCTTTGAATTTTCAAATTCCAACAAGTTCAGTTGAACACCACAGAAATTCAACCTCTGATTTCTCTCAATATAGAAACATATAGTGGATTTGGTTAGCACAGGGGTGATGTACATCACCCAAACTTTCGTTTGGTACCTAGATCGTGGCTTTTGGTGAACATTTATTTCTCTGAAAATTTGACCGGTGCCGGAAGTTGGCCGGAGAAGACGGTGGTGTACACCACCGTCTGGTCTGCAGATTGAATCTGAACCGTGCATTTGCTTTTCCAGATTTAATCCAGGCCACTCAATGTTATGACTTATTTAAAGGCCAGGTGTGATTACATTGACTAAGGTACATGGTAGGCGCGCATGTGTGGACCAAGCGATATGCCAACTCAATTAATGAGCTCTGCATCCAACGCTCCACGTTTTTTCATTATTTTAATTTCTGCTTTAATTTTCTTTTATTTCTTTTAATTCTATTTCATTTTAAAAATTCATATCTCCTTCATTATTGGTCCAAAAAATGTGAGACCAATTGCATTTTTCTTCTTTTAATTTCTAGTTTCTAAAAATGATTTTTAATATTTTTTATTTTATCATTTGATACTTTTTAGGAATTTTCTCTTTTCTGGTTATTTTTAATTCATCTAAAATATTTTTTTATATTCAAAAAATACAAAAATAATTCATGATGATAGATCTATGAAAAATATTCTCATCAATTTATTAATTGATTTGAGATTTATTTAAGACTTTAATTCACTTAGGTTATTTTTATGCATTTTTAATTGATTAAAAATAGTTTTTGACTTCTAAAAATGCTGAAATTTTTTGTCAAACTTTGTTTGACCTTGTTGAACTTAGGATAATTCACTTGGACTTTTCAAAGTTGATTTTAAGTGAATTTGGAGTCTAACCTTTCTTTATTATTTTAATTCAAGTATTATTTTAATTTTGAAAAAATACCAAAAATATTTTATTTGTTTCTTGACTTCTAATCTTCATTTTGCTTCTGTTTACTATTGTTTGACCTTGATCTTCTCTATCTTTGGTCAATGCTTGTTGATTATTTCATTTCATTTCCATTAATGTACTTTAATATTCATCTTCTTCTTCTCCTTCTTCTTTTTCTTTTTTGACCAATGAGTTAAAGATTGGTGGTTAGCCTTGATACATGGGAGGTTTAACCTTCCTTGATTCAAATCTAATTTAACTTGATCATGGATCAAGTGAATGGCTTTGCATTAAGGATATGTTGCTTCCTAATGAAGCAAAGAACCTAAATCAATACAAGATCATTTCTCATCTTCTTTTTGGCATGGCAAGTTGTAGGAGCTTGATTCACTAATCAAGATCTCTAAGTTGTGTTGTTGCCTACATTATTATTGACCGGCCTCAGATAGTTGTGACTTCTACGTAAGTCCAATTACGATTGCTTAACATAGCGCAAAATTGCCTTATGGCACACTAACTCTAACACTAACCATTAACCAGTAACATTTAATTCTTGCACTTTACATTTATGCAATTTACTATTCGTGTACATATTATTCATTTGCTTTTGCCTTTTGCTCATTTGAGCACATGTTTATGTTAATGCAATTTGCCTTTTGCTCACTTGAGCACATAATTGTGTATATATTATTGTGCTTGTGCTTTTGTTTTGATTGTTGTATACCAAATGCAAAAATGGACAAAAAAGGACTTAGATTCTGAGACATACCCTAAGCAAAATGGAGTAAAAAGGCCTTAATGTGGAAGATGGATTAGAAGGACCAAATCACTAAACACACTCTTGTCCATTCTTGATTTACTTCATGGAACTTTTTGATGTGTGTGCTTTTGTGCTAGGGAATCCTATTTGAGCCAAAGTGAAGAACCATTGTCATGTGCTTCAAAAAAAAGATACAAGAGTCATTGGGGATCTTCTAAGAGCTTGCTTGATTGATTTGGTTGCTTGAGCTTACACTTATTTGCTTTCTTATTCCAAAGGATGAGAGCTACTTGGATCATCAATATGATCTCAAGAAGGGAACTCCATTTGTAGTCTTGTTTCTTATCCTTCATCTCTTGTATGATTAGGACTTTAGCCATTCTTCTTCTTCCTTCCACTCTAACCCAAGCCAAAACTTTTATGCAAACATTAGAAACCTAAGCATTATGCTTTTGATTTTCAAACATTCTTTTCATAACACTTATTTTGTATTAAGTCAAATTTTAAATGGCCACTTTTTTATCAAAACTTTTTTTCATAACCTTTAGCTATTAGGTTTGAGTTATCCTTGAGGTAGATATAATACTCACATATATCCTTAGTGATGGACAATGAGTCTTCCATGCTTATTATAGGGTTAACCCCTCACTAGCATGTTGAAGTTATCCTCACGTGGTGGATTTGTGGTTTTTAGGTTGAGTTTTCTCCCTTGGATAACAAAAGACCTTAAGGCTTTTGGACCAATCAATTCACCAACTTGTTTTGAGATTTTTACCCCGAACTACGAGGTTTTGATCCTAATCTTTTTTAAGATGGTACGTAGGCAATGAGTTTATCCATTCAAACACAAAATTATAAATAACTTGTATATTCTTCTCTCATCTCCCCAATCATGTTTGCACAAACAAATTTTTACAAAATACCAACCTTGAAACAAGTGTGAAAAGGGATCCCTAGGAGTACCTAGGATGTTTTGGGTGCTTAACACCTTCCCATTGCATAACCAACCCCTTTACCCCGATCTCTGACATTTTTACTAGTTTTTGATTCGATAAAACTATTAGGTTTTTGTTCGCTTTCTAACCATTCCTTTGGATAAATGGAAGTGCGGTGGCGACTCGACTTGTATGGTTTACTTTTGATTTAGTCAATGAATCTAAAGGTAACGAATACCCCGCTACAAGCTCCTTGCATTGAGGGTCTCAAACCCTAGATATGAACTTGATAGAGCATAGGTGAGCATGTACACTACCTGCAAAAACAACAAACTATACATTGACATATTTTTCGTATTTTGGTTAGTGAATAAAGAAAAAAACAAAGTATGATACAATCTAAATTACTTGGTGAACTCTCCCAATACAAACCCTAATGAATGAGGGGTAGGGAGGATGCCAAGGTGTGATCCCAATGCAAATGCATATGATGCGATAGCATGAGGGATCTTAGGGTCAAAATTGGGGTCTTACAGCTTCCCCTATTTAAGGACGTTCTAGCTGAGGAGATGAAGGTTAAATCTTCGTAATGACTCAGTAGAATGGACTTGAATAACAACACTAGAAACAAATTTTTCTCCCTAAGAGACCTCATGATGCATATGCTATAAAATGTTAAAGAATAATCTTTGTGGGGAAAATGTTGCCACAAAGGAAAAGAATTCGGAGAGACTGAAAGTCCACAGGAGCATAATGTATTCCATAAGGAACACTCACTGGGAAAACAGAGACTCTGGGAGATAAAAAGTTATGCATATGCCAGGCTAGGACTTAAAACTACCAGGGACACGAGGGATTCCATGAAAATAAATAAATGGAAGGACTCAGCCGGGGATAAAAAATAAAATCCGCAGGGGAAATAGGTAAATTAGAACAAAGCTGAAATGCCTGAACCAAACAAGGGACGGAGGTTTCACTGAGGAAACGCGCACTAAAACTCGACTGGGGAAGAAATGAGCTTCAACACAGGAGTAACAGAAGTATATTATCCACTACCGGTTACTGGGTAAGGAGATAACAAAATCTATCAGAGAGGACATCCGTTATCGGTCAGGGTAAACATATCAAGGATGACTCGCTGAGGGCAGCAAAGAGTTGCATTCATTACCAGTTATTGGGTAAGAATAAACTTATGGGGAAAATCGAAAATAGGATTTACAACTACCGGTTACTGAGAAAAAGACCAAAGAAAGAGAATACCCATCACTGATTAAAGTGAACATATCAAGGATAGACTCAAAGGGAAGAATATTCGTCATCGATTAAGATGAACATATCAAGGATAGACTGCAGGAGAAAGTAGGAATTACACCTATCAGTTACTGGATAGAATACCAAAAGAGAATATCTGTCATCGGTTAGGATGAACATATCAAGGATAGACTCCGCGAAAGGGGAAACATGATTTATAACTACCGGCTACTGGGCAGAAGACCAAAAAGAGGAGGAAACACGTCTTCGATTAGGATGAACATATTAAGGATTAACCCTCTAGAAAAGAAATAGGGATTACAACTACCTTTTTACTGGGTAGAATACCAAAAGAGAGAATATTTGTCATCGGTTAGGGTGAACATATCAAGGATAGGCTCAAAAATGAAAGAAAATTTGTCATAAGTTAAGATGAACATATCAAGGATAGACTTTCTGGGGAAACGTGAAAACGGATCCGCTGGGGAGAATAAAGGAAACATATTACTTTTACCGGGTATTGGGCACAAGTAAAGTACTCCCAAATTGAAAAGAATATTACCAGTTACCGGGTAACAGACTCTCAAGAGACCAAAAAGTACATATCTAGGCAAGATCTAGAAAGAAAAGGTCAATCAAAGACTCAACCCAATGAGGATATAACTCATGGGGAGTGATTCCATCCAGATAATCAACTAGGAAGGAAGCTGAAATAATAATCATCCACGAGGAAATAACTCAGTGGGGAATGAGAAAGGCTAAACTCTTTCTGTTTAAGGGGGGATGACACTCTACAATTGAAAGAGGCCAAACACACTGAATCTGCGCAGGAGGAAAGGATACCATCATAGCAGAGGATCAGAAAAATAATGAATCACAAAGTGTAATAATGTAATAATGAAAAATATGAATGTATATGTATATCTATATAGGATGATTATGCTGACAAAACGATCACAAAGGATACCAACGTCACTGATCTGGATCATTAATACAACACTCAGCCAATCTCAACATGAGGCAATCAACTAGAGAAAGAGAGGTAAAGGATGAGCGCAAATTATCCATCTGAAAGGCTCAACCCTGGATGGGAAAAGGAAAATATCTGCCGAGGATCTGCACCATCAACCCTACGTGGAGTTTTAGGTCAACACCATATCAAATGGGAGACAACCTTGCAAAGGACTAGAAATATTGCTCAAGAATCAGTGCTAACTGAAGTCCGCTGGCGACTTGAGGGGAAACAAAATCTTGTGCTGAATATATGCAAACCATTGAGAAAATGCACCGTCTAAACAGAGGTCACACCAACTGCTTGGGGAAAACCAACAATGCTTTGCATTTTAAGGCTCACATGTTCTCAGACCGTTGTTGATATTCCTTAAATGAAATCGATTGCTCTAAAAATAGTTATTGCTTTTATTGTTTTAAGAAAACATGATTTTGATCTTTAAAATTCAATTTCAAACCGATCATCATAAAAACTTAATTCTATTTGGCTGAAAGATAAATAAGAGTAGAAATAATTGGATAAAAGTTCAACTTTATTTAATTGAATGGTAGTCTGTGTAGCACCTCAAATTTGCACCTATCATTGTACATACATTCTCATATTAGGTCATGACATAACATGGTCCACTGCATAGCATTGCATTGTCCCATTTGCCTCAAGTGCAAGCCAATCAAGAGAATTAGGTCAAACTGATCAGGAGATCAGTCAATCAAGCAAGCAAGTGAGTTTTTCATTGAGCCAAGGCCCTAGGGTTGGTCCAACATGTTCACATGACTTGGGGATCCATTTGAAGTGTTTAGGTCAAAGATTGGATGCTCAGAAGTTATCAGGCAATGCACAATCAGTTAGAGACCCTAAAAAGTCAAACTTGGTCAACTGTGACTGATTTTATGGTTTTGATGGTTGGATTTGGTTTGAGAGAGCTTATCCATGTCCAAATAGGCTTCATATATCATGGCAAACATCATCATTGAAGAATTTGAAGCCAAATCAGAAATTTCCAAAAATAGAAACTGGACCTGTAATTTTAACTGCCAAAAATGGAAACTTCTTGAGCCTAAGCTTACATCATGATACAAGCTTCAAATGAATTTTTGCCCAACATGAAAGTTGAAGATCTTGTCCTCCCATTTCCAAAAAGTCCAAGAACTCTCAATTCCCATGTATGGTTGGCAAGATATGATCAATTCATTTTCAAAAATTCTTGAACTTCAAAAGGCCATATCTCTCAAACCATTTGGCCAAATTTGGTGAGGTTTTTTCCAACAAGTCATATTTAACCTCCTCTTTCCAAAAATGTCATCATCATTCACTAAAACATCACCATTCAAAATGGCCTTTTTGAACTATCATGATTTATTTTCAAGTGAGGTGAAAAAGTGAAGTTTCAAATTAACCATTCCCAACCAATTTTGCCATTCAATTAAGGTCTGAAATGTTGTTTATGACTTGTTACAAGGCCCAATTCGCAGTTTGCACACCCACCTTGCCACTTAAGTGAAAAAATGGCCATTTAGCAAAATGCTTCATTAAGTTAATTTGTGTTTAGCACTCATTAAGTAAACCATAAACAGCACATATATATCATTTTTTCTGCTCATTGCAACCCTAGCAGCCTGACATAACATACAGAAAAGTTATTTTTCTCTAGAATGCTCATTCTTTCACCTTGCATTTTTCTGAAAAAATCCCAAAACACACGAGCTAGGGTTATTTGCTCCACCATTCATCACCATTTTTGAGCTCTTTGCAAGCATCATTGGCCAGCTGGAAGCAAGAATTCATGGACTGTCCTTCCAAGCTCCTTCCATGGCAGTCAACATTATGAGCACAATCAAGAGGGTTTGAGCCACGATTCATCTTTCATGTACTTCTTGGAGCTTGGAGATGCATCTGTTTCAACCAACCTTGGCCAGAAAACCATGGAATCATCACTGCCCTTCAAGATCAGGTGAGATTCGACTCTAACCATTCTTAAAATTGCATGATGCATCTTATAGATCTTTTCTTTGTGAGTGTCGTGAGCTTTGAGTCAAGCGAAACCATGCCATATTAGGAGAGAACGAGGGTTTTGAAGTTTTGTTGTTCATAATTAGATTCGTTCGATTCATGCTTAATATGTTGTTGCTTGTTGAAATGATTTTTGTTTATTGATGCCTGCTGGTAGATGTACACGATGCAACGCCTAAATTCCATTTCTGCAACCTTCCATTTTTTCTGGAAAATCACGATTGAAGGTGGTGATGAACAGCATGTTGTTCTTGGTTGCTGGAGAATTTCCTGCGGATTCTCCTGCAACCTTCATAGCGTTATCCATGATATTTCCTGCGGATTTCGTGTGTTAGGGTTTTGCATGAGCTGTTCCCTGTTTCATTCATACTGACCAATCAGAACATTTCACGCCTATGCCTTCTGCGCTGCGTTTCATTTAACTTCCTTCACAATTACCAAAATGCCACGCCTTTACTTGATTAACCATTTTATTTTGTTATTTTTATTTCAATTTGATACACAACTTGCAAAATTCATAAGTTCATCATTTTAAGTCCAATTTGAATGGGATTTTTTGCATTCTTTTCATCATGATCACTACTTAATTGTCATAGTTTTTCCAGATTTTTGTGATGAATGGATTTTATTTGGCATATTGGTTTGTAACATGTATCCACATTTTGCACATTTTACCAAATCATTTGTGAAATAGTCATGCTTTATCCTTTGACCTTGAAAAGTTTTGTGCACAAATTAGACACATCCCTGGTGATTTTGGTATAAAGATCATGAATTTATCTTATCTGGATTGTGAGTTGTGATTTTTTGAAGTAGGGTGTGACAATTTGTGTCACACCATTGATGTGCAACTTGTTGATTTTTATAGCCATGCCTATTGACCTCCAAATGGATTGATTTTTTGCATGAACCTACTCTTATATGTCTAGTTTGTATGTGATTTTTTGTGGAATTGTTCATGGCATTTTCCATTTGTTTGAGATTTTCTCCCCTGTTTGACCAAAATGTTGACGTTGTGTGATACATGTTGCCATTTCATTTGTGAAATGCTCATACTTTATTAGATGGACATGAAATTTTACATGAGATGACTAGACATCCTAAGCTTTGCCATGGTTTTAGTACCATTCATTTATCATATGCCATCTCTGATTTATGAATTTTTCAAGTTGATGCATGTTTGGTTGACTTCTTTGAGCATGTTCAAAATTGCTTTGACTTTCTGATTTTCATTGACTGCCTTCCACTTGTCCAAATAAGATGAAATTTGACATGCTTACCATGCTATGTGTTAGAATTGATCATGATTTATTTGGTGATTTTTGAAAATGTTTGAGTTTGCTTTTGATGCAAGTCTTTCTGTTGACTCCTATGAGCTCTCATTTGCCATGCTTTGACTTCTTTTGCTTATGAAATGATGATGATGCATGATATGAACATGAAACCAATTGGGTTTGCTTCCTAAATGTTTGAATTTGATTTTGATTGGACATTGCTTGCTGTTTTGACTTTCTCATTCATTTTTGACCCTAGGCTTGCCCTAGTGGTCCTGTTACTCACCTTTGAGTTCATTTTTTCAGGTTGACCAACAAACGACCAATGAGACCAATTCTTTTTGATTGAACTTGCTTGAATATCATTGTTTAACTTGTTTGTTTTGTAGGTGGCTTGACTCACATGCCTTGAGCCTTGTGCCTTGCACATTCACCTGCTTATGATTGACTGTTGATCTGCTTCCTTTTGCTTTAATCTTGAAGTTGTATACTAATGTCTGCTGGACTATTTCAGGTGCTTTTAGTTGCTCAGTTCCTTGTGAACTTTTGCTTTGCTTTGCTTGATAAGCAATTTGCATTGAGGTATAACTTCCTAACTTCATGTAGTCTGGAAGACCTGGCCTGTTACTTGGCCAGGCAACTGTCTGAAGTCCTCCTTAAGAGGCAATGTTTGTGTATGTTTACAATTTGTCCCTGTACATATGCAAAGCCCTCCTAAGTGAAGAGGCAATTGGCAGAACCCAAGGGATATGCAACCTATCCCCTGCTATTTTGTGTGTCATCTGCTCTGCTCACACCACTGTGTTGATGCATTGCAGATGCAAACCCAAGATCTTGTACAATTGTACAATTGAGTCAGTTTCAAATGTGTAGAAGGGTTCCCACTTTCTGAACCCACACATTCTTGTCTTAAGCTCTCCCAGGCCAGGGATAAGAGCTGTGAAGTCTCATCTTCACTCACCTTTCATCTGCTTCACCTTAGCCCCTCAATGGCAAGGTTAAGAGCTAACACTACCCAGTTCCAGAGGTTTGTTTGTCGAGGTTGATATGACCCCTCGACTAAAACCTAGCCTTGATGTTTGAGCCCCCTTTGTTGGTGTGTTTATTTTATGTTGTATGTGCTTGTGTGTGCTTGTGTGGTGTGATTGTATCCCCTAGGTTTGTTAGACTCCGCGTAGTCTCGTTTGCATGTCAATTACGGTAGCACGGTTCCTTCGTATAGGACTTCCTTTCTTGCTTGAGCTTTCTTAAAACACAAACACATTATCCCCTCTTAAGGATACGTTAACTCCTTCTACTACAGGTGAGTAAGTCTCCAAAGGTCGAGCATCAGGTAGATTGTGCAGTGACGTTGTCCACTTAAAAAACACAAACCAACGGGAATAGTTTAGCCGAACTACGGCAACTCTGATTCTCATGTCCAGATGAGATACGTAGGCACGAGATGCGATGTCTTGTCGAGTTTGACTAACGACTAACAACTAATCCTTGCTTGTTTTCGCCCTCGTTGCGATCCTTTCTCTCGCCCTCGTTGCGATTGAGACCTCCCCTTTCTCTTGCCCTAGTTGCAATCGAGACCCTTGCTTCCTGTGCAAGTTAAGTTAGGTGTGGCTTGCTTCCTGTGCAAGTCATGTTTAGGATATGCTTGCTTCCTGTGCAAGTTAGCTAGAAACCTTAACTTAGGGACGACTTTGCATGACAACATCTAGGCTCGAGTCGTAGTCTCCCTAGTGTTGTGTCTCCCTCTGTTATCTGGTTAGGCTAGTCCTTTTTCCCTGCGTAGGGGAACTACGTCGCCCTGATCCTCATACCAGATGAGGTACGTAGGCAGGAGATGAGCTGATCTCTCCGGGCGCCCTTTTTTCTTTTTGTGTGTGTTGTTTGACAGTTGCTAGGCTCGAGTGCCTGACTCCTTAGCAATTTGTTGTCTGTTTGTTTGAGTGTGTGCTTGACAGTTATAGGCTCGAGTCCCCGACTCCCTATTAACTTGTTGTGTTGTTGTGTGCTTGGAAGCTGATGTAAGTCCATCGAGTGGCATTCGGGTTCCAGTGTGGGTTTGTTTTGGTTCGGATGCTGACGTAAGTCCAGTGATTGGCAGTCGGGCTCCACGTTTGCCTTGCCTGTGTTTGCTTGTGTGCGTGTCAGTTGAGCTACGAATGCTCTGATTCTCCTTCGTCTAAGGAGATACGTATGCATAGGATGCGATATCCTAGCGAGCATGTGTTTTCCCCAGTCCGAACTACTTCGACTCTGATGTCTATGCCTGATAGACTAAGTAGGCCCAGGATGCGACATTCTGCCGAGTCAGTCTTGTCTGTTTTCTTGTGTCTCTTTCAGCCAGTGTGTGTGTGTGAGCAGTTTCTTAGCAACCATTTTCCTTCCTATTGTGCGTGGATCCCGTCGAGTACGACGGATGCGTAGGGGTGCTAATACCTTCCCTTCGCATAACCGACTCCCGAACCCATTCTCTTTGGTCGCGAGACCATGTTCTTTCCAGGTTTACTCTGAGCGTTTCCTTTCCCTCTTTTGGGATAAATAACGCACGGTGGCGGCTCTGTTGTTCTTGTTTTCCCGCCGGGTTTTTCGCGTAATGCGACAGTCTGTAAATAACAAGACTCCATAGATCTTTACAAAAGTTGAAAAATGGTAATTTGCATGGAAAAGGGCTACATTGAATACAATGATCACTAATCCTTCTACCGACTTCAATATCCACTGTGCTCTTAGTTTTGGTTGAATCATAACCAAACGTCGTGCTCAAGAATGTCTTCAAGACTGGAGATCAACAGGATGCAGTTACTTGCCATAATCCCTAATTTTGCATAAATTTCCCCAATGTGGGGTACTCAATTTATCGGGATAAATTTTTCTATTTTATGTCTCTAACTTTTGCCTGGATCGCCCTTTTGGGTTTTCAATCCACCGAGACGCTCATTTTTCCCAAGCCGCCCTTTCGGGTTTTCAATTTAGCAAGATCTTATTTTCTTTTTAGGCGAAGTATTTCTTGACTGCATCGGCATTCATAGGACGTGTGAACTCTTCACCATCCATAGTTGAAAGAATCAAAGCACCGCCTGAAAAGGCTCTCTTAACAACATATGGGCCTTCATAATTAAGAGTCCATTTTCCCCTAGCCTCTTATCTTCTTGAGCACAAGGTCACCTTCTCTAAATACACGAGGTATGACTTCTTATCAAAAGCTTTCTTCATTCTTTGCTGATATAACTAACCATAGCACATGGCAGTCAATCTCTTCTCTTCAATTAAATTCAGCTGGTCATACATGGTCTGACACCATTCAGCTTCTGTCAACTTGGCTTCCATCAAGACACCCAATGATGGGATCTCAACCTCTACCGGGAGCACAACTTCCATACCATAAACAAGCGAGAAAGGGTGTGCCCCTGTTAAAGTGCAGATGGATGTACGATACCCGTGCAAAGAAAATGGGAGCATCTCATGCCAATCCTTGTAAGTTACAACCATCTTTTGAATTATCTTATTAATGTTCTTGTTTGCAGCTTCAAAAGCCCCATTTAGCTTAGGTCTATATGGAGAAGAATTATGATGTGCAATCTTGAAGTCTTTGTAAAGAGCTTCAACCATATTATTGTTCAAGTTCGATCCATTATCAGTGATGGTCTTACTTGGCACACCATACCGGCATATAATCTGATTCATAAACCTCACAACAACTTTCTTGGTTACATTTGCATACGATGCCGCTTCAACCCACTTTATGTAGTAATCAATAGCCACCAAATTGAAACGATGTCCGTTTGAAGCTTTGGGCTCAATCATGCCAATCATATGGATTCGCCACATAGTGACATGCTCTCAACATTTTCTTAGCCATAGCATATCCATTGGAATGAGTACCAACGGAACCTTCATGGATTCAGCCATCAATAAGTCTGCTTCATGTCTATCCATACATCTGAGCAGAATCATATAGAAGTTTCTCCTGTAATGTCCATCACCATTCAGGTAGAAATTATCAGCTAATCTCCTCAAACTCTTCTTATCTTTTAAAGATGCCCTAGACGGGTAAATATGACTTTGGAGGAAACATTTAATATCAAAATACCACGTCTTTTCATCTTTGATCTCTTCAACAGCAAACACATGAGCTGGCCTATGAAGAGGCATCACAGTCAAATTAGGAACTTCATTCCAAAATTTCACCACAATCATTGAACCCAACGTTGCAAGAGCATATGCCATCCGATTTTCATCTCGAGGGATATGATGAAACTCGACCTTTATAGAGAAAGTTGAAATCCTCCTCGCATAATCTCTATACAGTATCAAACCGGGTTGATTCGACTCCCATTCCCCTTTCATCTGATTCACAACCAAAGCTTAATCTCCATGGATATCAAGATATTTGATTCTGAGATCAATGGCCTCTTCAAGCCCCATAATGCAAGCTTCATACTCAGCCATATTATTTGTACACTTGAAAGTCAATCTAGCTGTAAACAGAAAATGCATGCCTTGAGGAGTAATAATCACTTCCCCAATGCCATTACCATACTGATTAACAACTCCATCAAATACCATGCCCCAACGGGAACCAGGTTCTGGCCCTTCTTCAAGCAATGATTCATCACAATCTTTCATTTTCAAGTACAAGATCTCTTCATCAGGAAAATCATACTGCATTGACTGATAATCTTCAATAGGTTGGTGAGTCAAATGGTTAGCTAAGACACTACCTTTAATAGCCTTTTGAGATTGGTATTCAATATCATACTCAGATAACAACATCTGCCAACGGGCAATCCTCCCAGTTAAAGCAGGCTTCTCAAATATATACTGGATTGGATCCATTTTGGATATCAACCAAGTGGTATGATTCAAGATATACTGACGCAGACGCTTAGCAGCCCAAGCCAATGCGCAACAAGTCTTTTCTAGCATAGAACACCGAGTCTCACAGTCAGTGAATTTCTTATCGAGGTAGTAAATTGCATATTCTTTCTTTTCAGTTTCATCTTGCTGACCAAGAATACAACACATATTTTCATCAAGCATAGTCAAATACATGATCAACGGTCTTCCTTCAACAGGCGGAGACAGAACCGGAGGCTCGAGCAGATACTCTTTGATACTGTCAAAAGCTTTATGGAAATCCTCGGTCCAATCACAAGACTGGTCTTTCCGAAGGAGCTTGAATATAGGTGCACACGTGGCAGTCATGTGCGATATAAATCTTGAGATATAATTCAAGCGGCCGAGAAAACCTCTGACTTGCGTCTCAGTTTGGGCGCAAGCATCTCTTGTATTGCTTTGACCTTGACATGATCAAATTCAATACCCTTCTCACTGACAATAAAGCCCAACAACTTACCAGAACGAACGCCAAATGTACACTTATTGGGATTCAAGCGGAGTTTGTACTTCCTCAAACACTGGAATAACTTCAACAAATGCTTAACATGTTCATCTTCATCACTGGATTTAGAAATCATATCATCAACATAGACTTAGATCTCTTTATGCGTCACATCATGAAAAAGAGTAGTCATAGCTCTCTGGTAGGTTGCACCAACATTGTTTAAACCGAAAGGCATCACTCTATAACATAATGTTCCCCAGGGTGTAATGAATATGGTCTTCTCCATATCCTCGGGTGCCATCTTGATCTGATTATAACCGGAAATTCCGTCCATAAACAAAAAGACTTTGAATTTAGATTTATTGTGTACCAATATGTCAATGTGTGGCAGAGGAAAATCATCTTTCGTACTAGTTTTTTTCAAATCTCTATAATCGACGCACATATAGACTTTTTCATCCTTCTTCGGAACAAGCATAATATTGACCACCCACTGCGGATACTCAGCAGTAACAAGGAAACCAGCATCGATTTTCTTTTTCACTTCTTCTTTGATTTTCACTTCCATATCAGGATGAGTTCTCCTTAACTTCTGCTTGACTGGTTGGCATTCTGGCTTCAACGGTAATCTATGCTCCACAATCTCAGAATCCAAACTAGGCATGTCTTGATAGGACTACACAAACACATCTGAATACTCTCGGAGAAGATCAACCAACCCCTTCGTAACCTCTGGACACAATTGAGACCAAATCATGACTTCCTTCACATCATCTTCGGAACCCAAGTTGACTAACTCAATCTGCTCTTCGAATGGCTGGATGGCTTTTTCCTCATGCTCAAGTAGACGAGACAATTCATCAGACACTTCTTCCTCACTTTCTTCCTTAGCCTCAAACACAGGGAATTCAAAGTTTGGAGAAGCAGTAGGATCATTGTATTCAATGGGTTTAGATACCAACCTGCATATGATTTGATATTTTGATTTTAGTGAAGTGAATTGTGACCAAATATTATGCAGATGGACAATTATTATTTATTTATTTATGTTTTTTGTGATTACCATTTTCAGAAAAGCAAAAAGTAAAATAAAAACATCATAGATATGGATGAATAGAATTGCATTATATTGATGATAATTTGAAATATGCCCAACAATTTTCACTTCTCCCTTAGGCATAGGAGAAGGATTTTTCTAAAATGAAAAAAACAAATTACTTAGAGCGATGGACGATAATAGGAACATCAACAGCAACCCAATTATTGCAAGCCTTTCCAGGTGTCACGAAATTGGCGCAGTCTTCATCTTCATCACCCTCGATCACAGCAACTGAGTTTTGTTCATTACCATGGATGAACCCTCCGCTACGGAAACTAGGTTGTATATCTTCAACTTCGACATAAGACGACCCTCGCTGAAATCCCAATCTGGCTCGGTTCTTGTTCACGGCGACCTCTACCATATGGCCCCACTGATCTGAACTGTCATCTTCAATAATCTTCTAAGCGTCTTTGAAAGAGGACATGGGTTCCCAAATTTTCTTCACTTCAGCAATAGATAGACGACAGGTGACTTACCAACAACGCTTCTTCCCCATCCATAATGACAAGCTTGCCATTTTTTACAAATTTCAACATTTGATGTAGAGTGGATGTCATAGCTCCAGCCTCATGTATCCATGGCCTTCCCAACAAGCAGTTATGGGCCGAGTGGATGTCCATTACTTGAAAAGTAATTTGGAAATCACTCGGACCTATCTTCACTGGAAGGTTCACTTCTCCTATAACAGTCTTGCAAGAACCATCAAAAGCTTTGATGATCACGCTACTGTATCTCATCGGGGCGCCTTGATACGCTAACCTTGACAAAGTTGACTTGGGGAGTACATTCAAAGAAGAACTGGTATCAACCAACACATTTGACAACGCATCTTCCTTGCAATTCATCGTTATATGCAGTGCTTGATTGTGATTTCTGCCTTCCTCAGGAAGTTCTTCATCACAAAAGCTCAAGTTGTTGCAGGAAGTGATGTTAGCCACGATATGTTCAAATTGATCCATAGTTACATCATGCTCTACGTAAGCTTGCTCCAACACTTTTTGCAATGCTTCTCTGTGCGCTTCAGAATTCATAAGCAGAGACAACACTGAAATCTTCGAAGGAGTTCGGAGCAGCTGCTCCAACATATTAAATTCACTTTTTATTATCAATCTTAGTACCTCATCATCATCATTAGTCTTCAAATTGCTGGATTCACAAGGCTGACACTTTAGAGCACTAATCGGATTCACTGCGGGTACATTAACCTTCTTACCAACAAACACATCTTCTATCACCTCTTCTGGAAAGACGGTCCAAAAACACGACTGCTACGGGTCACCTTCTCCATATCGACAATGTTCACAACAGAATTGTTCTTAGGAAACAGAACCTCTTGACCATTCTCCAACATGGTAGCATTATACTGGTACATAACAGCTTTATCGAATGCATACGAGACTGGACCCGCTAACCGTATCACTAATGGCGATACCGGTATGTTGATGTTGTTACTGCTAGTGCTGTCAAATTGAATCACTACCCGCTCAGGGGTCTTAAACACAAGAACAATTAGGTTGACATCATCTATTTCCCTTGACTGACAAACTTGGATAAGCCCTTCATCCATCAATCTCTGAATGTCCCTCTTGACGATGACGCACCCTCAAGGGTTTACACTGCAAATCACACAACCATCATGGTCATGCTCACAATCACTAACCAAACAGACGTCTCTATGAATTGCGACCATAGATTGTCGGATATGACGAGCCTCATAAACCTTATACTTTCCCAGACAACCATCTACCATATTAATAGAGGAATTACCTTGAGCAGGCAATGGGTTAGCTTTTACATTTGGCGCGCGGGCCTTAAAGGACACCATCCCACTTTTCACTAGCTTCTGGACTTCATACTTCAAAGAGTAGTAGTTTTCAATATCGTGGCCGGGATCTCCTTGATGAAAGGCGCAACTGAGCTCTGGTATATACCACCATGGAAGTGGTTATGGAATTTGAGGCGGATTTCTTGGCTGTAGTAGGTTCTTGATAACCAAAGATGGATAAAGTTAGGCATATGGCATAGGAATAGGGTCAAAAGAGACCTTCTTCTTCTCAAAATTCTGTTGTTGTTCATTATAGTTGGTGTTGTTGTTGTAGTTGTTGGTTCTTTGTTGCGGCTGTTGTTGACATTGTTGTTGAACTGGAACTGATTGATTGTTTGAAAATACTAGAATAACGGATGAAACTTGATGAGGCTGTCAAAGTTGCGGATTTCTTTTAACATGAGGCCTATTCTGCCTCCCCATAGATACTGCATTGGTTTCACCTTCCTTCTTTCTAGTGAAACTGCCTCCATATTTCTTGCTCGATGATACCATTTTGATAAAATCACTGGGGGCACTATCAATCATGCGCTCGTAATGAAATAAACTCAGGGTCTTGAGGAAAATCTTGGTCATCTCTTTTTCTTCCAATGGAGGATTGATCTGAGCAGCAAGCTATCTCCACCTCTGGGTACACTATTTGAATGTCTCTTTGTCCTTCTGAGACATAGACCTCAATTGGCCTCTATCAGGCGCCATGTCCATGTTGTACTTGTACTGCTTCATAAAAGCTTCACCCAAATCATTGAACGTGCAAACACTGGCACTATCCAACCCCATGTACCACCTCAAAGCAGCACCAGTCAGAATGTCTTGGAAATAGTGAATTAATAAATAATCATTATCAGTTTGTGTTGACATTTTCCTGGCATACATGACGAGGTGGCTAAGTGGACAAGTATTTCCCTTATACTTTTCAAAGTCAGGGACTTTGAACTTCATCGAGATCTTGACATTCGACATTAAGAAAAATTCAACAACACTCTTACCGAATAGGTCTTTACCTTTCAACGTCTTCAATTCCTTTTGTAGCTAAAGGAACTGATCTTTCATCTCGTCCATCTTACATTCGGACCCTCAGACGGCTCAGAATGGTAGATGGTGTCCTTGACACGAGGCAGAGTGTGAACAACTAGAGGTTGAACAAACATGATCATGCTAGATGTCGGCATGGAACCAAAAGTAGACGCAAACCCTTCAGGCACAAAGTTTGGTGGCATTCCCCACAGAAATCCGGCAGGCATAGTCACAACAAACTGAGTGGCAGACACAATTGAGGTAGCAACCTCTGAAATGACAGTCCTCTGAGGAGGAGGAGTTCCAAGCGTTGGAAAAAACTGATTATGAGCAGCTAGAACAGACTTCATCATGGCAGTCAAACGAGCAATCTCATCTTTTAGTTCTCGGTTCTCTTGTTCCAAATGTTCCATGATTCTCGGTTGATTGGTGCGAGTGTTGTATCGGTGAGTCAGCTTGGCTGAAGCACATAAGAATAACCAATAAGACATCTGGTAGAAGAAAACATGTTATGTAAATGATGCATGAAATGCAATGTTTTTATTGTTTTTATTTTCACGGAACATACTATTTTATTTGCAAGTATATAATAACAATTTGATTGACCAGAAAAAATCTCTTTTATTCATATAATTTTGGAAGGATTATACTGAGTACAATTTCAGAAACCAAAATACGAGTACAAGAGAAAAGGAAACTAATCATCCTAAGGATCTACTAACAATAGTGTTAGATGATCTGGCTGCAGACGCGTACTTCCTTCGGATGCGTCAAATGTCAGACTCAAAAGAAGTCTTCATCTGAGCCTTCTCGAGGACAAGCTAATCAACGATTTTCTTCCAAGAACCGGAAGGCTGAGGCATACTAGAGGAAGGTGGACCCCTTGGTTCTCTCTGTCTCTTTATTGCTCGGTCTTCGAGAAGTTCAATAGTGCATCTTTGTCCTTAGATTCAAGCTGCAACTCCTCTTGCTTTCAGCTCAAAGCATGGAATTACTCTTCACATATATCCTTCTCTTTCTTATTCTTGGCAAGTGCGTCTTCCAACTCCTCTACATATTGGTTAGGGAAAGTTAATGGCTCAACCACAACAAGAGACATAGGTCTTTCACAAGCATACGACATCTTCAATTCCAAAGCTCTCTTCTTCACCCAAAGAGTGTAAGCTTCCAAAGCTACACAGTTGCACAGACCAAGCTCGGATCTTCCTTTCCTGTGCACATTATCCCAAGCTGTAACACCTCAAAATTTGCCCTCCTCTTCTTGAGACTAGTTTGGGGCATTGCATTTCATGTTTTAGGGCATTAGGCATTGCATTTTGCATCTCATATTGTAGCGGTGTATTCGTCACTTTATGATTTATTGACTAAATCAAACGCAAAGCATACAAAGAATCGAGTCGCCACCGCACTTTTATTTATCCAAAGGAATGGCTAAAAAGCGAACAAAAGCCTAAGAAGGTTTACTCATAGAAAACTAATGAAAGGTCAGAGATCTGGGTAAGGGGTTAATTACGCAATGGGAAGGTGTTAGGCACCCAAAACGTCCTAGGTACTCCTAGGGAGCCCTTTTCACAACTTGTTGTACGAAATGTTATTTGTTTATGAAATATTTATTGTGCAAACATGGATTGAAGGGATGAGAAAAGAATATACAAGTTATTATTTTTGTGTTTGAACGGATGAACCCGTTGCCTACGTACCTTTCCATGGAAGGTAAGGATCAAAACGCCGTAGTTCGGCTAAAAGATTATTAAAATATGAGTGGATTGATTTTAAAACAAAAGCCCTAAGGTCTTTCGTTATCCACGGGAGAAAACTCAACCTTATATAAACAACAAGTCCACCATGTGAGAAAAGCTTCAACTTGCTAGTGAGGGGTTAACCCTATAATAAGCAAGGAAGTCTTACAATTCAATCACTAAGGACAAAAGGTGAGATTAACATCAACCAACTAGGATAAATCAAACATATGGCTAATGTATGAAAACTTATCAAGAATGGTCAAAGCCACAAAACAATTGAATGAGTGAAATTAACCAATTAGGACTATTCACAAAAGATGGTCAAAGTATGATTAGAATTCAATTCAAAAGAAGTATTATGAAAAATGAAGTTTGAAAAATCAAAGGCCTAAGGCCTAGGTTTCTAATTTGAAAACAAATGAAGATGTTTGCATAATAGTTTTCTGGTTTTGGGTTAACATGTATATGGAGGTTTAAAGAAACAAAAGGTGGGAGGGTGAGGAAGTTAAACTTCTTAGATGTTCACCTCTTGAGATCATATGTAGATGATTCAAGTGATTCCTTTGGAATAGGCAACAATGCAATAAGCAAATAACAAGATGGATAAAGTAAATGGATACCGGATGCCAATCAATGGACTTATACCAATCTCACAAAACAAAATGGATACTGGATGCCAATCAATGGACTTATACAAATCTCCTAAAGCAAAGAGCAAACATGGATACCAGATGCCAATCAATGGACTTATACTAGTCTCCTACCATATCATAGGAAACAAACTGCCAATCAATGGACTTATGCTTGCCTCCTCCTTGGACAAAACACAATGTCACAAAGTAATGAACAATGATTATGAAATGATATACAAGTAATGATGATACATGCATCAAGGCACACATAAGCAAATATGCACAGATGAATCAAGTAATCAAACAAACAAGTCAATTAGCACACACTATACACAATCAATTAGGCTCAAGCAAGGTTAGGCTTTACAGCCAACTGGAATGGGGTATTTTGAGCTCTTAACCCTAACATTAAGAGTTAGGGTGAAGTAGATGAAAAGGAGATGAGGGGTGTGCCTCATAGCTCTTATCCCTGGTCAGGGAGAGCTTTGATCAATGGAAAGTGTGGGAGTTCAGAAAGTTGGAACTCTTCTCCACAAATGGACTCTATAAGATCTTGGGTTATTATTCACCATGCATCAACACATGGTGTGAGCAAGGTGAATGACACACTGAGTAGCAGGAGATGGATTACACATCTCTTTTATCTGCCAATTGCCTCATAAGAAGACTTTACCTGCTTGGCACAAAAATTAAACAATCACAAGCATTGCCTCTTAAGGAGGGCTTCAGACAGGTGCCTACCAATAACAGTAGGTCTTCCAGACTACATGAAGATGAGAGATCATACCTAAGTGGTTAAGCAACCAAGCAAAAGCAAAGTTCAAATGAACTTAAAGCAACTTAGGTACCTGTGGAAACAACTAAGCAAATCAGCACAATACTCAGACAAACAGATAACAATAATAAACAACAGATGATCTCAATGTGCAATGTGTGTAAACCATAAAGCAAACACAAATGAGTGAGCATCAACCTACAAAACACACAATGTTAGTAATCACAAGCAAACATCAATATTCACATCATGAAGCATCACCAATTATGGAACTTGAATGCTTAACCTGAAATCAAAGCTCAAATGTAAGCAACAAACTACTAGGTCAAAGCCTAGGGTCAAAGATGGAGAAAAAATTTAAAACAGGGGCTGAAATTTAACATGAAGCAAATTTAAAGCTCATGACCCAAAATCAATCACCAAGCCCAAACTGATGGCATCATTCCTCTGCACGTAGCTCGTCCGCACAGATACCCTACCAGACGCAACAAGCCCAAACTGATGGATCCATACAACACTGACATTCTCGAGCTGAAAGAGAAGATGAGTGAGTTGATTAACGCCATACAAGGGTTCTCCATGGAGCAGAAAGCAATCGCTAAGAAGGTGGAGAAGCTTGAGCTGGCTTCGATTGCCAATAATGACAATAGTCAAGAGGGTAACTCCAACCATGGTCCTGGTGGTTCTAGGGGTGGTGGCGATCCCAGAAGGAAAGCAACTAATGGTGGTGTATTCATCAACAATGGTGGTGGTCTTGGTTTTGCTGCAGGCGGTGGTCTAGGTCATGTTGGCAACACTCTGAAGGACAATCAGTTTCCCCCTTTCTTTGGGGCTGTGGAGGATAAAGAAGAAGATCAGTTATCTATGCTGAATGAGCAGTTCGGTCAGTATGGTGTTTAACCGCCGAACAAAGAGATTCAGGTACTGGAAGAAAAGATTAGGGCTCTGGAAAGCCATGCCACTCCTGGGGCTATTAACATGACAAATATGGGGCTGGTTGAGGGGATTGTGATCCCACAGAAGTTCAAGGTGCCCACGTTTGATAAGTACAATGGAAGTTCTTTCCCAGAAACTCATCTTCATGCCTTTGTTCGAAAGATATCTGCCTACACCATGGATCAGAAGCTCTGGATGTACTTTTTCCAAGATAGCTTATCTGGCGGGTCTCTCGAGTGGTACACCAAGCTGAGATCATCAGATATTAAGAGCTGACAGGATTTGGGGGATGCTTTCTTCAAACAATATCAATTCAACGCTGACATGGCACCAAGTTGTACCCAGTTGCAGGGTATGTCTCAAAAGCCGAACGAGGGGTTTAAAGAGTATGCACAAAGGTGGAAAGAGTTGGCCGCCAGGGTTCAACCTCCATTGGTGGATCGGGAGATGTCAGATTTGTTCATGGGTACTCTTCAGGGGACTTTTTCTAAGAGGATGGTGGGATGTCCAGTTACTGGTTTTGCGGATATAGTAGTGGCTGGTGACAGGATTGAAAGCTGGTTGAAAATGGGAAAGAAACAAGGAAATGCTCAGTCGTCTGGATTGAAGAAGCCCTTCGGAAATGGTCAGCGTAAGAAAGAGGGTGACTCAAGTGATGTGTATGCCCAAAGAGGATACGGTAGGGATCATTACTACCAGCATATTGCTGCAGTAACAATTCCTGCTGGTAATCAACCCGCACAACAGCAACAACAACAACAACCACCTCAGTAGAGAACACAGAGGGCTGGGTACCAAGTTAGGGGAAGGATGGTAGATCGCCAGTTTGATAGGCCACCCATGACGTATACCCTTCTGTTGAAGAAGTTGAAGGATCTCGGGTTGGTACAGTTGAGGACGTTAGCTCCGTTAAGACCAGATCAGAGGCCTGCAAGTTATGATGAGAACGCCAAGTGTGAGTTCCATTCTGGTGCTCCCGGGCACAATGTTGAGGGATGTAAATCCTTTAAGCATGTTGTCCAAGACTTGGTGGATTCCAAGGCCATCAATTTCCCACCATCGCCGAATGTTAATGCTAATCCTATGTCGACGAATGGTCAGATGGGGGTGAATGTAATTTCTGAGGATAAAAGTAAAATAGGGGCGACGGATGTGGATCAGCTGAGGACCCCAATGTTTGTGGGTGAAGATACTGACAGTGACTGCGAGCTCGACTCGTGGATAAAACCGTGCGTACAAGGAATGGAGATCCAGAATTGGAAAGCCGAAAAGATCATCACTGTCACTCTGCGTGAAGAGTAATATTCCTGTTTGTTAATCCTATTTGCATGAAAGCCATACGTTTTGCCTGAAACGTAATGGTTCATTGTAAGGGCCACCTCGTGTGTTTCATTTTGCAATGTTTGCATCATTAATAAACGGACGTTTTCGCATTAAAAGCGGTGTTCTCTGTTTTTCATTTATTTTTGCAGTTCAAAAAAATAACATAATAAAAATGGCAATGTTTATTTTCATTTTTCTTCCTTTTAATTTGTCTCGTTCCGACCCTAAAGCAATGCATGAATCAACATTCATGCAAATGCGATTATTCTCCGGATCTCATTGATGACAACTCTGTTACACCCCTATATGACTTCGACAACCCGATCTATCATGCCGAAGAAGAAGGCGAAGAAGATTGTGAACTGCCAGAAGAGTTAGCCAGGTTGTTGAAACAAGAGGAGAAGGTGATTCAACCGCATGAGGATCAAGTTGAGATTGTTAATCTGGGTACCGAGGAGGTCAGAAAGGAAGTGAAAATTGGGGCCGCTTTGGAGATGAATGTCAAGAGCAGAATGGTAGCATTGTTGAAAGAGTATGTTGATATCTTTGCCTGGTCTTATCAAGATATGCCAGGGTTAGATACCAATATTGTTGTACACAAGTTGACATTGAGATAAGATTGTCCTCCGATAAAGCAGAAGTTGCGTAGAAGTCGACCCGAGATGGCCATGAAAATCAAAGAGGAGGTACAAAAACAATTGGATGCTGGTTTCCTAGTTGTCACTAATTATCCGCCTTGGGTCGCGAACATTGTTCCGGTACCGAAGAAGGATGGAATGGTGAGAATGTGTGTGGACTACCGGGATTTGAACAGAGCTAGCCCCAAAGATGATTTCCCATTACCTCACATCGATGTGTTGGTAGATAATACGGCTCAATTCTCGGTGTTTTCCTTCATGGATGGCTTTTCTGGCTATAATCAAATTAAAATGTCGCCAGATGATATGGAGAAAACAACGTTCATCACACCATGGGGCACTTTTTGTTATAAGGTGATGTCATTCGGTCTCAAGAACGCCGGTGCCACGTATCAAAGAGCTATGGTGACTTTGTTTCATGATATGATTCATCATGAGATCGAATGCTATGTTGATGACATGATAGCGAAGTCACAAATAGAAGAGGGGCATTTGGTAGACTTGGCCAAGTTGTTTGACCGGTTGAGACAATTCAAATTGAGGTTGAATCCGAATAATTGCACTTTTGGAGTGCGGTCCGGCAAGTTGTTGGGGTTTATTGTGAGTGAAAAGGGAATCGAGGTTGATCCTGCTAAAGTAAAAGCGATACAAGAAATGCCTGAACCGAGAACAGAAAAAGAGGTTTGTGGTTTCTTAGGTAGGTTGAACTACATTTCACGGTTCATATCTCATCTAACAGCCACGTGTGAACCCATATTCAAGTTGTTGAGAAAATATCAAACGGTCAGGTGGAATGATGATTGCCAAGCGGCATTTGAAAAAATAAAAGAATATCTGCAGAAGCCTCCGATTCTGATGCCTCCTATGGAGGGGCGACCGTTAATCCTGTACTTGACAGTCCTCGAGGGGTCTATGGGGTGTGTACTGGGGCAGCATGACGAGTTTGGTCGAAAAGAGCATCCAATTTACTACCTTAGCAAAAATTTTACCGACTGTGAAACAAGATATTCACTACTCGAGAAAACTTGTTGCGCTTTGGCATGGGCTGCTCGCCGACTGAGACAGTATATGCTGGTTCATACCACTTTGTTGATTTCCAAGATGGATCCGATCAAGTATATATATGAGAAGCTTGCCTTGACCGGACGGGTTGCGAGATAGAAAATGATTTTGACTGAATATGATATCCAGTACACTTCTCAAAAAGCAATAAAGGGGAGTGTATTGTCTGATTACCTCGCGCAGCAACCCATTGAGGATTATCAACCGATGAAATTTGAGTTCCCCGATGAGGACATCATGTTTCTCAAATCGAAAGATTGTGAGGAACCTATCCCGAAGGAGGGGCCTGACCCTGAGTCCGAATGGATTCTGATGTTTGATGGGGCCGTTAACGTGAATGGTAGCGGAGTTGGTGCTGTTTTGGTTACGCCGAAGGGATCCCACATTCCTTTTTCCTGCACGACTAACATTTGAATGCACCAACAATGTGGCTGAATACGAAGCTTGTATCTTAGGTGTCGAAGAGGCGATTGATTTGTGAATCAAGAACCTTGTTATTTATGGAGATTCAGCTTTGGTTGTGAACCAGGTTAACGGGAAATGGCTTACGCATCAATCCCACTTGATTCCATACCGGGATTATACGAGGAGATTGTTGACGTTCTTCACCAAGGTGGAATTACACCATGTGCCGAGGGAAGAAAATCCTTTAGCAGATGCCTTGGCTACTCTGGCCGCTTTGATTAAAGTGCAGTGGTGGAATCAAGTTCCTAGTGTTGAGGTGGGACGGCTGGATAGACCGGCTTATGTGTTTGCTGTCAAAACAGTGCCTGATGATGAAAAGCCGTGGTATTATGACATCAAGCGTTATCTGGATACCCAAGAGTATCCCGAGGGAGCGTCTAAGAAGGACCGAAAGACTCTAAGGAGGTTGGCTATGGCGTTCTATCTGAATAAATATGGGGTTTTGTACAAGAGGAACTTTGATTGGGTTTTGCTCAGATGTGTCGATGACAAAGAGGCAAGCCAATTGATGAAAGAGGTGCACGAGGGATCGTTTGGTACCCACGCCAGCGGGAATGCGATGGTGAAAAGGTTGCTAAGAGCTGGATATTACTGAATGACAATGGAGGCTCAGTGTTTCAACTTCGTGCGGAGATGTCATAAATGCCAGATTTATGCTGACAAGGTGCACGTGCCTCCAAATCCATTGAGTTTGATGTCGTCTCCGTGGCCGTTTGCTATGTGGGGCATTGATATGATCGGAAAGATCGAGCCTACGGCTTCGAATGGGCACCGGTAAATATTAGTGGCTATTGATTACTTCACCAAGTGGGTGGAAGCGACGTCTTATGCAAACGTGACGAAACAGGTCGTGGCCAGGTTCCTGAAAAGAGACATCATTTGCAGATATGGGGTTCCCGAAAGAATCATCACTGATAATGGTTCTAATCTCAACAACAAGATGATGGTAGAACTGTGCCGGGAGTTCAAGATTGAGCATCACAATTCTTCTCCTTACCGTCTAAAGATGAATGGGGCGGTCGAGGCGGCTAATAAGAATATTAAGAAGATTATGCAAAAAATGGTCGTGACCTATAAGGATTGGCACGAGATGTTGCCGTTCGCATTGCACGGGTATCGAACCTCAATGTGTACATCTACTGGGGCAACGCCTTTCTCGCTTGTGTATGGGATGGAAGTTGTGCTACCAATTGAGGTCCAGATTCCGTCATTGAGAGTCCCGATGGATGTGAAATTGGAAGAGGCTGAATGGGTAAGGACTCGGTATGAAGAGTTGAGCCTGATTGAGGAAAAGAGGCTGGCGGCCATTTGTCATGGGTAGTTGTACCAACAGCAAATGAAGCGTGCGACCTCGTGTGTACCATGTGGGAGATATGGTGTTGAAAAGGATCCTTCCTCCTCAGAACGATCGTCGGGGCAAGTGGACACCCAATTATGAAGGTCCATTCGTGGTCAAGAAGGTTTTCTCTGGTGGAGCCTTGTTGTTGACGACCATGGATTGTGAGGATTTTCCATCCCCTGTGAATGTGGACACAGTTAAAAAATACTTCGTATAAGAGACCCGCTGGACGGAAAGAATAAAATAGTCCCGGCGAACCAAAAAAATGAAAATGAAAAAGGTTCAGGCAAAAATTAGGGATAAAAAGAAAAAACTATACACCCGGCAAGTCGAAAACCCCACAAGGGCGGCTTGGGCAAAAAAGGGTATCTCGGTGGACTGAAAACCCGAAAGGGCGGTCCATGCAAAGAGGGAGTGAAACGAACAACTGCGTCTAGCATGGTCGTTTGTACTTTGGATATGACACATGGATAATCTGAAAGCAGAGATCGGTCGGAAGCGTCTTGTTTCGGAAGGCAGAAATCACGGAGAGTCTTGAGGACATATGGGTTGTAACCGGGTTGGAACTTGATGAGATCACGGGTTCACATTGCCATTAGGATAGATTTTCCCTTTTGTGCATAATTACCTCTTTTCAGGGATTGCTTCCTGTGTACTGCTCAGTTACGAGCCATCTTTTTCAATCAATAAAATGCATATTCAGTTAAATAATTTTGTTTTTGTTTTCATTACCGCTTTGATTGCAAAAACATCCGTTTATTTTGATAAGAATCTTTACATTTTGAGATGTAGGGGTCTCTTCCAATGCATGTTTAGAGGATTGAAACTTGAAATCTTATTCGGAATGTGGAGTGACCTGGGTGTTGAAATTTTGGCGCGCCTGGGGCACGTTTTATCTAACGATCTCTTTTGCAGGTGCTGTTGGTTATTTTCACTCACTTGCAGGTTGTGGTGCGAAGCGTTTCTTTTTGACAAGAGATTCCTTTGAGATCCACTCAAGGACGAGGAGTTGAGGAATGGTGTAGAGACGGTGGAAGAATTGCGACGATCCTAGAGGATTAACCAAGAAGACTCTTCAAAGTCTGAAAAAGTGGAAAGTTGACACTGTGGTTAGATGGTGAATGCCAGTGTTTGACGAGTCGACGGGTGTTCTGTGTCGAATATTCCGTATCTCCCCAGCGGGTTCGAGGTTGGTGTTTCCTCAGCAGCCAGGCCTAAAGGTTGTTATTCCCCCTGCAGGGGTGTGCGTTGGTAGTTTTTTCCCCAGTTTTCTTCCCCAGCAGATCGAGTTCAGTAGAGGTCATCCCCCCGTGAGGGTTACTCTTTACTTGGTATCAGTGATATCCCAAGCAGGGTCGGAGATTGGAGCGATATCGAGTTCCTCAATAGAGTTGCTCAAGCCGTCCCCTGAGGGGGATACTTTTTATGCATTCATCATTTAGAGAAGCATAGCATATTGCATAACTAATTGTAGGAAAATTGCGACCCAAAGCGCAGCGGAAATAAAAAAAAAAATTCTCCTTTAGAGATCCTTACGAATGGTCATGATCAGTGATAGAATATTTACCTCTTTTGACGGTTGAAACCTTTGGTGCAGATCTCTTGTGACAATCAAAACCTTTGATGCAAATCCACGAAGCGATCACGAACGTTGAACGATGACAACGTCTCTACTCAGTCCACACGAACGGGTTCCTTCAATCTCAGTGCTAGCTGGTACGAATGAAGGCTTTGAGTGAGAGAGAGAGAGTGAGAAAGAAAACGAAAATAATGCAACCGCAAAAATTTGCTTCTGCACAAGGGTTCTATTTATAGAACCACTTGTGTGGGCTTCAAGCTAAAAGCCCACTTAAGTGTATTTTGGCCCATATCTTATAATATGCCCAAAATCACTTAAGCCCATGGTACCTTACCATATTTCGTATTCTACTCAAGTACACCGTACCTTACGATGTTCCATAACTCACTTAAGGGCACCGTACCTTACAGTATTCCTTAATTACTCTATCTCTCATCAATCCGTCCTTTGTGTGTGACCCTGTAGGTTTTCGCGGCGTTGACAATTATATTAAATCATGTATTTAACATAATAAACAGTGAGCAGTATCTAGCAACACATCACTGCTACCCAAGACACGAAAATGTCATGTGACCTGACAATTCCTTCTGTGATAATACTTATGTGTATAATTACCCTTTTGCCCTTATGTCTATATTGAACACAAGGTATAGACCGTGTCATCCTTGTCTAGTTCAATATTGGGCCCATAGACATTTATCCTGTTACGCAGGATGGGCAAATTCCATCTAGGACACTCATGTCCCTCAGCATGCTTTGTGGAGTACCCATTAACTGTCTTTATGGTTATCCAGTTACGGACAACGTTGGATCAGCAATAAAGCACTCGACTCTACATCTAGGATCCATAGTGGTTTCAGGTCGAAGAGTGGAATACACTATTATCACCATGAGAATAACTTATGACACCTTGCATAACTTTCTATATAGTATTCTCATAGCGGGTCAATCCGGTATAAATATTACTCCTAATATTCATACCTATGTTTAAGACTTGATAACTCTTTATCCATGATCCATGAGATGTGATCATCAGTCTACAAACATAATAGTCTTAATGCTTTAATGTTATCCCACTTCACACTAAAGCTCGACTACGGATACTTTAAGAATAATGTCCTTATGTTTAATGTGACCTCATGATTAAGTCATACTTGATACATTAAACAGACTAACTATTCTAGGGACTTTATTAAACAAACGTAATAAAGAAAAAGCCTTTTATTATTAATAAATAATTCGATACAAGTACCAAAAGTATTGGCCTCTAGGGCTTACACCAACAATCTCCCACTAGCACTAGAGCCAATCGGGCATACCCTTAATACCCATAGATCTAGTATGGTCATCATGCTTCTGCTGCGCAAGAGGCTTTGTCAGTGGGTCAGCAATATTGTCAAGTGTAGGTACTCTGCATATTTTCACATCTCCTCTATCTATTATCTCTCGAATGAGATGATAACGCCTAAGTATGTGTTTGGATCGTTGGTGAGATCTAGGCTCCTTGGCTTGTGCGATAGCACCATTGTTATCACAGTAGAGATCAATGGGATCCACAATGCTAGGGACTATGCCAAGTTCACTAATGAACTTTTTGATCCAAACAGCTTCCTTCGCTGCACTTGAGGCAGCAATATACTCGGCCTCGGTTGTAGAATCAGCAACTGTATCTTGCTTTGAACTTTTCCAGCTCACAGCGCCACCGTTTAAGCAAAACACATAACCAGATTGCGATCTAAAGTCATCCTTATCTGTCTGGAAGCTAGCATCGGTGTATCCAATTACAGCCAACTCTTCCTGACCTCCATATATCAAGAATGAGTCCTTAGTCCTTCTTAAATACTTAAGGATATTCTTGACAGCTACCCAGTGAGCATCACCAGGATCAGATTGGTACCTACTCGTTGCACTTAAAGCATACGAGACATCTGGTCGAGTACATAACATGGCATACATGATAGATCCTATTGCAGATGCATATGGAATCTTATTCATGCGATCCCTCTCTTCCTTAGTTAAAGGGGATTGTGTTTTTGATAGACACAGACCATGTTGCATAGGTATGAATCCTTTCTTGGAATCATGCATATTAAAGCGTCTCAACACTTTGTCTATGTATGTACTCTGACTTAGGCCAAGCAGTTTTTGTGATCTATCTCTATAGATTCTGATTCCTAATATATAGGCTGCTTCACCTAGGTCCTTCATAGAAAAGCATTTCCCCAACCAAGACTTTACTTGTTGTAGGGTAGGGATATCGTTTCCAATGAGTAATATGTCATCTACATATAATACCAGGAAAACGATCATGCTCCCACTAACCTTCTTGTAGACACAAGGCTCATCTTCGTTCTTGATGAATCCATATTGTTTTACTGTTTCATCAAAACGAAGATTCCAGCTCCTGGAAGCTTGCTTCAATCCATAGATTGATCTTTGTAACTTACATATCTTTTGGGCTTCCTCTGGTATGTCAAATCCTTCAGGTTGTGTCATGTACACATCCTCAAGAAGATTTCCATTAAGGAAAGCAGTTTTGACATCCATCTGCCATATTTCATAATCATGATATGCAGCGATAGCAAGTAAAATCCGAACAGATTTAAGCATTGCAACTGGTGAAAAGGTTTCATCATAGTCAATCCCATGAATTTGTTTATATCCTTTTGCAACCAGTCTTGCCTTATAGGTATGTACCTTACCATCCATGTCAGTCTTCTTTTTGAAGACCCACTTGCATCCTATAGGGTTAATTCCTACAGGAGGCTCTACCAAGGTCCAAACTTGGTTTGTGTACATGGAATCCATTTCAGATTTCATGGCTTCTAGCCACTTCTCAGACTCGGGACCAGTTATGGCCTCTTGGTAGGTCACAGGCTCATCTTGATCCATGAGTAATACATCACCTTGATCAGTTATGAGATATCCATATCTCTCAGGTAGTTGACGTATCCTGCTTGACCTACGCTGGTTTTGTTCTACTTGAGCAGGTTGCTCTTCCACAACTTCTTGTGTTTCCTACTCTAATTCCTCCATAGGTGTATCTATGCTTTGTGATTCTTGAATTTCTTCAAGCTCTACTTTCCTCCCACTGGTTCTTTTGGAAATAAAATCCTTTTCTAGGAAAACTCCAGTTCGAGCGACAAACACTTTGCCCTCAGAAGGATTGTAGAAGTAATACCCCTTTGTTTCTTTAGGATACCCCACAAATAAGCATACGTCAGATTTGGGCTCAAGCTTAGTTGAAATTTGTCGTTTCACATAAACTTCGCAACCCCAAATCTTCATGTAAGACATATGTGGTTTATTACCACTCCATATTTCATATGGTGTCTTGTCAACCTTCTTGGATGGAACACGGTTAAGTGTGTAAGCTGCTGTCAATAGTGCATGTCCCCAAAAGGAGTTTGGAAGATCGGCGTGACTCATCATGGATCGGACCATGTCTAACAGGGTTCGATTTCTTCTCTCAGATACACCATTCCATTGGGGTGTTCCAGGAGGAGTAAGTTGGGATAGGATCCCACACTCTTTCAGATGGTCATCAAACTCTAGGCTTAAATACTCACCACCTCGATCTGATCGAAGAGTTTTAATATTCTTACCTAGTTGGTTTTGTACTTCATTCTTGAATTCCTTGAACTTTTCAAAGGACTCTGATTTGTGTTTCATTAAATACACATAACCATATCTACTGAAATCATCAGTGAATGTGATGAAGTACTGAAAACCTCCTCTGGCTGGTATGTTCAGTGGTCCACATACATCAGTATGTATGAGAGCCAAAAGATCATTAGCTCTTTCACCTTTTCCTGTGAATGAAGATTTTGTCATCTTTCCAATTAAACAAGATCTGCATGTCTCATATGATTCATAATCAAAAGAGTCCAAGAGTCCATCTTTATGGAGTTTGGAAATGCGTTTCTCATTTATGTGGCCTAATCGACAATGCCAAAGGTAAGTTGGATTTAACTCGTTAGGTTTCATCCTTTTAGTATTAATGTTATATATAGGCATTTCGAGATCAAGGACATACAGTCCATTGCTCATTTGTGCGGTAGCATAGAATATATCATTCAAATAAATTGAGAAACAATTGTTCTTTATTATAAATGAAAAACCAAACTTGTCCAAACAAGAAATGGAAATAATATTCCTGCTAATTGCAGGTACATAATAGCAGTTCTCTAACTGAATTATTAAACCACTAGGTAAAGTTAATACATAAGTTCCTACGGCTAAAGCAGCAACCTTTGCTCCATTGCCAACTCGTAGGTCAACTTCACCTTTTGCCAAATCTCTACTTCTTTTTAGCCCCTGCACATTTGTACAAATGTGAGAACCGCATCCAGTATCTAATATCCATGATGCAGAAGTAGATAAATTTATTTCAATAACAAAAATACCTGAAGTTGAAGTCTCTACTCCATTCTTCGTATCTTCCAGGTACTTTGGGCAGTTTCTCTTCCAGTGTCCGGTCTTACCGCAATGGAAGCAGGTGTCTGCCTTTGCTATGCCTCCAGTAGGCTTCAAAGCAGCAACAGTGGGTCTGGGTTTGGCAACTTCCTTGCCTTTCCCTTTATCACCCTGCTTGGTGGGCCTTTTGTTCTGTCTCTTTCCATTTCTGATCATCAGAATGGACTTCCCTTTTGTCTTCAGATTCTGTTCAGCTGTTCTTAACATGCCTAGCAGTCCAGGAAGAGATTTATCCATATCATTCATATTGAAATTTAGGACAAATTGACTGAATCTATCTGGCAACGATTGCAAGATCAAATCAGTCGCAAGTTCCTTTCCGAGGGGAAAACCCAACCTTTCAAGGTTTTCCACATACCCAATCATCTTGAGCACATGGGGACTTACAGGGGCTCCCTCAGCTAACTTGCTTTGAAAAAGGGCTTTTGAAACTTCAAACCTCTCATGCCTTGCTTGCTCTTGATAGAGCAACTTCAGGTGTTCGATCATATCGAACGCTGACATGTTCTCATGTTGCTTTTGCAATTCTGAGTTCATGGTAGCTAGCATGAGACAAGCAATTTCATTGGCATCATCGACATGCTTCTTATAAGCATCTCTTTCTGCCTTAGGTGCAGAACTAGGAGGTTCCTCTTCAGGAACAGGAGTCTCCAAGACATACAGCTTTTTATCATGTTTGAGGACAATCCTCAGGTTTCGGTGCCAATCCAGAAAATTTGTCCCAGACAATTTTTCCTTGTCAAGGATTGATCGCAAGATGTTGTTAGAGGTGTTTGTTGTCATGGTTATCTACATAAGGATTAAGAAAATATTAGTATCATTGACATATTTAATTAGGCCTTTAATCAAATATGCTCCCACTATTTTACTCAAAACAAATGACCCTCATCATTTGATTCGGAAAATCCCGTTGGAAGATTTTCTAGTGGGTCGAGATCCATATTTCACTTCGTTCTAAGTCCGCGTAGGCGGATTACACAGAACTAGGTTATTTAGGTAGGAACTCCTTCCAATTGTATCTCATACAACTCTAAAAAATTTCAGTTGGGTGAATAACTCCTTATTCCAATCCATCATATGGATCATTCCCAACTCTTGCTTCTAAAACATATATGATATTATTATAATCAAGTTTGACCCATTGTCTTAGCAGTTGGATATTACAATTATCCCATCGCACCTTACTAATATAGAACATGCACCTCGCTTTGGCGAAACCTACATTATCTGATACTAGTCTTGATGAGTGCTAAAACTTGGAAAGCAAACATATATCATAATTTGTTTAGTTAAGTTTGACCCATTGTTTTAGCAGTTGGATATTACAATTATCCCATCGCACCTTACCAATATAGAACATGCACCTCGCTTTGGCGAAACCTACATTATTCGATACTAGTCTTGATGAGTGCTAAAACTTGGAAAGCATAAACTTAATATTTTAGTTTGAGGGAATTGCAATTGTTATGATCTCACCGGCTTGTTTATCATATAAATCGTCTCTCACATGCATCAACATACATTCACATGCATCAACATACATACACAATGAAACAGTTATGGCCCCTAGCGCAATTGTTCTCCCAAGCCAATGAGAGAACCTAAGCTAACCTAATAACGATCTAAGCTTCTCCAAGCAAGATCTTCAAGGTTGTCCTCCTTTAGTATTGAATTCTTCTCTAAGCTTCTCCAAGCAAGATCTTCAAGGTTGTCCTCCTTTGATCTTGAATTCTTCTCTTTCTTCATATCATTATTCTCCTTTGATATTGAATACTTCTCTTTCTTCATATCATTACATTACAGAAGAAACTCGTTTTACATACGAGGGATTGAGATGAGAAAAGAATTTACATTAAGAGATCAAAAGGAGAGGCACGACACGCAGGTCGTATTTAAAAAACCCAAAACAAAATAAAGGAAGACTAAGGCCATAACTGATCACAACAAGGCAACAATAATAAACACATTATTATTATTATTAATCTTAATTCCTTTAATTAATTAAAACCAAATTAAATTTCGGCGACCGATCACACTACGCAGAGTTAGCCTGTCCAAAATTTTAATGAACAATTCATTTGAAATGGACATTGTTTTGCATGAACACAACCCTTGCGTAGTCACAAAACAGGAACCCCAAAAATTTTGACTCTGGGAGTGTGACGACCGTCACAGGAGTGTGACGACCGTCACAGGCAATGTGAGTGTAACGACCGTCATGGGTGTGTTACGACCGTCACACATCTAGTTTGTTACGCCTGTTACGCTCGTCATACGAGCTTCACGCAGCCAAAGTAACAAACTTTGAAACAGTCAACACGCTTGTCACACGAGCTTCACGCAGCCAAAGTAACAAACTTTGAAACAGTCAACACGCTTTCCAAAAGCCCTAATTCACAACTCTTTGACGGCACAACCCTTGCGCCGTCACCAACCCTAATGCGCCAATTTCATACCGTCAAACACATCTCGATTGTTGATTCAGTATGATTGATCAACAGGTCATTGCTTCACCATACTAATGTCGGATTCCGAAGCAAATGACCATTGATCGCTCAAAGGAAAACAATCATTTAGTGTTCGAATGAATGAAACAGAAACAGTATATCACATATACCGTACTTTGCATTAGGATTACGTATATCATATATAAGTTGATCGGTCTCAATTGTGTAACCTATGGACGATCGATGTATCGCTGCTTCACCATACTAATGTCGGATTCCGAAGCATAGTCAACATCAATCATCCAACTCGTACACTCATGATGCCAAATTTAATTGCCCGTTTAATTAATTGATCCATTCTGTCTTTTAATCATATTAATACAGAAATTAAACACCTATCCGATTCATGGTTTCGTAAGTGGCTCTGATACCACTGTAGGAAAATTGCGACCCAAAGCGCAGCGGAAATAAAAAAAAAATTCTCCTTTAGAGATCCTTACGAATGGTCATGATCAGTGATAGAATATTTACCTCTTTTGACGGTTGAAACCTTTGGTGCAGATCTCTTGTGACAATCAAAACCTTTGATGCAAATCCACGAAGCGATCACGAACGTTGAACGATGACAACGTCTCTACTTAGTCCACACGAACGGGTTCCTTCAATCTCAGTGCTAGCTGGTACGAATGAAGGCTTTGAGTGAGAGAGAGAGAGTGAGAAAGAAAACGAAAATAATGCAACCGAAAAAATTTGCTTCTGCACAAGGGTTCTATTTATAGAACCACTTGTGTGGGCTTCAAGCTAAAAGCCCACTTAAGTGTATTTTGGCCCATATCTTATAATATGCCCAAAATCACTTAAGCCCATGGTACCTTACCATATTTCGTATTCTACTCAAGTACACCGTACCTTACGATGTTCCATAACTCACTTAAGGGCACCGTACCTTACAGTATTCCTTAATTACTCTATCTCTCATCAATCCGTCCTTTGTGTGTGACCCTGTAGGTTTTCGCGGTGTTGACAATTATATTAAATCATGTATTTAACATAATAAACAGTGAGCGGTATCTAGCAACACATCACTGCTACCCAAGACACAAAAATGTCATGTGACCTGACAATTCCTTCTGTGATAATACTTATGTGTATAATTACCCTTTTGCCCTTATGTCTATATTGAACACAAGGTATAGACCGTGTCATCCTTGTCTAGTTCAATATTGGGCCCATAGACATTTATCCTGTTACGCAGGATGGGCAAATTCCATCTAGGACACTCATGTCCCTCAGCATGCTTTGTGGAGTACCCATTAACTGTCTTTATGGTTATCCAGTTACGGACAACGTTGGATCAGCAATAAAGCACTCGACTCTACATCTAGGATCCATAGTGGTTTCAGGTCGAAGAGTGGAATACACTATTATCACCATGAGAATAACTTATGACACCTTGCATAACTTTCTATATAGTATTCTCATAGCGGGTCAATCCGGTATAAATATTACTCCTAATATTCATACCTATGTTTAAGACTTGATAACTCTTTATCCATGATCCATGAGATGTGATCATCAGTCTACAAACATAATAGTCTTAATGCTTTAATGTTATCCCACTTCACACTAAAGCTCGACTACGGATACTTTAAGAATAATGTCCTTATGTTTAATGTGACCTCATGATTAAGTCATACTTGATACATTAAACAGACTAACTATTCTAGGGACTTTATTAAACAAACGTAATAAAGAAAAAGCCTTTTATTATTAATAAATAATTCGATACAAGTACCAAAAGTATTGGCCTCTAGGGCTTACACCAACACTAATTGCGTAGCATTTCCATGGTTATGGAGCATTACGCTGTAACAAAATCATGTATCGGCATTACAAGCATAAGCTAGTCTCAAGCCGTGGTTACCGTTTGAGAGTTGGTTTAGCTGGTTGGTGAAGATGTTACTTTGAGGAGTTTGGCATCGTGATTTTGAATCAACAATATTCCCCAATAGTGCGATATTGGAGGAAGAGATTCCGTCGTGCGGAGATGGAATTGAAGAGTGGAGAATGTTACGCGATCAGCGCGGAGATTGGGGTCCACCAGGAGAAAAGGAAGTGCTAGGCATTTTCTGGAGAACGGGGTTCAACTGGAGATGGAGATTGGAGTTGAAGATTGTATCCGGGATGAGATCCTCAGGATTGTCTTTTGATCATGTGTCACCTTAGACTTTGGCGAGGCCAACAGAAGTCGTTATGGGTGTCTTCAAGGGAAGAAATGCACATGTTACCTTCCTTTTGTGAAGGTATACCCTCTGATATGTCGCCATCAGAGAGGTGGTTGGTGTTATTTCTGCCGTTGCCAACGGAATTATCACCGGAGAATCGAGAGTAGGGTTCAAATGGAGAAAAGGAGACACAGGGGTCGTCTAGAGAATGGGGTTCACAACGATGATCGAGAGTTATCGTCAGGCGACTGAGGTTCAAATGGAGAACGGGGTTCATTGTTTGGCAGCAAGAGTGACAGAAAGTTGTCGGGGTTCAAATGCGGTGATCAGGGATTGTCCGTGCGAGAGAAGATATTTGTGTAGGGGTCCAAGGAAAAAATCAAGAAGTTTTGGGGTTCAAGAAAAGCAAAAAAATAATAACAAAAAAGCAAATTTTTCTTTTGTTATTGGTGTGTAACCACTCTTCACCCTGATCATCTGAAAGCCGAGGCTGTTCATATCGGCAGGTTCACAGTGGATTGAATAGGGGCAGCATCGAAGAAGTTTTCGACATTCAGGTCGATGCAACTTGTGGCATTCAGGCCAGGTTTCCGGTATTCAGACCGAAGTGGCATTCAGGCTAATTTTCCGATGTCCATATCGAAGAAGTTTCCGACGTTCAGGTCGATGCAACTTGTGGCATTCAGGCCAGGTTTCCGGTATTCAGACCGAAGTGGCATTCAGGCCAATTTTCCGATGTTCAAATCGAAGAAGTTCCCGACATTCAAGTCGAAGCAACTTGTGCCATTCAGGCCAATTTTTTCCTGGTATCCAGACCGAAGTGGCATTCAGGCTAGTCTCTTGGTGTTCAGACCGATATTAATAATCCCATATCGTCCGATGCTCAGATCGAAATCATTTCCAGTATTCAGACTGATGAGTGGCATTCAGGCCATGGGTATTTCTGTGTTACCAATTATTTTGGTATCCAGGTTAACATTTCTTTTTCGGTATTCAGACTGACTCTCGCCGTACCAAACGAATTCTTCTTTCAAGACCACCTCTTTGCCGATTCTGACAGGCATTGTTACTTCACTTCACTTCAGTGTAAATTTTCAGGCTTTTACTGTATTCAATCCCTTGATACCTCGAAAGTGCGAAAGCCGCTGCTATCTTCTTTTCGGGTCTCTAGTGGATTGAATAGGGCAGTTGTAACACCTCAAAATTTGCCCTCCTCTTCTTGAGACTAGTTTGGGGCATTGCATTTCATGGTTTAGGGCATTAGGCATTGCATTATGCATCTCATATGAAAATAAGAAGATCATCCTCCAAGGTCTTTTCAAAAGATGGAGAAGTTAGGAGATTCAAGCTTAAGGGTCTCTATGAATTGATCATCAACCATCTGAGGGCATGGGCTTCAATTAGGGTTTCTTGATTCTTCAAAGGTTTTGAGCATCATCTCATCTACAAAGATATGTCACCATCGTCATGGTTCTATCAGCTTCAAGGGTTTCAGAGTTCATCCTCATGTTCCTATGGATTAGGGTTGTGACCTCTGGTCAACACTAATCAATGCAATTCTTTCAACCAGGGTTTCTCAAAGAGATGAGGTATTTTATTGGGTTTAGGATCACATGATTATTATAAGGAGCTTGCATGATCTAGGGTTTCATTTTGAAGAAATTTCACCAAGTGGTAGAGGTTCAAGTTGATCAAGGCATTTCAAGGTCATCTGAGGACCAAAAGTCAACTGTGCAGTCAAATGAGGGCTATGAGGTGGGGAAATAAGTTGAGACACCTCAATCATGTTCAAATTGGGTCTATTCATAATTCTAAACATCCATCTTGAAGATTCAAAGGTCATGGCAAAAGTTAGTAAAAATGGAAAATGACCTATAATTCAAAGTTTCCAAATTTGGCAAGTTTTTGGTCCACTTCAACTTGACTTTTCAATATCAAAGATGTTTCAAATGGATTTGTGGTGAACATCAAATTCGTAGATATTTGTCTCCCGTTTCTAAAAAGTCCTAATTCATGTCCATATGATGAATGGTTGAGGAGTTATGGTCATTTGATCACCAAGTGTGCATGGAAATTCAAAATGGCATAACTTTTGATACATTGCTTCAAATTGGTTCATTATTTTTGCAAAATACTTCTCATGTTCAAGACATCTCAAAATGACGTTATTTGACTCAATTTTGAAAGCTAATCCTCAAGGGATTATGGTCAAAAGTCACATTATTTCACATTTGTTCTAAGGATGATATCATGCTACAAATCACAATTCACAAAGAACCAAGGCAAGGCTTCACTTCAGCCTTCTTCATAGACCATATTTGAGTGAAAGTGAGCTTTTGCCATGCATGGGAGAAGCGTGTATGTTTATTATTTCACACATGTTCAAATTGAAGCAAATCGTCACCATTCATTCTTGGCTTAAGATACAAGCAAAGTGATCTTAAAATCCTAGCCCTTGGTTGTTCATGAGTGAATTAAAGCCCTAGCATGGGAGATCACACGTGCATTATGGCCATAGGAGGTTAATTTTCATTTTTTGGCAATTTTCTTAATAACTCACTAATCATGATTAGTACATGGCTAAAATGATTAGTAGTGTTATTAGCAAGGAATATAAATAGTGAAACCCTAATTGTAACTGCCATAACCACCATTTTAGATATAGAATTCAAGAGTCTCTCCAAAATTTTCTCTCAATCGAATTTGATTTTTCTCCATACAAGCCTCAAATATTATTACATCTTCTTGATCCTCATGCTTCACTGATCAAGAATCATCCATTGTTTGGTGCCATACCTCAAGAATTCGAGCAGTCCAAGCACATTCTCAACTTGATCGGATTTGGAAATTGAAGCATATTCAAGTGGTTTCAGCCATTGTTTTTTGCACAAAGCTTCAAAGGAAGTTAAAGGAGGTTGATCTGGAGCAGTAGAGCTTGAGAGATCGCGGTTTCAGAGGTCTTCAATTTCAGGTGACTCGAATTTCACTTTCTCCTTTTGCTGCTTTTAGGTTATAGGATGGTAGATCGTGTTGTGTACATCACAAATATATGTTTAGAATTGAGATTGAGTAAGAATTGAGATGTTATGATGACTGAAAGTTTAGATCTAGAAACTTATTCCCTTCGAATTGCAAGATCTAGGAGGAATTAGGAAATTCTAATGTGATATTTGGAACCTACGTGAAAAACCGAGTGGAATGGTGGTGGTCTGGTAAAATTCAGGAAAATTTTTGGGTGGCGCCGTCGTGGGAGCCACTGCGTGTCTCGTCGGGGAAGACGACCGAAGCAGAGCTCCGGCGTCTGTGTGTGCTTAGGGTTTGGTTGAGGTGTACGCCATGTGTTCACTGCATGGAGGAACGACTGGGTGAGTTTCGGTTGACTGAAGCCACGTGTGCTTTGACTGGTGACTGGGCGAGTGACTCAATAAATGAAACGGTGCGTTTCATCATTTGAATGAGGAGCAGTGATCTTAGGAGCACGCCGGATCGTGTGCCTCATGTTTTGTCTGGATTTATTTAAAGAATTTCGTTTCCCTCCATTTCCATTTCATTTTTCAATTATTTTGGTCAATTTGTTTAATTCATAAAAAATCCATAAATTGTCCAAATGAATCCCAATTTTTTTTCATAGTTTTTTATTGATGTCTACTTTTTTATGGTGTTAAATTCAAGAATTTTTTATGTCAGGATTTTTATGTGTGAATTTTTGAATCAATGTGGTGCCAAATTGCCCTATTACCTTCAATGCATTGTGAAATCCTCAATTTTGAGCTTTTTGATCCAATTTTTTGCATACATGACATAAATTATTGGTCACTGGTTTGGATTTTTTCTCACCTGTTATCATCATTTTTGTCACATAGAGAAAAATGTGACAATTTGTGTCACATTTTTGACATTGAATTGGTGCATTTTTGTTCACATAGCATTTGCATCATTCTGGACTAGATCTTTTGCATACTGAACATTCATGGCATAAGGAACTTGTTGAAAATATCCCAAAGTCATTGCATGCATTTCTGATTTGATGTGAATTTTCTAAGTTGGAAGTTTATTTTGTGCATATTTTTGGTCATCACATTACATAGGCCAGTTGAGGTACTTGGTTATTGATTTGATGCTGGTCCTTTTGAGGACATTTGGGGGAGTGTTTGAAGGTTTAATGTGCAAAAGGATGGGTCCTGGTTTGGTCATTTGGTTAGGTTTTGAGTCTTGTACATGAACTAACTTTGTCTTGTGTTTCAGGTGGATACTCATCATTGATGATTGGGTTGTTCTCACCTTGTGAGATACAAATGCATTGAGTTCTGACCTATTTTTGTTTTGTACGGTTTTAAGTGGTGTGGTGAGCTCATGAGCTTGTTTGAGTGCTAGGGCACTTCTGGATTAAATGGTGTAACTGTTAGAGGGTTTCACTACTTGTCTTTTGGTTTTATGACTGAAGTACTAACTCTTTAGTTTTTGTACAGGTACCTTAGTTGCTTACTTGCTTTAGCTCTTGCTTGAGCATTAGATTGTGGTTGACATACCGCTCAGGTAGTTAGCTTCTTACTTCATGTACTCTAGAAGTCCTGTCACCTTTTTGGCAGGCATTTTGCTGGCAAGTCCTCCTTCAGAGGCTCTGTTTGTGTTTGTTTAAAATTGTGCGCAAAGACCTCCAAGAAGAGGCATGTGTTATTTGATAAGACCTCCAAGAGAAGAGGCAATTGACGGATAAAAGGGATTAGTAGTCAATCCCCCATTATTTAGTGTGTCGTTCTTTATGCTCGCACTACGTGCTGATGCTTCTGAACATGTGCCCCAGATCTTTTGTCCAGAGTCTGTCAAGTGGAAAAGGATCCCAATTTCTAGATCCCCACGCTTTCTGTGTCATGAGCTCACCCTGGCCAAGGTTAAGAGCTATGAGGTCTCATCCTCATTACCATTTTGATCTGCTCATCCTGACGTTCAATGTTAATGGTTAAGAGCCCATCAGATTACCCCTTACAGTTTGGCTTGTTTGTCGAGGTTGATATGACCCCTCTTGACTAAAGCCCACCCATTGTTTGGGCCTCTTGTATGGATATAGTGTGTGATGTTTGTTTACTTGTTCACTTGTTAGAGACCTCAACTTAGGGATATTGATTGCATGACAACTATTTGGCTCGAGCCTTAGTCTCCATATTAGTTTGTTGTTTCCCTGGTCTCTGGTTAGGAGAGTGTTTTACCCCTGGTAAGGGGAACTACGTCGCCCTGATTCTCATACCAGATAAGATACGTAGGCAGGAGGTTGTGAGCAATCTCTCCGGGCACCATTTTTCTTTGAGTCTCTGTTTGTTCACCCTTTTCTTTGTTTTCGCGTGTGTTCACCCTTTATTTGGTTTCTTTGGTGTGAGTACCCGTTTGCTCAGCGTGTGTGTGTGTGGTATGTTCATACCTTGAGGATTTCTTCTTTTATTTGTCGGGGTTCATCTTTGGGGTTCATATTGGGGTTCATCTTTGGGGTTCATTTGTGACGATCGTTATTCACTTGGGGTTCATTTGTGATGATCGTTATTCACTTGAGGTTCAACTTCGAGATTCCTTTGTGATGATTGTTATTACTTGGGGTTCATATTGGGGTTCATCTTCGGGGTTCATTTGTGATGATTGTTATTCACATTGGGGTTCATCTCGGGGTTCATTTATGACGATTGTTATTCATATTGGGGTTTATTTGTGGTGATTGGTTGTACATATCGGGGGGTTTATTCTGGATATTTGGTTACATTGTTGGGGTTCGTTCTGATAACCTTTTCTTTGGTGTTTGCTGGTTAGCGTTTGTTATTGTTAGGAGTCAGGTGTAAGTCCATGTATTGGCATTTTGTTTCCTATTTGTTATTGTTAGGAGTCGGGTGTAAGTCCATGTATTCGCATTCTGTTTCCTTTTTGTTTGTTAGGAGTCGGGTGTAAGTCCATGTATTGGCATTCTGTTTCCTTTTGGGTGTTTCTTTCGACGTCTCAGCGTCCCTTTTTGGTGTCTTGTTTCGGCGTGCGTTAGCCGAGCTACGAGTGCTCTGATTCTCCTCTGGATAGAGAAGATACGTAGGCATAAGATGCGATGTCTTAGTGAGCACGTCCCCTTTTCCCGAACTACGTTGACTCTGATGTTTGTTTCTGACAAACTACGTAGGCCCAGGATGCGACATCCTGCCGAGTCCACTTCCTCCGTTTTCTTTTTCTTTCCCACCTGTTTATTGTTCCAGTTCGTGCAATTTCTTTGAGAAGTTTAGCAGCAACCCTTTCCTTTCCTTTGAGCTATCTTTTGAGCGTGGATCCCGTCGAGTACGGCGGACGTGAGGGGTGCTAACACCTTCCCCTTGCGTAACCGACTCCCGTACCTTGTAATCTCTGGTCGTAAGACTGTTCCTTTCCCTTTCTTAGGTTAGTCCTGCGCTCCCTTTCCGTCATAGGATGAATAGCGTCAGTGGCGGCTATGTATTTTCCCCGCCAGTTGTTTTTCGCTTTGCGACACAAGCATGTACCATCTTTTGCTTCAAATGTTGGGGATCTTTACCCTTTTGGTAGAAAATACCTTCTAAATGAGTGTTATTAGTTTTTCTCTCAAGGGGAACCCAAGTTGACGATAAGCCAAAGCAGGGTTGTAGTTGATTCCTCCTTGTGTACCAATGAGAGGCACATTAGAGAATTCACCACAACTATCAATAATATCCGAGCTACTCAATGAAGAATCATACCAAATAATATCATCATTAGTGAGAGACATGAGTCTCTGAGACCACCATAGACATTGTCTGTTCTCCACAAAAGCAGGTGTCTGAGGCAAGTGAGAAATAAACAACTTGTACATAAGAGGTACACAACACATAATAGTCCCACCACCTTTAGAATTCCTCAAATGCAAATTCAAATACACGTCACCCAACAGAGTAGGCACAAGATTCCCAATCAAGAAGATTCTAATGGCGTTGACATCAACTAAATCGTCAATGTTAGGGAACAAGGATAAACCATAGATGAGCAACACAAAGATAGCTTCAAAAGCATCTATACTACCGGCTTGAGCAAAGGTAGTAGCCTTCCCTATGAGAAACTTAGAAGTTAACCAAAATATTCCTCCTTTCTTCACCCAATGAGCCTCAATCTCAAACTTTTTTAGATAAAGAGCTTCAACTATAATATGAGATATGGGAATCTCCTCCAATCTACTAAAAGGCACTTTGTCAGAAATGGGTATTCCCAAGAGATGGGCATACTCCTCTAACATAGGCACAAGCTGATAATCGGGAAAAGTGAAGCAACGGTAGAGAGGATCATAAAACTGAACTATAACACTCAAGAGTCCTTCAACCACATCAGAAGACAACACAGATATAAACTTCCCATGACGTTATTTTAAGTCTAAAGGATCTAATACAAAAGATGATAGCTTCCTTAGCTCTTTCAAATCGGGACATTCGAAATGGTACTTCTTAGTGTTCCTTAGTCCACAATCCATGGTCTGAAAATATTTGCAAATAAAACCTCAGTTCCTTGAAGTTATTTTTCGTGTGATGAATGTTGTGATGCGCATGAATGCATGATTGCAACAATCACAAAACAGGGATCACACACAAGGAAAACAGACAAAGGTCGAGGTATAAATCAAGTCATTGTCAAGATCAATCATCCATTTTGGTGGATTATGGTTTTCACCTTATCAACACCCAAGTTCCATTGGTATTGACAAGACTTGATTGGATCAACCAAGAATCAAGGGTTTGTTGTGAGTCACGAGCATGGAGTCAGGTTAAGAACCATCTGAAAGGAGTGTACTAAGGATAAAAACCTGTAAATCATGTTCTAAAAAGTTCCCAGAGTCTTAATTCCATCTATTGGATATTATAAGTTAGGATGACTTACTCATCAACCCATAATATTTTAAGAGAAACTCGTATGACTGTAGTATCGTGTAACAACTGTTATCAAGTCTACACCTGAACAGTCTCCATACTACGTCCTAAATAGGCCAAGTTGGGTTAAATGTTCTACGGTCCTCAAATTCTCGGACCCCAAATCAGAGAAAGTAATGCCTAACCACAAATACCTTGTGTGACATCAATAGCTCCAAAAGAGTCTCCACTGAGTAGATGGGTCTCAAGTCAACTTGTTAAGGACTACTCCACATAAGTCGAACATGACTATACCATCATCCTATCTTAATTAAACTCAAGTTTGGGTTAGAACTTATCTCACCACTCAGAGATCATCAAGCACAACAAGCAGATTATATCAAACTATTAAATATACAAACATCAAATATACAAATATATACACATAAAAAAGTAGGCTAAACCCACTGAGGACTACTCCCCAGCAGAGTCGCCACTTAATTTCTGTAGCGGTAAATTCATGACCGTTAAGCTATGGATAAACTTAACGTCAATAAAGCCAGAGTCGCCACCGCACTTTTATTGTTTCCAGAGGAAAAGGGAAAAGTACGAACAAACCACAAAGATAAGAAGTTTTCAAATCAAAACTAATAAAATGCCAGAGATTACAGGTAAGGGGGTTGGTTACACAAAGGGAAGGTGTTAGCACCCAAAGTGTCCTAGGTACTCCTATGAAGCCCTTTTTTATGTGTGTATGTGTTTTGGTATAAAAGATGAGTGTGGGGATGAGAAAATAATTCATTAATTATATTTTTGTGTTTGACAAGACCTTTAGACTTGTGCCTACGTACCAACATAAAAATGAGGGATCAAAACCTCGTAGTTCGTGGTATCAATTTCAAAGTGAGTGAATTGCTTTTAACAAAAATTTAAGTTTAAAAGAGGCACAAAAGGCCTAAAAGAGTTTGAATGAGTGTTAGTTCTTTTTGTCTTTTGAAATTTTAAGTCAATATGGTTAAGTTCATTTACAAGTTTGATTAAGAAAAGAGTGTAAAAAATGCAATGGGATAAGGAAAAGGTTTCTAATTTGCAATAAAGAGTCTAAGTTTGAAATCAAAAGCAAATAAGGTTTTTTAAAAGAGGGAGAGATTTCAACTTTAAGAAGTGGAAGGAGATGAAGAGGCTAATCCTAAGCAAAAATTTAAAAGTTAAGGGTTGAAAATATCTGACCAATGGGATTCAATCCAATAGACAAGAATGTCATATAGAATCCCATTTTTCCTTTGGACTTTAGGATCAAGAAAATACCAATAAACAAACAAAATGAAGAGTAAGGCATCAAATAAAGACAACCACATCCAAGCTAGCAACTTCATAGTTTTCTTCATAATCTTCCCATGTATCAAATGACATACTCCTTAAATGGCTCACAATAAGGCATTAGACACAGGTTCAAAGTATTATTTGCATCAAGACCATGTAGCAGATTGTAACACCCCAAAATTTGCCCTCCTCATTCATGCATTCATTTTTAGGTCATTTAACATTTCATATTGCATTTTATCATGTCAATCAGAATCAGATCCAAGAAACTTTATTTTAAAAAAAAATAAAAAATAAAAAAAAATAAAAAACAACGAAAAAAAATAAATAATAATAATAATAATAAAAAATTAATTAAAATAAATAAATAAATAAAATATAATAGAAAAGTCTTGGACTTGGACCTCTCTCATTTGAGCCCACAAAGCCATGAAAATCAGGTTATAAAAGAGGGAGAACAGACAAAAAAAGGAAGAGAAGCAAAACACTCTGAGGTTTCCTTGGAACAAAACCCTGAACAAAACCTGGAGAGAAACCTAGACAGAGAGAGTGAGAATTGATCTGCAGCAACCTCCAGGCAACTCTGAAAGGTTCATTCTGACTCACACACTTTCAGCTCAAGCAAACCCTAACATTGGTTTGCAAACCTCACGGGTGCAACTCAATTTCAATCAAGCTCTCCAATCAGGCTCACATGACTTTTGCAGGGATAGCTTGCCTGGTGTTCCACTTTATTTGTGGGATACCACCTGGAGGTTTATTCCGATTACCTGTACTGACTCACTTTATTTGATGGTGTTTAGCTTGGAAGGATCCCTGGGTTTCCCATTCCTCTAATTGCTGTTACTTCGGATCTTTATCCGTGTGGTACTTTTACATTTTTCCCGCATTTTACTGCTTTCCTAGCTGGAAGACCTCGATAGGAGGCAATGTTTTTATGTGTTTATTTTTTTTTACAGGTTCCTTCGTCCAGGACTCCTTTTGCATGAGCATCCCTAACCCTACCAACTCATTAATTTTTCTTCTCCTAAGAACACGTTAACTCCTTCTACTACAGGTGAGTAAGTCTCCAAAGTTCGAACATCCGGTAGATTGCGTAGTAACGTCGTTCATCCAAAACCCAATCCATAACCCCGTAGTTAGCCGAACTACGGCTTGCTCTGATTCTCATTCCAGATGAGATACGTAGGCATAAGACGCGATGTCTTAGCGAGCACAATTACCCTTAACCCCTAGGTAGCCGAGCTACGAAGACTCTGATTCTCATATTCATATGAGATACGTATGCAGTGGATGCGACATCCGTGCGAGTCATTTTCTTTTGACCCCTTTTTTTTATAGTAAATAACACATTAGATAAACCCACACCCTTTAGAAAAAGAACAACAAAAGTGGATCCCGTAGAGTACTACGAATGCGTAGGGGTGCTAATACCTTCCCTTCGTATAATCGACTCCTGAACCCAAGATTTGGTTGCGAGACCCTGTCTTGTCCTTTCCTTTTTCCAGGTTTACTTCGAGCGTTTCCTTTCCCTCCTTTGGGATAAATAACGCACGGTGCCAACTCTCCTGTCTTTCTTCGCCGGTTGTTTTTTTTTCGCATTCCATTTTTCAGGTTGCGACAGCTGGCGACTCTGCTGGGGACCCGGTTTCCCTAAGCGAGTCCCTCCTAGCTTTTGTACGTTGTTTGTTTATTGGGTGTTTATTCTTTTGTACAGTTATTTATCTTTCAGCATTTACCTGCTTTATTGCATTGTGTACATATGACTGCCGTATCTGCTGGTTCTGTTTGTGAGATGAGTTCTATACCTGAATTCGAGTGCACTTAGAGTAGGAGAATGACATAGTCTTGTTGACTTGTGTGGAGTTATTCCTTAGCAAGTTGACTTGCAAGCCCATTCACTTGGTGGAGGTCATGTTGGGATCAATAATGTCACACAAGTAAGTTGTGGTTAGATATTACTTTTTCCAATATAGACCTTAGAAGCCAAGGACCTTAATTTACCAAACCCATCTTGGCCTATTCGTAGGACGTAGTGCGAAAGTTGTTCAAGTGTAACATTTGATACGATTGTTACGCGATACTACACTCATAAGAGTCTCTCTTGAGAATATTTTTGGAATACGAGTAGTCGTTCCTCCGATAATATCCGAAAGATGGGATTATGACTATGGGAACCTTTTGTAGAACATGTTTGGCAGGTTTAAACCTTAGTACACTCCCTTTGGGTGGTTCTTAACCTAAACTCCATGCTCGTGACTTGCAACAAACCCTTGATTCATGGTTGATCCGTTCAGGTATCCTTAATATCATTGAAACTTGGGTGTTGATAAGGTGTAAACCATAATCCACCAAAAATGGATGGTTGATATTAAGGATAACATGATCCATCCCATGACCGTTGTTTGGTGTGCTTTGCTTGATCCTCTTAATTTCTCTCCAGGCAGTGCAACCTGACAGATGTTCAAGCGGATCCAGCAATTCTGATTGACATGCCATTGCATTGCATAACATCATCTGCATATTCGCATCCAACATCTCATGCTTATTCATTTGCAGGGTATTCCCTTTTTAAGGGGGGGCCTTAAAATCGAATAAGCAGTGCATCGCATACCATACATACTAACCCTTGTTTGTTTTGCAGGTGTCACCGCAGTGTCTAATGTTTGTTCCCTGTATCAGGCAGTTTTTGTTCCCAAGCGAGTTCACAGGTACCCGACAAAGGAAAACCGTCCACGACTAGCAATGGACCAGATACTGAAAGAACTGGCTGATATGCGTGAAAGGATGGATTAGTTCATGACATTGATGACTGGTATGGAAGAAGGCCAGGCGAAGCTGAACGAATTGGTTGAGCAACCGAGGCCCGATCCAGAGGTGGAAATACCAAGTGCTGAGGGGAACCCTGGTAACCCTGGGAACCCTGGTAACCCTGGGAACGCTGATAACCTGAGAACACTGGAAACGCGGGTAACACAAATGTTGATGGAAACCCGGGTAATATTAGCAACACGGGGAATGTTGGGAATGATATTGGCGGAAGGTACAATGTGAATCAAGGGATTCGGATTAACGGGCGCCCCGTTACTGAAGATTGTCAGTATGATCAATTTTCTTTGCACGACGAGGCCCTCGAGACCACTCGCCATATGGATGAGCTTGCTGAGAAGCTCAAGTCTTTGGAGTCTCAAAATTCCTTAGGTTTTGATGTCACCAATCTTGGTCTGGTTCAGGGAGTAAGGATCCCTCACAAGTTCAAACCCCCTACTTTTAAGAAATACAACGGGGCTTCTTGCCCACGCCCTCATGTCCAATCTTATTTGGGAAGGTTGGGAGCTCACACTGAAGATGAAAAGCTGTGGATGTACTATTTTGAAGACAGTTTAACTAGAGCTTCTCATGAATGGTATTCTCATCTGTCTTGTACTACCATCAAGAGCTGGAAAGACTTGGCAGAGGCTTTTGTCAAGCTATATCAATACAACTTGGACATGGCTCCAAATCGGACCTTGTTGCAAGGAATGTCTCAGACTGCCAAGGAAACCTTTAGAGAATATGCTCAGCATTGCAGACAGATTGTTGCATCCATCCAACCCCCTATGTCTGAAAGGGAGATGGCAGACATGTTCATGAACACTCTTCAAGGCAATTATATCGAGAGATTGGCTGCTTTCCCGTCAATCAGCTTTGTAGAGATAGTGATTGCTGGAGAAAGGATCGAGAGTCTGTTCAAGATGGGCCGAATTCAAGACAACAGTGCTTCCAACTTATCAGTTCCCAAGAAACCGTTTGTTGGTAACGGTTAGCGAAGGAGATAAGGTGAGACGAGCGTTGTATATGCCGGCAGAGGCAGGGGCAGAGGACGCCCTAATTATTATCAAGATCAAGTGGCCGCAGTCCCTATTCCAACACCTGTTCCTCAACCGCAGTATCATCCGAAACAACAACCCAGGTACAACAATCAACACCAAGGAGGTAATTCGGGTCAGCAGAGACCCTATCAACAACGTCCAAGGCAGGTGGACCGGGTCATTGAGCCAATCCCAATGCCTTATTCTGTATTACTTCCCAAGCTGATTGACATGAATCTGGTTACGTTGAGAACTCTGGCCCCACCGGTCAATCCCAACAATCTTCCTAGAGGTTATGATGTCAACGCCAGATGTGCTTTTCACTCCAATGCACCTGGCCATACTTCAAATAATTGCAAGGCTCTCCAGCTAGAGGTACAAGATTTGAGAGATGCCCAGGCCATCAATTTTTCTCCGGTGCCTAATGTTATCCAAAACCCGATGCCAGCTCACGGCGGGCAGAGGATTAATGCTGTTGATAATAGGGAAACTTTGAATTTGGTTTCTGATGTGACTAAAGTGAAGACTTCGCTATCGGTAGTTAAAGACCGACTTTTGAAAGGACAGATTTTCCCGGGCTGTGGGGAAGAGTGTGAAAATTGTCAAGCTGCCGAGAACGGATGTGACAGTTTGAGAAAGGGTATTCAACAACTGATAGATGAAGGTTGTCTTCAGTTCGATCAGACTCGTCCAGTGAAGAATGATGTGTCGACAGTAACGTTTTATTTCACTCCTGTAGAAATATATGTTCCCGAGAGATCCGCTCCGACAACAATATATTTCCCAGAAAGTCCAACACCAATTTACTCTGACAACCCTCAACCGACTTTGATTGGTCCGGTCACCATCACGGTACCAGGACCTGTTCCGTATGAGAAAGACAGTGCTATCCCGTGGCACTATGGGGCTGATATCTACTGCCAGGGGCAGGAAGTTAACGAAGAAGACATTGACATTGGTAGCTCCGTTGTAGACAATGTTGGAGGAATTGGTGGCTTCACTCGCAGTGGACGCTTATTTGCACCATCAACATTGCGCACGAATGCTGAAGCTGAGGCAGCTGCCAAGGCTAAAGGAAAACAGGTATCCACCGAAGAGTTTACTATCGAGGAAGCTCCTCCTAAGACCGCATTCGAGAAGGAAGTGGATGAGTTTATGAGGATTATCAAGAAAAGTGACTACAAGGTAGTCGACCAGCTAAATCAGACACGCTCAATGATCTCCATTCTCTCACTATTGATGTGCTCTGAGGCACACAGAGCAGCCTTGTTGAAAGTACTGAATATGGCCTATGTTCCACCAGAGATAACTGTTAACCAGCTGGAGTTGGTAGTTTCAAATGTACACACTAGCCATGCGCTAGGTTTCACCGATTATGACCTAACATCTGAGGGCAGGAATCACAACAAAGTCTTGCATATCACAATGGAATTCAAAGGGACGGTGCTTTCCCATGTTTTGGTTGACACAGGTTCTTCTCTGAATGTTCTCCCAAAGAAAGCCTTAGCAAAGTTGGATTGCGATGACGCCATCCTGAGGCCGAGTAATTTAGTTGTAAGGGCTTTTGATGGCTCTAAGCGAGCTGTTTATGGCGAAGTTGAGTTGCCAGTTAAGATTGGACCGCAGGTATTCAAGAGTACCTTTTATGTGATGGATATCCAGCCTGCCTATAGGTGTCAGCTAGGTCGACCCTGGATTCATGTTGTCGGTGCTGTTACTTCTACTCTCCACCATAAGCTCAAATATGGACTAGAAGGTTAGATCGTCACCGTCTATGGTGAAGAGGACATTTTTGTTAGCCACCTGTCTACATTTAAGTATGTGGAGATGGATGGCGAGATGCATGAGATGCTGTGTCAGGGCTTCGAAGCCATAAACATCAGCGAGGTCGCGCCCGAAACTGTCTTTTCATCTGAGTCTGAGAAGGTCGGGACTTCTATCTCTTCATACAAGCAAGCTGTTGAAGTGGTTAAGGCTGGTAATGCCCAAGGATGGGGCAAATTTGTGGAGCCAATCATAAAAGAAGACAAGTTTGGATTGGGGTATACTCCGGGGTCTCAGAACAATGAAGCCGGTACTTTCTCCAGCGGGGGTTTGGTTTCTCCCCACATCGTCAATGATGCAGATGAAGACAAGGCTGACAGCGACTGTGACTTAGATAGTTGGATTCGCCCGTGTGTCCCAGGAGAAAAGCTCGACAATTGGTCGTCTGAAAAAGTCGTTCGGTTTACTCTACTGAAGGAGTAATTTTTATTGTTTTCCTTTTATCACATGAATAACAAAGTCTTACACTTTGACCAAGGTGTAATAACTCATCTGTAGGATCATCCATATAGTTACATTTCGCAATTATTTTCATCATCAATAAAGGACAGCTTTTGCAAACAATTTTGTGTTCTCTTTCTTTCAATTATTTTTACTTTTACAAAAATGGCAATGTTTCTTTTTCATGTTTCTTTTTCGTTTTTCTTTCCAAAAAACACCTCGTAAAACTGATCACCCGGATCTCACTGCTAACGACACTGCTATGCCCATGTATGACTTTGACAATCCTATCTATCAAGCCGAAGAAGGGGTTGAGGAAGATTGTGAATTGCCTGAGGAGTTAGCCAGGTTGTTGAAACAGAAGGACCGAGCTATCACACCTTATCAGGAGGTGGTTGAGACCATCAACATTGGTACCGAAGACGACAAGAAAGAGATCAAGATCGGGGCCAGTCTACAGGCCGAGAGGAAAAGACCGTTGATCATGTACTTGACTGTGTTAGAAAGGTCAATGGGTTGTGTGCTCGGTCAGCATGACGAGTCAGGTCGAAAAGAGCATGCAACATACTACCTTAGCAAAAAGTTTACTGATTGTGAACAAAGATACTCACTGGTCGAGAAAACTTGCCGCGCTTTGGCATGGGTTGCTCGCCGACAAAGACAGTATATGTTGACTCACATGACTCTTTTGATATCAAAGATGGATCAAGTCAAGTATATTTTTGAAAAGCCAGCAGGGTCGCTAGGTGGCAAATGATGCTGACAGAGTATGACATCCAATACACTTCACAAAAAGCCATCAAAGGAACTGTCTTGTCAGACTATCTTTTCGCGCAACCGATTGATGATTACCAACCTATGAGGTTCGACTTTCCTGATGAGGACATCATGTTTCTCAAATCGAAAGATTGCGAGGAACCACTTCCGGAGGAGGGGCCTGACCCTGAATTCAAATGGATTATGATGTTTGATGGGGCGGTCAACATCAATGGTCGCGGAGTTGGTGATATGTTGATCACACCGGAGGGGGTTCATATGCCGTTTTGTGCCAGAATAACTTTTCCCTGCACCAACAATGAAGCCGGACGAAGCATAATGGGTCCGTTCTCGATACAATCAGCTAAGCCTAGTTGAGGAAAAGAGACTAGCAGCTATATGCCATGGCCAACTATATCAGAGACGGACGAAGAGAGCGTTTGATCAGAAAGTGCGCCCTCGGGAGTATCGAGTCGGTGAATTGGTACTCAAAAGAATTCTTCCTCCCAACACAGATCACAGGGGCAAACGGACACCGAACAACGAGGGTCCATACGGGGTTAAAAGTGTTTTCTCTGGAGGAGCTCTGATGCTAACGACCATGGATGGCGAAGACTTCCCGTCCCCTGTCAACTCAGACGCAGTTAAAAAAATACTTCGCATAAAATAGACCCGCTGGACAGTAAAAAGAATAGTCCAGGCAAAAAAGGGGGGCATCCCGACGAACCAAAAAAAAAGAATGAAAAGGTTCGGGCAAAAATTAGGGATATAAAAAAAAATGTACACCCGGTGAGTCGAAAACCCGAAAGGGCGGCTCAGGCAAAAAAGGGTATCCCGGTGGATTGAAAACCCAAAAGGGCGGTCCACGCAAAAGTTAGGGAATAAGCGAATAATTGCGATCTGAGTTAATCCATGTTATATCACCGTTTCATTCAATCCGACAATCTTCGAAGGTAAAAGATCGACTAATCATCCATTTCAGAAAGCAAGATGAGCAGAGCGTCTTGAGGACATACGAGCCATAGCAGAGTCAAAACTCGGTGGGACCCCGTTTCCACATTGCCATTAGGATAGTTTCTCTTGTTCAATTTATAGCGATCGCCTCTTTCCAGGGATCAGCTTCCTGATGTACTCGCCTATTCCTGGCACAAATTTTTCAACCAACAAAAGTCGAATAATTCAGTTAAAAAGCCTCTTTACTTTTCATTTATCAGTTTGTTTGTAAAAGATGTCTGAATTCTTGAGGAAACATATTGCATCTGAATGTAATGGTGGCTTTTGCAGATGACTTGCGCAGGAAAACAGTCAAAATTGCTTTGAATGTGCTTAATCCCGGACGGTGAATTCAAACCGAGTAATTCCCCGGGGCATACGTATATTTTTTCGTTACAGGTCACAAGAACCGGATGCCAAGTCATGAATCCTCACCCCCAAGCGGTTGACAAAGCCTCTCCTCTACAGAGCAGGTTCCCCAGTAGAGTTGACAGTATCCAGACTGTATATCCCCAGTAGAGTTGACAGTATCCACACTGTATATCCCCAACGCAGTCGACAGTGCCAAACTGTATCTTCCCAGCAACAGCGGAGTAGTCGCATACCCAACAGACAAGAGGGTGGTGTTCCCAGTGTTCATCTCGTCCCCAGCAGATTATTATTTTTAACAGATTTGTTTTAATCCCCAGCCTGAGGACGATTAGCAAGTTCATATCCCCAGCAAAGGTCGATTCCTACGACATTTCCCTAGGAAGTGCTTTCCTCACAGACTCTCCTCGCAGAGCCTCACCAAGCAAAGTTTCCATAGTTGATACTTCCCTAGCAAGGTCAACTTTTCAAAAAAGGCCGATTTATTTTCGGTGGCTCCCCAGTCCCGACAGACGGATTCATCCCCATAGAGCATTCAAGGATCGATACAACGATCCGCTCCCTACCAGAGTGGCTTCCCCAAGCAGATTTCTTTTTTTCTTTTGCACCATGCATAACATTTGCATTTGCATTTGCATGCATATCAAACATACACATAAGCTGATGAACAGGTTCTTCAAAGCAGACTGAAAAATTACTTTACAACCAAAGTCATGAGATTCGGCCAGAGGATCAAGTGTGTGTGTGATCCAGCATGAGGGTCATTTCGAAGATTCAGCCTGAGAATCGTTTTCCAGAGATCCAGCCTGAGGGTCATTTCGAAGATTCAGCCAGAGAGTCGACTACGAGCGTTATTTCCCCAGCAAACCAGCTGGAGAAATAGATTGACAGCTCAACAGAAAATCAACCTACAAGAGGGTCCAGCCCGCGGATCGCATTTAAAAAACAAAGTCTAATCGAAGAGTCGTTATAACATGTTCTAGCCTGAAGAATATGTACAAAGCCCAAAAGTGGGATATTCTCGAAGCTGCATATCTAACATGAAGACTGTAGATTTCAAAAGAGGGTCAACCAGCGCAGGCCCCAGATGCGAGATCCTAATGATGAGAATTTATCATCAAAACAATCCAGATCTAGCCAGAAGATCAAAGTCAGGTCTAACCCGAAGATCGAAAAATAGATAGATTCAGCTAGAGAATCAAAGAAAATAGATTCAGCCAGAGAATCGAAACAATTCAGATCTAGCCAGAAGATTGAAATAGATTCAGCCAGAGAATCGAAACAATTCAGATCTAGCCAGAAGATCGAAGTCAGGTCTAGCCCGAAGACCGGAAATAGATTCAGCCAGAGAATTGAAACAATTCAGATCTAGCCAGAAGATCGAAGTAGATTCAGCCAGAGAATCAAAGAAAATAGATTCAACCAGAGAATCGAAACAAAGGAGATCTAGCCAGAAGATCGAAGAAGATCTAGCCAGAAGATCGAAATAGATTCAGCCAGAGAATCGAAACAATTCAGATCTAGCCAGAAGATCGAAGAAGATCTAGCCGGAAGATTGAAACCATATCCAGCCCGAGGATCAAAATTAACATCCAACCAGAGGACTAAAATGAGTATAGATTCACCCAGAGGATCGAAACTCCAGATTAAGTCAGAAGACTGATTCAGATTCAGCCAGAGGATCGGAAGAGAAATAAACAGCGCGGTGTATTTCAGCATTTTTGTGGTGTTCTCGGAGCGCAAATTTTCAGTCTGTCTTTGGGATTCAATCACAGCTCACCCTATTTGTCTGATAAGCTGTTCGCTTTCATCCTGCTCGGGTTAGTTGATGATCGAATAGGGGCAGCTGTAACACCCCAAAATTTGCCCTCCTCATTCATGCATTCGTTTTTAGGTCATTTAACATTTTATATTGCATTTCGTCATGTCAATCAAAATCAGATCCAAGAAACTTTATTTAAAAAAAAAATAAAAAAAAAATAAAAGAAAATAAATAAATAAATAATAATAATAATAATAAAAAATTAATTAAATAAATAAATAAATAAAATATAATAGAAAAGTCTTGGACTTGGACCTCTCTCATTTGAGCCCACAAAGCCATGAAAATCAGGTTATAAAAGAGGGAGAACAGACAGAAAAAGGAAGAGAAGCAAAACACTCTGAGGTTTCCTTGGAACAAAACCCTGAACAAAACCTGGAGAGAAACCTAGACAGAAAGAGTGAGAATTAATCTGCAGCAACCTCCAGGCAACTCTGAAAGGTTCATTCTGACTCACACACTTTCAGCTCAAGCAAACCCTAACATTGGTTTGCAAACCTCATAGGTGCAACTCAATTTCAATCAAGCTCTCCAATCAGGCTCACATGACTTTTGCAGGGATAGCTTGCCTGGTGTTCCACTTTATTTATGGGATACCACCTGGAGGTTTATTCCGATTACCTGTACTGAGTCACTTTCTTTGATGGTGTTTAGCTTGGAAGGATCCCTGGGTTTCCCATTCCTCTAATTGCTGTTACTTCCCGAACTACGGCTTGCTTTGATTCTCATTCCAGATGAGATACGTAGGCATAAGACGCGATGTCTTAGCGAGCACAATTACCCTTAACCCCTAGGTAGCCGAGCTACGAAGACTCTGATTCTCATATTCAGATGAGATACGTATGTAGTGGATGCGACATCCGTGCGAGTCATTTTCTTTTGACCCCTGTTTTTTTTAGTAAATAACACATTAGATAAATCCACACCCTTTAGACAAGAACTACAAAAGTGGATCCCGTAGAGTACTACGGATGCGTAGGGGTGCTAATACCTTCCCTTCGCATAATCGACTCCCGAACCCAAGATTTGGCTGCGAGTCCCTGTCTTGTCCTTTCCTTTTTCCAGGTTTACTTCGAGCGTTTCCTTTCCCTCCTTTGGGATAAATAACGCACGGTGGCGACTCTCCTGTCTTTCTTCGCCGGTTGTTTTTTTTCGCATTCCATTTTTTAGGTTGCGACACAGATGAACTCAAGTGGATCTCAATACTTGTATCAGATGAAAATTCAAATCACAAGAACTTAGTTTATGAAATGTTGGCATTGGCCAAGTCCTTTTGCATAGGGAATGTTGCCTAATTTTAAGTCCAAAGCTCAGATCAAATCCAACAGTCCACAGAAACATTTTTTAGGGGATTTTGTTATTTATTAGGTATTTTAAGGTCCTAATACCATAAACACAAACAAGATACACAAACATGTATATACAATCACAATATATGGCTCAATTGAGCAAAGTGAAAATGGCATAAACATAAACAAGTTAAATGGTATGTAAAATGGAAAATTAAATGGTAAATAACTTGAATTTAAATTGCATAAAGTAAATAACTTGTAATTAAAACGTTAGTCGATTGTTGGTTGATTAGATGTTAGTAGAGTTTTGCTTTTCAATTGTTTAAGTCATTATTTGGAGAACACTCAACCCTCTATTCACAAGCATGGATCCTTGAACCAAGACATCTTCCAAAGGAAGTAAAAAATACCATGTTTCCACACAATACCATGAAAGGGGGGAGACTTACAATCTCACTTACTAGAATGCTATGCCTTTTGGGTCAAAATTTAGCACTATGTTAAGCAATCGTAATTGGACATATGTAGAAGTCACAACTATCTGAGGTCGGGGAATATAAATTTTTGGGTTAATGCATGTTAGAGATATAGTATAATGACCCATACTACTAAAACATACAACACACAAAAAGGAAATGATCAAAGGATGGACCTAATTTCATCCATACTTGTATTGGTTCATCTAACACAAAGTTGTTGATGAACCAATTAGCCTTAGGATATTGAGACTTTATTGATCAATGAGAGGGATGGGATAGAATGGGATTGAAGATAAAGAGGGAGGGGAAATGAGATAAACACAAATTTGTCATGAAAGGAATTTTATCAAATTAAAATCATTCATTCATTTTGGGAGATGAAATGTACATTTCATCAATCCCCTAAATCCAATGATTTTAATCCAACAAAAGTCAAATCAACGTCGACCAAGGCCCAAACATATAGTCAAACTTCACAAGTCAATAAAAAATGGCTCAACATAATTTTCACACAATTAAACAATTAAAAATCAAATTAAAATGTATTATATTAAATTATGTTTTATTAAAAACCTAAAACCTCTTTAAAACACCAAATAAATGGCCAAGAGATTTATCATAGGTCAAAAAAGGTCAAAGGACCTTGGAGAAAAAATTTCATTATTTTTGAAAAGTCAGAAGTATTTTTAAACAATTAAAAATATGCACAAAAACAATTAAATCATGAAAAAAATTAATATTAATCCAAAAAATAATTTTAATTCAGAAAATGAAAGAGGAAGATATTTGGTTTTTCTTGGTGAAAGTCGCATATTTGTTGGATCAATAATGAAATTAATATGAATTAAATAAAAATAGTCAATTAAAAGAAATATTCAAAAATTCAAAAAAAGGAGAGCCATCTGATCTCCCTTATTAATTGAGGTGGCAGATCAGATGGATTAAAGCGCGCGTTCCATGGTACACTGCAGTCAACGCGGCTTGGTATTCAAAAGTAACGCATGAGATTAAAACGTTTTAAAGGGATCCTGTGGTTGAGAGGCATGACAACACATCATCGGAGCCAGAGCTCCGGTCTTCTTCTCCGGTGGACCTCATCGGACTGGTCCACCATCAACCATCACCAAAATGAAAAAGCAAGACATGGATCTAAAGAAAAAATGCTCAAGAGCTCGAATCTGGCCTCAATTTTGTCCAATTCCAAGTATATGAAAAGATACAGGAATTTGAATTTTGAGGATCATGAACTGAGTTGCTTTGATTTGACCTCAAAGCAACTCAATCTTGTTTCCTACATTGGTAGCACTTCAGCAAACCAACAATCAGTCAAAATGGATTAGAAATGAGGGATAATCGAAGAAGAAAGGTTTTTGAAATCTCGCCTTCGAGGAGCTTCAGATTAGCTTGATCTTGCTTTCAATTTGGCTTGGCTTGACTCTAGAAGCTTGCAGAAGATGATTTGGATGGTTAAAAAGCTTGGACTCTTGGAGTGTCAATCCTAAAACAGAAGGAGAATTGAAACCCGGTTTCTCCAGAAACCTTCAAGATTATCCTTTCAATGGTGTTTTGGGAAGAAGGGGGTCGAAGCTTGGGCAAGAGGGATCCCATTTCTGATCATGAAGGGTCTTATTTATAGCTAATGTAAATGATATTTGAACACTTCCAAATTTGGCAAAATTTCAAATTCTCCCTTGCATGGATGCATGGGCATGCATTAGGCCCCTGAGACGATGCCATCTGATCCAAAGTTCAATGTACTTCATGCTGAAATCATGTTAGAAGCTGATGAAAGTGTGTGTGAAAATTGGAACTTGAAATTATCCAAATGGTGCTTTAACTTACACCCATGCGCAAGTCCCTCAATTTTAAACCAAATGGGATGATCTTGGATGTTTTGGAAGGGTAGATCAAGGGGAAAAACTTTAATGTTGAACACTTTTTCATTTGAAGCTTGGATCATGACGAATTTTGAGGTGGAAGTTTGGGAAGTCAAACATATTTGAAAATTGTCTAAGTCCCAAGTCAAATCTTCACTTTTGAATAACTTCTTTTATTGGCTTAAAATAAGAAATGTTCCTTCATAAAAGTTATCGCTCTTTAAAACGTATTTAATTTGGTCACAAATTTGACCTCATTTTGATTTGGCATGAATTTGTTATGCATTTTAGAAGTTGAGGAAAATCACTTGTTCAATGGTATTGGCCCAAAATGACCTATAATGTTTCCTTTTGGAACATGCATTTGCAAGTTGAATTTGCACTTCCTACAAACATCAAAGTTGAAGTATAAATCTTGAATATGATCATACAATTTGAATGGCTTTCATCTCATAAAAATTGAGCATGTTATGGTCTTGCGAAATTCACCTCCAAACTAGGGTTTAGAAAAAATGACCTATAATCTTTCATCATACAAAATGACCTTCCAAGAAAAATTAGCTCTTGACTTTTACATGAAAGTTGTTTGTAATGTAATTTTGAGTAACGTTTATCTTGGAATCATTTTCCTATGAGAAAAATTGTAGGAGTTAGGGTCTAGGGAACCCTAGTTTTGACTAGTTGACTTGGTCTAGTCAACCACCATGAACCAACTTGCTAGCTTGACACTCTCTTGATCTTTGGGACTCATGGAGGATCATATATGCATGATATGTTGTAATGTTATCTATACCTTGAAATATTTGATCAATTTTTGAAGAAGTCACACAAGCTACCCAAATGAATTAGGGTTTCCAAGGAAAACCAACTCCAAACTCTTGGTGATTTCTTGATCAAAAAACATGTGAATATCATAGGGATTCATATATGATGTATAGAGCCAATGTAAACCAATTCCTGATTGAGGTCCTTGCATTAAGGGTCTTAAACCTTAGATATGAACTTGATAAAGCATAAGTAAGCATGTACACTTCCTACAAAAGCAACAAACTATGCATTGACATATTTTTGGTATTTTGGCTAGTGAATAAAGAAAAAACAAATTATGATACAATCTAAAGTGCTTCGTAACCTCTCCCAATACAAACCCTAATGAATTAGGGGTAGGGAGGATGCCAAGGTGTGATCCCAATGCCAATGCATATGATGAGATAGCATGAGGGATCTTAGGGTCAAAATTAGGGTCTTACAGGGGTTCACAATATAGATTGCACAACCATCATGGTCGTGCTCACAATCGCTGATTGTACACAAGGTCTTATGCATCTCTACCAGAGACCTACGGATATGTCGTACATCGAAAACTCATAACTTTCCTGGACAACCATCCACCATATTGACAGAGGCATTACCATGAGCAGGCAATAAATTGGCTTTCACATTTGGCGCACGTTCCTCAAAGGACACCATTCCACTTTTCATGAACTTTTGTACTTCATATTTCAGCGGGTAACAATTCTCAATGTCGTGGCCAGGGGCTCCCTAGTGAAAGGCACAACGAAGTTCAGGTTTGAACCACCATGGAAGTGGCTCGGGAATTCGAGGCGGATTCTTGGTTGGAGTAGGTTCTTGAGAACCAAAGATGGCTACAACTATGCATATGTCATAGGAATAGGGTCAAAGGATACCTTCTTCCTCTCAAAACTTTGTTGGTTATTATTGTTGTTGTTGTTGTAGTTGGTTCTTTGTTGTGGTTGTTGTTGACGTTCTTGTTGAATCAGAACTGATTGATTGTTGGAATTGTTGGAAAACACTGGAATTACTGAAGAAACTTGATGTTGATGCTAACGCGATTGAGGATTCCTTCTCACATGAGGCCTTCTCTGCCTCCCTACAGATACTGAATGGGTCTCCCCTTCCTTCCTTTTGGCAAAACCATTTCAATATTTCTTACTGGACGACACCTCTTCCTTGGACAGACGCCCTTCATGGACTCCCTCTTCTAACCTCATCCCAATGTTTACCATTTCATTAAAGTCACTGGGGGCACTGGAGATCGTACGTTCATAATAAAACAAACTCAGGGTCTTCAAGAAAATCTTCGTCATCTCTTTTTCTTTCAATGGAGGATTAATCTGACAAGCAAGTTCCCTCCACCTCTGAGTATACTCCTCAAATGTCTCTTTATCTTTCTGAGACATAGACCTCAACTGGTCTCTTTCAGGTGCCATATCCATATTATACTTATACTGCTTAACAAAAGCTTCACCCAAATCGTTGAAAGTACGAACACTTGCACTATCTAGCCCCATATACCATCTCAAAGCAGCACCAGTCAAACTGTCTTGAAAGTAGTGAACTAATATACGATCATTATCAGTTTGGCTTGACATCTTTTTGGCGTACATAACAAGGTGGCTCAGCGGACAAGTACTTCCCTTATACTTTTCAAAGTCAGGGACTTTGAACTTCATCGGGATCTTCACATTCGGTACCAGGCAGAGCTCAACAACACTCTTACCAAATAGGTCTTTTCCTCTTAGAGTCTTCAACTCTTTGCGCAACTCAAGGAACTGATCCTTCATTTCGTCCATCTTTTCATAAACATCTGGGCCCTTATATGGCTCAGAATGGTAAATGGTGTCCTCAACATGAGGCAAGGTATGAACAACTAGAGGTAGCACAAACATGACCGGGCTAGATACCGGCATGGAAGCAAAAGTGGGTGCAAACCCTTCAGGCATGAAATTTGGTGGCATTCCCCACAGGAATCTAGCTGGCATAGATGGTCCGGATTGAGTAGCAGCAATAGGAATGGTTGAGGTAGCAACCTCGGAGATGACAGTCCTCTAGGGAGGAGTTGCGGGAGTTAGTGAAGACTGATTTTGTGCAGCAAGAACAGACTCCATCATGGCAGTCAGTCAGGAAATCTCATCCTTCCACTCTTTGTTCTCTTGTTCCAAATGTTCCATGATTTTGGGTTGATAGGTGTGAGTGTTGTATCGGTGAGTCATCTTGGCTGAAGCACAGAAGAATAACTAATAAGACATGTGGCAGAAGAAACCTGTTATGCAAATGATGCATGAAATGAAATGTTTTTGTTTATTTAATTTCAAGGAACATGTTGTTTTATTTGCAAACATAGAATAATGACAATAACAATTTGATTGACCATAAATTCTATTTTATTCATATAATTTGGATGGATTACACTAAGTAGAATTTCAGAAACCAAAGTACAAATACAAGAGAAGGGGAACCTAATCATCCTAAGGATCCCCTAGCAACAATGTCAGATGATCTGGATGCGGGCGCGTACTTCCTTCAGATGCGTCGAATCTCGGTCTCAAAAGATGTCTTCATCTGAGCCTTCTCAAGGACAAGCTTATTAATAATCTTCTTCCAAGCACCGGAAGGCTGAGGCATACTAGAGGAAGATGGACCCTCTAGATCTCTCTGTCTCTTCACTTCTCGGTCTTCAAGAAGGTCAATAAGTGCATTTCCTTTGACTCAAGCTGCACCTCCTCATGTTTTCGACTCAAAGCATGGAACCGCTCTTCCCACATATCTTTCTCTTGCTTCATATCGGCGAGTGCGTATTCCAACTCCTCTACATCTTGGTTAAGGAGAGTTGACGGCTCAGCCACAACCAAAGACATAGGTCTCTCACAAGCATACGACGTCTTCAACTCCAAAGCTCTCTTCTTCACCCAAGAAGTGTGTGCTTCCAAAGCTACACAGTTGCGTAGACCAAGCTTGGATCTTCCTTTGCTATGCACATTATGCCAAGCACGTATCATATTTTGCTTCAAAAGTTGGGGATCTTTACCCTCTTGATAGAAAAGACCTTCTAACTGAGTGTTATTAGGCTTGTCTCTCAAGGGGAACCCAAGTTTATGACGAGCCAAAGCGGGGTTATAGTTGATTCCTCCTTGTGTACCAATGAGAGGCACATTAGAGAATTCACTACAACTATCAATAATATCCACACTACTCAATGCAGAATCATACGAAACAATATCATCATTAGTGAGATCCATAAGTCTTTGAGACCACCGTAGACATTGTTTGTTCTCCACAAAAGCAGGCGTCTGAGGCGAGTGCGAAATAAACCAATTGTACAGAAGAGGAACATGTCACACAATAGTCCCACCACCTTTAGAATACCTCAAATGCAAAGAGAAGTACATATCACCCAACAGAGTAGGCACATGATTCCCAATCAAAAATATTCTAATGGCGTTAACATCAACAAAATCGTCAATGTTAGGGAACAAAGCCAAACCATAGATGAGCAACACAAAGATGGCTTCAAAAGCGTCCACACTACCGGCTTGAGCAAAGACAGTAGCTTTACCAGCGAGGAACTCAGAAGTCAACCCAAACATTCCTCCTTTCTTCACCCAATAAGCCTCAATCTTAGACTTCTTCAGATGGAGAGCTTCAACTATGATATGATATCTGGGAATCTCCTCAAATCCACTAAAAGGAACCTTGTCAGAAATAGGTATTCCCAAGAGATGGGCATACTCCTCTAATGTAGGCATAAGCTGATAATCGGGAAAAGTGAAGCAACGGTAGAGAGAGTCATAAAACTGAACCAACACACTCAAGAGTCCTTCAACCAAATCAGTAGATAACACAGACAAAGGATTCCCATGACGTTGCTTGAAGTCCAAGGGATCTAATATAAAGGATGACAACTTCCTTAGCTCTTTCAAGTTAGGACATTTGAAATTGTACTTCTTAGTGTTTCGTCGTCCACAATCCATGTTCTGAAAATATTTGCAAATAAGACCTTAGTTCCTTGAAGTTATTTTCGTGTGATGAATGTTATGATGTGCATGAATGCATGAATGCAACAATCACAAACAAGGGATCATACACAAGTCAAACACAAACAAACTTCAAGGAATGAATCAAGTCATTGTCAAGATCAATCATCCATTTTGGTGGATTATGGTTTTCACCTTATCAACACCCAAGTTCCATTGGTATTGACAAGACTTGATTTGATCAACCAAGAATCAAAAGGGTTTGTTGCGAGTCACGAGCATGGAGTCAAGTTAAGAACCATCCCAAAGGAGTGTACTAAGGATAAAAACATAAAAATCATGTTCTAAAAAGTTCCCAGAGTCTTAATTCCATCTATCAGATATTATAGGTTAGAATGACTGACTCATCAACCTATAATATTCTAAAGAGAAACTCGTCTGAGTGTAGTATCGCGTAACAACTGTTATCAAGTCTACACCTGAACAGTCTTTGCACTACGTCCTAAATAGGCCAAGTTAGGTTAAATTTTCAACGGTCCTCAGCTTCTCGGACCCGAAATCAAAGAAAGTAATGCCTAACCACAAATGACTTGTGTGACATCAATAGCTGCAAAAGGGTCTCCACTGAGTAGATGGGTCTCAAGCCAACTTGTTAAGGACTACTCCACATAAGTTGAACATGACTATACCATCCTCCTATCTTAATTGCACTTAAGTTTAGGTTAGAACTTATATCACCACTCAGAGATCACCAAGCACAACATGCAGATTATATTACACAAGCAAACATACAAACATCAAATATACAATTATATTCACATAAAAAAGTAGGTTAAACCCACTGAGGACTACTCCCCAGTAAAGTCGCCACTTAATTTCTATAGTGGTAAATTCATGATCATTAAGCTATGGATAAACTCAACGTCAATAAAACCAGAGTCGCCGCTGTGCTTTTATTGTTTCCAAAGAAAAGGGAAAAGTACAAACAATACCCAAAGATAAGAAGTTTTCAAATTGAAACTAATAAAATGCCAGAGATTACAGGTAAGGGGGTTGGTTACACAAAGGGAAGGTGTTAGCACCCAAAGTCTCCTAGGTACTCCTAGGGAGCCCTTTTTTATGTATGTATGTGTGTTTGGTATAAAAGATGTTTGAGAAAAATTGAGCGTGGGGATGTGAAAAGAATTCATTGATTATATTTTTTTGTTTGACAAGACCTTCGGACTTGTGCCTACGTACCAACATAAAAAATAAGGGATCAAAACATCGTTGTTCGTGGTGTTAATTTCCAAATGAGTGGGTTGTTTTTAATCAAAATTGTAGTTTTAAAAGAGACACAAAGGGCCCAAAAGTTTGCATGAGTGTTAGTTCTTTTTGTCTTTTGAAATTTTAAGTCAATATGGTTAAGTCAATATGGTTATGTCTTTTGAAATTTTGCAATAAAGTCTAAGTTTTGAAATCACAACCAAAGAAAGTTTTGAAAAGAGGGAGAGATTTTGAAATTTAAGAAGTGGGAGGAGATGAAGAGACTAATCCTAAGCATAAAATTAAAAGTTAATAGTTGAAAAGATTTGACCAATGGGATGCAAATCCAACAGACAAGTATGTCATATAGAAAACCATTTTTCCCTTTGGACTTTGAATCAAGCAATAATCAGCAAGAAATTAGCAATATGAAGAGCAAGGTATCAAATAAAGATGGCCACATCCAAGTAAGAAAATGCATAGATAACATTCTTCTTTGTCTTCTCCTGTATCAGGTGAAATACTCCTTAATCAACTCAGAATAAGACATTAGGCGCAAGATCAAAATAACAGTTGCATCAAGATCATGGAGCAGATGAACTCAAGTGGATCCAAATACTTAAATCATATGAAAACCCAAATCACAATAACTTGGTCTAAAAAATGTTGGCATTGGCCAAGTCCATTTTTGCATATGGAATGTTGCCTAATTCTAAGTCCAAAAGCTCAGATCAAACCCAACAGTCCACACAAACATTTTTTAGGGTTTTTGTTGTTTATTAAGTATTTTAAGGTCCTAATACCACAAACACAAACAAAATACACAAACAAATATATACAATCACAATATATGGCTCAAATGAGCAAAGTGAAAATGACATAAACATAAACAAGTTAAATGATATGAAAATTGCATGAATGGTAAATGACTTAAAATTAAATTGCATAAAGTAAATGACTTGAAAGTAAAGCAAACTTAATAATAGTTAGTGTTAGTCAAAGTTAATTATATGTTAGTGAAGTTTTTCTTTTTTATTGATTAAGTAATTATTTGGAGAACACTCAACAATCTATTCACAAGCATGGATCATTGAACCAAGACATATTCCAAAGGAAGGAAAAAAGGCCAAGTTTCCACACTATACCATGAAAGATGGGAGACTTACAATCTCACTTACTAGAATTCTATGCCTTTAGGGCCAAATTTAGCTCTATGTTAAGCAATCGTAATTGGCCTCATGTAGAAGTCACAACTATCTGAGGTCGGGCAATAAGAATTTAGGTGCTAATGCATGTTAAAGATTTGGTATAATGAACCAAACTCCTAAAATATACCACACACTAGAAAAAAAGATCAAAGGAGGGACCTATCTCATTCATACTTCTATTGGTTCATCTGACACAAAGTCATTGATGAACCAATTAGCCTTAGGATATTAAGACTTAATTGGTCAATGGAAGGGATGGGAAAGAATGGGATTAAAGATGAAGAGGGAGGGGAGATGAGAGAAACACAAATTGGTCATGGGAGGAATTTTATCAAATTATAATCATTCATTCATTTTGGGAGATGAAATGTACATTTCATCAATCCTCTATATCCAATGATTTTAACTCAAAAAAAGTCAAATCAACCTTGATCAAGGCCCAAACACATAGTCAAACATCACAAGTCAATAAAAATGGCTCAACATAATTTCTATACAATTAATCAATAAAAAATCAAATTAAAAATGCATTTAAATTCAATTTAATTTGGTCAAAACCTAAAATCTCTTCAAAACACCAAATAAATAGCGAAGAGATTCATCCTAGGTTTAACAAGGTCAAAGAACCTTAGACAAAAAATTTCATGATTTTTGAAAAGTCAGAAGTATTTTTAAACAATTAAAAATATGCACAAAATCAATTAATTCATGGAAAATATCAAAATTAATCCAAAAAATAATTTTAATTCAGAAAATGAAAGAGGAAAGTATTTAAAGATTTTTGGTGAAACTCCCATAGTTTTTGGATTAAAAATGAAATTAATATGAATTAATCAAAATAAGTGGATTAAATGAAAAATCAGAAAATAAAATAGAATTCAAAAAACAAGGGCCATCAGATCTCCCTCATTAATTGATGTGGCAGATCTAATGGCAACGCGCGTGCTATCCACAATAGATCAAGCCTAACGCGTTGCAACAATGGTAATCAGAACCAAGGAAGGAGATTAAAACATTTTGAATGGATTTGATGGTTGAGAGGCGTGACAACACACCACCGGAGCTAGGGCTCCGGTCTTCTTCTCCGGTGGACCTCACCAGACTGGTCCACCATCAACCATCACTAAAATAAAAAACAAAGACATGGATTCAAAGAAAAAATGCCCAAGAGCTCGAATCTGGCCTCAATTTTCTCCAATTCGAAGTATATAAAAAGATACAGGGATTTGAATTTTAAGGATCATGAACTGAGTTGCTTCGATTTGACCTCAAAGCAACTCAATCTTCTTATCTACATTGGTAGGACTTCAGCCAACAAAAAATCACAAAGAATAGTGATGAATTGAGGGAGAATCAAAGAGATGAAAATTTTGGAAAGTTACCTTCGAGGGAGCTTCAACCTTGCTTGATCTTGATTCCAATTGTGCTTGGCCTTGTTTCAGAAGCATGTAGGAAGTGATTAAGATCAGAAAATGGCTTGGACTCTTGGAGTTTCAATATCAAAACAAAATGAATTTTGAAGCTAGATTTTCAAAAGAAAATGTTCAAGATTATCCTTTCATGGTGAGGGTTTGGATTGCAGTTTCAAAGCTTGGGCATGAGGTCCTTAATTCTGAGCAATGAGTGTCTTATTTATAGGCCATGAGATTCATTTCCACACACTTCCATAAATTGCCAAATTTAGCAATTCACCTTGCATGCTTGCATGGGCGTGTGATAGGCCCATCAAGTGATGTATTCAGGTCCAAAAATGAGTGAGAATCATGCTGAAATCATGTCATATGGCCATGCATTTGTGTTTGAAATGTGGAAGTGAAAATCATCCAAATGGTACCTCACATTGCACCCAGGCGCAAGTCCTTTATTCTTTTGCCAAATGAGATGATCTTAAATATTTTGGAAAGGTAAGATCAAGGGGAACAACTTTCATGTTGAACACTTGTTCATTTGAAGCTTGGATCATGATTAATTTTGAGATGGAAGTTTGGAAAATCAAACATGTTTGAAAGATTTCTAAGTACCAAGTCAAATGTTCACTTTTTCCACCTTGAATAACTTTTGCTATGGACTTCAAATGGAAAACGTTCCTTCATAAAAGTTATATCTCTTTCAAACCTCTTCAATTTGGTTAAAAATTTGACCTCATTTGGATTTTTCATGAAGGAGTTATACATTTTAGAAGTTGAGGAAAATCACTTGTTCAATGGTAATGGTCCCAAGTGATCTATAATATTTCCTCTTGCCACATGCATTTGAAAGTTGAACTTGAACTTCCTCCAAACATAAAAGTTGAATTAGACATATTGAATTTGATCATGGAATTTGAGTGGCTTTCATATCATAAAAATTGAGCAAGTTATAGTCTGGGGAAGTTGATCTTCAAACTAGGGTTCAGACTAAATCACCTATAATCTTTCATCATACAAAATGACCTTCCAAGAACAATTAGCTCTTGACTTCAACATGAAAGTTGTTTGGAATGTCATTTTTAGTAAAGTTTATCTTGGAATAATTTCCATATGACAAAACTTGTAGGAGGTAGGGTCTAGGGAACCGTAGTTTTGACTAGTTGACTTTCTCTAGTCAACCACCAAGAACCATCTTGCTAGATTGATATTATCTTGATTTTTGGGACTCATGGAGGATCATATATATGTAAGATGATTTAATATTAAGTATCCCTTGAACTCTTTGTTTAAATTTTGATGAAACTTGTTGAGGAAGTCACATAAGATACCCAGATGAATTAGGGTTTCCAAGGCAAACAAGCTTCAAACTCTTGATGATTTTTGGGTCAAAATGATATGTGGAGACCATGGGGATCCATATATGATGTCTAGAGTCATTTTGAGCCATATCTTGGTTGAAATCCTTGCATTGAGGGTCTCAAATCCTAGATAGGAGCTTGATAGAGCATAGGTGAGCACACACACTACCTACAAAAGAGTTAAACTATACATTGACATATTTTTGGTATTTTGGTTAGTAAAAATAATGAAAAGAAAAGTATGATACAATCAAATGTGTTTAGTGATCTCTCCCAATGCAAACCCAATGAATAAGGTATAAGGAGGATGCCAAGGTGTGATCCCAAAGCCAATCCATATGATGAGATAGCATGAGGGATCTTAGGGTCAAAATTGGGGTGTTACACTTATTATGATGTTTGCAATTTATGTCTTACAGTTCCTTAGAAAGTAATAATAATAACATTCACATTTGCATATCAGGTATCATGTTGCATCTTGGTCTTGCTTTGAGTAAGTTCGTCGGGGGTCTTATTTATTTCTTGGTCTTCATCCAGACAAGTTGTCTCACCAGTGCAATACTAGAGCTAATCAGTTGAAGAAGATGGACCGCCTAGAGGAAGAGAATGTGAACTCCGTGAAGAGCTGACAACCTTGAAGGACAGCTATGAGAGGCTTACTGCTATGATGGAAGCTCTGGTGGATGCTCAGAATCAGCCACCTCCTTCTCCTCAAACTCCAGTTCAGAGGACCGTGATTTCTGAGATTATCTCTACGCCCATCTCCGTGGCTCCCGTCAGTGCTCTGTATCACCACATGCCTATTGGTTTCCCTTTGGGAATGCCTCCTAACTTTGTGCCTAAGGGGTATCAACCTACTATTGAAGTTCCTATGGCTCAACCTATGATGTCAGTACCACCTCATGTGGTTCATGTTGTTCCTTATGTTGAAGAACCTATCTTTCATGGTGACCAGAGCGAGACTATGGGTGTTTATGAAAAAATGGACGAGTTCCAAGATCAATTTCAGGCCATGCATAAAGAAATTCAATCTTTCAGGGGGAAAGATCTGTTTGGGAAGAATAATCGTGATTTGTATTTAGTTCCTAATGTGAAGATTCCAAATAATATCAAGGTTCCAGATTTCGAAAAGTATAAAGGCAACTTATGTCCTCTGAGCCATCTGGTTATGTACGATCGTAATATGTCGAATCAGACTGATAACCATCAATTGTTGATCTATTAATTTCAAGACAGTATGATTGATGCTCCTATGAAATGGTATATGAGACTCGACAATACTCAAATCCGAACATTCAATGACCTAGGTGACGCTTTTGTTTGCCAATACTTATATAGTATCGACATGGCACCAAACAGGGATTAATTATGTGATATGTCCCAAAAAGATAAAGAAACTTTCAAGGAATACATGTAGAGATGGCACGAGATCGCTGCACAAGTTAGTCCTCTGTTGGAAGAAAAGGAAATGAAAAAGATATTTTTGAAGACGTTGAGTACGTTCTGTTATGACTGATGGTTGCAAGTGCGCCTAGTGACTTTACTGAAATGGTAAATATGGGCTTGAGATTAGAAGAAGGATTCTGTGAAGGACGATTGAAAGAACATGATGCTAACGTTATCCACAAGAGAAATAGATAAGGCTTCTAAGGAATAGTAAACATCATCAACATGTGACGTATGTAACTCCAGTGATTAATTCTGCTCCGTTTGTTCAAGCAGCACCGACTTATCAACCGCGTTTGCAGCAACGCATGAATCAACAAAATCAACATAACCAACAGAGTCGTGCCCATAGGCCTGTACAGTTTGACCCAATTCCAATTACTTATATAGAGTTGTTTCCTGCTTTAATTCAGAAGACTTTGGTGCAAACAAGAACTCCACCATCTGTTCCGAAAGAGCTATCGTGGTGGTATAAACCTGACCATCATTTTGCATTCCACCAAGGAGCACCTGTCCATGATATTGAGAATTGTTTTGCTTTGAAAGCCAAGGTGAGAAGGTTAATTCAAAGTGGTATCTTTTCATTTGAAGATTCTAGTCCCGATGTACAAGCTAATCTGTTACCCAAACATGGAAATACAACTATGAATATGGTCGAAGGATTTCCAAGAAACTACCGAGTTTTTGACGTCAATCTAATCAAAAGATCCGTGGTTTAAATGCACACTAATTTATGTGAATTGAGATATTATGAGCATGACCATGCTTCTTGTCATGTTTGTTCCAGAGATCCCCGATGATGTGTTGTTGTGAAAATAAACTTACAAGAAATATGGATCAAAACCTTATTCAGGTTAAAAGGGACAGAAATGAAGATGAGCATGAAGTGAACAACATAGTTCCCCATTTTAATCCCCTAGAATTGGTTGTGATTGCAAGACTGTTGTTTCTCCATTGGTTATTTGTTTGGCGGGTCCTACGCCTTACGAGTCTGATAAAGTTATGCATTACAAGTATAATGCTATTATGGTAGAAGACGATAAAGAAATGCTTATTCCTGATTTTCTGTATGTTGAGAACATCGCTGATGTAAGTTGTGTGACCCGAAGCGGTCAAATATTTGCTAATGTAGCTCCTAAGAGGACTGAAGATGTTTTGATAGAGAAATCAACTTTAGAGAAAACTCATGTTGTATAACTCGGGGAATCCAGTGTTGCGAATCAGAATGCTGATCAAGATGAAGTGTTGGAATTGATAAAAATAGTGATGTCAATGTGGTAGACTAGTTATTGTATAATCCGTCTAAGATATTTGTATTATCCCTACTGATGAGTTCAGAAGCACACCGATAAGCTTTGCAGAAAGTCCTAGAGCATGCCTATGTGGAGCATGACGTGACAATCGATCAATTTGATGGCATTGTGGATAATATTACTGCATGTAACAATTTGAGCTTCAGTGATGAAGAGCTGCTCGAGAAGGGGAGGAACCACAATTTGGCCCTGCATATCTCTATGAAATTCCAGGAAGATGCCCTGTCCAATGTGCTGGTGGATACTGGGTCCTCTTTGAATGTTTTGCCTAAATCTACACTGTCTAAACTTGCTTACCAAGGAGCTCCGATGAGATTAAGTGGAGCTTTTATGAAGGCCTTCGATGGGTCAAGGAAGACTATAATAGGGGAGGTTGATTTCCCAATAAATATAGGTTCATGCGTATTTCAAATCACTTTTCAAGTGATGGACATTTGTCCCGCCTACAGTAGCCTCTTAGGATTCCTGTGGATTCATGAGGTTGGGGCAGTTAATCAAATTTACACCAAAAGCTGAAATTTATGAGGAATGGTAAGTTAGTAATCGTGGGTGGCGAGCAAACAATGTTGGTGATTCATCTCTCTTCATTTTCATACATTGATGCCGACGAAGCTAAGGGAACATCGTTTCAAGCTCTTTTTGTTGATAATTTTGTTGTTGATAAGATAGGTGAATCCATATCATCTTTGAAGGACGCCCAACATACATTGAAGAATGGTCAATCGGCTAAGTGGGAATAAGTTGTAGAGCTTGCAGAGAAGAAGAACAAAGCTGGTTTGGGTTTTTCACCTATTGCAACCCAAAGAGATCTAAAGCGAATTCAAGAAGTGTTTCATAGTGCTGGCTTTATTCATTCCAGAGATCAGTCTACTGCCACAAATTTAGAAGATGATGAAGAGCAAGGAATGCCAAACTTTGTGACACGTGGATCGATGTGCTAAAACTGGATTGTTGTTGATGTTCCTTTTGTTATTCACTTATCTAAGTAATATGTTTTTTTTCATTTTCAAATCCCTTTCACTATGCCCAAGGTGAAAGTGGATCTATGTGGGCTTTGTTTCAGATTTCATTATCATTAATAAAATGTTATTTTGTTTATCCATATTATGTTTTTCCTTTTTGCTTTTTTTTTGGAAAAAATGGTAACATAAAAAACAAAATAATAATCACTTTTATATCTGCATCACAATGTGTGTTTATTTGTTCATATCCTAAAATCAAGCATAAAATTATTGTTCAGATTAATTGTTAAATCCATTGAAAATAATGACCTTATGCCCTCTCCCAACTTTGAATTCCCCGTGTTCAAAATGGAAGAAGAGGGTGATGAAGAGATTCCTTATGATATTTCTTGGTTGCTTGAGCATGAAGAGAAGACCATTCAGCATCATAAAGAGCTGTTGGAAGTGATTAATTCGGGTTTCAAAGACAACAAGAAAGAAGTCAAGATTGGGGCACTTCTTTGTCCAGATGTTAAGAAGAGGGTGATAGTGCTTCTTAGGGGATATGTGGATGTTTTTGCTTGGTCTTATCAAGATATTACAGGTCTTGATACTGATATTATGGAGCATCGATTACCATTGAAGCCAAAATGTCCGCTGATTAAACAAAAGTTAAGAAGAACTCACCCTGATATGACTATCGAGATTAAAGAGGAAGAACAAAAGAAAATTGATGTTTGGTTCCTTGTTATTGCTGAATACCCTCAATCGGTGGCTAACAATGTACCTGTTCTAGAGAAAGATGGTAAAGTTCAGATGTGTGTTGATTATAGAGACTTGAACAAAGCTAGTCCAAAAGATAATTTTACCTTACCACACATTGACATGTTGGTAGATAATATAGCTAAGTTCAATGTCTTCTCCTTTATGAATGGGTTCTACCGTTATAATCAGATCAAGATGGCACCCGAGGACATAGAAATAACAAGATTTATTACACACATGGAACGTTATGCTATAGAGTGATGCCTTTTGATTAAAAGAATGTTGGTACAATGTACCAAAGAGCCATGACTACTCTTTTCCATGACATGATGCACAAAGAGATATAAGTCTATGTTGATGATATGATTTCTAAGTTGAAGAATGAAGAAGATCATGTTGAGTATTTATTGAAGCTGTTTCAGCGGTTGAGAAAGTTTAAACTTTGCTTGAATTCTAATAAATGTACTTTCGGTGTTCGTTCACAAAATCTATTAGGTTTCATTGTCGGATAGAAAGGTATTGAAGTAGATTCTGATAAAGTCAAAGCTATTCAAGAAATGCATGCACCAAAGATAGAAAATAAAGTTAGAAGGTTCCCCGGGCGTCTGAATTACATATCCAATATTCAAGCTTCTCTACAAAGATCAAGGTTGTGTTTGGACAGAAGACTGCCAAAAATCTTTTGACAACATCAAGGAGTATCTGCTTGAACCTTCTATCTTGTCTTCTCCGGTGGAAGGAAGACCTTTGAATATGTATTTGATTGTGTTAGAAGAGTCAATGGGTTGTGTGCTTGGACAACAAGATGAAACTGGTAGAAATGAGCATGCCATCTACTATCTGAGTAAGAAGGTTACAGACTGTGAGTCTCAGTATTCTATGCTTGAGAAAATTTGTTATGGTTTAGCATGGACTGCCAAACGTTTACGCCAGTATATGATCAATCATACCACTTGGTTGATATCCAAAATGGATCCAATCAAGTATATTTTTGAAAATCATGCTTTGATTGGAAGGATAGCTCATTGGCAGATGTTATCGTCCGAATATGATATTGAGTACCATACTCAGAAAACAATTAAAGGGAGTATTCTTGCAAATCATTTGGCTCACCAGCCGATTGATGATTATCAATCCACCAGGTTTGACTTCCCTGATGAAGATGTTATGTATTTAAAAGCTAAAAATTATGATGAACCATTGCTTGAAGAAGGGTCAAAGCCTGGATACCGATGGGGTTTGGGGTTTGATGGAGCTGTTAATGCTTATGGTAATGGAATTGGGGCAATCATTATTACTCATAAGGGTTATAATATCCCTTTCACTTCAAGATTGATGTTCGATTATACGAATAATATGGTAGAACATGAAGCTTGTATCATGGGTCTTGAAGAGGCCATTGATTTCAGAATTCAAATCCTTGATGTGTACAGAGATTCAACCCTAATGGTTAATCAGATTAAAGGAGAATGGGAGACTCGTCATCCTGGCTTAATTCCTTACAAAGATTACACATGGAGGTTGTCGACTTTCTTCAATAAAATAGTCCATCATATACCTCGTGAATAGAGTCAAATGGCGGACACTCTGGCTACTTGATCTTCTATGTATAAAGTAAATCGTTTGAATGGTGCGCCCATTATCACGATTATGCACCTAGATAGACCTTCTCACGTGTTTGCGGTAGAATAAGTTACATATGATAAGCCTTGGTATTATGATATTAAGTGTTTCCTCCAGAGTCAGGAATACCCTGTTGGGGCATCCAACAAAGATAAAAAGACTTTGAGAAGACTGACTGGTAATTTCTTTTTGAATAAATATGTGTTGTACAAGAGAAACTTTGACATGGTTTTGCTCAGATGCGTGGATAGACACGAAGCAGACGTGTTAATGCAAGAAGTTCATGAAGGATACTTTGGTACTCATGCCAATGGACACAAAATGGCTAAAAAGATGTTAAGGGCAGGTTACTATTGGCTGAAAATGGAATCTGATTGTTGTAAATATGTGAAGAAGTGCCATAAATGTCATATATATGCTGATAAGATTCATCTGGCTCTGACACCTCTCAATTTTATTTCATCTCCATGGCCTTTCTCTATGTTGGGAATTGATATGGTTGGTATGATTGAAACCAAAGCTTCGAATGGACATTGTTTCATCCTAGTAGCTATTGATTACTTCACTAAGTGGGTTAAAGCATCATCTTAGGCTAATGTGACCAAGAAGGTTGTGGTCCGATTTATCAAGAATTAGATTGTTTGTCGATATGGTGTTCCAAGTAAGATCATTACTAATAATGGGTCAAAATTGAATAATAAGATGATGAAAGATCTTTGTGATGACTTCAAGATTGAACATCATAGCTCTTCTCCTTACAGACCTAAGATGAATGAGGTTGTTGAAGCCCTAAATAAGAACATTAAGAAGATCATCCAGAAGATGGTTGTAACGTGTAAGGATTGGCATGAGATGCTCCCGTTTACTTTGCATGGATACCTTACATATGTCCGCACTTCAACCGGGGAAACACATTTCTCTCTTGTGTATGGCATGGAAGCAGTGCTCCCTGTGGATGTTGAGATCCCATCAATGTGAGTCTTGATGGAAGCAAATTTTTCTGAAGTTGTGTAGCGGTAAATTCATGACCATCAGACTATGGATAAACTTGACGTCAATAAAACCAGAGTCGCTACCGCGATTTTATTATTTCCAAAGGAAAAAGGAGAAGTACGAACAAAACCCAAAGATAAGATGTTTTCAAATTAAAACTGATAAAATGCCAAAGATTACATGTAAGGGGGTTGGTATAAAAGATGTTTGATAAAGTATAGAGTGTGGGGATGAGAAAAGAATTCATTGATTGTATTTTTGTGTTTGACAAGACCTTCGGTCTTGTGCCTACGTACCAACTTAAAAAATGAGGGATCAAAACCCCGTAGTTCGTGGTAAATTTTTTAAATGAGTTGATGAATTGATTTTTTTTAAAAAAGTTTAAATAAAAGGGCAATGTAAGACCCCAATTTTGATCCTAAGATCCCTCGTGCTATCTCATCATATGCATTGGTTTTGGGATCACACCTTGGCATACTCCTTACCCCTCATTCATTGGGTTTGCATTGGGAGAGATCACCAAGCATATTTGATTGTATCATACTTTTTTTTCTTTGTTTACTAACCAAAATACCAAAAATATGTCTATGTATGGCTTTTGTACCCCAAAATTTTCCCTCCCTTTTTCCTAGTTTTTCATCCAACCACTTGGCTTGGGAATCATTTCCATACATTCATAATTCATTCACATGCATCATTCCTCCATTACTGGGTCACCATAGATTCAAAACTTTTGGCTTGTGAAGCTAGGGTTTGTGTGGGGATCAAGTTTCAAAAGCATGGTTTGACTATTTCATCAAGCATAGGGGATGTGAAACCCTAATTGTTTGGTGGTGGAGGTATGGATTCAACAAGATATGATGATGGGATCCTATGGAGCTTCTCTGGATCTTGTCTTGGCCACCAAAACCCTAATGAATGCTCATACCTTGGAAGACTTATTATTGAAGCAGCTAGCTTGATTCAAAGGACTTGATTAAGGAGGTAGGCCTCACCAAAACCCTAATCAATGAAGGAATGGTCTTGATGGACTATGTGGGTTGACTCTCCATATGGTGACATCCAAAACCCCAATTTCATCCATCTTTCACCCATTGGAGGATTGGTTCCCACTTTGATCGTCATCTATCCATCTTGGCTCAAACCTAGGTGGCACAGTTCCCATACTTGACTCCATTTATGTCGTTCCATCTGGTCACCTCAAATACTTGGCCCACCCTTGGTTGGCTTGTATTTTAGATCATTGGTCTTCAATTTGATCTATTGCTTGTTGTTGGTGCATTTGTGGCTTTATCTATCCAAAACACTAAAACCTATTGTACCAAAATCCAAATGGTGGCCAAATCTATTGATTCATGTTCAAACCATAGTCTCATTTCATCAAGTCATAGTCTTGTTATTGATCCAGGTAATTTGATCATTCCTTGTTATAAGTCATGTATTGTCCATTTTAAAATCAAGCATAAATGTACTAGGAGAAAACCATTTTCAAACCATTTTCATTTCTTTAAATCCATTATAAACCATCACATTGATCATTACATGAAAAATTACAAGTCTTGGAAACTTTTGACCAAATGTTGACTTTGGTTAACAGTTGACTTTTTGGTCAACTTTGACCAAAGTCAACCCAAATTCCTAAAACCCTAAATCTCACCCATTACCATGTCCATTACATACAAAAAAGCCAAAAAAATACATGTTGACCAAGTGTTCACTTTGGTCAATGGTTGACCTTTTGGTTAACTTTGACGAAAGTCAACTCAAGACCTTTTATATTCCAAACCCCTGAAATTTCCCATCCTAGTCTAATCTTCCAAAGCCATGACAATGTTAGACTTGCATCTTGCACTTGTTTGTTACAAATCCATGGAGGGATGTGGCAATACACTTCCTATTTTTTTCCATGCACACATGGCCTGCAAAACCAAGTTAAAACCAAGAACACAGCCTTAGTAGAAGCATGGAAGAACAAGGCATTGATAACCACAACATGCCATAACCAAGCCTGAACTTGCAACCTACTAACAAGGCAATTGCAGTTCAAAAACTTGAAACAACAATAACCTGCAGTGAACCATACTTGAACCTGTAGCAGACCACACCCTCACCAAGCCACCACATGGGACCTCCACCTGCAACATCCACAACCTTGCCAGATTCATAATTCATGATTGTATCCATGTCAAACATGTATTATACCCAAACATACCAAGTTACACCTACTGCAACCAGACCTAACTATGTGAACTTGTATCAACATGAGCCTAACTTCCTGCAAAAAACCACACTACCTACAGTACATTATGGCCATCCTGCAGTATGCACCCAAATGCCTAAACCTAACAGCATTTCACAAGCCAGTGTTGTACACAACAACAACCTGTAACTCATATGCATTTTAACCAACTCAACAACCTTATCACAACAAGGAAGGAACCTTCAGAATCATTTACACTCTTGGCCTCATGTTCCAAATGAGTGTATAGATGAATCTAAAAAGATCCTATATCCACTAACACCCAACAAAACTGAAAATTAAAAATGAAATAAAACTTACCACAGGTTCACAAGGTCATCAACCTAAGTCCACATGGTTTCAATTCACACACCACCTGCAATGACCAGTCATGACCATTCACTTGGCACTCCCTGCTCCCATAATTTCCCTGCAGCAATGATACCATTACAACATAATAGATGAGCAAAACACCTAGCACACAAACATTCACATGCCAACCAATACAATGCCAACATACACCTACTTCACAAACCAATAAATGGCTAAAATAACATGACTCACTTCAGTGCACATCAATTGTTCCAAGCATTCATCAAATATCAACTAGGATGTCTAACCAAATTGGGGCAAGAATTACAACAGACTTGCAGGATTCTTGTGCCTCACAAGCACCAACTCAAAGCAAACTCAAACCTGCTGTGAGTTCAGGTCAGACTTGCAGGATTCTTGTGCCTCACAAGCCAAACCATGGTCAGACTGCACCATTGGAAGGTTGACCTCATATCTAACTTGCGATGATTCACCTGAAACCCAGAAGTTGGCTTCATCACCTGGGCTCAGTGAATTTCCTGCTATGCAAATTGCAGTAGGAGAGAAACTATGGTCAATAGTTGGAACCTGCACTTCAGAAGGTAGTGTAGCGGTAAATTCATGATCATCAAGTTATGGATAAGCTAGACATCAAATAACAAGAGTCGCCACTGCGCTTTTATTTTTTCCAAGGGAAAAGAGAAAAAGTACGAACAAAAACCCAAAAGTAAGAAGTTTTCAAATCAAAACTAATAAAATGTCAGATATTACAGGTGTAATACCCCAAAATTTGCCCTTCATTTTTCCTGAAAAAATAAAAATAAAAAAACTAAAAAAAATAAAAAAAAATAAAAACGAAAAAAAAAAACGAAAAAAAAAAAATAATAAAAAAAAACGAAAAAAAAAATTTTAATTAATTAATTAATTAAATAAATAAAATAAAATAAATAAATAAAATATAACAAATTATTTTGGACTTGGGTCTCCCTCATTTGAGCCCACTACCCACGAAAATCAGTCTATAAATACTGAAGTTTCAGTAGAGGAAAACACACTTGGAGTTACACTTGGAGTTACACTGGGAGATTCACTAGAGAAAGAAGGAAGAGAAGCAAAACCCTGAGGAAAAGATAGTGAGAGAAAAGCCAACAGAGTTCAGAGCAACCTCCAAACCCTGAAAGGAACTCAACTTGTAAACCTCACGGGCGCAACTCAATCAAGCTCTCCAATCAGGTTTGCCCTATATCCATCATCTTTATGCCTTTTATTTGAATGCTCTAAATGTATGAGGTATTATGGGTGAATTTGATACCTTTTTGTGAGCCTTTTGTGAATTTTGATGGAATTATTCATGTGGTTACATTTTGATTTAGGGGCAACTCTGGGTTACCCTATTTTGTTTATTCTAACCTGTCTTGTGTTTCCATGGCATTGTTTTCTCTTGATTTCATCCTACTACTCTAACCCTTTGTCGAGTTTTGTGAGGGCTCACATGGCTTTCGCAGAGACACTCGCGTGGTTTCCCACTTTATTGTGGGATACCCCTTGGAGTTTTATTCTGATTATTCGTGTTGACTGATTTCCTTTGACGGTCCAGCTGGAGACATTTCAGGGTTTCTTGCCCCTTTAACTGCTATAGCTTCGGATCTTTATCCGTGTGGTAATTTTTTCCCTTTCTCATACTTTATCGCTTTCTTAGCTGGAAGACCTCGATAGGAGGCAATGTTTGAGCCCCTTGGTGGCATTTTACTTTGAGATACATGTTTTGTGTTTTGTATTCATATCCCTGCAGGTAGCGCGGTTCCTTCGTCAAGGACTGCCTTTTTGCCCTCGAGCATCCCAAACCCTAAAACCCAAAGCAACACGTTTACTCCTTCTACTACAGGCGAGTAAGTCTCCAAAGGTCGAGCATCCGGTAGATTGCGTAGTAACGTTGTTCGTCCAAAACCCAATCCATAACCCCGTAGTTAGTCGAACTACGGCTTGCTCTGATTCTCATTCCAGATGAGATACGTAGGCATAAGACGCGATGTCTTAGCGAGCACACATCCCCCCAACTCATAGGTCAGCCGAGCTACGAAGACTCTGATTCTCATATTCAGATGAGATACGTATGCAGTGGATGCGACATCCGCGCGAGTCATTTCTCTTAACCTTTTTAGTAAATAAACACGTTAGGTAAACCCACACCCTTTAGACGAGAACTACAAAAGTGGATCCTGTAGAGTACTACGGATGCGTAGGGGTGCTAATACCTTCCCTTCGCATAACCGACTCCCGAACCCAAGATTTGGTTGCGAGACCCCGTCTTGTCCTTTCCTTTTTCAGGTTTACTTCGAGCGTTTCCTTTCCCTCCTTTGGGATGAATAACGCACGGTGGCGACTCTTCTGTCATTCTCTTTCACCGGTTGTTTTTTTCGCACACTGTATTTTTCAGGTTGCGACAGCTGGCGACTCTGCTGGGGACTTTAAGAAGTTGACCTCTTGCTGGTCCATCTTCCCTAAGCGAGTCCCTCCTAGCTTTTGTAGTTTGTTTGTTTATTGGGTGTTCATGCTTTTGTACAGTTATTTATTTACCTGCTTTACCTTATTACATTGTGTACATATCATTGTTGTATCTGTTTCTGTTGGCTGGCTGCTTGGTGATCTTTGTGAGATGAGTTCTATACCCGAACTCGAGTGCACTTAAGATAGGAGAATGGCATAGTCCTGTCAACTTGTGTGGAGTATTCCTTAGCGAGTTGACTTGCAAGCCCATTCACTTGGTGGAGGTCATGTTGAGATCAATAATGTCACATAAGTAAGTTGTGGTTAGACATTACTTGTTCCAATATAGACCTAAGAAGCCAAGGACCTTAGTTTACCTAACCCATCTTGGCCTATTCGTAGGACATAGTGCGAAAGTCGTTCAAATGTAATATTTGATACGATTGTTACGCGATACTACACTCATAAGAGTCTCTCTTGAGAATATTGTTGGAATACGAGTAGTCGTTCCTCTAATAATATCCGAAAGATGGGATTATGACTATGGGAACCTTTTTGTAGAACATGTTTGGCAGGTTTAAACCTTAGTACACTCCTTTTGGGTGGTTCTTAACCTAAACTCCATGCTCGTGACTTGCGACAAACCCTTGATTCATGGTTGATCCGATCAGGTATCCTTAATATCAATGAAACTCGGGTGTTGATAAGGTGTAAACCATAATCCGCCAAAATGGGTGGTTGATATTAAGGATAACATGATCCATCCCATGACCTTTGTTTGGTGTGCTCTTAATTTCTCTCCAGACAGTGCAACCTGACAAATGTTCAAGCAGATATAGCAATCCTGATTGACATACCACTGTATTGCATTCACATCATCACATCATTTGCATTCATATCATTTAACACATGTTTATCCTTTTCAAGGGGGTTTAAATCTTCTTCTTGATTCTAGTCGGGGTTTTCTTCTTACGCTGTTTATCAAATGTGAGACTGGAATCAAGGGGGTAGAATATCTTTTGGAATTGATAAACATGTCATTGCATTTGCATAGTCATCCGCATGTCTTGCATAACAGGTACCGCCACAGTGTTCTCAGTTTGTTTGGTGTCCCACTAGCAGGATAGCTGACACAGGCATTCATCGATACGGTACCCGAAGGAATCAACAGAGAGCAATGGAGAGCCTACAAGCAGAGCTCGCCGAGATGAAGATTCGCATGAATCAATTCATGGATTTGGTTCAAGGGGTGGCTCAAGGACAGCAGGAGCTTAGATTGTTGGTACAGAGGGATCGCCCTATTACTCAACCGGAGACGTTGGCTGATCCTCCAGCTGGAGAGGCTAATGGTCCCAATGGACCAGGGCCTATCCCGATCCCGCGTATCAACCTAGATCAACAACCCATTCAGGATGGTCAGGATGATCAGTTCCCTTTGCTTCAGGAAGACTTTGGCAGGGACCCTATGTTTAGAAGATTGGAAGAAAGGTTGAAGGCAGTGGAAGGACAGAATCCTCTGGGAGTAGATGTTGCTGACTTGGGGCTGGTCCCAGGTGTGAGAGTGCCACCGAAATTCAAGGTCCCGATATTTGACAAATACAATGGCAGCTCTTGCCCTAAAACTCACGTGCAAGCCTATTTCCGTAAAATGGTTGCATACTCTGATGACGAGAAGCTACTTATGTACTTCTTCCAGGATAGCCTAGCTGGGGCATCCTTGGAATGGTATATGAGGCTGGACAGAGCCCACATCCGTTGCTGGAGGGATTTGGCGGAGGCTTTCGTGAAGCAGTACCAGTATAATGCAGACATGGCTCCGGACAGAACTCAACTTCAGAATCTGTCTCTTAAAAGCAATGAGTGCTTCAGGGAATACGCTCAACGCTGGAGGGATACAGCTTCCCGTGTTCAGCCTCCTATATTGGAAAAGGAAATGGCCAACATGTTCATGAATACGCTGCCTGGACCTTATCTGGAGCGTCTGGTGGGGTGCAATGCTTCCAACTTTGCTGATGTGGTCTCTACCGGAGAAAGGGTGGAGAATTACCTAAAGACCTATAAGAGCCAAAATGGAGTTGGATCCTCATCAGGGGTGAAGAAGCCGTTCATTCAGGGACAGAAGAGGAGAGAAGGGGATGCAAGTGCCATATCTTCTTATCATAACAGGGATAACCGGAGGAATAATTTTCAGAATTATCATCAGCAACCGTATGTTGCGGCTGTGACCATTCCAGCTGCAGCACCACTACAACAACAACAATCACAACGTCAACCAGCTTAGTATCAACAGCAGCAACAACCGGGTAACAGACCCGCTTATCAACAGAGGCAAAGGATGATGGACCGGCGTTTCGACACCCTTCCAATGTCGTATGCTCAGTTGCTTTCTAGTCTTCAACAACTACAGCTTGTGCAACTGCGCACTCTGGCTCCTCCTGTTGGTAGACTTCCGGTGGGTTACGACGCCAACGCTAGGTGTAGCTTCCACTCTGGGGCACCTGGCCACAATATTGAGAACTGCAAAGCTTTTAAGCACGTAGTTCAGGATCTCATAGATTCAAAGGCCATCGACCTTGCACCAGCTCCGAATGTCGTTAACAATCCCATGCCCCAGCATGGTGGTGCGAACGTTAACATGATAGAGGGAAAAGCCAAGTCCATTAAGGATGTGTTGAAGCTGAAGACTCCATTGTCGGATGTCAAAGGATGCTTGCTGAAGGCCGATGTTTTCCCCGGTTGTGGGAAGGGTTGTTTGGATTATGCTACTCAGAGTGGAGGTTGTTTGAAGCTACAGCAGGGTATCCAGGCCTTGCTCGACAAAGGTATCCTCCAGGTTGAAGATTTGTCTGTCCAAGAGTCTGTGGAAGGGGTTGAGGAAGAAGAGTTTGAAGATGCTACTGATGAATTCGCAGATGTTGTTCCTACGGTTTCTGTAATCCATAATGAGATTTCTGAGTACGACTGTGATATTGCTACTATCACTATTTTCTACCCAACCAATCAGATCAGTGTGCCAGAAGCGCAACCCGTGCCACCGGTGCGACGATCTACTATGACCATCACAACCCCTGGTCCTTTACCCTTCACCAGTGAAAGGGCCATTCCGTGGCATTATGGGGGGAATGTATACACCCACGATCATGGGGTGGAACGACCACTGAAAGTAGAAGAGGGTCAGAAGCCTGAACTTGACGGTTCCACAGTGGATAATGTTGGAGGAATCGGGCGATTCACCAGGAGTGGTAGATTGTTCTCACCACCGGTTACCCAAGCTGATAATGCTGATGCTGTGGCGAAAACCAAAGGCAAGCAAGCCGTGAATGGGGATACCTCTGCACCCCAGGGAAGTTCTGAGCCCACTTTTGCAAAGGATGTGGACGAGCTTCTGAGAATCATAAAGAAAAGCGATTACAAGGTAGTCGATCAGTTGATTCAGACTCCGTCCAAGATATCCATTCTCTCACTCCTGTTGTGTTCGGAGGCACACAGGGAGGCACTTCTGAAGGTTCTTAATGCCGCATATGTGCCTCAGGAGATCTCGGTAAACCAACTAGAAGGGATCGTTGCAAATGTTCATATAGGCAACGGGTTGGGTTTTACCGATTCTGACTTGACACCAGCCGGACGCAATCATAACAAGGCTCTGCACATCTCGATGGAATGCAGAGACACCGTGCTATCGCATGTTCTGGTGGATACAGGCTCCTCTCTCAATGTGCTACCCAAGAGAGCCCTGTCGAAGTTAGAAGTAGAGGGTTTGGTCTTGAAACCTTCAGATCTTATTGTGAGAGCATTCGATGGTTCTAAGAGATCGGTGTTTGGAGAGGTAGAATTGCCAATTCTGATTGGATCACAAACCTTCAACACTGTCTTCTACGTGATGGATATCAGTCCTTCCTACAGTTGCCTGCTGGGTCGTCCTTGGATCCATAATGCTGGGGTAGTCTCTTCAACTCTACATCAGAAGATTAAGTTTCCGGTCAACGGACGAATTATCACCGTCTGTGGTGAGGAGGACATCCTGGTCAGTAACCTGTCTACATTCAAGTATGTAGAAGTAGAAGGTGAAATTCATGAGACTCTGTGTCAGGCTTTTAAATCAGTTCAAATCAAGGATGCAGCTCCGGTGGAAGAGGTTAAGACGGGTGCCTCTATCTCATCCTTTAAGCAGGCACGAGCCGTGGTGGATTCAGGTATTGCTCCCGGTTGGGGGCGTCTGTTGGAATTACCAGTGAAAGAAGATAAGTTCGGGATTGGGTATCAGCCAGCTCTAACTTCTACAACTTCAACACTTCAGACTCATCAGGGGCCGATCACTTTCTCCAGTGCTGGCATCATTCAGTATGGTCAAGTCTCTGCAGTCAACGAAGAAGAGGGGGATAGTGATTGTGACATTGACAATTGGGTGCGTCCGAGGATCCCGAGTGAAGTCATCAACAATTGGTCTTCTGAAGAGATTATCCAAGTCACTCTTCTTGAAGAGTAATTTTCTTTGTTTATTCATGCATATCCAAGTCTTACGTTCCGCCCAGGGCGTAATGACTCATTGTAGGGCCCGTCTATGTGACACTTGCATTTTTATCATAAATAAAGGACGTATTTTTGCATTCAAATATTTCGTTCCCTGTCTTTCTATTTTTGCAGTTTTTCAAAATAAAGAAATGGCAATGTTTTGTTTAGTTTTCACTTCTTGTTCACACTCATAAGCACATACCATCACTCATGCAGATGCACAACACCGGATCCTATTGATAACGGTTCTGCTATGGCTCGCTTCGACTTTCAAAAATCCAATCTTTCAAGCTGAAGAAGAGGGTGATGAAGACTGTGAACTCCCTGAAGAGCTTACCAGGTTATTAAAACAAGAGGAAAGGGTTATTCAACCGCATCAAGAGTCTGTTGAAGTGATTAATCTCGGCACCGAGGACACCAAGAGAGAAATCAAGATAGGGGCTGCTTTAGAAGACAATGTGAAGAAAGGGCTGATTGAATTGCTGCAAGAATACGTTGACATCTTCGCCTGGTCTTATCAGGACATGCCTGGGCTGGACACAGACATCGTGGTGCACCGCTTGCCTCTCAAAGAAGGTTGTCCTCCGGTCAAGCAGAAGCTCAGAAGAACAAGACCAGAGATGGCTGTCAAGATAAAGGAAGAAGTGCAAAAGCAGTTGGATGCAGGGTTTCTAGCAGTCACCAATTATCCGCCATGGGTTGCAAACATCGTCCCAGTACCTAAGAAGGACGGAAAGGTACGGATGTGTGTCGACTACCGGGATCTGAACAGAGCTAGCCCTAAAGATGATTTCCCATTACCTCACATCGACGTTTTGGTGGATAATACAGCTCAGTTCTCGGTATTCTCCTTCATGGATGGCTTTTCTGGCTATAACCAAATCAAGATGGCACCAGAAGACATGGAAAAGACAACTTTCATAACCCCATGGGGCACCTTCTGCTACAAGGTGATGCCGTTTGGTCTGAAAAATGCCGGAGCAACATATCAGCGAGCAATGGTGACTCTGTTCCATGATATGATTCATCATGAAATCGAGGTTTATGTGGACGATATGATTGCCAAATCTCAGACAGAAGAAGAACATTTGTTGAATTTGCAGAAACTGTTTGAGCGTTTGAGGAAATTCAAACTGAGACTTAATCCGAATAAGTGCACTTTCGGGATGAGATCGGGAAAATTGCTGGGTTTTATTGTTAGCGGAAAAGGGATTGAGGTGGATCCTGACAAAGTAAAAGCAATACAGGAAATGTCTGAGCCAAGAACAGAGAAGCAAGTCCGTAGTTTCTTAGGGAGGTTGAACTACATTGCAAGGTTCATCTCTCACCTAACAACCACGTGTGAGCCAATTTTCAAATTGCTGAGGAAGGATCAGGCTATCAGGTGGAATGAAGATTGTCAAAGGGCTTTCGAGAAGATAAAAGAGTATCTACAGAAACCTCCGATCCTTATACCTCCAGTTCCTGGGAGACCTCTGATAATGTACCTATCAGTGACCGAGAACTCGATGGGGTGTGTATTGGGACAGCATGACGAGTCTGGTCGAAAAAGAGCATGCCATATACTACCTTAGCAAAAAGTTTACCGACTGTGAAATCAAATATTCGCAGCCTGAGAAAACTTGCTGTGCTTTGGCCTGGGCTGCTCGCCGACTGAGACAGTATATGTTGAACCATACTACCTTGTTGATTTCTAAGATGGATCAAGTGAAATACATATTCGAGAAGCCAGCTCTCACCGGAAGGGTCGCTCGTTGGCAAATGATTTTAACAGAGTATGATATTCAGTACACGTCACAGAAGGCCATCAAAGGGAGTATTCTGTCAGACTACCTTGCCGAGCAACCGATTGATGATTATGAGCCAATGAAGTTTGAATTCCCTGATGAAGACATCATGTTCCTCAAGATGAAAGACTGTGAAGAGCCAGTTGTTGAGGAGGGACCTGATCTAAACGAAAAGTGGACTTTGTTGTTTGATGGGGCTGTCAATGCTAGAGGTAGTGGAATTGGCGCTGTCATTACTACTCCGAAGGGTGCCCACATGCCTTTCACCGCTCGTTTGACTTTTGAGTGCACAAATAATGAAGCTGAGTACGAGGCCTGTATCTTGGGTATTGAGCAAGCCATTGATCTGAGAATCAAGACTCTGGACATCTTCGGAGATTCAGCTCTGGTGATCAATCAAGTGAATGGGGTGATTGGAATACTCCTACACTCTGGTCCCCTACAGAGATTACACGAGAAGACTTTTGACTTTCTTCACAACGGTAAAATTGTATCATATACCTCGTGATGATAACCAGATGGCAGACGCACTTGCTACTCTATCCTCCATGATCAAGGTAATTCGTTGGAACCATGCTCCCAGGATCGATGTGATGCGCCTTGACAGGGCCGCGTATGTGTTTGCTGCTGAACTGGTAGTCGATGACAAGCCCTGGTATCACGATATCAAGTGCTTTCTGAAGAATCAAGAGTACCCTGCAGGGGCATCCAACAATGACAGAAAGACTTTGAGAAGATTGGCAGGCAGTTTCTTCTTGAACAAAGACGATGTGCTGTATAAGAGGAACTTCGACATGGTTTTGCTCAGATGCGTGGACAGACACGAGGCGGACATGTTAATGCAGGAAGTTCATGAAGGTTCCTTCGGTACTCATGCCGGCGGACATGCAATGGCTAAGAAATTGTTGAGAGCGGGTTATTATTGGATGACCATGGAATCAGATTGTTTCAAGTATGCTCGGAAGTGTCATAAGTGCCAGATTTATGCTGATAAGGTGCATGTACCGCCGAATCCTCTGAATGTGATGTCTTCGCCGTGGCCGTTTGCCATGTGGGGCATTGACATGATTGGAAAGATTGAGCCGACTGCTTCCAATGGGCATCGCTTCATCCTTGTTGCCATCGACTATTTCACCAAGTGGGTCGAGGCAGCATCGTTCGCGAATGTCACCAGACATGTGGTTGCCCGTTTCATCAAGAAAGAAATCATTTGTCGCTATGGGATTCCCGAAAGAATCATTACTGATAATGGTTCTAATCTCAACAACAAAATGATGAAGGAGTTGTGTCAGAACTTTAACATTCAGCATCACAATTCTTCCCCTTACCGCCCTAAGATGAACGGCGCTGTTAAGGCGGCAAATAAGAACATAAAGAAGATTGTGCAGAAGATGGTCGTCACGTACAGAGATTGGCATGAGATGCTACCTTTCGCCTTGCATGGGTACCGTACTTCAGTACGTACATCGACCGGGGCAACCCCCTACTCCCTTGTGTATGGTATGGAAGCAGTCCTACCTGTTGAAGTGGAGATCCCTTCTCTAAGAGTCTTGTTGGATATCAAGCTAGACGAAGCTGAATGGATTCAGACAAGGTTCAATGAGTTGAGTCTTATCGAAGAGAAGCGAATGGCAGCCATTTGTCATGGGCAGTTGTATCAGAGTCGGATGAAGAGAGCCTTTGATCAGAAAGTGCGTCCTCGTTGTTTCCAAGTCGGAGATTTAGTTTTGAAAAGGATCCTTCCTCCTCAGACAGATCGCAGGGGCAAGTGGACTCCTAACTATGATGGACCGTATATCGTCACCAAGGTTTTTGATGGTGGGGCTTTAATGCTTGCAACTATGGATGGTGAAAACTTCACTTCCCATGTGAACTCAGACGCAGTTAAAAAATACTTCGCATAAAATAGACCCGCTGGACAGTAAAAAGAGTAGTCCAGGCAAAAATGGGCATCCCGACGAACCAAGAAAATGAAAAGGTTCGGGCAAAAATTAGGGACAAAAATAAAAAAGATTGTACACCCTGTAAGTTAAAAACCTGAAAAGGCAACTTAGGCAAAAATGGGTATCCCGGTGGATTGAAAACCCGAAAAGGGAGATCCAGGCAAAAGTTAGGGATTAAGCGAATGACTGCGTTCTGAGTAGTTCTGAATCTCATCTCGTGCCAATGACTGGAAATTTTTTAAGGATAGGAAACAGTCCAATCACTCTTTCAGAAGGCTGATTATCTGGAGGATCTTGAAGACGAGCAAGTCATAGCAGAATTGGAACCCAATAGAAATCTATTTCACATTGCCATTAGATTAATTTCTGTTTTTATCTATTGTGCGATTACCTCTTTCCAGGGATTGCTTCCTAATGTAAACGCCTATTCAGAGGCCATTCAATCAATAAAATCATGTTATTCAGTATATCTCTGTTTTCATTTTCATTTTACTGTTTTGTTTGCAAAAATGACGTTCGAATTTTTGATAAACATTGCATCATGACACATAAGGGCTTTACAGGTACAGGCTTAATAAACATTTAAAATTGCTGTAAATTTTAAGTGCTTTGGATCGTCTATTCAGAACAGATACCCTCGGGGCATTTCCTTAAAATCTCCTGCAGATGGTCGTGAATATCTTCCCCAATGAAGCCGCCAACAGACGAATTCAGTGTCTTGACCCTGCAGAACTGATCAGAGTGTTGGATTCTTCAATCCCCAGCAGTTTCTCACCACCGTACTTCCCCAAGCGGTTGTTTCAAGACATACACTCCCCAGTAGAGTTGATAGTGTCAGACTATATATCCCCAGCGGAGTTGACAGTGCCAAACTGTATCTTCCCAGCAGAAGTGGCTGCTCCTTAGAGTTCGATGCCAGATCGATAATCCCAATGCCAGATCCATGGTTTCTTTCCTTGAAGCAGAACCTCGGTACCATATCAGTGTTTGCTCCCCCTGCTGAGTCATCTCTCGCAAATCGTGGTTGCCAGAACCATCGTAGCTTTCGTCAGCAGCAGGCTTCCAATGCCATTCTTTCCCCGATCAGAGTCTCGGTATGGCCAGAACACCGCATGGCTAGTCATCTCCCCACAGAGTTCTTTGCGCTGTGCATCTCCAACAGCCTTGCCAGGGTCCAGAAGATGGTGTTCATTTCTCCAGCAGATCCCTTGTCTCAGCTTGGCATTCTACCCAGCATTTCGCATCCCTGCATGTAGAATCATATTGCATTGCATCCTTCCAAATCGCGTAGCATTTCCATTTTTATGGAGCATTACGCCATTGAAAAATTCAAACATACGCATGTAAGCATAAAACATTCTCGGTATCCCAAGTGATAAGCTAGAAGTTGTTTCCAGTACTCAGACTGAAGATTGTTCATGACTTACCTTTGTTATCCCTAGCAAGTGTCATTGGCCCATGCGCCGCCTCTATTATCATTCCCTATTTCTGCCAATGCTGACAGGCATGAAGTTTTCCGATGTTCAGATCGAAGAAGTTTCCGACGTTCAGGTCGATGCAACTTGTGGCATTCAGGCCAGTTTTCCCGGTATCCAGACCGAAGTAGCATTCAGGCCAGTTTTCCGGTATCCAGACCGAAGTGGCATTCAGGCCAGTTTTCCGGTATCCAGACCGAAGTGGCATTCAGGCCAGTGTTCCGATGTTCAGATCGAAGAAGTTTCCGACGTTCAGGTCGATGCAACTTGTGGCATTCAGGCCAGTTTTCCCGGTATCCAGACCGAAGTGGCATTCAGGCCAGTTTTCCGGTATCCAGACCGAAGTGGCATTCAGGCCAGTTTTCCGGTATTCAGATCGAAGTGGCATTCAGGCCAATTTTCCGATATTAAGATCGAAGTGGCATTCAGGCCAATTTTCCGATGTTCAGATCGAAGAAGGTTCCGACGTTCAGGTCGATGCAACTTGTGGCATTCAGGCCAATTTTCCGATGTTCAGATCGAAGTCATTTCCAGTATTCAGACTGATGAGCGGCATTCAGGCCATGGTTATTTCTGTGTTACCATTTATTTTGGTATCCAAGTTAACATTCTTTTTCGGTATTCAGACTGACTTTCACCGTACCAGACGGATTTTTCTTTCAAGACCACCTCTTTGCCGATTCCGACAGACATTGTTACTTCACTTCACTTCAGTGCAAATTTTAGGGCTTTTATTATATTCAATCCCCTGATACCTCGAAAGCAGCTGCCATCTTCTTTCCGGTCTCCAGTTGATTGAATAGGGGCAGCTGTAATACCCCAAAATTTACCCTTCATTTTTCCTGAAAAAAAAAAAAAAAAAAACGAAAAAAATAAATAATAATAATTTAATTAATTAATTAATTAATTAATTAATTAATTAATTAAATAAAATAAATAAATAAATAAAATATAACAAATTATTTTGGACTTGGGTCTCCCTCATTTGAGCCCACTACCCACGAAAATCAGTCTATAAATACTGAAGTTTCAGTAGAGGAAAACACACTTGGAGTTACACTGGGAGATTCACTGGAGAAAGAAGGAAGAGAAGCAAAACCCTGAGGAAAAGATAGTGAGAGAAAAGCCAACAGAGTTCAGAGCAACCTCCAAACCCTGAAAGGAACTCAACTTGTAAACCTCACGGGCGCAACTCAATCAAGCTCTCCAATCAGGTTTGCCCTATATCCATCATCTTTATGCCTTTTATTTGAATGCTCTAAATGTATGAGGTATTATGGGTGAATTTGATACCTTTTTGTGAGCCTTTTGTGAATTTTGATGGAATTATTCATGTGGTTACATTTTGATTTAGGGGCAACTCTGGGTTACCCTATTTTGTTTATTCTAACCTGTCTTGTGTTTCCATGGCATTGTTTTCTCTTGATTTCATCCTCTTACTCTAACCCTTTGTCGAGTTTTGCGAGGGCTCACATGGCTTTCGCAGAGACACTCGCGTGGTTTCCCACTTTATTTGTGGGATACCCCCTGGAGTTTTATTCTGATTATTCGTGTTGACTGATTTCCTTTGACGGTCCAGCTGGAGACATTTCAGGGTTTCTTGCCCCTTTAACTGCTATAGCTTCGGATCTTTATCCGTGTGGTAATTTTTTCCCTTTCTCATACTTTATCGCTTTCTTAGCTGGAAGACCTCGATAGGAGGCAATGTTTGAGCCCCTTGGTGGCATTTTACTTTGAGATACATGTTTTGTATTTTGTATTCATATCCCTGCAGGTAGCGCGGTTCCTTCGTCAAGGACTGCCTTTTTGCCCTCGAGCATCCCAAACCCTAAAACCCAAAGCAACACGTTTACTCCTTCTACTACAGGCGAGTAAGTCTCCAAAGGTCGAGCATCCGGTAGATTGCGTAGTAACGTTGTTCGTCCAAAACCCAATCCATAACCCCGTAGTTAGTCGAACTACGGCTTGCTCTGATTCTCATTCCAGATGAGATACGTAGGCATAAGACGCGATGTCTTAGCGAGCACACATCCCCCCAACTCATAGGTCAGCCGAGCTACGAAGACTCTGATTCTCATATTCAGATGAGATACGTATGCAGTGGATGCGACATCCGCGCGAGTCATTTTTCTTAACCTTTTTAGTAAATAAACACGTTAGGTAAACCCACACCCTTTAGACGAGAACTACAAAAGTGGATCCTGTAGAGTACTACGGATGCGTAGGGGTGCTAATACCTTCCCTTCGCATAACCGACTCCCGAACCCAAGATTTGGTTGCGAGACCCCGTCTTGTCCTTTCCTTTTTCAGGTTTACTTCGAGCGTTTCCTTTCCCTCCTTTGGGATGAATAACGCACGGTGGCGACTCTTCTGTCATTCTCTTTCGCCGGTTGTTTTTTTCGCACACTGTATTTTTCAGGTTGCGACAACAGGTAAGGGGGTTGGTTACACAGAGGGAAGGTGTTAACACCCAAAGTGTCCTACGTACTCCTAGGGAGCCCTTTTTGTGTGCATATGTATTTGGTACAAAAATGATGTTTATAAACAAATAGAATGGGGGATGAGAAAAAAATTCATTAATTATATTTTTGTGTTTGACAAGACCATCAGACTTGTGCCTACGTACCAACATAAAAATGAGGGATCAAAACCTCCTAGTTCGTGATACAAATTTCAAAGTGGATGCATTGCTTTTAACAAAAATTATGTTTGAAAGGCACGAAGGCCTAAAAAAATGGTTTCAATGAGTTAGTTCTTTTTAGCTTTATGGAAGTTTAAGTCAAGTATAATTAAGTTTATTTATAAGTTTGATTAAGAAAAGAAGTTTGAAAATGAAATGGCATAAGGCCAAAGTTTCTAGTTTGCAATGTGGTCAAAGTTTATAACAAAACTAGTTCAAACAAAGAAATTTTTTTAAAAGGGAGGGAGAGATTTTGAAATTTAAGAAATGGGGAGGAGATGAAGAGACTAATCCTATGCATAAAATTAAAAGTTAAGGGTTGAAAATATCTGACCAATGGGTAGCAATCCAATAGACAAGAATGTCAATAGAAACCCAAATTCCCTTGGACATTTAGAATCGAGCAACACACAAATGCACAATTATATTATCTTGAAGAGCAAGGCATCAAAAAAAGATAGCCACATCCAAGCTTTATCCACTCCATGATCTTCTTCAAGTTAGCCCATATAATATATGAATTCCACAAGTCACAGGTTCAAAATAAAAGCTTCACAATGATCATGTTGCAGATGAACTTAAAGGGATCTTGAATAATGTATCAGATGAAGTTTCAAATTGCAATCACTTGGTTTCACAAAAGTTGGCATTGGCCAAGTCCTTTAGCATAGGCATGTTGCCTAAGTTCTAAGTCCATTTGTCCAAGATCAAGCCAACAGTCCACACAATTTTTTTTAGGGTTTTTGTTGTTATTATATACATTAATGGTCAAAGACCACACAAACAAGCGAAGTATACACAAACAAGATATATCACACAATAAGGTCCAAATGGACAAAGTGAAAATTGCATTAACATAAACAATTAGAATGGTATGAATAATGGCAAATGAATAAAGACTAAAATCAAATGACATTAAAATAAATGGCTTGAAATTAAAAGTTAGTTGTTAATGAGTTAGAAGTTAGTATTATTTGCTTTTTCTTTTCATTTTTAGTCATTCTTTGGAGAACACTCAACCCACTTATCACAAACATGGATCCTTGAGCCAAGACATCTTCGAAAGGAAGGAAAAATACCAAGTTTCCACACAATACCATGAAAAATGGGAGACTTACAATCTCACTAACTAGAATGATATGCCTTTTATGTCACAAATTTAGCGCTATGTTAAGCAATCGTAATTGGACTTATGTAGAAGTCACAACTATTTGAGGTCGGGCAATAGAATTTGTGTGTTAATGCATGTTAGATACATAATATAATGGACTATGCTCATGAAACATACCACACACAAAAAAAATATGCAAAAGAGGTGGCTTAATCTCATCCATACTTATGTTGATTTTTCAATCAACTAGCCTTAGGACTTTGAGATATCATAGGCCAAATGAGATGAATACATAAAGAATGGGAATGAGATGAAGAGGGAAGGGAATGGATCAAAACTCAAATTGCTCAAAGGAGGACTTTTACCAAATTAATATTGTAACACCCCGATAATAATATGGTAATTATTTAAATTAAGTTAATAATATATTTATTAATTTAATTAGATAATTGGATTATTATTATTATTATTTTGGGAATTATTGAATTATTATTATTATTGGAATAATAATATAATTTAGAAAATATATAAGTTGGAATAAGGAAAAAGAGTTTCATTTTTGGAAAATAAGTTTTCACGTGAAACACAGAGAAGCGATTGAGAAAGTGGAGAAAGGGCAAGAGGAAGAGCTAGAGAGCAAGGGTTGAAGAACGGAGAAAACTTGAGGCTCAAAGTTGCCGGATTAACTCAGGTAAAGGGGGTTTATCGTCGTTTAATGGGTATTATAGATTAACATGTCATGGGTAGTGATAAACCGTTGAATTGACCCTAATTGGGATTTGTTGAATGTTGAATAATTGTGTTGATAAGTTGTGTTGAAAACTGAAATTGAGTCCGTAGTTGTGTGAGTCGTGTTTCCCCGAACGTATAGCTTTTTACGGAAATTGAATCGGAGGTCCGGAAGTCCTCCAACGGCGGAAAATGCGGAGAACTCTGCATTCTGCCTTGTGTTAGCGCAGGAACTACTGTTTTGTCTGCGTTAACCGGTTAACCCAGGGCGTTAACCGGTTAACACTGTTATGTTTTGTGGAAATGTGTTGTTTTGCCTGCGTTAACCGGTTAACCCAGGGCGTTAACCGGTTAACACTGTTGCGTTTTGCCAGAAAGTGTGTTTTGTCCTGCGTTAACCGGTTAACCCAGGGCGTTAACCGGTTAACACTGTTGCAGAGTGGGAAAATTGATATTTTAATGTTGTGAATATATTTGGTGATTTGCCTATGTCGGTGGGTGACATAGTATGGATTGGATTACGTTGTGAAGTAATATTATAGTTAAGTCGATGAGTAATTTTGTTGGGTTTATATTATTAAGTGTCGATACAAGTATGACTGAGTTGTTAAGTTGTTCCGTGTACGGAAAGTTGTTGAAAATATTGAGTTGTAGGCTTGGTGAGCCAAAGTTGATTATAAGTTGATGTTGTTGAAAATATTGTTGTATTGCTATTATTATTATGTTGTCGGAATTGTAAAGTCGTGTATGCCCTGTACATTCATATGCATTAAGTCGGAGCTTTGCTCACACCACGTTGGCCTGGATTGGCAAATTTTAAGTTGAAAGTTGAAGGCTTATGCCTTGATGCCCACTAAAATGGCAATGATTTTAAGTTGGGAGTTTTACTCCGAATGGTACCACATGCATGACGAGTCGAGTCTCATTAGAGTTGCATTATGTTGGTTTGTTGTATGTGTATCAGTGGTATTGATTTTGAGTATGTATATGAGTTGTGTTGATATTGGGTGACTAATGAGTTAAATTACTTAACATAACATGATAATTTATAATGTTTGTTATATCGATTGAGGAACTCACCCTTACAACTATTTTTCAGGTAACGAGCAGTGATTGAGTAGGAGCTAGTGCCTGGAGTCTAGTGTAGTCTACGTAGTGGGTCGTGCTCTGATAGATGTAACATCGGGACGGGATGTTTTTAATTGTTTATTGTTGGTTGTTGAACCTTTTTACCTATAAAACGTTCTATGTTTTGAATGGTTGGTTGAATTGTATCCGCTGCGAATTATGCAAAAGAAAATGTTATTTTGATTAAATAAAGAGCATGACAGTTATTATGGTGTGAAATGTTGTGTGACACCCTTGGTGCATATTTACTCTGATATAGATAGTTATTGTTTTTACTTAAATATTTGGGGTATTTTAGAAGGGTGTTACATTAGTGGTATCAGAGCAGGTCGGTCTGTCCGGCCAGTTGTCGTGTCATTACTGTCTAACAATTGTGTAATTGTTACTAGTCTAACTTTTAAGTTGTGTTGTAGTGATAAGTTGAAATGGCTGGAAGGAATGACGCTGCAATGGCTGCCGCAATGCAAGCGATGGCCCAAGCTGTGCAGAACTTGCCAAATGCTGGTGGTGATGCTGGATCACGTAGCTTGGCGACTTTTCAGAGAGAGAATCCGCCGGTGTTTAAAGGGAAGCATGATCCAGATGCAGCCTTGGGATGGTTGAAAGAGATTGAGAGAATCTTCCGTGTTATGGATTGCACTCCAGCTCAGAAGGTTCGATATGGTACTCACATGCTAGCAGTCGAAGCTGATGACTGGTGGCTAGAGACTCACGAGAGGTTGACCGTGGCAGGTGAAGTCATTACTTGGGATGTATTCCGTAGGGAATTCATGAGAAAGTATTATCCGGAAGATGTCCGTGGTAAGAAGGAAATTGAGTTCCTTGAGCTGAAGCAAGGAAACATGTCTGTCACTGATTATGCTGCGAAATTTGTGGAGCTGTCCAAATTTTATCCTCATTACACTGGTGCTGGTGCTGAATTTTCAAAGTGCATCAAGTTTGAAAATGGACTGCGCTCTGAAATTGAGAAGGTTGTTGGGTATCAGAAGATACGCATTTTTACTGAATTGGTTGATAGCTGCAGGATATTTGAAGAGGACAATAATGCTCATTACAAGATTGTCAGTGACCGCAAGGGCAAGCAACATCAAAATCGTGGTAAGCCGTATGATGCCCTAGCTGGAAAAGGGAAACAAAGAGCTGCTCCGGCTCAGAGAGCTAGTGGGGGAGGTGCTCCTGCTGGTATAGTTTGCTTCAAATGTGGTCAGGCTGGTCATAAGAATAATGTATGCACTGCTGAAGTAAAGAGATGTTTTCGTTGTGGTAAGACTGGTCATGCAATAGCTGATTGCAAGCACAAGGAAATGATTTGTTTTAATTGTGGCGAAAAAGGGCATATTGGAAGTCAGTGTCAGAAGCCAAAGAAATCTCAAACTGGGAAGGTGTTCGCATTGACCGGAACTCAAACCTCCAGTGAGGACAGACTTATCCGAGGTACGTGTTATATTAATGGCTTTCCTCTTGTAGCTATTATTGACACAGGTGCGACTCATTCCTTTATATCTTTGGATTGTGCTGTGAAACTTAAGTTAGAGATATCTGAGATGTTTGGTAGTATGGTAATTGATACTCCTGCGAAGGGTTCAGTGACTACTACTTCAGTTTGTTTAAATTGTCCTTTGAGTATTTTTGGTAGAGACTTTGGGATGGACCTAGTGTGTCTTCCACTAGTGCAGATTGATGTTATTCTGGGTATGAACTGGTTGGTGTTTAACCGAGTTTCTATCAACTGTTTTGATAAGACGGTGGTCTTTCCTGAGATTGAGGAGGGAAAGAGTTTGTTTCTATCAGCAAGGCAAGTGAATGAAGAAGTAGCTGATGGGGCAGAGTTGTTTATGCTGTTAGCGACTTTGGAGGCTAAAGATAAACTGGTGATTGGCGATCTAGCTGTGGTGTGTGATTTTCCTGATGTGTTTCCGGAAGAAGTGAACGAATTGCCGCCAGAGCGTGAAGTTGAGTTTTCGATTGATTTGGTACCTGGTACTAGGCCGATATCGATGGCTCCGTACCGTATGTCTGCTGTTGAGTTAACTGAATTGAAGAGTCAGTTGAAAGATCTGTTGGATAAGAAATTTATTCGTCCGAGTGTGTCACCGTGGGGTGCACCAGTGTTGTTGGTTAAGAAGAAAGAAGGTACTATGAGGTTGTGTGTGGACTACAGGCAACTGAATAAAGTGACGATCAAGAATCGGTATCCTTTGCCGAGGATTGATGATTTGATGGATCAGTTGGTTGGTGCGAGTGTGTTCAGCAAGATAGATTTGAGATCTGGGTATCATCAGATACGTGTGAAAACCGAGGATATTCAGAAGACTGCTTTCAGAACAAGGTATGGACATTATGAGTATTCTGTGATGCCTTTTGGTGTGACTAATGCGCCTAGAGTATTTATGGAGTATATGAATAGGATTTTCCATCCGTACTTAGACAAGTTTGTTGTGGTGTTCATTGATGATATTTTGGTGTATTCGAAATCTGAAAAAGAGCATGCTGGACATTTGAGAGTGGTTTTGGGAGTTCTACGAGAAAAGAAGTTATTTGCTAAACTATCCAAGTGTGAATTTTGGTTAGAAGAGGTAAGTTTTCTTGGTCATGTGATTTCAAGAGGTGGTGTTGCTGTTGATCCTTCTAAGATAGAAGCGGTATCTAAGTGGGAAGCTCCGAAGTCTGTTGCTGAGATTCGAAGTTTCCTTGGCTTGGCTGGTTATTATAGAAAGTTCATTGAGGGATTTTCTAAGTTGGCGTTACCATTGACGATGTTGACTAGGAAGGGGCAAGCGTTTGTTTGGGACTCAAAATGTGAAGAAGGTTTCCAAGAGTTAAAGAAAAGGTTGACTACTGCTCCTATTCTGATATTACCGAGTTTGTCGGAACCATTTGAGGTTTACTGTGATGCTTCATTGTTGGGTTTGGGTGGTGTGTTGATGCAGAATAAGCAGGTTATAGCTTATGCTTCAAGACAGCTGAGGGTTCATGAGAGGAACTATCCGACGCACGATTTAGAGTTGGCGGCTGTGGTGTTTGTTCTGAAGTTATGGAGGCATTACTTGTACGGGTCAAGATTTGAGGTTTTCAGTGACCATAAAAGTTTAAAGTATTTGTTTGATCAGAAAGAGCTGAATATGAGACAGAGAAGATGGTTAGAGTTTCTGAAGGATTATGACTTTGGTTTGAATTACCATCCGGGTAAAGCAAACGTAGTGGCTGATGCATTGAGTCGGAAATCATTGCATATGTCTATGCTAATGGTGAAGGAATTGGATTTAATTGAGCAGTTTAGAGACTTGAGTTTGGTGTGTGAGAGTACTCACAATAGTGTTAAATTGGGAATGTTGAAGTTAACAAGTGGTATTCTGGATGAGATCAGAGAGGGTCAGAAATCCGATGTGCTTTTGGTTGATAAGTTGACTCTAGTGAATCAAGGTCAAGGTGGCGAATTCAGAGTTGATGAGAATGGTATTTTGAAATTTGGGAATCGGGTGTGTATTCCGGATGTTACCGAACTTAAGAAGAGTATTCTTGAAGAAGGACATCGTAGTGGCTTGAGTATTCATCCTGGAGCTACGAAGATGTATCATGATTTGAAAAAGTTATTTTGGTGGCCGGGAATGAAGAAAGAAATTGCGAGTTTTGTTTATTCCTGTTTGACTTGTCAGAAGTCAAAGATTGAGCATCAGAAGCCGTTTGGGCTAATGCAACCGTTGGCTATTCCAGAGTGGAAGTGGGATAGTATCAGTATGGATTTTGTTTCTGGTTTACCGAGGACAATTAAGAATTTTGAAGCTATTTGGGTGATTGTTGACAGATTGACAAAGTCGGCTCATTTCATTCCGATCAGAATGGACTATCCGTTAGAGAAATTAGCTGAGTTGTATATTGAGAAAATTGTAAGTTTGCATGGTATTCCGTCGAGTATTGTTTCGGACAGAGATCCTAGATTTACATCGAAGTTCTGGGAAGGTTTGCAGAGGGCTTTGGGAACTAAGCTGAGATTGAGTTCTGCATATCACCCGCAGACTGATGGTCAGACTGAGAGGACGATTCAGTCATTGGAGGATCTTTTGAGAGCTTGCGTTTTGGAAAAGGGAGGTGCTTGGGATTGTTATTTACCTTTGATTGAGTTTACCTACAACAATAGTTTTCATTCGAGCATTGGTATGGCGCCGTTTGAAGCTTTGTATGGTAGGAGATGTCGGACACCGTTATGTTGGTATGAGTCCGGTGAGAGTGCTGTGGTTGGACCGGAGATTGTTCAACAGACTACAGAAAAGATTAAGATGATTCAGGAGAAGATGAGAATTGCTCAGAGTCGTCAGAAGAGTTATCATGATAAGAGGAGGAAGTCACTTGAGTTCCGAGAGGGAGATCACGTGTTTCTTCGTGTTACTCCGATAACTGGGGTTGGTCGAGCTTTGAAGTCAAAGAAGTTGACACCTCGATTTATTGGTCCTTATCAGATTTTGGAGAGGATAGGAGAGGTAGCCTATCGTCTCGCTTTACCGCCGTCACTTGCGAATTTGCATGAGGTTTTTCATGTGTCTCAGTTGAGGAGGTACATTCATGATCCGTCGCATGTGATCCAAGTAGATGATGTACAGGTGAGAGATAACCTGACTGTTGAAATATCGCCTATGAGGATTGAGGATCGAGAGTTGAAGCAGTTGCGGGGTAAAGAGATTGCCTTAGTGAAGGTAGCTTGGGGAGGACCAGCAGGTGGCAATGTGACTTGGGAACTGGAGAGTCAGATGAAAGAGTCTTATCCAGAGTTATTTGCTTGAGGTATGTTTTCGAGGACGAAAACTCTTTTAGTGGGGGAGAGTTGTAACACCCCGATAATAATATGGTAATTATTTAAATTAAGTTAATAATATATTTATTAATTTAATTAGATAATTGGATTATTATTATTATTATTTTGGGAATTATTGAATTATTATTATTATTGGAATAATAATATAATTTAGAAAATATATAAGTTGGAATAAGGAAAAAGAGTTTCATTTTTGGAAAATAAGTTTTCACGTGAAACACAGAGAAGCGATTGAGAAAGTGTAGAATGGGCAAGAGGAAGAGCTAGAGAGCAAGGGTTGAAGAACGGAGAAAACTTGAGGCTCAAAGTTGCCGGATTAACTCAGGTAAAGGGGGTTTATCGTCGTTTAATGGGTATTATAGATTAACATGTCATGGGTAGTGATAAACCGTTGAATTGACCCTAATTGGGATTTGTTGAATGTTGAATAATTGTGTTGATAAGTTGTGTTGAAAACTGAAATTGAGTCCGTAGTTGTGTGAGTCGTGTTTCCCCGAACGTATAGCTTTTTACGGAAATTGAATCGGAGGTCCGGAAGTCCTCCAACGGCGGAAAATGCGGAGAACTCTGCATTCTGCCTTGTGTTAGCGCAGGAACTACTGTTTTGTCTGCGTTAACCGGTTAACCCAGGGCGTTAACCGGTTAACACTGTTATGTTTTGTGGAAATGTGCTGTTTTGCCTGCGTTAACCGGTTAACCCAGGGCGTTAACCGGTTAACACTGTTGCGTTTTGCCAGAAAGTGTGTTTTGTCCCGCGTTAACCGGTTAACCCAGGGCGTTAACCGGTTAACACTGTTGCAGAGTGGGAAAATTGATATTTTAATGTTGTGAATATATTTGGTGATTTGCCTATGTCGGTGGGTGACATAGTATGGATTGGATTATGTTGTGAAGTAATATTATAGTTAAGTCGATGAGTAATTTTGTTGGGTTTATATTATTAAGTGTCGATACAAGTATGACTGAGTTGTTAAGTTGTTCCGTGTACGGAAAGTTGTTGAAAATATTGAGTTGTAGGCTTGGTGAGCCAAAGTTGATTATAAGTTGATGTTGTTGAAAATATTGTTGTATTGCTATTATTATTATGTTGTCGGAATTGTAAAGTCGTGTATGCCATGTACATTCATATGCATTAAGTCGGAGCTTTGCTCACACCACGTTGGCCTGGATTGGCAAATTTTAAGTTGAAAGTTGAAGGCTTATGCCTTGATGCCCACTAAAATGGCAATGATTTTAAGTTGGGAGTTTTACTCCGAATGGTACCACATGCATGACGAGTCGAGTCTCATTAGAGTTGCATTATGTTGGTTTGTTGTATGTGTATCAGTGGTATTGATTTTGAGTATGTATATGAGTTGTGTTGATATTGGGTGACTAATGAGTTAAATTACTTAACATAACATGATAATTTATAATGTTTGTTATATCGATTGAGGAACTCACCCTTACAACTATTTTTCAGGTAACGAGCAGTGATTGAGTAGGAGCTAGTGCCTGGAGTCTAGTGTAGTCTACGTAGTGGGTCGTGCTCTGATAGATGTAACATCGGGACGGGATGTTTTTAATTGTTTATTGTTGGTTGTTGAACCTTTTTACCTATAAAACGTTCTATGTTTTGAATGGTTGGTTGAATTGTATCCGCTGCGAATTATGCAAAAGAAAATGTTATTTTGATTAAATAAAGAGCATGACAGTTATTATGGTGTGAAATGTTGTGTGACACCCTTGGTGCATATTTACTCTGATATAGATAGTTATTGTTTTTACTTAAATATTTGGGGTATTTTAGAAGGGTGTTACAAATATCATCCATTCAATTTGGAAGATGGAATGTATATTCCATCAATCTCCTAAATCGAATGATATTAACTTGACAAAGTCAAATCAACCTTGACCAAGACCCAACAACAAGAGTCAAACTCAAACAAGTCATCACAAATGGTCAACACAATTAATTGGCATTTATTCAAATTTAAAATACTAAAATAATGCATTTAAATCAAATATGGTTTGTCTAATTCCTAAAACCTCATCAAAACACTAAATAAATGGCCATGAGATTTATCATAGGTCAAATAAGGTCAAACGACCTTGGAGAAAAAATTTCAGATTTTTTAAAGACTTAAAAGTATTTTAAACAATTAAAAATAATCACAAAATCAATTAAATCATGAAAAATACTAATAATGGTCCAAAAAATAATTTTAATTCAAAATATGAAAGAGGAAATTATTTGAATTTTTTTTGGTGAAGATCTCATATTTTTTGGATCAATATTAAAATTAATATGAATTAATGAACATAAAAGGATTGAAATGAAAATTAGAAAATAGCAAAAAACGTGGACCACTTGATCGGCCTCATTAATTGAGGTGGCAGATCAAGTGGTGGAGAACACGCGTTCCATGGTACATGCTAGTTAACTCATCCACACACCTGGTATTCATAATGAGCGATCCAGATTAAAACGTTTTAAAACAAACCAATGGCTCTGAACAGTTCCAACTCATCGCCGGAGTCCAAAGGTCGGTCATCTTCTCCGATGACCCTGGGCGGACTGGTTCAATCATCACCACATCAAAAATTACAAAAGAGGACATTATGTGAAAGATAAAATAGCGCAGATCACGAATATCACCTTAAATTTAACTAACTCCACATATATAGAAAGATATGAGGAGTTGAATTTTGAGGTGCATCAACTGAGTTGCTTCGATTTGACCTCTAAGCAAATCAATCTTCTTGGCTACATTGGTAGGACTTCAGAAAACCAAAGATCCAAGAGAATTAAGTAGAATTGAGTGAGAATCGAAGAGATGGAGTTTTCTGAAACTTACCTTCAATGCTATGCAGTTCTTGATGTTGCTTGCTCCAAACACGATTTGATCACACTTGAAAAGCTAGCGGGAAGTGATTAGAGAGGTTGCAAGGCTTTCGATCCTGGAGTTCTTGAATCTCCAACAATTGAGATTCAAACTCAAATTTCAAAATGAAATTTCTCAGGTTTTCCTTTAGAATGAGAGGGTTTCAATGGGGGGCAAAAATGGCGCGCAAAGTCTTGTTCAAATGAGCTCAGAGGCCTTCTATTTATAGTCAAAGGGAATTATATTTGCACACTTCAAAAATTTGTCCAAAATTGGCAATGTGGATGGCACGAGTGCATAGGAATGTACAGGCCCATGATGCAATGCATTAAGGTCCATAATGATTCCAATTGAAGTCTGAATGAAGCTTGAATGGCAAGGCAATATGAACTGAAGTTTGTGCAATTGATTCTTTCCAATGATGCAGCTCTGTTAAAGTCCTGCGCAGACCTAGCACTCACTGTCCAAAATGCATGAACTTGGGTTCTTTGGAAAGCTTGGATCAAGGGGAACAAGTTTGATGTTCAACACTTTATCATTTGGAGCTTGGAACATGGAGAATTTTGAGGTGGAAGTTTGGAAATTTCAACAATTTGAAATTTTTTCTAAGTGTCAAGCTATATATCTCAATATTCCACCTTGCTTAACTTTTTATGCAGGCTTCAAATGAGAAACGTGTCTTCATCAAAGTTTGTAACTATTTCAAAGAACTTCAAAATGGTCACTAATATCATGTCATTTGGACTTAGAATGATAGAGTTATTCATTTTTTATGTTTGGAAAAATCACTTGTTCAAGGGTATAGGTCAAAAATGACCTAAAATGTAACCTGATATCACATGCTCATAAAAGTTGAATTAGCTCTCACTCCAAACATAAAAGTTGAAGTCGAAATCTTGAATTTGATTGTGAAACTTGGAAATCTTTCATCTCATAAACAATGAGCAAGGTATGGCCTTGGAAAGTTGACTTTCAAATTAGGGTTTAGACAAAATGACCTATAATGTTTCAACATAGAAAATGATTTTCCAAGAAAACCTAGATTTAGGTCTCAACATGAAAGTTGTTTGGAATGTCACTTAGAGTAACTTTTCTCTTGGAATAACTTTCATATGGTGAAAATTGTAGGAGATAGGGTCTAGGAAGACCCAGTTTTGATCAGATGAATTCATCTGGCCAACCACCATCAACCAACTTGCTAACCTTCAATTCTTTTGACTTTCTTGGATCATGGTAGATCATATATGCATAAAATGATGAATTTTTAAGTGTCCCTTGAGAAATTTGATCAATTGGTGAGATATCTTATTGGAGAAGTTACTCAAGATACCCAGTCAAACTAGGGTTTCCAAGGCAAATCACCTTCAAACTCTTGAAGAAAACTTGATCAATATAACATGTAGGAATCAATGGAACTCACATATGATGCTCATAACCATTATTAGACGAATTCATGGTTGTGCTCTTTGTCATGAGGGTCTCAAACCCTAGATATGAACTAGATAGATCAATGGAGATCATGCCTTACCTACAAAGAAGTTAGGCAAATGCAAAGATATATTTTTGGTATTTTGGTTACTAAAATGATGATATACAAGTATGATACAATCACATAGTGCTTGGTGATCTATCCCAAAACAAACCCAATGAAAGAGGGGTAAGGAGGATGCCAAGGTATGATCCTAATGCTAATGCATATGATGAAATTGCATGAGGGATCTTAGGGTCGAAATTTGGGTCTTACAGCTGTCCCTATTTAAGGACATTCTAACTAAGGAGGCGAAGGTTAAAATCTTCATGTCGACTCAGTAGAATGGGCTTTAAATGAAGGTGAGAAAAACAAGAAAGGGGGGTTTGAATTGTTTTGGAAAATAAGCGCTTTTGCAAAATAAAATCACACAGGATTTTATACTGGTTCGCTTATAACACAAAGCTACTCCAGTCCACCCGGCCAAGGTGATTTCGCCTTCAACAAGGACTTAATCCACTAATCTTGGAAGATTATTACAACCAACGTCTAAGAGAAAGATCTCTTAGTCCTCTCAAGTATACAGACTGCGCAGAGTCACTTGAGGAATTAAACAATTTAGGTAAAAACAGAATTTGCAATCTAGAGTGCTTCTAAGATAAAGAAAGTATTACAACAATTAGAGCAGATAAGAAATTTCACTTTATGAGCAAAAGCTCGTTAAAGATTAGAGAGAGAGTAGAGTAATTCTGTGCGTTCAGGTGTGTCTCTCAATGAGGTTCGCCGTTCTTTATATAGAGGTGAAAAACAACCGTTTGTAGTGATGGCAGAGATTTGGTCTTGATGAGAGTTAAATGCCATTACTTCGTTGTTTCTTGCCAAAACAAGTTTGTGTCCCTGAATAACTTCCTTCCGAATATAGTTCTTTCCATTTGAAGTTGAAGTTGCCGTTATTCTTTCTGGATAAGGAAATCCATTATCAGCGTCTGCGTTACTCTCTTAATCTGAGATCTTGAGATATGGCCTCAGGGCTTCTGATAGTTCTGATCCCTTTATAATTCTGATGTTGTCTTCGAATGACATTGAGAACTTCTGGAATTCTGATATACCGTTGCTCAGAGTCAGAGCTTCTAGAGCGCGCTTCTTCTTCAGATGCTTCTGATATTCTGGTAATTTGTATCTGATTTGATTCTGTATCTGATGACGTGATCAGATTCCTTTCTTCTTGTTTAGAGTCTTGCACATTTTAGAACTTTTCATTAGAGTGCCATTTTTGGTTTCATCCTTTGTTATCATCAAAATCTTGGAATCTATTGTAGAACTATTTTTGTTCTTAAAATCTCCCCCTTTTTGATGATGACAAAACAAACTCAAATGACAGATGAAACATTAAAAAATTAAGAGTTTATCAGATCAGATAGAAGTGAGCTCCCCCTGAGATAGGCTAGGGAGTTCAGAAGTTCTTACCAGAGCTTCCAAGCAATGAAGTTTCTCGATACCTTTCTGCAATTTCTTAAGTCAAGTATTAGATAGATTTATTTTATAGAATAATATGTTTGCAGAGTGCTTAAGGCATTAGGCAATTTTTCATCAGAGCTAGTGGATTTCTCCCCCTTTTTGTCAGAATCAAAAAGACAAAAAATAAAGCAGGAAGAAAAAATATATATATAGATCCAGATAAGAGAAAAGAAACATCAGAGACAAAGACAAGCAAAAAACAACAAGCAAAAAGTCCTAAGTGCCTAAGGGTTGGGAGGAGGAGGCATTCTCTGAAGCAGTTGAGTCAGCAGGTTCTGAATGTTGGTGTTGACTGTGTCTTGTTGATCCAATCTGGCTCGGACTTCCTTCTGCTCTTTCTGAAGCTCCTCAAGGGTCTTGAGAACTAGAGGGGCAAAGGTAGAGGACTCCCCCTGAGTCAGAGCATTCTGTTCTTCAGCGGCCTTAGCTTCAGCTTCAGCAGCAACAGCAGCGTCAGCTAGAGCTTTGGCTTCAGCCTCCCGTACTCTTTGAAGTTCTTCTTGTCTTGTTCTTTCTTCTTCTATCCTTCTGGCTTCTTCTTCAGCTTCTCTGGCCAAGCGCTCCTATAGTCTTGCCTCAGCGTCTCTGATAAAGTCGTTTCTGACTTGCTCAGAGATGTGCTTCAGTTTAAAGGCCTCAGATGTCATCCAGCCAATGACTCTGTTCCAGTGTGTCCTAACAGAGTCAGGATCATCACTGATACCAGAGTTGATGGTCAGAGACTTGACCTTTTCAACTGATGCTCATGCAAACAGCATAATTGCTTCCTCTAGGGTTGGCAGGGAATGTTCTGGTTCAGATGGTTGAGATGGAGAGTTTGGAGGGCTTAGGTTGAGAGTTGGAGGTTCAGCGGAAGTGTTTGGAGGGGTAATGTCAGAGGTATGGAGGTCAGAAGGTTGAACTTCAGGTGGAGTGACAGTTGGTTGTTCTGTGGGTGGTGAAGGTACTTCAGGTTCAGGTGGAGATTGTTGTGGTTGTTGTGAGTTACGATTCAGAGTTTGGAGTTCGGCTAGAGTGGGAGAAGCGGGGTCAGAGGGTTCTATGTCAGAGGAAATGACAAAGTAGGGAGGTGATTCTGGGGCTGAGGATGAGGAAGTGGTTTGATTCATTTCTTCAGCTTCGGATAGTGGTAATGAGGTATTGGCGAGGTTGAATTTTGGTAGTGGTTGAGAGGTTCTGGTTGTTGAAGGAAGGGTTTCAAATGTGGTGTAGATGGGAGTTGGTAGAGGAGTAGAAGAAGCAACTTGTGGTAGAGAGGGAGCAGTAGAGGCAGACTTACCAGAAGACTCTTGCAGAGGTGCTGGAGGTCTTGATTCAGAAGTTTCCCCTAGCTTCACTTTCTTCACCTTGGATGCCTTCTCAGATGGACCTCTTTTAAACCTCATGAAGTCTGGAGCTGACTCTGGCAGATCGCTCAATCTGAAGTCTGAGATGTCTACTCCTTCATCCTTCATACGTTGAAGATAGTGGAGAATTGCTTCTTTGGGTTCATCCCTGTAGAACTTGCATAGACCATTTGGCATATCCCTCTGATCTTTTAAGGCTTCCCAAGAAGTATCCAGAGTAGGTTTAACGAGAATCTTCTCCAGAATCCCCATGCTCTTCAGATTCCTGGAGTTCAGAGGCCTTCTAGTTTCTATTGCCAAGTCTTCCATGAGTTTGTGTTTAATCAGAGGCCTTCCATTTTCTATTGCCAAGTCTTCCCAGAGGAATGTAAGTTCTGGGTTTCATGTTATTCATGGTTTCCCGTACAGAATCTCTGAGGTATTTGAAGAGGAGTGCAGGGAGGCAAAGCTTCAGACCTTTCTGAATACAATACAGAATACATTTCTTATTTCTATTGATGTAATCTAATGAGTTTGATGCTGGGCGATGATGAATAGTTCCCAGAATGATTTTGAGCCATACCCGGAGATTCTGATGTAGTTCCTTGTTCTTTGAGGGATTGCCTTCTGTGTTGAGTTTGAAGATTGTGGGATTGATTTCATGAGCAATATATTTCGCCCTGGGATTTATGTTGTAAATTCTTCTACCTCCAGCTTTCTCCATGTTCAGCAAGGCAACAATTGACTTTTTAGTTATTATTATTTTCACACCCAAGACGTAGGAGACGATGAAATGATCGTCAGCATCAGCAAACCTCCAGAATTCCTTAATAAGGTTTGGGTAAACTGGACCGTAGAGGCGTTGAAAATAGTTTCCCCAACCTTGTTGATGAAGTTCTTCAGTGAGGTCTACGCCATTTCTCTTCATGTTGTTGAAATCCACTAGGGATTCACACAGCACGTCCAGTTTTCGAAAGGAGTTGCAAGATTGATATGAGGCTCACGGTCAAGAATGTGAGGCTCCTTGTAAATTGGTGTTGTAGTTACGCCTGTAACGGTTGGAGTAGATGTGCTTTGAGCTGCGTTGCTGGAATTCATTTGCTGAGAATAGTTGAATACAAATTGTTGTTGAGAATCCATTGTTGATGAAGAACTGAGATGAATATCAACTGTTTGCAGAAATGCCTGAGAGAACTAGGTTTTAACAAGTGAGTGAGAGTGAAGTGTGAGAGGAGTGTTTAAATACCCAAAAGAAACGCATGCAAAACGACACGCAAATCAGAGTAAACACGAAAACCAAGTTAGCACGTTTAGAGGGAGAAATGATTATGGCTCATTAATGAATGTCTAATCCCAACAGTATGCACACTGCTCGAGGAGATCTCAAACGTCTGTCCTTTGATTTACTTCTGGACAACTGTCTAGAAGTTCCAAGGTTAGACGCAATTCACTCCACGTGTTTGCTTTATCTGATCTTCAGGAATACCAAAGGATTGGTTCCTGGAGATTTCTAACTCAGATATCTTCTTAACTTGGTAGAAGTATCAGAGTCAGAGGCAGAAACTCATTTTTTTATGTCAGAGTCTCATTTTACATCTTCAGAGGCACAATTTATTCAGGGCAATTTTGAATGTTCAGATTTTCTAAGATAAAAAGAAATCTGTCTTCAGCTAAAGGCTTAGTAAAGATATCTGCCCATTGATGATCTGTATCAATGAACTTCAATGTTATTATCCCTTTCTGAACATAGTCTCTGATAAAATGATGTTTTATTTCAATGTGCTTGGCTCTGGAGTGTAGAATGGGATTCTTACTTAAACAAATGGCAGCAGTATTATCACAAAAGATAGGAATGTTACTCTCGAAGATTTGCAGATCTTCTAACTGATTCTTCATCCAGAGCATCTGAGTTGTACACAGTGATGCTGAGATGTATTCAGCTTCTGCAGTTGATAGAGCGATAGTTGACTATCTTTTGCTGGCCCAGGATATCATATTGTTTCCTAGGAGCCGACAATTTCCATATGTGCTTTTTCGTTCCAATCTATCTCCTACGTAATCTGCATCACAGTAACCCGAAAGTCTATACTCTGATGTTTTCTCATTCATCAGGCCCAGGTTAAGAGTTCCTTTCAGATATTTGAAAATTCTCTTAACTGCTGTTAAGTGAGTTTCTCTAGGATCTGATTGGAATCTGGCACAAAGACAGACACTAAAGAGAATATCAGGTCGAGTAGCAGTCAGATAGAGAAGGGAGCCTATCATACCACGATAGAGCTTCTAACAAACCTTTTTACTGACTTCTTCCTTTTAAAGAATGCATGTTGGATGCATGGGAGTCTTTGTAGAGTTGCATTCAGCCATGTCAAATTTCTTCAGAACATCTTTAATGTATTTGCTTTGATGAACGTACGTGACTTCTGAAGTTTGGTTAATTTGAATTCCCAGAAAAAACTTTAGTTCTTGCATTAAGCTCATTTCAAATTCTGCCTGCATTAACTCAGAGAATTCTTGACAAACAGAGGCGTTAGCTGAACCAAAGATAATATCATCAACGTATATCTGGCATATCATGAGATCATTGCTAAGGTTCTTATAGAAAAGTGTGGAGTCAACTTTCCCTCTGATAAAATTGTGTTCCAGAAGAAAGTTACTTAAACGTTCATACCAAGCCCTAGGAGCTTGTTTAAGTCCATATAAAGATTTTTTAAGTTTAAAAACATGTTCTGGAAAATTTGGATTTTCAAGACCTGGAGGTTGGTTGACATACACTTCTTCTGATATGTAACCATTAAGGAATGCGCTCTTGACATCCATTTGATATAATTTAATAGAATGGTTTATAGCGAAAGATACAAGAAGACGAATAGATTCTAACCTTGCGACTGGAGCAAAGGTTTCATTGTAGTCAATACCTTCTTGTTGACTGTAACCTTGAGCTACCAGTCGAGCTTTGTTTCTGACGACTTCTCCTTTCTCGTTCAGCTTGTTTCTAAATACCCTTCTGGTTCCGATAACGTGAGTGCCTCTGGGCTTGGGAACAAGATCCCAGACATCATTCTTTGTGAATTGATCTAACTCTTCTTGCATGGCTGAAACCCAGTCGTTATCTTGAAGTGCTTCATCACAGGACGTAGGCTCGATCAGAGATACTAGTCCCAGAGGAGTTTCTTCAGAGGTCTTGAAGGTAGATCTGGTTCTGACAGGTTCGTCTTTGTTGCCCAGAATCAATTCTTCAGATATGTTGAGGCGACTTTTAGCTTTCTTTGGGATTAATGGAGGATTAAATTCCTCCGAGTTCTGAGTGGTAGTTGCTTCTAGAGCTTTGTCAGATCCTGCAAGAGTGATTTCTAAATCTGCAAAATTTTCAACTAGCTTTGACTTTTCAGGGTCAAGCTTATCGTCAAATCTGACATGAATTGATTCTTCCACAATTTTGGTTTCTGTATTGTATACTCTGTACCCTTTAGAGCGTTCTGAGTATCCTAACATAATACCTTTCTGTGCTTTGAAATCAAACTTGTTCAGATGTTCTTTAGTGTTTAAAATAAAGCAAGAACATCCAAATGGATGAAAATATGAAATGTTTGGTTTTCTTCCTTTACACAGTTCATAGGGAGTCTTTTCCAGAATATGTCTTATGGAGATTCTATTCTGAATGTAACACGCTGTATTTACAGCTTCGGCCCAAAAGTGCTTAGCCACATTAGTTTCGTTGATCATAGTTCTGGTCATCTCTTGGAGTGTCCTATTCTTCCTCTCTACAACTCCATTTTGTTGTGGAGTTCTAGGGCAGGAGAAATCATGGGATATTCCATTAGAGTCAAATAATTCCTCAAAGGATTTATTTTCGAATTCCCCACCATGATCACTTCTGACTCTGATAATTTTAGAGTCAAATTCTTTTTGCACTTTGGAGCAGAAACTAGTGAATACAGAGTGAGACTCACTCTTGTGTTTAAGGAATTTCACCCATGTCCAGCGACTGAAATCATCAACAATGACTAGTCCGTACTTCTTTCCATTGACTGATGCTGTTTTCACAGGACCAAATAAATCAATGTGAAGAAGTTCCAGAGGCTTAGAGGTAGTAACAATAGTTTTCTTTTTGAAAGAAGTTTTTGAAAATTTCCCTTTCTGACATGCTTCACATAGAGCATATGAAGAGAACTTCAGTTTAGGTAGGCCTCTGACTAAATCGAGTTTATTTAGCTGAAATAGTTTCCTCATGCTAATGTGGCCCAAGCGTCTATGCCATACCCATTGCTCTTCGTGAACAGACATCAGACATTTCACATTTTGTTCTTTTAAATCAGAAAGATTAATTTTATAAATATTGTTTTTCCTCTTGCCTGTGAATAGGACAAAACCATTATTTTGATTTATGGCTTTACCTGTTTTTTGATTAAAGATTACATCATAACCGTTATCACTTAATTGACTTATGGATAACAAATTATGCATTAATCCTTCTACGTAAAGGACATCAGATATAGAGGGAAGAGTACCATTACCAATAGTTCCGGAGCCTCTGATCCTTCCTTTCTGATCTCCTCTGAAACCTACGAATCCAGCGTCTCTAAGTTCCAGGCTTTGGAACATAGACCTTCTTCCCGTCATGTGTCGCGAGCATCCAGAGTCCAGGTACCATGACTGGTGTTTGAACTTTGCTGCATAAGATATCTGCAACATAAACAATCTTATCTTTTGGTACCAAGAGTCTCTTGGGTCTTTTCTGATTAGTTTTCCCAGAGTTTCTTATCACTTTGGGTTTTCTAGCATTTTCAAATTTTTGCTCTTGTGTGTGTATAGTGATCTGAAAATGGAGATTTAAGTTGGTCACTAGTAGAAGTTTTATCTTCCTTAGGATCATACCCAATTCCTTTTCTATTGTTCTGACTGACTCCATAAATCATGGATGCCATTACACTCCTTCCTATCCCATTTTTCAGAAACTTTTGAAAGGCTTTTTCGTATTTATAAATTATCGTATTTGAAGTTTGTGGAGCTTGAGATAACGCTTCTTCTAGTTTTAAGCAATTTTTCTTTGCTGCATCTTTTAGTGATGTTAAAACTTTGTTTTCATCTTTGAGTTCTAGAATTGTCATCTCATGTTTGCCACATTCTTCAAATTTTTCTTCAAGACAGCCTTTTATTACTTTAAATATTTGTTTTAGTTACTGATATGAGTTAAGAGTTTTAGACAAGCATGATTCTAACTCAGATCGAGAGAGTTCAGTGAATACCTCTTCTGATTCAGATTCTTCATTTGAACTGTTCCTGGATGTGGTGGCCATGAACGCCGTATTGGCCTGTTCATCAGCGTCAGATTCTGATGAGTCAGATTCACTATCATCCCAGGTAGCCATTAATCCCTTCTTGGTTCTGAGGGAATTTTTCTTGAAGCTTTCTTTTCTGGAGCTGTCTTTCTTTAGCTTGGGGCATTCATTCCTGTAGTGACCTGTTTCTTTACATTCATAGTAAGTAACATCTTTGTTAGTTTTACCTTTTGAGGTTGATTCTGATCGATCCCCTCTGGGTCTTGGTCTTCTGAAGTTGTTGTTCCTCTTTTTCCAGAGTTGTTTAACTCTTCTGGTCAGGAGGGATAGTTCTTTTTCATCATCAGAATCTTCCTGTTCAGAGTCATCCGCGTCTTCTGTTTCGGCCTGGAATGCTTTGTTTCTGTCAGATTTGCGTCTTTCAGATCTAGACTTTAATGCTACAGACTTGTTCTTCTTCTGAGGCTCATCTTCCTCTAGTTCTATCTCATGGCTTCCAAGGGAACTGACAAGCTCTTCAAGACTGATGTTGTTCAGATCCTTTGACAGCTTTAGAGCAGTGACCATGGGTGTCCACTTCTTTGGCAAGCTTCTGACTATCTTTTTGACGTGGTCTGCAGTTGTGTATCCTTTGTCTAAAACTTTGAGACCTGCAATAAGAGTTTGGAATCTAGAGAACATTACCTCTATGGCTTCGTCATCCTCCATTTTGAAGGCTTCATACTTCTGGATTAGAGCCAGAGCCTTTGTTTCTTTGACCTGAGAGTTTCCTTCATGAGTCATCTTCAGAGAATCAAGTATATCTTTAGCTATTTCCCTGTTGGTGATTTTTTCATACTCATTATAGGATATGTCATTGAGAAGTATCGTTCTGGCTTTGTGATGATTCTTGAATACGCGCTTCTGATCCTCTGTCATCTTACTTCTGGGAACTTCAACTCTAGCATTAGTTACAGAAGGTGTGTATCCATCTGTGACAATGTCCCAGAGATCAACGTCATAGCCTAGAAAGAAACTTTCAATTCTATCTTTCCAGTAATCGAATTTCTCTCCATCAAAGACAGGAGGCTTAGCATTATAACTGTCTCTTTCGTTTGTCTGGGCCATAGTTTTTCTCGTTCTGAATCTCTCTACACGGTTAAGTGTTTGATTGGAAAATCAATAACAGAGCCGAAGCTCTGATACCAATTGAAGGTGAGAAAAACAAGAAAGGGAGGTTTGAATTGTTTTGGAAAATAAGCGCTTTTGCAAAATAAAATCACACAGGATTTTATACTGGTTCGCTTATAACACAAAGCTACTCCAGTCCACCCGGCCAAGGTGATTTCGCCTTCAACAAGGACTTAATCCACTAATCTTGAAAGATTATTACAACCAACGTCTAAGAGAAAGATCTCTTAGTCCTCTCAAGTATACAGACTGCGCAGAGTCACTTGAGGAATTAAATAATTGAGGTAAAAACAGAATTTGTAATCTAGAGTGCTTCTAAGATAAAGCAAGTATTACAACAATTAGAGCAGATAAGAAATTTCACTTTATGAGCAAAAGCTCGTGAAAGATTAGAGAGAGAGTAGAGTAATTCAGTGCGTTTAGGTGTGTCTTTCAATGAGGTTCGCCGTTCTTTATATAGAGGTGAAAAACAACCGTTTGTAGTGATGGCAGAGATTTAGTCTTGATGAGAGTTAAATGCCATTACTTCGTTGTTTCTTGCCAAAACAAGTTTGTCTCCCTGAATAACTTCTTTCCAAATATAGTTCTTTCCATTTGAAGTTGAAGTTGCCGTTATTCTTTCTGGATAAGGAAATCCATTATCAGTGTCTGCATTACTCTCTTAATCTGAGATCTTGAGATATGGCCTCAGGGCTTCTGATAGTTCTAATCCCTTTAGAATTCTGATGTTGTCTTCAGATGACATTGAGAACTTCTGGAATTCTGATATACCGTTGCTCAGAGTCAGAGCTTCTAGAGCGCGCTTCTTCTTCAGATGCTTCTGATATTCTGGTAATTTGTATCTGATTTGATTCTGTATCTGATGACGTGATCATATTCCTTTCTTCTTGTTTAGAGTCCTGCACATTTTAGAACTTTTCGTTAGAGTGCCATTTTTGGTTTCATCCTTTGTTATCATCAAAATCTTGGAATCTGTTGTAGAACAATTTTTGTTCTTACATAAATAACAACATATAAACAAATTTTGGTCCTAAGACACCTCATGATGCATATGATATGAATGCAAAAGTAAATTCATTGTGGGGAAATATTGCCACAAAGGAAAAGAAATCAGAGAGACTGAAAGTCCACAGGAGTATAATGCATTCCATAAGGAAAACTCACTAGGAAGACATAGACTCTAGGGGATAAAGGGGTTATGCGTAGGCTAGACTACGACTTAAAATTGCTGGGGGACTCTAGGAATTCCATACAAACATGGAAAAGACTCAGCCGGGGAACAACATCATCTGCAGGGGATACGAGTAAGTCAGGATAAAACTGAAGCACTTGAATCATGAAGGAAAAGCAATTTCACTAAGGAAATGCACACTCAAGTCGACTGGGGAAGAAATAAACTTCAACACAGGAGAAGCAAAAATATATTATCTACTACCTGTTACTGGGTAAGGAGATAATAAAGATCTGACAGAGAGGACACCCATCATCGGTTAGGATGAATATATCAAGGATGACTCGTTGAGAAAATGCGAAGAGGGAGTATTCATTACCGGTTATTGGGGAAGAATAACCTCGCTGGGGAAAACTGCAGGAAAATAGGATTTACAACTATCACTTACTGGGCAGAAGACCAAAAATGAGAATATCCGTCATCGGTTAGGATGAACATATCAAGGATAAACTCAACAGGGAAGAGAATCCGTCATCGGTTAAGATGAACATATCAAGGATAAACTTGCCTGGGACTATCAAGGTGGAAATCCGTCATCGGTTAAGATAAACATATCAAGGATAAACCAACTGAACAAAAAGTAGGAATTACATCTATCGAATGCTGGATAGAAGACCATCAAAGAGGAAATTCGTCACCGCTTAGGATGAACATATCAAGGATAGACTTTGTGAGGGGAGAAAATGGGAATTACATCTATCAGTTACTAGATAGAATACCATCGAAGAGAAAATCCGTCACCGATTAGGATGAACATATCAAGGATAGACTCTGCGGAAGAAAGTAGGGTTTACAACTACCGGTTACTGGGTAGAATACCACAAAGAGAAGGAAACCCGTCATCGGTTAGGATGAACATATCAAGGATTAACTCTCTGGGAAACACAATAGGGATTACAAGTACCTTTTTATTGGGTAGAACACCAAAGATGAGAATATCCGTCATCGGTTAGGATGAACATATCAAGGATATACTCAGGAAGGGGAGATAAAGATATCTGTCACCGGTTAGGATGAACATATCAAGGATATACTTCCTGGGGAATCAGAAACAAATGAATCTACTAGGAACTTCACTGTTGGGAAAACATGGGTACTTTTGCCGGGTATTGGGAAAGAAGTAACAAACTGCAAACTAAGAAGAATATTACCAGTTACTAGGTAATAATATCTTAGGAGACTCAAAGCATCTATCTAGGTAAGAGCTAGAAAGAAACAGTCAATCAAGACTCAACCCAATGAGGACATAACTCAAGGGGAGTGATTCCATCCAGATAATCAACTGGGAAGGAAACTGAAGTAATAATCATCCACGAGGAAACAACTCAGTGGGGAAGAGGAGAAAGGTTAAAGTCTTTCTGCCTAAGGGGCTGACACTCTACAATTGAGGGAGGACAGACACTGAACTCATATGGGGATAAAGTACCACCGTACAGAGAATGAGAATCTCAAATCGACAAATCAATCAAATATGATGGTGCCAATATGCAATTATGAAATTATATGAATGTATATGTATATATATGTATATGATGATTATGCTGACAAAACGATCACGAAGGATACAAAGGTGTCACAAAGAATTTGAATCATCGATATAATCCTCTGTCAATCCATAAAAAGAGGAAGACAACTGTTGGAGAATAGAGAAATCAACAAACCAAAGGCTCAAATCTAGCCGAGGGAGGAGATCTGCTGAGGAGAGGAGAAGTTATCGAGTCAGCAGGGAATTTTAGGTCAACGCTATATTAAAAGGGAGACAACCATACATAAGATAAACAGAAAACAGCTGCTTAGAAACTAGGAAGAAACTCTGACTAGGAGCGAGTCGGGTGGTGACTGGTGGAGAAACCAATGCGATCTACTGGGGAAAACATCTTACTCTACTACAGATCAACCCTGCTGAAGAAACGCGATCTCCAATGGGGAACACGGAAACACTACCGAGGAAATAACATGCCGCAAGGTACTGAATCAACCAACTAGGGATACCCGAAGGGTTAACTGCTTGGGGAACCTCTGATGTTTCACACTTAAGGACTTGCTGCTCTTTGAAGTGTTGTTGGTACTTCCTTTCAATTGCTTTGAAAAATTCTTGCTTTTATATGTTTTAAGAAAAAATGATTTTGATTAAAATAAATTTAATTTCCAAAACGATCATAATAAAATTTAAACTATTGGCTGAAGTAAATAAGAGTAGAAATAATTGGACAAAAGCTCAACTTTATTTAATGGGATGGTAGTCTGTAAATGACAAGACTCCATAGATTTTTACAAAGTTGAAAATGGTAATTTACATGGAAAAGGGTTACATTGAATACAAATGATCCTTAATCCTTCTACCAACTCTTGATATCCATTGTGCTCTTGACCGCTACTAGGAAGATGAATCGACGTCAACCTTTGCGTTCAACTAAGGTCTTTCCGATACTGGTCGATCAGTAGACTGCAGTTACTTGCCATAATCCCTAATTTTTGCATAAGTTGCCCAAAGGTGGGGTACTCAACTTATCGGGAAATATTTTCTGTTTTTATGTCTCTAATTTTTGTCTGGATCGCCCTTTCGGGTTTTCAATCCACCGAGACGCTCTTTTTTGCCCAAGCCGCCCTTTCGGGTTTTCAACTTAGCGAGTTGTTCTTTTCTTTTAGGTGAAGTATTTCTTGACTGCATCTGCATTCACAGGACGAGTGAACTCTTCACCATCCATAGTTGTAAGAATCAAAGCACCGCCTAAAAAGGCTCTCTTAACAACATATGGGCCTTAATAATTGGGAGTCAATTTTCCCCTTGAATCTGGTTTGAACGACAAGATCTTATTGAGCACAAGGTCACCTTCTCTGAACACACGAGGTCTGACCTTCTTATCAAAATCTTTCTTCATCCTCTGCTGATATAACTAACCATGACACATGGCAATCAATCTCTTCTCTTCAATTAAATTCAATTAATCAAACCTAGTATGACACCATTCAGCCTCAATCAACTTGGCTTAAATGAGCACACACAATGAAGGAATCTCAACCTCGACGGGGAACATTTCTTCCATACCATATACAAGAGAAAAAGGGGTTGCCCCTGTTGAAGCGCTGACGAATGTACGATACCCATGCAAAGCAAACAGAAGTATCTCATGTCAATCCTTATACGTGACAACCATCTTCTGAATAATCTTCTTAATGTTCTTATTCGCAACTTCAACATCCACATTCATCTTGGGTCCGTAGGGAGAAGAATTATGATGTGCAATCTTAAAATCATTGCAAAGAGCTTCCACCATATTATTATTCAAGTTCGATCCATTGTCAGTAATGATCTTGCTTGGCACACCATAACGGCATAGGATCGGATTCTTGATAAGCCTTACAATAACTTGCTTGGTTACATTTGCATACGATGCTGCTTCAACCCATTTGGTGAAGTAGTCCATTGCCACTAAAATGAAACGATGTCCATTCGAAGCTTTGGGCTCAATCATCCCAATCTTATCAATTCCCACATGGAGAAGGGCCATGGGGAAGAGATAACATTCAATAGTGTCGGAGGAACATGAATCTTATCAACATAAATTTGACACTTGTGGAATTTCTTCACAAATTTGCAAGAGTCAGATTCCATTGTCAGCCAATAGTAACCTGCTCGCAACATCTTCTTCGCCATTGCATGTCCATTGGAATGAGTACCAAAGGAACCTTCGTGCACTTCAGTCATCAAGAAGTCTTCTTCGTGTCTATCCACGCATCTGAGAAAAACCATGTTGAAGTTTCTCTTGTACAGTATATCACCATTCAAGTAGAAATTAATGGCTAATCTTCTCAAAGTCTTCTTATCTTTCAAGGATTCTTCAAGCGGGTAAATCTGAGTTTGGAGGAAACACTTGATGTTGTAATACCACGTCTTCTCGTCTTTGATTTCTTCAACAACAAACACATGAGCTGGTCTATCAAGACGCATCATACACAAATTTGGAACTTCATTTCACTACTTCACTACAATCATTGATGTCAATGTTGCAAGCGCATCTGCCATCCGGTTTTCATCTCGAGGGATATGATGAAACTCAACTTTTGTAAAGAAAGTTGAAATCCTCCTCGCATAATCTCTATACGGTACCAAACCAGGTTGGTTTGTCTCCCAATCACCTTTGATCTTATTCACAACCAAAGCAGAATCTTCAAAGACATCTAAATACTTGATTCGAGATTCATGGCCTCTTCAAGCCCCATAATGCAAGCTTCATATTCTGCCATATTGTTTGTAGACTTAAAAGTCAATCTAGTTGTAAATGGTAGATGCGTGCCTTGAGGAGTAATGATCACTGCCCCTATTCCATTTCCATATTGATTAACAACTCCATCAAATACCATGCCCCAACGGGAACCAGGTTCTAACCCTTCTTCAAGCAATGGTTCATCACAATCTTTCATTTTCAAGTACAAAATCTCTTCATCCGGAAAGTCATACTGCACTGACTGGTAATCTTCAATTGGTTGGTAGCCAAATGGTCAACCAAGATACTACCTTTGATCGCTTTCTGAGATTGGTATTCAATATCATACTCTGATAACAACATCTGCCAACGGGAAATCCTCCCAGTTAAAGCAGGCTTCTCAAATATATACTTGATCGGATCCATTTTGGATATCAACCAAGTGGCATGATTCAACATATATTGACGCAAACGCTTACCAGCCCAAGCCAATGTGCAACAAGTCTTCTCAAGCATAGAATATTGAGTCTCTTAGTCGGTGAACTTCTTACTAAGGTAGTAAATTGCAAATTCTTTCTTTCCAGTCTCATCTTGCTGACCTAGAACACAACCCATACTATCTTCAAGCACAGTCAAATACATGATCAATGGTCTTCCTTCAACAGGTGGAGACAAAATCGGAGGCTCAAGCAGATATTCTTTGATACTGTCAAAATCTTTCTGGCAGTCTTCGGTCCAATCACAAGACTGGTCTTTCTGAAGAAGCTTGAATATAAGCGCACATGTGGCAGTCATGTGGGAAATGAATCTGCACATATAATTTAAGCGGCCAAGAAAACCTCTGACTTGTTTCTCAGTTTTGGGCGCATGCATCTCTTGTATTGCTTTGACCTTTGCAGGATCAACTTCAATACCCTTCTCGCTGACAATAAAGCCCAACAACTTACTAGAACGAACACGAAAAGTACACTTATTGGGATTCAAGCGGAGTTTATACTTCCTCAAACGCTGGAATAGCTTCAAAAAATGATCAACATGTTCCTCTTCATCAATTGACTTGGCAATCATGTCATCAACATATACTTCAATCTCTTTATGCATCATATCATGAAAAAGAGTAGTCATTGCTCTTTGGTAAGTTGCACCAACATTCTTTAAACCGAAAGGGATCACTCTATAATAGAATGTTCCCCAAGGTGTAATGAATGTGGTCTTCTCCATATATTTGGGTCCCATCGTCATCTGATTATATCCGGAAAATCCATCCATAAACGAAAAGACTTTGAATTTAGCAATATTGTCTACCAACATATCAATGTGTGGCAGAGGGAAATCATCTTTCGGACTGGCTTTATTCAAAACTTTGTAATCAACACACATGCGGAATTTTCCATCTTTCTTCGGCCCAGACACAATATTGTCCACCCATTGCGGATACTCAGCGGTCATAAGGAAACCGATCTCAATCTGTTTCTGCACTTCTTCTTTGATCTTCACAGCCATATCAGGATACGTTCTTCTCAACTTCTGCTTGACCGGCGGGCATTCTGGTTTTAACGGATATCTATGCTCCACAATCTCAGAATCCAAGCCAGGCATGTCTTGATAGGACCAAGCAAACACATCTGAATACTCTCGAAGAAGATCAATCAACCCCTTCTTAACATCTGGACACAGGCGAGACTCAATCTTGACTTCCTTCACATCATCCTTGGAACCCAAGTTGATTAACTCAATATGCTCTTTGAACGACTGGATGGGCTTTTCATCTTGCTCAAGAAGACGAGATAATTCATCAGTCACTTCTACATCACTTTCCTCCTCGACTTCAAACACAGGGAATTCAAAATTTGGAGAAGGAGAAGGATCATTATACTCAATGGGGTTAGGAACTAACCTGCATAATGATTTGATATTTTGATTTTAATGAAGTGGATTTGTGACCAAATATTATGCAGATGGATAATTATATTGTTTTTTTTTTTTTTGTGATTACCATTTTCATAATAAAGTAAAAAGTAAAAACAAAACATCATAGATGTGGATGAATAGAATTAATTTTATTAATGATCAATTTGAAAATGCCCAACAATGTTCTCTTCTCCCTTAGGCATAGGAGAAGGATTTTTAAAACATATAAAAGTAATTACTTTGATCAATGCAAAATAACAGGAACATCAACAACAGTCCAATTATTGCAAGCCTTTCCATGCGTCCAAAAATTGGTGCAGTCTTCCTCTTCGTCATCTTCTAGCACAACAACTAAGTGTTGTTCATTGCCATGAATGAACCCTCCGCTAAGGAAGCTAAGTTGCATATCTTCAGACCTTGCAGTTGATGAACCTTTCTGGAACCCCAAATCGGTTCTGCCTTTGTTATCGGAGACCTCTACCATGTGCCCCCACTGATCAACATTGCCTTCTTCTATAATCTTCTTGGCATCTTTCAATAAGGACATAGGTGCCCAAACTCTCTTTTCAGCAGCAATAGACAAGGCTTGGAACAGAGTTCCAACCTTATCCTCAGCTTCAAAAGAAGAGAAAGATGATAGGTGGCTAACCAACAGCGCCTTCTCCGAACCAACAATCACAAGCTTTACATTCTTAACAAATTTAAGTTTCTGATGCAAAATGGAGGTAACAGCTCCTGCCTCATGGATCCATGGCCTTCCCAACAAGCAACTGTAGGCCGGGTGGATATCCATTACTTGGAAAGTAATCTGAAAATCACTCGGACCTATCTTAACGGGAAGGTCCACTTCACTAATAACCGTTTTGCGCGAGCCGTCAAAAGCTTTGACGATTACACTTCTATACCTCATAGGTGCTCCTTGATATGATAGCTTTGATAGAGTTGGGACTTGTGTGAGTTGGTTTGAGACCACCAAGCATGCTTGAATTGTATATTATTTCCTTTCTTATTTTGTTTACTAACCAAAAGCACAAAAATATGTCACTAACATCTTTTGTTTTGAAGCTCAAGCATTCATGTGATCCAAGACTCCTATGAGGCCCATATGCTCAATGAAATGGCCAAATGAGGATGAAAGAAAGCATGAAAATGGTTCACAAAGCCCTCAATCATCATATATGCCTCCTAAGTATCTCAATTGGTCGATTTGATCAAGATAAACCAAAGGGCTTGAGGATTGCTTCCCAAGGAAACCCTAATTCAACCGTGCATTGACTGTGCCTTGTTCATGAAGCAACCTCTACCTATGATCAAATACAATCAAGGGAAGTTCTTTCATTCATCATTTTATGCATATATGAGCCTATGTGAGTATCCTCAGTCATTCATTCATCAAGATTGGAAGTTTGGACTTGAGAAGTTGATCAGTCAATTCATCTGACTATTTTGAAATCCACTGAGACCTAGCTTTTGATGTGTTTGTCAAATGAATATGACTCCAAGAGAAACAATGTTCTTAATAACCATATGAACACTTTTAATGTTCATCAAAAATTCATTTGAAACTTGGAAGGTCATCATACATTTCAAAACATTATAGGTCATTTTGACTGAAACCCTAATTTTGGGTCAACTTCCCAAGGACCTAACTCCTTCATTTTTCATGATTTTGAGGTGAGACCAACTGCACTGGAAATTTTAAGATGTCTAATTAAATTGTTATGTTGGAAAAAATTTGATAATCCTAAAATAAACACATGTGATAATACAAAACATTATAGGTCACTTTGGACAAAAGCCATTGAAATGTGAAAAAGTCCAACTTCAAGTGCCCATAACTTTCTCATTAAAAATCCAAATGATGCAAAATTTAGGTCCAATTTGATTGTCTTTAAAATATCTACAACTTGGATGTTAGAGGTTTTGTCATTTGAGGCTTGAATCATTGAAACATAAGGGCTTGAAGTTGGTCCATTTTGGCAAAATTCTCAAATGTATGTTTTGTACCTTGAACTTCATGGCTAGTTTTCAATATATTACCAACTCCAAATGAATTTTTGTTCAACATAACATTAGTTCCTTATGTCAAGACCTTTCTAACCATTACCCACATGCTTATGTTTCAATTTTCCAATTGGCATTTTCGAAGAGGAAAAGTTTTGTGACCAATTATGCATAACATGTTAAATCTTGCTACACAATCCATTGCATTGCCATTTGCACGTCCAAAATTGATTCATTTAATTTCAGCATGCAAAACCAATTGAGTTAGGGCCTCACATGCGCCTGTACATGCCCATGCATGGAGGACCCAAGTTCATGCACACACGAGTTTGATCATGCCTTGCATCAACTGTGCTATAAATAGAAGGCATTGCACACTTCATTTTTAAACCTAAATGCGCCTGAAGCTCTGTTGAACTGATTCCCTAATCTCTCACTTAAAGGAATTCTGAAATTTCACTTCATTTTTCAAGCTTGAATTTCAACTTCCCTGGTTGATCTTCAGCTTCTAATTCCTTACCCTTGCTTCATTGTTACTTCAAGATCAAGTTGCACTCGAGGATTGGATTGGATCAAGCTCTTCAAAGTTGCACTTCAAAGGTTTTCACCATAACTGTTTTCCTTCGAATCTCTCTTATTATTGTGCATTGCTTGGTTTGGTTGGCATCTCTGAAGTCCTCAAGTGAGAGGCAATTGATTTGTGGTTTTAATTTTGAGAATTGGACAACTTCAGATTGAACACCTCATTTTTCTATCTCAGATTTCTTCCTCCATAAGAATCTTGAGAAGAAACTAAGGTTACAGGGGTGATGTACATCACCCCAGCTTTTAAATGATATGTGGATCGGTGTTTTAGTTGAGGTTTGAAAACCTGCAATTGGTGGCCGGAGAAGGCCTTCTCACCGGAGAAGACGGTGGTTTCCACCACTGTCCCCACGCATCCAAACCTTGGCCCTTGGATCCATTGGTCACGATCTAATCTTGGCTTTTGATTTGTTTGACTTTATTTAATACGTGGTGCCACACTGTTGACTAGTGTTTACCATACGCGCGCGCTTCCTGGCCATGTGATCAGCCACGTCAATTAATGAAGTGAGATTTGACGCCTCAGGATTTTTCTCTTTTATTAATTTCTGTTTTAATTTCTTTTATTCCAATTATTTTTAGAAATTCATAGCTTCTTTATTTGGAATCACAAAAATATGGGACCAATTGCAATTTTTTTCTCTTAAACTATAGTTTCTAAAAATGATTTTTAATTTTTTTTGTGATTCCATTTTTTTTTTGTGAATTATTTCTTTTCTGGTTGTTTTTAATTAATTTAAAATACCATTTGATATTCAAAAATGCCAAAAATATTTTCTCAACATCTTTGGATGATGATGAATCTATGAAAAATATTCTCATCAACTTCTCAATTGATTTGAGATTTATTTGAGATTTTAGTCCAATTATGTTATTTTTTCTTCATTTTTAATTGTTTAAAATTAGTTTCTGTTTTCAAAAAATGTTGAGAAAATTTGTCAAACCTTGTTTGACCATGTTAGACTTATGATGATCCAATTGGACTTATCCAAGTTGATTTGAATTGGATTTGAAGTTTGACCTTTATTTGTTCATTTTATTTTATGCACTATTTTAATTTCAAAAAAATACCAAAAATATGTTTGACCTTTCTTGACTTCTAAGCTTCATTTCACTTCTGTTTACCATTGATTGATGTTGATTCTATTCATGTTTGATCAATGTGTTTTGGTTATGTCATTTGACTTTTCAGTTTGTACATTCCATTTCCATCTTCATCTTCTTCTTTTTTCTTTTGACCAATGAGTTAATGATTTGTGGTTAGCCTTGACATATGAGAGGCTTAAACTTCTTTAATCCAAATCAAATTCATTTTGATCAAAGATCAAGTGAATAGCTTTGTGTCAAAGATAGGTTGCTTCTTGGTCAAGCAAAAAACCTAAAATCCATACAAGGTCATTCTTCTTTTCTTTTGGCATGGCAAGTTGTAGGAGCTTGGCTTACTAGTCATGATCTCTAAGGTGCCTATAGTTTTATTGACCGATCTCAGATAGGTGTGACTACTACATTAGTCCATTTACGATTGCTTAACATAGCGCTAAATTTCCTTATGGCACACTAACACTAACTGCTAATCACTAACTTTTAATTCAAGCATTTAATTCTTGCAATTTACTTTAATGCAATTTAATTTCTTGCTCATTTATTCATATTGCCTTTTTCCCTTTGCTCATTTGAGCTCATGTTTATGTTAATTCAATTTGCCTTTTGCTCACTTGAGCATATTATTGTGTATATACTATTTTGCTTGTGTGAACCAATGCAAAAGGAGAAAGGACTTAGAATTAGGACCTCACCTATGTTAAATGGAGTTTCAAGAGAAACTAGGCCTTATGCCTTTAGAATGCTAAATATGTTGAAGAGCAACTAGGCCTCATGCCTTAGAATGCTTAATCTTGAAGATGAATTGAAAAGACCCTTATTCTAAACTCACTCTTGTCCTTTCTTATTATTGCATTGTGGAACTTTTTGATTTGTGTGTTCTTGTGTGATAGGGATACCAAACTTGAGCCAATTAGAAGGACCTTTCTCATGAGCATCCAAGATAAGAGAGACAAATCCAAATTGGAGGATCCTGGGAGCTTGGCTGAATATGTGCTTGATTGCTTGAATTAATTGCTTATTGCTTGCTAAGTCCAAAGGAAAGGAGAAACTTGGATCATCTTTATGATCTCAAGAAAGGAACTCCAAGGGTTTTATTTCTATTCCCTCATCTTTGCATGTTTAGGACCTAGCCCTTCTCTTCTTCTCTCCACTCTAACCTAAGCCAAACTTATTTTGTGCAAACATTGACATTGTTTTCAAAATTAGAACCCTACGCACTATGCCTTTGATTTTTCAAACTCTTTTCATAACACTTATTTTGAGTTGAACCTTAAGTCAACTTTGACTTTATTTTGTGAATACTTCCAATTTGTAAATACAACTCACTCAATTATTTTTGTGGTTCCAATGGCCACCTTTGCCAAAGCTTTTCATAAACATTAGCTATTAGGTTTGAGTTATCATAGTTGTTGTTATAAACCTCATCTGTATCCTTAGTAATTGGACTATAAGTCTTCCATACTTATTATAGGTTGGATCCCTCAATAGTGTGTTGAAGCTCTCCTCACATGGTGGATTTGTGGTTTAGGTTGAGTTTTCTCCCTTTGATAATAAAAGACATTAAGGTCTTTGACCAATCAATTCACCAACTTATTTTGAGATTTTTACCCCAAACTATGAGGTTTTGATCCTACCTTTGTGATGGTACGTAGGCAATGGTTTTATCCATTCAAACAACAAAATCGTAAAAATTTGTATATTCTTCTTTCATCTCCCCAATCATGTTTGCCCAAATATTTTCACAAATACCAACCTATTATACAACCTTTGCAAAAAGGGCTCCCTTAGAGTACTAAGGATGTTTTGGGTGCTTAAAACTTTCCCATTGCATAACTAACCCCCTTACTCAGATCTCTGACATTTTTATTAGTTTTTTATTTGATAAAACTTCTCGGTTTTTGTTCGCTTTCTAACCTTTCCTTTGGATAAATAGAAGTGCGGTGGCGACTCGAATTGTATGATTTACTTTTGATTTAGTCAACAAATCTAAAGGTAACGAATACCCCGCTACAGAAAAGTGGCGACTCTACTGGGAAGGGCTGTCCTAGTTGGGTTTAGCCTACTTTCTGCCTTGGTTGTATTGTATGTTTATATATACTTGTGACATATTTTTGTGCAAATTTGGGATGACTGTATTGTTTGTAATGTATGAATTGCTTGATATATCAATTGCTTGTGTGCTTGGTGGTCTCTTGTGAGATGAGTTCTATACCCGAACTCGAGTGCACTTATGATAGGAGAATGGCATAGTCTTGTTGACTTGTGTGGAGTTATTCCTTAGCAAGTTGACTTGCAAGTCCATTCACTTGGTGGAGGTTATGTTGGGATCAATAATGTCACACGAGTAGTCGTGGTTAGGCATTACTCTTTCCAATATAAACCTTAGAAGCCAAGGACCTTAGATTACCTAGCCCATCTTGGCCTATTTTAGGACGTAGTGCGAAGGTCGTTCAAGTGTAAGATTTGATATGATTGTTACGCGATACTACACTCATAAGAGTCTCTCTTGAGAATACTTTTGGAATACGAGTAGTCGTTTATCCGATAATATCCGAAAGATGAGATGATGACTATGGGAACCTCTTGTAGAACATGATTGTCAGGTTTAACCATAGTACATTCCCTTTGGGTGGTTCTTAACCGAGACTTCATGCTCGTGACTTGCCACAAACCCTTGATTCGCGGTTGATCCGTTCTCGTATATCCTTAATATCAATGGAACTTGGGTGTTGATAAGGTGTAAACTATAATCCACCAAAATGGATGATTGATATTAAGGATGACTTGATCCATCCTATAACCTTTGTGTGGTGTGATTTGCTTGATCCTTGAGTGTGGTTGTTGCATCCATGCATTCATGCATTCATACACATCCATATCATCAATAATGAGAAAATTTTCAAGGAACTTAAGAGGTCTATTTGCAAATTTCCAGACATGGATAAACAAAGAAGGAATACAAAGAAGTACAGTTTCAGACAACCCTACTTGAAAGAGTTAAGGAGTTTGACATCCTATGTATTAGATCCCTTGGAGTTTAAAGCCCGCCATGGGAAGCTTCTGTCTATTCTTGCTACTCAGGTGGATGAAGGTCTAATGAGTGTGTTGGTGCAGTTCTATGATCCCTTGTACCGTTGCTTCACTTTTCCGGATTTCCAGCTTTTGCCTACGCTTGAGGAGTATGCCTATCTTGTGGGTATACATATCCTAGACCAATTGTCGTTTAGCCGCTTGGAGAGAGTTCCTTCTTCCCAAGAGATTGATGATCTGTTGCATATAGATGAATCTGTTATTGGTGCTCATATGACTACCAAAGGTGGAATTCAAGGTCTCCTATCTGATTTCCTCATTACTCAAGCTACCTTGTTTGGGAAGGCCATGAGTGAGGACGTCTTTGAGGCCATATTTGTACTTCTCATCTATGGGCTAGTGTTATTCCCCAACATCGACAATTTTGTGGATGTGAACGCTATTAGGATTTTCTCTACTCTTAATCTCATTCCTACTCTGTTGGGTGACACTTATTTCTCTTTGCATATGAGGAATGCAAAGGGTGGTGGTACCATTGTGTGCGGTTTGCCTTTGTTGTACAAGTGGTTTATTTCGCACTTGTCACAGACGCTCTCCTTCAAGGGGAACAAAGGATGTCTACGGTGGTCCACGCGACTTATGTCTCTCACTAATGATGATATATTTTGGTATAACCGTGTGTATGATGGTGTGCAGATTATTCACTCTTATGGTGAATTCTCCAATATGCCTCTTCTTGGTACATGTGGTGGGATTAACTATAATCCTGTTTTGGCACGTCGTCAGCTTGGGTTCCCCTTAAAGGATAAACCTAATAACATTCTGTTAGAAGGTGTGTTCTTTCAAGAGGGTAAAGATCCCCAAAACTTGAAGGGCAGGATGGTCTGCGCTTGGCGCAAGATTCATAGGAAGGGAAGGAAAGAGCTTGGTCCGAAGAATTGTATTGCTTTGGAACCCTACACCTCGTGGGTGAGGAAGAGAGCTTCTGAGTACCGCATGCCCTATGATTATCCAAGACCTACACATATGGTTATGGTTGGGCCTTCAACCCTCCCTAACCAAGGAGTAGAGGAGTTGAGAGATGAAGACCGTTCGTGTGCTTGGGTCCGTGAGCAAGAGGAGCTACTTCAGCAACTCAGAGATAAAGATGCGTTGATAGAATTTCTGGAGCATCAGCTTATCGACGTGCCTGATGATGTGGTTACTTCTCTTCTTCCTCAGTCATCCAGGTTTTGGAAGAGGAAGTATGATCGACTCGCCAAGGAGAAGGCGAATATGGAGGCAGCCTATGAGAGAGAGGTGAAGAGGCTTCGTGCAACTTATCTTCCAGTCTCGAGAGCTTTGGACGAGTGTTTCTAGGGTTCCATAGGATGTTCATTTTCCTTCTCTCTTGTATTGTATTTGGTTACCAAGATTGTACTTCTTTGGTGTAAAATTTTTCCAAATATTATTGATACGAATATTCCCTTTATATGTCTAAATGATTAATATTTCCAAAATATTTGCAAATAGATCTCTAAAAAATCCCTCTGATAATAAAAATAAATCATATGCACAAGCATTGCATGTCTCATATGCATAAGCAGGTTTTGTTCAGGGCTTCTTGATCAGTGGTCAAACTCTGTGTTCTTTATTTATTTTGAAGACAAGTTGACGCACCGGTACTACACCAGAGCCAACTCTTCAAAGCTAATGGAAAACTTCGAGCAAGAGAACAGAGAACTCAAGGAGGAAGTAGCAAGATTGACTGCCCTGATGGAGTCATTCTTGGTCGTCCAAAGCCAGTCTTCTCCAACGCCTTCAACTCCTCCCAAGAGGACAGTCATTTCAGAGGCTTCCTCTACCGTGCCTGCTGCCAGTGCTCATTTTGCTCCGTCTGCCATGCCAGCCGAGTTTCCCTGGGGGATGCCCGCTAATTTTGTTCTAGAGGGTCTCGCCCCTACATTTGCTTCTCTTCCAGCATCTAGCCCGGTCCTTGTTGTGCCACCTCTAGTTGTGCATACTTTGCCGAGAGTTGATGACACCATTTATCACTCTGAGCCATCTGAGGGCCCAGATGTGTACGATAAAATGGATGATATGAATGACCAATTCCTTGAGCTGCGCAATAAACTGAAAACTCTAAGAGGGAAGGACCTCTTCGGTAAATCTGCTGTTGAGCTGTGCCTCGTGCCAAATGTCAAGATTCCCATCAAATTGAAAGTTCCTGACTTTGAAAAGTACAAGGGGAACACCTGCCCGCTCAGCCATCTTGTGATGTACGCACGCAAGATGTCAACTCAGACTGACAACGATCAACTCCTCATCCATTATTTCCAGGAGAGCCTATCCGGTGCCGCATTGAGATGGTATATGGGCTTGGATAGTGGGAACATTCACTCCTTCAATGACCTTGGCGAAGCCTTCGTCAAGCAGTACAAGTACAATGTTGATACGGCTCCCGATAGGGACCAACTGATGGCTATGTCCCAGAAGGAGAAGGAAACATTTAAGGAGTACGCCCAAAGGTGGCGTGAATTGGCTGCACAGATTGTGCCCCCGCTCGAAGAGAAAGAAATGACGAAGATATTTCTGAAGACTTTAAGCTCTTTCTAATACGAGCGGATGATCGCTAGTGTTCCCTCTGACTTCACCGACATGGTGAACATGGGGATGCGACTAGAAGAAGGAGTCAGGGAAGGACGCCTGACCAGAGAAGAAGGCTCTTCTGCCAAACGTTATGGGGCGTTCTCCAAGAAGAAAGAGGGAGAGGCACATGCCGTGTCTTCCTATATTAAACAAAGAAGACCCTCTATAAAGAGGAAGACTGTGCGCCCTATTAGTAACCAGCACCAGGTGGCTCATATAGAACCTGCCTTCAGGGAAAATCAACATTATCAGCATCAGAACCAGCAACAGCAACAATATCAATAGCAACAGCATCGTCCGCAACAGCAGGCCTACCAACCTCGAAACAACAATCAAACCAGCATTAGCTATGATAGGAAGAGGGTCACTTTCGATCATATTCCAGTGACCTACGCTGAATTATATCCTTCATTGATTGAAAGGAAACTGATAACTCCACGTGACCCACCTACTGTACCGACCAACCCTCAGTGGTGGTACAAGCCCGAGCTGCACTGTGTTTATCATTTTGGTGCTCTCAGACATGATGTGGAGAACTGTTATCCTCTGAAGACCAAGGTTCAAGACCTTGTTAGAAGTGGGATATTGTTTTTCGAGCACGAAGGTCCTAATGTTAAGAAGAACCCATTGCCCGAGCATGGGAAGGTTGTAGTTAATATGGTTCAGGGTTGCCTTGGCAAGTACAAGGTCCGATATGTCAGCCATATCAGACAATCATTGGTCGAGATGCACAGACTGTTATGTGGATACAGTCACTACGAGCATGACCATGACAGCTGCCGAGTGTGCACTGTCAATGAGAGAGGATGTCGCCAAGTCAAGAAAGATATCAAAGAGATGCTGGATCAGGGTGTGATCGAGATACTTCAGAATCGTGATGAGGATGAAGTTAATGTTATATCCTCTGTGTTCAGAATGCCCGAACCTATTGTCATCAGATATGAAGGAAGCAAGAAGAAGGCTTCTCCTACTCTCGTTATCAAGCCAGCGGACCCTGTCCCCTACTCTTCAGACAGAGTTGTTCCCTACAAATATAATGTGGTTGCATTAGAAGATGGGAAGGAGGTGCCTTTGCCCTCCACTTATGTTACAAGTATCTCTGACATCAGTGGTTTGACCTTTAGTTGTCATGTTTTTTCAGCGTCGCCGAAACCCCATGAAGACGTGTTGAGAAGAAGAGTTGATGTTGTTGATACTTCTGCCGCCCTTGTGGGTACTTCTTCTACTCCTCCGAATCCGTCACTTGTTGTTTATAGACCTGCCGTTGTTGCTAGAGCTCATGTCCCTGTTGGTCAGAATGGCATATTGAGAGAGGACTATGATGATATGTTGAGGCTCATTAAGAGGAGGAAATATAATGTCGTAGATCAGCTGCTACAAACTCCATCAAAGATATATGTGTTGTCTTTGTAGATGAACTACGAGCCACACCGTGAGGCTTTACAGAGGGTGTTGGACATGGCATACGTGGATCACGATGTCACGATAGAATAGTTTGATAGCATTGTTGCAAACATTACTGCTTGTAACAACTTGAGCTTTTGCGATGCTGATGCCTTGTCTAATGTGCTGGTAGACACAGGATCATCGCTAAATGTGTTTCCAAAATCCACTCTGGCTAAACATTCATACCAGGGGCCTCCCATGAGGCAGAGTGGAGTGGTAGTTAAAACTTTTGATGGATCCAGAAAAACTGTGATTGGTGAGGTTGAGCTCCCAATCAAGATCGAATCTAGTGATTTCCAGATCACTTTCCAGGTCATGGATATCCACCCATCATATAGCTGCTTGCTTGGCAGACCGTGGATTCACGAGGCAGGCACCGTGACATCCACCCTACCCCAAAAGTTAAAGTTCGTTAAGAACAAGAAGTTGGTGGTGGTAGGGGGAGATAGGGTTCTCTTGGTAAGCCATTTGTCTTCCTTTTCTTATATTGATGCTGAGGATGAGGTTGGTACGCTGTTCCAAGCCTTGTCTATTGTTGAGCCTTCTAAGAATGGAACTTCTTCATTTGCGTCCTACAATGATGCGAAGTTGGCCATTGAGCATGGCGCAACTACTAGTTTAGGACAAATGATTAAGCTGGAAGACAATAAATCTCGGGCTGGCATAGGGTACTCTTCAAGCACTTTCAACGAGCGCGGTTTATTCCAAAGTGGTGGTTTTATCCACACGGTCGAAGACCAAGAGGCAGCTACTATAGTGGAAGATAATGAAGAGGAAGATTCTGGCAACTTTGTCATCCCTGGAGGAGTCTGCAATAATTGGGTCACTGTTGATGTGTTCACTTTTGTTCGAAAACCCTTCTCCCATGCCAAAAGGAGAAGTGATAACATTGTTGGCAAATTAATACAATGATATTCATTCAATAATTACATGTTAAATGTTTGTTTTTCCAAATTATTTTCACTTTTTTCTTTTTTGCATGAAATTGGTTATCACTAAAAAACCCTAAAAAATAGAATAAAATCAATCTTTTCATCTGCATAATGATTTGCCTTGTTTGAATTCTAAAATCTCTTTTATATCCAAAATCATTATGCAGGTTGATCAAACCCATTGAACATAATGATCCAACACCATCTCCCAACTTTGAGTTCCCTGTATTTGAGGCAGAGGAAGATGATGTTGAAGAGATTCCTGATGAGATTACCCGTCTACTTGAGCACGAAGAGAAGATCATTCAGCCGCATCTTGAGAATCTGGAAACAGTCAACTTGGGGTCTGAAGATTGTGTTCGCGAAGTGAAGATTGGGGCACTCCTGGAAGAATCTGTGAAGAAGGGGTTGATTGAGTTGCTGCGAGAATATGTCGACGTCTTTGCCTGGTCGTATGAAGAAACGCCTGGTCTGGATACTGATATCGTGCAACATTTCCTGCCTTTGAAGCCTGAGTGTGTACCTGTGAAGCAGAAGCTCAGAAGAACTCATCCTGATATGGCAGTGAAGATTAAAGAAGAAGATTAGAAGCAAATTGATGCGGGGTTTCTGGTGACTTCTACATATCCTCAATGGGTGGCCAATATTGTGCCCGTGCCTAAGAAAGATGGAAAAGTCCGAATGTGTGTGGACTATAGAGACTTGAATAAAGCTAGTCCAAAATATGATTTTCCTCTACCACATATTGATATGTTGGTAGACAATACAGCTAAATTCAATGTCTTCTCATTTATGGACGAATTTTCTGGTTATAACCAGATTAAAATGGCACCCGAGGATATGGAGAAGACAACATTCATCACACCTTCGGGAACATTCTGTTATCGAGTGATGCCCTTCGGTTTGAAGAACACCGAAGCCACGTATCAACGCGATATGACTACCTTGTTTAATGATATGATGCACAAGGAGATTGAGGTATATGTTGATGATATGATTGCGAAGTCGAAAACGGAAGTTGAACATGTAGAACACCTGTTGTAGCTTTTTCAGCGTTTGAGGAAGTACAAACTTTGTCTGAATCCTAACTAGTGTACATTTGGAGTCCGTTCCGGCAAGTTATTGGGCTTTATTGTCAGTGAAAGAGGTATTGAAGTTGATCCTGCGAAGGTCAAAGCAATACAAGAGATGCCTGCCCCCAAAACTGAGAAGCAAGTCCGAGGTTTTCTTGGCCGCTTGAATTATATTTCCAGATTTATATCCCACATGACTGCCACATGTGCGCCTATATTCAAGCTCCTCCGGAAAGATCAGTGTCATAATTGGACCGAGGATTGCCATAAGGCCTTTGACAGTATCAAAGAGTATCTGTCCGAGCCTCCGATTCTGTCTCCGCCTATAGAAGGAAGACCCTTAATTATGTACTTGACTGTTCTTTAAGACTCTATGGGTTGTGTATTGGGTCAGCAAGATGAATCAGGGAAGAAAGAGTATGATATATACTATCTGAGTAAGAAGTTCACCGATTGTGAGTCTCGATACTCAATGCTTGAGAAAACATGATGTGCTTTGGCTTGGGTTGCTAAGTGCTTGTGCCAGTATATGTTGAATCATATGACTTGGTTGATATTCAAAATGGATCCAATTAAGTGTATCTTTGAGAAGCCTGCTTTAACTGGGAGGATTGCCCGTTGGCAGATGCTGTTGTCTGAGTATGTTATTGAGTATCGAGCTCAGAAAGCTATTAAAGGTAGTATCTTGGCTGACCAATTGGCACATCAACCGATTGAGGATTATCAGTCTGTTCAGTACGACTTCCCTGATGAGGAGATTCTGTATTTGAAAATGAAAGATTGCGATGAGCCTACCCTCGATGAAGGGCAAGAGCCTGGTTCCTAATGGAGCATGGTGTTTGATGGCGCTGTAAATCAATATGGAAATGGTATTGGGGCAGTGATTATTACTCCTCAGGGCACACATTTTCCTTTTACAGCAAGGCTAACTTTAAAATGCACGAATAATATGGTGGAGTATGAAGCCTGTATTATGGGTTTGGAAGAATGTATTGATCTTAGGATCAAGCATCTTGATGTTTATGGTGATTCGGCCCTTGTTGTTAATCAGATTAAGGGTGAATGGGAGACGAATCAGCCTGGCCTCATTCCATATAGAGATTATGTGAGGAGGATTTCAACGTTCTTTACTGAAGTTGACTTCAATCATATTTCTCGAGATGAGAATCGGATGACAGTTGCTCTTGCTACGCTTGTTTCCATGATTGTGGTGAAATTTTGTAATAAAGTCCCCAATATTACTGTGATGCGCTTGGATAGACCAGCTCATGTATTTGCAGTTGAAAAAGTGAAAGATTATAAGCCATGGTATTATGACATAAAGTGTTTTCTTCAGAGTCAGATTTACCCGCCTGGGCATCTGTTAAAGATAAGAAGACTTTGAGGAGATTATCTGGCAGTTTCTACCTCAATGGTGATGTCCTTTATAAGAGGAATTTTGACATGGTTCTGCTCAGATGCGTGGATAGACACGAAGCAGACCTGTTAATGACTGAAGTCCATGAGGGTTCATTTGGTACTCATTCCAATGGACATGCCATGGCTAAGAAGATGTTGAGAGCAGGCTACTATTGGCTGACAATGGAGTGTGACTGCTGCAAGTATGTGAAGAAATGCCATAAGTGTCAGATTTATGCAGATAAGATTCATATTCCCCCGACACTTATAAATGTTATTTCATCACCATGGCCTTTCTCCATGTGGGGAATTGACATGATTGGCATGATAGAGCAAAAGGCGTCCAACGGTCACAGGTTTATTCTCGTAGCAAATGATTACTTTACCAAGTGGGTTGAAGCGGCATCATATGCAAACGTGACCAGGCAGGTGGTTGTGAAGTTTATTAAGAATCAACTCATATGCCGTTATGGTGTGCCAGACAAGATCATTACTGATAATGCATCTAACTTGAACAATAAGATGATGAAAGAGCTGTGTAGCGAGTTCAAGATTGGACATCATAATTCTTCTCCTTATAGACCCAAGATGAATGGGGCTGTTGAAGCTGCTAACAAAAACATCAAGAAGATTATCCAGAAGATGGTTGTTATGTACAAGGATTGGCATGAGATGCTGCCATTTGCTTTGCATGGTTATCGTACATTCGTCCATACTTCAACAGGGGCAACCCCTTTCTCCCTTGTATATGGCATGGAAGTTGTGGTCCCCGTGGAGGTTGAAATCCCATCAATGAGAGTCTTGATGGATGCCAAGTTTACTGATGCTGAATGGGTTTAGAGTCGTTATGACCAACTGAATTTGATAGAAGAGAAGAGGTTAACTGCCATATGCCATGGTCAGTTGTATCAACAAAGGATGAAGAGAGCCTTTGATAAGAAGGTCAAGCCTCGTGTGTTCCGATAAGGTGACCTCGTGCTCAAGAAAGTCTTGTCTTTCGCGCCCGATTCAAGGGGCAAGTGGACCCCAAACTATGAAGGTTCATATGTTGTTAAGAGAGCCTTTTCAGGCGGTGCTTTGATACTTACAACTATGGATGGGGAGGATTTCACTCGTCCTGTGAATTCAGATGCAGTCAAAAAATACTTCGCCTAAGATAAAAACAGAATAGCTCGCTAAGTTGAATACCCGAAAGGGCAACTTAGGCAAAAATGAGCATCTCGGTGGATTGAAAACCCGAAAGGGCATTCCAGGCAAAAGTTAGAGACATGGAAAAAATAAATATATATCCCGCTAGATTGAGTACCTCATCCTAGGGCAATCTAGGCAAAAATTAGGGATCTGGCAAGTAACTGCGTCCTGACAAGACTTTGTTCTACAACTGTCATCTATAAAAGATTATCGCTCAACCATCATCAACTGAAGCTTCAGATACATCGGATTCAGAGTTGGTGGAGAAATGGTCATTATGTTCAATGTAGCCCTTTTTCAAATATATATCACCAATTTCAAATTTGTAAAGATCCATGGAGTCTTGCCATTTGCAGACTACCATTCCATCAAAAAAAATTTGAGCCTTCATCCAATTCTTTGCACTCTTATTTGTTTCCGTTTGACAAATATTTGCATGTTTGAATTGCTAAATATCATTATTTTAAACAAATAAAGTTTTTATAAACTGTTTTTAAACAAAGTGAACATTCACAATGACTGGAAGGATAATTGAAATGTCTTCAGTGCTCTCCCAAGGATAGTATGATATCCAAAAGGGTAAGGCATTTGTTCATATTCCTAGCATATTTGTATCCTCTTCATCATCTTTCAGGTTGTCTCCCCAGCGAGCGCAGAGAAAGGTAATACATTACCAAACTCCCCAGAGAGTCTGGAGTTTTGGTCTTGGACTTCTAGCTCCCCAGTGAGTCTGGGTCTAGCATCGATGTTTTATCAATTATATGGTTGTCATCCCTTGTGTGGATTGACCTAAAATCCCTTATAGATTGATGAAAATTGATATGCTTTCCCTTTGAGGAAGTTGGTCTTCCCTCATTATGAATGGAAATCTCCCGCAGAGTGATCAGGAATTCCCAGCATGAGTGGAACTTTCAGCAGGTTGGTTTGTAGCTTATCCCAGTGGATTCACATACATTTTTCCCGAACAAGTTTGCTTACCACTCGTCCTCAGTAGGGTTGCTCACATTAGACCTTCCCTAGTTGGTTCTCCAGTAGATTATCTCCGGCATGATCGCCTACAGGTTTTCCCCAGTTTGATCACCAGCAATCTGTCCCTAGTGGATTTTGCCTAATCAGAGCATGATATATTTGTTACTTCCTCCTTCTTGGATAGTCTCCTCCTAGCAGAGTTGGTGTTGAAGATATTTATTTCCTTCCCCAGCGAAGCGGTGGTTCCTTTCCCCTCGGTAGGGATTGTTTCTCCAGCAGATATGAGGAAATGTGTTGGTCTTTGAAACTTCTGTTCGGTGGTTTTTCCCCACAGAGTTTCATATTTTCCCTTTGATAAGCTCCCCAGTAGAGTTACTTCTACGATGGATCTTATCCGTGTTGAGCTCCCTGGCAGTGGCTTTGTGGCATCCCCAACTAAGACTCTACCTGGTCCTAGTTTAGCATTGGAACTTCGAGGAAGATGTGTTGATTCCTTCCCCATTAGAGTGACTGGTTCTCCTTCTCCGCAGTAGAGGTGCCTCCCTCGGTGGATAGAAGTGAATGTTTGATTTGATGAGCTTCTGTTTGGTGGTTGTTCCCCACAGAATTCCACATCAACCCCTGATAAGATCCCCAGTAGAGTTCTTCTCTGACTAATCTTATCCACCTCTTTGTATACTATTGGAAGATCTTCAGCATGTGGTAGTTGTGACCCTTTGCTCATCCCCAACAGCGGTCTCTGATCCCCGACGATTCTGCTTGTTCCCCTAGCAGTAATCTTGGTCCCCGACAACAACTTTGCTCGATCCTCATCGGTGATTGGTGTTTCCTGGTATTTGTGGCTCCCCACCCGATTGGATTTCTCTTGTGGGTCTGGCTTTCTCTTTTGAGATGTTGTACCGGATGTCTGTCCATTGATCCTTGGACCCGTTTGTGTTAGATATGTCTGTTTGTCCGCATTCTTCATACATAAACCACGCATACACATGCATATTTCTAGCATTCAGATATTCATGTTGCATTCTTTTCCATATATCTTTGTTTGTTATCTTCTGCTATTTGGTGATACATATTTCCCCAAGCAGATGTTTGTGTCTGATCTCTCCATATAGAGTCAGCCCTATAGTCAGAAAGTGTCTATCTTTCATTCTATATTCCCCACTGAGTTACGTCCTCGTGGATGATTATTGTTTCAGTTTCCTCCTAAAATATGTATTGGGATGGAATTACACCCTTGAGTTATATCCTCATTGAGTTGAGTCTTGTTTGATTGTGTCTTTCTGGTTTGTTCCTAGATTGACTCCTTTCTTATTATTTTCCCCTGTAGTTCCCTGTGGTTCAGGTGACCAATTGCTCAGTAAATAGTAGTTGTTCATTCTCCCCAGCGGATACTATGGCCTTCTACCCAGTAACCGGTAGTTATAAGTCCTATTTCCTTGGTTTTCTACCCAGTAACCGGTAGTTGTAAACCCCGTTTTGTCTCCCTGCAGAGTTAATCCCTGATTTTGTTCATCCTAACCGATGACGGATACTCTCTTCTTAGGTATTCTACCTAGTAGCTGGTAGATGTAATCCCCTCTTTGTTGGTTATCTTTATCCAATATTCGGTATTGATATTCCTTCATTTTTGAGTATACCACCCAATATCCGGTGATATATCTCTTGGATGATTTCTCTGATCAAGCAATTTATCCCCAGCGAGTCATCTTTCATTTACCCTTGTTTGGAAATGATTGTTTCTCCTCTTGATCGGTCATCATTTTATACCCAGTAACCGGTATCCCGATGTCATTTCTTTTCGGTCGATTTATCCTTTATTAACCCAGTAATCGGTTGTGGATAATCTTCCATGCGAGTATGTTATCTGTGTTCTGACGGTAATAGATAATATATCTCATGCGCTCTATAGTTGAAGTCTTTTCTTCCCCAGTTGAGTAAGATTCGTTTTTCCTTATGGAGTCGAATGTCCATCCTGTAATCGAGTTTGCTTTTTCAGCCCTCCTTTCGGATGAGGAGTGTCTTGGAAATATTCCCCAATTCACGCCTGGTTGGTCACCTATTATATGCCTAGTAACCAGTATCCCTGGTGTTCCTTCCTTCTGCTCCCTATTATGACTTTTTGTCCCCTGTGGAGTCAGAATTTCCTGAGTCGAAATATACCTTTTAGGTCTTCCTCATATTTTTTGGACGATTGATATCTCTCACCCTTATACCGGTCTTAGATATTCTTTCTCCCTGAGCGTGTTGTTCTCTCACCCTTGTTCCGGTGTATTTGATCACATGTCTCTTTAAGTTTATTACCCAGTAACCGGTAATACCTCACTTGTTGCTTCCTCAACTGAGTCCTTTGTGGATTTCCCCGTCTGATTCCGGATTTTTATCCGAGGTATCCTTTGTGGATAATTTTGCTGTATTAGCATATTCCCCAATACATGCATCTTTGCGTCAGCTCGAGTCTTTCCATTGATTTATTTTCATGGTATCCCTCTCGTGTCTCCCAACAAGTTTTAAATCGTGACCTGCTCACGCATTTTACCATTATTTTCTCCCCAGAGTCTCTATCTCCCTAATGAGTGTGTTACTCCTTTAGATTTTCAGTTTCTCCTGATTTCTTTTTCCTTTGTGGACATATATCCCCACAGAGTATTAATTTCTGCATACATACATTTGCATCATGAGTCTCTTAGGGGCCAAAATTCGTCTCTTTGTTATTATTTAAGCCCATTCTACCTCGTCGAGACGAAGATTTTAACCTTCATATCTCCGGCTAGAATGACCTTAAATAGGGGCATCTGTAAGACCCTAATTTTGACCCTAAGATCCCTCATGGCATCATATCATTGCTCATGGCATTTGCCTCAAGGATCATAGCATCTTGGCTCCTTACCCTTGAGTTGGGACTTGCGTGAGTCGGTTTGAGACCACCAAGCATGCTTGTGTCGCGGCGTGAAAATTCCCGAGCGTAAGGAACGCTCGAAATATAAACAAAACAGAGTTGCCACCGAACTTTATTTATTCCCAAAGAGGGAAAGGGGAAATATCGATAAAACCCACAAAAATCAAAAAGAAATGGTCGTCGCAACCAAATCGGGTTCGGGAGTCGGTTATGCAAGGGGAAGGTATTAGCACCCCTCACATCCATCGTACTCGATGGGACCCATTTAGTTAGCTTCGTGTTAGAGTGTTAGCGTGATATCGTTTGCGATCTTCTACTTATCGGGTGAGGAAATAGAAATAAAGAAAGGAAAGACTTAGGGGTGTTTTAATACTCATGTGCCTGACAAGATTTCGCAATCCTGCTCCTACGTATCTCCAGGTGCTATGAAGAACTCAAGGGATACGTAGTTCTACCCAAAGAGAACTACTTTATGGATTACTTTTCAAAAGAGCGATGCTTGGATCACATTTGAGCGATTAAACCTTTACTTGCTGCTCACTCTTGGAGGCTGAAGTCTTTGTTTGTTTCGCATCAAAATAGATGTCGCATACTCTTTTCTGAAAATGTTTCTCGGAGTCGCACAAGGGTGGAAAACAAGTTTGATGAGTTTGAGTTGATTTTAAGCGAAGACAAACATCCAAGCAGGGAGCTCTACTGCAATACTCAGATGCTCGAAAAGGAAGAGGCCTAAGCCCAATCACTCTCTTTTCATCCAAAAGTTTGTTATAAAAATGTGTGGCAAATTAGGTCAAAGTTCATTAACGGAAGATGATTAATCAGACAGAGAGCTCTACAGCAGTGTCCAAATAATCGGGAAAGAGAAGGTCGATACCCAATCAATCTTTTTCTTGTATAAAAGAAATGACCTAATTCTAGTAATTATTGTATTTTAATATGGAAGAAGAATATTTGAACATTGAGCTCTACAGCAGTATCCTAACATTCGAAACAGAGAAAGTCTAAACTTAATCAGTTTCTTCCATTTTTATTGTGAAAAGATTTTAAAAACAGAGGGACGACTTGGCGTTGGATCAAGTGTCAGAAGTTAACTTATGAAAATAATTTGGATGTGGCGGGGGTTAGAAATGATAGATTTTATTTGTTTTGAATGTGTTTTAGAATTTAGGCAATTATTCAAACAGGGAGCTCTACAGCAGTGTTCGAATAATCAGAGACTGAGGAAGGTCTAAACCCAGTCAGTCTTTTTCCTTTAATAGGAGAACCTATCTTGATTTAGTTTGTTATCATGGTTTAAGAGGAAAAATGAATATCCAAATAGTGAGCTTTATAGCAGTATTCGAGTATTCAAAAAGGGAAATGATTTTTTTTTGAAGTAATGATGACATAAATCGATCAATATTTAATTAAGGAAATTAATTGATTAAAATTCAGTTAAACTGATTAACTAAGTTAATTAACTTTAATTATCAAAATTATTTTAATTAAATCAAATAAATTAAACTGATTATCTAATTAATTGCAACACAAAAACATATGATACTTCATCAACAACAACGGACTACAAAACCAACTTATGAGGTCTAAAAAATAGAATTAAGATGGAATGTCTCAAAACTAGAGTGGATCATGTCATTTTAAACAAGTTCTCTAGATAGTGCATAAAAACCAATAGTGAAACCTTGAAGTACTTGTGGACCTTAGAATAACTTGAATGCATTAAAAACCAATTTCTATACTTTAAAAAATCTATTTTATATGACTTGAACATGTTTAGAAATGAAAACAATTTCTATATATTAAAATTCTATTTTATGACTTGAACACGTTTAGAAAAGAAAACAATTTCTATACATTAAAGTTCAATTTTATATGATTTGAATGCATTTAGAAAGGAAAACAATTTCTATACATTAAAGTTCCATTTTATATGACTTGAATGCATTTAGAAAGGAAAACAATTTATATACTTTATCACCCAAACAACAGTAACATGTATGCAATGCTATAATGTTAAAACACAGACCAGAGAAAAAAATGCAAGCCAAAGCAACAAAATCAATAACACAAAATTCAAAAATATACAAACTGCAAAACAGAGACTTCAAACCAAAACGTTTACCACAATGCAACATCAACATTTTATACACCGAGTTGAAACACAAAATTGCAGTAGTAGCAACACCAATTAACGAACAAATTGGTATTTCACAAGTTCACAAAGTTGCAGTTAACAGATACAAAATTGACATTCACAATTCAGTCGATACGCATGCAATATAACCAAATCAAAATCGAAACAAATATTAGAGCATATTACAATAGCGATTCAAAATCAGAACATTAAACAAGTTTGAATTTATAACAATATTCTCGGTTCAAAATGTCACCAAAAGTCATCAATATCGCAACATAATCGGGACGACTTCTATATATACACCACAAAATTCAACAAACAATTAACAATATCAGTTAGAACAAACAATACTAAGATAATTAATTAAAACAAAATATCATAGTTTAAAAAAATTGAGTTCCAAGAATCAACGAAACAAGTTTAAGCCAAAACAAATCAATGTACACAACTATCATGAACCAATAACATGTTGTATAAAAATGGTTAAGCCACGAACTAACATTGTTAAACATTAACAAATCCAATATGTGGAATGTTCATGTACTCATCATATAAAAAATGCAGCCTCTAAACTTAGGACAAGCAAAGTGTATTTGGATCACGGTCGATAACCGACAAATGTACATCAAAACAAACAAATAGGATAACAGAACCAACACAAATATACACAGTATACATATCAACATTTCATATTAAATCAAACATGAAGACTCTTGATGAATAACAATCCAACCAAACCTGCAATGAATTTATACAAACAACTCTCTTGAATTTAAAACCCAACAATAATGATAATCATTTGGCTCGATTTGTACGCGTATGAAACACCACAAACAAAAACAAATTGTTTGTATCATACCAACACCAATGTAAAATTTCTCCTATGTTCCATAAATGAAAATAATATTGAATCTTAAAAAAACTTAACATCATAGCAATCTCAGTAATGCATATAGAAAATTATTCAACATTTGTATCACAACAAAAGCAGACTCAAAAAACACAGCAGCAACATAATCAAAAATAACTACAACAATCACATGATCAAATCGACACCGAAACAACATACTCGATACCAATAATAACAATATAACATAGTCGACCCCAAAACAAGTTTCTGAGCAGCATATAATAGAATAATAGTTTCAAATCATTACCGTAATGTAGGATCCTTGACACAAATCAAAATCGACAATAGCGCAATTAAGAAGCAACAACACCGCGAGATAGAATCGAAATCATACAAAGTCTAAAACAAGAATCAACATAATACAATCATGAAAAGAAAGTTGTTACCGAATTGTCGAAGTATTCCTTATGTTGTTGCTGCTGGAAACGATGAAGAACAAAGCTAACGATTTATGCAAAGTTGTGCGTGGATGGTTTTCGTGTTGTTGTTGAGCTACTTATTTGAAATCGTCGTGCTGCTGAACAAGAGATGTTTGTTGATCTATTGTTATGTTGCTGAAACAGTAGTGTCAAAGTCGTGTGTTTCTACCGGCACAAAAAGTTGCGGCGGTTGTTGTGAAATAGAAGGTTTGGATTGGTATTGTTCCGTTTCTTCCAAGTTGGATAAAGGTCGCTTGTGGATAGTGGTGAATGGGAAGAAAGTGATGATCGTCGATGGTGTGGTAGGTGGAGGTTTATGAAGTGGACCGGTAGTTGTTCTGTATGAAGGAGGTTGATAAGTTAAGTGGTTTTTTTTGTAATGATGATGGAAGAGTGGACTTTTTAAGCTTTTTTCAAAATGTGACGGAGATGGTGAATTGATGGTGATGGAAAATGTCTGCTCTTTCTTTTGTGTGTCTTGAGAGAAGAGAAAAAAATGATATTTTTAGAGAGTGAGCAAGTGGGTATTAAGAGTAGAGAAAAAATGAAAATATTTGTCAGAGAGAGAGATAAAGAGAGAACGCGAGATGGAGAAGAAAAGAAGAGAGAGAAAAATGATGGCCATGTGCCTTCTCCCTAATGGTTCCAAACTTAATTAATTTCACAAATAAGAAAAGAGGAAAAGTGATTGGTCCTCTTATCAACAATTTAATTAATTAAAAAAAAAAAAAATCAACTTATCTTTAATTAATTAAATTTAAAAAAAAAAGACACACATGTTTTAAAATCAAAGCAAGAATACGGATAACTCTAAGTAAATCTCTCAATTATTCCGACAAACTAACAAAAATAATCAGACAAAAATTGAATAAGAATAATAAATAATAATAAAAAAATAGAGCATAAAAATGCCCGAAAAATAAAATCGAATGCGCCAAAATTATCGGTGCTTAATAAACTTCTCGGAGACATACATGTTTTGATCAAAAAAATTGACCGGTTAAAAGGCTCAAACTGATAAAAATGCGACTGAAAAAGTAGTTGGAAAATTAAAACGAGCACAACCGGTTAAACTACGTGGAACGTAGATTAATAAAACTGATGTCTTAAAGCTTAATTTTAAAAAAATTCGCCCGCTAATTCGACATACAACTGAGAAACGCTGAAATCGATCTGTCTTTAGATCCGAAAAATTAACCTGACTGAAATTTCAAGCACTAACGAAACAAAATGCATGTTGTGATAAGTATAAAATGAAAATGTCTTATAAATGAATTGAATTGCTGACTAAATAATCGTGAACAAACAATCAGATGTAACTAAGTCACTCTTGGACCATTTTACTTTTGATCCTCCATCACAATTAAAAATTACTAAGATTCAGATGACGAAAATACTCTTGGTTGTCACCTTTTGAACCTCTGAAAACACGATGCAATTGAATGAACATTGTATTGAGATTGAGAAATCAAATATTTTGACTTCTTAATCAATAGATGACTGAATGAATGTCATCAAGACCAAATAAAATGCCAAAGCTCCTGACTTTTTATCTGAACCCTGATGAATGCTTTTTAACTGATAAAAATGCACAAAAAATGGATCGATTTTTGCTATGCTGATGCAAGTGAAAACTTAGGGTAAAATTTAGGGTATGACAGTTGCCCTTATTTAAACATATTTAACTAGAGGATATGAAGAACTCTTCTTCAAATCATCATGGTGAAATATAGTTTAAATACAAAACAAACCCAAATTTTCCCCTCTTACGTAGAAGAACGATATGCTTACGGTTATGATCGAATTCACTTGGATTTAAGAAATATTCTTGATTTCTTAATAAACAAACAAGAATGCAAATGAATGCAACAAGATTTAAAAAATACTCTTGATTTCCTAATTGTCGGGCGATAGGGATGCAATGGAGGTTAAGAAGTACTCTTGACTCCAAAAGAAATGAATGCAAATAAATTAACAAATACTCTCGATTTCTCAACTATATGAATAAAAAATGGCATGGATGTTAAGAAGTACTCTTAATTCCTTAGAGATGGATGAATTTAGAAATACGCTTGATCTCTTAATCATCATATGGCTGAATGAAAATGCAGATCAATTGAGAAATGCTCTTGATTTTTCAGATGAAATGCAAATGAATTAAGAAATACTCTTGATTCCTTAATCATGAATGTAAATGAATTGAGAAATACTCTTGATTTCTCAGATGACATGCAGATGAGTTAAGAAATACTCTTGATTTCTTAATCATGAATGTAAATTAAATATGTATGAGTTTAGAAAACTCTTGATTTCTTAATCATGAATGTAAATGAATTGAGAAATGCTCTTGATTTCTCATATGACATGCAGATGAGTTAAGAGATACTCTTATTTTCTTAATCATGAATGTAATGAAATATATATGAGTTAAGAAATACTCTTGATTTTTCATATAAAATGCAAATGAATTAAGAAATACTCTTGATTCCTTAATCATGAATGTAAATGAATTGAGAAATGCTCTTGATTTCTCAGATGACATGCAGATGAGTTAAGAAATACTCTTGATTTCTTAATCATGAATGTAAGTTAAATATGTACGAGTTTAGAAATACTCTTGATTTCTTAATCATGAATGTAAATGAATTGAGAAATGCTCTTGATTTCTCATATGACATGCAGATGAGTTAAGAGATACTCTTGTTTTCTTAATCATGAATGTAAATTAAATATGTATGAGTTTAGAAAACTCTTGATTTCTTAATCATGAATGTAAATGAATTGAGAAATGCTCTTGATTTCTCATATGACATGCAGATGAGTTAAGAGATACTCTTATTTTCTTAATCATGAATGTAATGAAATATATATGAGTTAAGAAATACTCTTGATTTTTCAGATAAAATGCAAATGAATTAAGAAATACTCTTGATTCCTTAATCATGAATGTAAATGAATTGAGAAATGCTCTTGATTTCTCAGATGACATGCAGATGAGTTAAGAAATACTCTTGATTTCTTAATCATGAATGTAAGTTAAATATGTACGAGTTTAGAAATACTCTTGATTTCTTAATCATGAATGTAAATGAATTGAGAAATGCTCTTGATTTCTCATATGACATGCAAATGAGTTAAGAGATACTCTTGTTTTCTTAATCATGAATGTAATGAAATATGTATGAGTTAAGAAATACTCTTGATTTCTTAATTATGATTGCAGATGAATTAAGAAATACTCTTGATTCCTTAATCACGAATATAAATGAATTGAGAAATGCTCTTGACTTCTCGGATGACATACAGATGAATTAAGAAATACTCTTGATTCCTTAATCATGAATGTAAATGAATTGAGAAATGATCTTGACTTCTCAAATGATATTCAAATAAATTAAGAAATACTCTTGAATCCTTAATCATGACTATAAATGAACTGAGAAGTGCTCTTGATTTCTCAGATGATATGAATATGAGTTAAGAAATACTCTTGATTTTTTAATCATGAATGTAAATGAAATATGAATGAGTTAAGAAATACTCTTGATTTCTTAATCATGAATGTAAAATGAATTGAGAAATGCTCTTGATTTCTCAGATTACATGAAGATGAGTTAAGAAATACTCTTGATTTCTTAATCATGAATGTAAATGAAATATGTATGAGTTAAGAAATACTCTTGATTTCTTAATCATGAATGTAAATGAACTGAGAAATAATCTTGATTTCTCAGATGACATGCATATGAGTTAAGAAATACTATAGTTTTCTTAATCATGAATGTAAATGAAATATGTATAAGTTAAGAAATACTCTTGATTTCTTAATCATGAAAATGCAGATGAATTAAGAAATACTCTTGATTCCTTAATCATGAATGTAAATGGGAAATTCTCTTGATTTCTCAGATGACATGCAAATTTCTAGGGATGAGAGAATCATGTTTAGATGCTCTTGACTGACAGTAGATCTCCAGGGATGAATATGTTACAAAGTAACATGCTCGACTGGTCTTCAGACGTTCTTTGCTGAAGGTAGATACTCCTAGGAGAACAAATGATTATATTCAACTTCTCTTGGCTAAAGATGTCATATTCAGCAACTCTTGGATGAACTATTGCGTTCAACTGCTCTTGGTTGAAGCAAAACCGCATAAAATAAAATAGTGTTCAGCTACTCTTGGTTGAAACCACTGCATTCAACGACTCTTGGTTGAAGCGAATTGCTAGAAAATAAACAAAATAGTATTCAGCTGCTCTTGGCTGAAACTAATGCATTCAATTGATCCTGGTTAAAGCAAATTACTGGAAAATAAAATAGTATTCAGCTGCTCTTGGCTGAAACTAATGCATTCAACTACTCTTGGTTGAAGCAAACTGCTGGGAAATAAAAAAAATACTTCCTTTGACGAATAACCGCATGTTCAGCTGCTCTTGGCTAACAGAAGACTCTTTTAGGGAATGAGAAGATCTTGGAGACTTGCTGGGGATGAAAAGTTAATGATATTCAAAAGAATTAAGCCTACTCTCAATTATCGAACTGATAGGTCCAACCTAATGCTGCATCGCATAGTAGATCAACATGGAACACTAACTCTTCCGAGGATTGATTTAAGAAACCTGTTGGGGAATACAAGATACTCTCTGGGAAATAAACACACAGGAGGCTCGCTGGAGATATACTGAGGAACATTCAGTAAAACTTGTTTGTTCATGGAACTCTCGTCCATTAGACTCATCGGGGAGATTTCTAACTTATGAAGAGATGTCCATCTAGACAGCTACTTCAAAGAGACTTGCTGAAGATAAAATTATTGGGGATACCTTTCTCAAGGAAGCATACTGCTATGAAACACGCTTGGGAAGTTCATGAAGTTTTGTTGGAGAAAATACAATGTTGGAGAACCTTGGTGGGGAGATATCTACTGGGGAAACCAAGCAGAAATTTGAAAAGAATAATTGTTCTACTCCTGAGAACACACACCCCTTGAATATTGGTTTGTTGAGGATTATATTGAACTTCCTTGAGAGGTTTATGCATGATCTGTTTTTGTACATGATATGCAAAATGAATGTGAATGCATGAATATATTAGTTTATGCATTTTTGTGGGTATCAAGCTCGGATTCCCCAACGCCTTATCTTGGATAGTTTTGTCACCATGAAGATGTTTTTTTGTTGCAAAATATCTTGATTTTTGCTTTTCCGCCAAGCGGGCTTCAATGAGGACTTCTTGCTTCTGGAAGAAAATCCATTTCAAACTTGCTTTAGATTACAATGATCTAGGAAATGTCCCACGTCTTGTGAACCAGATGCATTAGTGATGAGAAGAATAACTCATACATGGGGTTCATGAAGAATAACTCATACATGGGGTTCATGAAGATGTAAACCCCTCTAAGAGGAGATTACAGAGAAAGAAAGCAAGTAAATGGCACCAAAAATTTAACTGATTTTCCAACGAAATACAACTTTGCTACTTTCCCATATGTCCTTTAGTCCTCATTACTTTGCTTTTGGAGATGGTAATTGGACTGTTTTCTTCCATCTGAGCTTTGTTGCAGTGTTGACTTATGTCGCTGTAGTATCATGCTTTTGGATATTCCCTAACTTTTGCGCGAATTGCTCCTTAAGAGTTTCAGTTTACCAAGAGAATTTACCCTTTTTTACTTAAGTCGCCCTTTCGTGTTTTCGACTTACCGGGCTTAATTTTTTTGTTTATCCCTAATTTTTTCCTGAGCCGCCCTTTCGGGTTTTCAACTCACCGGGATGCTCATTTTTTGCCTAAGTCTCCCTTTCAGGTTTTCAACTTAGCGAGCTTTTATTATCCATCTCTTTTTCTTAGGCATAATACTTTCTGACTGCATCAGAATTGACGGGGTGTGTCAACTCTTCTCCGTCCATGTTTGTGAGAACTAAAGCTCCACTAGAGAAAGCTTTCTTCACCACAAATGGTCCTTTATAGTTTGGAATCCACTTGCCACGTGAATCCTTCTGGAGGGAGATTATATTTTTCAAAACTAGTTCACCTACATTAAACTCTTGAGGTCGGACCTTCTTGTCAAATGCCCGCTTGAGTCTCCTCTGATATAACTGCCCATGACACAATGTTGTCATCCTCTTTTCTTCGATTAGATTGAGCTGGTCAAACCTGTTTTGAATCCATTATGCTTCTTCTAATTCTGTCTCCATCAAGACTCTCAACGAGGGGATCTCAACTTCTATCGGTAGCCCAGCCTCCATGCCATACACTAGTGAGAAAGGGGTTGCCCCTGTTGAAGTGCGAACAGCTGTTCGATATCCGTGCAAAGCAAAGGGTAGAATCTCGTGCCAATCTTTATAAGTTTTCCCCATCTTCTGAATGATCTTCTTGATATTCTTGTTAGCTGCCTCTACAGCTCCGTTCATCTTTGGCCTATAAGGTGACGAGTTATGATGTTCAATCTTGAAATTCTCGCATAACTCCTTCATCATCTTATTATTCAAATTTGATCCATTGTCAGTGATAATCTTGCTAGGAGTTCCGTAGCGACAAATTATCTCTTTCTTGATAAACCGAGTGACGACTTGCTTTGTCACATTGGCATAAGAAGCTGCTTCTACCCACTTAGTGAAGTAGTCAATGGCAACCAGAATGAACCGATGTCCATTTGCAGCTTTAGGCTCAATCATACCAATCATGTCTATGCCCCACATTGAGAATGGCCATGGAGCAGATAAAACATTCAGAGGAGTAGGTGGCACGTGCACCTTGTCACCATATATTTGGCACTTGTGGCATTTCCTAGCATAGTGGTAACAATCTGTTTCCATTGTCAACCAATAATAACCAGCTCTAAGGATTTTCTTTGCCATTGCATGTCCGTTTGCATGAATGCCGAATGAACCTTTGTGGATTTCTTTGATGAGTAGGTCGGCTTCGTGTCTATCCACGCATCAGAGCAGAACTAAATCAAAGTTTCTTTTGTATAAAAACACCACCACTTAGGAAGAAATTGGCTGATAACTTTCTTAAGGTCTTTTTGTCTGGATACATCATTTGGATACTCGTGTTTCTCAAGATATTGTTTGATGTCATAAAACCAAGGCTTGCCATTTGTTTCTGCTTCAACTGCCAAGCAATGTGCTGGCTCGTCTAGATGTTGAATTGTAATAGCAGGTGATTCGTTAGCCCACTTGACCTTGAACATAGATGACAGAGTAGCCAAGGCATCGGCTAGCTGATTCTCCTCCCTAGGAATATGATGGAAATTAATCTCATCAAAGTAGGGGATTAGCTTCATGACATGCTCTCGGCATGGGATCAAATTGGGATGGCGGGTCTCCCAATCTCTGATTTGATAGATGACAAGTGTTGAGTCTCCATACACCTCAAGAATCTTGACTCTTAGGTCAATAGCTGCTTCGATTCCCAAGATACATGCTTCATACTCCGCCATGTTATTGGTGCATTTGAAACATAACCTTGCTATGAAGGGAAGATGAAGGTCCGTTGGAGAAGTTATAACAACCCAAATTCCGTTACCCAATGCATTTGAGGCACCATCGAACACGAGCGTCCACCGCGATCCTGGTTCGGGTCCTTCTTCCGGGCTTGGAATCTCATAGTCTCTTATCTACAAGACGTCTTCATCTGGGAAGTCGAGTCCCATCGGTTGACAGTCCTCCACTGCCTGGTGCGCAAGGTACTCTGATAACACACTACCCTTAATTGCCTTCTGAGTTACATACTGAATGTCATATTCTGATAACAACATTTGCCAGCGAGCGATTCTGCCAGTTAATCCAGGTTTCTCGAAGATGTACTTGATGGGATCCATCTTGGATATTAACATTGTTGTATGACAAATCATATACTATCTCAGACGACGAGCAGCTCATGCTAATGCACAACAAGTCTTTTCTAGCATGGAGTACCTGATTTCACATTCTGTAAACTTCTTGCTCAAGTAGTAGATAGCATGCTCTTTTCTACCCGTCTCATCATGTTTCCCGAGTACACATCCCATGGTTCATCGAGTACTGTCAAATACATAATGAGAGGCCTTCTTGGAACTGGTGGCCCTAAGATTGGCGGTTCTTGCAGATACTGTTTGATTTTTCGAATGCACTCTGGCAATCATCTTTCCACCTAACGACTTGATCTTTTCTTAACAACTTGAATATTAGCTCCCAAGTGGGAGTCAAATGCGAGATGAATCTGGAAATATAGTTCAATCTGCCCAAGAAACCACGAACTTGCTTCTCTGTCCGAGGTGCTGTCATCTCTTGAATAGCTTTGACTTTGTCAGGATCAACTTCTATGCCTCTATGGCTCAGAATGAATCCTATAAGCTTTCCAGATCTGACTCCAAAAGTGCATTTAGCAGGGTTTAAGCGCAATCTGTATTTCCTCAATCTTACAAACAAATTCTTCAGATGAATAACATGCTTCTCTTCTATCTGAGACTTGGCAATCATGTCATCCACATAGACTTCAATCTCCTTATGTATCATATCATGGAAAAGAGTCACCATGGCCCTTTGGTATGTTGCCCTAGCATTTTTCAGGCCGAAATGCATTTCCTTATAACAGAAAGTGCCCCATGGTGTAATGAAAGTTGTTTTCTCCATATCTTCGAGAGACATTTTAATTTGATTATATCCTGAGAATCCGTCCATGAAGGAGAATACAGAGAACTAAGCTGTGTTATCTACCAATACATCAATGTGAGGTAACGGAAAATCATCTTTGGGACTAGCTCTATTCAGGTCTCTATAGTCTACACACATTCGAACTTTTCCATCTTTCTTCGGAACTGGCACAATATTAGCAATCCACTGCGGGTAAGTTGCAACAGCTAGAAAACCTGCATCAAACTGCTTCTTGACCTCTTCTCTGATCTTGACAGCCATGTCTGGTCGAGTTCTTCTCAACTTCTGCTTGATGGGCGGGCATTCCAGCTTCAACGGTAGCTTGTGCACAAGTATGTCGGTGTCGAGTCCTGGCATATCCTGATATGACCAAGCAAACACATCCACATATTCATGTAGTAGCTTGACTAGTTCCTCCTTCACACTTTTTTTCAAAGCAGTTCCGACGTTGACTTCCTTTCTATCCTCCTCAGTCCCCAGATTGATCACATCCACTGGTTCCTGATGAGGCTGAATCATCTTTTCTTCTTGTTTCAAAAGTCTGGTCAACTCTTCTGGGAGTTCACAGTCTTCCTTACCATCCTCTTCAGCTTGGTTAATCGGGAGGTCGAAGTCATAGGGAATTATAGCATTGTCGTGTTCAATGGATCCAGTTATTAATGATCTGCATGGAAATGATTTTTTCTTTTTAGCGGAAGATTTTGAAAAATGAAAGTGATTTGAAATCAAAATTGCCATTTTTTAATTTTGTTGTTTATTTGTTTGTAAAAAAATTAAAAAGATGAAAGACGGGGATCTCAAAATATGCTTTGTATTGATGATAAGGCTTAAATATTAACACAAAATGGGCCCTACAAAGCTATCCATATGCCTTGAGCGTGGCATTGGATGTTTTTAGAAAACAGTAAATTACTTTGAAAAATAAACTATATCCGGAACATCTGTTGCCTTCCAGTTAGTGAGAGCGGCATCCGGAGGTCCACGAAATACCATCTTGGACAAATCTGGATCTTCATCTTCAAGAGCATTCACTTGATCATCACTTCGGAAACCAGCTTTGGAGAATATTTCCTGGATGCTAGGAACCTTCCCCTGATGTATCTTCTGATCTTTGAAAAGTTCAATAGACGGCTGATATCCTAATCCACACTTGTCTTTCTTCTCTGGAAATTCCATCATTATGCCCCAACTTCCAGGCAACCAGCTTCAATTGCAGCTTTCACACTCTTCCACGAGGTCATGACCCCCTTGGGTTCTTCAACAAGTTTCGGCTTAGTCTTGACCATATTGACCACTTCAAGGCCTTGGAGAGGAGTTTCAACAATGTCTTAACCTACTTCAATGTACCTGAAAGAAGTCAAATGGCTGACGAAAATATCTTCCTCTCCGGATACTGATTCTAGCATACCAGAAGTAACAAACTTCAGCTTCTAGTGAAGTGTCGAGGTGACAGCTCCAGCAGCATGGATCCAAGGTCTACCTAGTAGACAGCTATAGGCAGGCCTAATATCCATTACCAGGAAGGTAATACGGAAAGTTTGAGGGCCAATCAGGATTGGGAGGTCAATCTCCCCAATAACCGTTGGCTTAGACCCATCAAAAGCTTTCACTATCAAAGCACTGGGTCTCATCTGCACCCCTTCAATATTCAATTGTGCCAGGGTAGTCTTAGGTAACACGTTCAAGGATGAACCTGTATCTATTAGTACTCGAGCCAAAGTGACATTTGTACACTGAATGGAGATATGAAGCGCCATATTATGTTCTCGCCCATTAGGGGGTAAATCATCATCAGTGAACATCAAACAACTACTAGCATTGAGATTAGCAACCACATTATCAAACTGAATAACACTGATGTCTTCTGCCACATAAGCTTCGTTCAAGAACTTCAATAGAGCAATCCTATGAGCCTCAGAACTCATAAGTAGAGAAAGAATGGAGATTTTTGAAGGAGTTTGGTTGAGCGGATCTACGACCTTGTAATCACTCTTCTTGATGAACTTCAAGAGTTCTCTATCCTCTTCACCAGTCACTTCTTTCTTAGATGAGCTTTCTCCTGCTTCTGGAGGATTCACCTTTTTCCCTTTCGTTGGTTCAACTGTTGGTGCACTTTCTTTGTTTGGGATCACTTCAGGAGCGAAAACCCTTCCACTTCGAGTCACACCAATAGCTCCAGCCATGTTAGTCACATCTGGCTCTTTCAAGATTACAGGTTTGTTACCCACATAAACTATAGGCTCATAGTTCCAAGGCACTACTTTGGTACTGTCAAATGAGAATGGAGCGGGAACATAAATAATCATGGGCTCAATGTTCTTCACTGGCTCTAGGTCAACATTTCTCTGATAAGGGACCACAAAAGGCTTGGGAAACCTCTCTTGATCAACCACAGGCACAATCACAGCAACGTCCTCATCAATCTTTTCTCTAGTGAACTAAATAACCCGCGGATCCATCAAACATTGAAGATAAATTTTGAATTCACCACACTGATCAGGGTTGGACGAACACACCACACAATTATCATGTACTCCATTCATCAATTCTGCTTCCATCAATCTAGCATGGACCACTGTTAAAAGAGTCTTCAACTTGAACACATCCTTTATCAATCCATCATCAGTTGAACTTTCTATAACATTGACACCTGAACTATCATGTTTAGGCAAAGGATTGTTCCCCACATTTGGAACATCAGCAAAAAACAATATTTTCTGATCTACCAACTCTTGGACCTGAAGCTTGAACACCTTGCAATTCTCTATTATATGACCCTCTGAATTAGCATGAAAGGCACATCTAGCATTCTCATCATACCAAGGCTTATGCGGCTTCGGCATTAGAGGTAATGCCCTTGGCACGACAGTCCCATTCAGAATCAGATACGGTAGCAATTGAGTGTAAGTCATTGGGATATGAGTGGTATTCACATTATTGTACTATTGATATGGCCTCTGTTGATTTGGTCGTTGCTGCTGGACTGGATGTGGTTGATTATTCTGTTGATTTCTCTGTTGATGTTGAGGTGGAGGAGCCTGGAACTGAGGTTGTGGAGCTTGATATTGAGGAACTGGAACTTGATAGTGAGGTTCCGGAGCTGGAATAGGAACAAAAGCAATTGGACGGTAAGGCATGGTTGGATATTGAGCAACCGCTACGTAAGGGTACTAATAATAAGGCACAGAAGCAGGAGCCTTGTATGGTGCCCTCCCCCTCTGAGAAGAAATGGCACTAGTCTCACCCTCCTTCCTCTTGAATCCGTTGAAAGGCTTCTTCAAGATTGGTTGACTGCTGGAACCTCCTTGGATTTTACCACTTTTCAGTCCTTCTTCTACTCTTTCTCCCACGATCACCATGTCAGAAAATCCTGTGGACACACTACTGATCAATCTTTCATAATATTGGCACTGCAAGGTATCCATGAAAATGTCAATCAATTCACGATCAACCAATGGTGGGTGCACCCTTGCAGCCAATTCTCTCCAGCGTTGCGCATATTCTTTAAAAGACTTACTGTCTTTCTGGGCCATACTCTTAAGCTGAGTACGGTTTGGTGCCATGTCAGTATTATATTTGTATTGCTTTTCAAATGCTTCAGCTAACTCATCCCATGTGTGGATGTTGCTACACTCCAACTGCATGTACTAATCCAAAGATGCCCCAGTTAGACTGTCCTGAAAGCAATGGATCATGAGCTTATCGTCTCTGGCATAGGAAGCCATTTTTCTGCAATACATTTTCAAGTGTATGTTAGGACATGTGAGGCCTTTGTATTTTTCAAATTCTGGCGATTTGAATTTTGGAGGAATCACCACGTTTGGGACCAGACACATCTCCAAGGCACTCAATCGGGTAGAGTTATGTCCTTCCAAGATTCTTAGCTTTTAGGCCAGAGCACGGCACATCAAGATAGCCTCAGAATCTTGGGCAGCAGTAGGGATGACCATTGGAGTAACTCCATTGTAATTCTGGATTTCAAACTCGTCCTAGAGCTCCTCATCAGTGCGAGGAATAACCATATGATTGACTATCGGAGGTCCTTGCGCAGCGACTCCATCAGCTACTCCAGAAGTATGCGCAGGTGGAGGCACATGAGTTCTTTCAGGAGGTGGAATAAAACCTGGAGGAAGACCTTATATAACGGGATTTGGAATAGGAACTGAAGGTCCTGACTGAAGAGCAACCCCTTGAACTAGAGCATCGTTCCTTGCAGGAGCGACAACACGAGCCTCTCCTTCCCTTATAGCCAGAGCTTGTATAGCCTCAAAGATCTTCTCAATCTTGCTTTTGATAGAGTCCATCTCCTCTCTGAAGACATCTTGTTCTTCTCGAACTACATCCATGATTCTTCTTGTGTTGGAGCGGGTAACGTATGCACGTTGAGGAATCAGCTTGAGCTACTGGAGACGAGGAAAAAATGAAGTGAATTTTTATTTTGAGAAATGAAATGCATGATGCTTACATTGATGCACGTGGCTATAAAAAATGTCTTTTATGCTTATGTTCAGTTTTATTTTAAGGGAACCGGGTTAGATTCCTTGTTATTTAGCAAGCATTCAAAGAGATCACGGGGAATAAAACAAGAATGGAACCAAACTTTTTGTACAAAAGAAACTCAAAATCCTTCATTCATTCAATTCAAAACAGAGTACAAGGATTGAGTACAAAATATTCTTTCAAACATAACGGAAAGTACAAAACGACAGGGTTAGACTGTAGGCTTCTGTTTGTTGAGCTCTTCCAACTCTCCTTTGAACCTTTTCATCATGTCTTCACAAAGATAAATAAATTAGGTCACTGAAAGAGGGATGTTGTCATTTTCTATGTCTTCCAGAGCACATCTTAGCATCAAAGGCACATTTTTAGCCATGCCATTACAGAAGTCTATCAAACTGGCAAACTTGTCTCGATACACATTTTTTTGTTCATGTAAAAACTGGATGGTTTCCTCGCAGGCTGCCAAACTAGCATTCACATTTTCCCTTGAGTTCATCCAATCTTCACCTTCTCGTAGCAAAGAGTCATGTCGGCCTCTCCAGTATCGTTCCCACTCATTAGCATTTTCAGCCTCCTGGCACTTTCCTTTCCATATTTTAGGTGTAACCTGAGTAGCAGCCAGACCACTCTCTTTACTGCGGCGTTCTTGTTCTTCCCTTTCTTTTGATTCACAGAGTGAAACACTGAGGTTGGCTATCTCAGCCTCAAGCGTCTCTCTTATCTCCTTCTTTTGTTTTGTGGCGAGCTTCCACCATTTCTCTTTCTCACGACAATCCCTCTCAGCCTCTTTCAGTTGGCTTTTGACGGTATTCAAGCAGCTGTCAGCCTGATCTAACCCCTGTTTGACTCTTTTTCTCTTATATTCCTCCTTATCAGTCCTTTCCACATTTGCTTGAAGCTGTGTTTTCTTCCGCCCAAGCTCCCACTTATGATTATCCCTTTCTTTAGTAATCCGGAGAAGGTTCAACTGTAGCTCTTCATTCTCTAATTCCAAACTTTGGATGACAACTTTGAGCTCTTTAGCTTCCTCCATAGTGACGTGAGTAGGTTCTGGAGGATTTGTATACATTGGAGGCTCATAAGGGTATGGTAGTTTGTCTTGAGAAGCTTTGGCTTGGACCCAACTTGTATATGGCCCTCTAGCTATACAATTCTTCTTCCCACACTCCCTTTTTCCTTCTCTATGAACTTTAGTCCAGGCACGACCTATCCTCTTCACCAGATCAAAGTCCTTCACTCCTTCTCCCCGCAAGAAACCTTCTAACAACTTGTCTTCCAGTTTGTCATCCATAGGAAACCCAAGTTGCCGCATAGCAAGCTCAGGGTTGTAATTGATGCAACCTCGAGTTCCTATGAGTGGCACATTATGGAAGTTGCCACATTTGACGATTATGTCCACATCATCATAAACACGAGAGTACCAGGCGATGTCATTGGCAGTGAGAGACATGATTTTTTGAGACCACTTGAGGTTATCCTTGTTCTGAACAAAAGGCCCTTCGCTTGGTAAGTAAGATAAAAACCATTTATACAGTAAAGGAGTGCAACACTGGATCATCCCCCCCTTCTTCTCATTTATCCAATGGATAGAGTGATAAACATCTCCAAGCAAGGTGGGAATGGGATTCTTTAGCAAGAAAACGCGTATAGCATTCATGTCCACGAAGTCATCAATGTTCGGGAACAAGACAATCCCATAGAGTATCAACGCTAACACAACATTGAAAGCGACCCAATCTTCTTTACTTTTGAAATCTGAAGCTTTTCCCACTAAGAACTTCAAAGTGAAGCCCAAAGTTTCTCCTTTTGGTCCAAGATTAGCTTTCACTTCCGCTTTATCTAGATGTATAGATGAACCTATTTGTTGATGTGTAGGAAATTCCCCTAGACCGGTGTAAGGGACTTCATCCTTGATACCAATGTCTGCTATATGTGAGAACTCTTCCAGTGTTGGCGCCAACTGGAAGTCCTGGAATGTGAAACACCGCAAGGGAGGATCATAGAATTGTGCCAAAGTGAAAATGGCCCAAGCATCCACCTCGGTGTTCGTGATAGTCAACAGGTCACCATACTCAACACAAAAGTTGTTCCTTCTGAGATCAACCCCTTAATCAATCCTAACTTTGGATTCCTGAACTTGAATGAAAGTACTTTTTTGACTGCTACCCATGTCTTTTGAATGCCTGCAATCAAACGAATCTTTAGGTCCCTTAAAAATATGCACATGTCATATGTGTTATGATTATGAAATATTTTATATTTATGTATGTATAGTTGGGTAGGTGATCATTGGAACATTTTGATTAATTACTTCATGGAGGAAAGGTTCCAGGAATAGGAAAACCAAACAGGTAGGCTTTAGGGTTTAAAAGGTTCCTAGAGTCATGGACCCAATTCAAGAATATTATCGTCAGAACGACTAATCGTAAGACAATAATATCTTAAAAAGGATCTATTCTAGGTGAGGTCTTTGTATTAACCCAACGAGTCCTAAGTCTCATAGGTCAATACAACACAACCATTGACTCCACGGTTCTAGACACGGCTCCCAGAGTCATGGATCACACCTGACAATATTATCATCAGAACGACTACTCGTAAGACAATAATATCCTCAAAGAATGACCTATTCTGAGTGAGGTTTTCGCATTAACCCAACAAGTCTAAGTATCATAGGTCAACACTACACAACCATCGGTCCTAAAAGCCATAGGTTCAAGGTTCTACAAAAGGTCCTCAGAATCATAGATCGAGGTTGAAAGTATTACCGCCAAAACGACTAATTGTAAGACAGTAATACTTTCAAGGGATCTCATCTGAGTGGGGTTCTCGCACAACCACCATCCTAACTTAAGTTTTTCTCATAGCTCGGGTATAAAGATTTTCCTCACACAAATGCCAATAGTCCAGAAAGTTCCAATGATACCATATACTAATAACACAGCAATTGGAAATATAGATAATAAAGGCATATATAGATAAAGCAAATAAGAATTAAATAAACAGATAAAAGCAAAAACTCAAACAAAAAACAAACTAAAATAGGGTTGACTCGCTTAGGAGAAGTTGTAGTCCCCAACAGAGTCGCCACCAAACTTTATTTATTCCCAAAGAGGGAAAGGGGAAATATCGATAAAACCCACAAAAATCAAAATGAAATGGTCGTCGCAACCAAATCGGGTTCGGGAGTCGGTTATGCAAGGGGAAGGTATTAGCACCCCTCACATCCATTGTACTCGATGGGACCCATTTAGTTAGTTTCGTGTTAGAGTGTTAGCGTGATATCGTTTGCGATCTTCTACTTATCGGGTGAGGAAATAGAAATAAAGAAAGGAAAGACTTATGGGCGTTTTAATATTAATGTGCCTGACAAGATTTCGCAATCCTGCTCCTACGTATCTCCAGGTGCTATGAAGAACTCAAGGCATACGTAGTTCTACCCAAAGAGAACTACTTTATGGTTTGCTTTTAAAAAGAGTGATGCTTGGATCACATTTGAGCGATTAAACCTTTACTTGCTGCTCACTCTTGGAGGCTGAAGTCTTTGTTTGTTTCGCATCAAAATAGATGTCGCATACTCTTTTCTGAAAATGTTTCTCGGAGTCGCACAAGGGAGGAAAACAAGTTTGATGAGTTTGAGTTGATTTTAAGCGGAGACAAACATCCAAGCAGGGAGCTCTACTACAATACTCAGATGCTCGAAAAGGAAGAGGCCTAAGCCCAATCACTCTCTTTTCATCCAAAAGTTTGTTATGAAAATGTGTGGAAAATTAGGTCAAAGATCATTAACGGAAGACGATTAATCAGACAGAGAGCTCTATAGCAGCGTCCAAATAATCGGGAAAGAGAAGGTCGATACCCAATCATTCTTTTTCTTCTATAAGAGAAATGACATAATTCTAGTAATTATTGTATTTTAATATGGAAGACGAATATTTGAACATTGAGCTCTACAGCAGTATCCTAACATTCGAAACAGAGAAAGTCTAAACTTAATCAGTTTCTTCCATTTTTATTGTGAAAAGATTTTAAAAACAGGGGGACGACTTGACGTTGGATCAAGTGTCAGAAGTTAACTTATGAAAATAATTTGGATGTGGCGGGGGTTAGAAATGATAGATTTTAATTGTTTTAAATGTGTTTTAGAATTTAGGCAATTATTCAAACAGGGAGCTCTACAGCAGTGTTCGAATAATCGGAGACTGAGGAAGGTCTAAACCCAGTCAGTCTTTTTCCTTTAATAGGAGAACCTATCTTGATTTAGTTTGTTATCATGGTTTAAGATGAAAAACGAATATCCAAATAGTGGGCTTTATAGCAGTATTCGAGTATTCAAAAAGGGAAATGATTTTTTTTTGAAGTAATGATGACATAAATCGATCAATATTTAATTAAGGAAATGAATTGATTAAAATTCAGTTAAACTGATTAACTAAGTTAATGAAGTTTAATTATCAAAATTATTTTAATTAAATCAAATAAATTAAAATTAATTAATCATAATTATTTAATTAACAAAAAATTTAAATGATTAATTAATTTAAATAAAACATAAAAAATGAGATAAACAATAAAATGATCAAATCAAAGAATTAATGGCAACACAAAAACATATGATACTTCATCAACAACAACGGACTGAAAAACCAATTTATGAGGTCTAAAAAATAGAATCAAGATGGAATGTCTCAAAACTAGAGTGGATCATGTCATTTTAAACAAGTTCTCTAGATAGTGCATAAAAACCAATAGTGAAACCTTGAAGTGCTTGTGGACCTTAGAATAACTTGAATGCATTAAAAACCAATTTCTATACTTTAAAAAATCTATTTTATATGACTTGAACATGTTTAGAAATGAAAACAATTTCTATACATTAAAATTCTATTTTATGACTTGAACACTTTTAGAAAAGAAAACAATTTCTATAATTTAAGTTCAATTTTATATGACTTGAATGCATTTAGAAAGGAAAACAATTTCTATACATTAAAGTTCCATTTTATATGACTTGAATGCATTTAGAAAGGAAAACAATTTATATACTTTATCACCCAAACAACAATAACATGTATGCAATGCTATAATGTTAAAACACAGACCAGAGAAAAAAAATGCAAGCCAAAGCAACAAAATCAATAACACAAAATTCAAAAATATACAAACTGCAAAACAAATACTTCAAACCAAAACATTTACCACAATGCGACATCAACATTCTATACACCGAGTTGAAACATGAAATTGCAGTAGCAGCAACACCAATTAACGAACAAATTGGTATTTCCCAAGTTCACAATTCAGTCGATACGCACGCAATATAACCAAATCAAAACCGAAACAAATATTAGAGCATATTACAATAGCGATACAAAATCAGAACATTAAACAAGTTTGAATTTATAACAATATTCTCGGTTCAAAATGTCACCAAAAGTCATCAATATCGCGACATAATCGGGACGACATCTATATATACACCACAAAATTCAACAAACAATTAACAATATCAGTTAGAACAAACAATACTAAGATAATTAATTAAAAGAAAATATCATAGTTTAAAAAAAAAAGAGTTCCAAGAATCAATCAAACATGTTTAAGCCAAAACAAATCAATGTACACGACTATCATGAACCAATAACATGTTGTATAAAAATGGTTAAGCCACGAACCAACACTGTTAAACATTAAGAAATCCAATATGCGGAATGTTCATGTACTCATCATAATATCAAAAATGCAGCCTCTTAACTTAAGACAAGCAAAGTGTATTTGGATCGCGGTCGATAACCGACAAATGTACCTCAAAACAAACAAATAGGATAACAGAACCAACACAAATATACATAGTATACATATCAACATTTCATATTAAATCAAACATGAAGACTCTTGATGAATAACAATCCAACCAAACCTGCAACGAATTTATACAAACAACTCTCTTGAATTTAAAACCCAACAATACTGATAATCATTTGGCTCGATTTGTACGCGTATGAAACACCACAAACAAAACCAAATTGTTTGTATCATACCAACACCAATGTAAACTTTCTCCTATATTCCATAAATGAAAATAATATTGAATCTTAAAAAAACTTAACATCATAGCAATCTTAGTAATGCATATAGAAAATTATTCAACATTTGTATCACAACAAAAGCAGACTCAAAAAACACGGCAGCAAAATAATCGAAAATAACTACAACAATCACATGATCAAATCGACACCGAAACAACATACTCGATACCACTAATAACAATACAACATAATCGACCCCGAAACAAATTTCCGAGCAGCATATAACAGAATAATAGTTTCGAATCATTACTGTAATGTAGGATCCTTGACACAAATCAAAATCGACAATAGCGCAATTATGAAGAAAAAACACCGCGAGATAGAATCGAAATCATACAAAGTCTGAAATAAGAATCAACATAATACAGTCATGAAAAGAAAGTTGTTACTGAATTGTCATAGTATTCCTTATGTTGCTGCTGGAAACGATGAAGAACAAAGCTAACGATTTATGCAAAGTTGTGCGTGGATGGTTTTCGTGTTGTTGTTGAGCTACTTATTTGAAATCGTCGTGCTGCTGAGCAAGTGGGTATTAGAAGTAGAGAAAAAATCAAAATATTTGTCAGAGAGAGAGGTAAAGAGAGAACGTGGGATGAAGAAGAAAAGAAGAGAGAGAAAAATGATGGCCATGTGCCTTCTCCCTAATGGTTCCAAACTTAATTAATTTCACAAATAAAAAAGAGGAAACGTGATTGGTCCTCTTATCAACAATATAATTAATTAAAATAAATAAAATCAACTTATCTTTATTTAATTAAATTTATAAAAAAAGACACACATGATTTAAAATTAAACCAAGAATACGGATAACTCTAAGTAAATCTCTCAATTATTCCGACAAACTAACAAAAATAATCAGACAAAAATTGAATAATAATAATAAATAATAATAAAAAAATAGAGCATAAAAATGCCCGAAAAATAAAATCGAATGCGCCAAAATTGTCGGTGCTTAATAAACTTCTCGGAAACATACATGTTTTGATCAAAAAAATTGACCGGTTAAAAGGCTCAAACTGATAAAAAAGCGACTGAAAAAGTAGTTTGGAAATTAAAATGAGCACAACCGGTTAAACTACGCGGAACGTAGATTATTAAAGCTGATGTTTTAAAGCTTAATTTTAAAAAATTTCGCCTGCTAATTCGACGTACAACTGAGAAAAGGTGCAATCGGTCTGTCTTTAGATTCAAAAAATTAACCTGACTGAAATTTCAAGCACTATCGAAACAAAATGCATGTTGTGATAAGTATAAAATGCAAATGTCTTATAAATGAATTGAATTGCTGACTAAATAATCGTGAACAAACAATCAGTTGTAACTAAATCACTCTTGGACCATTTTACTTATGATCCTCCATCACAATTAAAAAATACTAAGATTCAGATGACGTAAATACTCTTGATTGTCACCTTTTGAACCTCTGAAAACACGATGAAATTGAATGAACATTGTATTGAGATTGAGAAATCAAATCTTTTGACTTCTTAATCAATAGATGATTGAATGAATGTCATCAAGACCAAATAAAATTCGAAAGCTCCATACTTTTTATTTGAACCCTGATGAATGCTTTTTAATTGATAAAAATGCACAACAAAATGGATCGATTTTTGCTATGCTGATGCAAGTGAAAACTTAGGGTAAAATTTAGGGTATGACAACTTGAATTTTATATTATTTCCTTTCTTATTTTGTTTACTAACCAAAAGCACAAAAATATGTCACCAACATCTTTTGTTTTGAAGCTCAAGCATTCATGTGATGCAAGGCTCCTAGGAGGGCCCTATGCTCAATGAAATGGCCAAATGAGGATGAAAGAAAGCATGAAAATGGTTCACAAATACCTCAATCATCATATATGCCTCCCAAGTATCTCAATTGGTCAATTTGATCAAGATAAACCAAAGGGCTTAAGGATTGCTTCCCAAGGAAACCCTAATTCAACTATGCATTGACTGTGCCTTGTTCATTAAGCAACCTCAACCTATGATCAAATACAATCAAGGGAAGTTCTTTCATTCATGATTTTATGCATATATGAACCTATGTGAGTATCCTCAGTCATTCATTCATCAAGATTGAAAGTTTGGACTTGAGAAGTTGATCAGTCAATTCATCTGACTATTTTGAAATCCACTGTGACCTAGATTTTGATGTGTTTGTCAAATGAAGATGACTCCAAGAGAAACAATGTTCTTAAGAACCATATGAACAACTTTCATTTTCCTCAAAAATTCATTTGAAACATGGAAGGTCATCATCCATTTCAAAACATTATAGGTCATTTTGACTGAAACCCTAATTTTGGGTCAACTTCCCAAGGACCTAATTCCTTCATTTTTTCTGATTTTGAGGTGAGACCAAGTGAATTGGAAAGTTTAAGATGTCTACTTAAATTGTTATGTTGGACAAAATTTCATAATCCTAAAATAAACACATGTGACAATACAAAATATTATAGGTCACTTTGGACCAAAGCCATTGAAATGTGAAAAAATCCAACTTCAAGTGCCCATAACTTTCTCATAAAAAATCCAAATGATGCAAAATTTAAGTTCAAATTGATTGTCTTAAGACGATATACAACTTTAATGTTGGAGGTTTTGTCATTTTAGGCTTGCATCATTGAAACAAAAGGGCTTGAAGTTGGTCCAAATGAATTTCATGGCTAGTTTTCAGACTTTCCTAACTCCAAATGAATTTTTGTTCAACATAACATTTGTTCCTTATGTCAATACCTTTCCAACCATTACCCACATGCTTATGTTTCAATTTTCCAATTGACATTTTTGAAGAGGTGAAGTTTTGTGACCAATTATGCATAACATGTTAAATCTTGCTACACAATCCATTGTGTTGCCATCTGCACGTCCAAAATTTATTCATTTGATTTCAGCATGCAAAACCAATTGAGTTTGGGCCTCACATGCGCCTGTACAGGCCCATGCATGGAGGACCCAAGTTCATGCACACACGAGTTTGATCATGCCTTGCATCAGCTGTGGCTATAAATAGAAGGCATTGCTCACTTTATTTCTCAACCTAAAGGCGCCTGAAGCTCTGCTGAAAGGAATTCTGAAATTTCACTTTATTTTTCAAGCTTGAATTTCAACTTCCCTGGTTGATCTTCAGCTTCTAATTCCTTAGACTTGCTTCATTGTTACTTCAAGATCAAGTTGCACTCAAGGATTGGATTGGATCAAGCTCTTAAAAGCAGCACTTCAAAGGTTTTCACCATAACTGTTTTCCTTCGAATCTCTCTTATTATTCTGCATTGCTTGGTTTGGTTGGCATCTCTGAAGTCCTCATGTGAGAGGCAATTGATTTGTGGTTTTAATTTTGAGAATTGGACAACTTCAGATTGAACACCTCATTTTTCTATCTCATATTTCTTCCTCCATAAGAATCTTGAGAAGAAACTAAGGTTACAGGGGTGATGTACATCACCCCAACTTTTGAATGGTATATGGATCGCGTGTTTTAGTTGAGGTTTGAAAACCTGCAACTGGTGGCCGGAGAAGACGGTGGTTTCCACCACCGTCCCCACGCGTCCAAACCTTGGCCCTTGGATCCATTGGTTACGATCTAATCTTGGCTCTTGATTTGTTTGACTTTATTTAATACGTGGTGCCACGCTGTTGACTAGTGTTTACCATACGCGCGCGCTTCCTGGTCATGTGATCAGCCATGTCAATTAATGAAGTGAGATCTGACGCCTCAGGATTTTTCTCTTTTATTAATTTATGTTTTAATTTATTTTATTCCAATTATTTTTAAAAATTCATAACTTCTTTATTTTGAATCACAAAAATATGGGACCAATTGCAAGTTTTTTCTCTTAAATTCTAGTTTCTAAAAATGATTTTTAATCATTTTTGTGATTCCATTTAATATTTTTTGTGAATTATTTCTTTTCTGGTTGTTTTTAATTCCATTAAAATACCATTTGATATTCAAAAATGCCAAAAATATTTTCTTAACATCTTTGTATGATGATGAATCTATGAAAGATATTCTCATCAGCTTCTTAATTGATTTGAGATTTATTTGAGATTTTAGTCCAATTATATTATTTTTTCTTCATTTTTAATTGATTAAAATTAGTTTCTGTTTTCAAAAAATATTGAGAAAATTTGTCAAACCTTGTTTGACCATGTTAGACTTATGATGATCCAATTGGACTTATCCAAGTTAATTTTAATTGGATTTGAAGTTTGACCTTTATTTGTTCATTTTATTTTATGCATTATTTTAATTTCAAAAAAATAACAAAAATATGTTTGACCTTTCTTGACTTCTAAGCTTCATTTCACTTCTGTTTACCATTAATTGATGTTGATTCTATTCATGTTTGATCAATGTGTTTTGGTTATGTCATTTGACTTTTCATTTTGTACATTCCATTTCCATTTTCATCTTCTTCTTTTTTCTTTTGACCAATGAGTTAATGATTTGTGGTTAGCATTGACATATGAGAGGCTTAACCTTCTTTGATCCAAATTAAATTCATCTTGATCAAAGATCAAGTGAATTGCTTTGTGTCAAAGATAGGTTGCTTCTTGGTCAAGCAAAAAACCTAAAATCCATACAAGGTCATTCTTCTTTTCTTTTGGCATGGCAAGTTGTAGGAGCTTGACTTACTAGTCATGATCTCTAACTTGTGTTTAGTTGCCTATAGTTTTATTGACCAACCTCAGATAGGTGTAACTACTACATTAGTCCACTTACGATTGCTTAACATAGTGCTAAATTGCCTTATGGCACACTTACATTAACTGCTAATCACTAACTTTTAATTCAAGCATTTAATTCTTGCAATTCACTTTAATGCAATTTAATTTCTTGCTTATTTATTCATATTGTCTTTTTCCCTTTGCTCATTTGAGCTCATGTTTATATTAATGCAATTTTCCTTTTGCTCACTTGAGCACATTATTGTGTATATACTATTTTGCTTTGTGTTTGTCTTGTTTTGTTTGTGTGAACCAATGCAAAAGGAGAAAGTACTTAGAATTAGGACCTCACCTATGCTAAATGGAGTTTCAAGAGCAACTAGGCCTTATGCCTTTAGAATGCTAAATATGTTGAAGAGCAACTAGGCCTCATGCCTTTAGAATGCTTAATCTTGAAGATGAATTGAAAGGACCCTTATTCTAAACTCACTCTTGTCCATTCTTATTATTGCATTGCGGAACTTTTTGATTTGTGTGTTCTTGTGTGATAGGGATACCAAACTTGAGCCAATTAGAAGGACCATTGTCATGAGCATCCAAGATAAGAGATACAAATCCAAATTGGAGGATCCTGGGAGCTTGATTGCTTGAATTAATTGCTTATTGCTTGCTAAGTCCAAAGGAAAGGAGCAACTTGGATCATCTTTATGATCTCAAGAAAGGAACTCCAAGGGTTTTATTTCTCTCCCCTCATCTTTGCATGTTTAGGACCTAGCCCTTCTCTTATTCTCTCCACTCTAACCCAAGCCAAACTTATTTTGTGCAAACATTGACATTGTTTTCAAAATTAGAAACCTAGGCACCATGCCTTTGATTTTTCAAATTCTTTTGATAACACTTATTTTGAATTGAACCTTAAGTCAACTTTGACTTTATTTTGTGAATACTTCCAATTTGTAAATACAACTCACTCAATTATTTTTGTGGTTCCAATGGCCACCTTTGCCAAAGCTTTTCCTAAACATTAGCTATTAGGTTTGAGTTATCATAGTGGTTGATATAAACCTCACCTGTATCCTTAGTGATTGGACTATAAGTCTTCCATACTTATTACAGGGTGGATCCCTCATTAGTGTGTTGAAGCTCTCCTCACATGGTGGATTTGTGGTTTAGGTTGAGTTTTCCCCCTTTGATAATAAAAGACCTTAAGGCTTTTGACCAATCAATTCACCAACTTATTTTGAGATTTTTACCCCGAACTACAAGGTTTTGATCCTACCTTTGTGATGGTACGTAGGCAATGGGTTTATCCATTCAAACAAAAAAATTGTAAATAATTTTTATATTCTTCTCTCATCTCCCCAATCCTGTTTGCATAAATATTTTCACAAATACCAACCTACTATACAACCTTTGCAAAAAGGACTCCCTTAGAGTACTAAGGATGTTTTGGGTGCTTAAAACCTTCCCATTGCATAACCAACCCCCTTACCCATATCTCTGACAATTTTATTAGTTTTTGATTTGATAAAACTTCTCGATTTTTGTTCGCTTTCTAACCTTTCTTTTGGATAAATAGAAGTGCGGTGGCGACTCGAATTGTATGATTTACTTTTGATTTAGTCAATAAATCTAAAGGTAACGAATACCCCGTTACACAGTGCTTCTCTGTGTGCTTCAGAATTCATGAGCAGAGACAACACTGATATTTTTAGGGGGTTTGGAGCAGTTGCTCCACCATATTAAACTCGCTCCTTTTGATTAACCGAATTACTTCATCATCATTGTTAGCCATCAAATCACTGGATTCACCAAACTTACCCTTTAAAGCACCAACTGGATCTACAGTAGGCACTTCAACCTTCTTTCCAACAACTTATTCTTCCTTATCCTTTGGGAACACCGGCCCAAACACTCGACCATTGCGGGCCACCATGGTAACATCAGCAATGCTCACCATAGAACTAGTCGCAGGTAACGGGACCTCTTAACCACCTTCTATCATTGTAGAATTATACTGATACGACACAACTTTATCCGATGAATACGGGACTGGGCCCGCTAACCATATAACCAACGGTGATACTGATCTATTTCTGACATTGTTACTGTTGTTGCTGTCGTACTGGATTACCAATCTCTCTGGTTGCTTGAAAATGGGCACTATGACATTTACATCGTCATCTACATGACGGGATTGAACAATTTGAATCATGTTCTAAAAGAGTTCCCAGAGTCTTAATTCCATCTATCGGATATTACAAGTTAAGATGACTAACTCATCGACCCATAATATTCTCAAGAGAAACTCGTCTGAGTGTAGTATTGCGTAACAACTGTTAACAAGTCTACACTTGAACAGTCTCTGCACTACGTCCTAAATAGGCCAAGAGGGGGTAAATGTTCTACGGTCCTCAGCTTCTCGTACCCAAATTAGAGATAGTAATGCCTAACCACAAATACTTGTGTGACATTTCCAAATCCAAAAGAGTCTCCACTGAGCAGATGGATCTCAAGCCACCTTGTTAAGGACTACTCCACATAAGTCGAACATGACTATACCATCTCCTATCTTAATTGCACTCAAGTTCGGGTTAGAACTTATCTTACCACTCAGAGATCACCAAGCACAACAAGCAGATTATATCACACATACATATATGCAAACATCACATATATACAATTATATACACACAAAAAAGTAGGCTAAACCCACTGGAGACTACGCCCCAGCAGAGTCGACACTTAATTCTTGTAGCGGTAAATTCATGATCATCAAGCTATGGATAAGCTAGACATCAAATAACAAGAGTCGCCACCGCACTTTTTTTGTTTCCAAGGGAAAAAGGAAAAAGTATGAACAAAACCCAAAAGTAAGAAGTTTTCAAATAAAAACTAATAAAATGTCAGAGATCATAGAGGGAAGGTGTTAGCACGCAAAGTGTCCTAGGTACTCCTAGGGAGCCCTTTTTGTGTGCATATGTATTTGGTACAAAAATGATGTTTACAAACAAATAGAATGGGGGGATGAGAAAAGAATTCATAAATTATATTTTTGTGTTTGACAAGACCTATTGACTTGTGCCTACGTACCAACATAAAAATGAGGGATCAAAACCTCGTAGTTCGTGATACAAATTTCAAAGTGGATGCATTGCTTTTAACCAAAATTATGTTTGAAAGGCACAAAGGCCTAAAAAAATGGTTTGAATGAGTTAGTTCTTTTTGGCCTTTTGAAAGTTTAAGTCAAGTATAATTAAGTTTATTTACAATTTTAATTAGGAAAAGAAGTTTGAAAATGCATTGGCATAATGCCAAAGTTTCTAGTTTGCAAAGTGCTCAAAGTTTATAACAAAACTAGTTCAAACAAACAAATTTTTTTAAAAGGGAGGGAGATATTTTGAAATTTATGAAATGGGGAGGAGATGAAGAGACTAATCCTATGCACAAAATTAAAAGTTAAGGGTTGAAAAGAATTGACCAATGGATAGAAATCCAATAGACAAGAATGTTAATAGAAACCCAAATTCCCGTGGACATTTAGAATCAAGCAACACACAAATGCACAATTATATTATCTTGAAGATCAAGGAATCAAATAGAGATAGCCACATCCAAGCTTTACCCACTCCATGATCTTCTTCAAGTTAGCCCATGTAACAGATGAATTTCACAAGTCACAGGTTCAAAATAACAGCTTCACAATGATCATGTTGCAGATAAACTCAAAGGGGTCTTGAATGATGTATCGGATGAAGTTTCAAATTGCAATCACTTGGTTTCACAAAAGTTGTCATTGGCCAAGTCCTTTAGCATAGGAATGTTGCCTAAATTCTAAGTCCATTTGTCCAAGATCAAGCCAACAGTCCACACAAAAGTTTTTTAGGGTTTTTGTTGTTATTATATACATTAATGGTCAAAGACCACACAAACAAGCAAAGTATACACAAACAAGATATATCACACAATATGGTCCAAATGGACAAAGTGAAAATGGCATTAACATAAACATTTAGAATGGTATGAATAATGACAAATGAATAAAGACTAAAATCAAATGACATTAAAGTAAAGGGCTTGAAATTAAAAGTTAGTTCTTAATGAGTTAGAAGTTAGTATTTTTTTGCTTTTGCTTTTCATTTTTTAGTCATTCTTTGGAGAACACTCAACCCACTTATCACAATCATGGATCCTTAAGCCAAGATATCTTCCAAAGGAAGAAAAAAAGGCCAAGTTTCCACATGATACCATGAAAGAGAGGAGACTTACAATCTCACTAACTAGAATGCTATGCATTTTATGTCACAAATTTAGCGCTATGTTAAGCAATCGTAATTGGACTTATGTAGAAGTCACAACTATTTGAGACCGGGCAATAGAATTTTGGTGTTAGTGCATGTTAGATACATAGTATAATGGACTATGCTCATGGAACATACCACACACAAAAAGAATATGCAAAAGAGGTGGCCTAATCTCATCCATACTTATGTTGTGAAATTCTGGTATCAGATATGAGATGTCGAAGGTAATGTCACGACACTAATATCTTATTAATGCAAACAGAATAAAGATAGAGAATAGTAATGCAAGATACACAAGCAATTGTTAACCCAGTTCGGTCCAACTCACCTACATCTAGGGGCTACCAAGCCAAGAAGGAAATTCACTAAAATAGAATTAGTTCAAAGACTCTCCGTACACTTCAACAAGTTACAATCTTTCTCACCTAATCTCTAGCCGTGCAATTTCTACCTAAGCACTCTTAGATATGAGAACCCACTCACTTCCCTACAATCACACCTGTGATCTTAAACAACAATCCCTTGAGAAAAGAAAACACTTTTCAATAACACACTCTTGATTTTACTTCACAGTTTCAATCAGGAAGACACACTCTTGATCTTGCTACACAGCTTTGATCAAGAAGACACACACTTGATCTTGCTTCACAGCTTTGATCAAGTAGACACACACTCTTGCTTAACAACTTTAGAGTGACAAATTACATCCACAAATCAGTCCAATTCAATCATCAAAAGATGACTTGAATGGCTTACAAGTCTTACGACTAAACAGACACAAACCCTAGCTCTCTCTCTATATTTCGCTTAGTATTGGTTGTGTTGTAAAACTGGTTTTCTAAGTCCCTTTTTATAGAAGCTTTCAGTTGGGCTTGGACATCTTGAAAACCCTAAATCTATTTTCCAATCAAATCTTTTTATAACAGCTGGTTAGATCTCCTTGGAAAATAAGTAAATCAGGTTGTAATCCATGATTGAATGCGCCAGCTAATCAGATCTTCAATCATACATAGATTGCCATTAATTGTGCAATCACAAAACATGAGACATTCATACTGAATGTTCTGTGTATAGGATGTCATGACATCGGGTCTGACATCCTGGAAAAATCCTGCATAATCCAATAATTCCTTTTATAACTTCCAGCAGGTACAACCATATCAGATGCCATGACCTTGTGTATGTCATCTGAAACAATCCTGCATGAACATGTCTTTCATTTAAGCTCCAGCAGGTACATCCAATATCAGAAGCCATGGCATTGTATGTGGCATTCTGAAACAATCCTGCATGAACATGTTCTTGAACTCCAGCAGGTACATAGGACATCTTATGTTAAGACATCACACATAACATCTTGTGAACACTCTTTGTTTTACCAAAATTGCTGCCAACACCTAGAATCAACAAACTCCCCCTTTGGCAAATTTTGGCTAAAACATATGTCTGACCTTTTTGTTCACAAGGTAAACTATCAGCAGTTAAACAACAAAACAGTAGTTTAAACAGCAGCAGAAGCAAATACAATTACTTGATATAGCTACTAGTAATACACACATGCACAAGGGTAATTCTCCTCCCCCTAAATTTGTGCAACAAAAACAGAATTACTATTTATGGATGCAACTAGTAAGACACACAAATGCACAAGGGTACTTCTTCTCCCCCTAAATTTGTGCATACATCAAACATCTTCCATGAACATAACAGCGACTGTAACTCCAGCACCTGTACCAACCAGAATTTCATTCTGACATCTGCTTCAACATCAACACCTGCGCATCATATCAGACATCCTCTTTGACATCTATAAACAGAACAACATTCTGTTTTAACACTTGTGCACTTCCTTCAATAATAGTTGTCCTTCAGTTCAGCTACATCTCACAACTTCCACAACGGCTTCCACATCAACACTTCTCCCCCTTTTTAGTCAAAATTGACCAAAGGTGACCAATCAAACAAAATAAATGTCTATTAGCCTAGCAGAGAATGTTAGATCAAATGTTAGATCAAACCATCATCATACACAGCTGTGATAGCTGAGATAATGAACAAATCCAAGGAACTCATTAAGAGCCCAAATTATTACAAACAGGCATCAATGAGGACTGCCACAAATTACACATTTTTCAAAAAAACAATAAAATATCAGTCTTCCAAACAGCAGCACCAGAACAGCAACAGTCACAGCAGCCACACAGCACCCTTGACATAATCTTCAGTCTTCCACACAAAATAAAAGGGGGGGGGGGACCATCAATCAGAAGAAGAAGTATCACCTTCACCTTCATCTTCACCTACAGAGCCTTCAGAGCTGCCACTGGATTGGGCTTTTGCATCTGAATTCTTAGCAGCCTTCTCCATTTCTTCCTTTTCCAAGCTGCAGATAAGAGCTTCCAAAGCTTCTTTTCTTGCCTTGGCCACCCTTATACCATTCTCCAATTCCTTGCAGGTATCTTTTAGTTGGTTAATTAAGTTCCCTTGAGATGCAGGTTCCCTACTGGCAGATGTCATGACAACATCATTGACATGACTTCCCTCAAACAACTTATAATGAATGGATAGACGGGGTTTTCTTCTGCTTGGCATGTCATTTGTATTGAGTATGCCTGGTTGTTGACTCAAGATAATACCATAAGTGATGGATGGGAAGGCAATGGGTAATTCCACAGCATTTGTAGAGGCATGTCTAATGGTTTTATCAAATATAAACTTTCCAAAATCATAGTTAATCCTGGTTCCAATTGCATGAATGATTCTTCCAAGACTAATGGAGATGGTAGAGATTTGATTAATAGGAACCCAATTAGCTGAACCAATATTGTGTAAGATGGCATATTTGACAGTGAGCTTCCCAACTGATAAGTGATTCCTACTAGGCCATTCCTTAACTTGGCCAGTTATAATAACCCTACAGACCTCATTGTTTGTAGTCTCTAGGTCCACTCCTCCATCAGTTCCTCTTCCTAGGAACTTGTTGATAATACTTGGTGAGAATTTCACACATTTTCCCCTTACAAACACCTTGCAGAACTCCCTGCCGCTCTTTTCATAAATATCCTCAGGGATATTAACAATAAACTCTTTTACCAACCCCTCATAGCATTGGGGTAGAGCTACCACAATCTTCATTAGTCCAACATTTTTGATCAAATCAATTACTTCCTTCACCTCTACATCCTCTTTTCCAAGCTCTCTTTCAACAGCTACTCTCCTCTGAATGATAAATTTCCACTTTGCAGCACCATCTTCTAAATGAAAGGAGATGTTGTCTAGGTGCACAGCAGCAGCTTTGCCAGGAGACTTCTGAACAGCCTGCCTTTTTGCAGGGGAGATGTCTAGGACATCGTCTTCGACATCCTCCTCAGAGTCAGAGCTGTCTCTTTCTTTCCTTTTCCTAACCTCAACTTTGCTCCAGGATTTTGAGGGTCCTACACCAGCAGCCTTTTTCACTCTTGTTGTTCTCATTTTAGCCACACTTTTCCCTTTTCTAGTTCTCAACTTCTCAGTTACACTAGGTTTTACAAGATGAACCAAAGGATCATCCTCTTCTTTAGAGCTTTCTTCCTCTAGGTCAATAATATTCTCCTGAGACATATTTGCTGGTTTCTTGCTAGGTGGGGTTTTACCTAGAGAGCATAGCCCCTCAGCAGCCATTTCCTTTTCTATTCTAGATGAATCATCATCTTTATCAGCATGAGGTTCCTCCTCAGGAGAGGGCTCCCTTCTGGATAGAGGTGTAGAAACCCCTTTGACATCATGCCCTTCACTTAGAATCCTAGTGACTAGGTTCCTTATGGCACGATCAGCATAATGCAGGTCTTTTGGAAGAGAAGAGTTACCAGGGGTATTACCTTGCTTATCTCCAGCCTTGGAGGGGGGACCTGGGGTGTCGCCTGGTATCACGCAAAGTGGAGTAACGTCCATCACGTCTTCACCTAGAAACTCCATGGAGGGAGTCTTTGGATGGTGAGAGGATTTTGATCCAGATGATGATGGATGTTGAGACATGTTGTAGGACTTTTGAGAGAAGTTTCTTTGCCCTAGCTGAGCTTCTCTGAGAAGTTGAATGGAGATGGAGATTGTTGTGTTTAGGTAGCGTGTGCTGAGGGAATAGATACTATTTTCAATGTTAGGGAATGATTTATCATTAATGTGGCTCTTCCTTTTAAAAGGGCAGACACTATTTTTATTTCCTTTATTTTTCCACTTTAATTGCCATAATTTCACAAGAGTCCAAATCCCTAATTTCCCTCCCTCATATTCAATTTGAATTTCACCCAAATTCCTTGCAACCTTGTCTGCTAGTTCCAGTCCATGCTTTAGACCTCTGAAATTGTCTTCCACGAATTTTCTAATGAAGTGATAATAGCAAAAATAGTACTTTGTCCATCTGTGCTGAATCTGATTTTTGGACCCAGTTTCAGCATTCAGGTTGTCATAAAACAATGTCATGACATCGTGTGTGACATTGTATGCAATCATTAATAGTTTCATCCAACCCAGTTGAGCCCAACTGCTTCCATCTTCTATACCTTTCACATGTGTAGGAGCAGGTGTCATCCCAATCTCCTCCACATTGTTCTTGGCATTTTTGCTTTGAGATAAACATATAGTCCCCTGTTGCCTAGTCCCAACAGTTCCATTCTGCCTATGACTGGTCACATGTCCACCTATTTGATCTATCCTTTCAGTTGTTTGAGCCATCATAACCTTTTCTCCTATGAAGGTGAGGTTAAGTCTGAGCTTCTGGTGTGACATCTTTGTCTGACATTTCCCACAGACTTGTTTTTCATCACTCTTGAGAGCATCTATACTCATCTTTATCCATTCCTTTTTGACATAGGAATACTTTAAGGGATAATCCATTTAAGAGCTCCACATGTAGCAGTTGTCTTTGGTCCTGATTCCTTTCATAATCACTTCACTATTTTTGTCAAAGATTAGACATTCAGTTTTGGTGAAGTTAACATTCAGACCTTGATCACATAGTTGAGTGATGCTTATTAGATTTGCAGTCAAGCCCTTAACTAGAAGAACCTTGTTAAGTTTAGGAACTTCAAGATAATCAAGCTTACCTATTCCCTTGATTTCACCTTTTGCTCCATCTCCAAAGGTTACATGGTTTATGGTATGATGATGCAGATCAGTTAGCAGGTCTTGGTTTCCAGTCATGTGTCTGGAACATCCACTATCAAAGTACCACTCTTCTTTGGTTGAGATTCTGAGGGGAATGTGAGCTATCAAACCTGTAACATTAGTCTTAGGAATCCATTGCTTCTTAATGATAGGCTTGTGTTGTTTGGGTCTGGATTGATAGTGTTTCTGATGATGAGCAGGCCTAGGATAACCATACAATTTATAGCAGAACGACTTCAGATGACCAAATTTCCCACCGTGATGGCATCTCCATCTTTGGTGTTTCCCTTTCTACTATTTTCTCCTCTGGTGTTGTGACATGTGATGTGACATCATAGGTTTACTTTTATTATGGATGCACTTAGGTTTGCCTTGAGATTTGGCACCAGTGTAACTGCTCTCTGGCTTTGAGTCATTATACCCAATGCGAGATTTGTCTCCTGTTATTTGTCCAGTTTGGAGAATCTTGTCTAAGGAGTCAGATCCATTGCTTAACATGCTTACATACTTAGTTTAGAATTTAGAAACATGACTTCAGTTTTCAACTTAGAGATGGTTTTCACATGGTCTGCCTTCTCACTTTCCAGGTGTGCTATCTTCTGACTTTTAGCTTGTGGATTTTCAACTAGCTTGGCATTCAGAACCACTACTTCTGTTTGTAAATTGGAGATGGTTTCCAAGTATTCTACCTTCTCATTCTCAAGTTGAGTTATTTCCTTCTTATGGTTTTCAACCTGTTTGCACAGCTTTACACTTTTGTGACACAACTTTCTGTAGGTAAAGGCCAATTCTTCAAAGGTTACTTCACCATCAGTTGAGTCTTCATAAGATCCCCATCTTCCTGTCAAAGCAGTCACAAGATTTGCAGCCTCCTCTGTTTCACTCTCATCAGACCAAGTGGCAGCAAGACTCATCTTCTATTTCCTGAGGTAGGTTCCACATTCAGTCCTGATGTGTCCATACCCATCACATTCATAACCCTGTACCTCTTTTCCTTCTTTGAGCTTCTCATCTGATCTTTCTCTTCTTCCAGCATTGTTAGATTAACTGATGTCAGATGAGATGTTCTTGACATTTGTCTTAGATCTTACATCCATCTTTTTCAACAGTTTATTGAACTGTCTTCCCAGCATTGCTACTTCATTGACCAAATCTTCATCAACCTCCTGACTCTTTTCCTCTTCTGTGTTAGACATATAGGCCATGCTCTTTGTTTTCTTTTCAAAACCATCATTCAATCCCATCTCAAAGGTTTTGAGGGAACCAATTAGCTCATCTACCCTCATGTTGGAAATGTCTTGAGACTCTTCTATGGCAGTCACATTCATTGCAAATCTCTTAGGGAGTGACCTGAGTATTTTCCTTACCAGTTTTTCATCTGTCATCTTCTCTCCCAGGGCTCCTGAGGCATTAGCAATTTCAAGGATACTCATCTGAAATTCATGAATGTTTTCATCTTCTTTAATCCTTAAGTTTCCAAACTTGGAGGTGAGCAACTGAAGTCTAGACATCTTTACCCTAGAGGTTCCCTCATGAGTGGTTGTCGCAGCCTGAAAAATACAGTGCGCGAAAAAACAACCGGCGAAAGAAAATGACAGAAGAGTCGCCACCGTGCGTTATTCATCCCAAAGGAGGGAAAGGAAACACTCGAAGTAAACCTGAAAAAGGAAAGGACAAGACGGGGTCTCGCAACCAAATCTCGGGTTCGGGAGTCGATTATGCGAAGGGAAGGTATTAGCACCCCTACGCATCCGTAGTACTCTACGGGATCCACTTTTGTAGTTCTTGTCTAAAGGGTGTGAGTTTATCTTGTGCTGTTTACAAAAAAAAAGGGTTAAATGAAAATGACTCGCGCGGATGTCGCATACACTGCATACGTATCTCATCTGAATATGAGAATCAGAGTCTTCGTAGCTCGGCTGACCTATGGGTTGGGGGGATATGTGCTCGCTAAGACATCGCGTCTTATGCCTACGTATCTCATCTGGAATGAGAATCAGAGCAAGCCGTAGTTCGGCTAACTACGGGGTTATGGAGTGGGTTTTGGACAAACGACGTCACTACGCAATCTACCGGATGCTCGACCTTTGGAGACTTACTCGCCTGTAGTAGAAGGAGTAAACGTGTTGCTTTGGATTTTAGGGTTTGGGATGCTCAAGGGCAAAAAGGCAGTCCTTGACGAAGGAACCGCGCTACCTGCAGGGATACGAACACATACAAAACAAACATGTATAAAGTAAATGTGCCAACAAGGGGCTCAGAAGTAAATAAACAAAAGGAAACAAATGCCTCCTATCGAGGTCTTCCAACTAAGAAAGCGATAAAATGCGGAAAAGAGGTAAAAGTACCACACTGATGAAGATCCGAAGTAACGGCAATTAAAGGAGTAAGAAACCCAGGGATCTCCCAAGCTAATGTCATCAAAGAAAGGTGAGTCAGTACAGGTAATCGGAATGAACCTCCAGGGGGTATCCCACAAATAAAGTGGGAAAACCACGCAAACCCTTTCTGCAAGAGTTTGTGAGCCCTCACAAAAACTCAACAAAAGGGTTAGTGAAACACGATAAGCATTTTTTTCATGGATAACAGTATGATTTCAGAAACCTCAAACCCTGTGGCATACATTTCAGAAATCATGTGATTAAACATTCAAGGCATAGGTTTCACCCATTCATGCATAATTAAACCCGTGGGCAAAAACATAATGAAATTCATCCATCATACCTCATACATTTAGATGATCCAAATTAAGAGCATAAAATCATGGGAATGAGGCAAACCTGATGGGAGAGACCGGTTGAAATCAAATGGCACGGTTGGGTTTGCAAGGCAATATTAGGGTTTGCTTGAGATGAAAGTGTGTGAGTCAGATTGAATTTTTCAGAGCTGCCTGGGGGTTGCTCTGAGTTCTCTGTCAGGTTTCTCTCCAGGTTTTGTCCAGGGTTTTGTTTCAAGGAAACCTCAGAGTATTTTGCTTCTCTTCTTTTTTCTGTCTGATCTCCCTCTTTTATAACCTGATTTTCATGGCTTTGTGGGCTCAAATGAGAGAGGTCCAAGTCCAAGTTTTTTCTATTATATATTTTTTTTGTATTATTATTTTTTTTTTATTATTATTTTTTTTAATAAAGTTTCTTGGATCTAATTCTGATTGACATGATGAAATGCAATATGAAATGCTAAATGAATGCATGAATGAGGAGGGCAAATTTTGGGGTGTTACAGCTGCCCCTATTCAATCATCAGCTAACCCGAGTAAGATGAAAGCGAACAGCTTATCAGACAAACGGGGTGAGTTGTGATTGAATACCAAAGACAGACCAAAAATTTGCGCTCCGAGAACACCACATAAACGCGGAAATACACCGCGCTGTTTATTTTTCTTCCGATCCTCTGGCTGAATCTGAATCAGTCTTCTGGCTTAATCTGGAGTTTCGATCCTCTGGCTGAACCTATACTCAATTTAGTCCTCTGGTTGGTTATTAGTCTTGATCCTCGGGCTGGATACGATTTTGATCTTCTGGCTAGAACTATTTTCGGTCTTCGGGCTAGACCTGACTCCGATCTTCTGGCTAGATGTGGATTGTTGCGATTTTCGATCTTCTGGCTAGATCTTCTTTGTTTTCATTCTCTGGCTGAATCTACTTCAATCTTCTGGCTAGATCTTCTTCGATCTTCTGGCTAGATCTGGATTGTTGCGATTCTCTGGCTGAATTTGTTCTTTTGATTCTCTGGTTGAATCTACTTCGATCTTCTGGCTAGATCTTCTTCGATCTTCTGGCTAGATCTGGATTGTTGCGATTCTCTGGTTGAATTTGTTCTTTTGATTCTCTGGCTGAATCTACTTCGATCTTCTGGCTAGATCTGAATTGTTTTGATGATAAATTCCCATCATCGGGATCTCGCATCTGAGGCATGCGCTGGTTCACCCTCTTTTGACATCTACACCCAACCTTCATATTAGATATGCAGCTTCGAGAATATTCCACTTTTGGGCTTCGTACATATTCTTCGGGCTACAACATGTTGTAACGACTCCTCAATTGGGCTTGTTGGGGAAATAAAGCTTGTAGGCGACTTCACTAGGGAATCTTCAAATTGAGCCTTAGGCTAGCTTACTGGAACACGATTCTCAGGCTGAATCTTCGAAATGACCCTCAGGCTGGAACACTGGAACACGATTCTCAGGCTGAATCTTCGAAATGCCCCTCAGGCTGGATCACTGGAACACGATTCTCAGGCTGAATCTTCAAAATGAACCTCAGGCCGGATCACTGGAAAACGATTCTCAGGCTGAATCTTCAAAATGACCCTCAGGCTAGATCACTGGAAAACGATTCTCAGGCTGAATCTTTAAAACGACCCTCAGGCTGGATCACTCACGCTTGATCCTCTGGCTGGATCTCATGACCTTGGTTGTAAAGTAATTCTTCAATCTGCTTGGAAGAACCTGTTTATCAGCTTATGTGTATGCTTGCTATGATATGCATACAAATGCAAATGTTATGCATGGTGTAAAAAGAAATCTGCTTAGGGAAGCAAACTCCGATAGGGAACAAATCGTTGTATCAATCCTTGAATGCTCTGTGGGGAATGATCCGTCTGTCGGGACCAATGAGCCACCAAAAATAAATTGACTGCTTGAAAAGTTGACCTTGCGGGGGGAGTATCAACTATGGAAACTTTGTTCGGCGAGGCTCTGTGAGGAGAGTCTGTGGGGAAAACACTTCCTGGGGAAATGTCGTAGGAAACGACCTTTGCTGGGGATATGAACTTGCTAATCGCCTTCAACCTGGGGATTAACAAATCTGTTAAAAATAATCTGCTGGGGAATGAGATGAACACTGGGAACACCACCCTCTCATCTGTTGGTTATGCAACCACTCCGCTGTTGCTAGGAAGATACAATCTAACACTGTCAACTCCGCTGGGGATATATAGTATGAATACTGTCAACTCTGCTGGGGAACATGCTCTGCTGAGGAGAGACTTTGTCAACCGCTTGGGGATGAGGATTCATGACTTGGCATCCAGTTCCTGTGACCTGCAACCAAAAATACACGTATGCCTCAGGGGAATTACTCGGTTTGAATTCACCGTCCGGGATTAAGCACATTCAAAGCAATTTTAAATGTTTTCCTGTGCAAATCATCTGCAAAAGCCACCATTATGTTCATATGCAATATGTTTTATCAAAAATTCAGACATTTTTGCAAACAAACTGATAAATGAAAAATAAAGAGGCTCTTTAACTGAATTATTCGACTCTTACTGGGGAGAAAATTTGTGCCAGGAATAGGCAAGGGTATCAGGAAGCTGATCCCTGAAAAGAGGTGATCGCTATAAAAAGAGAACTATCCTAATGGCAATGGGGATACGGGGTCCCACCGAGTTTCGACTCTGCTATGGCTCGTATGTCCTCAAGACGCTCTGCTCATCTTGCTTTCTGAAGTGGATGATTAGTCGATCTTTAACCTTCGAAGCTTGCCGGATTGAATGAAACGGTGACTTAACACTGATGAACTCAGATCACAGTCATTCGCTTATTCCCTAACATTTTGCCTGGATCGCCCCCTTTTATGGTTTTCAATCCACCGGGATACCCATTTTTGCCTGAGCCGCCCTTTTGGGTTTTCGACTAACCGGGTGTACTCTTTTTTATATCCCTAATTTTTGCCCGAACCTCTTTATTCTTTTTTTTTTGGTTCGTCGGGATGCCCTTTTTTTGCCTGGACTGTTCTTTTTATCGTCCAGCGGGTCTATTTTATGCGAAGTATATTTTTTTTAACTGCGTCTGAGTTAGTAGGGGACGGGAATCCTTCGCCATCCATGGTTGTTAGCATCAAAGCTCCGCCATAGAAAATCCTTTTAACCACGTACGGACCCACATAGTTCGGTGTCCATTTGCCCCTGTGCTCTGTGTTGGGAGGAAGAAATCTTTTGAGTACCAATTCACCGACTTGATACCCCCGAGGGCGCACTTTCTGACCAAATGCTTTCTTCATTCGTCTCTGACCGAGATACGTCAATTCTGGGTACGTAGTTCCAGCATAGCACCTTAATCAACGAAGACAAGGTAAACAAAGCATCAGCAAATTGGTTTTCTTCAAAAGAAAGTCAACAATCTTCTCGTGTAGTCTCTGTAAGGAGCCAGATGAGGCTGAGGTGTATACCATTTCCCGTTGGTTTAATTGATGACCAAAGCTGAATCCCCGTATACATCCAGGGTTTTAATCTGTATATTGACGGCTTCCTCAAGTCTTAGGATACAAGCTTCGTATTCGGCTTCATTGTTGGTGCAGGGAAAAGTTATTCTGGCACCAAATGGCATATGAACCCCCTTCCGGTGTGATCAACACTACACCAACTCCGCGACCATTGACGTGGACCGCCCCATCAAACATCATAACCCATTTGGATTCAGGGTCAGGCCCCTCCTCCGGGAGTGGTTCCACTCAATCTTTCGATTTGAGAAACATGATGTCCTCATCAGGAAAGTCAAACCTCATAGGTTGGTAATCATCAATCGGTTTCTCTGCAAGATAGTCTGACAAGACACTTCCCTTGATGGCTTTTTGTGAAGTGTATTGGATGTCATACTCTGTTAGTATCATTTGTCACCTAATAACCTTTCCGATAAGTGTTGGCTTTTCAAAATATACTTGACTGGATCCATTTTTGATATCAATAGAGTCGTGTGAGTCAACATATACTGTCTTAGTCGACGAGCAGCCCATGCCAAAGCGCGGCAAGTTTTCTCGAGCAATGAGTATCTTTGCTCACAGTCGGTAAACTTTTGCTAAGGTAGTATATTGCATGCTCTTTTCGACCTGACTCGTCATGCTGACCGAGCACACAACCCATTGACCTTTCTAACACAGTCAAGTACATGATCAACGGTCTTTCCTCTCGGCCTGTAGACTTGCCCCGATCTTGATCTCTTTCTTGTCGTCTGTGGTACCGATGTTGACGGTCTCAATCACCTCCTGATAAGGTGTAATAGCTCGGTCCTCCTGTTACAACAATCTGGCTAACCCTTCAGGCAATTCACAATCTTCCTCAACCCCTTCTTCGGCTTAATAGATAGGATTGTCGAAGTCATACTTGGCCATAGCAGTGTCGTTAGTAGTGAGATCCGGGTGGTCCGCTCTGCATGATGGAGGATCATGCTTTACCTTAGAATGAGAGATTTTTTTTTGGAAAGAAAGAAAAAACGAAAAAAGAAACATTGCCATTTTTTTTTTGTAAAAGTAAAAAAAACTGAAAGAAAGAGAACACAAAATTGTTTGCAAAAGCCGTCCTTTATTGATGATAAAAATAATTGCGAAATCTAACTAAATGGATGGCCCTACAAATGAGCCGTTACACCTTGGGCAAAGTGTAAGACTTTATTATGCATGAAATAAAGGAAAACAATAAAAATCACTCTTTCAGTAGAGTAACCCGGACGGCTTTTTCAGACGACCAATTGTCGAGCTTTTCTCCCGGGACTCACGGGCGAATCCAGCTATCTAAGTCACAGTCGCTGTAACCCTTGTCTTCATCTGCAGCATTGCCGATGTAGGGAGAAACCAAACCCCCGCTGGAGAGAGTACCGGTTTCCTTCTTCTGAGATCCCGGAGCATACCCCAATCCAAACTTGTCTTCTTTGATGACTGGCTCCACAAATTTGCCCCAGCCTTGGGCATTACCAGCTTTAACCACTTCGACAGCTTGCTTGTATGAAGAGATAAAAGTCCTGACCTTCTCAAACTCAGGTGAAAAGACAGCTTCAGGCGCGACCTCATTGATGTTTATGGCTTCGAAGCCCTGACATAGCATCTCGTGCATCTCGCCGTCCATCTCTACATACTTAAATGTAGACAGGTGGCTAACAAAACTATTCTCTTCACCACAGACAGTGACGACCTGACCTTCTAGTTCATATTTGAGCTTCTGGTGGAGGGTAGAAGTAACAGCACCGGCAACATGAATCCAAGGCCGACCTAGCAGACAACTATAGGCAGGATGGATATCCATCACATAAAAGGTACTCTTGAATACCTGCGGTCCAATCTTAACTGGCAACTCAACTTCGCCACAAACATCTCGCTTAGAGCCATCAAAAGCCCTCACAACTAAGTTACTTGGCCTCAGGATGGTGTCATCGTAATCCAACTTCATTAAGGCTTTCTTTGGAAGAACATTCAGAGAAAAGCCTGTATCAACCAAAACATGGGAAAGCATCACCCCTTTGCACTCCATTGTGATATGCAAGGCTTTGTTGTGATTCCTGCCCTCAGATGTCAGGTCATTATCGGTGAAACCTAGCCCCCGGCTAGCGTTTACATTGGAAACTACCGACTCCAGCTGGTTAACAGTTATCTCCGGTGGAACATAGGCCATATTCAGTACTTTCAACAAGGCTGCTCTGTGCGCCTCAGAGCACAGCAATAGTGAGAGAATGGAGATCTTTGAGGGTGTCTGATTTAGCTGGTCGACTACCTTGTAGTCACTTTTCTTGATAATCCTCATAAACTCATCCACTTCCTTCTCGAATGCGGTCTTAGGAGGATCTACCTCAATAGTAACCTCTTCGGCGGCCATTTGTTTCCCTTTAGCCTTGGCAGCTGCCTCGGCTTCAGTATTCGCGCGTAATGTTGATGGTGCGAATAGGCGTCCACTGCGAGTGAAGCCACCAATTCCTCCAACATTGTCTACAGCGGAGCTACCAATGTCAATGTCTTCTTCGTTAACTTTCTGCCCCTGGCAGTAGATATCAGCCCCATAGTGCCACGGGATAGCACTGTCTTTCTCATACGGAACGGGTCCTGGTATTGTGATGGTGATCGTACCAACCAAAGTCGGTTGAGGGCTGTCAGAGTAAATTGCAACTGGTGCTGAACTTTCGATGTTCACCGCTGCTGGTTCTGTAATTTCTGGGAAATATATTGTTTTCGGAGCGAGTCTCTCGGGAACATATATTTCTTCAGGAGTGAAATAAAACGTCACCGTCGATACATCATTCTTCACTGGACGGGCCTGATCGAACTGAAGACAACCTTCATCTATCAGTTGCTGAATACCCCTTCTCAAACTGTCACATCCGTTTTCGGCAGCTTGACAATTTCTGCATTCTTCCCCACAGCCCGGAAAAATCTATCCTTTCAGAAGTCGGTCTTTAACCACCGATAGCGAAGTCTTCACCTTAGTCACATCAGAAACCAAATTCAAAGTTTCCCCACTATCAACAGCATTAATCCTCTGCCCGCCGTGAGCCGGCATCGGGTTCTGGATAACATTAGGCACCGGAGAAAAATTGATAGCCTGGGCATCTCTCAAATCTTGTACCTTTAACTGGAGAGCCTTGCAATTATCTGTAGTATGGCCAAGTGCGTTGGAGTGAAAAGCACATCTGGCGTTGACATCATAACCTCTAGGCAAATTATTAGGATCGATTGGTGGGGCCAGAGTTCTCAACGTAACCAGATTCATGTTAATCAGCTTGGGAAGTAATACTGAATAAGCCATTGGGATTGGCTCGATGACCCGGTCCGTCTGCCTTGGACGTTGTTGTTAATTGTTGTTCCTGGGTTGTTGTTGCGGATGATATTGCGGTTGAGGAACAGGTGTTAGAATAGTGACGGCAGCCACTTGATCTTGATAATAATTAGGGCGTCCTCTACCCCTGCCTCTGCTGGAATACACAACGCTTGCCTCGCCTTCTTTTCTTTGCTGACCGTTACCAGCAAACGGTCTCTTGGGACCTAATAAGTTCGAAGCACTATTGTCTTGAATTCGGCCCATCTTCAACAGACTCTCGATTCTTTCTCCAGCAATTACTATCTCTGCAAAGCTGATTGACGGGCAAGCAGCCAATCTCTCAATATAATTGCCTTGAAGAGTGTTCATGAACATGTCCGCCATCTCCCTTTCAGACATTGGGGGTTGGACGGATGCAACAATCTGTCTGCAATGCTGAGCATACTCTCTAAAGGTTTCCTTGGCAGTCTGAGACATACCTTGCAACAAGGTCCGATTTGGAGCCATGTCCAAGTTGTATTGATATTGCTTGACAAAAGCCTCTGCCAAGTCTTTCTAGCTCTTGATGGTAGTACGAGACAAATGAGAATACCATTCACGAGAAGCTCCAGTTAGACTGTCTTCAAAATAGTACATCCACAGCTTTTCATCTTCCGTGTGAGCTCCCAACCTTCCCAGATAAGATTGGAGATGAGTGCGTGGGCAAGAAGCCCCGTTGTATTTCTCAAAAGTAGGGGGTTTGAACGTGTGAGGAATCCTTACTCCCTGAACCAGACCAAGATTTGTGACATCAAAGCCTAAGGAATTTTGAGACTCCAAAGATTTGAGCTTCTCAGCAAGCTCATCCATACGGCGAGTGGTCTCGTGGGCCTTATCGTGCAAATAAAATTGATCATACTAATAATCTTCAGTAACGGGGCGCCCGTTAATCCGAATTCCTTGATTCACATTATACCTTCCGCCAATACCATTTCCAACATTCCCTGTGTTGCCAACATTACCCGGGTTTCCATCAGCATTTGCGTTACCCGCGTTACCAGTGTTCACAGGGTTATCAGCGTTCCCAGTGTTACCAGGGTTCCCAGGGTTACCAGGGTTCCCCTCAACACTTGGTATTTCCACCTCTGGATCGGGTCTCGGTTGCTCAACCAATTCCCTAGCCTTCTGCCATACCAGTCATCAATGTCATGAACTAATCCATCCTTTCACGCATATCAGCCAGCTCTTTCTGTACTTGGTCCATCGCTAGCTATGGACGATTTTCCTTTGTCGGGTACCTGTGGACTCGCTTGGGACCAATAACTGCCTGATACAGGGAACAAACATTAGACACTACGGTGACACCTGCAAAACAGACAAGGGTTAATATGCATGGTATGCGATGCACTGCTTGTTCAGTTTTAAGGCACCCCCGTTTTGAAAGGGAATACCCTGCAAATGAATAAGCATGAGATGTTGGATGCAAATATGCAGATGATGTTATGCAATGCAAAGGCATGTCAATCAGAATTGACGGATCCGCTTGAACATCTGTCAGGTTGCACTGCCTGGAGAGAAATTCACTGAGGAATATAATACAAGACCAAAACTCTGCTCCAGAAAACCGGGTTGGTTGGAGGTTAAGGTTTCCTGAATTTAGCCCGCCCCTCACTAGGAGGTTCTAAGAACAGAAGTTCGTCAGCTTCAGCCCTTCAGTCGCGAATAATACGTTTACCACTGAAGGTTTGGTATTATTACGGGACAAAAGACCTCCATTGAGTCCCCTCAACAGGACATCCTAATAGCAAGTTCCCAGTCTCGGGATCCTCGGATTGAGCAGCGAGAATGCGCCCACCAGAGCTAACATAATCACGTCTCGGAGGAGAGGCCTCGACTGAGTTCTCAGGAAATGGTCACCAGAGTCGACAATTTCTAGAGGAACATCCTGCCGTTACGGAACACCCGTAACACATAATATATCCAGAAGAAACCTCGTCTGGGTGTGGTTCTTCACGAACGACTTAACGTAGCAACACGCCACGCAAGCCTCATGATTATCCACTCTAAAACCTTTGTGTACACTCAAGCCTGGGTAATGGGCTTATCTCTCATAGAACACCCCATCCCAACAAACAAACAAACATATCCAACAGATACAACAGATGCATGCAAGCAGGGAAGCAAATAAATTTACAAAAGCATGAACACCCAATAAACAAGAAATTCACAAAATCTAGGAGGGACTCGCTTAGGGAAGATGGACCAGCAAGAGGTCAACAGCAGAGTCGCCAGCTATCGCAGCCTGAAAAAATACAGTGTGCGAAAAAACAACCGGCGAAAGAAAATGACAGAAGAGTCGCCACCGTGCAGTATTCATCCCAAAGGAGGGAAAGGAAACGCTCGAAGTAAACCTGAAAAAGGAAAGGACAAGACGGGGTCTCGCAACCAAATCTCGGGTTCGGGAGTCGATTATGTGAAGGGAAGGTATTAACACCCCTACGCATCCGTAGTACTCTACGGGATCCACTTTTGTAGTTCTTGTCTAAAGGGTGTGAGTTTATCTTGTGCTGTTTACCAAAAAAAAAAGGGTTAAATGAAAATGACTCGCGCGGATGTCGCATCCACTGCATACGTATCTCATCTGAATATGAGAATCAGAGTCTTCGTGGCTCGGCTGACCTATGGGTTGGGGGGATGTGTGCTCGCTAAGACATCGCGTCTTATGCCTACGTATCTCATCTGGAATGAGAATCAGAGCAAGCCGTAGTTCGGCTAACTACGGGGTTATGGAGTGGGTTTTGGACGAACGACGTCACTACGCAATCTACCGGATGCTCGACCTTTGGAGACTTACTCGCTTGTAGTAGAAGGAGTAAACGTGTTGCTTTGGGTTTTAGGGTTTGGGATGCTCAAGGGCAAAAAGGCAGTCCTTGACGAAGGAACCGCGCTACCTGCAGGGATACGAACACATACAAAACAAACATGTATAAAGTAAATGTGCCAACAAGGGGCTCAGAAGTAAATAAACAAAAGAAAACAAATGCCTCCTATCGAGGTCTTCCAACTAAGAAAGCGATAAAATGCGGAAAAGAGGTAAAAGTACCACACGGATGAAGATCCGAAGTAACAACAATTAAAGGAGTAAGAAACCCAGGGATCTCCCAAGCTAATGCCATCAAAGAAAGGTGAGTCAGTACAGGTAATCGGAATGAACCTCCAGGGGGTATCCCACAAATAAAGTGGGAAAACCACGCAAACCCTCTCTGCAAGAGTCTGTGAGCCCTCACAAAAACTCAACAAAAGGGTTAGTGAAACACGATAAGCATTTTTTTCATGGATAATAGTATGGTTTCAGAAACCTCAAACCCTGTGGCATACATTTCAGAAATCATGTGATTAAACATTCAAGGCATTGGTTTCACCCATTCATGCATAATTAAACCCGTGGGCAAAAACATAATGAAATTCATCCATCATACCTCATACATTCAGATGATCCAAATTAAGAGCATAAAATTATGGGAATGAGGCAAACCTGATGGGAGAGACCGGTTGAAATCAAATGGCACGGCTGGGTTTGCAAGGCAATATTAGGGTTTGCTTGAGATGAAAGTGTGTGAGTCAGATTGAATTTTTCAGAGCTGCCTGGGGGTTGCTCTTTGTCCAGGGTTTTGTTTCAAGGAAACCTCAGAGTATTTTGCTTCTCTTCTTTTTTCTGTCTGATCTCCCTCTTTTATAACCTGATTTTCATGGCTTTGTGGGCTCAAATGAGAGAGGTCCAAGTCCAAGTTTTTTCTATTATATTTTATTTTTTTATTATTATTTTTTTTTATTTTTTTATTATTATTTTTTTTTTTATTTTTTTTAATAAAGTTTCTTGGATGTAGTTCTGATTGACATGATGAAATGCAATATGAAATGCTAAATGAATGCATGAATGAGGACGGCAAATTTTGGGGTGTTACAGTGGTGTTGAGAATGTCCCAAGCATCTTTGGCCACTTCACAGTTGTTTACCAACCTGAAAATATTCTTGTGTACCCCATTGAATATTGCATTCAATGCTTTAGAGTTTCCAAGAGCTAGATCATCTTCCTCCTTGGACCATTGTTCTTCAGGCTTCTTCTCAGTAGTGGCTTCTCCTTCTTTAGTAATGACAGGATGCACCCATCCTGTTAACACAACTTTCCAAGCCTTGTTATCAAGAGATTCTAGAAAGGCTACCATTCGAGGTTTCCAATAGTCATAGTTTGAACCATCCAGGATTGGTGGTCTATGAACAGATCCTCCATCTCTCTCCTTTGTACCAGAAAGTATTGTCCCTAGATCTCACCCAGATCCAGAGCAGGATGCCTGCTCTGATACCAATTGAAATTCTGGTATCAGATATGAGATGTCGAAGGTAATGTCACGACACTAATATCTGAGTAATGCAAACAGAATAAAGATAGAGAATAGTAATGCAAGATACACAAGCAATTGTTAACCCAGTTCGGACCAACTCACCTACATCTGGGGGCTACCAAGCCAGGAAGGAAATTCACTAAAATAGAATCAGTTCAAAGACTCTCCGTACACTTCAACAAGTTACAATCTTTCTCACCTAATCTTTACCCGTGCAATTTCTACCTAAGCACTCTTAGATATGAGAACCCACTCACTTCCCTACAATCACACCTGTGATCTTAAACAACAATCCCTTGAGAAAAGAAAACACTTTTCAATAACACACTCTTGATTTTACATCATAGTTTCAATCAAGAAGACACACTCTTGATCTTGCTTCATAGCTTTGCTCAAGAAGACACACACTTGATCTTGCTTCATAACTTTGATCAAGTAGACACACACTCTTGCTTAACAGCTTTTGAGTGACAAATTACAACCACAAATCAGTCCAATTCAATATTCAAAAGATGACTTGAATGGCTTACAAGTCTTATAACTAAACAGACACAAACCCTAGCTCTCTCTCTATATTTCGCTCAGTATTGGTTGTGTTGTAAAACTGGTTTTCTAAGTCCCTTTTTATAGAAGCTTTCAGTTGGGCTTGGACATCTTGAAAACCCTAAATCTATTTTCCAATTAAATCTTTTTATAACAACTGGTTAGATCTCCTTGGAAAATAAGTAAATCAGGTTGTAATCCATGATTGAATGCGCCAGCTAATAAGATCTTCAATCATACATAGTTTGCCATTAATTGTGCAATCATAAAACATGAGACATTCATACTGAATGTTCTGTGTACAGGTGTCATGACATCGGGTCTGACATCCTGGAAAAATCCTGCATAATCCAATAATTCCTTTTATAACTTCCAGCAGGTACAACCATATCAGATGCCATGACCTTGTGTATGTCATCTGAAACAATCCTGCATGAACATGTCTTTCATTTAAGCTCCAGCAGGTTCATCCAATATCAGAAACCATGGTTTTGTATGTGGCATTCTGAAACAATACTGTATGAACATGTTCTTGAACTCCAGCAGGTACATAGGACATCTTATGTTAAGACATCACACATAACATCTTGTGAACACTCTTTGTTTTACCAAAATTGCTGCCAACACTTAGAATCAACATGTTGAATTTTCAATCAACTAGCCTTAGGACTTTGAGATATCATAGGCCAAATGAGATGAATGCATAAAGAATGGGAATGAGATGAAGAGGGAGGGGAATGGATCAAAACACAAATTGGTCAAAGGAGGACTTTTACCAAATTAATATCATCCATTCATTTTGGAGATGGAATGTACATTCCATCAATCCCCTAAATCCAATGATATTAACTTGAAAAAGTCAAATCAACCTTGACCAAGGCCCAACAATAAGAGTCAAACTCAAACAAGTCATCACAAATGCTCAACAGAATGATTTGGCATTTATTCAAATTTAAAATACTAAAATAATGCATTTAAATCAAATATGGTTTATCAAATTCCTAAAACCTCATTAAAACACCAAAGAAATAGCCATGAGATTTATCATATGTCAAATAAGGTCAAAGTACCTTGGAGAAAAAATTTCAGAATATTTGAAGACTTAAAAGTATTTTTAAACAATTAAAAATAATCACAAAATCAATTAAATCATGAAAAATAATAATAATGATCCAAAAAATAATTTTAATTCAAAATATGAAAGAGGAAATTAATTGAAAATTTTTGGTGAAACTCTCATATTTTTTGGATCAATATTAAAATTAATATGAATTAATGAAAATAAAAGGATTAAAATAAAAAATCAGAAAATAGCAAAAAACGTGGACAACTTGATCTGCCTCATTAATTGAGGTGGCAGATCAAGTGGTGGACAACACGCGTTCCATGGTACACGCTAGTCAACTCATCCATACGCCTGGTATTCACAATGAGCGCTCCAGATTAAAACGTTTTAAAACAAATCAATGGCTCTGAACACTTCTAGCTCATCGTCGGAGTCCAAAGGCCGGTCATCTTCTCTGATGACCCTGGTCGGACTGGTTCGATCATCACCACATCAAAAATTACAAAAGAGGACATGATGTGAAAGATAAAATAGCGTAGATCACGAATATCACCTCAATTTTAACTAATTCCACATAAATAGAAAGATATGTGGAGTTGAATTTTGAGGTGCATCAACTGAGTTGCTTTGATTTGACCTCTAAGCAATTCAATCTTCTTGCCTACGTTGGTAGGACTTCAGACAACCAAAGATCCAAGAGATATAAGTAGAATCGAGTGAGAATCGAAGAGATGAAGTTTTCTGAAAATTACCTTCAATGCTATGCAGTTCTTGATGTTGCTTGCTCCAAACACGATCTGATCACACTTGAGAAGCTAGCAGGATGTGATTAGAGAGGTTGCAAGGCTTTGGATCCTGGAGTTCTTGAATCTCCAAGAGTTGAGATTCAAACTCAAATTTCAAATTGAAATTTCTCAAGTTTTCCTTTAGAATGAGAGGGTTTCAATGGGGGGCAAAGCTGGCGCACAAAGTCTTATTCAAATGAGCTCAGAGGCCTTCTATTTATAGCCAAAGGGAATGATATTTGCACACTTCAAAAATCTGTCCAAAATTGGAAATGTGGATGGCACGAGTGCATGGGCATGTACAGGCCCATGATGTAATTCATTAAGGTCCAAAATGATTCCAATTGAAGCCTGAATGAAGCTTGAATGGCAAGGCAATGAGAACTGAAGTTTGTGCAATTCATTCATTCCAATGATGCAACCCTGTTAAAGCCATGTGCCGACCTTGCAATCTTTGTCCAAAATGCATGAGCTTGGGTTCTTTGTAAAGCTTGGATCAAGGGGAACAAATTTGAAGTGGAAGTTTGGAAATTTCAACATGTTGAAATTTTTTCTAAGTGTCAAGCTATATATCTCTATATTGCACCTTGCTTAACTTTTTATGTAAGCTTCAAATGAGAAATGTGTCTTCATCAAAGTTGTAGCTCTTTAAACGACCTTCAAAATGGTCACCAATATCTTGTTATTTGGACTTAGAATGATAGAGTTATGCATTTTTGAAGTTTGGAAAAATCACTTGTTCAATGGTATAGGTCAAAAATGACCTATAATGTAACCTCATATCACATGCTCATAAAAGGTGAATTAGCTCTCACTCCAAACATAAAAGTTGAAGTAGACATCTTGAATTTGATTGTGCAACTTGGAAATCTTTCATCTCATAAACAATGAGCAAGGTATGGCCTTGGGAAGTTGACTTTCAAATTAGGGTTTAGACAAAATGACCTATAATGTTTCAACATAGAAAATGATTTTCGTAGAAAAACTAGCTTTCGGTCTCAACATCAAAGTTGTTTGGAATGTCACTTAGAGTAGCATATGGTGAAAATTGTAGGAGATAGGGTCTAGGGAGACCCAATTTTGATCAGATGAATTCATCTGGCCAACCACCATCAACCAACTTGCTAACCTTCAATTATTTTGACTTTTTTGGCTCATGGTAGATCATATATCCATATGATGATGAATTTTGAAGTGTCCCTTGAGAAATTTGATCAATTGGTGAGATAGATTGTTGGAGAAGTTACTCAAGATACCCGGTCAAACTAGGGTTTCCAAGGTAAATCACCTTCAAACTCTTGAAGAAAACTTGATCAATATAACATGTAGGAATCAATGGAACTCATATCTGATGCTTATAACCATTCTTGGAATAATTCATGGTTGTGCTCTTTGTCATGAGGGTCTCAAACCCCAGATGTGAACTTGATAGATCAATGGAGATCATGCCTTACCTACAAAGGAGTTAGGCAAATGTAAAGATATATTTTTGGTATTTTGGTTAGTAAAATGATGATATACAAGTATGATACAATCACATAGTGCTTGGTGATATCTCCCAAAACAAACCCAATGAAAGAGGGGTAAGGAGGATGCCAAGGTATGATCCCAATGCTAATGCATATGATGAAATTGCATGAGGGATCTTAGGGTAAAAATTGGGGTCTTACAGGTAGCAAGCCATTACAATTAATACCAACACAGGATTAGGACTATCCAGCAAAACCATGAACTATCAAATGTAGCATTACGAATGCATTAACATAACTTATTAGTAACTGGACAAACTAAGCTAGGGTTAACTGTTTCATCTAAAAGAATGGATCAAACTATTAATCAAACCTTTGCAAGTTAGTTCCCTTTAGCTAACTGCTATGGCTTTTCAGCATGAGAACATTGACAATCCCAAACTCTTTGTAATAGGGTCATGGTAGGGAATATCATAACAGAGACTATGCAAGACATCCACCATGTGACTACCTCATGTTGCAACCTACGGATATGACCCTGATGCATAACATAACCCATCACCATGCAGAATTGATAACAGATATCATAGGAAAGGCAAAATAACATCAAAGCATAACATGAGAACATCCACATAGTAATTCACTAATCCATGCATGTGACATTAACAACAACTCTGTCACATGAAGCATAAGACATTCTCGGTATCCCAAGTGATAAGCCAGAAGTTTGTTTCCAGTACTCAGACTGAAGTTTGTTCATGACTTATCCTTTATTATTCCCAACAGGGGTCGTTGGCCCACACGCCGCCTCAATTATCATTTTCCCAATTTCTGCCGATGCTGACAGGCATGCAGTTTTTCGGTATTCAGACCGAAGTGGCATTCTGGTCAGTTTCCGGTATTTAGACCGAAGTGGCGTTCAGGCCAGTTTTCCGATGTTCAGATCGAAGAAGTTTCCGACGTTCAGGTCGACACAACTTGTGGCATTCAGGCCAGTTTCCAGTATTCATACCGAAGTGGCATTCAGGCCAGTTTTTCGATGTTCAGATCGAAGAAGTTTCTGACGTTTAGGTCGATGCAACTTGTAGCATTCAGGCCAGTTTCCGGTATCCAGACCGAAGTGGCATTCAGGCCAGTTTCCCGATGTTCAGATCGAATAAGTTTCTGATGTTCAGGTCGACGCAACTTGTGGCATTCAGGCCAGTTTCTGGTATTCAAACCGAAGTGGCATTCAGACCAGTTTTCCGATGTTCATATCGAAGAAGTTCCCGATGTTCAGGTCGATGCAACTTGTGGCATTCAAGCCAGTTTTCCGATATTCAGACCGAAGTGGCGCTCAGGCCAGTTTCCCGGTGTTCAGACCGATGTTTGATAATCCAGTATCTTCCGATGCTCAGATCGAAGTCATCTCCAGTATTCATATTGATGAGCGGCATTCAGGCCATGGTTATTTCTGTGTTACCAATTATTTTGGTATTCAGGCTAGCATTCTTTTTTCGGTGTTCAGACCGACCTTCACCATACCATACGGATTCTTTGTTGATGCTCAGATCAATTTCCCACTACTTGTCGATCCTGACAAGCATTATTACTTTATTTTTCACTTTCCTACTTCAGTGTAAATTTTCGGGCTTTTATCGTATTCAATCCCTTGATACCTCGAAAGTGCGAAAGTCGTTGCTATCTTCCTTTTGGGTTTCTAGTTAATTGAATAGGGGCAGCTGTAATACCCCAAAATTTTCCCTACATTTTTTCTGGAAGCATCGGATTATGTTTCACACTTCATTAACATCGTACTAGGTCATACTCATTGCATACTGCATTAGTGATTGGGAAATCAGGTTTTGATTGATCACTCCTAAACAGAAGGAGCCCACACAAAGCAAGATTGAGAATTGGACTTCATTCTTTAATTATACAAGTCTCAAGGGTCTCAAGGGGCTCCAGATATCTTATTATGGTCCTCAATTCATCATTGAAGGATTCAGAGCTATCAGAGTGTTCATCTAGATTTAATCAGGAAATTAGGGTTTCATGGCTACTTACAACAGGCATTGTTTGGTTGGAAGTAGAGGAACTCATCCATATCATAATTGGAGAGGCATCTTGGCCTAGGAAGATTCACAATTATCTCAGAAAGATTCATTGGCAAGCAGTGCAATCAGTTCCCGATCAATTTTACCCTAAAATTAGGGATTGGTATAAAATCAGTTTATTTCTGATTCTTTGGGTGAAACTCTTTTCTATGGCCCTCCATATGTCCACAAGGGTCTACATACAAAAAATCATATTTTTATTTGAGCCAGAAGTGCTTCAATTTATCACTGGAATCAAGAATCAGACAGTTTGGGAAAAGTCAACTGTGGGGCCAGAAAAGTCAACTCCTGACCTTTTGAGAGTGGAATCTCAAAATTCATGCCTAGGGGAGCCTACATTTGAAATTTGATCAAGGTTGGATCATGGATTCATCATTTAATTAGGAATTGGACAAGTTACTTAATTTGGAAATGGTTGACTTTCCATTTTGGGCAAGTTTTTAATGATTTTTGCACTCACTTTAGGCCCATTTTCCGTCAAGATAAAAGCTCCATTTGAAACTTTCTCCAACATGAAAGTTGTTCCTCTTGTTCCAAGCTTTCTATAAATATAAAGCTTGCTCCATTTGGATCAAAATTGAGAAAGTTATGCTTAGTCAAAGTGGGGCATATTTTTTAGGACACTTAGAAAAATTTCTAAGTCTTGAAATCTTCAAGTTTTGTCAAAACTTCTTGGCCAGTTTTCTTGCACTTCAAGGCACCAATTGAAAATATTTCCTTCACAACAATTATACCTTTTCATGTCCTCTTTCACCTCCCTTTGGAGTCATCTCATTTGGATCCATGGTTTGAGAGATACATTCACTTAAAGTTGGCACCATGACTTGAATTTTCTAGGCAGATTTTATGCCAAACTTGCCCAACCAATCTTGCAATGGTGTGACATGACTTTGAGGCCATTTTTCATCTTCTTCCATTCACTATTTCCACTCATGCTCAACATGAAACATGCCAAGATCCATGATATCTTGCTAGTGTTTGCATTATCTCATCAATTGGTGGTTTGTTCATCAAGTTATGTTGCCACAAAGTCACCACTTTGAAATGTTTCCTTGCTTGCCAAACCAGACCAAACTATGTTGTATAAACCCAGCCCATGTTTTGTTTCCTCATTTGGCCATGCACCATATTTCATTCACTTAAGAGTTTTGCCCAAAATAAGAAACTCACGTGCCCTTTCCCTTTTCCTATTACACCTCACCAAATTGCCATTAGCTTGCATCCTTGGCTCATGGACAAACAATTGATTTCATAGCCCATTAAGAGATGTTTGACCCACCATATTTAAGCTGAAAAACCTTAAACATGAGAGCAAGCCATTGGAATCTTCGAGAAAGCAAGGAAAGAGTTCATTGAAGTCAGCTTCTATTTCTCAGCAAAGGTCTCTAGTTGAAGCACCAAGGCAGCATCATTTCCTTCTATTCTCTCGCTTAGAGCCATCAAAAGCCCTCACAACTAAATTGCTTGGCTTCAGGATGATGTCATTGCAATCCAACTTCGTTAAGGCTTTCTTTGGAAGAACATTCAGAGAAGAGCCTGTATCAACCAAAACATGGGAAAGCACCGTCCCTTTGCATTCCATTGTGATATGCAAGGCTTTGTTGTAATTCCTGCTCTCAGATGTTAGGTCATAATCGGTGAAACCTAGCACATGGCTAGTGTGTACATTTGAAACTACCGACTCCAGCTGGTTAACAGTTATCTCTGGTGGAACATAGGCCCTATTCAGTACTTTCAACAAGGTTGCACTGTGTGCCTCAGAGCACATCAATAGTGAGAGAATGGAGATCTTTGAGGGTGTCTGATTTAGCTGGTCGACTACCTTGTAGTCATTTTTCTTGATAATCCTCATAAACTCATCCACTTCCTTCTCGAATGCGGTCTTAGGAGGAGCTTCCTCGGTAGTAGCCTCTTCGGTGGATACCTGTTTTCCTTTAGCCTTGGCAGCTTCCTCGGCTTCAGCATTCGTGCGCAATGTTGATGGTGCAAACAGGCGTCCACTGCGAGTGAAGCCACTAATTCCTCCAACATTGTCTACAGCGGAGCTACCAATGTCAATGTCTTCTTCGTTAACTTTCTGCCCCTGGCAGTAGATATCAGCCCCATAGTGCCACGGGATAGCCCTGTCTTTCTCATACGGAACAGGTCCTGGTACCGTGATGGTTACCGGACCAATCAAAGTCGGTTGAGGGTTGTCAGAGTAAATTGGTGCTGGACTTTCTGGGAAATATATTGTCACCGGAGCGGGTCTCTCGGGAACATATATTTCTTCAGGAGTGAAATAAAACGTTACTGTCGACACATCATTCTTCACTGGACGAGTCTGATCGAACTGAAGACAACCTTCATTTATCAGTTGCTGAATACCCTTTCTCAAACTGTCATATCCGTTCTCGGCAGCTTGACAATTTCCGCACTCTTCCCCACAGCTCGGGAAAATCTGTCCTTTTAAAAGTCGGTCTTTAACTACCGATAGCGAAGTCTTCACTTTAGCCACATCGGAAACCAAATTCAATGTTTCCCCACTATCAACAGCATTAATCCTCTGCCCGCCGTGAGTTGGCATCGGGTTTTGGATAACATTAGGCACCGGAGAAAAATTGATGGCCTGGGCATCTCTCAAATCTTGTACCTTTAGCTGGAGAGCCTTGCAATAATCTGTAGTATGGCCAGGTGCGTTGGAGTGAAAAGCACATCTGCCGTTGACATCATAACCTCTAGGCAGATTGTTGGGATTGACCGGTGGGGCCAGAGTTCTCAACGTAACCAGATTCATGTCAATCAGCTTGGGAAGTAATACAGAGTAAGGCATTGGGATTGGCCCAATGACCCGGTCCGCCTGCCTTGGACGTTGTTGATAGTGTCTCTGCTGACCCGGATTACCTCCTTGTTATTGATTGTTGTACCTGGGTTGCTGTTGCGGATGATACTGCGGTTGAGGAACAGGTGTTGGAATAGTGACTGCGGCCACTTGATCTTGATAATAATTAGGGCGTCCTCTGCCCCTGCCTCTGCCGGCATATACAACGCTCGTCTCACCTTCTCTTCTTCGCTGACCGTTACCAGTAAACGGTTTCTTGGGAACTGATGAGTTGGAAGCACTGTTTTCTTGAATTCGGCCCATCTTCAACAGGCTCTCAATCCTTTCTCCAGCATTCACTATCTCTGCAAAGCTGATTGACGGGCAAGCAGCCAATCTCTCGATATAATTGCCTTGAAGAGTGTTCATGAACATGTCCGCCATCTCCCTTTCAGACATAGGGGGTTGGACGGATGCAGCAATCTGTCTCCAACGCTGAGCATATTCTCTAAAGGTTTCTTTGGTAGTGTGAGACATTCCTTGCAACAAGGTCCGATTTGGAGCCATGTCCAAGTTGTATTGATATTGCTTGATAAAAGTCTCTGCCAAGTCTTTCCAGCTCTTTATGGTAGTGCGAGACAAATGAGAATACCATTCACGAGAAGCTCCAGTTAAACTGTCTTCAAAATAGTACATCCACAGTTTTTCATCTTCAGTGTGAGCTCCCAACCTTCCCATATAATATTGGAGATGAGTGCGTGGGCAAGAAGCCCCGTTGTATTTCTCAAAAGTAGGGGGTTTGAACTTGTGAGGGATCCTTACTCCCTGAACCAGACCAAGATTGGTGACATCAAAACCTAAGGAATTTTGAGACTCCAAAGATTTGAGCTTCTCAGCAAGCTCATCCATACGGCGAGTGGTCTCGAGGACCTTGTCGTGCAAAGAAAATTGATCATACTGAGAATCTTCAGTAACGGGGCGCCCGTTAATCTGAATCCCTTGATTCACATTGTACCTTCCGCCAATACCATTCCCAACATTTCCCGTGTTACCAACATTACTCGGGTTTCCATCAACATTTGCGTTACCCGCGTTTCTAGTGTTCACAGGGTTATCAACGTTCCCAGTGTTACTAGGGTTCCCCTCAGCACTTGGTATTCCCACCTCTGGATCGGGCCTCAGTTGCTCAACCAAAACCCTCAGCTTTTCCTGGCCTTCTGTCATACCAGTCATCAATGTCATGAACTGATCTATCCTTTCACGCATATCAGCCAGTTCTTTATGTATCTGGTCCATTGCTAGTCGTGGACGCTTTTCCTTTGTCGGGTACCTGTGAACTCGCTTGGGACCAATAACTGCCTGCAACAGGGAACAAACATTAGACACTGCGGTGACACCTGCAAAACAAACAAGGGTTAGTATGTATGGTATGTGATGCACTGCTTATTCGATTTTAAGGCCCCCCCTTAAAAAGGGAATACCCTGCAAATGAATAAGCATGAGATGTTGGATGCAAAGATGCAGATGATGTTATGCAATGCAATGGCATGTCAATCAGAATTGCTGGATCCGCTTGAACATTTGTCAGGTTGCACTGCCTGGAGAGAAATTAAGAGGATCAAGCAAAGCACACCAAACAAAGGTCATGGGATGGATCATGTTATCCTTAATATCAACCATCCATTTTTGGTGGATTATGGTTTACACCTTATCAACACCCAAGTTTCATTGATATTAAGGATACCTAAATGGATCAACCATGAATCAAGGGTTTGTTGCAAGTCACGAGCATGGAGTTTAGGTTAAGAACCACCCAAAGGGAGTGTACTAAGGTTTAAACCTGCCAAACATGTTCTACAAAAGGTTCCCATAGTCATAATCCCATCTTTCGGATATTATCGGAGGAACGATACTCGTATTCCAAAAATATTCTCAAGAGAGACTCTTATGAGTGTAGTATCGCGTAACAATCGTTTCAAATCTTACACTTATACGATTTTCGCACCACATCCTACGAATAGGCCAAGATGGGTTTGGTAAACTAAGGTCCTTGGCTTCTAAGGTCTATATTGGAAAAAGTAATGTCTAACCACAACTTACTTGTGTGACATTATTGATCCCAACATGACCTCCACCAAGTGAATGGGCTTGGAAATCAACTTGCTAAGGAATAACTCCACACAAGTCAACAAGACTATGCCATTCTCCTATCCTAAGTGCACTCGAGTTCGGGTATAGAACTCATCTCACAAACAGAACCAACAGATACGGCAGTCATATGTACACAATGCAACAAAGCAGGTAAATGCAGAAAGATAAATAATTGTACAAAAGAATAAACACCCAATAAACAAACAACCTACAAAAGCTAGGAGGGACTCGCTTAGGGAAACCGGGTCCCCAGCAGAGTCGCCAGCTGTCGCAACCTGAAAAATGGAATGCGAAAAAAACAACCGGCGAAGAAAGACAGGAGAGTCGCCACCGTGCGTTATTTATCCCAAAGGAGGGAAAGGAAATGCTCGAAGTAAACCTGGAAAAAGGAAAGGATAAGACAGGGTCTCGCAACCAAATCTTTGTAGTTCTTGTCTAAAGGGTGTGGGTTTATCTAATGTGTTATTTACTAAAAAAGAAGGGGTCAAAAGAAAATGACTCGCACGGATGTCGCATCCACTGCATATGTATCTCATATGAATATGAGAATCAGAGTCTTCGTAGCTCGGCTACCTAGGGTTTAAGGGTAATTGTGCTCGCTAAGACATCGCGTCGTATGCCTACGTATCTCATCTGGAATGAGAATCAGAGCAAGCCATAGTTCGGCTAACTACGGGGTTATGGATTGGGTTTTGGATGAACGACGTTACTACGCAATCTACCGGATGCTCGACCTTTGGAGACTTACTCGCCTGTAGTAGAAGGAGATAACGTGTTCTTAGGAGAAGAAAAATCAATGAATTGGTAGGGTTAGGGATGCTCATGCAAAAAGAGTCCTGGACAAAGGAACCTGTAAAAAAAAATAAACACACAAAAACATTGCCTCCTATCAAGGTCTTCCAGCTAGGAAAGCAGTAAAATGCGGGAAAAATATAAAAGTACCATGCGGATAAAGATCTGAAGTAACAGAAATTAGAGGAATGGGAAACCCAAGGATCCTTCCAAGCTAAACATCATCAAAGAAAGTGGGTCAGTACAGGTAATCGGAATGAACCTCCAGGGGGTATCCCACAAATAAAGTGGAATACCAGGCAAACCATCTCTACAAGAGTCATATGAGCCCTCACAAAAACTCAACAAAAGGGTTAGTGAAACACGATAAGCATTTTTTTCATGGATAACAGTTTGGTTTCAGAAACCTCAAACCCTGTGGCATACACTTCAGAAATTAAACGATTAAGCATTCAAGGCATTATTTATACATTCATACATAATTATGAACCCGTGGGCAAAAACCTAATGAAATTCATCCATCATACCTCAAATATTCAGAGTATTCAACTTCAAAGCACAAAGGTAATGGGAATAAGGGCAAACCTGATTGGAGAGCTTGATTGAAATTGAGTTGCACCCGTGAGGTTTACAAAACAATCTTTAGGGTTTATGTGAGGCAGAGGTGATTCTGTGCAGTTGAGTTCCCTTCAGGGTTTGGAGGCTGCTCTGAGTTCTCTGTCAGGTTTCTCTCCAGGTTTTGTCTAGGGTTTTGTTCCAAGGAAACCTCAGAGTGTTTTGCTTCTCTTCCTTTTTCTGTCTGTTCTCCCTCTTTTATAACCTGATTTTCATGGCTTTGTGGGCTCAAATGAGAGAGGTCCAAGTCTGAGATTTTTCTTTTATTTATTTATTTATTTTTTATTTATTTATTCATTTATTTATTTATTTATTTAAAAAAAATTTTTCGTTTTTCGTTTTTTTTTCTTTTTTCTTTTTTTTTTTGCATAACACGTGGGCTTCGCCTAGCGAGCAAGACAGCTCATGAACAAACCTTTTCTCCTTCAAGATTAACGTTTTGACTGACGAATAGACCCCTGTTGGAAGTAACTCAAGTCTTTCCCTTGTGTTGACTAATCATCTAAATAGAACCCACAAAGTGTCCTGGATGATGTTCAAGCTTCTTGGAGCTAATCCCGATTGACATGATGAAATGCAATGTATCTAATGTTAAATGACCTAAAAATGAATGCGTGAATAAGGAGGGCAAATTTTGGGGTGTTACACTCTTGTAGCCCAATGGGCAACTCATTGATATGTACTTGTATTCCGTTTTCTTGATATATGAATAAAAGTGTTTCTTGGCTATTGGCTTCATAAACTGTCTCTCTTTATGCTTTGTATTTACTTATGTTGATAAACAAACTCAAGGATTCCTTGGAAATGTCTTCCGTTACAAAAAATGAATATAACATAAATAAATATGCATATCGATATTTTTTGCATACATGCATGCATTCACACATTTATTTGTCATAAGCCTCCAGAAAATAAAATGCTTACTCTCGCCATCTTTCCAAAGCAAAAACGACGACTCGTCATCATTATTTCACTCGCGCAAACAAAACTAAGATCATGGCTGACTTTGAAGCTGACAACGTTGTTGTCCGTGAATCACTCGCCCAAGTCCAGGGCCGAATGGACCTGTTCCAAGGCAACATGGAGGCCATCTTGGAGCTCCTCTAGACTCCGAGGGCTCCTGCCTCTGCCAACACTACTGATGACAATGCCACCCGTGCTGCTGGGGTGGCCAATCCAGTAGTTATTGTTAGTACTACTATTGAAACCCCTATGGAGATTATAGTGCCAACTGTTAAAAACCGCCAATTGGTTCCTGCAGATATGAATAGGCTTACTGCTGCCTATCCTTGGCGAATGCCCCAGAACTTCGCTGCTCACTTCGCCAATGGAGGAGCCTTCTTCCCTCATCCAAGTCTCACCGCCACTGCTACTGCTGGAAACCCTACCTTCTCGTGGCGCATCCCAACTATTCAGACTCCTCCGGTTGATGCTGCCAACCCTGAGGACAATCAAGGTCAGGTTCCTCATTAAACTCCTGACGTTTAAGGTGAGTACAGAGGCCCGCACCTACATTTTCAGATTCCCGCCCAAGCAGCTCAACTTGCGAGCATAAATCAAGCCGCTCCCTTCAGTTATCCTGGGGAAAGCTTTGTGCCCATGCTGAACTGCGCACCCGCCAATCCTGCACTCCAGTATGTGCAGACAAGGGCACCTCAGGCCCCCAATGCTCAGGCTGGAGGACAATATCCTCACTTGGTGCATGCTTCTCAGACAGTTCCTCTGGGCTTCTCATACCCGCCTCAGATGTTGTTTGCTCCAAACATGCCTACTCAGATAGCTCCTGAAACCTCTCGACCAACCATTCAGGTCACTCCTCCCGTTTCTGATCCGACCAGACCTACGGATTATCAGCTCTTGGATGACAAAATAAGGGCCATCGAGGGTTTCTCAGCCTCTGGTATCGATGCTCGAGACCTCTACTTGGTCCCGAACGTTGTGCTCCCAAAAAAATTCAAGGTGCCAGACCTCCCAAAATACAAAGGCCTTAGCTGTCCTCGCAGTCACGTCACCATGTACTATAGGAAAATGGCGTCGTAGATCGACAATGTCAACCTGTTGATCCATTGCTTCCAGGATAGCCTATCTGGGGCCTCCCTAGATTGATATATGGGTTTGGAACGTACAAAGATCCGGTCATGGATGGACCTATCCAAGGCATTTTTGAAACAATACAAGTATAACCTTGACATGGCTCCGACAAGGCTTCAGCTACAAAATCAAGGGCAAAGACCTAATGAAACCTTCAAAGAGTATGCTCAACATTGGCGCGAAATAGCGTCTAGAGTCCGACCAACACTATCTTATAACAAACTGGTAGATATCTTCATGGGTACATTCCAAGGGATGTACTATGAGATGATTGGGAGTTCGTCCGTACATTTTGCTGATAGGGTAACTATTGGCGAGCGTGTCGAAAACGGGCTGAAATCAGGGAAGATCACAGATACAATCGCTCCACAAACAACGAACAAGAGGTCACATGGGGGCTTCACAAAGAGCCAGTGGATATTATTAACTTGGATTCTGAAACTGATAAAAAGGAAGTAAAGGTTGGGGAATCTCTTGTCAAACATGTACACTCCGAGTTGGTAGAGTTATTACGTGAATATGTTGATGTCTTCGCTTGGTCGTATCAAGATATGTCAGGGTTAGACACTAGCATCGTCGAACATGACTTGCCACTCAAGCCTGAATATCCTCCAGTCAAGCAAAAGCTCAGAAGGACTAGACCCCACATGGAACTCAAGATCAAGGAAGAGGTTAAAAAGCAGCTTGGCGATGGCTTCTTGGCCATTTCTGAGGATCCGCAGTGGGTCGCTAATATCGTTCTAGTTCCGAAGAAAGATGGTAAATTCAGAATGTGTGTAGATTATCGAGACCTCAAAAGAGCGAGTCCAAAGGATGACTTCCCTTTGCCTTATATTGATGTTTTGTTTGATAATACAACTCAGTTTTCCGTCTTTTCTTTTATGGATGGGTTCTTCGGGTATAATCAAATAAAGATGTCGCCAGAAGATATCGAGAAGACAACTTTCATCACACCCTGGGGAACTTACTTCTACAAAGTAATATCGTTCGGCCTGAAGAATGCAGGGGCAACATATCAGCGCGCCATGGTAACCCTCATTCACGACATGATTCATGAAGAGATTGAGGTTTATGTGGATGACATGATTACCAAATCCAAAACTGAAGAAGATCACTTGGTGAACCTGAGGAAATTGTTTATCAGACTCCGAAAGTTTAAACTGCGCCTGAATCCAGCTAAATGTACTTTTGGGGTCCGATCCGATAAACTCTTGGGTTTCATAGTCAGTCAGAAGGGCATTGAGGTTGATCCAAACAAAGTTCGAGCCATCCAAAAAATGCCAGCTCCCCGAACAGAAAAAGAAGTCTGAGGTTTCCTTGGTCGACTCAATTATATCTCCAAATTCATATCACACTTAACGGCTACCTGTGAAGCAATATTCAAACTGCTAGGAAAAAATTAATCGATTGTGTTGAACGACGATTGCCAAGCCACATTCGATAAAGTAAAAAAGTACTTACAAGAACCTCCAATCCTGATACCACTGGTTCCTGGTAGGCCTCTCATTATGTACCTCACAGTACTCGATGAATCTATGGGCTGCGTTTTGGGTTAACATGACGACACGGGCAAGAAGGAACATGATATTTACTATCTCAGCAAGAAATTCACTGAATGTGAGACCAGAGACTCACTTTTAGAGAAAACATGTTGTGCTTTGCTTTGGGTTGCTCGACGCCTGAGACAATATATGATTTGCCATACCACTTTATTGATATCCAAAATGGATCCGATAAAGTATATCTTCGAAAAGCCTGTTATTACTGGTAGAATTGCCCGGTGGAAAATGTTGTTGACCGAGTATGATATTCAGTATGTGGCCCATAAATAAATAAAAGGGAGTGTTCTATCTGACTACCTTTCTCACCTACCTGTCGAAGGTTATCAACCGTTGAGGTTTGAATTTCCAGACGAAGACATTATGTTTATCAGAGACTTCACTATCTCCGGCTTTGAGGCAGGCCCCGAGGAAGGCCCCGAACCAGGATTGCAATGGAAGCTCGTGTTCGACGGAGCTTCCAATGCTCGTGTTCGACGGAGCTTCCAATGCTCGAGGCCATGGCATAGGTGTTGTTATCACTTCTCCAACCAGTTTCCACCTTCCATTTACTGCTAGATTGTATTTTGACTACACCAATAATATGGAAGAATACGAAGCATGTATATACGGTTTGGAGGCGGCCATCAACTTAAGGATCAAGATACTGGAGGTATACGGTGATTCAGCTCTAGTAATCAGTCAGGTAAAGTGTGATTGGGAGACTCGGGATAGCAATCTGATACCTTACAAGGAGCATATCAGAAAACTGGTACCCTACTTTGATGAAATCTCTTTTAACCATATTTATAGGGAAGAGAATCAGTTAGCAGATGCTCTAGCCATGTTGGCATCTATGTTCAAAGTCAAATGGAAGAATGAAGCACCAGTTATCCATATTAACCACATAGATGAACCAGCACATTGTCTAGCAATTGAGGTTGATGTTGATGATAAGCCCTGGTTCTATGACATAAAAACATTTCTGGAAAAACAACAGTATCCCGAGGGTATCTCCATTCCCGATAAGAGGGATTTGAGAAGACTCTCTTCCAAGTTCTTCCTAAACGGTGATGTGTTATACAAGCGAAATTATGATTCTGTACTGCTCAGATGCATGGATAGACACGAAGCTAGTACGATCATAAAATACATACATGAAGGTTGCGAGGGTGTCCATGCGAAGGGTCCTGCTATGGCCAAGAAAATCCTTTGGGTTGGGTATTACTGGACGACAATGGAGGTTAACTGTTACAACTTTGTTAAAAGATGTCACAAATGTCAGATATATGGTGACAAGATCTTTGTGCCACCGACTTCGTTGAATGTTTTGACTTCTCCATGGCCTTTTTCTATGTGGGGTATCGATATGATTGGGATGATAGAAGCTAAAGCTTCCAATGGTTATCGATTCATCCATATCGCCATCGACTACTTTACGAAATGGGTCGAAGTTGCTTCATATGCTAATGTCACTCGACAAGTGGTTTCCCGATTTATCAAGAAAGAGATAATCTTCCGTTATGGGATACCTAGAGAGATCAACACTGACAACGCCAGCAACCTCAACAACAATATGATGAAGGAGTTGTGCGAAGAATTTAAGATCGACCACCACAACTCTTCACCATACCGGCCCAAGATGAACGACACCGTGGAAGCAGCCAATAAGAATATCAAGAGAATCGTCCAGAAAATGGTCAAGACATACAAGGACTGGCATGAGATGTTAGCCTTCCGCACATCTGTAAGACCCCAATTTTGACCCTAAGATCCCTCATGGCATCATAACATTACATTTGCATTGCCTCAAGGATCATAAGCATCTTGGTTCCCTTTGCCTTTGGGTGGGACCTCTTGTGAGTGGTTTGAGATCACCAAGCATGCTTGAATCGTATATCATTTCTTTTCTTATTTTGTTTACTAACCAAAAGCACAAAAATATGTCACTAACATCTTTTGTTTGTAGCTTAAGCAATCACAAGGTCAAGAGCTTCAAGGAGATCCTTTGTGCAGAGATATGGCCAAGAGAAGATGATAACAAGCATGGTAATGATTCCTAAATCTCTCATCCATCAAATATTCCTCCCTAGCATCTCAATTCATCATTTTGACCAAAACAAGTCAAAGGGTTTGAGGTTTGTTCCTAAAGAAACCCTAATTCATCTGTGCATCACAATGCCTTGCTCTTGAAGCAACCTCATCCCATGGTCAAATAATCAAGGGAAGTTCTTTAATTCTTCATTTTTTTGCATATTTGAACTTATTTGAGTATCCTCAATCATCAATTCATCAAGATATGAGTCATGGACTTGAGAAGTTGATCAGTCAATTCATCTGACTATTTTGAAATGCACTGAGACCTAACTTTTTATGTGTTGGTCAAATGGAGATGATTCCAAAGGCAAACATATTCTTAAGGACAATATGAACAACTTTCATGTTCATAAAAAATTTATTTGAAGCTTGGAAGGTCATCTCCCATTCTAATACATCATAGGTCATTTTGACTGAAACCCAAATTTTGGGTCAACTTCCCAAGGACATAACTCATTCATTGTTTATGATTATGAGGTGGGATCAAATGCATTGGAAAGCTTAAGATGTATACTTCATATGTTATGTTGGACAAAATTTCAAAATCTCAAAGTAAATACATGTGATAATGCAAATCATTATAGGTCATTTCGGGACAAATGCATTAAAAGGCAAAAAAGTCCAACTTCAAGTGCCCATAACGCTTTCACCAAAAATCCAAATGATGCAAAATTTAAGTCAATTTTGATTGTATTGAAAAGATCTACAACTTTTATGTAGGAGGTTTTTTCATTTGAGGCTTGCATCATCAAACACAAAAGGGCTTGAACATTGGCCAAATTTAGAAACTTTGCCTTTACATGTTTTGCACCTTGCACTTTAAACTCAAATTTCACCAATTTCCACACTTCAAATGTATTTTTGCCCACCATAACAATTGTTCCTTACATCAAAACCTTTCCAACCATTATTCACATGATCATGTTTGGATTTGGCAATTGGTATTTTCGAAGAGGAGAAGTTTTAGTTCAATTATGCATAACACCTCAATATTCCATGCACAAGCAAATTCAAAGCAAATTACACGTCCATTTCATTCCAGACTGAGCTCAGCTTGCATTTGGATTTGGTTTTAGGCCTTGTGCATGATCATGCAAGCCCATGCAAGGAATGTCCAACTTCATGCACACGGATTGAATCACCCTCTCCTTGCCATTTCCTCTATAAATAGAAGCTCTATTCCATTCAAAAATGATCCCTGATTCAATCTGAAATGCTGCAGAAATCAAAACCTAGCCATCACTAAAGGAATTTCAACATTCTTCTAAAAAATTCAGATCTGAATTTCAACTACCTTGGTTGATTTTCAGACCTATAATTCCTCAGCCTTGCTTCCTCTTCATCACTAGATCTTACTGCAAGCTTTGGTTGTGAAGAATAGTGCTCTCCATACCTACATTTCAAAGGTGGATATCAGAACTTTTTCTCTTCGAAATTCTTTGATCCTTGCTCATTTCTTGAGTTCCTTGGTTTGGCTGAAGTCCTCTCAATAGATGCATCTGATTTGTGCTTTCAATTTTGTAAAAACATGAAGTTCATGATGAACACCATCGAGCTCCCATCTCTGATTTCTTTCTTAATAGAAATCTAGAGTGTAAGTGAGTGGTATAGGAGTGATGTACATCACTTCCTCTTTCGATTGATGCCTAGATCATTCATTTTGGTTTTCTTTTTTCGTTCTGCAAATTTTTGAAGTGGCCGGAGAAGACGGTGGCGCTGGCCACCGTCTGGTCTCCAGATTGGATCTGAGTCATCCATCTCAGTTTCCAGATCTAATCTCATCCACACAATGTTATGACTTCCAATAATGCGCCATGTAATTCAGTTGAGTAAGGACCATGTGATTCTAGTTTCTATTTCTGATTTTTAATATTTTTTATTTTGTCATTTGATATTTTTTGTGAATTCTCTCTTTTCTGGTTATTTTTAATTCATTTTAAATAGTTTTTGATATTCAAAAAATACAAAAATATTTTCCTAACATATTTGAATGATGATGGATCTATGAAAAATATTCTCATTAATTTTTTAATTTATTTGAGATTTTAGTTCAATTAGGTTATTTTTATTCATTTTTAATTGATTAAAAATAGTTGCTGACTTTTAAAAATGCTGAAATTTTTTGTCAAACTTTGTTTGACCTTGTTGAACTTGGGATAAATCACTTGGACCTCTCAAGGTTGATTTGAAGTGATTTTGAAGTTTGACCTTTTCTATTATTTTAATTCAAGTTTATTTTAATATTAAAAAATGCCAAAAAATTATGCTTATTGTTTGATATCCAATCTTCATCTCACTTCTGATTTCTCATTGTTTGACTATGACTTTCAATGTCATTTGGTCAATACATATGGATTGGTACATCTTATTTCATCTTATGCATTTTGATCTTTCCATTTCCTTATCCATTCCTCATCTCCTTCTTCTTATTCTTCTTTTTCTTTGATCAATGAGTTGAAGGTTGATAAGTTAGCATTGATTAGGGAGACTTAATATTCCTTGATTCAAATATAATTCTTCTTGATCAATTGATCAAGTGAATGGCTTTGCATTAAGGATAGGTTGTTTTCTGAATCATGCAAAAGGCTTATCCATTTGCTTTTCCCTTTGCTCACTTGAGCACATGTTTATGTTAATGCTATTTGCCTTTTGCTCACTTGAGCACATAATTGTGTGTATACTATTGTGCTTGTGTTTTGTTTTGTTTGTTGTGGACAAAATGCAAAGAAATGGACAAATGGACTTAGTTTCTAGGACTTTCCCTATGCAAATTGGAGCAAAAGGACCTTAATGATGAAGATGGGTTAGAAGGACCAAACCTCTAAACTCAATCTTGTCCATTCTTGATTTACTTCATGGAACTTTTGATGTGTGTGTTCTTGTGCTAGGGAATCCTATGAGAGCTCAAATTGAAGAACCATTGCCATATTCATCCGAAGTGAAAGATACAAGATTCATTGAGGAACTTTCCAAGAGCTTGATTAATTGTTGATTGCTTGAGTTTATGCTTTGTGTGATTGCTTATTCCAAAGGATGGGAGCTACTTGGATCATCCATATGATCTCAAGAGAGGAACTTCATTGTGGTTTTGTTTCTTTATCCCTCACCTTTTGCTTTGCTTAGGACTTAGCCATTCTTCTTCTTCCCTCCACTCTAACCCAAGCCAAAACTTTTGTGCAAACATTTAACACTTGTTTTCAAACATTAGAAACCTAAGCCTTAGGCTTTTGATTTTCAAACCTTCTTTGCATAACACTTATTTTGAATTGAATCTTTAAGTCAACTTTGACCATTTTGTATATACTCCTAACTGGTAAATATAACCCATTCAAATGTCTTTTTGTGGTTCCAATGGCCACTTTCTTAATCAAATTTTCCATAACCTTTAGCTATTAGGTTTGAGTTATCCTTGAGGTAGATGTAATACTCACCTATATCCTTAGTGATGGACAATAAGTCTTCCATGCTTATTATAGGGTTAACCCCTCACTAGCATGTTGAAGTTATCCTCACATGGTGGATTTGTGGTTTTAGGTTGAGTTTTCTCCCTTGGATAACAAAAGACCTTAAGGCTTTTGGACCAATCAATCCACCAACTCATTTTGAGATTGTTACCCCGAACTACGAGGTTTTGATCCTAATCTTTTTTAAGATGGTACGTAGGCAATGGGTTTATCCATCCAAACACAAAATGTAAATAACTTGTATATTCTCTTCTCCCCTCTTCAATCATGTTTGCACAAACAAATTTTCACAAAAACAACAACCTTACAACAAGTATGAAAAGGGCTCCCTAGGAGTACCTAGGATGTTTTGGGTGCCTAACACCTTCCCATTGCATAACCAACCCCCTTACCCAGATCTCTGACTCTTTTTTACTAGTTTTTGATTCGATAAAACTTTTAGGTTTTTGTTCGCTTTCTAACCATTCCTTTGGATAAATAGAAGTGCGGTGGCGACTCGACTTGTATGATTTACCTTGGATTTAGTCAATATCGCTAATGGTAACGAATACCCCGCTACAGAAAAGTGGCGACTCTGCTGGGGATAAAATCTTTGCCTAGTGGGTTTTGCCTACTTTTCATACTTGTTGTATTGCATTGTATTGTTTTGTGACATATTTTTGTGCAATTTGGGATTACTGTATTGTATGTAATGATTGAATTGCTTGAATATTAATTCCTTATATGCTTGGTGATCTTTGTAAGATGAGTTCTATACCCGGACTCGAGTGCACTTAGGATAGGAGAATGGCGTAGTCTTGTTAACTTGTGTGGAGTTATTCCTTAGCAAGTTGACTTGCAAGTCCATTCACTTGGTGGAGGTCATGTTGGGATCAATAATGTCACACAAGTAAGTTGTGGTTAGACATTACTCTTTCCAATATAGACCTTAGAAGCCAAGGACCTTAGTTTACCAAGCCCATCTTGGCCTATTCTTAGGATGTAGTGCGAAAGTCGTTCAAATGTAAGATTTGATACGATTGTTACGCGATACTACACGCATAAGAGTCTCTCCTGAGAATATTTTTGGAAAACGAGTAGTCGTTTATCCGATAATATCTGAAAGATGGGATGATGACTATGGGAACCTCTTGTAGAACATGTTTGGCAGGTTTAAACCCTAGTACACTCCCTTTGGGTGGTTCTTAACCAAGACTCCATGCTCGTGACTTGCAACAAACCCTTGATTCATGGTTGATCCGTTCATGTATCCTTAATATCAATGTAACTTGGGTGTTGATAAGGTGTAAACCATAATCCACCAAAATGGATGATTGATATTAAGGATAATATGATCCATCCCATGATCTTTGTTTGGTGTGCTTTGCTTGATCCTTGAGTGTGATTGTTGCATTCATGCATTCATGCACTCATTTGCATCCATATCATCAATAATGAAGAAAACTTTCAAGGAACTTAAGGGGTTTATTTGCAAAATTTTCAGACATGGAAAGACAAAGAAAGAATACAAAGAAGTACAGTTTCAGACAACCAGATTTGAAAGAGTTAAGGAATCTGACATCTTATGTACTAGATCCCTTGGGTTTCAAGACTCGTTTTGGGAAGCTTCTTCCTCTTTTGACTACTCAAGTGGACGAAGGATTGATGAGTGTATTGGTGCAGTTTTATGATCCCTTGTACCGTTGCTTCACATTTCCGGATTTCCAGCTTTTGCCCACACTTGAGGAGTATGCCTACCTTGTGGGTATACCTATTCTAGACTAGTTGTCGTTCAGTGGCTTGGAGAGTATTCCTACTTCTCAAGAGATAGCTGACATATTACACATAGACGAATCTCTGGTTAGTGCTCATATGACTACCAAAGGTGGAATTCAAGGTCTCCCTTTTGAGTTCCTAATTACTCAAGCTATTGTGTACGGGAAGGCCATGAGTGAGGATGCCTTTGAGGCCCTATTTGTACTTCTCATCTATGGGTTGGTATTGTTCCCCAACATCGACAAGTTTGTGGATATGAACGCTATTAGGATTTTCTCTACTCTTAATCCCGTTCTGACTCTGTTGGGTGACACTTACTTTTCTTTGCATATGAGGAATGCAAAGGGTGGTGGTGCCATTGTGTGTTGTTTTCCTCTGTTGTATAAGTGGTTTATTTCTCACTTACCACAGACGATCGCCTTCAAGGAGAACAAGGGATGTCTACGGTGGTCCACGAGACTCATGTCTCTCACTAATGATGATATCTCTTGGTATAACCGTGTGTATGATGGTGTGCAGATTACCGACTCTTGTGGTGAATTCTCCAATGTACCTCTTATTGGTACATGTGGTGGGATTAACTACAACCCTGTTTTGGCACGTCGTCAGCTTGGGTTCCCCCTAAAGGATAAACCCAATAACATTCTGTTAGAAGGTGTGTTCTTTCAGGAGGGTAAAGATCCCCAAAACTTGAAGGGCAGAATGGTCCGCGCTTGGCGCAAGATTCATAGGAAAGGAAGGAAGGAGTTTGGTCCTAAGAATTGTGTTGCTATGGAGCCTTACACTGCTTGGGTTAGGAAGAGAGCGTCTGATTATCTCATGCCTTACGAGTATCCAAGACCTACACCTATGGTTATGGCTGGGCCTTCAACCCTCCCTGACCAAGGAGTAGAGGAGTTGAGAGACGAAGACCGATCACGTGCTTGGATCCGTGAAAGAGAGGAGTTGCTTCAGCAGATCAAGGAGAAGGATGCTTTGATAGAGTTCCTCGAACATCAGGTTATTGAATATCCTGATGATGCATGGACTTCTCTACTTCCTCAGTCTTCCAAGTTTTGGAAGAGGAAGTATGATCGACTCGCCAAGGAGAAGGCGGATATGGAGGCAGCCTACAAGAGGGAGGTGAAGAGACTTCGTGCATCTTATCTTCCTGTGTCCAGAGCTTTGGAAGATTGCTTCTAGGGATCCATAAGATGTTTATTTCCCTTCTCTCTTGTATTATATTTGGTTACCAAAACTGTACTTCTTTAGTGTAAAAATGTTTCCAGATATTATTTGATGAGATATTTCCATATGTGAGAAATGTTTAATACTTCCAAACTTTGCAAATAGAACCCTAAAGTTCCTTTGAAATAAAAGAAAAAAAATCACGTGCATAAGCAGGTTTTGTTCCCGGCTTCTTGTCCTGTGGTCTAACTCTGTGTTCTTCATTTATTTTGAAGACAGGCTGACTCACCGGTACTACACCAGAGCCAACATTTCAAGACTGATGGATCATCTAGAACAAGAGAACCGCGAGCTGAAAGAGGAAGTGGCCAGATTAAGTGCCCTGATGGAATCATTCATGGCTTCCTAGAGCCAGTCTTCTCCGACACCTTCAACTCCTCCCCAGAGGACAGTCATCTCTGAGATTGTCTCCTCGACTGTGCCTGCAGCCAGTGCACACTTTGTTCCAACGGCCATGCCAGCCGGATTCCCGTGGGGGATGCCTCCCAATTTCATCCTCGAGGGTCCTGCTCCCACCTTTGCTTCTATGCCGGCATCTAGCCCGGTCCTTGTTGTTCCTCCTCCTGTCATGCATACTTTTCCCAGAGTAGACGACACCATCTATCATTCTGAGCCGTCTGAGGGTCCAGATGTCTATGAGAAGATGGATGCTATGAACGATTAATTTCTTGAACTTTGCAAGGAATTGAAAACTCTCAGAGGAAAGGATCTTTTCGGCAAGTCTGCTGAATGTCAACTCAGACCGAAAATGACCAACTGCTCATCAACTACTTTCAGAACAGTCTGTCCGGTGCCGCTCTGCGTTGGTACATGGGTTTAGACAGTGCGAACATCCGATCCTTCAATGATCTTGGCGAAGCCTTCGTCAATCAATACAAGTACAATATGGATATGGCTCCCGATAGGGATCAATTAAGGGCCATGTCCCAGAAGGACAAGGAAACATTCAAAGAGTACGCCCAAAGGTGGCGAGAGTTAGCAGCACAGATCGTGCCTCCGCTAGAAGAGAAAGAGATGACTAAGATCTTTTTGAAGAACTTAAGTTCTTTTTATTATGAGCGGATGATTGTTAGCGCTCCTTCTGACTTCACCGAGATGGTGAATATGGGGATGCGTCTAGAAGAAGGGGTTAGAGAAGGACGTCTGACCAGAGAAGAAGGCTCTTCTGCCAAACGTTATGGGTCGTTTGCGAAGAAGAAAGATGGTGAGGCACATGCTGTGATTTCCCATGTGAAACCAAGAAGACCCTCTATGAGGAGAAAGACCGTGCGTCCCGCCGGTAACCAGCACCAGGTGGCTCATATAGCACCTATCTTTAGAGACAATCAACAGTACCAGCAACATAACAACAATCAGCAACCACATCCACAATATCAACATCAACAGCACCGTCCACAACAGTAGGCCTACCAGCCTCGAAATAGTAATCAAACCAGCACGAGTTACGAGAGGAAAAGGGTCACCTTGGATCCTATTCCGATGACGTATGCAGAGTTATATCCCTCTTTGATAGAGAGAAAGTTGATTACTCCGCGAGACCCACCGGCTATACCTACCAATCCCCAATGGTGGTATAAGCCCGAATTACACTGTGTTTACCATTCTGGTGCTCCCGGCCACGATGTGGAGAATTGTTACCCTTTGAAGACCAAGGTTCAAGACCTTGTGAGGTGTGGCATTTTGTGTTTCGAGGACGTAGGTCCTAACGTGAAGAAGAAGCCATTGCCCGAGCATGGGAAGTCTGTCAACATGGTCCAGGGCTTCCCTAGCAAGTACAAAGTTAAATATGTCAGTCATATTCAACAATCTCTGGTCGAGATGCATCGTTTGCTATGTGAGTATAGTCATTATGAGCATGACCACGATAGATGCCGAGTCTGTTCTGTCAATCAAAGAGGTTGTCGCCAGGTGCGCAAAGATGTTCAAGAAATGCTGGACGAAGGAGTTATTGAGATCCTTCAAAACAGAAATGTTGACGAAGATGCTGATGAGGTCAACGTAATTTCTCCAGTATTTCGGATCCCCGAGCCTGTTATCATCAAGTATAATGGTAGCAAGCAAAAGGTTTCTCCCACATTAACCATCAAGCCAGCCGAACCAATACCATACTCTTCTGAGAAAGCGGTCCCCTATCGCTACAATGTTATCGCAGTAGAAAATGGGAAAGAGGTGTCCTTGCTATCTTCATCTGTTGTTAACATTGCTGATGTTAGCGGTTTGACCCGTAGCGGTCGTGTATTTTCAGCACCCTCAAAGCCTCAAACTAATGCTGATTATGTTGAACGCTCGATTGGGAATGCTGCGAACACTCCGAATCTGACACTTGTTGTTAAGCCCTCCTCTACATTGATAACTCTTGCTTCTGGTGGCCCAAGCGGCAATATAAAAGAAAACTGCGATGAGATGCTGAAGCGAGTACAATGTTGTAGACCAGCTTCTACAAACGCCATCCAAGATATCTATGCTATCATTGCTTTTGAATTCAGAACCACACCGAGAGGCTCCGTAGAAGGTTTTGGATGTGGCATATGTGGATCACGATGTCACGATAGAAAAATTCGATAGCATTGTTGCAAACATTACTGCTTGTAACAACTTGAGTTTTTATGACTCTGATCTCCCCGAGGAGGGAAGAAACCACAACTTGGCATTACACATATCTATGGGTTGCAAAGACGATGCCATGTCCAATGTGTTGGTGGACATTGGGTCATCATTAAACGTATTGCCAAAATCCACTCTCTCAAAACTATCATATCAAGGGCCTCCCATGAGGCAGAGTGGAGTAGTTGTGAAGGCTTTCGATGGGTCTCGCAGAACTGTGATTGGGGAAGTTGATCTCCCAATCAAGACCGGACCAAGTGATTTCCAGATTACCTTCCAGGTTATGAACATTCACCCATCGTATAGCTGTCTCTTAGGCAGGCCATGGATTCACGAGGCGGGCGCCGTGACATCCACCCTACACCAGAAACTGAAATTTGTGAAGAATAAGAAGCTGGTGGTGGTAGGGGGAGAAAAGGCTCTCCTGGTTAGCCATTTGTCTTCCTTCTCATATATAGATGCTAAGGATGAAGTTGGAACTCCTTTCCAAGTTTTATCCATTGTTGAACCTATTGACAAGATAACTCCATCATTTGCTTCCTACAAAGATGCAAAATTGGCCATTGAGCGTGGTGCAACCGTTGGTTTAAGGAAGATGATTGAGCTAGAAGACTACAAGTCTCGGGCTGGCATAGGTTATTCATCTGGGGTCTTCAACACGCAAGGGCTGTTCAAGAGTGGAGGATTCATCCACACCAGTCAAGGCGAGGAGGCTGCTACCATCTTGGAAGAAGACGAAGAGGATTCCTGCAATAATTGGGTCGCTGTGGATATTCCAACAGTTATCCATAAGTCGAAGTAATGTTCATTGTGTTTAAAAACCCTCCTCCCATGCCAAAAGGAGGAGTGATGACATTGTCGGTGCATAAATACAATGATGTTTTCATTCAATAGATTCATGTTAAATGTTTGTTTTCCAATTATTTTCCCTTTTCGCTTTTTGCATGAAAATTGGTGATCACATAAAACCTAAAAATAGAATAAAACCAATCTTTTCATCTGCATAATGATTTTCCTTGTTTGAATTCTAAAGCTTTTCATATCCAAAATCATTATGCAGGTTGATTAAACCCATTGAACATAATGACCCAACACCATCTCCCAACTTTGAATTCCCTGTATTTGAGGCTGAAGAAGATGATGTTGAAGAGATTCATGACGAGATTACCCATCTACTTGAGCATGAAGAGAAGATCATTCAGCCGCATCTTGAGAGTCTGGAAACAGTCAACTTGGGCTCTGAAGATTGTGTGCGAGAAGTAAAGATTGGGGCACTCCTGGAAGAATCTGTTAAGAAGGGGTTGATTGAATTGCTACGAGAATATATTGACGTCTTCGCCTGGTCATATGAAGACATGCCGGGTCTAGATACAGATATTGTGCAACATTTTCTACCTTTAAAGCCTGAGTGCGTGCCTGTGAAGCAGAAGCTCAGAAGAACTCATCCTGATATGGCAGTGAAGATCATAGAGGAAGTCCAAAAGAAAATTGATGTAGGGTTTCTGGTGACTTCTACATATCCTCAATGGGTGGCCAATATTGTGCCCGTGCCTAAGAAAGACGGAAAAGTCCGAATGTGTGTTGACTATAGGAACTTGAATAAAGCTAGCCCAAAAGATGATTTCCCTCTACCACATATTGATATGTTGGTAGATAATACAGCTAAATTCAATGTCTTCTCGTTTATGGACGGATTTTCCGGATATAATCAGATTAAGATGGCACCTGAGGATATGGAGAAGACAACATTCATCACACCTTAGGGAACATTCTGTTATCGAGTGATGCCCTTCGGTTTGAAGAACGTCGGAGCCACGTATCAACGAGCTATGACCACCTTGTTTCATGATATGATGCACAAGGAAAACGAGGTATACGTTGACGATATGATTGCAAAGTCAAGAACGGAAGTTGAACATGTAGAGCACTTGTTGAAGCTTTTTCAGCGTTTGAGGAAGTATAAGCTCCGTCTGAATCCCAACAAGTGTACATTTGGAGTCTGTTCCAGCAAGTTATTGGGCTTAATTGTTAGCGAAAGAGGTATTGAGGTTGATCCTGCCAAGGTCAAAGCAATACAAGAAATGCCTGCGCCCAAAACTGAGAAGCAAGTCCGAGGTTTTCATGGCCGCTTGAATTATATTTCCAGATTCTTATCCCATATGACTGCCACATGTGCACCGATATTCAAGCTCCTCCGGAAAAAGCAGTCCCATGATTGGACCGAGGATTGCCAGAAGGCTTTCGACAGTATTAAAGAGTATTTGTCTGAGCCTTCGATTCTATCTCCGCCCGTGGAAGGCAGACCTTTGATTATGTATCTGACTGTTCTTGAAGACTCAATGGGTTGTGTCCTTGGTCAGCAAGACGAATCAGGAAAGAGAGAATATGCTATTTACTACTTGAGCAAGAAGTTCATCGATTCTGAGTCTCGATACTCAATGCTTGAAAAAACATGTTGTGCTTTGGCTTCGGCTGCTAAGTGCTTACGCCAGTATATGTTGAATCATACGACTTGGTTGATATCCAGAATGGATCCAATCAAGTATATCTTCGAGAAGCCTGCTTTAACAGGGAGGATTGCTCGTTGGAAAATGTTGTTATCTGAGTATGATATCGAGTATCGAGCTCAGAAGGCTATTAAAGGTAGTATCTTGGCTGACCACTTGGCACATCAGCCGATTGAAGATTATCAGTCAGTTCAGTATGACTTCCCAGATGAGGAGATTCTGTATTTGAAAATGAAAGATTGTGATGAGCCTACACTCGATGAAGGGACAAAGCCTGGTTCCAGATGGAGTATGGTGTTTGATGGCGCTGTAAATCAGTATGGAAATGGTATTGGGGCAGTGATTATTACTCCTCAGGGCACACATATTCCTTTTACAACAAGGCTAACTTTCAAATGCACGAATAATGTGGCTGAGTATGAGGCCTGTATTATGGGATTGGGGCTGCATATATAGTTTTTGTCCGTACGGACTTCATTTTCTCACTTTTTCATTACGTATTTTCTGCGTATTACTGTGGTTAAACTTTGGAATGAAGTCCCCAATAACACTGTGATGCGCTTGGACAAACTAGCTCATGTATTTGCAGTAGAAGAGGTGAAAAATGATAAGCCGTGGTATCATGATATCGAGTGTTTCCTTCAGAACCAAATTTACCTGCCTGGGGCATCTGTGAAAGATAGGAAGACTCTAAGGATATTATCAGGAAGTTTCTACCTCAATGGAAATGTGCTTTATAAGAGAAATTTTGACATGGTGCTGCTCAGATGCGTGGATAGACACGAAGCAGACCTGTTGATGACTGAGGTCCATGATCAATCACCATTTATGCTAGACAGTCCACTATTTAACCGTAAATAAGTCAGGTAAACTGTGTAAATTGAAGCATTTTTAGTTAGATATAAGCTCAATTCTATAATATTAAGTGTGTTGTTACTTATGAGTTTCTTGAGGATATTTTACGCTTTTTGGTATGTTAGCAGGTAAAAAGCTAGTTTGGAAGCTCGGGAAATCAAATGTAAGATGCCAAATCGAGCCCGAGCAAGAAAACGGAAGAAAAAGCCATTTTTTGGAGAACCTGCTGTCCATACGCGTATGGCCTTACATGATACGCGTATGGACCTTCACAGTACGCGTAGCATACGCAAATGACCAGAAGGGTGGAAAATTCAGCCAAAAGACCAGCTTCTGGTGATACGCGTACCAGTCTGGGCAATACGCGTACCAGTCTGGGCAATACGCGTACCAGACTGGGCAATACGCGTATCAGAGGCTGTGTTACGTGTGGTACGCGTTTGGGACCAGCCAATACGCGTATGGGACAGCTCAATACGCGTATGGAGCACAAAATCAGGAAAAATCCAACTGAAGAGCTATTAAGAGGCCAGACCACGATTTTCCGGGGGTTGGACAATTTTTGGAGAGAAAAGACGCGTTTTGAGAGCTGGAGACTCAACGAATATCCAAGGATTCATATGTTCAAGAGTTTTCCGACTATTGAAGATTGATTCCTCACGAAATTCTGTAATGACAACAATATTAATCTTTGTTTTTACTTTTATTATGAGTAGCTAAACCCCCCATTGCTAGGGGGGTGACCCTGATTCTGAATGTGACAGATTTGATGTTTATGAAAGTATTGCTTATTTCTTCTTTTCCATTAATTTGTTCTTATCGCCGTTCTTTGTGCTTTATTCGTCGGACCAACGAATGATGATTAATATGAATAGTGTAAGCTGGACAGCAATTATTCATTGACCTGGATAAGAACTTTGGATAGTAAAAATAACCTAGGACTAGGGATTTTCTATCTGACCGGTAATTCTTGATATGTGAATGCTTGAGTATGAACCTAATTGTTTATGGACATAGTAATTAGGTTACATAATCAAAGGTCTATTACTAAGGACTTAGGAATAGATACCCTTGAGGACCGGAATTAATTTGACAGGAATATTGTCTAAGTCTTCATAAATTATATCTGTTACAGGAAGATTCATTCACCGAACCCTAGCAATCTTCTCTCATTTGTATCTCGTTCAACCTTTTTACTTGTTTTCTTTATTTGAAATTGGTAGGATAATTATTCACCACACAAAAACCAAAGGCTTTTGTCTAATTGAAACAATCTATAAACTCTGTATTGTCAAGCAGTCCTTGAGATCGACAAACAGGGAAATTCCCTTTTATTACTACAGTGAGAAAAATAGTACACTTGCTATTTTCCCATCAAGTTTTTGGCGCCGTTGCCGGGGACTGCCAAAGATAGTAGAGTTTATTAATTTATTTTCAATTAGAATTTTGTTGCTCTGCATCTAAAATTTTATTTATTATTAATTGTATTTTTATTATTATTATAACTAACTTCTGTCTAATCTGTGTATGCGAGGTAATGCCTCAGCTGATTTTCATTTTGACGCAGAACCAGAGAGAACATTGCGCAAAAAGCTCAGAGAAGCTAGAAGAAAGAAACTGGCCAACTCTGACACCGAAGAACCGGTCACACCAGTTTCTGCTCACTCCGAAAAATCTGAGTCAGACACAGATTCACATCCAGACACTGCAAACATGGCTGCAGATCCACCTCCAGCGGAAAGACTTTTAGGTGATTATGGCAGACAGAATAACCCAGCAGTGCGGTTGACCATTGTTAACCAACCTGTTAATGTTGCTCACTTCCAGTTACATCCCTCAACTATCCGCCAGTTAGAAAGCAAACCTTTTGCAGGAAAGATCAATGAGGATGCAAACAAGCATCTGCAGAGGTTTCTGACTATGACTACATCATTAAAAATTGATGGGCATTCTGAAGAGGCAAAGAGATTGGTCATGTTCCCATTCACGTTATCTGAGGACGCTGAGGAATGGTTCTATTCCCTACCCGCAGGAAGCATTACTACTTGGCAACAAATGGAAACAACATTCTTGAATGAGTATTTTCCTGCTTCTGTGTATATCCGTAAGAGGTATGACATTGTGAATTTCAAACAGAAAGACGGAGAGACACTTGGAGATGCATACAAAAGATTCAAGAGATGTTTAGTTGCATGTCCTACACATAATCTGGATGAAACTGAACAAATGCAGAATTTTGTAAACGGGCTGAAAATGAAAACTAAGCAACTCATTGATACAGCTGCTGGTGGCTCATCAAATTTTTCAACAGCAACCGGTATCAAAAAGATCATCGAAGCTATTGCAGCAAATGAGCATTTGGAATTATATGACCGTACTGTGAATCAGCCAGAGGGAAAAATTGACTTGAAATTAGCAAATCAGGTAGTGAAAATGGAGGACCAGGTTGCTGCTGAGGTTGAAAGAAGATTGAAAGCTATGAATTTAGGTACCCAGACGGTTGCTCAAGTGCAACCGGTTCCGACCATGATTTGTGAGATTTTTAGTGGACCACACTTTACTATGCATTGTGTTGCAACCGCAGAACAAGTGCAAGCTATAAATTACTTGAGGCAGAATAATCCCTACTCCAATACTTATAATCCGGGGTGGAAAAATCATCCTAATTTCTCTTGGAAAGATCAGCAGGGTAATATTCAGAACCAAGGACCTCCACAACAACAACCACCGTACCAACAGCAACCTTATCAGCAACAAGTTCCAAAGAAAGCTGATTGGGAGATTGCTATAGAGAAGATGGCTACCCAGAGTATGCAATTTCAGGAAGAAACCAGAAATAATCAGAAGAGCACCAATGCATCCATTAAAAATCTGGAGATTCAATTGGGTCAGATAGCACAACAGATAACAAATTCCCAAACACCAGGCGCATTACCTAGTGCAACAGTGACAAATCCGAGGGAGCACAATAATGTGAGTGCGGTAACAACAAGAAGCGGGAAATCTGTTGAAGATCTTAAGAAGAAGGATGAAGAAGAAGATCAATTGCTTGAAGTGGACCTGGAAATCTTAGAAAACAAGACACCAACTGAGGAAGAAAGTGTGACACTGCCGGTGGTGCAAGAAAAGCTACCTGAACCAAAACCCATCATTAAGCTTCCATTCCCACAAAGAAACAAAAAGAAGAAGCAAGATGAGAAAAATTTTCAGAAATTCATGGAGTTGTTTAGGAAACTAGAAATCAATATTCCATTCTCTGAGGCACTCGAGCAGATGCCTATCTATGCGAAGTTCATGAAAGACATCATCTCCAAGAAGCGCACCACTGACACTGACCCTGTTATATTAACTGAAACTTGTAGTGCTATTTTGCAGGGTATGAAGATTCCAGTAAAGGAGCCAGATAGAGGTTCTGTAACCATCCCGTGTACCATTGGAGATAGGTCTTTTAAAAGGGCGCTGATTGATTTGGGGGCTAGTGTTAGCCTTATGCCTTTGTCTATTTACAGGAAGCTGGGAATTGGAAATGTTCAGGATACCAGAATGACACTTCAATTTGCTGACCACTTAGTGAAGAGACCTTTTGGGGTAGTTGAGGATGTTCTGGTCAAAGTTGATAAATTTGTTTTTCCTGTTGATTTTGTAATTTTGGAAATGCCAGAAGATGAAGAGATACCTCTGATTCTGGGAAGACCTTTCTTAGAAACAGGTAGATGCATGATAGACATTGAAGGAGGTACCTTGACCCTAAAGGTATATGATGAAGAACTCAGAATTGATGTCCGGGAAACTATGAAACATAAAGAGGAGATGTGTACAAACCACTCTGTTGAAGTAATTGATCAAATGGTAACTAGCACAATGCAAAGAAAGTTTCCGGAATTACCATTGGAAAGAGTTCTTAGTCTGTCGGTCAGAGAGATTGAAGAGAATGATGATGAAAAAGAAAAAGAAGTGCTTGCCATGCTGGATACACAACCTCTTTGGATGAAATCCAAACCACGTCGGTGGGAGGATCTGAGATCCTCACCAGAATTAGAAAATGAAAAGGTAACTAAACCAGGTATAAATTTTGAATTAAAACAATTGCCTGTAAATCTTAAATATGTCTTTCTAGGATCTGGAACAAATTATCCTGCTATTATCAGTTCTGAGCTAAATGCCATAGATGAGGAAAAGTTGATACAGGTACTAAAGAAGCATAAAAGTGCTATTGGGTGGACTATTGAGGATTTAAAAGGTATTAGCCCCACAGTATGCATGCATAAGATACTGATGGAGGATAATCAGAAACCAGTAGTGCAACCACAGAGGAGGTTAAACCCAGCAATGAAAGAAGTGGTAAGGAAAGAGGTTGTAAAGTTGTTAGATTCGGGAATGATTTACCCCATTTCTGACAGCTCGTGGGTGAGTCCAGTGCATGTGGTACCCAAGAAAGGAGGAACCACAGTAATTTTAAATGAAAAGAATGAACTGATTCCAACTCGCACAGTGACAGGGTGGCGAGTATGCATCGATTACAGGAGACTGAACACTGCAACAAGAAAGGACCATTTTCCTCTCCCGTTTATTGATCAAATGTTAGAAAGACTTGCAGGTCATGAGTATTATTGCTTTCTGGATGGATATTCGGGATACAACCAAATTGCGGTAGCCCCGGAAGATCAGGAAAAAACTGCATTTACATGTCCTTATGGTATTTTCGCTTACAGACGGATGCCATTTGGGTTGTGCAATGCCCCAGCTACTTTTCAGAGATGTATGACATCTATATTCTCCGACATGCTTGAGAAGTATATGGAGGTGTTTATGGATGATTTCTCTGTGTTTGGTTCTTCTTTTGATAATTGTTTAGCTAACTTGTCTCTTGTTTTGCAAAGATGTCAAGAAACTAACCTTATCCTCAATTGGGAGAAATGTCATTTCATGGTGCAGGAAGGAATTGTGCTAGGACACAAAATTTCCCACAAAGGAATTGAAGTGGATAAAGCCAAGGTGGAGGTGATAGCTAACCTCCCACCTCCTGTGAATGAAAAAGGGATAAGGAGTTTCTTGGGTCATGCAGGTTTTTATCGCAGGTTTATCAGAGACTTCTCAAAAGTCGCAAAACCGTTGACTGATTTGCTAGTCAAAGACAAGCAATTTAATTTTGATAAAAACTGCATGGTAGCTTTCGAAACTTTAAAGAGTATGTTGATCAGTGCACCTGTTGTAATCGCCCCCGATTGGTCCTTGCCTTTCGAAATAATGTGTGATGCAAGTGACCTTGCTGTGGGGGCTGTCCTAGGACAGAGAAAGGACAAATTATTGCATGTGATTTATTATGCTAGTCATGTCCTTAACCCGGCCCAGATGAATTATGCAACTACCGAAAAGGAGTTGTTGGCCGTGGTTTATGCTTTTGACAAATTTAGATCATATTTGCTTGGTTCAAAAGTCATTGTGTATACTGATCATGCTGCTTTAAAGTATTTGTTTGCTAAGCAGGAATCAAAGCCGAGACTTTTGAGATGGATCCTCCTCCTTCAGGAGTTTGATTTGGAAATCAAAGACAAAAAGGGGTGCGAGAATACGGTCGCGGATCACTTATCTCGCATGTCCCCAATCAAAGAAACTGAGGAGGATCATCCTATTCGGGACACATTCGTTGATGAGAAAATACTTGCTGTTCAGGAGATACCATGGTTTGCTGACTATGCGAACTATGTGGTAGGTGGGGTTATACCTGATGACTTTAATTCTCACCAAAAGAAAAGTTTCTTTATGATTGCAGGTTATACCTATGGGAGGATCCATTTCTCTACAAAAAGGGAGTGGATGGTTTGATCAGAAGATGTGTTCCAGAAAGAGAGCAAGCCGATATTCTGAAAGCTTGTCATAATTCAGAGTATGGTGGACATTTCAGTGGAGATAGAACTGCAGCAAAAGTCCTCCAATCAGGTTTGTATTGGCCGTCACTATTCAAGGATGCAAATTCTATAGTCCGAGAATGTGACAGGTGCCAACGAATGGGTAACATTACAAAACGGAATCAGATGCCACAAAACTCCATGCTAGAAGTGGAGCTGTTTGATGTTTGGGGAATTGATTTTATGGGACCCTTTCCGCCATCCTCTGGTAAGAATTACATATTGGTTGCGGTCGATTATGTGTCAAAGTGGGTAGAAGCTGTGGCATCACCAACAAATGATGCTAAAGTGGTGGTGAATTTCTTGAGGCATAACATCTTCTCTAGGTTTGGGGTACCACGGGCTTTAATTAGTGACCAAGGTACGCATTTTATAAATAAACTCTTGGAGAATCTGTTGAAGAAGTATAATGTCAAACATAAGATAGCCACACCATATCACCCCCAGACGAGTGGGCAAGTGGAAGTATCCAACCGTCAAATAAAGCAAATCTTAGAATAGACGGTAAGTGCTTCTCGGAAAGATTGGTCAGTAAAGCTGGATGATGCATTGTGGGCATACAGGACTGCATTTAAAACACCAATAGGTATGTCCCCCTATCAATTAGTTTACGGTAAGGCTTGTCATTTACCACTCGAACTCGAGCACAGAGCTTTCTGGGCCTCCAAATTCCTAAACTGTGATCTTTTTAAAGCTGGTGAATCCCGAATTCTTCAACTTCATGAGTTGGAAGAATTCAGGAATCAAGCTTATGAAAATGCCAAAATTTACAAAGAACAAACAAAAAAATGGCATGATCAAAAGATACAGAAGAGGGAATTTCGGGAGGGACAACTTGTACTGCTATTTAATTCCAGGTTGAAGCTGTTCCAAGGGAAATTGAGGTCAAGATGGTCAGGACCATTCGTCATTAACAAAGTACTTCCTTATGGAGCAATAGAGCTTAAAAATGAGAAGAATGGCGACACCTTCAAAGTCAATGGTCAGAGGTTGAAACCATACAATCCCGGTGAAGGGGGACCGATTGAAACTGTTAAACTCATCTGATGTTGAGGTGTCCCGTCGAGCCATGCGACGTTAAACGAAGCGCTGCTTGGGAGGCAACCCAAGGGAGGTTTGATTGTTAGTGTCATTTTATTTTCGCCGAGTCAGTTTTTTTTAGAAAATCAAAGAAATGAAAACAAAAAGAAAATTTTTGAAAATGAATCTGCCAATACGCGTATGGGTCTTATGATACGCGTATTGGACACCAAAAATGCACGCCTCTGGTGAAACGCGTATGATACGCGTATAGACGAAGCATACGCGTATGATACGCGTAAGGGACCAGACCATACGCGTATTACCCTATGATACGTGATCTGTTACGCAGATCATGTTTTACACTTGTTTCAGCAGCGTATGATACGCGTATGGAAGAGTGATACGCGTAAGGTACGCGTAAGGGAGCCTGATACGCGTATTGGCAGCGTATCATACGCGTATCAGTTTTATGGGGCTGCATATATAGTTTTTGTCCGTACGGACTTCATTTTCTCACTTTTTCATTACGTATTTTCTGCGTATTACTGTGGTTAAACTTTGGAATGAAGTCCCCAATAACACTGTGATGCGCTTGGACAAACTAGCTCATGTATTTGCAGTAGAAGAGGTGAAAAATGATAAGCCGTGGTATCATGATATCGAGTGTTTCCTTCAGAACCAAATTTACCTGCCTGGGGCATCTGTGAAAGATAGGAAGACTCTAAGGATATTATCAGGAAGTTTCTACCTCAATGGAAATGTGCTTTATAAGAGAAATTTTGACATGGTGCTGCTCAGATGCGTGGATAGACACGAAGCAGACCTGTTGATGACTGAGGTCCACGAGGGTTCATTTGGTACTCATTCCAATGGACATGCCATGGCTAGAAAGATGTTAAGAGCAGGCTACTGTTGGCTGACAATGGAGTTTGACTGTTGCAAATATATGAAGAAATGCCATAAGTGTCAGATTTATGCGGATAAGATTCATATTCCTCCGACACTTCTGAATGTGATTTCGTCACCATGGCCCTTCTCCATGTGGGGAATCGACATGATTGGCATGATAGAGCCGAAGGCGTCCAATGGACACAAATTTATTCTCGTATTAATTGATTACTTTACCAAGTGGGTTGAAGCAGCATCATATGCAAATGTGACCAGGCAGGTGGTTGTGAAGTTTATCAAGAATCAACTCATATGCCGATATGGTGTGCCAGACAAGATCATTACTGATAATGGATCTAACTTGAACAACAAGATGATGAAAGAATTGTGTAGTGAGTTCAAGATTGCACACCATAATTCTTCTCCTTACAGACCCAAGATGAATGGAGCTGTTGAAGCTGCTAATAATAATATCAAGAAAATTATCCAAAAGATGGTTGTCACGTACAAAGATTGGCATGAGATGCTGCCATTTGCTTTACACGGATATCGCACATCTGTCCGCACTTCAACAGGGGCAACCCCTTTCTCTCTTGTTTATGGCATGGAGGTTGTACTCCCAGTAGAGGTGGAGATCCCATCAATGAGAGTCTTCATGGAAGCCAAGTTGACTGATGTTGAATGGGTTCAAAGTCGTTATGACTAATTGAACTTGATAGAAGAGAAGAGATTGACTGCCATGTGCCATGGTCAATTGTATCGGCAAAGAATGAAGAAAGCTTTTGATAAGAAGGTCAAGCCTCGTGTGTTCCGAGAAGGTGACCTTGGGCTCAAGAAAGTCTTGTCTTTCGCGCCCGATTCCAGGGGCAAGTGAACTCCAAATTATGAAGGTCCATATGTTGTTAAAAGAGCCTTTTCAGGCGGTGCTTTGATACTGACAACTATGGATGGGGAGGATTTCACTCGTCCTGTGAATTCAGATGCAGTCAAGAAATACTTCGCCTAAAAATAAAAACAGAATAGCTCGCTAAGTTGAAAACCCGAAAGGGCGGCTTAGGCAAAAATGAGCGTCTCGGTGGATTGAAAACTCGAAAGGGCGGTCTAGGCAAAAGTTAGAGACATGAGAAATGAATATATGTATTCCGCTAGATTGAGTACCCCATCCTGGGGCAATCTAGGCAAAAATTAGGGATTTGGCAAGTAAATGCATCCTGACAAGTCTTTGTTCTACAACTGTCATCCGTCAGAGATTCTTGCTCATTCGTCATCAACCGAAGCTTCAAATACATCGGATTCAGAATTGGTGGAGAAATGGTCATTATGTTCAATGTAGCCCTTTTCCAATATATATCACCAATTTCAAACTTGTAAAGATCTATGGAGTCTTGCCATTTGCAGACTATCATTCCATCAAATAAATTTGAGCCTTTTATCCAATTATTTGCACTCTTATTTGCTTCTATTCAACAAACGTTTTGCATGCTTTAATTGAGAAAATATCATTGTTTTGAATAATCGAATTTTTCATAACTTGTTTTTAAATAAAGTGAACATTCACAATGACGAAAGGATACTTAGGAGGTCCTCAGTGCTCTCCCAAGGATGGTATGATCCCTAACAGCGTAAGACATTTGTTCATATTCCTGGCATGATTGTATCTTCTTCCTCCAGAGCCTTTTATGGTTTTTTCTACTGGGTGGAGTGTTTGGTAAGATATTCACCACCTTTCCCCTTCAGCAGGGAAGTGACCTTTCCTCCTCAGCAGATGTGATCTCTTTGTTAAGTACGGTACTTGGTGGTTGATCCCCAGAATCCCTTTACCTCCTCGGATAGATTCCCTAGTGGAGTTGCTTATGCGACAATTTTTTTTAACCGTGCAATAACTCCTGTCCCCAGCTAGAATGACTGATGTTCATCCCCTACAGGGATCTTTGCTTCCTGGTATCTCTTGCCCTCATCAGATTGGATACTCTCCGGTGAACTTGGTTTTCTCTCTAGAGATGTAGTACCGGATGTTTGTGTACTTATTCCTTGGAGCTGTTGGTGTTAGAAATGTTTGTTTGTCAGCATTCATCATACATAAATCACGCATGTGTGCATATAATTTTCAAGCATTCGGATATTCATATTGCATTCTTTGCCATATATCTTTGTTTGTTATTCCCTGCTAGTTGGTAATACATTTCCCAGGCAGATGTCGGCGTCTGATCCCTCAATATAAAGTCAGCCCATTAAGCAGAAAGTGTTTATCTTTCTTTCCATATTCCCCACCGAGTTATATCCTCGTGGACGACGGTTGTTTTTGCTTCCTCCCAACACATATTCTGGGATGGGATTCCCTATTGAGTTATATCCTTACTAGGACGAGTCTTGATTCAGTTGGCCTCTTTAGTTTGATCCTAAATTGGCTTCTTATGATCTGTTTCCTGTGCTTCCCCGTGGTATAAATGAATAATTGCTCAGTAATTAGTAATCATTCATCTTATCCTCGGCAGAGTCTGTGGTTTTCTACCCTTATACCCGTAGTTGTAAACCCTATTTTTCCCCTTGCAGAGTGAACCTTTTGTTCGTCCTAATCGATGACGGTTACTCTTCCGTGGTTTTCTACCCAGTATCAGGTAGATGTAATCCCCTCCTTGAAGGTTATCATTATCCAACAATCGGTGTTGATATTCCCTCATTCTCTTGGATAATTGCTCTGATTAGGCAGTTCATCCCCAGCAAGTCATCTTTCATATACCGGTTGCCGGTAATGTTTGTTGCTCCTCCCTGAATGGTCATCATTATATACCTAGTTTCGGTATCCCGATGCCTTTCTCTCTCGATCGATTCATCCTTTATTAACCGAGTAACTGGTTGTGGATAATCTCCCATGCGAGTATATTATCTACGTTCTGACGGTAATAGATAATATATCTCATGCACTCTTTGGTCGAAGCCTTTTGTTCTTCCTCAACCGAGTAAGATTCGTATCCCTGTTTTGGGAATCGAATGCCCATCCCATAATCGAGTTTGTTTTTTGCCCTCTTTTGGATGATGAGTGTTTTGGGAATATTCCCTAATTCACGTTTTGGTTGGTCACCGATTATATGCCCAGTAACCGGCATCCATGGTGTTCCCTCCTTCTGCTCCCTATTATGACCTTTGTCCCCTGTGGAGTAATTTGTTCCTGAGTGGAGATATACCTTTTTAGGTCTTCCTCGGATGATTTGGTTGATTGATATCTCTCACCCTTATACCGATCTTAGATATTCATTCTCCCGGAGCATGTTTTTCCCTCACCCTTATACCGGTGGAATCACATGATCTCTTTTTTGAGCTTATTACCCAGTAACCGGTAATACCTCATTTGTTTTCCTCAGCTGAGTCCCTAGTGGACATCCTCCACCTGAGTCCGGATTTTTATCCGAAGTATCCGTTGTGGATAATTTTTGATGTATTGGCATATTCCCCAATACATGCATCTTCGAGTCAGCTCGAGTCCTTCCATGGATTTATTTCATGGATTCTCTCCGTGTCTCTCAGCAAGTTTCAAGTCGTGACCTGCTCACGCGCTTTCATCCTTTTACTCCCCGGTAGATTCTGTTCCCCATGGAGTGGGTAACTCATAAGGATTATCAATTTCCTTCTGATCTTTTCCTTTGTGGACACAAATCCCCACATAGTTTTACCATTTGCATGCATACATCAGCATCATGAGGTCTCTTAGGGACCAAAATTCGTCTCTTTGTTATTATTGAAGCCCATTCTACCTCGTCGAAAACAAGATTTTAACCTTCACTTCTCCGGCTAGAATGACCTTAAATAGGGGACTCTGTAAGACCCCAATTTTGACCCTAAGATCCCTCATGGCATCATAACATTGCATTTGCATTGCCTCAAGGATCATAAGCATCTTGGTTCCCTTTGCCTTTGGGTGGGACCTCTTGTGAGTGGTTTGAGATCACCAAGCATGCTTGAATTGTATATCATTGCTTTTCTTATTTTGTTTACTAACCAAAAGCACAAAAATATGTCACTAATATCTTTTGTTTGTAGCTTAAGCAATCACAAGGTCAAGAGCTTCGAGGAGATCCTTTGTGCAGAGATATGGCCAAGAGAAGATGATAGCAAGCATGGTAATGGTTCCCAAATCTCTCATCCATCAAATATGCCTCCCTAGCATCTCAATTCATCATTTTGACCAAAACAAGTCAAAGGGTTTGAGGTTTGTTCCCAAAGAAACCCTAATTCATCTGTGCATCACAATGCCTTGCTCTTGAAGCAACCTCAGCCCATGGTCAAATAATCAAGGGAAGTTATTTAATTCTTCCTTTCATGCATATTTGAACTTATTTGAGTGTCCTCAATCATCAATTCATCAAGATATGAGTCATAGACTTGAGAAGTTGATCAGTCAATTCATCTGACTATTTTGAAATGCACTGAGACCTAACGTTTTATGAACAACTTTCATGTTCATCAAAAATTGATGTGAAGCATGGAAGGTCATCTCCCATTCCTATACATTATAGGTCATTTTGACTGAAACCCTAATTTTGGGTCAACTTCCCAAGGACATAACTCATTATTTTTTATGATTTTGAGGTGGGATCAAATGAATTGGAAAGCTTAAGATGTCTACTTAAAATGTTATGTTGGACAAAATTTCAAAATCTCAAAGGAAATACATGTGATAATGCAAAACATTATAGGTCATTTTGGGCCAAATGCATTAAAAGGCAAAAAAGTCCAACTTCAAGTGCCCATAACTCTTTCACCAAAAATCCAAATGATACAAAATGTAAGTCCATTTTTATTTTCATGAAAATATCTACAACTTTGATGTTGGAAGTTTTTTCATTTGAGGCTTGCATCATCAAAACAGAAGGGCTTGAACATTGGTCAAATTTAGAAACTTTGCCTTTACATGTTTTGCACCTTGCACTTTAAACTCAAATTTCACCAATTTCCACACTTCAAATGGATTTTTTCCCACCATAACAATTGTTCCTTCCATCAAAACCTTTCCAACCATTACTCACATGATCATGTTTGGATTTGGCAATTGGTATTTTCGAAGAGGAGAAGTTTTAGTTCAATTATGCATAACACCTCAATATTCCATGCACAAGCAAATTCAAAGCAAATTACACGTCCATTTCATTCCAGACTGAGCTCAGCTTGCATTTGGCTTTGGTTTTAGGCCTTGTTCATGATCATGCAAGCCCATGCAAGGAATGTCCAACTTCATGCACACGGATTGAATCACCCTCTCCTTGCCATTTCCTCTATAAATAGAAGCTCTATTCCATTCAAAAATGATCCCTGATTCAATCTGAAATGCTGCAGAAATCAAAACCTAGCCATCACTAAATGAATTTCAACTTTCTTCTAAAAAATTCTGATCTGAATTTCAACTACCTTGGTTGATTTCCAGACCTATAATTCCGCAGCCTTGCTTCCTCTTCATCACTAGATCTTACTGCAAGCTTTGGTTGTGAAGAATCATGCTATCCATACCTGCATTTCAAAGGTGGATATCAGAACTTTTTCTCTTTGAAACTCTTTGACCCTTGCTTATTTCTTGAGTTCCTTGGTTTGGCTGAAGTCCTCTCAATAGAGGCATCTGATTTGTGCTTTCAATTTTGTAAAATCATGAAGTTCATAATGAACACCATCGAGCTTCCATCTCTAATTTCTCTCTTAATAGAAAGCTAGAGTGTAAGTGAGTGGTATAGGAGTGATGTACATCACTTCCTCTTTCGATTGATGCCTAGATCGTTCATTTTGGTTTCCTTTTTTTGTTCTGCAAATTTTTGAAGTGGCCGGAGGTTGGCCGGAGAAGACGGTGGCGCTGGCCACCGTCTGGTCTCCAGATTGGATCTGAGCCGTCCATCTCAGTTTCCAGATCTAATCTCATCCACACAATGTTATGACTTCCAATAATGCGCCATGTGATTCAGTTGACTAAGGACCTTGGTGGAAGCGCGCTCTGAGGCCGTGTGATGTGCCAGCTCAATTAATGAGCCATCATCCAACGCTTCTCCTTTTTTCAAATTTTTAATTTCTGATTCCTATTTTCTTTATTTCTTTTAATTCCCTTTTATTTCAAAAATCAATATCTTCTTCATTTTTAATCCAAAAAATATGAGACCAACTGCATTATTCTCCAAATAATTTCTAGTTTCTATTTCTGATTTTTAATATTTTTTATTTTGTCATTCGATATTTTTTGTGAATTTTCTCTTTTCTGGTTATTTTTAATTCATTTTAAATAGTTTTTGATATTCAAAAAATACAAAAATATTTTCCTAACATATTTGAATGATGATGGATCTATGAAAAATATTCTCATCAATTTTTTAATTTATTTGAGATTTATTTGAGATTTTAGTTCAATTAGGTTATTTTTATTCATTTTTAATTGATTAAAAATAGTTTCTGACTTTTAAAAATGCTGAAATTTTTTATCAAACTTTGTTTGACCTTGTTGAACTTGGGATAAATCACTTGGACCTCTCAAGGTTGATTTGAAGTAATTTTGAAGTTTGACCTTTTCTATTATTTTAATTCAAGTTTATTTTAATATTAAAAAATGCCAAAAAATTATGCTTATTGTTTGATCTCCAATCTTCATCTCACTTTTGATTTCTCATTGTTTGGCTATGACTTTCAATGTCATTTGGTCAATACATATGGATTGGTACATCTTATTTCATCTTATGCATTTTGCTCTTTCCATTTCCTTATCCATTCCTCATCTCCTTCTTCTTATTCTTCTTTTTCTTTGATCAATGAGTTGAAGGTTGATAAGTTAGCATTGATTAGGGAGACTTAATCTTCCTTGATTCAAATATAGTTCTTCTTGATCAATTGATCAAGTGAATGGCTTTGCATTAAGGATAGGTTGTTTTCTAAATCATGCAAAAGGCTTATCCATTTGCTTTTCCCTTTGCTCACTTGAGCACATGTTTATGTTAATGCTATTTGCCTTTTGCTCACTTGAGCACATAATTGTGTATATACTATTGTGCTTGTGTTTTGTTTTGTTTGTTGTGGACAAAATGCAAAGAAATGAACAAATGGACTTAGTTTCTAGGACTTTCCCTATGCAAATTGGAGCAAAAGGACCTTAATGATGAAGATGGGTTAGAAGGACCAAACCTCTAAACTCACTCTTGTCCATTCTTGATTTACTTCATGTGACTTTTGATGTGTGTGTTCTTGTGCTAGGGAATCCTATGAGAGCTCAAATTGAAGAACCATTGCTGTAGATGTGTTGATTGGCTGCATTGTATGGTAAAACACTAGCTGGATTCTAATGTCTTGACTGATGTCATGACATGCTGTGGAGATGTTTGTTTGACTGCATTGTATGTTAGAATACCTAGCTGTACTCTGATGTCTTGGCTGATGTCATGAAATTCTGAGTAGTGTACTGCAGGATTAGCTAATACAGGATTCATTGAATGTCAAACTTTATGTTATGACATTCATCCCTGTCAGCAGATATTGAGGAATAGAACAGGTGGTGTTCTACTATAACTCAGTATTTGTTATCAGTCTGCTTATCAAGGAAATAACAGACCTGGCATAAGGCCTACTGTCGGAATGTCAAACTGGATATTATGACATTCATCATTGACAGCATATACTGAACAATAAGCAGATTGGTTTTCTGCTACATTTCAGTATGCAACTCAGTCTGCTTATCAAGAGGATAACAGACCTGATGTAAGGCTCTATGTGTGAATGTCAAATTGGATGCTTTGACATTTATTAATGTACGCTGATACTGAAGTATGGACAGATTGGTTCTGTACAGTACATCAAATTGTACAGTCTGTTTTCAGGAAAAACAGACTTAGCATATGGTTAATGATTTGGAAGTCAAACTGAAGGTTGTGACATTCATTCCTGACAGCATATGCTATATTGTAGGTTGTTTAGTTTTTCTGCTTCAGCATTTTTCTCAGGCTAAAATCCAGGAAACCAACAACCAAGCTACAATTAAGGAACCTAACAAATAGCCTATTTGTTAGCACACTAATATGTGGAAATTAGTTAGAATCCTATGTGGCATTATTTGTGGACGTCTTGAGATATTTTAGGAACTAAATATGGAGATATTTTAGGAACTAAAAGATTGAAGACCTTGTTTGTAGCAGAAAGTTTCTGCTGACTTTGTAACAGCAAAGAATAAGTTTGCTGCGATTTCTGAAGGCCCAAATCCAGTTGGGTGATTAGGTTATAAATAGCTTATTGTAACCTAGTTTTTGTAAGCCTCCTAGAATGAAAATTTAGGGGTGTGTGTGAGGTAAACCTCCCAATCTGTGGGGAAGGTTACCATGTGTTTCTCAGTGTTCAAAGCTGAGAGTATTTATAACTCAAAGCCTGTAGGCAAGAGTGATTTTGTTCTTGAATGAAGCTGTGAAGCAAGTTCAAGTTGTTTAACATTACATTGTAATTGTAGTGATAGGAATGGAAACTGGAGGTTCTATCTAGGAGATCCTAGGTATAGATTGCATTGGATAGGGATTAAGTGAAGAGTTGTAAACGGGGGAGTTTAACTCTGAATTAATACTGCTGATAGTGGATCTTCTTCCTGGCTTGGTATGCCCCCAGACGTAGGTGAGTTGCACCGAACTGGGTTAACAATTGCTTGTGTTTTTACCTTCTGCATACTATATTTTGTCTGTTATAACTCAGTCTGGTTTTAGTCTGTTTATGAAGGGAATAACAAACATGACACATAGCCTGCAGTCTGAATGTCAAACAGAATGTTATGACATTCATCATTGACTGTTGATATTGATGGACTGGTTGATCTGTTACAGTTCACTCATCCGTAATGTTGGGACAGGTGATGTTCAAACCAATGTTGAGACATCATGCTGATAACTGGGCAGGATAAATAAACATAAGGGCTATGTTTGATCTCTACTGTGTGTTTGCACTAGATGGACAGAACTGGATGTTCTTCTTTCCTGTGTGTGCATTAGCAGATGTTGTAACATCTGTGAATGTGTGCATATGAGTACTGGATCATAATTTATATAACTGTCTTGCTGTATTTGCAAAAATGTTAGATCAGATGTCATGATATGGAGTAGAACATCTGAACTCTGACTACACCAGAATTTCAATTGCCATATTCATCCGAAGTGAAAGATACAAGATTCATTGAGGAACTTTCCAAGAGCTTGATTAATTGTTGATAGCTTGAGTTTATGCTTTGTGTGATTGCTTATTCCAAAGGATGAGAGCTACTTGGATCATACATATGATCTCAAGAGAGGAACTCCATTGTGGTTTTGTTTCTTTATCCCTCACCTTTTGCTTTGCTTAGGACTTAGCCATTCTTCTTCTTCCCTCCACTCTAACCCAAGCCAAACATTTTGTGCAAACATTTAACACTTGTTTTCAAACATTAGAAACCTAAGCCTTAGGCTTTTGATTTTCAAACCTTCTTTGCATAACACTACTTTTGAATTGAATCTTTAAGTCAACTTTGACCATTTTGTATATACTCCTAACTGGTAAATATAACCTATTCAAATGTCTTTTTGTGGTTCCAATGGCCACTTTCTTAATCAAATTTTACATAACCTTTAGCTATTAGGTTTGAGTTATCCTTCAGGTAGATGTAATACTCACATATATCCTTAGTGATGGACAATGAGTCTTCCATGCTTATTATAGGGTTAACCCCTCACTAGCATGTTGAAGCTATCCTCACATGGTGGATTTGTGGTTTTAGGTTGAGTTTTCTCCCTTGGATAACAAAAGACCTTAAGGCTTTTGGATCAATCAATCCACCAACTCATTTTGAGATTGTTACCCCGAACTACGAGGTTTTGATCCTAATCTTTTTTAAGATGGTACGTAGGCAATGGGTTTATCCATCCAAACACAAAATGTAAATAACTTGTATATTCTCTTCTCCCCTCTTCAATCATGTTTGCACAAACAAATTTTCACAAAAACAACAACCTTACAACAAGTATGAAAAGGGCTCCCTAGGAGTACCTAGGATGTTTTGGGTGCCTAACACCTTCCCATTGCATAACCAACCCCCTTACCCAGATCTCTGACTCTCTTTTACTAGTTTTTGATTCGATAAAACTTTTAGGTTTTTGTTCGCTTTCTAACCATTCCTTTGGATAAATAGAAGTGCGGTGGCGACTCGACTTGTATGATTTACCTTGGATTTAGTCAATATCTCTAATGGTAACGAATACCCCGCTACAACATCCATTGGGGCAACTCCATACTCATTGAGGCTGACCTCGATGAAGCTGAATGGATTCAATCACGGTATGACCAACTGAATCTGATAGAAGAAAAACATTTTATGGTCGTCTGTCATGGTTAGTTGTACCAAAGACGTCTCAAACGAGCTTTTGACGAGAAAGTTCTTCCTCGTGAGTACCGCGGAGGGGAACTCGTGCTCAAAAGGTATTTTTCTATTCACTCAGACCCGTGAGGCAAATGGACTCCCAACTATGAGGGACCTTTAGTCATCAAGAAGGCCTTCTCAGGTGGCTTTCTAATCCTCACCATAATGGATGGGGAAGACTTGCCATCGCCAGTGAATGCAGAAATAGTCAAAAAAAAATATTATGCCTAAAAAGAAATGATAAAATCCCGCTAGATCAATCTTCGCAAGGTTGATCTAGACAAAAATGGCTATCCTGATGGACCAAAAAACAAATTGTTCATGCAAAAGTTAGGGAACAAATATAAGGCTCGCTAGGTCGAAAACCCGAAAGGGAGACTTAGGAAAAAAGGAGCATCCCGGTGGAGGAAAAGAATAAGAAATGTTCAGGAAAAAGTTAGGGATAAAGGCATTGACTATGATCCTCGAGCCCATTATGCTACAAGCTAGATATCAGATGGTCAAGGACCAATCCAATCATCGTCAGCTGAAGCAGGGTCTCGAAATTCAGATTCTACAGTAGACTAAGGCCAATATTGTACTCAATGGAGGAAAATATATACAAAATATTTCCCATTGCCATTTCATTTATATTTTTCAATTTTTGTGATATCCTTATCAAGTGTGTCTGCATCTTTGTACACACCATACGTATAGTTTCACATCAATAAAATGCAGTTCATTCAATCAAATATTGTTCTTCTTCTTCTGTGTTTTGTATGCGAAATAACTGATTTATATTATTCGTATAATGCCTTAAAATTTTGAGGAACAGTAAAAGTTACACTAAAGGGAAACACTATGCATTACTGTGAAATCCCGATAAACTTGAAAGATGATTGACGGCCAAAGAAATGGTTTTGCTTGAACACCTGTGACATTCAATTGGCTTGGCTTCCAGGTTGGTTTCAGTGTCTCGGTGTCCCTCAGCGGGTAGACGATTCCTTGACAACAGTGTTGGCAATACCTGGATTCCACAGTGATCACCTCCCAATCTTCAATGACGAGTCAGAGTTCCCATCATAATAAAGACTCATATCCCCACAAATGACAGACAGATAAACAAACAAGCAAACATGCATCATAAAATAAAAGCATACATCATGCACTGCATATATCATACTCTCCACCATGATATCACACGTAAACATCGAAAGTTAGTGATGGCTCCAACTACCTGTTCAAGCAAATTTTTGGATACGTCGGTATTTAATCCTCTTCCACCTCTAATACCTGAAAAGCTTCCGCAATTCCTGTATTCAGGTTCAAGAAGATTAAATAGGGGCAGCTGTTGTACCCCAAAATTTGCCCTCCCTTTTTCCTAGTTTTTCATCCAACCACTTGACATGGGAATCATTTGCATACATTCATAATTCATTCATATGCATCATTCCTCCATTAGTAGGTCACCATAGATTCAAAACTTTTGGCTTTTGAAGCTAGGGTTTGTGTGGGGATCAATATTCAAAAGCATGGTTTGACTATTTCATCAAGCATAGAGGATGTGAAACCCTAATTGTTTTGTGGTGGAGGTATGGATTCAACAAGATATGAAGATGGGGTCCTATGGAGCTTCTCTGGATTTTGTCTTGGCCATCAAAACCCTAATGAATGCTCATACCTTGGAAGACTTATTATTGAAGCAGCTAGCTTGATTCTAAAGGACTTGATCAAGGAAGGAATGTTCTTGATGGACTATGTGGCTTGACTCTCCATCTGGTGACATCCAAAGCCCCAATTTCATCCACCTTTCACCCATTGGAGGATTGTGCCCACTTTGATCCTCATCCAACCATCTTGGCTCAAACCTAGGTGGCACAATTCCCATACTTAACTCCATTTATGTCATTCTATCTGGTCACCTCAAATACTTGGCCCACCTTTGGTTGGCTTGTATTTTAGGTCATTGGTCTTGAATTTGATCTGTGGCTTGTTGTTGGTGCATTTGTGGCTTTATCTATCCAAAACACTAAAACCTATTATACCAAAATCCAAATGGTGGTCAAATCTATTGATTCATGTTCAAACCTTAGTCTCATTTCATCAAGTCATAGTCTTGTTATTGATCCAGGTAATTTGATCATTCCATGTTATAAGTCATGTCATGTCCATTTCAAAATCAAGCATAAATGTACCAGGAGAAAACCATTTTCAAACCATTTTCATTTCTTTAAATCCATTATAAACCATCACATAGATCATTACATGAAAAATTACAAGTCTTGGCAACTTTTGACCAAATGTTGACCTTGGTCAACAATTGACTTTTTGGTCAACTTTGACCAAAGTCAACCCAAATTCCTAAAACCCTAAATCTCATCCATTACCATGTCCATTACATACAAAAAAAGCCAAAAAAACACATGTTGACCAAGTGTTGACTTTGGTCAACGGTTGACCTTTTGGTCAACTTTGACCAAAGTCAACTCAAGACCTTTTCTATTCCAAACCCATGAAACTTCCCATCCTAGTCTAATCTTCCAAAGCCATGAAAATGTTGGACTTGCATCTTGCACTTGTTTGTTACAAATCCATGGGGAATGTGGCAATACACTTCCTGTGTTTTTCCATGCACACATGTGTCGCAACCTGCGAAAAAACATCCGGCGAAAAAAGAAAAAATGACAGAAGACTCGCCACCGTGCGTTATTTATCCCAAAGGAGGAAAAGGAAACGCTCGAAGTAAACCTGGAGAAAGGAAAGGAAAAGACAAGGTCTCGCAACCAAATCTTGGGTTCGGGAGTCGATTATGCGAAGGGAAGGTATTAGCACCCCTACGCATCCGTAGTACTCTACGGGATCCACTCTTGTTGTTCTTGTTTAAAGGGTGTGTGTTTATCTAAGGTACTATTTACTAAAAGAAGGTCAAAAGAAAATGACTCGCACGGATGTCGCATCCACTGCATACGCATCTCATCTGGAATGAGAATCAGAGTCTTCGTAGCTCAGCTACCTATGGGCGAAAGAAAAGTGTGCTCGCTAAGACGTCGCGTCTTATGCTTACGTATCTCATCTGGAATGAGAATCAGAGCAAAACGTAGTTCAGCTAACAACAGGAACAAGGGTCTCGATTGCAACTAGGGCAAGAGAAAGGGAAGGTCTCGATCGCAACGAGGGCGAGAGAAAAGAATCGCAACAAGGGCGAAAACAAACAAGGATTAGTTGTTAGTCGTTAGTCAAAAACTCGGCAAGACATCGCATCTTGTGCCTACGTATCTCATCTGAACATGAGAATCAGAGTTGTCGTAGTTCGGCTAACTAGGGGTTAAGGATTGCCATCTGAACATGGACTTACAAAGGAGGACACCAGTTGTGTCAAGGGAAAGTGAGCAATGTGTTCGCGTCCTAGCAGCAGGTGTCGCAACTCGCTGAATCGAGTCTTAGGCAGTTACCTCTTTGCAATAGAACAGACTGACATGCCACAGGATCGGAGACGCACGAAAGGTCTAAAAAAATGGGGAAGCTCTGCCCTAGAGTTGTCATGCAATGTGGACCTATGTGTTAGGATTTACAAACGGGAATATCTACCTAATGTTAGCATGCAAAGAATAAGGGAATTCTACCTATGTTATCATACAAAAGAATGAGGGAATACTACCTATGTTATCATACAAAAGAATAAGGGAATTCTACCTATGTTATCATACAAAGGGTTCTACCTAATGGGTGCTACCTAAACGAAACAAGAGTCGACGAATGGAGCAAGAAGAGGAGTGGGGTAAAGGGTAGATGGCGATGCATGAAGCAATCGACTTACAGGTAGATGGCGATGCCTGAAGCAATCGACTTACAAGAGAAATGATGATGCATGAAGCAATCGACTTACAAAAGGGTGGATGAATACGTGTTGGTTCTGTTAAGTTTTGAAAATGAATACTCGACGTTGGATCGAGGTTTTTATCTTGTTTTGAAATGGTTATCGGATGTTCATTTTAATTCTTGTATTAACAGATGAATAAAGAATGAAAGAATAAACATTATACACTTCATGGGTACATTTGTTATGAATGGGGGTTGTTCATGGCAGTCAAACAATAATAATATATGCCTCATACACCATACAAGTAGGCAACAATTAATCAGATAGATAAGATAAGTAAACAAGTATATAATCAAATCAAATAATCAAAGACTGAAATGAATGGAGCATTAAACAATGCATGAGAAGTATAGACATGTTAAGCAATCAAACAATAGAAGCATGGATGAAAGAAACAAGTGTAAAAAATATCAGATGAATCAGACAGATGCAACTATGCACACAAAGGATAAATGAATAATTTAATCGGGAAATGATGCAAGGATCAAATAAAATCAAGATGAGAGACCTCTAATACATGGCATATGAGATGAACAAGGGAGGATCAAAAGATCTCTTCAATTGCCCTAAGCAATCCCTTAGTCAAACATCAATCATAGAAAAGTCAACTATAAATTCAAGTCAACTTAAAAAATATGGAATAAATAGTAAATTAATCAAAAAAATTATGAAAAATTAAACTAAGTAAGGTGGGAATTAGTGTAAAACTTAATTGAAATAAAACAGAAGTCAGATGAAAAGTCAACCAAACAAACTAAGTCAAAAATAAATCCAAAATAAATTGAAAATGGGAAATAAAATTCCAAGAAAAGGTCAGGTTGACCATGAGACATTGGTAAACTCTCATCCCAAAAATCAGAAGTTAAAAATGATTCTAAGTCATGAAAAAAAAAAAAAAACAAGTGTGTCAAAATGAACCATTTAGAATAAACAATTAAAATGAAATATTAACATTAAATAAATATGAAAATAAAAATTAAAATAAATTAAATAATACATTAAGGAATATAAAAAATATTTTTTTGGATATTTATGAAATAAGATTATTTTTAAAACAATTAAAACCTAAACAGAAAATGAAATGAATTAAAAAGTGAAAATAAAAATAAAGTGTGAATGGGCCATGAATGGAGGTGTGGATAGTGCATGAGGGAAAGCCCAGTCCAGCGAAATATTCCAGCTTGACAAGGAAATAAAATGGATATTTTAATAAGTTATGTGAACATGTGCATCGATTGGGAAAGGCTGGAGTAAGTCACAAGAAGACAAAATGAAGCTGGACGGACGAGATCTAAAGTCGTGCGCGTAATCTGAGGGCCTTGAGAGCGACACGTGGTCGTCTCTTTCATGCAATGGAACCCTAACCCCATGCAGCTGGGAAACACGTGAAAACGCAGTATGTTTCGTTCATTTTCCAACCAACATTGCTCATGCTACGGTGCTCCAAATGAGATGAAGTAAAAACCAAAGTTCTAGTACTAAATGAGTAGAACGCAATGGTGTCTTGTTTCATTAAAAATAATGGCCTTAGCATAGAGAAAAGTGAACAACAAGGGAGGTACACGCATACGGATATGACAGAAATTTCACAACACAAACTTAATCTTGGTAGCAATGCCTCATGGTGAGGGCTTCAGCAACAAACATAGCATATTGTTAAACATCATAAAGTAAGCATGGCATGGCATGGTAACATGATAAGCATGGTGAACAAGAATGGAATGAACATGGAAAATATGATGAGCAACCATAGCATGAGCATGGAAGAGAGTAATAAAATGTTTACCTAGTGGATGCAAGGTCCACTGCCTCTTGATGTTGGAGAAGATGGAAGGAAATGAGGTGTTCTTGGTGCTTCAATGCTTGTGAAATGGAAGAGGAAAGAAGTGGATCTTTTGCTCCTTGCTTGCTTGCTTTTTCTTAGGTCGAAAATAGTGGCAGCCTCCACTTCAGATTAGGGTTTAGAAGCTTTAAATATGTTGGATTAAAGTGTTCTAAATGGGCTTAAATGTATGGTTTGGATTCATGAGCAAAAAGTGCAAAAAGTGAGGTGGTATTAGGAAATCTAATTGTGGCAAAACTTAAGTTAGTGGACATGAAAGTGCATGGCCAAATGAGGTAAAGAGTGTGTTGGTTGGTTTGTTTTGCAGCTTTATTGGTTGTCTTGGTCTGGCAAGAAAACAATCCAACATGGTGACTTTGAGACCTTGTATCTTGATGAGTATGTAACCAAATGGCAAGCAATGCAAACAGTAGGAAGAGGGCATGGAGCTTAACATTTTTCATGTTGAAAACAAGTTGAAATGATGAGTGGAAAGAGGTTAAAAATGGCCATAAAGTGCAGGTTTCATCATGCCAACAGGTTGGGCCAGTTTGGCCTAAATGCTGCCTAAAAATTCAGTTCATGATGCCAACTTTGGATGAGTGCATCTCCCAAACCAATGATCCAAATGGGATGATTAAAAAAAGGTGTGAAAGAGGACATAGAAAGGTACAATTTTCATGAAGAAAGTATTTTCAAAAGATGCCTTGACGTGCAAGAAAACTGGCCCATAAGTCTTGACAAATCTTGAAGATTTTGGACTTAGAAAATTTTCATGTTGGAGACAAACTTTATAGTCCCACTTTGACCAAGCATAACTTTCTCAATTCTAATCCAAATGAAACAAACTTTATATATCTAGAAAGCTTGGAACAAGAGGAACAAATTTCATGTTGGAGACATTTTCAAATGGAGTTTTCATCTTGATGGAAAATGGGCTTAAAGTGGGTGCAATAATCATGAAAACTTGCCCTAAATGGAAAGTCAACTATTTCCAAATTTAGTAACTTTTCAAACTCCTGATTAAATGATTAATCCATGATCCAACCTTGATCAAATTTCACATGTAGGCTCCCTTGGGCATGAATTTTGAGATTCCACTTTCAAAATGTCAAGAGTTGACTTTTCTGACCCCACAATTGACTTTTCCCAAACTGTCTGATTCCCGATTCCATTGATCAATTGAAGCACCCCTGGCTCAAATGAAGAGCTGATTTTTTATATGTAGACCCTTGTGGACATATGGAGGGCCATGGAAAAGAGTTTTACCCAAGGAATCAGAAATAAACCAATTTTATACCAAACCCTAATTTAGGGGAAAAATGATCAAGAACTGATTGCACTGATTGCCAATGGATCTTTCTGAGATAATTATGGATCTTCTTAGGCCAAGATGCCTCTATAATCATGACATGAATGAACTCCTTCACTTCCAATCAAACCTTGCCTGTTGCAGATAGCCATGAAACCCTGATTTATGATTAAATCCAGATGCACACTTTGAGAGCTTTGAATCTTCCACTAATGAACTGGGGACCATAATAAGACATATGAAACCCCTTGAGACTTGTATATTTGGAGAATGAAGTTCAATTCTCAGTATTGCTTTGTGTGGGCTCCTTCTATTAAGGAGTGGTCAATCAAACCCTGATTTCCAAGTCACTAATGCAGTATGCAATGAGTATGACCTAGTATGATGCTAATGAAATGTAAGACACAATCCCATGCTTCCAAGAAAAATGAAGGGTAAATTTTATTGTATTACAACATGGCCTGCAAAACCAAGTTAAAACCAAGAACACGGCCAGAGTAGAAGCATGGAAGAACAAGGCATTGATAACCACATCATGCCATAACCAAGCATGAACTTGCAACCTACAAACAAGGCAATTGCAGTTCAACAACTTGAAACAATAATAACCTGCAGTGAACCATACCTAAACCTGCAGCAGACCCCACCCTGACCAAGCCACCACATGGGACTTCAACCTGCAACGTCCACAACCTTTCTAGATTCATAAGTCATGATTGCAGCCATGCCAAACATGTAGTATACCCAAACATACCACGTTACACCTAGTGGAACCAGACCTGACTATGTGAACTTGTATCAACATGGGCCTAGATTCCTGCAAAAACCACACTACCTGCAGTACACTATGGCCATCCTGCAGTATGCATCCAAATGCCTAAACCTAACAGCATTTCACAAGCCAGTGTTGTACACAATAACAACCTGCAGCTCATATGCATTTTAACCAACTCAACAACCTTATCACAACCAGGAAGGAACCTTCAAAATCAGTTACGCTCTTGGCATCATGGTCCAAATGAGTGCATAGCTGAATCTAAAAAAATCCTATATCCATTAACACCCAACAAAATTGAAAATTACAAATGAAGTAAAACTTACCACAAGTCCACATGGTTTCAATTCAAACACCACCTGCAATGACCAGTCATGAGCATTCACTTGGCACTCCCTACTCCCATAATTGCCCTGCAGCAATGATACCATAACAGTATAACAAATGAGCTAAACACACAACACACAAACATTCACATGCCAACCAATACAATGCCAACATACACTTACTTCACAAACCAATAAATGGCTAAAAGAATATGACTCACTTCAATTCACATCAACCGTTCCAAGCATTCATCAAATATCAGCTAGGATGTCTAACCAAATTGGGGAAAGAATGGCAACAGAGGAATGAGACCAAGCAAGCACCAACTCAAAGCAATCTCAAACCTGCTGTAAGTTAAGGTCAGACTTGCAGGATTCTTGTGCATCACAAGCCAAACCATGGCCAGACTGCACCATTGGAAGGTTGACCTCATATCTAACTTGCCATGATGCACCTGACACCTAGCAGTTGGCTCCATCACCTGGGCTTAGTGAATTTCCTGCTATGAAAATTTATAGTAGGAGAGAAACTATGGTCAATACTTGGAACCTCTACTTCAAAAGGTAGCAAGCCATTGCAACTAATACCAAAACAGGATTAGGACTATCCTACAAAACTATGATTTGTCACCTGTAGCATTAGGAATGCATTAACATAACTTATTAGTAACTGGACAAACTAAGCCTGGGTTAACTGTTGCATCTAAAAGAATGGATAAAACTATTAATCAAGCCATTGCAAGTTAGTTCCCTTTAGCTAACTGCTATGGCTTTTCAGCTTGAGAACATTGAGAATCCCAAACTCTTTGTAACAGGGTCATGGTAGGGAATATCATAATAGAGACTATGCAAGACATCCACCATGTGACTACCTCATGTTGCCGCCTACGGATATGACCCTGATGCATAACACAAACCCATCACCATGTAGAATTTATAACAGATATGACAGGAAAGGAAAAATAACATCAAAGCATAACATCAGAACATCCACATAGTAATTCACTAATCCATGCACATGACATTGACAAAAACATTGTTTATATTCCATGGCAAGTAAGAGCAATGATGAAATAATGCAAGTTTTCATGGCCAATACATAACATACTTTCATTAAGTGTTAAACTAAGTGGATCATTTCCATTGACAATAAAAAAACCCTAATAGTAGAAAATAACATCAAGTAATGATAACTATTGGCAAAACATAACATTGCTTACAAGTCACTAACAATTGGCAGTAGAGGGAAAAACCTATTCCACAGGTCATCATTCCAACCACTAAGACAAATCCACTTAATTAATAACCTGCATTAGCCAGTCAACATGAGCAAAAACTTGGTCATTCACTCATTCACCAACTAACATAACTAACTAACTGAGGCAAGGATAACTAACTGAGTTAACTACTAACTCAGTGGGCCAATGATAACCAACTCCAAGCCTCATCTAATACCACCCAAACCTGTTTCCAAGCCTAACAAAATCCAAACCTCACCCCTATTTAAACAGGTTCATCACCATTATTCTATCATTTTTTTGCATCACCTTCAAACTCACTCTTTGAAATTTCTCCCTGACCATTCAATCACTCAAAGCTCTTTTTCTAAGTCATTGAAGCTTCACATTAAAGCTTCAAATTGCTTGAGCTAGACCTTATCATTCACTGTTCATGACTCCAAGTTTCCAGAAGGAGAAGAAGAAGAAGAAGAAGAAAGGAAGAAGAGAAGAAGACAAATCGTGAAGAAGAAATCAGAAACTCACCTGACAATTTTCCGGTCTCCTTCTCCGGTAAGTCAATCTCTAATCTTTGTTGTTTCATGTTTTTAGGTCACCAGAGTGTAGAATTTAGGGAGAGGAATTCAAGCCCCAAGGTCTTAGACGCCAATTCACCTTAATTCAAACTTAATTTGCGCAAAATGATTTAGGGTTCTTCAACGAATTCCCTCGATTCAGCTTATCCAGCAACTAGCGCAGCCTTGCGTGTCTGATGGTGATCTCTGACTTAGTTTAGGACACCACCGTTGCCGGTGGAAGCCGCCGTCACGGTGGTCTACGGCGGTTGGCCGGTGAACTGAGACGGGAGAGAGAGGAAGTAGCGTGTGCATTGGAATATGGTTCATATTGTTTTTTGACTTGCCTGAAGTCAACACTGAGGTTTAGATTTACCCCTTCATGGGCCTGGTGTCATCTAGGCCTATTAAACTCTGTTTCACACACTTCCATTTTACATACAACCCCCCTTTGAACTTTGAAGCATATGATAGTGGGCTTGGTGCAAAGCCCACACTCTGTTTCATTTTCCACTCCGTTTTTTTGGGCGTACCCCCCTATGACCAATAATCTAGTCTTGGGCTTGATTTAAGCCCACATAATAAATTCAGCCTCTCACTCATTTCCTTGATTCACACCTCCTGGCCCATTTTTTTTTAGTGATTTCCAATTCTGTAATTAGTTTAATTAACTAGGTTAGGTTAATTAGATTTTTTTTGGGAATAGGAAATTAAAATCATGATTTTAGAACATTAGGTTAATATGATTTTAATTAGATCAAAACTAGGTTTAATTAGAAATAATTAGATCTTTGATTAAATTTAGGATATAGTGCAACTTCCACACAATAGGTTAAGATCAATCTTTAGGATTTAATCAATTTTAGGCCATGGTTATAATTTGATTTGTGATGATATTTGGACATATTTTGTAAATGACCATTTTACCCTTTAGAGGTAATTTTAGGTATTTTATCCATTTAGTAACATGATCCCTTAGGACTAGAACTTGAAATTAGGTTTGAATAAATTCCTAACAATTGTATGCTCCCTTAGTGTTTGTACATAGAATTTTTGATCAAGACTTTGATTAATATGCACATATTCCCCTAGGATTTTAACTTAGAATTCTTAATCAACTTTGATCAACCAATGCATGATCCCTTAGGGTAGTTTCTAACAATTGCTAACTTCTAGATTAGGATAAACCTATTTCCCTAAACCAAAATCAAACCCATGATTAAATTGATCAAAAGAAAATTTGATTAATTAAATTCTTTGAACTTGTATAATCCCACAGTCGAAATTGAGTGACCAAAAAACCCTTGTTCACTTAATAAGACTTTTCTTCTAAGTTGTGGAGTTCGAAGCCTCAATTCAAGATCTTCAATCAAGGCATCCTCAGTCATACCAAGCAGCGGATTATACAAGCACATCAAAGGTGGCATCTTCAAAAGCTAGTCAAATCAAGGTTAGAATTGTGTGGCGCGAGCCTTAATCAATAGAGAAGGAGTGGGACTGGAGTATTCTGACCCCCATTCTGAGTATCTTTGGGTATGGAACGTATGACCCAACGCACATCATATTCACCTCTATCCATAGACTTTAGCATAATTCTAACCATACGATTGACAAGTCCCTCTCTCTCTCTTCACAAAGCATCATGCAACAAGCAAGGACTACATCAATAACTTAACAATCATGAATCAAGTTGTACGATACGAGCCTTAAGCAATATAGAATGAGTGGGACTAGAGTATTCCTACCCCCATTCTGAGTATCTTTGGGTATGGGACGTATGACCCAACGCTCATTGTATTCACCTCTATTCATAGACTTTAGTGCGATTCGAATCAAACGATTGATATCTCTTCATCAACACATGAAAAAACCACAAAGATTCCCCTCTCTCCACTTAAAAGTTAAGATGGGAGTTAAATGACATGAGCCTTAAGTAGTAAAGAAGGAATGAGACTAGAGCTTTCCTACACTCATTCTGGATATCTTTGCGTGCAAGACGTTTGGCTCGTTGCTTATCGTATCCACCTTTACTCATAGACTTTAGTGTGATTCTTATCAAGGAACTATCAAGTATATTCTAATCATATCAATTCAATCATTCAATCATACTCTTTTGCCTTCAATCATCCTTACTTTCTGCCCTAGTGGGCTGAACTACGAAAGCTCTGATTTCCTCATTGCATAATAAGGGTATGTAGGCAGGAGAATTCAGTTTCTTCGTGAGCTATCTTATTTATCATCCTACCTTCTCTATCCGATGAATCCTTCTTCATCCATTCAATCTATACCATCTTTTGAGATCAATCATACTTCTCGTTGGACTCCTTGTTTATCCTTTTTGGAAGTCTTAACGACAGTCCACCTCATCAATCGAGAGTTGTTTGGGCTACAACCTTAAACACTTAATCCAATCTTTCTTTTTGGCTTTACCTTATAGTGGTGTCCTTCTAGTCCATGTATTGGTAAATGCCTACCTTGCTCTCTGATTCAGAGTCTATCTCCTTCTTGGATCGAAGATACTATTCTTCGTTGATCACGAACTATTTGCTTCCCCAGCAAGTGATACTATTCTTTGTTGAAGATTGAGAAAACCAATAAAGAGGGGTTTGAACTGTTTTAATAGATAATAAAAACTTTTGAAAACAAAACACACGCGAAAATAAAAGCTATCAACATATAATTTTTATCCTGGTTCACTTGAAATTCAAAGCTACTCCAGTCCATCCGGCCAAGGTTATTTTGCCTTCAATAAGAACTTAATCCACTAATCTTGAAGGATTACAACAAATGAGCGTCTAAGAGGATAAAGATCTCTTATCCGTCTCAAGTTTACAGACTTCACATGTCACTTGAGGAATATTCAGTAGTTAAGGACAATTACAGTTATATGCTTTAGTGCTTCTAGGTAAGCAGAAATTACACAATATAAGAACACAAGAAATGTTCACACTTTAGAGCAGCAACTCGTGTGAAAGGAGAATGAGTAAGAGATATGAGATTAGTTTCAGTATTCTCGTGTGTTTTTTTTATCTTTGTGAAGATGATTCATCCTATATATAGGGGTTTGATGAAGAGACCGTTGGATGAAAGGATCTTGGCAATGATGGATGAATAATGTCATTAATCTCTGTGTTCTTTCCATAGCAGTTTGGGGAGCTTTAACTTTCTTCCAAAATTAGATTCTTGCCATAAGTGGAAGACTTCATAGGTAAGTCTTTATTGATAGTTTCTGAATCAGAGTGTTTAGAAATCAGAGTTTCTGTTCTATTGTGCATCTTTAGATAGTTGCTGACAACTTATTGACTTCAGAGGTTCTTGATGTCTTCCCGATTGATTACATCAGAGTGTAAAAGCTTCATACCCTAGAGTGCGCTCTTCCGCTTCAGAGCCTCTGATATCTCTTTCTTCGTTGAGCTTTGTACGTTTCCTTTGTTTAGAGTCAGAGCTTATGCTTGAGTGCCTTCTAAGTGGTCATTCTGAACTTGTGCCTGTATCTGATATATATATATATATAATATATATATATATATATATATATATATATATATATATATATATTATATATATATATTATATATATATATATATATAATATATATATATATATATATATATATATATATATATATATATATATATTATATATATATATATATCTGACCTCTTTTTGATTAGAGTCCTACGCACTTAGATAAATTATGTTAGGGTACCAATTTGTTTCATCCTTTGTTATCATCAAAATCTAGAGATGAATTTGTAGACACTGAATTTTATTCTTACAATCTCCCCCTTTTTGATGATGACAACAGAAATTCAGAGTGATGATGGAATAATGATACTATCAGCAAGAATTAAAAAATATCTCAGAGTCAGATGAGTGACACTTCCCCTGAGATAGATCATAATAGGTGTTTCAGAAGTTCTTACCAGATTTTCTTTGTGTAGCAGCTAGTTTTTACCTTAGATGTTATCCTGCATAGCTTTAGAATTTTCATAAGAGATTAATGTGCGCAGTGAAGCAAGAGGATTAGATATATTTTCATTAGAGCTGTTTTTATTCTCCCCATTTTTGTCAGACTCAAAAATACTTAGCACATAAAGAGTAGTCAAAAGAAACAATTTTCATATATGAGAAAAGGAGATACAGATAAGAAGTAATTCAAAATAGAGAGAGCATATAATACATAACAGAAAAATAAGGAGAGCAACAAGCAAAGCCTAAGTGCCTAAGGGTTCGGAGACGGAGGCATCCTTTGGAGAAGCTGAGTTAGCAGGTTCTGAATGTTGTTTTTGACGGAGTCCTGTTGATCTAGTCTTGCTCTCACTATATGTTGCTCCTTCTACAGCTCTTCCATAGTCTTTAGGACAAGAGGAGAGAAATCAGAGTGAGATTACTCCCTCTGAGTTAGAGCATCATTAATTGCCTTTGCAGCTTCTTCTGCAGCTATGCATGTTGCTTCTTCAGCATTAGCTTTTGCTTTTGCTTCATCTTTAGCAGTAGCAGCCTCAACAACAGCCTTCTCAGCAGCTTCTCTATCCATTTTCTCTTCTTCCAGATGAGCCTTCTCTTCTACTTCTCTTCTGGCCTTCTCTTCTGCCTCTCTGACCAGATGTGCCTGCAGCCTTTCTCCGGCTTTTCTGATGAAGTCGTTGCGGACTTGTTCAGAGAGGCCTTTCAGCTTAAAAGCCTCAGAGATCATCCATCTGATCACTCTATTCCAATGAATCCTCACTGCAGAGGGATCGTCACTTATACCAGAATTTTCAGAGAGAGATCTGATCTTCTCCATTGAAGACTCAACAAATAAAGTAATTACTTCTTCCAAGGTGGGGAAGGTAGGTTCTGGTTCAGGAGTGGGATATGGAGATACTAGTGGTGTGTGGGTATTTTCATTGGGAGGTTCAAAGGTAGGGATGATAGGGTTTTCAAATGGTGTTTCGATGGGGGTTTCAGATGGTGGTGTTTTTGGTTGTTCGGATGGTGGTGTTGTTGGTTGCTCAGGTGGTGGAGGAATGTTGGCTTCTGGTTCAGATTGTTCTTGTGTGGAAAGGGAACAAGCCTGAAGCTGAGCCAAGGTGGGAGATTCGGGGTCAGAAGGTTTTGACTCAGAGGAGATGGTGTAGTAAGGTGGGAATGAGGGTCTTGAAGAGGGTGGTGATATTGGTTCATTGAACATTTCTGCTTCAGAGATGGATAAGGTTGTGGTGGTGAGGTTAAATTTTTGAAGAGGGGGAGATGAGATGTTAGAGGATGGTTTTTCAAAGGGTCTGGTAATGGAGAGTGAGGGTTCAGATTGTGTGTGGATGGGTTAGGTTTGGGGAATGGAAGAAGCAAGTTGCTTTAAATGTACAGAGGGAGAGTGAAGAGGCAGAGACTTACTTGGAGATTTGATCAGAGGGTCAGGAGGTCTTGATACAGAGGGTTCCCCCAACTTTGCTTTCTTGGCCTTCTTTGAACTCTCAAAGGGCTCCCGTTGTCTCTTCATGAAATTTGGTGGATGCTCAGGCAGCCAATCCATAGAGAATTCTGAGATGTTTACACCTTGGTTGGCCAGATCATGCAGATAGTGTGCAACAACCTCTTGATGATCAATTTTTGAGAAGAGGTAGAGGTTGTTGGGAATTTTCCTCCGATCTTTTAGTGCTTCCCAAAAGGTGTCCAACAAAGGCTTCACCCGAATCTGCTCAATCACCCCCATGCTCTTCAGATTGCATGCATTCAGAGGCCTCCCAGTGTCGACAGTGCCATCCTTCATCAGATTATGGTGAATTAGGTGATCCACCAACCCGCTCTTTATCACAACATTAGAAACCAGCCTTCCCAGAGTGATGTAGGTTATGGGCTTCATGTTGTTCCCGGTGTCTCTTACAGAGTCCCTCAGGTACTTGAACAACAACGCTGGCAAATTCAGCTTGAGCCCTTTGTGGAGGCAATAGAGTATGCACTTCTGATCAGTGTTGATGTAGTCAGAAGAGTTAAAGGTTGGGCGGTGATGAATAGTTCGCTGAATGACCTTCAGCCAGACTCTGAGGTTCTGGTGAAGTTCCTTGTTCTTGGAAGAATTACCCTCAACATTCTATTTTAAGATCGTTGGGGAAATTTCCTGGGACATATACTTTTCCGTAGGGTTTATGTTGTAAATTCGTCTTCCCCCTGTCTTCTCCATGTTCAAAAAGGAGGCAATACACTTCTCTATGATGACGATCTTCACCCCCAGAACATAGGACACGATGTAGTGATCATCTGAGTCTGCAAAGCACCAGAATTCTTTTACCAGATATATGTAGACAGGACCATAGAGCCTTTGGAAATAGTTTTCCCCCCCTTTCTTTCTGAGTTCTTCAGTGAGGTTTATTCCATTCCTTTTCATATTTTCAAAATCCACCAAGGATTCACACAAAACTTCAAGCTTGTCAAACGGAGTGGCAAGATGAATGTGGGGTACACGATCCAAGATGTGGGGTTCTTTGTATATGGGGGTGGAGACAATGCCAGTTGTTGCAGTGGTTTGTTGAGAAGAACTTGGAGGTTGTTCCGTTGATTCCATCTGTTGAGAATAGTTGTACACAAATTGTTGTTGGGAATCCATGAAGAATATGAAGTTGTTGAAGGTTGAAGAACTTTGAGGATTCTTGAGAAGGAGAGAGGTTTGTGTAGGATGTGACTGAAAAGTGTGAAAATTATAAGTACAAATAAGAAACGTGTAAAACGATAGCATTAGATAGGAGGTGAATTGTTAAAATAAATGATGGCATAGAAAAAGAGTTGACACGCTTAGGGGAGACATTGATTACAGTTAATGATGGAAGTCTAATCCACACATCAACATACTGATTGAGGAGATCTCAAGGGTTTGTCTCTTGATTTCTGCTAGACGGTTGTCTAGAAGATCCAAGGTCAGAAGCAAGATAACCCACGTGTTGATCTATATGATCTTCAGGAATACCAAGGGATTGGATCCTGAGGATTTCTGATTCAGATGATTTCTAATTGGTAGAAATATCAGAGTCAGATCCAGATACCAGATGTTATTTTCAGAGCCTTATTTGGCTATTTCAGATAAGCATGTTTGATTCATTATGGGCAGTTTTCAATTTTCAGGTTTTTCAGAATGAATGAGAATCTATCTTCAGCGAGGGGTTTTATGAAGATATCAGCATATTGATGGTCTGTATCTATAAAATTTAAAAATATTACCCCTTTCTGAACATAGTCTCTGATAAAATGATGTTTTATTTCTATGTGCTTAGCTCTGGAATGCAGAATAGGGTTCTTACTTAAACAAATGGCAGCAGTATTATCACAGAAGATAGGGATGTTACTCTCATATATCTGAAGATGTTCTAGTTCATTTTTCATCCAGAGCATCTGAGTAATGTATAATGAAGCTGATATATATTTTGCTTCTTCGGTAGAAAGAGAAATGGTTGATTGTGTTTTGCTGGCCCAAGATTTAAGATTGTTTCCCAAGAACTAACAGTTTCCAGATGTGCTTTTACGTTCCATTTTGTCCCCTGCATAATCTGCATTGCAATATCCAGAGAGCCTATACTCTGATGTTTTCTCATACATCAGGCCAAGGTTAGGTGTTCCTTTCAGATACCTTAGGATTCTTTTAGCTACTGTTAAATGGATTCCCTTGGATTTGATTGGAATCTGGCACAAAGACATACACTAAAAATAATGTCAAGTCGAGTAGTCGTCAGATAGAGAAGAGAGCCTACCATACCACGTTAGAGCTTCTAGCAAACCTTTTGACTTACTTCTTCTTTATCCAGAAGACAGATTGGATGCATGGGTGTCTTTGTAGGTTTGCATTCTGACATTTCAAATTTCTTCAGAATATCTTTTATGTATTTACTTTGATATACATATGTAGCTTTTGAAGCTTGATTGATTTGAATTCCCAGAAAGAATTTTAGTTCTTCATCAAACTCATTTCAAATTCTGGCTACATTAGCTCAGAGAATTCTTGACAAACAGAGGGGTTAGCTGAACCAAAACTTATATCATCAACGTATATCTGACATACCATGAGATCATTTCTAATTTTTTTACAGAAAAGTGTAGAGTCAACCTTTCCTCTAATAAAGTCATGTTCCAGAAAAAAGTTGCTTAGTCTTTCATACCAAGCTCTAAGAGCTTGTTTTAGACCATACAAGTATTTTTTCAGTTTAAAGACATGTTATGGACATTTAGAGTTTTCAAAACCTGAAGGTTGATGAACATACACTTCTTCTGAGATATAACCATTAAGAAATGTGCTCTTGACATCCATCTGATATAATTTGATGGAGTGATTTATAGAGAATGATATAATTAAACGAATGGATTCTAACCTGGCGAATGGAGCAAAGGTTTTTTTGTAGTCAATGCCTTCTTGTTGACTGTAACCTTGTGCCACCAATCGTTCTTTGTTTCTGACTACTTCTTCTTTTTCATTTAGTTTCTTTCTGAATACCCATCTTGTTCCATTAATATGAATTCCTTTTGTCTTCGGGACAAGATCCTAGACGTCATTCTTTGAAAATTGATCAAGTTCTTCTTTCATTTCCAGAATCCAGTCATTGTCTTGAAGTGCCTCATCACAGGAAGTAAGCTCAATTAGAGATACTAATCTTCGAGGAGTTTCTTCAAATACTTTGAATGTAGACCTTGTTCTGATAGGTTCATCCTTGTTTCCTAGAATCAAATCTTCAAAGATGTTTGGACGATTTCTTGATCTTTTCTGGATAGTTGATGATAATCTACAAGTTTTTCAACTAGCTTTGACTTTTCAGAGTCAAGCTTATCATCAAATCTGACATGTATTGATTCTTCCACAATTTTGGTTTTTGTGTTATATACTTTGTAGCCTTTAGAGCGTTCTAAGTATCCTAACATAATACCTTTTTGTGCTTTTGAATCAAACTTGTTCAGATGTTCTTTAGTGTGAAGAATAAAACAGGAGCATCCAAAAGGATAGAAGTAGGAAATGTTGGGTTTTCTTCCCTTACACAGTTCATAAGGAGTTTTCTCCAAAATATGTCTTACAAAGATTATATTCTAAATATAGCACATTGTATTTACTGCTTCATCCCAGAAGTGGTTAGCCATATTTATTTCATTAATCATGGTTATGGCCATTTCTTGGAGTGTCCTATTCTTCCTCTCTACAACTCCATTTTGTTGTGGATTTCTAGGGCAGAAGAAATCACGGGATATTCCATTAGTATCAAAAAGTTCTTCAAAGAACTTATTTTCGAATTCGCCATCATGATCACTTCTGACTCTGATGATTTTAGAGTCAAATTCATTTTGCACCTTAGAACAGAATCTAGTGAATATAGAGTGAGACTCATTCTTGTGCTTTAGAAATTTTACCCATGTCCAGCGACTAAAATCATCAACCATGACCAGTCCATAGTTCTTTCTATTGACTGAAGCTATCTTAACAGGTCCAAACAGGTCAATATGGAGAAGTTCCAAAGGTTTAGAGGTAGAAAAAACATTTTTCTTTTTAAAATATGTTTTTGAAAATTTTCCTTTCTGACATACCTCACACAGAGCATCTGAAGAAAACTTCAGTTTAGGTAGACCTCGGAATAACTCGAGTTTATTTAGCTGAGAAAGTCTTCTCATGCTAATGTGGCCCAAGCATCTATGCCATACCCATTGCTCTTTGTTTACAGACATTAAAAATTTAACATTTTGATCTTTTAGATCTGAAAGATTTATTTTGTAAATGTTTTTTTTCCTCTTGCCAGTGAATAGAACTGTTCCATTGTTCTGATTAATTGCTTTACATGTTTTTTTTATTAAAGATTATATCATAACCGTTATCACTTAATTGGCATATTGATAACAGTTTATGCATTAATCCATCTACATAGAGAACATCAGATATTGAGGGAAGATATCCATTACCAATAGTTCCGGAGCCTCTGATTCTTCCTTTCTGATTTCCTCTGAAACCTACAAAGCCATCATCCTTAAGTTCCAGGCTTTGGAACATATGCTTTCTTCCTGTCATGTGCCGCGAGCACCCAGAGTCCAAGTACCATGATTGGTGTCTTAACTCTGTTGCATAGGATATCTGCAACATAAACTATTTTATCCTTTGGTACCCATAATCTTTTGGGTCCTTTGGGATTAGTTCTCCCAGAGTTTCTTAAAACTTTGGGTTTTCTAGCATTGGTAAAACGTTGAGTTTGTGCATGTGTGTAGTGATAAGAAAATGGGGATTTAGGTTTGTCATTTGCAGAAGATATGTGTTTGTCTTCATTAGAATCATATCATATTCCTCTTTTCTTATTCTGACTGACTCCATAAATCATAGAGGCCATTCTGCTTCTTTCTATCCCATTTTTCATAAACTTTTGAAAAGCCTTTTCATATTTATATATAATTGTGTTAGAAGTTTGTGGAGCTTGAGATAAAGCTTCTTCAAGTTTTAAACATTGTTTATTTGTAGATTCCCTTCTCTTGTCAAAATCAGAATATCATCCTTTAATTCAGAAACTGTTATCTCAAGCTTATCACATTCTTCAGTGGTTCCTTCAAGGACCCCTTTTAATGCTTTAAATTTTTGTTTAAGTTTCTGATATGAGTTTAGATATTCAGAAAGGCAAGATTCAAGGTCAGAGCGAGAAAGATTAGAAAATACCTCTTCAGGATCAGATTCTCTCTCTGATGAGTTTCCAGATGTGGTAGCCATGAATGCCATATTTGCCTGTTCTTCTTCAGAGTCTGATTTTGAGGAATCATATTCAGAGTCGTCCCAGGTGGCCATGAGTCCCTTCTATGTTTTGAAGGATTTTTTCTTGAATCCTTCTCTTCTAGAGCTTTCTTTCTTGATCTTTGGACATTCGTTTCTGTGCTGACATGTTTCTTTACATTCATAGAATGTTACCTCTTTGTTTGATTTGCTTCTGGAAGTTGATTCTGAGAGATCTCCCTTGGGTCTTGGTCTTCTTAAGTTGTTATTCCTTTTTCTCCAGAGTTGTTTCACTCTTCTGGTCAGAAGGGATAACTCTTCTTCGTCGTTAGAGTCTTCCTTTTCAGAGTCGTCATTGTCTTCTTCTTTAGCTTGGAGGGCTTTGTTCCTTTCTGGTTTACGTCTCTCAGATTTGGATTTCAGGGCTACAAATTTGCTCTTATTTTAGGGCTCATCTTCCTTAAGTTCTATCTCGTGACTTCTGAGGGAGCTGACGAGTTCTTCCAGGCGTATGTTGTTCAGATCCTTTGATAAATTTAATGCAGTGACCATAGGTGTCCACTTCTTTGGTAGGTTTCTGAAAATCTTTTTGACATGATCTGCAATTGTGTATCCTTTTTACAGAACCTTGAGTCCTGCAATTAAAGTTTGAAATCTAGAAAACCTTACCTCTATAGCTTCGTCGTCCTCCATCTTGAAGGCTCCATACTTCTAAATTAGAGCCAGAGTCTTTGTCTCTTTGACTTGTGAGTTGCCTTCGTGAGTCATCCTTATGAATTCAAGTATTTCTTTAGCAGTTCCCTTGTTGGTGATCTTTTCATATTCATTGTAGGAAATGGCATTCAACAATATTGTTCTGGCTTTGTGATGATTTTTGAAGTCACGCTTTTGGTCATCTGTCATCTTGTTTCTAGAAATAGCAATACCATCATCAGATATAGGAGGTATATAGCCAATAGTAACCATGTCCCATAGGTCAGTGTCATAACCCAGAAAGAAACTTTCGATTTTGTCTTTCCAATAATAAATTTTTTCTACATCAAAGACTGGAGGTTTGGCATTGTAACTGTCTCTTTCATTGGTGTTGACCATAGTGTTTTTCTCACGTTGGATCTCTCTACACTATTAAGTGTTTAATTTAAAAATCAATAACAAAGCTGAAGCTCTGATACCAATTGAAGATTGAGTAAAACAAGAAAGGAGGGTTTGAATTGTTTTAATTGATAATAAAAACTTTTGAAAAAAAAACACGCGAAAATAAAAGCTATCAACACAAAAAATTTATCCTGGTTCACTTGAAATTCAAAGTTACTCCAATCCACCCAGCCAAGGTGATTTCTCCTTCAATAAGGAGTTAATCCACTAATCATGAAAGATTATAACAAATGAGTGTCTAAGAGGATAAAGATCTCTTAGCCCTCTCAAGTTTACATGCTTCACAAGTCACTTGAGGAATATTCAGCAGTTAAGGAAAACTACAGTTATGTGCTTAGTGCTTCTAGGTAAGCAGAAATTACACAATATAAGAACAGAAGAAATATTCACACTTTAGAGCAGCAACTTGTGTGAAAGGAGAATGAGTAAGAGATATGAGATTAGTTTCAGTATTCTCGTGTGTGTTTTTTATCTTTGTGAAGATGATCCATCCTATATATAGGGGTTTGATGAAGAGACAGTTGGATGAAAGGATCTTGGCAATGATGGATGATTAATGTCATTAATCTTTGTGTTCTTTCCATAGCAGTTTGAGGTGTTTTAACTTTCTTTGAAAATTAGATTCTTGCCATAAGTGGAAGACTTCATAGCTAAGTCTTTATTGATAGTTTCTGAATCAGAGTGTTTAGAAATCAGAGTTTCTCTTCAGCATGTGCATCTTCAGATAGTTGCTGACAATTGATTGACTTCAGAGGTTCTTGATGTCTTTGTGATTGATTACATCAAAGTGTAAAAGCTTCAGACCCTAGAGTGCACTATTGCGTTCAGAGCCTCTGATATCTCTTTCTTCGTTGAGCTTTGTACGCTTCCTTTGTTCATAGTCAGAACTTCTGCTTGAGTTCCTTCTAAGTAATCATTCTAAACTTATGTCTGTATCTGATATATGTCTATCTGACCTCTTTTTGATTAGAGTCCTGCACACTTAGATGAATTATGTTAGGGTGCCAATTTGTTTCATCCTTTGTTATCATCAAAATCTAGAGATGAATTATAGACACTGAATTTTGTTCTTACATTTGTACCATCCAGTACTACCATCATTCCTTGAAGTGGTGTTTATCTTGTGAGCCCCCGTTGCTTAGACAAATGTCTCTCTCTATTCTCGTGGTTCCGAACTATGATTGCTCTGACTTTCTCATTGCACAATGAGAATACGTAGGCACAAGGATGCGAATCCTTTGCAAGCATACTACTAATTATTCCTTCCTTCGCCTTAGGGCATCACTCATATATTTCATAATCCATTATCTATCTTCAATCATAAGTCGTTCACCTAGTGACATACTGTCTTTTTGACATCGAAATATACTCTCTTTGGAATTCCATACATACCCTTTTAGGACGTATAGCGAATAACACGTCTTTCTACCTAGAGTTGTTTCGGCTACAACCTCAAACACTTAATTCCTTATTTTTTGGCTATACAATCTATAATGGCGGCCTGCTGATCCACATATCGGTTGAAGTTATTTCCCTCTATGGTATGAATTTCACTTCTTTTATGGATTCCTTATTACACAATGAGGATGCGTAGGCATGAGGGCCCTAATCCTCACCGAGCACCTTATCTATTTTCTTCCTTTTCCCATTCTTTTGCGAGCAATCTTAGATATAACACCTATTCGAGCAAGAACAATCAAAACGGTTCCCATGGAGTACCATGGATGTTTGGGGTGCTAATACCTTCCCCCTGCATAACCGACTTCCTTACCCAGTATATCTCTTTCCCCCGGGTTTTATCGATGTTTTCCCTTCCCTTTGGGGATAAATAAAGTTTGATGGCGACTCTATTGTATGTTCGAGCGTGAGATGCGTTCAGGTATATTTTTGTTAGCTTCAATAGCTTTGTTTCTTTTGTAGGTAGTGTGTGCATCCACATATGCCTCACAAAGCTCATATCTAGGGTTTAAGACCCTCAATACAAGGAAATCAATCAAGGGGTGGTTCACATTGGTTCTAGACATCATATATGGATCCCCATGTTCTTTATTTATCATTTTTATCAAGAAATCACCATGAGTTTGAAGCTTGTTTGCCTTGGAAGCCCTAGTTCATATGGGTATCTTGTGTGACTTCTTCAGCAAGTTCTTCAACAATTGATCAAATATTTCAAGGGATATTTCATATTAAATCATCTTATACATATATGATCATGCATGAGTCCCAAATATCAAGAGAACTCCAAGTTTGCAAGTTGGTTCAAGGAGGTTGACCAGAGAAAGTCAATAGGTCAAAACTGGGGTTCCCTAGACCCTGTCTCCTACAACTTTTATCATATGAAAATAATTATAAGATAAAGGTTAATCTTTATGACATTCGAAGCAACTTTCATGTTGAGGTCAAGATCTAGTTTTGCTTGTAAAGTCAATTTTTATGGTGAAAGATTATAGGTCATTTTGTTTGTGCCCTAGTTAGGAGGCCAACTTCCAAGGACCATAACTTGCTCAATTTTTATGATATAAAGGCCATCCAAGTTTCATAATCAATTTCGAGATGTCCCACCAAACTTTGATTCTTTGAGAAACTTCAAATAAACTTTAAAGGACATGTTCCAAGAGGAAACATTGTAGGTCATTTTGGGCCATTACCATTGAACAAGTAATTTTCCTCAAATTCTAAAATGCATAACGCCTTCATAAAAAATCCAAATGAGTTAAACTTTTTGACCAAATTGAAGAGGTTTGAAAGAGATACAACTTTGATGAAGTAATATTTTCCATTGGAAGCTCATAGCAAAAGTTATTAAAGGTGGAAGAAGGGGATATTTGATTTGGTACTTTGAAAATTTTCAATTATGTTTGATTTCTCAGACTTCCACCTCAAAATTCATCAGGATCCAAGCTTCAAATGGAAAAACCTTCAACATGAAATTTGTTCCCCTTAATCTCACATTTCCAAAAAGTCAAAAGTCACTTCATTTGGATAAGGTTTGGATGACTTGTGCATGGTTACTCTTCATGGTTCCATCTGGATGAATCTCATGATCACTTCTCAATTTCAAATGCATGGCTTCATGTTGCAATTTCAGCATCACTCATGATCATTTTTGGACCTTTTGACATCATCTCATGGGCCTATCACACACCCATGCAAGCATGCATCTCACCTTTCCAATTTTGGCCAATTTTTGAAGTGTATAAAAAGCAATGAGCATGGCTATAAATACATGACCTTGGCGATCAGAAATTGGATCCTTCTTGCCCAAGCTTCGACCCCTTCTTCCCCAAACACCATTGAAAGGATAATCTTGAAGATTTCTTGAGAAATCGAGTTTCAATTCTCTTTCTGTTTTGGAATTGAAACTCCAAGAGTCCAAGCTTTTTAACCATCTAAATCTTCTCCTGCAAGCATCCAAAGTCAACCCAAGCCAAATTAGAAACAAGATCAAGCTAATTTGGAGCTCCTCGAAGGTGAGATTTGAGAAACTTTTCCTCTTCGATTCACCCTAATTTCTCATCCATTTTGATTGATTGTTGGTTTGCTGAAGTCCTACCAATGTAGGCAACACGAGTGAGTTACTTTTAGGTCAAATCGAAGTAACTCAGTTCATGATCCTCAAAATTCAAATCCATGTGTCTTTCAATATACTTGGAATTAGAGAAAATTGAGGCCAATTTCGAGCTCCTGAGCATTTTTTCTTTAACATCATCTCCTTGTTTTTCATTTTGGTGAGGGTTGGTTGTCATCCAGTCCGGTGAGGTTCACCGGAGAAGATGACCAGAGCTCTAGCTCCGGTGGTGTGTTGGCTTGTTCCCAACCCTTTTATCCAGTCAAAATGTTTTAATCTAGGCCTTTGGTTCTGATTACTACTTCTGCCACCTCAATTAATGAGGGAGATCTGATGGCCCCTGTTTTTTTTAATTTCATTTTATTTTCTGATTTTTTATTTAATCCCTTTATTTTGTTGAATTCATATTAATTTCATTTTTAATCCAAAAAAATATGGGACTTTCACCAAAAATCTTTAAATATTTTCCTCTTCCCTATTTTGAATTAAAATAATTTTTTGGATTAGTATTGGTATTTTTCATGAATTAAATGTTTTTTGTATATTTTTAATTGTTTAAAAATACTTCTGACTTTTTAAAAACAGTGAAATATTTTGTCTAAGGTCCTTTGACCTTGTTTGACCTCGGATAAATCCATTGGCCATTTATTTGGTATTTTGAAAGGATTTTAGGTTTTGACCAAATAAAAATGTATTTTAATTCCTTTTTAACATGATTTTTAATTGATTAAATGTTTTAAAATGTTGTTGAGCCATTTTTATGGTCTTGTGATATTTGACTTTCTGTTTGGGCCTTGGTCAAGGTTGGTTTGACTTTTGTTAGATCAAAACCATTAGATATAGGGGATTGATGAAATGTATATTTCATCTCCCAAAATGAATGGATGGTTTTGATTTGATGAAATTCCTCCCATGATCAATTTGTGTTTCTATCTTCCCCTCCCTTTTCATCTTCATCCCTATTCTTCCCCATTCCCTCATTTGACCAATGAAATCTCTAATGTCAAAAGGCTAATTGATTCATCAATGACCTTGTCTCAAATGAACCAATATAAGTATGACTGAGATAAGTCCTTCCCATTTTCTTTTAGTGTGTGGTATATTTTAGGAGTTTGGTTCTTTGTACCAAATCTCTAACATGCATTAGCACCTATATTGTTATTGCCCGACCTCAGATAGTTGTGACTTCTACATAAGTCTAATTACGATTGCTTAACATAGAGCGAAATTTGACCCTCAAGGCATAACATTCTAGTAAGTGAGATTGTAAGTCTCCCATTCTTCATGGCATTGTGTGGAAACTTGACCTTTTTTTTCTTTCATGAGAGCTAGTGGAATACTTGTGGAATTATCCATGTTGGATCCATTATCATGGAAGATGTCTTGGTTTAACGATTCATGCTTGTTAATGAATGGTTGAGTGTTCTCTGAAGAATAACTTAATCAATTAAAATCACCTCTAACACCACTAACTTTTGACTAACATTTGACTAACTCTTACTCCTTATGATTTTACTTTTAAGTCATTTACTTTATGCAATTTAAATTTCAGTCATTTATCATCCATTGCCATTTACATTCCATATAACCTGTTTATGTTTAAGTCCTTTTCTTTTTGCTCATTTTAGCCATATCTTATGATTGTATATAATTTTTTGTGTGTTTTAATTTTATTTGTGGTCTTAGGAACTTAAAACACCTAATAACAACAAAAACCCTAAAAAAAACTTGGTGGACTGTTGAACTTAATCTGAGCGTCTGGACTTAGAATTAGGTAACATTCCATGTGCTAAAGGACTTGTCCAATGCCAACATTTTGAGACTGAGCTATTTTGAATAGTGCCTTCATATGATGTAAGACTTGGGAATTTCTTGGATTCATCTGCTACTCTATCTTTGTGCTTAAGTGTTATTTTGATCTTGTGTCCGATGTTTTATTCTAAGTTGATCAAGGAATATTTCATCTGCTACATTGGAAGACCCTAAAGACTGCTAGCTATTGGAATGCTTGCTTGGATATGGATATCTTTATTTGATGCCTTGATCTTCATGATGTCTGGATATTTTTCATTACTTGATTAAAGTCCAAAGGAAAATGGTTTTCTATATGACATTGTTGTCTGTTGGATTGCATCCCATTGGTCAAATCTTTTCAAATCTTAACTTTTAAATTTATGTTTAGGATAGCCTCTTCATCTCCTCCCACTTCTAAAATTTCAAATCTCTCCATATTTTTAAAAAAAATTCTTTAGTTGTGATTTCAAACTTAGACATGTTTTAATGATTAGAAACTTTGGCCTTATGCCATTGAATTTTCAAACTCTTTCATAAATCAAACTTGTAAATAAACTTAACCATATTGACTTAAATTTAAAAAGACAAAAATAACTAACAACTCCATTCAAATCTTTGGCCTTTTGTGTATTTTATTGTTAAACTTTTGTTAAAAGAAATTCACCAACTTATTTGAAATTTTTACCATGAACTACGAGCTTTTGATCCCTCATTTTTATGTTGGTACATAGGCACAAGACCAAAGCTCTTGTCAAACACAAAAATATAATCAATAAATTCTTTTCTCATCCCCACACACTATTTTTTATCGAACATAATTTATACCAAAAACAAATGCACACATGAAAAGGGCTTCATAGGAGTACCTAGGACACTTTGAGTGCTAACACCTTCCTTCTCTGTAACCAACCCCCTTACCTGTAATCTCGGGCATTTTATTAGTTTTGATTTGAAAACTTCTTATCTTTGGGTTTTGTTCGTACTTTTCCCTTTTCCTTTGGAAACAATAAAAGCGCAGTGGCGACTCTAGTTTTATTGACGTCAAGTTTATCCATAGCTTGATGGTCATGAATTTACCGCTACAGGCACAAAAGGACAAAGTTTTGAATGGGGTTGTTAGTTCTTTTTGTCTTTTTGAAAGTTAAGTCAATATTATTAAGTTTATTTACAAGTTTGATTAAGAAAAAGTTTCAAAATTCATTGGCATAAGGCCAAAGTTTCTAATCATTAAAACATGTCTAAGTTAGAAAACAAGCAAAGAAGATTTTTAAAAAGAGGGAGAAGTTTTGAAATTTAAGAAGTGGGAGGAGATGAAGAGGCTAATCTAAGAAAAAATTAAAAGTTAAAAGTTGAAAAGATCTGACCAATGGGATGCAATCCAACAGACAAGAATGTCATATAGAAACCCATTTTCCTTTGGACTTTGACCAAGAAATAATCAATAACAAATGATCAATATCCACACATCGTTAAGATTAAGGCATCAAATAAAGATAGCCACGTCTAAGCAAGCACTCCAATAGCTAGCAATCTTCAAATGTCTTCCAATGTATCAAATGAAATATTCCATGACCAACTTAGAATAAAGAATCAGACATAGACCAAAACAAAATAACAATTAAGCACAGAGACAAAGTAGAAGATGAATCAAAGAAATCTTCAAGTCTTGTATCAGATGAAAGTCACTATCAAAGATAGCTCAGTCTCAAAATGTTGGCATTAGCCAAGTCTTTTAGCATATGGAATGTTTCCTAATTCTAAGTCCAAAGCTCAGATCAAAGTCCAAGAGTCCACCAAATGTTTTTTAGGGTTTTTGTTTTTATTATGTGTTTTAAGGTCCTAAGACCACAAACAAAATCAAAATACACAAACAATATATACAATCACCAGATATGGCTCAAATGAGCAAAGTGAAAATGGCTTGAAACATAAACAAGTTATATGAAATGTAAATGACAATGAATGATAAAGGACTGAAATTTAAATTGCATAAAGTAAATCACTTGAAAGTAAAGCAATATTAAAAAGAGTTAGTCAAATGTTAGTGTTGAATTTTAATTGATTAATTCATTCTTTGGAGAACACTCAACCATTCACTCACAAGTATGAATCCTTTAACCAAGATATCTTCCATGAGAAGGGCTCCAACTTGGAGAATTCAACAAGTATGCCACTAGCTCCCATGAAAAGAAAAAGGTCAAGTCTCCATACAATGCCATGAAGAATGGGAGACTTACAATCTCACTTACTAGAATGATATGCCTTGAGGGTCAAATTTAGCTCTATGTTAAGCAATCGTAATTGGACTTATGTAGAAGTCACAACTATCTGAGGTCGGGCAATAAAAATATAGGTATTAATGCATGTTAGAGATTTGGTACAAAGAACCAAACTCCTAAAACGTACCACACACTAAAATAAAAGGGGAGGAACCTATTTCATTCATACTTGTATTGATTCATCTAACATAAGGTCATTGATGAATTAATTAGCATTTAGACATTAGAGATTTCATTGGTCAAATGAGGGAATGAGGAAGAATAAGGATGGAGATGAAAAGGGAAGGGGAAATAGAAACACAAATTGATCATGAGAGGAATTTCATCTAATCAAAATCATCCTTTTATTTTGGGAGATGAAATGTACATTTCATCAATCCCCTAAATCCAATGATTTTGATCTAACAAAAGTCAAATCAATCATGACCACGACCCAAACAGAAAGTCAAACATCACAAGACCATAAAGATGGCTCAACATAATTTTTAAACATTTAATCAATTAAATATCACATTAAAAATGAATTAAAATACATTTTAATTTGGACAAAACCTAAAATCCCTTCAAAACACCAAATAAATGGCCAATGGTTTTATCCTAGGCCAAACAAGGTCAAGTGACCTTTGACAAAAAATTTAACAATTTTTAAAAAGTCAGAAGTATTTTTAAACAATTAAAATGTGTACAAAAACATTTAATTCATGAAAAATACATAAATCAATCCAAAAAATAATTTTAATTTAAAATATGGAAGAGAAAAATATGTACATTATTGGTCAAAGACCACACAAACAAGCAAAGTATATACAAACAAAATATATCACACAATATGGTCCAAATGGGCAAAGTGAAAATTGCATTAACATAAATAATTAGAATGATATGTACAATGGTAAATGAAATAAACTGAAAAAGGTAAATTGCATTAAAGTAAAAGCTTAAAATTAAAAGTCAATACTCAGTAGGTTAGAGGTTAGTTTTGTTTTGCTTTTGCTTTTCAAGACATTCTTTGGAGAACACTCAACCCACTTATCATAAGCATGGATCCTTGAACCAAAACATCTTCCAAAGGAAGGAAAGAAGGCCAAGTTTCCACACAATACCATGAAAGAGGGGAGACTTACAATCTCACTAACTAGAATGCTTATGCCTTTTATGTCAAAAATTTAGCGCTATGTTAAGCAATCGTAATTGGACTTATGTAGAAGTCACAACTATTTGAGGTCGGGCAATAGAATTTTGATGTTAATGCATGTTAGAGACATAGTATAATGGACTATGCTCATGAATATACCACACACAAAAAAGAATATGCAAAAGGTATGGCCTAATCTCATCCATACTCATGCTAGTTTTTCAATCAACTAGCATTAGGACTTTGAGATGTCATAGGCCAAATGGAATGAATGAATTGAGAAGAGGAATGAGATGAAGTGGGAAGGGGATGAATGAGATCACAAATTGGTCAAAGGAGGACTTTTACCAAATTAATATCATTCATTCATTTTGGAAGATGGAATGTACATTCCATCAATCCCCTAAATCCAATGATATTAACTTGACAAAGTCAAATCAACCTTGACCAAGTCCCAACAACAATAAGCAAACTCATACAAGTCAATACAAATGGTCAACAAAATTTAATTGGCATTTATTCAATTAAAAATAATAAAATAGTGCATTTAAATCAAATATGTTTTTTCCAATTCCTAAAATCTCATCAAAACACTAAATAAATGGCCATGAGATTTATCATAGTTCAAACAAGGTCAAAGGACCTTGGAGAAAAAATTTCATAATTTTTGGACATTTAAAAATATTTTTAAGTAATTAAAAACAAATGCAAAATCAATTAATTCATGAAAAATATTAATAATGATCCAAAAAATAATTTTAATTCAGAGTATGAAAGAGAAAAATATTTGAGAATTTTTGGTGAAAGTCCCATATTTTTTGGATCAATATTGAATTTAATATGAATTATTGAAGAAAATACAATTAAAATAAAAATTCAGAAAATCTAAATTACGTGGACCATCAGATCTCCCTCATTAATTGAGGTGGCAGATCAGATGGTCCATTGCACGCTATCCACCATGGACCTTAGTCAGCGCGTGGCAAATGTGGTATTTAAAACCAACGATCAAGATTAAAACAAAACACATGGATCATGTGGTTCAGATGCTAGCCAACTCATCGCTGGAGCCAGAGCTCCGGTCATCTTCTCCGGTGGACCTCACCGGACTGGTCCACCATTCACCATCACCATAATGAAAAACAAGGACATGATCTTGAAGAAAAAATGGCACTGAGCTCGAATCTGACCTCTATTCACTCCAATTCCAAGTATATTGAGAGATACATGGAATTGAAATTTGAGGTACATGAACTGAGTTGCTTCGATTTGACCTCAAAGCAACTCAATCTTCTTGCCTACATTGGTAGGACATCAGACAACCAAAGAATCAATAGAATTGAGCAAGAATTTGAGAGAAAATTTCTGGAAAATACCTTCAATGAAAGTCTGAATTCAATTGATCTTGATCTTGCTTGTGCTTGATCTCACTCCACTTGCTTGCAGGAAGAGGATTGAATGGTTAAAAAGCTATGGATTCCTGGAGAATTGAATTCCAAAATAGTGGAGATTCAAGCTCAAATTCAAGAGAACTTTTCAGGCTTATCCTTTGAGAATCTAGGGTTTGAAATGGGGGATCAGAGCTGGCGCGATTGTGTGTCTATTTCTGAGCAATTGAAGCTCTATTTATAGTTGGAATGGTTGATAATTGCACACTCTAATTCACTTTCCAATTTTGGCAAATGGTGATGTAATGATGCTTGGGCGTGCATAGGACCATGAAATTATTTCTAGAGGTCCACAAATGAACATCAGATCCTCTGAAGTGAGCTGGATTGCAAGGCAAATGCACATTGATGTTTGAAGTTTGATCCATACCAAGTGATGTCACCCTGTTTAAGCCATGCGCAACCAATGCATTTCTTGTCCAAAATGAATGAATTTGAGCTCTTTGGAAAGGTGAGATCAAGAGGAACAACTTTCACGTTCAACACTTTTTCATTTGGAGCTTGGAACATGGAGAAATTTGAGCTGGAAGTGTAGAAATTTTTGACATATTAAATTTTTTCTAAGTGTCAAGCCATATGTCTCAATATTCCACCTTGCTTAACTTTTATATGAGCTTCAAATAAGAAAAGTGTATTCATAAAAGTTGTATCTCTCTCAAAGACCTTAAAAATGGTCACCAATTTCATGTCATTTGGATTTGAAATGATAGAGTTATGCATTTTTGAAGTTTGAAAAAATCATTTGATCAAAGGTATAGGTCAAAAGTGACCTATAATGTAGCCTCATATCACATGCTCAAAAAAGTTGAATTAGCTCCCACTCCAAACATCAAAGTTGAAGTAGACATATTGAATTTAGTTGTGAAACTTGGAAATATTTCATCTCATAGAAATTGAGCAAGTTATGGCCTTGGGAAGTTGACTTTCAAATTAGGGTTTGGACAAAATGACCTATAATGTTTCAATATAGAAATTGATTTTCCAAGCAAAACTAGCTCTAGGTCTCAACATGAAAGTTGTTTGGAATGTCATTTAGAGTACGTTTTATCTTGGAATCATTTTCATATGGTGAAAATTGTAGGAGATAGGGTCTAGGGACACCCCGTTTTGATCAGATGAAATCATATGGGCAACCACCATCAACCAACTTGCTAATTTGCAATTCTCTTGACTTTCTTGGCTCATGGTAGATCATATATGCATAATATGATTAATTTTGAAGTGTCCTTTGAGGAATTTGATCAATTGGTGAGATAGCTTGTTGGAGAAGTTACTTAAGATACCCAGTCAAACTAGGGTTTCCAAGGCAAATCACCCTCAAACTCTTGAAGAAAACTTGATCAACATAACATGTAGAGAACATTGGGACCCGTATATGATGTTCATAACCAATCTTGAATCAATTCTTGGTTGTGCTCTTTGTTCATGAGGGTCTCAAACCCTAGAGGTGAACTTGATGAATCAATGAGATCATGCCCTACCTACAAAAGAGTTAGGCAAATGCAAAGACATATTTTTTGGTATTTTAGTTAGTAAAATGATAATATACAACTATGATATAATCACAAAGTGCTTGGTGATCTCTCCAAAAAAAAACCCAATGAAAGAGGGGTAAGGAGGATGCCAAGGTATGATCCCAATGCTAATACTTATGATGAAATTGCATGAGGGATCTTAGGGTCAAAATTGGGGTCTTATAGCTGCCCCTATTTAAGGATATTCTAACTGAGGAGGCAAAGGTTAAAATCTTCGGCTCGACTCAGTAGAATGAGATTAAATAACAACATATAGAAACAAATTTTGGTCCCTAAGAGACCTCATGATGCCTATGATGTAAATGCAAAAGTTAACGCTCTTTGGGGAAATATTTCCACAAAAGAAAATGAAATCAGAGAGACCGAAAATCTGCAGGAGCATAATGCATTCCGTAAGGAAAGCTCGCTGGGGAGACAGAGACTGTGGGGGGAAAAGGGAGGTTATGTGTAGGCCAGGCTACGACTTAAAGCTACTGGGGGACTCGAGGGATTTCACACAAAATGGAAAGACTCAACCGGGGAAACAAAGACATCTGCAGGGGATACGAGTAAGTCAGGATAAAACTGAAGTACTTGAATCGTGCATGGGAAAACGATTTCACTAAGGAAATGCACACTCAACTCAACTGGGGAGAAATGAATTTCAACACAGGAGGAGTAGAAACTTATTATCTACTACCTGCTACTGGGTAAGGAGATAATAAAGATCTGTCAGAGAGACCATCCGTCATCGGTTAGGATGAACATATCAAGGGTGTCTGGCTGAGGAAATGCCAGGAGGGAGTATTCATTACAGGTTACTGGGTAAGAATAACCTTGCTGGGGACAAACTGCGAAAAATAGGATTTATAACTACCAGTTATTGGGTAGGGGACCAAAGGGTGAGAGTATCCGTCATCGGTTAGGATGAACATATCAAGGATAAACTCAACAGGGAAGAAAATCTATCATCGGTTAGGATGAACATATCAAGGATAGACTTTCCTGGAAATGTCAAGGACGATACCTGTCATCCGTTAGGATGAACATATCAAGGATATATCAACTGAACAAAAGGGTAGTAATTAGATCTATCAAAATCTGGATAGAAAACCGTCGGAGAGAAAATCCGTCACCGGTTAGGATGAACATATCAAGGATTAACTCTACGAGGGGACAAAGTAGGATTTACAACTACCGGTTACTGGGTAGCAGACCAATCAAAGAGAAAATCCGTCACCAGTTAAGATGAACATATCAAGGATAGACTCTGAAAAGGGGAGCAAAAATAGGGATTACATCTATCAGTTACTTAGATAGAATACCAAAGAAGAGAAAATTTGTCACCGGTTAAAGTGAACATATCAAGGATAGACTCTGCTCAGGGGAAAAGTAGGATTTACAACTACCGGTTACTGGGTAGAAGACCGCAAGGAGAAGGAAACCCGTCATCGGTTAAGATGAACATATCAAGGATTAACTCTCTAAGGAACAAAATAGGGATTACAACTACCTTTTTACTGGGTAGAATACCAAAGAAGAGAATATCCATCACTGGTTAAAGTGAACAGATCAAGGATAGACTCCTGCGGGGGAAAGAAAAATATTTGTCATCGGTTAGGATGAACATATCAAGGATATACTTCCAGGGGACTCCACTGAGGAGAAAAAGGGGTACTTTTGCCGGATATTGGGCAAGAAGTAACGAACTGCAAACTAAGAAGAATATTATCAGTTACTGGGTAATAGACTCTTAGGGTACCAAAACATCTATCTAGGTAAGAGCTAGAGAGAAAACGGTCAATCAAGACTCAACCCAATGAGGACATAACTCAAGGGGAGTAATTCCATCCAGAAAATTCACTGGAGAGGAAACTGAAATAACAATCATCCACGAGGAAACAAACTCAGTGGGGAAACGGAGAAAGGTTAAAGTCTTTCTGCTTAATGGGATGACATTCTACAATTGAAGGAGGACAGACACTAGATTTGGTATGGGGATAAAGTACCGCCATAACAGAGAATGATAATCTCAAATAAATCAAACACGAAGATGCAGGATATCCAAATCATGAAATTATATGAATGTATATGTATATGTATATATGATGATTATGCTGACAAAACGATCACAAAGGATACAGAGGTGTCGCAAGGAAATTATACCACCGATACAATCCTCGGTCAATCCACAAAATAGATAGAGACAACTACCGGAGAGCAGAGAGGTCAACATCCCAAAGGGCTCAACCCTAGCTGGGGAAAGAGGAGATATGTTGTGGATAGAACATCCAATATATGAGGAATTTTAGGTCAACACCGTAAAAATGGGAGGCAACCCTACAGAGAAAATAATCAACCAAAGCTGCTCAGAAACCAGGAGGAAACTCTGACTGGGAGCAAATGCAATCTACCGGGGAAGATCAACCAATCTCTGAAGATCAACCCTGATGAGGAGATACGAACTTTGCTAGGGATGTACAAACTCCGCTGGGGAAGGCCGAAACTCTGTAGGGGATAGATAAAGAAGCTCCACTGGGGATCAAACACTCCACCGGGGAACTGAATCTATCAACTGGGTATAATGACATTCCATTGAGGAAATGAATCAACACTAATGTCTAGGGATACCCGAAGAGTTAACTGCTTAGGGAACCTCTGATGCTTCACACTTAAGGATTTGCTATTTATTGGAATGTTGTTGATACTCCTTTTACTTGCTTTGGAAAAGTTCTTGCTTTTATATTTTAAAGAAAACTTGATTTTGATTAAAAAAAAATAATTTCAAAATGATCATAATAAAATTTAAAACTATTGGCTGAAGTAAATAAGAGCAAAAACAATTTGGATAAAGGCTCAACTTTATTTAATAGAATGGTAGTCTGTAAAGGACAAGACTCCATAGAATTTTACAAAGTTGAAAATGGTAATTTACATGGAAAAGGGGTACATTGAATACAAATGATCCTTAATCCTTGAAATTCTGGTGTAGTCAGAGTTCAGATGTTCTACTCCAAGTAATGACATCTAATCCAACATTGTTACTAATACAGCAAGACAGTTATACAAATTAAAACCCAGTACTGATAAGCACATATTCACAGATGTCACGACATCTGCTACTATATCACCATAGAATGGAAGAACACCCAGTTCTGTCCATCTGGTACAACGACACAGCAGAGATCAAACATAGCACTTACTTCTGTTGAGCCTGCACAGTTAACAGCATGATGTCTTACCATTGATTTGAACATCACCTGTTACAGCATTACAGGTTGACCTTATTTTATAACAAACAGAATTATAACGTGCAGAAGGTAAAAACACAAGTAATTGTTAACCCAGTTCGGTGCAACATCACCTACTCTGGGGGCATACCAAGCCAGGAAGAAGATCCACTATCAGCAGTATTAATTCAGAGTTAAACTCCCCCATTTACAACTCTTCACTTAATCCCTACCCAATGCAATCTATACATAGGAACTTCTAGATAGAAACCTCCAATTTCCATTCTATCACTACAAATACAATGTAATGCTAAACAACTTGAACTTGCTTCACAGCTTCGTTCAAGACCATAACAAACTCTTACCTACAGGCTTTGAGTTACAACTAATCTCAGCTTGTAGCACTGAGACACACATGGTAACCTTCCCACAGGTTGGGAGGTTTACCTCACACACCCCTAATTTTACATTATTTTGAGGCTTGCAAAACCTAGGTTACACTATGCTATTTATAACCTAAGCACCCAACTGGATTTAGGCCTTCAGAAATCGCAACAAACTTCTCCTTTGCTGTTACAAAGCCAGCAGAAAGTTTCTGCTACAATCAAGGTCTTCAATCTTTTAGTTCCTAGAATATCTCCATATTTAGTTCCTAAAATATCTCCATATTTAGTTCCTAAAATATCTCCATATTTAGTTCCTAAAATATCTCCATATTTAGTTCCTAAAATATCTCCGTATTTAGTTCCTAAAATATCTCCATATTTAGAAACTGTTTATTCTGATTGAGTCTTCAAGACCTCCACAAATAACGCCACATAGGATTCTAACTAATCACAGAATATTAAATTAGTTAACACATAACAGAATTAACTAATTCAGTTTTATACACAGACGCTCCTAAAATTAAGGTTAAGCAAGTTAACCTAATTTCCACATATTAGGGTGCTAACAAATAGGCTATTTGTTAGGTTCATTAATTGTAGCTCAGTTGTTAGTTTCCTGGATTTTAGATCAGCTGTTGGATTCCTGAAGAATAGCCTGAGAAAAATCCTGAAACAGAAAAGCTAACCATCCTACAATTTAGTATATGTTGTCAGGAATGAATGTCACAACATTCAGTTTGACGTCCAGAACATAGACCATATGCTAAGTCTGTTATTTTCCTGAAAACAGACTGTGCTAAATGTTGTACTGTAAAAGACCAAACAGTCTATACTTCAGTATCAGCTTACAGTAATAAATGTCAAGACATCCAGTTTGACATTTTCACAATGGGCCTTATGCCAGGTCTGTTATCCTCCTGAAGAACAGACTGAATTAAATACTGAACTGAAGTAGAAAAACCAACCTGCCTATTATTCAGTATATGTTGTCACTGATGAATGTCACAACATCCAGTTTGACATTCAGACAGTAGGCCTTATGCCAGGTCTGTTATTCCCTTGATAAACAGACTGAACTACATACTGAGGTATAACAGCCAACCAGATATTCTATACCTCAGTATCTGCTGTCAGGGATGAATGTCATACTATCCAGGTTGACATTCAGTAAATCTTGTATTAGCTAAACCTGCACCATACTACTCAAGTATGTCATTACATCAGTTAAGACATCAGAGTACAGTTAGTGTTTTAGCACAACATGCAGCCAATCAAACATCTACAAAGCATGTCATGACATCAGTCAAGACATTAGACTCCAGTTAGTGTTTTAACATAAAATGCAGCCAATCAAACATCTACAATCCTTCTACCAAATCTTGATATCTACTGTGCTCTTGACCGCTGTTGGGATGATGAACTGATGTCAACCGTTATGCTCAAACAAGTCTTCAAAATCAATGAAGATCAACATAATGCAGTTACTTGCCATAATCCCTAATTGTTGCATAAGTTGCCCCAAGGTGGGGTACTCAACTTATCAGGAAATTATTTCTGTTTTATGTCTCTAATTTTTGCTTGGATTGCCCTTTCGGGTTTTCAATCCACCGAGACGCTCATTTTTGCCTAAGCCTCCCTTTCGGGTTTTCAACTTAGTGAGTTGTTCTTTTATTATTTTTTAGGCGAAGTATTTCTTGACTGCATCTGCGTTCACAAGATGAGTGAACTCTTCACCATCCATAGTTATAAGAATCAATCCACCACCTGAAAAGGCTCTCTTAACAACATATGGGCCTTCATAATTGGGAGTCCATTTTCCTCTAGAATCTAGCTTAAACGTCAAAATCTTCTTGAGCACAAGGTCACCTTCTCTGAACACACGAGGTTTGACCTTCTTATCAAAATCTTTCTTCATTCTCTGCTGGTATAACTAACCATGACACATGGCAGTCAACCTCTTCTCTTCAATCAAATTCAGCTGGGCAAACCTGGTCTGCCACCATTCATCTTCAATCAACTTGGGTTCCATGAGCACACGCAATGAAGGAATCTCAACTTCTACGGGGAGCACTGGTTTCATACTATATACAAGAAAGGAAAGGGTTGCCCCTGTTGAAGTACGGACAGATGTACGATACCCATGTAAAGCAAATGGGAGCATCTCATGCCAATCCTTATATGTGACAACCATCTTCTGAATAATCTTCTTGATGTTCTTATTCGCAGCTTCATCAGCCCCATTCATCTTGGGTCTATAGGGAGAAGAATTATGATGTGCAATCTTGAAGTCTTTGCAAAGAGCTTCCACCATATTATTATTCAAGTTTGATCCATTATTAGTAAGGATCTTACTTGGTACACCATAACGGCATATGATCTGATTCTTAATAAAACTTACAACAACTTGTTTTTGTTACATTTGCATATGATGCCGCTTCAACCCATTTTGTGAAGTAGTCAATTGCCACTAAAATGAAACGATGTCCATTTGAAGCTTTGGGCTCAATCATCCCAATCATATCAATCCCCCACATGGAGAAGGGCCATAGGGAAGAGATAACATTCAAAAGTGTCGGAGGAACATGAATCTTATCAGCATAAATTTGACACTTGTGGTACTTCTTCACAAATTTGCAACAGTCAGATTCCATTGTTAGCCAATAGTAACCTGCTCGCAACATCTTCTTTGCCATTGCATGTCCATTGGAATGAGTACCAAAGGAACCTTCATGCACTTCGGTCATCAACAAGTCTGCTTCGTGTCTATCCACGCATCTGAGTAAACCATGTCGAAGTTTCTCTTGTACAGTATATCACCATTCAAGTAGAAATTATCGGCTAATCTTCTCAAAGTCTTCTTATCTTTCAACGATGCCCCAGACGGGTAAATCTGACTTTGGAGGAAACATTTAATGTCGTAATACCACGGCTTCTCGTCTTTGATCTCTTCAACAGCGAACATATGAGCTGGCCTATCAAGACGCATCACGGATAAATTGGGAACTTCATTCCAATATTTCACTACAATCATGGATGCCAATGTTGCAAGAGCATCTGCCATCCGGTTTTCATCTCGAGGAATATGATGAAACTCAACCTTTGTAAAGAAAGTTGAAATCCTCCTTGCATAATCTCTATACGGTATTAAACTGGGTTGATTTGTCTCCCATTCTCCTTTGATCTGATTCACAACCAAAGTCGAATCACCGAAGACATCCAAATACTTGATTCTAAGATTCATGGCCTCTTCAAGCCCCATAATGGAAGCCTCATATTCTGCCATGTTGTTTGTACATTTGAAAGTCAATCTAGTTGTAAATGGTAGATGCGTGCCTTGAGGAGTAATAATCACTGCCCCAATTCCATTTCTATATTGATTAATAGCTCCATCAAATACCATGCCCCAATGGGAACCAGGTTATGGCCCTTCTTCAAGCAATGGTTCCTGACAATCTTTCATTTTCAAGTACAAAATCTCTTCATCAAGAAAATCATATTGCACTGACTGGTAATCTTCAATTGGTTGGAGAGCCAAATGGTCAGCCAAGATACTACCTTTAATTGCTTTCTGAGATCGATATTCGATATCATACTCTGATAACAACATCTGCCAACGGGCAATCCTCCCAGTTAAAGCAGGCTTCTCAAATATATACTTGATTAGATCCATTTTGGATACCAACCAAGTGGTATGATTCAACATATACTGACGCAGACGCTTAGTAGCCCAAGCCAATGCATAACAAGTCTTCTCAAGCATTGAATACCGAGTCTCATAGTCGGTGAACTTCTTACTGAGGTAGTAAATTGAAAATTCTTTCTTCCCAGTCTCATCTTGCTGACCAAGAACACAACTCATACTATCTTCTAGCACAGTCAAATACATGATCAACGGTCTTCCTTCAACAGGTGGAGACAAAATCGGAGGTTTAAGCAAATATTCCTTGATATTATCGAATGCTTTCTGGCAGTCTTCGGTCCAATCACAAGATTGATCTTTCCGAAGAAGCTTGAATATAGGCGCACATGTGGTAGTCATGTGAGAAATGAATCTGGAAATATAATTCAAGCGGCCGAGAAAACCTCTGACTTGCTACTCAGTTTTGGGCGTAGGCATCTCTCTTATTGCTTTGACCTTGGCAGGATCAACTTCAATACCCTTCTCGCTAACAATTAAACCCAACAACTTACCAGAACGAACACCAAAAGTACACTTATTGGGATTCAAGCGGAGTTTATACTTCCTCAAACGTTGTAATAGCTTCAACAAATTCTCAACATGTTCCTCTTCATCAATCGATTTAGCAATCATGTCATCGACATAAACTTCAATCTCTTTATGCATCATATCATGAAAAAGAGTAGGCATTGCTCTTTGGTAATTTGCACCAGCATCCTTTAGACCGAAAGGCATCACTCTATAACAGAAGGTTCCCTAGGGTGTAATGAATGTGGTCTTCTCCATATCTTCGGGTGCCATCTTGATCTGATTATATCCGGAAAACCCATCCATAAACGAAAAGACGTTGAATTTAGCAGTATTGTCTACCAACATATCAATGTGTGGCAGAGGGAAATTATCTTTCAGACTGGCTTTATTCAAATCTCTATAATCAACACACATGCGGACTTTTCCATCTTTCTTTGGCACAGGCACAATATTGGCTACCCATTGCGGGTACTCAACAGTTATAAGGAAACCGGCATCGATTTTCTTTTGAACTTCCTCTTTGATCTTCACAGTCATATCAGGATGCGTTCTTCTCAACTTCTGCTTAAATGGCAGGCATTCTGGCTTCAACGGCAATCTATGCTCCACAATCTTAGAATCCAACCCAGGCATGTTTTGATAGGACCAAGCAAACACATCTGAATACTCTCGTAGAAGATCAATCAACCCCTTCTTAGCATCTGGACATAGTCGAGACCCAATCTTGACTTCCTTCACATCATCCTCGGAACCCAAGTTGACTAGCTCACTCTTCTCTTCAAACGACTGAATAATCTTTTCATCTTGCTCAAGAAGACAAGACAATTCATCACTCACTTCTACATCACTTTCCTCCTCGGCCTCAAACACATGGAATTCAAAATTTGGAGAAAGAGAAGGATCATTGTATTCAATGGGGTTAGAAACCGACCTGCATAATGATTTGATATTTTGATTTTAAAGAAGTGAGTTTGCGACCAAATATTATGCAGATGGACAATTATATTGTTTATTTATGTTTTTTTGTGATTGCCACTTTCAGAATAAAGCAAAAAAAGTAAAAGTAAACATCAAAGATGTGGATGAATGGAATTAATTTTATTGATGATCAATTTAAAATGCCCAAACAATGTTCACTTCTCCCTTAGCCATAGGAGAAGGATTTTTAAAATATAAAAGCAATTACTTAGATCGATGCAAAATAATAGGAATATCAACGGAAGTCTAATTGTTGCATGTCTTTCCATGCGTCACAAAGTTGGTGCAGTCTTCCTCTTCGCTATCCTCTAGCACAGCAACTAAGTGTTGTTCATTGTCATGAATGAACCCTCCGCTACAGGAGCTAAGTTGCATATCTTCAGATCTAACAGTTGATGAGCCTTTCTGGAACCCCAAACCAGTTCTGCCTTTGTTGTCGGAGACCTCTACCATGCGCCCCCACTGATCATCAATACCTTCTTCAACAATCTTCTAAGCATCTTTCAGAGAGGACATAGGTGCCCCAACTCTCTTCTCAGCAGCAATAGATAAGGCATGGAACGGAGTTCCAACCTCATCCTCAGCTTCAACATATGAGAAAGATGACAGATGGCTAACCAAAAACGCTTTCTCTCCTCCCACAATCACTAGCTTGCCACTCTTGACAAATTTGAGCTTCTGGTGCATAGTGGAGGTAACAGCCTCTGCCTCATGAATCCATGGCCTTCCCAATAAGCAACTGTAGGCCGGGTGGATATCCATTAATTGGAAAGTAATCTGAAAATCACTCGGACCTATCTTGACTGGAAGGTCCACTTCACAAACTACCATTTCGCGCGAGCCATGAAAGGCCTTGACAATTACCCCATTATACCTCATGGGAGCTCCTTGGTAAGATAACTTTGACAATGTTGACTTTGGAAGCACATTGAGTGATGAACCGGTGTCAACTAGCACATTTGACAAAGCATCTTCCTTACAGTTCATTGAAATATGCAAAGCCAGGTTATGATTTCTTCCCTCCTCAGGGAGTTCTTCGTCATAGAAGCTCAAATTATTGCATGAAGTGATGTTAGCCACGATGTGATCAAACTGATCCACAGTAACATCCTTCTCTACATATGCTTGTTCAAGAACTCTCTGTAGTGCTTCTCTATGCGCTTCAGAATTCAAAAGCAGAGACAACACAAAAATCTTTGAGGGGGTCTGGAGCAGCTGCTCAACCACATTGAATTCACTCCTTTTGATCAATCGGAGTACCTCATCATCATCATTGGCTTTCAAGTTGCTGGATTCACCAGACTTATCTTATGAACAGCCAACTAGATCTACATTAGGTATCTCCGCCTTCTTACCAACAATTGTTTCTTCTGGGACCACCGGCCCAAACACTCGACCACTGCGGGTCACCTTCGTAACATCAGCAATGCTCACTACTGAACTAGTCATAGGTAACAAGACCTCTTGACCATCCTTCATCATTGTAGAATTATACTAGTATGGTACAACCTTATCAGATGCATACGGGACTGGGCCCGCTAACCGTATTACCAACGGCGATACTGATCTTTGATTGACATTCGTATTATTGCTGTTATCATACTGAATTATCAACCGCTCTTGTTGCTTTAAAACGGGAACTATGACTTTTACATCGTCATCTACATGATGGGATTGAACAATCTGGATCATGCCTTCATCCATCAGACGCTGGATGTCCCTTTTCACCACAACACACCCTCTGGTTCACACTACACACAACACAACCATCATGGTTATGTTCACAGTCTCTCACCATACATATATCCTTGTGCATTTGCACCAAAGATCTTCGGATAAACCAGACATCAAAAACCTTGAACTCACCAGGACAACCGTCCACCATATTCACTGAAGAGTTCCCATGAGCGGGAAAAGGGTTTTCTTTCACATTCGGCGAGCGGTCCTCAAAGGACACCATACCACTCTTCATAAGCTTTTGAACCTCATATTTCAATAGATAGCAGTTTTCAATATCATGGTCGGGTGCTCCTTGATGAAAAGCACAACGAAGCTCAGGTTTATACCACCAGGAAAGTGGTTCTGGGATCTACGGTGGGTTCCTGGGTTGAATTAAGTTCTTGAGAACTAACGAGGGATACAGCTCTGCATACGACATAGGAATTGGGTCAAAAGAGGCCTTCTTCCTCTCAAAGTTTTGTTGGTGCTGATTGTTATTGATACAGTTGTTGTTGTAGGTGTTCATTCTTTGTTGCGGTTGTTGTTGCTGACGTTAATGTTGTTGTTGTTGAATGGGTGTTGCTTGTTGATTAGAAAATACCGGAATTACTGATGACACTTGATGATGATGATGTTGACGGGGTAGTGGATTTCTTCTGATCTGAGGCCTCCTCTGCCTCCCACTGGAAATTGCATTTGTCTCACTGTCCTTCTTCTTACTGAAACTACTGCCATACTTCTTACTCGTTGACGCCTCATCTCTTGACAAACGTCCTTCACGGACTCCTTCTTCAAGTCTCATCCCCATGTTTACCATTTCGGTAAAATCACTGGGGGCACTAGCGATCATTCGTTCATAATAAAATAAACTCATGGTTTTTAAGAAGATCTTTGTCATCTCTTTCTCCTCCAGATGAGGAGTGATCTGGCCAGCCAACTCCCTCCATCTATGTGCATACTCTTTGAATGTCTCCTTGTCTTTCTGAGACATAGACCTCAACTGGTCTCTATCCGACGCCATATCCACATTATACTTGTATTGCTTCACAAAAGCCTCTCCCAAGTCATTGAAAGTGTTGATGCTTGCACTATCTAACCCCATATACCAACGGAGTGCAACACCATTCAGGCTATCCTCAAAGTAGTGAATAAGCAATTGGCCATTATCTGTCTGAGTTGACATCTTGCGGGCATACATCATAAGATGACTGAGCGGACAAGAGTTCCCCTTATATTTTTCAAAGTCAGACACTTTGTATTTCACTGGGATTTTCACATTGGGTACCAAGCATAATTCGGGAACACTCTTCCCAAACAGATCTTTACCTCTTAGCGTCTTCAATTCCTAGTGCAGCTCAAGAAATTGGTCTTTCATTTCGTCCATCTTCTCATAAGCATCCGGGCCCTCAGACGGTTCAAAATGATAGATGGTGTCCTCTACGCGAGGCGAAGTGTGCACAACTGGAGGTGGCACGGACATGACCGGGCTAGATGTCGGCATGGAAGCAAAGGTAGGCGCAAAGCCTTCTAGCACAAAGTTGGGCGGCATTCCCCATGAGAATTCGGCAGGCAGGTTTGGCGCGAAGTGGGTGGTAGCAGCAGGCACGGTAGAGGTAACCACTTCTGAAGTAAGAGTCCTCGCGGGAGGAGTTGCAGGCGTTGGAGAAGCTTGGCTTTGAGAAGCAAGAATTGACTCCATCATGGCAGTCAGACGGGCGATCTCGCCCTTCAGCTCTCTGTTCTCTTGCTCCAAATGTTCCATAATTCTCAGATGATTGGCTCTGGTATTGTACCGGTGAGTCAGCTTGGCTAAAGCACAGAAGAAACACCAATCAGACACCTGGCAAAAACCTTCTTATGCAAATGATGCATGAAATGCTATGCTTGATTATTTTTATTTCCAAGGAACTTACTATATCATTTGCAAATATACAGTATTTAAATGGCGATTGCAACAATTTGATATAACCAAAAATCTCTTTTTATTTATATAAATTCGAAGGATTACACTGAGTACAATTTCAGAAACCAAAATAAAAAGATACAAGAAAAAGGGAGACTAGTCATCCTAAGGATCCCTAACAACAATGTCAGAAGATCTGGCTGAAGGCGCGTACTTCCTTCGAATGCGACAGATCTCGGTCTCAAAAGAAGCCTTCATCTGAGTCTTCTCGAGGACAAGCTGGTCAACAATCTTCTTCCAAGCAACGGAAGGCTGAGGCATGCTAGAAGATGAAACTTCTAACTCTCTCTGTCTCTTCCTCACTCGGTCTTCAAGTAGCTCAATCAGTGCATCTTTGTCCTTAGACTCCAACTGCAACTCTTCATGCTTCTTGCTCAAAGCACGGAAACACTCTTCCCACATATCCTTCTCTTGCTTCATCTTGATGAGCGCATCTTCCAACTCCTCTACATCTTGGTTAGGAAGAGTTAATGGCTCAACCACAACCATAGACATAGGTCTTTCATAAGGAAAAGGCATTTTCAACTCCATAGCTCTCTTCTTCACCCAAAGAGTGTAAGCTTCCAAAGCTACACAATTGCACGGACCAAGCTCGGATCTTCCTTTCCTATGCAAATTATGCCAAGCATGCACAATCTTCTGCTTCAAATGTTAGGGATCTTTACCCTTTTGATAGAAAATACCTTCTAACAACATGTTATTAGGTTTGTCTCTAAAGGGGAACCCAAGTTGACGACGAGCCAAAGCAGGGTTGTAGTTAATTCCTCCTTGTGTACCAATGAGAGGACATTAGAGAATTCACCACAACTATCAATAATCTCCAAATTGCTTAAGGACGAATCATACCAAACTATATCATCATTAGTGAGATACATAAGTCTCTGAGACCACCTTAGACATTGTTTGTTCTCCACAAAAGCAGGCGTCTGAGGCAAGTGCGAAATAAACCACTTGTACAGAAGAGGAATGCAACAGACAATCGGTCCACCATCTTTAGAATTCCTTAGATACAAATAGAAATACATATCTCCCAACAAAGTAGGCACAAGATTTCCAATCAGGAAAAGTCTAATGGTGTTAACATCAACAAAATCGTCAATTTTAGGGAAAAATGCTAATCCATAGATGAGCAACACAAAGATAGCTTCAAGAGCGTCCACACTACCAGCTTGAGCAAAAGTAGTAGCTTCCTTGATGAGGAAAATAAATGACAATCCAAATAACCCTCCTTTCTTCACCCAATGAGCCTCTATCTCAGACTTCTTCAAGTGAAGAGCTTCAACAATAATACTAGATTGGGGAATCTCCTCCAATCTAGTAAAAGGAACTCTACTAGAAACAGGTATCCCCAAAAGGCGAGAATACTCCTCCAAAGTAGGCACAAGCTAAAAATATGGGAAAGTGAAATAATGGTAGAGAGGATCATAGAATTGCACTAGCACACTCAAAAGTCCTTCAACCACATCAGCAGACAAGATGGAAAAAAGCTTCCCATGACGTTGTTTGAAGTCCAAGGGATCTAATACAAAAGATGTTAGCTTCCTTAACTCTTTCAAGTCGGGACATCTGAAACTGTACTTCTTAGTGTTCCTTCTCCCACAATCCATGGTCTGAAAATTTTGCAAATGATACCTTAGTTCTTTGAAGATTTCGTGTGATGAATGTTATGATACGCATGAATGCATGAATACAACAATCACAAATAAGGGATCACACACAAAGTAAACAAAGGTCAAGGGATGAATCAAGTCATTATCAAGATCAATCATCCATTTTGGTGGATTATGGTTTACACCTTATCAACACCCAAGTTCCATTGATATTGACAAGACTTGATTGGATCAACCAAGAATCAAGGGTTTGTTGCAAGTCACGAGCATGGAGTATGGGTAAGAACCATCCCAAAGGAGTGAACTAAGGATAAAAACCTGTATATCATGCTCTAAAAAGTTCCCAGAGTCTTAATTCCATCTATCGGATATTATAGGTTAAGATGACTGACTCATCGACCCATAATATTCTCAAGAGAAACTCGTATGAGTGTAGTATCGCGTAACAACTGTTAACAAGTCTACACTTGAACAGTTTCCGCACTACGTCCTAAATAGGCCAAGATGGGTTAAATGTTCTAAGGTCCTCAGCTTCTCAGACCCAATTAGAGATAGTAATGCCTAACCACAAATACTTGTGTGACATTTCCAAATCCAAAGGAGTCTCCACTTAGCAGATGGATCTCAAGCCAACTTGTTAAGGACTACTCCACACAAGTCAAACATGACTATACCATACTCCTATCTTAATTGCACTCAAGTTCGGGTTAGAACTTATCTCACCACTCAGAGATCACCAAGCACAACAAGCGGATTATATCACACATACATATATACAAACATCACATATATACAAATATATTCACATAAAAAGTAGGCTAAACCCACTGGAGACTACTCCCCAGCAGAGTCGCCACTTAATTTCTGTAGCGGGAAATTCATGATCATCAAGCTATTGACAAGCTAGAGATCAATTAACAAGAGTCTCCACCGCGCTTTTATTGTTTCCAAGGGAAAAGGGAAAAAGTACGAACAAAACCCAATAAGTAAGAAGTTTTCAAATAAAAACTAATAAAAGTCAGAGATCACAAGTAAAGGGGTTGGTTACACAGAGGGAAGGTGTTAGCACCCAAAGAGTCCTAGGTACTCCTAGGGATCCCTTTTTATGTGCATATGTATTTTGTACAAAGTGATGTTTACAAACAAATAGAATGGGGGGATGAGAAAAGAATTCATTAATTATATTTTTGTGTTTGACAAGACCTTCAGACTTATGCCTATGTACCAACATAAAAATGAGGGATCAAAACCTCGTAGTTCGTGATACAAATTTCAAAGTGGGTGCATTGCTTTTAACAAAATTTAAGTTTGAATAGCACAAAGGCCTAAAAATGATTTGAATGAGTTAGCTCTTTTTGGCTTTTTGAAAGTTTAAGTCAAGTATAGTTAAGTTTACTTACAAGTTTGATTTAAGAAAAGAAGTTTGAAAGTGCAATGGCATAAGGCCTAAGTTTCTATCTTTGGCAAAAGTGGTCATAGTTTTAGAACAAAAATAGTTCACACAAAGAAGATTTTGAAAATGGAGGGAGAGATTTTGAAATTAAAGAAATGGGGAGAAGATGAAGAGACTATCCTATGCACAAAATTTAAAAGCTTAGAGTTGAAAAGATCTAACCAAGTGGGTAGCAATCCAATAGACAAAAATGTCAATAGAAACCCAGAATTCCCTTGGACTTTTAGAATCAAGCAACACACAAATGCACAATTATATTATCTTGAAGAGCAAAGGAATCAAATAAAGATGGCCTCATCCAAGCTTAACCATTCCATGATCTTCTTCAAAAAATAGCCCATGTAACAGATGAATTCCATAAGTCACGGGTTCAAGATAACAGTTTCATAATGATCATGTTGCAGATGAATCCTAGAGAGGTCTTCAAAGATGTATCAGATGAAGTTCAAATTGCAAGCACTTGGTTCTCAACAAATTGGCATGGTCAAGTCCTTTAGCTTAGGGAGGTTGCCTAGATTCTAAGTCCATTTGTCCAAGATCAAGCCAACAGTCCAGTCAAAAGTTTTTTAGGGGTTTTTTGTTATTATTATGTACATTAATGGTCAAAGACCACACAAACAAGCAAAGTATATACAAACAAAATATATCACACAATATGGTCCAAATGGACAAAGTGAAAATTGCATTAACATAAACAATTAGAATGATATGTACAATGGTAAATGAAATAAAGTGCAAAAGGTAAATTACATTAAAGTAAAAGCTTGAAATTAAAAGTCAATAGTTAGTAGGTTAGAGGTTAGTTTTGTTTTGCTTTTGCTTTTCAAGACATTCTTTGGAGAATACTTAACCCACTTATCACAAGCATGGATCCTTGAACCAAAACATCTTCCAAAGGAAGGAAAGAAGGTCAAGTTTCCACACAATACCATCAAAGAGGGGAGACTTACAATCTCACTAACTAGAATGCTTATGCCTTTTATGTCAAAAATTTAGCGCTATGTTAAGCAATCGTAATTGGACTTATGTAGAAGTCATAACTATTTGAGGTCGGGCAATAGAATTTTGGTGTTAATGCATGTTAGAGACATGGTATAATGGACTATGCTCATGAAACATACCACACACAAAAAAGAATATGCAAAAGGTGTGGCCTAATCTAATCCATACTCATGTTAATTTTTCAATCAACTAGCATTAGGACTTTGAGATGTCATAGGCCAAATGGAATGAATGAATTGAGAAAGGGAATGAGATGAAGTGGGAAGGGGATGAATGAGATCACAAATTGGTCAAAGGAGGATTTTTACCAAATTAATATCATTCATTCATTTTGGGAGATGGAATGTATATTCCATCAATCCCCTAAATCCAATGATATTAACTTGACAAAGTCAAATCAACCTTGACCAAGGCCCAACAACAATAAGCAAGCTCATACAAGTCAATACAAATGGTCAACAAAATTTAATTGACATTTATTCAATTAAAAATAATCAAATGGTGCATTTAAATCAAATATGTTTTGTCCAATTCCTAAAATCTCATCAAAACACCAAAGAAATGGCCATGAGATTTATCATAGGTCAAACAAGGTCAAAGGACCTTGGAGAAAAAAATTTCATAATTTTTGGACATTTAAAAATATTTTTAAGTAATTAAAAACAAATGCAAAATCAATTAATTCATGAAAAATATTAATAATGATCCAAAAAATAATTTTAGTTCAGAATATGAAAGAGAAAAATATTTGAGAATTTTTTGTGAAAAGAACCATATTTTTTGGAATAATATTGAATTTAATACGAATTATTGAAGAAAATGCAATTAAAATAAAAATTCAAAAAATCTAAATTACGTGAACCATCAGATCTCCCTCATTAATTGAGGTGGCAGATCAGATGGTCCCTAGCGCGCTATCCACCATGGACCTTAGTCAGCACGTGGCAAATGTGATATTTAAAACCAACGATCAAGATTAAAACAAAACACATGCATCATGTGGTTCAGATGCTAGCAAACGCATCGCCGGAGCCAGAGCTCCGATCATCTTCTACGGTGGACCTCACCGGACTGGTCCACCATGAACCATCACCATAATGAAAAACAAGGACATGATCTTGAAGAAAAAATGGCACTTAGCTCGAATCTGACCTCCATTCACTCCAATTCCAAGTATATTGAGAGATACATGGAATTGAAATTTGAGGTACATGAACTGAGTTGCTTCAATTTGACCTCAAAGCAACTCAATCTTCTTCCCTACATTGGTAGGACTACAGACAACCAAATTATCAATAGAATTGAGCAAGAATTTGAGAGAATCGAAGAGTTTAAAATTTCTAGAAAATACCTTCAATGAAGGTCTGAATTCAATTGATCTTGATCTTGCTTGTGCTTGATCTCACTCCACTTGCTTGCAGGAAGAGGATTGAATGGTTAAAAAGCTATGGATTCCTAGAGAATTGAATTCAAAAACAATGGAGATTCAAGCTTAAATTCAAGAGAATTTTTCAGGCTTATCCTTTGAGAATTGAGGGTTTGAAATGGGGGATCAAAGCTAGCGCGATTGTGTGTCTATTTTTGAGTAACTGAACCTCTATTTGTAGCTGGAATGGTTGATAATTGCACACTCTAATTCACTTTCCAATTTTGGCAAATGGTGATGTAATGGTGCATGGGCGCACATAGGCCCATGAAATGATTGCCAGAGGTCCACAAATGAACATCAAATGCTTTGAAGTAAGCTTGGATTGCAAGGCAAATGCACATTGTTGTTTGAAGTTTGATCCATACCAAGTGATGTCACCCGGTTTAAGCCATGCGCAGCCTATGCATTTCTTGTCCAAAATGAATGAATTTGAGCTCTTTGGAAAGGTGAGATCAAGAGGAACAACTTTAATGTTCAACACTTTTTCATTTGGATCTTGGAACTTGAAGATATTTCAGGTGGAAGTTTGGAAATTTTTGACGTATCAAAATGTTTCTAAGTGTCAAGCCATATGTCTCAATATTCCACCTTGCTTAACTTTTAATATGAGCTTTAAATGAGAAAAGTGTCTTCATTAAAGTTGTATCTCTCTAAAATACCTTCAAAGTTGTCACAAATTTCATGTCATTTGGATTTGAAATGATAGAGTTATGCATTTTTGAAGTTTGGAAAAATCATTTGACCAAAGGTATAGGTCAAAAGTAACCTATAATGTAGCCTCATATCACATGCTCAAAAAAGTTGAATTATCTCCCGCTCCAAACATCAAAGTTGAAGTAGACACATTTAATTTGATTTTGAAACTTGGAAATATTTCATATCATAAAAATTGAGCAAGTTATGTCCTTGGGAAGTTGACTTTCAAATTAGGGTTTAGACAAAATGACCTATAATGTTTCAACAAAGAAAATGATTTTCCAAGGAAAACTAGCTCTAGGTATCAACATGAAAGTTGTTTGGAATGTCATTTAGAGTAAGTTTTCTCTTGTAATCATTTTCATATGGTGAAAATTGTAGGAGATAGGGTCTAGGGAGACCCAGTTTTGATCAGATGAAATCATCTGGCCAACCACCATCAACCAACTTGCTAATTTCCAATTATCTTGACTTTATTGGATCATGGTAGATAATATATGCATAAGATGATAAATTTTTAAGTGTCCTTTGAGGAATTTGATCAATTGGTGAGATAGCTTGTTGGAGAAGTTACTTAAGATACCTAGTCAAACTAGGGTTTCCAAGGCAAATCACCCTCAAACTCTTGAAGAAAACTTGATCAACATAACATGTAGAGAACATTGGTACCCATATATGATGTTCATAACCACTCTTGAATCAATTCTTGGTTGTGCTCTTTGTTCATGAGGGTCTCAAACCCTAGATGTGAACTTGATGAATCAATGAGATCATGCCCTACCTACAAAAGAGTTAGGAAAATGCAAAGACATATTTTTTTGTATTTTAGTTAGTAAAATGATAATATACAAGTATGATATAATCACAAAGTGCTTGGTGATCTCTCCCAAAACAAACCCAATGAAAGAGGGGTAAGGATGATGCCAAGTGTCGCATTACGCGAAAAACCGGCGGGAAAACAAGAACAACAGAGCCGCCACCGTGCGTTATTTATCCCAAAAGAGGGAAAGGAAACGCTCAGAGTAAACCTGGAAAAGACGTGGTCTCGCGACCAAAGAGAATGGGATCGGGAGTCGGTTATGCGAAGGGAAGGTATTAGCACCCCTACGCATCCGTCGTACTCGACGGGATCCACGCACAATAGGAAGGGAAAATGGTTGCTAAAAATACTGCTCAAACACACACTGGCTGAAAGAGACACAAAAAACAGACTGAAACTGACTCGGCAGGATATCGCATCCTGGGCCTACTTAGTCTATCAAGCATAGACATCAGAGTCAAAGTAGTTCGGACTGGGGAAACGACACATGCTCGCTAGGATGTCGCATCCTATGCATACGTATCTCCTTTGGACGAAGGAGAATCAGAGCATTCGTAGCTCGGCTGACACGCACACAAACAGAAGCAGGCAAAGGCAAACGTGGAGCCTGAATGCCAATCACTGGACTTACATCAGCATCCGAACCAAAAACGCACTCAAAAGGGCAAACATGGAGCCCGACAACCAATTGATGGAATTATGTCAGCATCCGAACCCAAAACACACTCAAAAGGGCAAACATGGAGCCCGACAACCAATTGATGGAATTATGTCAGCATCCGAACCCAAAACACACAACAGCATGCAACAAGAAGAAGGATCTCGATTGCAACTAGGGCAAGAGAAAGGGGAGGTCTCAATCGCAACGAGGGCGAGAGAAAAGAATTAGTGTTAGTTGTTAGTCAAACTCGACAAGACATCGCGTCTCGTGCCTACGTATCTCATCTGAACATGAGAATCAGAGTTGCCGTAGTTCGGCTAAACTATTCCTGTTGGTTTGTGTTTTTTAAGTGGATAACGTCACTACACAATCTACCGGATGCTCGACCTTTGGAGACTTACTCACCTGTAGTAGAAGGAGTTGACGTATCCTTAAGAGGGGATACTGTTTGTTTGTGTTTTAGGAAAGCTCAAGCAAGAAAGGAAGTCCTATACGAAGGAACCGTGCTACCTTAATTGTCATGCAAACGAGACTACGCGGAGTCTAGCAAACCTAGGGGATACAATCACACCACACAAACATATACAGCATGAAATAAACACACCAACAAGGGGCTCAAACATCAGGGTTAGGCTTTAGTCGAGGGGTCATATCAACCTCAACAAACAAGCCTCTGTATCGGGGTCAGGTTAGCTCTTAACCTTGCCATTGAGGGGCTAAGGTGAAGCTGATGAAGGGTGATGAGGGGTGTGCCTCATTGCTTCTATCTCTGGTCAGAGAGAGCATCAGACAAGGGAGCGTGGGTCCAGAATGGGGGGACCCTTCTACGCTCAGGACATAGACTCGACTGTACAATGTACAAGATCTTGGGCTTGGATCTCAATGCTACAACCATGTAATGGGAGCAAGGAGAAGACTCACAGAATAGTGGGGGATAGATTGCTTATCCCTACCTTCCACCAATTGCCTCAAATGAGGACTTTCCCTGCTTAGGACAAATATAAACATACACAAGCATTGCCTCTTAAGGAGGACTTCAGACAATGTGCCCGGCCCGGTAACAGCCGGGTCTCCAGACTACATGAAGAAGAAACGTCATACCTCGGTGCAAATTGCTTAGTAAGCAAAGCAAAGCAATATTAGCAACTTAATGTACCTGTGTAAATAGCTAACCAGTCAGTACACAATTCAAACAAACAATCAACAGTCAATATCACACAAACACAGACAAATCCAATCAGACAACAATGAGCGATCCATGAACACAAGTGAATCCCCCATTAAGGCCTACAAAACACACAATTGTTAGCCAACAACAACAAATGGTTAAGCTCAAATGAAGGAGCATCATCACTCATGGAGACGCATTCTTGAACCTGAAATCACAATTCAAATGATAAGTCCAAACCACTAGGTCGAAGCCTAGGGTCAACAGAGGGAAAAAATCCAGAACAGAAGCTGATACTCCACATGAAACTCATTTAATCAAGAGATGACATGTCCTAAAATTAAGGGAGCATGCAAGATCGAGTTATCTCTAAGCCTAGGGGTAGAATGGTCATTTCACAGTTAGGGGTTAATTTGAATTAAATTTCTATTTACAAAATTCTAACTAAAACCAATTAAAATCTAAGCTAGATTTAATATTCTAAACTATTTCTAATATTTCCTTTTTTATATTCACAATTAATCTCTAATCCTAAAGTCGTTTGAATTCTAGTATTTCTAAAATTAATTCTAAAATTATTTCTAATTCTAACAGCCTATCTAAAGATATTCTAATCCTAATTTCTCTAATCATATTCTAACCCTAATTATCTCTAGAAATGCTTATAACAATGTCTAATTAAAATCTCTATCTAATTAACTCTAATATTTTCAGTTTTTTTCTAAATCATTATCTAATATCCTACATACTTAATCCTAAAATCAACATTTCTAATAAGTCTCTAAAAACTCCTAATCAAACATCACCTATTAAAATTAACAATTAAATCTACACAGCAAATCAGGATGGACCTAACTGGAAAATAATAAGCCCAATCGCATGGGGGTGTACTGGTCATTGGATGGTGTATGGGAGAAACTCGCTATGGTCTTGGCCCAAGCAGGATCTTCAACGATCGGAAACAGAGGACACATGCATGGTAGAAAAGAAGATTCCACAAAACGTAAATGGAACAAAAGCCAGAGCCACCGTCGCGTTCTCCGCCATATCACTGATCGCGCCGTCGTCGTGGCTCTAGGAGGAAGAAGATGAATCCGATTTGTCATCGTAATCGCCATAGGTGATGGCTCGGTCCAAGCGAAGAGGGAAACGAATACGATCAATGCGCGCTCTCATCCACATCTCGCGACGGCTCAATAATCATTCGACAGAGGATTCGTTCTTTAATCAGTTATCGGATTCGAATTCGAATCGATCCATTATCGGCGAAGCTCATACTATTAAATTCGCCTCCATTCGTCTCCATATGAACAAACAGTAACAAGTGATATCTGAATCGAATTAGGGACTTACCGTATGAAGCGACGGTTGGATCTTCAGTCAACTCTTCTTCTTCTTCCTTTCTTGGAGCGATTCCGGTGAGATGTTGATTGTTGACGGTGCAGGTGTCGTGAATCGGTTACGGTGGTTGAAGATTCTACGAGGATGATCGGAGGTTGGTACAGTGAATGTGGTTGAAGAACCGAGGTGGAAGAGGAGGTTGAAGTGGTGGCTTAGCTCTGCCGTGTGGAGCTTCGAATGATGAAGCTCCCACAACAATGGAGGATGAGCGTGTGCTGAAGGTGAGGATTGAATGCAGAAGCTTCTGGGAATCAGGGAAAAATCATTCGAACCCCATGATTGGCAATGATTGCAGCTTATATAGCACAATCCCAAGGGCAAATTGGAGAATTAAGTATGAATCATCCAGCTGGCACCTGAGTGAACGAGAAGGTGAGTTTCTACATCGTGAATTAAGTCACGTGTTATTTTTCACAAGTTTACTCTCTAATCCATTGGCTTCAAATTCTTCGATCCACTGTGGATACCTGTATTGAACTAGTTTGTATTCAATAACCGGTTTGTTGCTTGAATAATCACTGACTTGAATTGGACTGTCATTTGGATGACTTGCTTCCTTATCTGAACTGCTCTTTCATGGTCTATGCAGGTTTGTGGTCTCATTCTCTCGCCCTTTCACGTGCCGTTTTGGTTTTTTTCAACTTTTCTTTTGGCTTGTGTTGCTGCGTGCCGCTCATGTTTCAGCTTTTGGTAGTTGAGTTTGGACTGCAGTTAGCGGCTTGTACTTGCGTTCACATTTGGAATATGCGTGCTATGAGCTACGTTTGACACTGGCTCGGAGTTTGTAGCAGTTTGGATTTGCCGTCGTACAGTTGCCGTTGGATTGTGAAGCTTGTTGCATTTCGGTATTTCGCAGCTTGCACCTTGAACGTGTTGATGTTGCTTTAGTATGAGCTGTATTTTGGACAGAGTTTGGCAAATGTTCTGCAGGCTCGTCATGTATGATGTAGCAGTATTAATGTGGACTTGTGCAATGGTTTTGTTGTACTGTGAGTTATCCAATATTCTGACTTAATTTTCCTTGCAGTTACAACTTCAATATGCTAAACCAGGTCAGTCCAGAATTCACTCTTGAGCTGATTATACCTTGCCCTGTTTTCTGTGTAATGGTGGAAACCCTGTTAACTGAACTTGATGATGGATACAATAAGTAACCTACTGCAAGACTGCCCTTTCTGGCTTGATCATTGATGTTGGATTGCAGGATGTTATTGGCTCGGTTTTTTGCATTAACTGCCTGACATGCTATGATGAGAGCCCTTTGTGGCATGTGAATGTTGTTGTTTGATGTTGTGTTTGTCTGTTGTAAATGCAGGTTGGTATTCCATGATAGAAACACATACTCACTCAAGGTCTGATTTGTTAGAATGAATTGCAACAAAGTGTTGCAAAATTCTGCAATACTTCATGACAGGCTGGATAATGGTAAGTGAGATACCCCTCCTGATTAGTTGTAATTTTATGTATTAATTCCTTGGTCATGACCATGGTTCTGTTCTGGTTTTGGCTTGCGGTTCATTGTTGTTAGCAGGTATGGCGACAACTTGGTCAGTAAGGCGGCAAAGCACCTCAAACCTCTACATTGCTTGCTAACTGTGGATGCCAAGCCTTATATGCAGCTGCTGAATGGATTTGGCTTCCTTTGCAAACCATGAACGCAAGTGGTGAGGCGATTGCTCAAAGCATGCCACCAAATGACCCACTCTTAATTAGAAGCACATGCACACATGGGAAGCTCAAGGACCATGAAGGAAAAGTCAACCTGAGAATTAGACATAGGATAGGGATGCTGGGGTGAGAAGGGTTTGAGTTGACTTTGGTCAAAGTTGACCAAAAAGTCAACTGTTGACCAAAGTCAACAATTGGTCAACACAACTTTCTTTGGATTTTTTCCATGTAATGAACTTTTTATGATCATGTAATGAATGACATTTCCTCACTTGAATGAACTTGGATTGGTATCTGAAATGAATGACTCTTAAAATGAATTTGAAATTATCTTACATGAATGAATGGATTTTGAATGTGTATTGGAACAGAGTGAAATGGATATGACACTGACTGCATTAATCATGAGTGACACTCCAATGATAATCATGAAACAAAGGACTTAGAAAGGATCAAGAGGTACTGAACTACAACCTACATAGACCAAACACTAGAGCCACTGATCAAGAGCATGGTGAATAGAAACACAACCAAGAATCCACCTGGATGAACCAGGACCAAGAAATTGTTGAATGCGAGTTAACCAAGCAAGGAAATCAAGCACCTTGAACGATGATGTACCAGCCGAACTAGGCTTAGGAGGCTACAAAATAGGAGTTTGACCTGATCAGGGTATGGAACCATGACCAAGTAAAGGCCTTTAAATCAGGGTCTTGATCCCTCCAGAAACCACCATTGACACCAGATTTAATCATAATACCCAAACATCTCCACACTAGGCTTCGATTGGGGCCACCCCGAATTCACTGAGAAATCCTAGTTGCCACTAGGTGTAAACATAAAGCTCTGAATTCAAGTCACTGCCATCTTGTGTTGAACCTTGCTTGTGTAGATGAAATGCATGCTCATGATGATATGCAAATGTTAATAACCTAAAAATGAAATGAATGTACCAATGGGAGGTGCAAATTTGAGGTGCTACAGCTGCCCCTATTCAATCAGCTGGGAACCCGAATGGATGAGAGCAACGGTTGTCAGACTTTCAGGGTAAACAGGGATTGAATACCAAGAACCGTAGAATTTGCACAATGCTGGGATTTGTCTCTCTTGTTTTTGTTGTTGTTTTTTTTTTCAGAGGTACAAGCACATCCAATCATCGACACACGACGAATGGGAACAGAAATCATCTCAACTAGATGCCAACGGACAACTAGGAAAAACTCAACGTTTACCAAGACCAACGGAGAGGTAAATCAACTCTACTGGGACGACCAGGACAGGTGCAACTAGACGTCATAGGACGAATAGGGAAAAACTCAACGTTTACCAAGACCAACGGAGAGGTAACCAATCATTATTGAATGACTGGAAGGATATTGATACAACCATACGTCAGCGGACGTAATGGGGAAAAACTCAACGTTTACCGAAACCAACGGAGAGGTAACCAATCATTAATGAATGAATGGAAAGAGAGATACAACCATACGTCAGCGGATGTAATGGGGAAAAACTCAACGTTTACCAAGACCAACGGAGAGGTAACCAGACATCATCGGATGAATGGAAAGACTCGACCAGACGTCATAGGACGAAAGGGAGAAGCTCGACGTTTATCGACACCAACGGAGAAGGAGAAAACTCAGCCAAGACGTCATAGGACGAAAGGGAGAAGGAGAAAACTCGACCAGACATCATAGGATGAAGGGGAGACTCAACGTTTATCGACACCAACGGAGAAGGAGAAAACTCAACCAGACATCATAGGACGAAAGGGAGACTCAACGTTTATCGACACCAACGGAGAAGGAGGAAACTCAGCCAGACGTCATAGGACGAAAGGGAGACTCAACCAGACGTCATCGGACGAAAGGGAGAAGGAGAAAACTCAGCCAGACGTCATAAGACGAAAGGGAGAAGGAGAAAACTCAACCAGACATCATAGGATGAAAGGGAGACTCGACCAGACGTCATCGGACGAAAGGGAGAAGGAGAAAGCCACTTCACGAGGGAAAGGCACCACAACCGGAAACCGAATAGGACGTCTACTGGGAATTCTGGTTGGGAATCAACCAGACATTAATGAATGAACTGGGAATAGGGTATACAATCAGACGTTTCAAGGACGAATGAGAAAAACACAACGTTTATCGAAACCAACGGGGAGGTAAATCCACTTGGGGAAAGGTACAACTAGACGTCATAGGACGCATAGGAAAAACTCGACGTTTATCGACACCAACGGAGAGGAGGAATATTCTGAGGGGAATCATCTGGCCTTACCAAATGATCTGCGGGGGACAATCAACTATACGTCATAGGACGCACAGGAAAAACTCGACGTTTATCGACACCAACGGAGAGGAGTAATGGAGATAATGAACACAACCAAATCATCAACGGATGATCGGGAAAAACTCGACGTTTATCGACACCAACGGAGAGGAGAAATCTTCACTAGGGAAGGGATAGCGACGTTATGACCATCGAAAGAGGATGTTTACCGACATCAAAAGAAGACCAGACACTTACGCATGACTGGAAATCACCGAAAGATGGTGTTTACCGACACCAAAGAAGACCAGACACTTACGCATGACTGGAAATCACCGAAAGATGGTGTTTACCGACACCAAAGAAGACCAGACACTTACGCATGACTGGAAATCACCGAAAGATGGTGTTTACCGACACCAAAGAAACAACACACGCGGGTGCTGACAGGAAGGAACACCAAGGATACCGGGTTGTAGGTATGAAACAGGTGACCGACCAAAACGTGAATTGGTTTGTGTTCCAAAACACTCAACATCCTGAAGAGGGCTAGAAAAGCAGTCTTGTTAAAGGATGGACATTCGATTCCACAAGGAATGCGAATCTTACTCTGCTGGAGGAAATAATCAACAGACTGACCAGAGAGCGCATGAGACATATTATCTATAGCCGTCAAAACGTAGATAATAATCTCGCCTGGAAGATTATCCATAGCCGGGTTGTAGGCTGTTAAATGGATAAACGACCGAAAAGAAAGGCATCGGGTACCAGGAATAGGTATGCAAAGATGACCAATCAAAAAAGGATGAAGTTGCTAACTCGGAGCAAATACCCAAAGGAAGTGAGAAACCCACTGGGGACAATACTGCTTGATCAAGGCAAGTATCCAGGGAAAAGAATATCAGCACCACAAACTGAAGACTGATAACTGCAAAGAGGGGATTACATCTACCGGTTTGTAGGCAGAAAACCACGGAAAAGTAACCAGTCATCGATAAGATGAGCACACAGGGTTAACTCCACCAAGGGGATGAAAGTGGGATTTTACAACTACCAGCTAGTAGGTAGAAAACCACAAAGATAGGACTTACAGCTACCGGTTTGTAGGTAGAAGCCAACAAACAGAATGAACCACAAAGGTTACCTCTGCTAGGGGATGAAAGTGGGATTTTACAACTACCGGTTTGGTAGAAAACCACAAAGATAGGACTTACAGCTACCGGTTTGTAGGTAGAAGCCAACAAATTCCGCTGAGGATAAGATGAATGAGTGCCGATTAGTGAGCAACTATTCATTTATGCCCCAGGGAAGTACAAGAAACAGTCACGGGGAGCCAATTTAGGATCGATCCAAAAAGGCAGACTGCATCAAAACATCCTAATGAGGAAAAAACTCACTAGGGAAAACCCATCCCAAGGGGAGGGAACGGAAACAACCGTCATCCACGAGGACACAACTCGTGGGGCGCGCAGAAGGAAATGGTAGACACTTTTCTGCTTAAGAGGTAGACTCTACATGGAGAGATCAGACACACCCACACCTGCTAGGGAAAAGATCCAAGCCGGCAAGATGCTACCAATTGGGGAGTAACAATGCTGGGGATACCCACTCACTTGCGGGGTCACTCCTCTCAACCCTGCTGGGGAACCCAATTCTCAAGTCGATCCAAGCGATGCCAAACTCTTTCCAACGACCCATTCTTGGTCAATTCACCACGGCCTCGGGCTAATGGATATGCTTGCAATGCGGATGCATGAGTTTTTTTTTTTTTTAGCGTAATGCCCCATGATCATGGGAATGCTACACACTAATGATGCAATATGTTATGCTTATCTACATGATGAATGCATAAAAACATGTCTCCTCCAGAGACAACACCGGGGAGCTCCAAGAACTGCGCTGAAGCTTTTATTACCACGTCCATTTCCATCCTACTGGGGAAAGACAACCTTGGCTGGGGATGAACTCCATCGAACCCGGACTGCTTAGAGATTACCCTGCTAGGGGAGGCAACCAATCCTTGTCTCTACTGGGGATAACCCCGCCGAATCTGATCCGCTTGGGGACCTCGCTGAGGGAAACCCATCGACACAAACTCTGCTGGGAAGACAGCTTCAGACTTGGGAAACAGTCACAACTCCGCTAAGGGTATGGTAACCTTCAGGCTTGCTGAGGAGGCACCGACCTCGAATCTGCTAGGGAGATGACAGTCTCAAATCCATTGGGGGAAATACGGCCTATCGGACACGGGCCGCCCTTCGATTCGTCGAACACTGGTGTTCACCATTCTACCACAGTGTTGACTTTCTACTTTTGAGAACTCCCAGGCTCGCCTGGACTCTTCTGATTCATCCCACGAAGATCGAATTCCTGGGATCCAAACAAACTTTCCGGTCCTTAGACTTTGAAGAGTCTTCTTGATTAAACCTTCCAGGATCGTCGTCCTTCTTTCGTCGTCCTTTCACCGTTCGTCTATCCCTTGCCCCTGGTTGGACTCTGTGGGGATCTTTTGTCAAAAGGCTTCATATCACTACTTGCCAGCGAATGAAGATATCTAACAGTACCTGCACAAGAGATGGTTAGATAAAAGCGTGCCCCAGGCGTGCCAACACTTCAACATCTTGGTCACTCAAACTTCCGAATAAGATTTCCAGATTTCAATCTTTTAAGCATGCATCGGAAGGGACCTCTATGTTTCAAAAATTGCAAATATTCTTATCAAAATAAACGGATGTTTTCGTAATCAAAGCGGTAATGAAAACAAAAACAAAACTATTTGACTGAACACGTATTTTATTGACTGAAACACAAAGGATGGCTCAGAATCGAGCAACACACAGGAAGCAAACCCTGGAAAGAGGTGATTGCGCACAAAAGGAAAAAAATCTACCCTAATGGCAATGTGAAACCATGATCTCATCGGGTTCCAACTTGGTTACACCTCATATGTCCTCAAGACTTTCCTCACTTTCAGCCTTCTGAACAAGACGCTTCCAATCGACCTCTGTCGGAGACTAGCTGCGATGTCTTAACCAAAGCACAAACGATCATGCTAAACGCAGTTGTTCGTTTCAATCCCTCTTTTGGCTGGACCGCCCTTTCGGGTTTCAGTCCACCGGGATACCCTTTTTTGCCCAAGTCGCCCTTGTGGGGTTTTCGACTTGCCGGGTGTACAGTTTTTTCATTATTATTATCCCTAACTTTTGCCCGAACATTTTCTCCTTTTTTCGGTTCGCCGGGATGCCCTTTTTTGCCTGGACTCTTTTATATTTATTTTTTTTGTCCAGCGGGTCTCTTTTTCGCGAAGTATCTTTTAACTGCGTCCGCATTCACAGGGAATGGAAAATCTTCATCATTCGTGGTCATCGATCACAAGGCTCTGTCAGAGGAGACCTTTTCGACCACGAATGGACATTCATAACTGTTTGTCCATCTACCCATGATCGTCTTGAGGAGGAAGGATCCTTTTCAACACCAACTCTTCCACGTGGCATGCACGAGGTCGCACTTCTTAGTTAACAACACGTTTCATGTACTGGGTACAACTGCCCCTTGACAAGTAACTGTCAGCCCTTTTCTTCTCGGTCAGGCTCAACGTGTCATACTGAGTCCTTATCCACTCATCCTTTTTCAAGTTCTCAACCATCAGGACCCTCCACAATGAGATCTAGCATCCAGCAGGCAATATCACTTCCGTCCCATACTGAATGAGGAAGGTGTTGCCCCAGTAGATGCACGTGTCGAAGTACGATACTCAGGATACCAACTTCGTACTCAGCCACCATCGTTGGTGCATTCAAATGTTGTCGGGGAAGCACCAGCTCACTCGCTTTAAACTCTCCCCATCAGACATCAGAATCCGTTCGGATTCAGGGTCAGGCCCCTCCTCCGGGATCGGTCACTCTCAATCTTTCGATTTGAGTACCTCGAGATGTCCTCATCAGGGACTTCAAACTTGGTTGAGAATCATCGATGGATTGTTGGGCGAGATAACCATACAATACCCTCCTCTTGATTGCTTTCTGAGAGGTATACTGAATATCGTATTCAGTCAACATCATTCGCCCTAACGCAACCCGTCCGGTCCATGCTGACTTCTCAAGCACGTACTTGATCAGATCCATTTTGGACATCCACAAAGTGGTATGAACCAGCATACACTGTCTCAGTCGGCGAGCAGCCTATGCCAAAGTACATCAAGTTTTTTTTTCGAACAGTGAGTGTATTGTTTCACAGTCGATAAACTTTTTGCTTAGGTAAATTGCGTGCTCTTTTCGACAAGACTAGTCATGCTGACACAGTACGCACCTCATAGACCCCTTGAGGGCTGTCAAGTACCTGATTAACAGTTGTTTCTTCCAAGGGAGGCATCAGAATCAGAGGTTCCTGCTACTCATTTTTTCTTTCCATGCCCCTGGGCAGTCATCATTTCACCTGACCATTTGATTTCTTTCTTTTTTTCGGTTCAGGCGTTTCTAGTATTGTCTTTTCTTTCTCTGTTTTTTTTTTTTGCAGGAAAAACCTCGATTCCTCTTTCATTTACAACATGCCTCGGCAGCTTGCTGGACAACACTCCATAAGTGCACTGACTTAGACTCAACAGTATGAGTATCTTAACCGGTCAAACAACTTGATCAAGTCCACCGGGTGCCCCTCTTCTGCTTGGGACTTTGTCATCATGTCATCAACATGGCATTCGCTTTCACGATGAGTCGTATCATGAAACAAAATCACCGTAGCCCTTTGACCCGTGGCACCGGCCTTCTTCTTCACTAGAGGATAGTCTTCTCTCGATGGTAGCTCGTGCCCCACAACATGGGTATTCCACCCTGGTGTACCTTGATGCAACCAGGTGAAGATATCAACCTGCTCTTTCAACAGGGCTACCATTCTGTTCTTGACTTGCCTCTGAAGCGGCCTCAACTTTCATTTCCTCTCTGACCTCGGCGGTACTTGGGATTTGTCTTGACTCGCTCCTCGTGTGGTTGAATCACCTTCTCCTCTTGTTTCAACAACCTAGCTAATTCCAGCAGATCACAATCTTCTTCGCCTTTTTCTTCGGCATGATAGCTTGGATTGTCGAAGTCATATGGAGGTGTAACCAAATTGTTATCGATGAGATCAGGAGGGTAATCACTTTTGTGGTTGGAACAAGACAAGTTCAAAAGAAAAACGAAAAACATTGCCATTTTTATTTTATTTTTTAAAACTGCAAAAAATGAAAAACAGGGAACACCGCTTTTTATCACAAAAACATCCATTTATTACTGATGCAAAATGTTGCAAAATGAGACACATGAGGTGGCCCTTACAATGGACCAGTACGTTTCGGGCAAAATGTATGGCTTTCATGCAACCAAAAATTGAAAAACAGAAATACTACACTTCCGTATGAGCGACAGTGATGCTTTTGGAGGCTTTCCAATTGCCTGGTACGCACGACTTTATCCGCAACTCGAGCTCGCGGTCACTGTCGATCTCTTCGCTCACTGAACAAGCGTGATCAGAATCCAGCGTTCCTGCACTGACAAAGATGTACGGTGGACGACGTCCTCTGTTTGGTCTAGACGACTCTTGATCTGGCCGATAACCGATCCCAAACATGTCTGCCTTTACCGGTGTTGAGTGGATCCATCAGTTCGGATTTGTTGACCCCAGCAGGTTATCTGAGCAAACGAGCTATGCGCACCGGTTGAATACTGAACCCTACAAAACAGCAAACAGGTTAGTATGACTCACCCATGCAATGTCTGTCCGTACTAGGAATGTTCTGTCCTTTGATTCCGGTTTCATTGAGACAGATAACATTTTATTAACCATGACATCTGGATGTCTCTCAACCTGAGTCTCTGTTAAAAATAATGGACCCCGAGTACGGACAGACATGGGTTGAATGCAGATGAATGCGAAATGAGACCAATGCAAATGCATGTATGCAGGCCACTGTGTCGCCAAGTCATCTGAAGACCCAATACTTCTCTGAACCAGTCACAGTTATCTGAGGGACTAGGTCACCATCAATCCAACTTGGGGAGTTCCGAAATAAACGGAACCGGAGATTACATCACTACCATCACAGGAATATCCACTGAACGGATGACAGCCAGATCCTCTGAACAAGTACTCTCAACTCAACCCGGGGATCCGAAATAAACGGAACCCGCTGATAAACCACGGACAGAACTCTGGCGTCCCAGAAATAAGTGTCCATAATTCACAGTCACCATCAGTACCAAGAGTCACCAACAAGTCACCAACCAATCAGCAACTGTACCTGTAATGATCATTCCCTCCCCACTCACGGGTGTCATCTAGGTCAGGGTAAGGTCAAGAGAAACGCAGCATAAATAACCTTTCGCAGAATATCATCCTGTGCACACCCGATGTATGCACCGATAATATCCCACCAGGGTCTGAACTGCTCGTGATATCAATGTTCCGCTAAGTGGCGCCATACCACCCGCTTCCCATGAATCACTCTATTCCTAGGTTTCCTAGATTTCACTCATAGCCTGGGTATTGGGCCTTTTACCTCGAGTAACTCCCATCCCCAAACAGAGAAACACAGCCAGCACAGCATATGAATAAGAATGAATGCAAACATTAATGCACACAATACATGCAAACAATAAACAATGAATGCGATAAATAACACAGCAAAAAGCAACCAAAGCCCTAACCTAGAGAGCGCTAGGAGAGACTCGCTTAGGGAAGAAGGACCAGCACAGGTCAACTCCTCTAGTCTCCCCAGCAGAGTCGCCAGCTGACGCATTACGCGAAAAACCGGCGGGAAAACAAGAACAACAGAGCCGCCACCGTGCGTTATTTATCCCAAAAGAGGGAAAGGAAACGCTCAGAGTAAACCTGGAAAAGACGTGGTCTCGCGACCAAAGAGAATGGGATCGGGAGTCGGTTATGCGAAGGGAAGGTATTAGCACCCCTACGCATCCGTCGTACTCGACGGGATCCACGCACAATAGGAAGGGAAAATGGTTGCTAAAAATACTGCTCAAACACACACTGGCTGAAAGAGACACAAAAAACAGACTGAAACTGACTCGGCAGGATATCGCATCCTGGGCCTACTTAGTCTATCAAGCATAGACATCAGAGTCAAAGTAGTTCGGACTGGGAAACGACACATGCTCGCTAGGATGTCGCATCCTATGCATACGTATCTCCTTTGGACGAAGGAGAATCAGAGCATTCGTAGCTCGGCTGACACGCACACAAACAGAAGCAGGCAAAGGCAAACGTGGAGCCTGAATGCCAATCACTGGACTTACATCAGCATCCGAACCAAAAACGCACTCAAAAGGGCAAACATGGAGCCCGACAACCAATTGATGGAATTATGTCAGCATCCGAACCCAAAACACACTCAAAAGGGCAAACATGGAGCCCGACAACCAATTGATGGAATTATGTCAGCATCCGAACCCAAAACACACAACAGCATGCAACAAGAAGAAGGATCTCGATTGCAACTAGGGCAAGAGAAAGGGGAGGTCTCAATCGCAACGAGGGCGAGAGAAAAGAATTAGTGTTAGTTGTTAGTCAAACTCGACAAGACATCGCGTCTCGTGCCTACGTATCTCATCTGAACATGAGAATCAGAGTTGCCGTAGTTCGGCTAAACTATTCCTGTTGGTTTGTGTTTTTTAAGTGGATAACGTCACTACACAATCTACCGGATGCTCGACCTTTGGAGACTTACTCACCTGTAGTAGAAGGAGTTGACGTATCCTTAAGAGGGGATACTGTTTGTTTGTGTTTTAGGAAAGCTCAAGCAAGAAAGGAAGTCCTATACGAAGGAACCGTGCTACCTTAATTGTCATGCAAACGAGACTACGCGGAGTCTAGCAAACCTAGGGGATACAATCACACCACACAAACATATACAGCATGAAATAAACACACCAACAAGGGGCTCAAACATCAGGGTTAGGCTTTAGTCGAGGGGTCATATCAACCTCAACAAACAAGCCTCTGTATCGGGGTCAGGTTAGCTCTTAACCTTGCCATTGAGGGGCTAAGGTGAAGCTGATGAAGGGTGATGAGGGGTGTGCCTCATTGCTTCTATCTCTGGTCAGAGAGAGCATCAGACAAGGGAGCGTGGGTCCAGAATGGGGGGACCCTTCTACGCTCAGGACATAGACTCGACTGTACAATGTACAAGATCTTGGGCTTGGATCTCAATGCTACAACCATGTAATGGGAGCAAGGAGAAGACTCACAGAATAGTGGGGGATAGATTGCTTATCCCTACCTTCCACCAATTGCCTCAAATGAGGACTTTCCCTGCTTAGGACAAATATAAACATACACAAGCATTGCCTCTTAAGGAGGACTTCAGACAATGTGCCCGGCCCGGTAACAGCCGGGTCTCCAGACTACATGAAGAAGAAACGTCATACCTCGGTGCAAATTGCTTAGTAAGCAAAGCAAAGCAATATTAGCAACTTAATGTACCTGTGTAAATAGCTAACCAGTCAGTACACAATTCAAACAAACAATCAACAGTCAATATCACACAAACAGACAAATCCAATCAGACAACAATGAGCGATCCATGAACACAAGTGAATCCCCCATTAAGGCCTACAAAACACACAATTGTTAGCCAACAACAACAAATGGTTAAGCTCAAATGAAGGAGCATCATCACTCATGGAGACGCATTCTTGAACCTGAAATCACAATTCAAATGATAAGTCCAAACCACTAGGTCGAAGCCTAGGGTCAACAGAGGGAAAAAATCCAGAACAGAAGCTGATACTCCACATGAAACTCATTTAATCAAGAGATGACATGTCCTAAAATTAAGGGAGCATGCAAGATCGAGTTATCTCTAAGCCTAGGGGTAGAATGGTCATTTCACAGTTAGGGGTTAATTTGAATTAAATTTCTATTTACAAAATTCTAACTAAAACCAATTAAAATCTAAGCTAGATTTAATATTCTAAACTATTTCTAATATTTCCTTTTTTATATTCACAATTAATCTCTAATCCTAAAGTCGTTTGAATTCTAGTATTTCTAAAATTAATTCTAAAATTATTTCTAATTCTAACAGCCTATCTAAAGATATTCTAATCCTAATTTCTCTAATCATATTCTAACCCTAATTATCTCTAGAAATGCTTATAACAATGTCTAATTAAAATCTCTATCTAATTAACTCTAATATTTTCAGTTTTTTTCTAAATCATTATCTAATATCCTACATACTTAATCCTAAAATCAACATTTCTAATAAGTCTCTAAAAACTCCTAATCAAACATCACCTATTAAAATTAACAATTAAATCTACACAGCAAATCAGGATGGACCTAACTGGAAAATAATAAGCCCAATCGCATGGGGGTGTACTGGTCATTGGATGGTGTATGGGAGAAACTCGCTATGGTCTTGGCCCAAGCAGGATCTTCAACGATCGGAAACAGAGGACACATGCATGGTAGAAAAGAAGATTCCACAAAACGTAAATGGAACAAAAGCCAGAGCCACCGTCGCGTTCTCCGCCATATCACTGATCGCGCCGTCGTCGTGGCTCTAGGAGGAAGAAGATGAATCCGATTTGTCATCGTAATCGCCATAGGTGATGGCTCGGTCCAAGCGAAGAGGGAAACGAATACGATCAATGCGCGCTCTCATCCACATCTCGCGACGGCTCAATAATCATTCGACAGAGGATTCGTTCTTTAATCAGTTATCGGATTCGAATTCGAATCGATCCATTATCGGCGAAGCTCATACTATTAAATTCGCCTCCATTCGTCTCCATATGAACAAACAGTAACAAGTGATATCTGAATCGAATTAGGGACTTACCGTATGAAGCGACGGTTGGATCTTCAGTCAACTCTTCTTCTTCTTCCTTTCTTGGAGCGATTCCGGTGAGATGTTGATTGTTGACGGTGCAGGTGTCGTGAATCGGTTACGGTGGTTGAAGATTCTACGAGGATGATCGGAGGTTGGTACAGTGAATGTGGTTGAAGAACCGAGGTGGAAGAGGAGGTTGAAGTGGTGGCTTAGCTCTGCCGTGTGGAGCTTCGAATGATGAAGCTCCCACAACAATGGAGGATGAGCGTGTGCTGAAGGTGAGGATTGAATGCAGAAGCTTCTGGGAATCAGGGAAAAATCGTTCGAACCCCATGATTGGCAATGATTGCAGCTTATATAGCACAATCCCAAGGGCAAATTGGAGAATTAAGTATGAATCATCCAGCTGGCACCTGAGTGAACGAGAAGGTGAGTTTCTACATCGTGAATTAAGTCACGTGTTATTTTTCACAAGTTTACTCTCTAATCCATTGGCTTCAAATTCTTCGATCCACTGTGGATACCTGTATTGAACTAGTTTGTATTCAATAACCGGTTTGTTGCTTGAATAATCACTGACTTGAATTGGACTGTCATTTGGATGACTTGCTTCCTTATCTGAACTGCTCTTTCATGGTCTATGCAGGTTTGTGGTCTCATTCTCTCGCCCTTTCACGTGCCGTTTTGGTTTTTTCAACTTTTCTTTTGGCTTGTGTTGCTGCGTGCCGCTCATGTTTCAGCTTTTGGTAGTTGAGTTTGGACTGCAGTTAGCGGCTTGTACTTGCGTTCACATTTGGAATATGCGTGCTATGAGCTACGTTTGACACTGGCTCGGAGTTTGTAGCAGTTTGGATTTGCCGTCGTACAGTTGCCGTTGGATTGTGAAGCTTGTTGCATTTCGGTATTTCGCAGCTTGCACCTTGAACGTGTTGATGTTGCTTTAGTATGAGCTGTATTTTGGACAGAGTTTGGCAAATGTTCTGCAGGCTCGTCATGTATGATGTAGCAGTATTAATGTGGACTTGTGCAATGGTTTTGTTGTACTGTGAGTTATCCAATATTCTGACTTAATTTTCCTTGCAGTTACAACTTCAATATGCTAAACCAGGTCAGTCCAGAATTCACTCTTGAGCTGATTATACCTTGCCCTGTTTTCTGTGTAATGGTGGAAACCCTGTTAACTGAACTTGATGATGGATACAATAAGTAACCTACTGCAAGACTGCCCTTTCTGGCTTGATCATTGATGTTGGATTGCAGGATGTTATTGGCTCGGTTTTTTGCATTAACTGCCTGACATGCTATGATGAGAGCCCTTTGTGGCATGTGAATGTTGTTGTTTGATGTTGTGTTTGTCTGTTGTAAATGCAGGTTGGTATTCCATGATAGAAACACATACTCACTCAAGGTCTGATTTGTTAGAATGAATTGCAACAAAGTGTTGCAAAATTCTGCAATACTTCATGACAGGCTGGATAATGGTAAGTGAGATACCCCTCCTGATTAGTTGTAATTTTATGTATTAATTCCTTGGTCATGACCATGGTTCTGTTCTGGTTTTGGCTTGCGGTTCATTGTTGTTAGCAGGTATGGCGACAACTTGGTCAGTAAGGCGGCAAAGCACCTCAAACCTCTACATTGCTTGCTAACTGTGGATGCCAAGCCTTATATGCAGCTGCTGAATGGATTTGGCTTCCTTTGCAAACCATGAACGCAAGTGGTGAGGCGATTGCTCAAAGCATGCCACCAAATGACCCACTCTTAATTAGAAGCACATGCACACATGGGAAGCTCAAGGACCATGAAGGAAAAGTCAACCTGAGAATTAGACATAGGATAGGGATGCTGGGGTGAGAAGGGTTTGAGTTGACTTTGGTCAAAGTTGACCAAAAAGTCAACTGTTGACCAAAGTCAACAATTGGTCAACACAACTTTCTTTGGATTTTTTCCATGTAATGAACTTTTTATGATCATGTAATGAATGACATTTCCTCACTTGAATGAACTTGGATTGGTATCTGAAATGAATGACTCTTAAAATGAATTTGAAATTATCTTACATGAATGAATGGATTTTGAATGTGTATTGGAACAGAGTGAAATGGATATGACACTGACTGCATTAATCATGAGTGACACTCCAATGATAATCATGAAACAAAGGACTTAGAAAGGATCAAGAGGTACTGAACTACAACCTACATAGACCAAACACTAGAGCCACTGATCAAGAGCATGGTGAATAGAAACACAACCAAGAATCCACCTGGATGAACCAGGACCAAGAAATTGTTGAATGCGAGTTAACCAAGCAAGGAAATCAAGCACCTTGAACGATGATGTACCAGCCGAACTAGGCTTAGGAGGCTACAAAATAGGAGTTTGACCTGATCAGGGTATGGAACCATGACCAAGTAAAGGCCTTTAAATCAGGGTCTTGATCCCTCCAGAAACCACCATTGACACCAGATTTAATCATAATACCCAAACATCTCCACACTAGGCTTCGATTGGGGCCACCCCGAATTCACTGAGAAATCCTAGTTGCCACTAGGTGTAAACATAAAGCTCTGAATTCAAGTCACTGCCATCTTGTGTTGAACCTTGCTTGTGTAGATGAAATGCATGCTCATGATGATATGCAAATGTTAATAACCTAAAAATGAAATGAATGTACCAATGGGAGGTGCAAATTTGAGGTGCTACACCAAGGTATGATCCCAATGTTAATGCTTATGATGAAATTGCATGAGGGATCTTAGGGTCAAAATTGGGGTCTTACGCTTTGGAGAACACTCAACCCACTTATCACAAGCATGGATCCTTGAACCAAGACATCTTCCAAAGGAAGGAAAAAAGGCCAAATTTCCATACAATACCATGAAAGAGGGGAGACTTACAATCTCACTAACTAGAATGTTATGCCTTTTGTGTCAAAATTTAGCACTATGTTAAGCAATCGTAATTGGACTTATGTATAAGTCACAACTATTTGAGGTCGGGCAATAGAATTTTGGTGTTAATGCATATTAGAGATATAGTATAATGAACTATGCTCATTAAATATACCACACACAAAAAGAATATGCAAAGTGGGGGACCTAATCTCATCCATACTTATGTTGATTTTACAATCAACTAGCCTTAGGATATAGAAATATTATAGGTCCATGACATGAATGCATAAAGATGGGGAATGAGATGAAGAATGAGGGGGAATGGATCAAACACAAATTGGACAAAGGAAGACTTTTACCAAGTTAAGATCATTCATTCATTTTGGGAGATGGAACGTACATTCCATCAATCCCCTAAATCCAATGATCTTAACCTAGCAAAGTCAAATCAACCTTGACCAAAGCCCAACAACACAAGTCAAACTCACAAAGTCAATTAAAATGGCTCTACACAATTAATTTGGCATTTAATCAATTAAATATAATAAAAATAATGCATTAAATTAAATATGGTTAGTCAATTTCCTAAAACCTCATCAAAACACCAAAGAAATTGTCATGAGATTTATCATAGGTCAAACAAGGTCAAAGGATCTTGGAGAAAAAAATTCAGAATTTTTGGAAACCTAAAGGTATTTTTAAACAATTAAAAATATTTACAAAATCAATTAAATCATGAAAAATATTAATAATGATCCAAAAAATGATTTTAATTCATAAAATGAAATAGGGTTTTATTTTAAAAAAATTGGTGAAACTCTCATATTTTTTGGATCAATATTAAATTTAATATGAATTAATGAAAATAGGAAAAATAAAAATAAAAATCAGATAATCAAAAAAACGTGGACCACTTGGTCTCCCTCATTAATTGAGGTGGCAGATCAAGTGGTGAGAAACCCACGTTCCATGGTGCATGCTAGTCAGCGCGCTACACACTTGGTCATCACAAGCAACGTCCCTGATTAGAACATTTTGAATCCATCCAATGGCTTAAAACACTTCCAGCTCATCGTTGGAGCCAAAGGCCGGTCATCTTCTCCGATGACCCTGGCTGGACTGGTTCTTTCATCACCATAACATAAATTAAAAAGGAGGACATGATCTTAAAGAAAAAATGGCGTAGATCACGAATATCACCTCAATTTAACCTAACTCCAACCATATCGAGAGATACGTGGAGTTGAATTTTGAGGTGTGTGAATTGAGTTGCTTCGATTTGACCTCAAAGTAACTCAATCTTCTTGCCTACATTGGTAGGACTTCAGACAACCAAGGATCCAAGAGAATTGATGAGAATTGAGAGAGAATCGAAGAAAAGAAAAATCTGGAAAAATACCTTCAATGTTGTGCAGAACTGGATCTCTCTTGCTTCAATTCGTGCTTGATCTTGCTTATGGAGCTTGTAGGTGGTCTTTCATGAACTTCATTTTAGGAAGACAAATTACTAGATCCTTTGAGGTTACCTTATTTAGTAAGTCAAAGTTAATATGAGCTAAGCGCATATGCCACAACTAAGAGTTTTCACTCATGGTAGACAGGCACTTAGTACCAACCAAGGACACATCATCTAAATTTAGCATATAAGTATTATTGACTCTCAAGCCCTTAAACAAATAATCTTTCTTCTCACTATGCTTAAATAAACAACAAGTATTAGTGAAAGTGACTTTAAAACCCTTGTCACAAAGTTGGCTAATGCTAAGAAGGTTGTGTTTAAGACCATCAACAATCATTACGTTGGAGATAGTAGTAGATGAGGGATTACCTACATTACCTTTTCCAATAATAGCTCCTTTTTTGTCATCTCCATAAGTGAATAACCTCTTTTTCTTTGGCACAAAGTCAATGAAAAGTGATATGCCACCCGTCATATGCCTTGAACATCTGTTATCAAGATACCACATATTTTCGATAGATTCAATACATTCAACATGTAGATTTTAAACAAAGGAAATAGGTACTCAATATTTGTTGGGTCCTTGGAAGTGAGTGAAATCAAGGTTGTATTTAGGCAACCATTGAGAGTCTCCTTTAGGAACTAACATCTTCCTAAATTTACATTTTTCAATGGTATGACCCTTTTTGCAACAATAATGACAAGATAGATTACAATGAGATATGCTTTTACCATTCGAATCCTTTTTCAATTTTTTATGCTTTTTGCATGAATGATTCAAAGATTTTTCATACTTAGAAGGATCAATAGCAAATGCACTCTTAGGTTGGAAGGTATTGTCTAATTTTACTCGAAGAGCATTTATTTCTTCTTTTCAATGATGACAAGATTCACAACCAATTCTAGAAGATTTTTCATCCTCAATCTTGTCCTTTTGAGCATCTAGCATGGATAGCTTAATTTCTTCCAACTTCCTTTCAGACTCTAAAACCTTAGCTTCAAGTTGTAAAAAATATTTTTTCCTGTGAAGCTAATTTCTTAAAAGCTTTAAATGCTTCTCTATGGAGATTATCAAAAGCATCTTGTAATTGAGAATAATATAAATCACTAGTAAGCTAAAGTTTAGAAGGACTTACTTGTTTCTTCTTCCTTCCATTAGCCATAATACAAATTCGGGTTGATTCTACACTTGAAGTGGAGCTTTCATCACTTGAGGAATCACTTGCACTCTCACAAGCTACATAATATCTTCTATATTTACTAGACTTCTTGTGATGCCCTCTTTCTTTGTCTTTCTTAATCATGGGACATTTTGGTTTATAGTGACCAATTTCACCATAATTATAACAAGAGCTTCTAAATTTATCTTTTCTGTTCTCACCATCTTTTGAAGACTTGGACTCCTTTCTAAATTTGGGTAAGTTTCCTTCGGAGTGCTTGACTTTAGTTTTTCGAATATACCTTTGGTATCTCTTGACAAATAGACCATCATCATCATCATCGAAGTTCTTGTCATCCTTTTCTTCACACTCACAAGGCTCATTCTTTGAGGACTTGAAACTAGAAGTCTTTAGAGCAATGGACTTATTCACCTCTTCTTGGTCTTTACCTTTCTCTTTCTTCATCTTCTTTTCATACTCTTTTTCATGTTTTTCTAAGCAAGTGAATTCCTGCTCATGTTCTTCCAATTTACCAAACAAAGTAGTAAGATCAAGTGTTTTAAGATCATTCGCTTCTTTAATTGCGGTGACCTTGGGTTTCCATTCCCTATTAAGACATCTTAAAACTTTGTTAGTAGAAATAGCATTGGAAATAGGATTACCTAGAGCATTCAATCTATTTATGAGATGTGCGAATCTCTTTTGTATGCCGGCAATGGTTTCACCATGCTTCATACGAAAGAGTTCAAGCTCTTGGTTTAATGTGTTAATTCTAGCTTCTTTGACCTTAGTAGTTCCCTCATGGGAAACTTTTAATACGTCCCACATAGCTTTGGCGGTTTCACAATGAGAAACACGATAATACTCATCAACACGTAAAGTGGATATGAGAATATTTTGTGCTTCCCAATCATGTGACCGCAACTTTCTATCATTATCATTCCATCGACCTTCAGGTTTTGGTACGATGACACCTTCAGTGTTGGTCATTGTAATTTTGTTAGGACCATTGATGATGACGTCCCATACACCCTTATCAACAAAGTTGATATGGATACATATACAAGCTTCCCAATATCCATAATTTTCGCCGATGAAATTATATGCTCTATTATACGCCCCTTTAGGTTCGATAATCATTATTTAATGAGCAAATCTTAAGACCAGAAATAACCAAAGCTCGTGATACCACTTTTTAGACGATATGCCTAGATCTAGAGGGGGGTGAATAGATCCCAAGTTAAAAATTTATTCAAAAATTTGATTTAGCAAAGTTTATGAGGCAGAAGCAAGTTTCAAATATTTCCCGGATCGAAAATCGTTTAACCGAACCTACTATTGAATAGCCCGAATATGCATAAAGGTGTCAATAATATGATAATAATCCACAAGTTAATTAGCAACACTTAAAACAACAAATTGAATACTCTATTATGGTAAAGGTCTATCTCCAATGGTAACAACACACAAAAAACTAGTTAAAACAATTTGTCAAACACTTTGTGTGCGATTAACAAAGTTTGGATGTTTGTATAGTGTTTGTAGTTCTTAGAAATTCAATCACTACCGAATGGTATGGGATTACTACAATAACACAAATTTAAAAAATAATTATTCAAACAAAAGTGATCAAGTGATCAAAGTAATCAATAATTTGTGAACCGAAAAATAATATATATATATATATATTATATATATATATATATATATATATATATATAGAGAGAGAGAGAGAGAGAGAGAGACACACACACAGAGAGAGTACACAAGGGTTTGTTTAGTCAGTTCCCATAACGACCTCGCTATGGGTACGTATGCCCTCAATTCGAATTCGAATTCATATATTATTATAATAAATATTACTTTTAATATGTATGTATACAAGAGATGAGAAATCAAATCCCACAAACTCTAAGTTTGTTCTGGACTCTAACACCTCCAAAAACCTTGATCAAAGATTGATCAAATCACCAACAATGCCGCTTCAATTCACCTGTTGTTGCTACTTCCTTGCACGACCTCCTTGTTTAAGGCTTTCACTCGACTAAATTAATCCCAAATGCACACTTGTTTGAACCTAAGATTTGTCAACACGATCCACCATTTCACGATATTCCCTTGCACGACACACCTAGTCCTAAGGCTTTCCCTCGATCGAATTTGAATTGCACAATCTTGTCAGAAACCTTCAAACCCTAAAGATCTTGAAGGAAATCCCCAGCTCTGTTTTCTTATTTGAATCCTTCAAAGATCTCTACCCAATATTCTCGGTACAACAAACCTAATTGGACATTATCAATTCTAATCTAGATGGCACCCAATCAAAAAATGATTATGTGTAGTTTGATTGTGTTATAAATAGATTGAATTGAAGATGATGAGATGCTTTGAAATCCTGGATTCATGTAGATTTTACTCACTCTAGAAACCTTGCTAGAAAATGATGCATGTATGAAGTATTTATATGCATGGGTGATATAGGGCAAAAAGAAATGCAAAGGACTTGATAAAATATGAATTTTTGAAAAATTACATCGCATAGGTCGACCTATAAAAATTATGTGTTGGCCTGTTTGATGCATAGGCCGACTTGTCTAAAATCATGTGTCGACATACTTAATGCATAGGTCAACCTGTCTAAAGTCATGTGTCGACTTATGGTTGTTATGCGCTCCCTATGTGTAGACTTGAAGACTCGACACATGAAACAGAAGATATAGGCTTTAATACTGCAGCATACGTGTCGATCTATAGAATGCATGTGTCGACCTATATCCAGGAAAAAATTCCATAGGTCGACCTGTAATTGCATGTGTCGACTTATATTGTATTTTTTCACAAAAATTGATTTTTCATGTATGTTTGATGCATGAGACCTTTTCTAAGTTGTTTCCAAATACTTTTATGCTTCCTAATGTTAATATGCACATAAAGAATCAGAGGATACCATCCAATATACATTAACGCTAAAGTATCCTAGTTTTGACATCATAAAAAACATATCTAACAGAAGTTGCACTCACAACCTCCAAATTTGCTGAAGATAATAGTTTTGGGTTAAACTTAACCCACCATTTAATTGGAAATCTTTTAATTAACTGAGTCGTCGGGCAGTCTTTCCATAATAACTCTAATGAAAAAGTCCAAAAACTATTCCAGGTAATCTAAAAACTGCAAAAATGGTAATAACACCTTGTGCATCGGACAAGTAGTCACTGAGGTAAATTCATTGAAATACTTAACAACATAATCTGGGAAAATGCCCAAAGTAGGTCCAACAAGTTGAAACCATTGAATCAACAAGTAAGGGAAGTTTAAGGAGATATCTTTGTTGAACCAAATGAACCACTTATGGTTGAAAGGTTCAATAGCTAAGAAATTTGTTCAGGCTTCCATATAATCAAAGTAATTGAATGTCTGTGGAAAGTAAGTTATAGAGAAGGAGCGACCTTCTGCTGGCGGTTGGCCCCAATCGGACGGAGACCAAACTTTTATGATCTTAAATTTTCAAAACTTAATATTTATTTTATCAACCTCATCATATTGATGAGTGGAAGAAATGGAGTCAGTATCAACTAAAATAAACTCATAAAACTTTCTGGTCTTTGCTAATTCTTTAGGTAAGAAGAAAAATCCCAGAGGGAAAATTATTGAGATAACTTGCAACAGAGATGCATATGGTAAAAAATACATTCGCTCTAGAGGAACAATAGGGTCTACCAATCTTTTAGTAATAAATCAAGTTTTTAGCCAAGGAGGAGGAGTATAAAAAGCTAATTTAGAACTTGGCTTAATTTGTGAGGATGAAGGGGTGGTAATCTTTTGCGTAAAAGCTAATGGTGATAATAAAGTTGGTATGTTTAGTGGTTTGGAGGGTGTATGTGAAGTAATTTTGGAGGGTGTAGCTTTATTGCTCTTTAATGAGGACAATGGAAGACCATAGTCATCTGGCGGATCACTCGGTTTCTTAATCATGTTTTCCCTGTAAAAAAAATCTTGTTAAAAAATAGGGTAAAGAGTTTTTAATACCTTCAATATGTTCTATCTCAAAATCAAAACAAGATAATAAAGATTTCAATCTGGAAAAAATATGTTTTGAAACTAAATTCTTAACATCCTTTTTTAAAACGCTTTTAGCCGCTTTAAAATCAATTTTTAGAACAAATGGTTTTGAAAACAAATGATTTTGAAATTTGGAAATGCATAAAACAATTGCTAGAGTTTCTTTTTTAATAGTATTGTAATTTAATTGGACTGGAGACCAAGTTTCAGAATAATATCTAACAACTTGTTCAGTTTTCATGCCGGAAAGCATCTGCTTTAGTATACCACCAAACCCTAAGTCTGAGGCATCTATTTCAACAATAAGGTTAGCCCTAGAATTAGGAATTCTCAGGCAAGGTAATTTTTTGACCAATTGTTTTAATTGTCTAACACTCTCAGTCATGGAATCATCCCAAGGTGGGTATTTTTTCTAAGTCTTTTAAATAAGGGTAAACAGATAGTTCTAAGATTAGGGATAAAATTAGAAACGCAATTAAGACATCCTAAAATCCTTTGTAGTTGGGTTTTGTCTTTTAATTCAACTGGGAACTTATTAACAAAATATAAGGATCTACTAATAAGGGTATACATACCCTGGCTAATATAAAAACCCAAAAATCTAATCTTACTCTGAAATAAATTAAGCTTCTTTTCAGATAGAACTAAATCATTATTCTTAAATAAATCATAAAATTAATTAAGGTATTGCATATGTTGATTAATGGAGTATGAGATGACTAAAATGTCATCAAGGTAGACTATAGTAAAATGAGAGTAATAATTGAAAATGGTATTCGTAATATTTTGAAATTCAAAAGGGGCATTCTTGAGCCCAAGAGGTAAAACATTCCATTCATAGTGCTGGAAGGGTACTACAAAATCATTTTTATAATTATCATCTTCTTCTAATTGAATTTGATAGTATCCCGATTTAAGATCGAATTTTGAAAATATACTTTTATTGTGTATCCTACTAATTAAATATTTATTATTAGGGATATGATATATAATCCACTGCAAAGCCTTATCGAGAGACTTGTAATTAATCACAAGGCGAGGACTACCTCGTTCTAACTCAACAACGTTAAGAACATAAAAAGCATAGCAACTCCAAGGTGACTTGCTTGGTCTAATTAAACCTTTTTTTAGATAATCATTTATTCTTTTTTACAATAATCTAAATATTTTTTATTCATTTGTATTGGTCTAGCCTTAGTAGGGATATCTTTTTCTTTGAAATCAGGTTCATAGGGTAAAGATATAGTGTGAGTCTTTCTTTTCCAAAAAGCATTAGGTTGTTTTAAACAAAGATGTTTAACAAACCTATCTTTCATAATTTTAATTCTCTCTTGAATACCAGACGAATGTAATTGTTCTTCAATTCTTTTAAAATGAATTTTCTTATTAATTAAGTTAATGTGTTGCCTTTTATTGCTAATAAGATTAATAAAAGAAATTCCTTTACTTTGGATAGAATTAAGATCTCTAATTTTTTATTGATCTAAAAATTCAAATTTTATATCACATCCTAAGGTTTTGGTAGTAATAACTATGTTATCGACGACATAAGAATATAGAAGAGCTAGGAACGAGGTTCCTAGAATAATAGTTTGTTGAATATTTTTTACTAAAAGAAAAGAAGTTTTGCAACAAACCTGATCTTTACAGATCTTGGTATTAGATAACTTATACGGAACATGCAGCCCGTTACCGTTATCTCTTCTTAAGGATTCTTTAATTTTTCATAATATTTGGTTGGTATTGTTCCTTCTTGGATGCAATTTAAATCCGCACCAGAATCTATTAAAGCAATTAATTCAAAAAATTAATCTTGTGTTGTGGTTTTACTTTACTATACCATTTATGTGATATCATCTTTTCTATTTTATTGATATAAGGGTCTTCATTAGTAATGAAAATAATTTCTTTATTTCCTTCATCATATGTAACATTAGGCGAAGCTATATTCTAGCTTTGAATAATCATATGACCTTGTAATTCCAAAAGTTTAAGCTCTAAATCATCATCCCAGATTTTTAAACTTTGAATTTCTTTCTTTAAATTCTTAATTTCTTCTTGTAAATCATTCACCGAAACAACCTTTTCAAGGGTTTTTTTAAATAAATTCATGACATATTTAAATTCTATTGCATTAACATTTCTTTTACCAAGATCATTTTCGTCAATAATGTTTTTAATATGTCTCATAAAAGCATTTTTGTTATCAGGTTCTTTCATTTGGTCTGATATTCCTATTAGGGTATTAGTCTGATGGTTGGTTAGCACAATAATTTTTTTATCACAATTACAAAAATCTATTCCTAAGCACATGTCAGAATCTAAGTAAGAATCTTTAGAATTATTAATCTGGTTAATATCTTCACAAGACGACTCTTCCTCAGACGAAGAACGGTATTCTTCATCAGAATTAAGTAAGATGTTTTCTTAAGTGTTGGTTCTATGTGTTGGCATCAATTTTGGTAAAACTAAGTGTTATCACAAAATGTCACGCGTGTTGTCTTGACATGTGATATTAGCTTCCTGCAGGTTGTTTAAATATTATTGTGTAGGATTTAGTCAAGATGTCAGACCCAATGCTAAGACATGAGCATACAGAACATTCAGTCTGAATGTTATGTGTTTTGTTGTTGCGCTTTTCATGCAAATCTTTGTGTGGTTATGTGGAGATTGCATGCGCTATTCAAGGAGTAATGTTGTTTAAAACCAGAATGTTCTATCTTACAAAAAGGAATTATTAGTTGTTGTTTCTTAGGAGATACGCAATTAAAATAGAATTAGGGCTTCATGATGCCCAGGCCCATTCAAAAAGCTTCTATTTAAAGGCCTTGTAAAACCTGTTTTAGATACACAAGATACAAACGATGAAGTGTGAGAGTTTTACGGTTTTAGTCTTGTGTGAGCTTGGGAATTGGGAGCCATTCATTCATCTTATTGATGTATGAATTGTGTAAGAACAAAAATTGTTCTACAACAGATTCCTTGATTTTGATGATAACAAAGGATGAAACCAAAAATGGCACCCTAACGAAAAGTTTCTAAGTGTGCAGGATTCTAAAGAAAGAAGGAAGAAATCTGATGATGTCATCAGATACAAAACCAGATCAGATACAAATTATCAAATGATCAGAAGCATCTGAAGTGGAAACAAGTTCAAGAAAGTCTAACTCTGAGCATAACAGCAAAGTATCAGAAGCATCTGAACAAGAAGTAAGCTCTAGATGGTCTGACTCTGAACAACGCTATCTCTAAATTCCAGAAGTTATCAGCACTGTCTGAAGAAACTATCTGAACTCAACATCAGAAGCAAGACTCCAAGACTCTCAGATACACGAAGACTCTGATCATAAAATTGCTAATTATGAAAGAGTAACGTTAAAGTCAAGTAAAGATTTGCAAATGGATTTCCTAAAACAGAAAGAGACGTTAATCTCCAATTTCAATAAAGAAGATACTATATGTGGTAAGTAGTCATTTCAAGGAGAGAAAGTTATCCTGTAGAAGCTATTTATGTTATGGCGTAAATTCATCTTATTACTCATCAGTTTCAACTACTACCTCACTGATCTATATAAAGGACTGCAAATCAACATTCAGTAGTACACAACACATACAAGCGAAAACTATACTGAAACATCAACGTTCAAGAAAACTCTCTTACTCTCTAAATCTTCACGAAGCTTTTGCTTATAACGTGAATCACCTTGTTCTTACTATTGTAATATTTGCTTTCTTAGAAGCACTCTAGATTACATAAATCTTTCATTCATTGTTTGTTTATTTCCTCAAGTGACTCTGTGTAGTCTGTATACTTGAGAGGACTAAGAGATCTTTCTCTTAGACGTTGTTTGTAATCAATCTTTCAAGATTAGTGGATTAAGTCCTTGTTGAAGGCGAAATCACCTCGGCCGGGTGGACTGGAGTAGCTTTGTGTTATAAGCGAACCAGTATAAAATCATTGTGTGGTTTTCATTTTGAAAAAGCGCTTATTTTCTAAACAATTCAAACCCTCCCTTTCTTGTTTTTCTCACCTTCAATTGGTATCAGAGCTCCGGCTCTGTTATTGATTTTCTAATCAAACACTTAACAGTGTAGAGAGATCCAGTACGAGAAAAACTATGGCTCACATAAATGAAAAGGATAGTTACAACGCTAAGCCTCCTGTTTTTGATGGAGAGAAGTTTGACTACTGGAAAGATAGGATCGAAAGTTTCTTTTTGGGTTATGATGCTGACCTTTGGGACATTGTCACAGATGGATACACACCTCCAGTCTTAGAAAATGGAGCTGAAGTTCCCAGAAATAAGATGTCAGAAGATCAGAAACGTGTCTTCAAAAATCATCACAAGGCCAGAACCATACTTCTCAATGCTATATCTTACAACGAATATGAGAAGATCACCAACAGAGAGACAGCCAAAGATATACTTGACTCTCTGAGGATGACTCATGAAGGAAACTCCCAAGTCAAAGAGACGAAGGCTCTGGCGCTTATCCAGAAATATGAAGCCTTCAAAATGGAGGATGATGAAGCCATAGAGGCAATGTTCTCTAGATTCCAAACTCTGATTGCAGGTCTCAAGGTTCTAGACAAAGGATACACAACTGCAGACCATGTCAAAAAGATAGTCAGAAGTCTGCCAGAGAAATGGAGACCTATGGTTACTGCTCTGAAGCTGTCAAAGGATCTGAACAATATTAGCCTTGAAGAACTTGTTAGTTCTCTCAGAAGCCATGAGATAGAACTAGAGGAAGATGAGCCTCAGAAAAGGAACAAGTCTGTAGCATTAAAGTCCAGACCTGAAAGACGCAAACTTGACAGAACCAAAGCTCTCCAGGCAGAAACTGAAGATGCTGACAACTCTGAACCAGAAGACTCTGATGATGAAGAAGAATTGTCCCTACTAACCAGAAGAGTTAAACAACTCTGGAAAAAGAGGAACAACAACTTCAGAAGACCAAGACCCAGAGGGGATCGATCAGAATCAACTTCAAAAGGTAAATCTAACAAAGATATTACCTGTTATGAATGTAAAGAAACAGGTCATTACAGGAATGAATGCCCCAAGCTAAAGAAATACAACCCTAGAAAAGAAAGCTTCAAGAAAAATACCTTCAGGACAAAGAAAGGACTGATGGCTACCTGGGATGATAGTGAATCTGGATCATCAGAATCTGACTCTGATGAACAGGCCAATGTGGCACTTATGGCTACCACATCCAGGAGTAGCTCAGATGAAGAATCTGAAGAGGTATTTTCTGAACTCTCTCGATCTGATCTAGAATCTTGTTTGTCAGAAACTCTTAGCTCATATCAGAAATTAAAACAAAAGTTTAAAAACATTAAAGGCTGTCTTAAAGCAAAATTTAAAGATTGTGACAAGTTTGAGATGACAATTCTAGCACAAGAAGATACAATCAGATTGTTAACATTAGAAAGAGATGGAGCAAAAAGAAAAAGCTTAGAATTAGAAGAAGCGTTATCTCAAACTCCACAAACTTCAAATGCAATAATTTATAAATACGAAGAAGCCTTTCAAGAATTTCTGAAAAATGGAATAGGTAGGAGTGTTATGGCATCCATGATTTATGGAGTCAGTCAGAATAATAAAAAGGGAATTGGGTATGATCCTAAGGAAGTTAAAACTTCTTCTAGTAACCAACTTAAATCTCCATTTTCATATCACTATACACACACACAAGAACAAAAATTTGAAAATGCCAGAAAACCCAAAGTTATGAGAAACTCTGGGAAGACTATTCAAAGAGGACCCAAGAGATTCTGGGTACCAAAAGATAAGATTGTGTATGTTGCAGATATCCTATGCAGCAAAGTTCAGACACCAGTCATGGTACCTGGACTCTGGATGCTCTCGACACATGACGGGAAGAAAGTCTATGTTCCAAAGCTTGGAACTTAGAGATGCTGGATTCGTAGGTTTCGGAGGAGATCAGAAAGGAAGGATCAGAGGCTCCGGAACTATTGGTAATGGTACTCTTCCCTCTATATCTGATGTCCTTTACGTAGAAGGATTGATGCATAACTTGTTATCCATAAGTCAATTAAGTGACAACGGTTATGATGTAATCTTTAATCAAAAAACATGTAAAGCCATTAATCAGAATGATGGCTCTGTCCTTTTCACAGGCAAGAGGAAAAACAACATTTATAAAATTAACCTTTCTGATTTAAAAGAACAAAATGTTAAATGTCTGATGTCAGTTCACGAAGAGCAATGGGTATGGCATAGACGCTTGGGCCACATTAGCATGAGGAAACTTTCTCAGCTAAATAAACTTGAGTTAGTAAGAGGCCTACCTAAACTGAAGTTTTCTTCAGATGCTCTGTGTGAAGCATGTCAGAAAGGAAAATTTTCAAAAACATCCTTTAAAAAGAAAAATGTTGTTTCTACCTCTAAGCCTCTGGAACTTCTTCACATTGACTTATTTGGTCCTGTGAAAACAGCATCAGTTAATGGAAAGAAGTATGGACTAGTCATTGTTGATGATTACAGTCGCTGGACATGGGTAAAATTCCTAAAGCACAAGAGTGAGTCTCACTCTGTATTCACTAGTTTCTGCTCCAAAGTGCAAAAAGAATTTGACTCTAAAATTATTAGAGTTAGAAGTGATCATGGTGGGGAATTTGAAAACAAAGATTTTGAAGAATTATTTGACTCTAATGGAATATCCCATGATTTCTCCTGCCCTAGAACTCCACAACAAAATGGAGTTGTAGAGAGGAAGAATAGGACACTCCAAGAGATGGCCAGAACCATGATCAATGAAACTAATGTGGCAAAGCATTTTTGGGCAGAAGCTGTAAATACAGCGTGTTACATTCAGAATAGAATCTCTATAAGACCCATTCTGGAAAAGACTCCCTATGAACTGTGTAAAGGAAGAAAACCAAACATTTCATATTTTCATCCTTTTGGATGTTCTTGCTTTATTTTAAACACTAAAGAACATCTGAACAAGTTTGATTCCAAAGCACAGAAAGGTATTATGTTAGGATACTCAGAACGCTCTAAAGGCTACAGAGTATACACCACAGAAACCAAAATTGTGGAAGAATCAATTCATGTCAGATTTGATGATAAGCTTGACCCTGAAAAGTCAAAGCTAGTAGAAGATTTTGCAGATTTAGAAATCACCCTTGCAGGTTCTGATAAAGCTCCAGAAGCAACTGTCACTCAGAACTCTGAAGAAATTAAAACCCCAGAAATCCCAATGAAAGTTAAAAGTCGTATCAACGTATCTGAAGATTTGATTCTGGGAAACAAGGACGAACCTGTCAGAACCAGATCTACCTTCAGAACCTCTGAAGATACTCCTCTGGGACTAGTGTCTCTGATTGAGCCTATGTCCTGTGATGAAGCACTTCAAGATAACGACTGGGTTTCATCCATGCAAGAAGAACTAGATCAATTCACAAAGAATGATGTCTGGGATCTTGTTCCAAAACCCAGAGGCACTCACGTTATTGGAACCGGATGGGTATTCAGAAACAAGCTAAATGAGAAAGGAGAAGTCGTCAGAAACAAAGCTCGACTGGTAGCTCAAGGTTATAGTCAACAAGAAGGTATTGATTATAATGAAACTTTTGCTCCAGTCGCAAGGTTAGAATCTATTCGTCTTCTTATATCTTTTGCTATTAATCATTCTATTAAATTATATCAAATGGATGTCAAGAGTGCATTCCTTAATGGTTATATATCAGAAGAAGTGTATGTCAACCAACCTCCAGGTTTTGAAAATCCAAACTTTCCAGAACATGTTTTTAAACTTAAAAAATCTTTATATGGACTTAAACAAGCTCCCAGAGCTTGGTATGAACGTTTAAGCAATTTTCTTCTGGAACACAATTTTATCAGAGGGAAAGTTGACTCAACACTTTTCTGTAAGAACCTTAACAATGATCTCATGATATGCCAGATATACGTTGATGATATTATATTTTGTTCAATTAACGCCTCTGTTTGTCAAGAATTCTCTAAGTTAATGCAGGCAGAATTTGAAATGAGCCTAATGCAAGAACTAAAGTTCTTTCTGGGAATTCAAATTAACCAAACTTCAGAAGTTACATACGTTCATCAAAGCAAATATATTAAAGATGTTCTGAAGAAATTTGATATGACTGACTGCAACTCTGCAAAAACTCCAATGCATCCAACATGCATTCTTGAAAAAGAAGAAGTAAGCGCAAAGGTTTGTCAGAAGCTCTATCGAGGTATGATAGGCTCTCTTCTCTATCTGACTGCTACTCGTCCTGATATTCTCTTTAGTGTCTGTCTCTGTGCCAGATTCCAATCAGATCCTAGAGAATCTCATTTAACAGCAGTTAAGAGAATTCTTAAGTATCTGAAAGGAACTCCTAACCTGGGCCTGATGTATAAGAAAACATCAGAGTATAGACTTTCTGGTTACTGTGATGCAGATTATGCAGGAGATAGACTAGAACGAAAAAGCACATCTGGAAATTGCCAGCTTCTGGGAAACAATCTGATATCCTGGGCTAGCAAAAGACAGTTAACTATCGCTCTATCAACTGCAGAAGCAGAATATATCTCAGCATCACTGTGCACAACTCAGATGCTCTGGATGAAGCATCAGCTAGAAGATCTACAAATTTTTGAGAGTAACATTCCTATCTTCTGTGATAATACTGCTGCCATTTGTCTAAGTAAGAATCCCATTCTACATTCCAGAGCTAAACACATTGAAATAAAACATCATTTTATCAGAGACTATGTTCAGAAAGGGATAGTAACATTGAAGTTCATTGATACAGATCATCAATGGGCAGATATCTTTACTAAGCCTCTAGCTGAAGATAGATTTCTTTTTATCCTAGAAAATCTGAACATTCAAAATTGCCCAGAATGAAGTGTGGCTCTGAAAATGTAAAATGAGACTCTGACATAAACAAATGTTCTTCTGCCTCTGACTCTGATACTTCTACAAGTTAAGAAAATATCTGAGTTAGAAATCTCCAGGAACCAACCCTTTGGTATTCCTGAAGTTCAGATACATCAACACGTGGAGCATTTAGCGTCTAACTTTAGAACTTCTAGACAGCTGTCCAGAAGATAATCAAAGGTCAGACGTTTGAAGATCTCCTCGAGCAGTGTGCATACTGTTGGGATTAGACATTCATTAATTAGCTTTAATCATTTCTCCCCAAGCGTGCTTACTTGAGCTCTGTGCTAACGCAATTTTGTGTGTCGTTTTGCATGTGTTTTAACTTAGGGTATTTAAACACTTTTCTCACTTTTCACACACTTATCACTCTCACTCACTCTAAAACCCTAAACCTCTCTGAAGCATTCTCTGAAAACTCCTCATCTTCATCAATCTTCATCTTCTTATTCACCATGGACGCTCAACAACAAGAAGTCTTTAACTTTTCTCAACAAATGGAATCAAGCTCAACTGCTCAAACTTCAAGCATTCCAACTCCAACTGTTACAAGAGTCTCCATCACCCCAGTTTACAAAGAACCCCATATCCTTGATCGTTTAACTCACATCAACCTATCAACTCCCTTTGAGGGACTGGATGTGTTATGTGAAACACTTGTGGATTTTGACAACTTAAGGAGAAATGGCGTTGATTTTACTGAAGAACTCCGTCAACAAGGTTGGGGAAACTACTTCCAAAGGCTCTATGGCCCTGTTTACCCACTTCTCATCAAGGAGTTCTGGAGATTTGCAGATGCTGATGATCATTTCATCGTCTCCTTTGTTTTGGGTGTAAAAATAGTCATTACTGAAGAATCAATTGCTTCCCTGTTGAATATGGAGAAAGATGGAGGTAAAAGGATTTACAACATCAACCCTAGATCTAGGCGCGTTGCTGAAGTAACCAATCCAACCATCTTCAAACCCAACACTGAAGGAAATCCTTCAAAGAACAAAGAGCTGCATCAGAACCTCAGAGTGTGGCTCAAGATCATTCTGGGAACTATTCACCACCGCCCAGCCTCTAACTCCTCTGATTACATCAATGCAGATCAGAAGTGCATTCTGTATTGCATTCAGAAGGGTGTGAAGATCTGCCTTCCTGCACTTCTCTTCAGATATCTCAGAGATTCTGTAAGGGAAACCAGAAACAACATGAAGCCCAGATCCTACATCCCTCTGGGAAGATTATTATCTGATGTTTTCATCGAGAATGGGCTGGTAGATCATCTGGAGAAGGCCAAGCTGATGCTAGATCTGGCAATAGATACTGGGAAGCCTCTGAACACCAGAAATCTCAAGAGTATGGGAATAATAAAGAAGATTCAAGTCAGACCCACGCTGGATACATCCTGGGATTCCTTGAAAGATCAGAGGAAGCTGCCTCATGGTCTTGCTAGGTTCTACAAGAATGAACCCAGAGATGCGGTTGCTATCTATCTTAATCGTCTGCTGGATGAAGGTGTTGACATATCTGATTTCAGCCTCGACGATTGTCTAGATTCAGAAGAAGACTTCGTCAGATACAAGAGAGGTCTCTCTGAGAAGAAGATAACATCACAGGCTAAGAAGGCAAGACTTGGAGAATCTTCTGGAAGCAGATCTCCAGCTCCTCTGAAAATTTCTACTGGTACGTCTGTTCCTCCTATTTCCTCTGAACCTCTGATGGTTTCCTCTACTCCTTCCTCTAATCCTCTCCCAACACCACCCATTTATACAACCTCTGAAATCCCACCTTCAACCACCAGAACCTCACAACCTTCACCAATTTTAAATATCACCCGTACATTCATACCTCCTTCTGAACCTGAACAAATGCACCAAAACACTTCCTCTTCATCATCCTCAGAACCAGAATCACCCCCATACCTTTCTATCTCCTCTGACCAAGATTACTCTGACCCTGACTCTCCAACCTTAGCCCAAATTCACGCTCAAAACCTTGCTTCACAACAACAAACACAAACACAATCTGAAGCAACTTCACCTCCACCAGAACAAACAACCAACATTACTTCTGAAGACCAACCCTCTGAAACTCAACCCTCTAACCTCCACACCTCTAATATCACACCTTCAAACATCTCCGCTGAATCTGAACCATTAGACTTAAACCCTTTTTACGCTTCACCCCAAAGATCTGAACCTCAACCTGAATCAGAAACTGAACCAGAACCTCTAACTCTAAATCTCAGCCCTCCAACATCTCCACCTCATACCTCTGAACCTGACCTTTCTATACCTACCCTTGAGGAAGCCATCATGCTGGTCGCAGGGGCTTTAGTACAAAAGGTCAAGTCTCTGACCACTAACTCTGAAGTCAGTGATGATCCTGACTCTGTAAGGACACACTGGAACAAAGTCATTGGCTGGATGACCTCTGAGGCTTTTAGACTGAAGAACATCTCTGAACAAGTCAGAAATGGCTACATCAGAGATGCTGAGGCAAGACTCCAAGAGGGATTAGCAAGAGAAGCTGAAGCCAGAAGGCTAGAGGAAGAGAGACTTGCGCGAGAAGCTGAAGAAGCCAAAAGGCTGGAAGAAGAAAAAGCTCGTCAAGCTGAAATCCTAAGGGAAAAGGAAGCTGAAGCTAAGGCTCTGGCAGATGCTGTTGCTGCTGCAGAAGCTGAAGCACAGGCCGCTGCTGAAGCACAGCAGGCTCTGACTCTGGGGGAGTCCTCTTCTGTCATCCCTATGGTTCTTCAGACTCTGAAAGAACTTAAGCAAGATCAGAATGAACTCCGGGCCAGAATGGACAAGCAAGATATTGTCAACGACAACATCCAGAACATGCTTGCTATGTTGCTTCAGAGAATGCCTCCGCCTCCGAACCCCTAGACACTTAGGATATTTTGTTTACCTGTTGTTTTTTTGTTTTTGCTTTCTGATGTTTTCATGTTCTTGGTGCCGTTGTGCTTTTATCTGAATACATTGTTTTTCTCTTAATTTATTTATTTTTGCTATGTCTTTTTGATTCTGACAAAAAGGGGGAGAAGTCATTAATAGCTCTGATGAAAATATTGTCTAAATACCTTAAGCACTCTGCAACATATTTTTCTTAAATTAAATTTATCTAACAATAGACTTAAGAAACTGCAGAAGGTATCTAGAAACTTCATCGCTTGTAAGCTCTGGTAAGAATTTCTGAACTCCCTAGCACTAACTCAGGGGGAGCTCTTATCTATCTGATCTGATATTATTCATGTTTCATCTGCTAATTAAGTTTGTTTTGTCATCATCAAAAAGGGGGAGATTGTAAGAACAAAAATTGTTCTACAACAGATTCCTTGATTTTGATGATAACAAAGGATGAAACCAAAAATGGCACCCTAACGAAAAGTTTCTAAGTGTGCAGGATTCTAAAGAAAGAAGGAAGAAATCTGATGATGTCATCAGATACAAAACCAGATCAGATACAAATTATCAAATGATCAGAAGCATCTGAAGTGGAAACAAGTTCAAGAAAGTCTAACTCTGAGCATAACAGCAAAGTATCAGAAGCATCTGAACAAGAAGTAAGCTCTAGATGGTCTGACTCTGAACAACGCTATCTCTAAATTCCAGAAGTTATCAGCACTGTCTGAAGAAACTATCTGAACTCAACATCAGAAGCAAGACTCCAAGACTCTCAGATACACGAAGACTCTGATCATAAAATTGCTAATTATGAAAGAGTAACGTTAAAGTCAAGTAAAGATTTGCAAATGGATTTCCTAAAACAGAAAGAGACGTTAATCTCCAATTTCAATAAAGAAGATACTATATGTGGTAAGTAGTCATTTCAAGGAGAGAAAGTTATCCTGTAGAAGCTATTTATGTTATGGCGTAAATTCATCTTATTACTCATCAGTTTCAACTACTACCTCACTGATCTATATAAAGGACTGCAAATCAACATTCAGTAGTACACAACACATACAAGCGAAAACTATACTGAAACATCAACGTTCAAGAAAACTCTCTTACTCTCTAAATCTTCACGAAGCTTTTGCTTATAACGTGAATCACCTTGTTCTTACTATTGTAATATTTGCTTTCTTAGAAGCACTCTAGATTACATAAATCTTTCATTCATTGTTTGTTTATTTCCTCAAGTGACTCTATGTAGTCTGTATACTTGAGAGGACTAAGAGATCTTTCTCTTAGACGTTGTTTGTAATCAATCTTTCAAGATTAGTGGATTAAGTCCTTGTTGAAGGCGAAATCACCTCGGCCGGGTGGACTGGAGTAGCTTTGTGTTATAAGCGAACCAGTATAAAATCATTGTGTGGTTTTCATTTTGAAAAAGCGCTTATTTTCTAAACAATTCAAACCCCCCCTTTCTTGTTTTTCTCACCTTCAAATTGGACTGAGTTTTGTGTTATAATTTGTCCACTCTAAGCTTTGAACAACGAGTGTATTTGTTTACTTGATTAAAGCTTTTAAGCAAGATCAAGTATGTGTCCTTGAAGTGTGTCTTCTTTCTTTTTGTATTTGTTCTTATATCACTATTGTGATTCATGGGGAGTGAGTAGGGTCTCATATCTAAGAGTTCTTAGATAGAAGTCACACGGGTAGAGATTAAGTGAAAAGACTGTAACTTGAAGTTGTTTACTGAGAGTCTTTGAACTAATTTTGTTAAGTGGATTTCCTTCCCGACTTGGTAGCCCCCAGACGTATGTGAGTTTGCATCGAACTGGGTTAACAATTGCTTGTGTCGCTTATTCAATTGTTTTTCTGTTTTTATCCTGTTTATATTTCACTTGTTGTTCAGATATTAGTGTCGTGACATTACCTTCGATATCTCATATCTGATACCAGAATTTCAATTGGTATTAGAGCAAGCATTCTGCTCTGGTTCTGGGTGAGATCTTGGGACGTTACTTTCTGGTACTATGGATAGAGATGGAGGATCTGTGCACAGACCACCAATTATGGATGGATCTAACTATGACTACTGGAAACCTCAAATGGTAGCCTTTCTAGAATCGTTGGATAATAAGGCTTGGAAGGTTGTTCTAACAGGCTGGGAACACCCCTTCACTACAAAGGATGAAGAAGTTACAACTGATAAGAAGCCTGAGGAAGAATGGACCAAGGAGGAGGATGAACTAGCTCTTGGAAACTCTAAAGCATTTCATTCTATATTCAATGGGGTTGATAAGAACATCTTCGGACTGGTGAACAATTGTGAGGTGGCTAAAGATGCTTGGAATATTCTCAAAACCACTCATGAAGGTACCTCTAGAGTGAAGATGTCTAGATTGCAGCTGCTTACTACAAAGTTTGAGAATTTGAGAATGAAAGAAGATTAAAGTATTCATGACTTCCATATGAATATCCTTGAAATTGCTAATGCCCCAGGAGCCCTGGGTAAGAAGATGTCAGATGAAAAGCTTGTGAGGAAAATTCTCAGATCACTTCCCAAGAGATTTGCCATGAAAGTGACAGCCATAGAAGAATCTCAAGATATCTGTAAGATGAGAGTGGATGAGCTAATTGGATCCCTCCAAACATTTAAGTTGGGAATGAGTGATGGATCTGAAAAGAAAGTCAAAAGCATAGCCTTTATGTCAAACACTTAAGATAAAAAGGAAGAAAGTAGTCAGGATACTGATGAAGATTTGGTAAATGATTTAGCGTTACTTGGAAGACAATTCAACAAAATCCTGAAGAGGATGGATGAGAGGTCAAAGTCTAATGTCAAGAATAACTCCTTTGACATCAGCAGGCCCAATGATGCTGGAAGAAGAACAAAATCTGAAGAAAAATTGAGACAGGGCAAAGGAATTCAGTGCAACGAATGTGAAGGGTATGGTCACATTAGAGCTGAATGTGGGACCTATCTTCAGAAACAGAAAAAGAGTCTTGTTGCTACTTGGTCTGATGATAACTCTGAAAGTGAAACAGAAGAAGAATCTGCCAATCTTGTGACTGCCTTGACTGGGAGATGGGATCCTTATGAAGACTCTAGTGATGATGAATTAACCTTTGATGAATTAGTTACTTCGTACAGGATGTTGTGCTTCAGAAGTGAAGAAGTATGTCAACAAGTGGAGAATCAGAAGAAACTGATAACTCAGATAGAGGCTAAGAGGACAGAACACTTAGAAACCATCTCTAAGTTGAAGATTGAAGCTGTGTTCCTGAATTCCAAACTGGATCAGATGACAAAGTATGTCAGAATGCTAAATAGTGAATCTGACACCTTAGAAAAAATTCTCCAGGCTGGAAAAATGGCAGGAGACATGACTGGCCTTGGGTTCAATGAATCCTCTCCTGACTGTAGTCTCACTAGTAGCAAAGCAAAGATGTCACATCAGGTGTCTCAACATCACAAGGAAAGACAACATAAAGGAAAACACCAAAGATGGAGATGCCATTACTGTGGGAAATTTGGTCACATAAAACCTTTCTGCTTTAGGTTGTATGGCTATCCTAGTCCTACTCATCAACCTAGACCCAAACAACACATCCCTATTAACAGAAAACAATGGGTTCCCAGGGCTGGTGCTACTAACTTGATAGCTCACACTTCCTTCAGAGTCTCAGCCAAAGAAGATTGGTACTTTGACAGTGGATGCTCCAAACACATGACTGGAAAAAAAAACCTGCTAGTTGACCTTCAATCTCATGTCACCAGCTATGTAACTTTTGGTGATGGAGAAAAGGGTGAAATCAAGGGGATTGGAAAGTTGAACTGCCCTGGAGTTCCTAACCTTGATAATGTGTTGCTTGTTAAAGGATTGACTGCAAACCTGATCAGCATCAGTCAACTATGTGATCAAGGTCTAAATGTGAACTTCACAAAAACTGAATGCTTGATTACTAATGCAAAAAATGAGGTGATCATGAGAGGAGTTAGATCTAAGGACATTTGCTTTATGTGGATTTCTCAAGAAAATAGTTATTCATCAATATGTGCTCTAGCTAAATAAGAAGAAGTGAAATTATGGCATCAAAAACTGGGTCATCTGCATCTTAAAGGAATGAAGAGGATCATATTTGTTGAAGCTGTCAGAAGAATCCCAAAATTAAAGATTGAAGAAGGAAGACTATGTGGTGAATGTCAGATTGGAAAGCAGACAAAGATGTCACATCAGAAGATCAAATATGACACCACATCTAGAGTGCTGGAACTTCTCCACATGGACTTGATGGGACCTATGCAGGTGGAAAGTCTTGGTGGGAAAAGGTATGCTCATGTTATCAGAATCAGAACTGATCATGGGAAAGAATTTGAGAACAGTAAATTTGCTGAATTCTGTTTATCTGAAGGGATTGGTCATGAGTTCTCTTCTCCCATTACCCCTCAACAAAATGGTGTGGTGGAAAGGAAAAATAGAACTCTCCAAGAATCTGCTAGAGCTATGATTCATGCTAAGAAGTTGCCTTACCACTTATGGGCTGAAGCTATGAACACGACCTGCTATGTTCACAACAGAGTAACCTTGAGAAAAGGGACCTCAACCACTTTATATGAAGTCTGGAAGGGAAGAAGACCTATTGTCAAATACTTCCATGTGTTTGGTAGTAAATGCTATATCCTGGCTGATCGTGAACAAAGAAGGAAAATGGATCCCAAGAGTGATGAAGGAATATTTTTGGGCTACTCAACAAACAACAGAGCCTTTAGAGTTTTTAATTCTAGAACAAAAGTTATGATGGAATTTATCAATGTTGTTCGGATGATCAAGAGACTGATGTCACTGACGATGTTGAAATGTTTCTGAATGATTCCCCAGCTGAACTCCTGGACAAAAGTAGTGAGAGTGAGTCCACTCAAGCTGAACCTGAAGCTGATAAAGTTAATAAGGGACCCTCTATAAGAATTCAGAAGGATCATCCTAAAGATCTCATTATAGGAGACCCAAATAAAGGCGTCACCACTAGATCAAGGGAAGTGATCTCACACGCTTGTTTTGTGTCCAAGATTGAGCCTAGGAATGTTAAAGAAGCCTTAACTGATGAATTCTGGATCAATGCCATGCAGGAAGAGTTAGGCCAATTCAAGAGAAATGAAGTATTGGAATTCGTTCCAAGACCTGAAGGAATAAATGTTATTGGAACAAAGTGGGTTTACAAGAATAAATCTGATGAAAAAGGTGTGGTTACTAGAAATAAAGCAAGATTGGTAGCACAAGGATACACTCAAGTTGAAGGAGTTGACTTTGATGAAAAATTTGCTCCTGTAGCTCGCCTGGAGTCCATTAGATTGTTGCTAGGAGTGGCATGTTTTCTGAAGTTTAAACTGTTCCAAATGGATGTGAAAAGTGCCTTCTTAAATGGCTACTTGAATGAGGAACTATATGTTGAACAACCAAAGGGATTCACAGACCCAAATCTTCCAAAGCATGTGTATAAGTTGAGGAAAGCTCTTTATGGGTTGAAACAAGCTCCTAGAGCTTGGTATGAGAGACTCACAGTGTTTCTCATTGACAATGGATACAGAAAGGGAGGCATTGATAAGACTTTATTTGTCAAAGATGAAGGAGGAAAGCTCATGGTTGCTCAGATCTATGTGGATGATATTGTGTTTGGTGGGATTTCAAGTAAAACGGTTCAACATTTTGTTGAGAAAATGCAGTCTGAATTTGAAATGAGCCTTGTTGGAGAACTAACCTATTTACTTGGCCTGCAAGTCAAGCAGATGGAAGATTCTATCTTTCTGTCTCAAAGTAAATATGCCAAAAATATTGTTAAGAAGTTTGGCATGGAGAATGCAAGCCGCAAGAGGACACCTGCTCCTACTCATCTGAAAGTGTCTAAAGATGAAAATGGTGTCAGTGTGGATCAAAGTCTCTTCAGAAGCATGATAGGGAGTCTTCTATATCTCATAGCAAGCAGACATGACATTGCTTTTATTGTAGGTGTATGTGCTAGATATCAAGCTGAACCAAAGGTGAGTCATATAAACCAAGTGAAAAGGATCATGAAGTATGTCAATGGCACTAGTGACTATAGGATGTTATACACTCATGGATCTGAATCTGTGTTGTCTGGATATTGTGATACTGATTGGGCTGAAAGTGTTGATGATAGGAAAAGCACATCATGAGGATGCTTTTTCTTGGGGAACAATTTAATATCATGGTTTAGTAAGAAGCAAATTTTTGTTTCTTTGTCTACTGCTGAAGCTGAATACATAGCAGCTGGAAGTAGTTGTTCTCAACTGGTGTGGATAAAGTAACTGCTAACTGAATACAATGTCACGCAAGATGTCATGACATTGTACTGTGACAACCTGAGTGCTATACACATCTTAAAGAATCCTATTCAGCACAGCAGGACAAAACATATTGATATCAGTCACCATTTTATTAGAGAACTCGTGGAGGATAAGATTGTAGCCTTAGAGCATGTTGCTACTGAGATGCAGTTAGCTGATATTTTTACAAAGGCCTCGGATGCAAATCAGTTTGAAGTCCTGAGAGGAAAATTAGGACTTTGCATTTATGAAGACTTGTAGAAATTAATATGGAGAGGGAAAAGTAAGCAAATAAGTGTCTATGTGGCTAAAATAAAGCGCTCCCATTATGGTAAATCATCACCTAGTTTTGGAAATACCATCTATTACGTCTTCACACGCTACCCCCACAACCTCACTACCTACTCCAACTCTTCCATCTTCCTGCTCCTTCCTCACACACCTCTGCTAGGGCAACTGCATTTTTTCCACAAAAGCTCCAAAATGTCACAACATCAAAATACTCCTGCTACTAAGTCTACTCAAAAGGTTAGCGCTCCTTCCATGGACATTCCCGATGATGAGATTCTGGATGTGGTTCCTCTATCAGTTATTCACTGCGAGGCCCTTGATTTGAACCAACCCATGGATGCCTCAGCTTCTGCGCCCCAATCAAGGTGACATCTCTAGTATCCCTTCTGGCTCAACTCCTGCCACTAACTCTAAGGAAGATATACACCACACTGATCGTGTCATAAGAAACCTAGTCACTAGAATCCTTAATGAAGGACATTCTGTGAAGGGAGTCTCTACTCCCCTGTCTAAAATGTACCCCTCTCCTGAGGTTGAACAACATAGTGAGAAGAATGACGATTTCTCCAGTTGTGAGAAGGACATGGCTGCTGAAGGATTGTGCTCTCTAGGGCAAACTGTGTTTGGTAAAGGAAAACCTGTGGCACCTAAAACTGCCAATGCTTCCCACTTTGAGAAGCACGATGATGCAAACAATGTGATTGACCTAGAGGATGATAGGTCTGATGATCAAGAGGAGAGCTTACTTAATCACTTAAAGCCAAGTGTGGCTAAATGCATGAAGACTCGAAAAGGAAGATTTGTGGCTGAACTTAGATCAGCTAGAAAAACTAAGAAGACTGTTGGTATTGGTCCCTCCAAATCTTGGAGCAAGGTTGAAGTGAAGAAGAGGAAGGTTAGAGAAGATTCTCAGTTTGAAGAGGATGTTGAGGAAGATGTCCCTGACATCTCTCCTGTGAAGAAAACCACTGTGAGGAAGTCTCCCGTTAAAGTTGTTGTTGTGCATTTGGATAATATCTCTTTCCATATTGAGGATGGATCTTCCAAGTGGAAATTTATGATTCAAAGAAGGGTGGATGTGGAAAGGGAGTTGGGAAAAGATGTTGCTGAAGTCAGGGAGGTCATGGACCTGATAAAGGCTACTTGGTTGTTGAAGACTGTGGCTGGGTTCTCTCAGTGCTATGAGGGTTTAGTTAAGGAATTCATTGTCAACATTTCTGAGGATATTGATGATAAGAACAGCAAGGAATTTTGCAAGGTGTTTGTGAGAGGTAAGTGTATCACATTCTCTCACACTGTTATTAACAATTTTCTGGGAAGAAAAGTTGAGGGTACAGGTGAATTGGAAGCTACAAACAATGAGGTCTGTAGAGAAATTACATCTAGGCATGTGAAAGGGTGGCCTATTAAAAAGCATCTTCCTGCTGGGAAGTTTACTGTCAAGTATGCTATATTGCATAAAATAGGAGATGCAAATTGGGTGCCTACCAACCATATTTCCACCATTGCTAATACCCTGGGAAGGTTTAGTTTTGTTGTTGGAACCAAAGTAAATTTTGACTATGGTAGATTTATGTTTGAACAAATCATCAAGCATGCATCTACTAATGCAGTTAAGCTGCCTATTGCCTTTCCCTCTATGATCTGTGGGATTATCCTGAATCAACACCCTGGTATTCTGTGTTCTAATGACTTACCAAGTAGAAGAAAACCTGCTCTGTCTGTGCACTATAAACTATTTGAAGGCGGTAATGTCGAAGATATGTCATGACATCTGCCATGAAAAAGCCAGCCTCAAAAGTTGGAACAATTGCTGAGCTTAAGGAGACTTGTAAAGAGCTGGGTGAAGGGATAAAGGTAGCAACAACTAGGAAACAATCGTTGGAGGCCTTAATTGCAAGCTTGGAGCAAGCTGAAGGTGAAAATATTAAACATGCTAAGGAAGCTGAAGCTCACACCTCCAGTGAGAGGTTTGCAGACAATGATGAGACAAATGGCAATTCTAGTTCTGGTGCTGATGAAGCTGCAAGCTCAAGCTCTACTGCTTAGCTCCTTTGTCTCTGGTCCCTATTGATGTGATGGTTTTTATTGATGTGATGGATTTTCTTGATTTTGGCAACTCTGTTTTGTTGTTTTGTTGGTTTGTATCTCAGCTTGCTTACAGCTGATTATGTACTTGGTTTTGTAACCCTTTAACTTTTGACATTTTGTTTAAATGACTAAATAAACATTTATTTTGTCTCTTTGTTATCTTTTGGGTAAAAAAGGGGAGAAATAGCTATAGCCATAAATGATGTTTGTCTGATACAAAGAGGGAGAATTGTCTAGTGTGTAGTTGTTTGGCACAGGGGGAGAATGTTTGGCACAGGGGGAGAACTCTCTGTGTTTTGTGTGAAGCAGGTTGTTGCTTGGTGTGGACTAGCTGAAGAGGGAGGTGGTGTGTTCTGCGAGGTGGTGTGTTCTGAGCACAAGCGCATGTGTGTTTACTAGTTGCTATTTTTTCTAGTAATGTATGTATGTTTTCTTCTGCTGCTGAATTGATACTTTAATCGATTTCTTGTGAACGTATGATCTGATGTATGTTTTAGCCAAAATTTACCAAAGGGGAGTTTGTTGGTTCTATGTGTTGGCATCAATTTTGGTAAAACTAAGTGTTATCACAAGATGTCACGCATGTTGTCTTGACATGTGATATTAGCTTCTTGCAGGTTGTTTAAATATGGTTGTGCGGGATTTAGTCAAGATGTCAGACCCGATGTTAAGACATGTGCATACAAAATATTCAGTCTGAATGTTATGTGTTTTGTTGTTACGCTTTTCATGCAAATCTTTGTGTGCATATGTGGAGATTGCATGCACTATTCAAGGAGTAATGCTGTTTAAAACCAGAATATTCTATTTTACAAAAATGAATGATTAGCTGTTGTTTCTTAGGAGATACACAATTAAAATAGAATTAGGGTTTCATGCTACCCAGGTCCATTCAAAAAGCTTCAATTTAAAGGCCTTGTAAAACCTGTTTTAGATACACAAGATACGAACGATGAAGTGAGAGAGTTTTAGGGTTTTAGTCTTGTGTGAGCTTGTGGATTGTGAGTCATTCATTCATCTTGTTGATGTATGAATTGGACTGAGTTTTGTGTTGTGTTTGTCCACTCTAAGCTTTGAAGTATGAGTGTATTTGTTTACTTGATTAAAGCTTTTAAGCAAGATCAAGTATGTGTCCTTGAAGTGTGTCTTCTTTCTTTTTGTATTTGTTCTTATATCACTGTTGTGATTGAGGGGGAGTGAGTAGGGTCTCATATATAAGAGTTCTTAGATAGAAGTCACACGGGTAGAGATTAGGTGAAAAGACTGTAACTTGAAGTTGTTTACTGAGAGTCTTTGAACTAATTCTGTTTAGTGGATTTCCTTCCTGGCTTGGTAGCCCCCAGACGTAGGTGAGTTTGCACCGAACTGGGTTAACAATTGTTTGTGTTGCTTGTTCAATTGTTTTTCTGTTTTTATCTTGTTTATATTTCAGTTGTTGTTCAGATATTAGTGTCGTGACATTACCTTCGACATCTCATATCTGATACCAGAATTTCATTAAGGTAGTTATAAGACTATCCCTTAATTCTTTCAAAATATCCAGATTTCCTAATTGATTAATCTTTTCTTGAACTTTACACTTATTAGCATAATGGTCGAAACGTCCACATTTATAACATTTAACATCTTTGTCATTAGACTTGATAAACGACTTCTTTTAGGGTTTTTAACCATATTTTTTCTTGTAAGGTGCTTTGTAAAATTCTTTTATCACGTTTTAGAAACAACATAAGATCAATGTTTACTTCTTTACCTGATTTGAATTATTTTTTCCGGAAGAAAGAATAGATAACCCTTTTGCTACCAAAATGTACTTAGATGCTAACGTTAGAATTAGTACCAAGTGGAAGACTATCAAGAAAGAGATCATAGAGTCAATTCATACTCCTTTAGAAGTCATAAAAATTACACATTCTAAAGAAAATACAGAGATAGAAGTTTCTCCCTTTAAGTCTATTATCAGTCCCATAGAACAAAGAAAATATATTAATAATTTACACAGTCAGGCAAATTACTCGAACCAGATATTACACATTATTGCTCAACAATTAAACAAAATAGAAAATTTTGTCTCTCACCCTAGAGATGTTAAAGACTACATATTAGATCTTACATGTCCTATTTAGCATTATCATACACCTTCTATCCAAGAGTTAAAGGGTATGAACTTAGATCGTGACCCTAACCACAAAATAGACGAATTAGTTGAAAAGTAAAAAACATTGAATGTTGGAAGTTCTTATGGAGAAATAAATACCTTATCTCGTGAAGAAGAATTTGATAATATGGTTAGCAAATTATGAGGAAAATCCCTAAAACCTAAGACCCGAAACTATTATCCTAGACCTTCATTTGCAGATGTGTAATTGGTAGAAAGAAGTAACTTTATAGAAAATAGTTATTCGGGAGATTTCATTGTGGAATTGAATATTAATGGAACTTCTGAGCATCAAGTTTTAGATACTATACAAAATATGACCATGGCGGTTGCCGTCTTTAAACTTAAAGGAAACTCCGATAAACAAACCAAAGATATTCTTGTTATGGGATTTAGATGTTAGTTAAAGTGATGGTGGAATAATCTTCTTAATTCTGAAGCTAAATCTCAAATTGATATAGCTCTGTTAAAACGGAATCTAACGAAGTCATTTGTGTTACTATTCTCTTATACCCCATTACCAAGTTCTTTTTAGGAGAACCTCTTAAGTTCCAGCAAAGAGCATGCGATCAATTATTAAATCTCTATTGCACATCCATGTCAGATTATAGGTGGTACATAGATATATTTTTCTCTAAACTCGGTCTTACGTTTGACGGATCTGCGGATTATTTGAAAGGAAAATTTATTAATGGCTTACCTAAATTATTTGCTTAAAAGATTAAGACAAACATTTAATAAAATTTTAATAAAATTATTTCTTATCAGTCTTTAACTATAGGTGAATTATCTAATTATATTATAGATATGGATACAAATATGTATTGATTATAAAGACTAAACTCCAAAATAAAATTAAAAGATACGCATACAGATATGTATTGATTATAAAGACTAAACTCCAAAATAAAATTAAAAATGAGAAAATAAACAATAACTGTGAGATGGATACCCTTTACGATATATATATATATATTATATAATATATATATATAATATAATATATATATATATATTATATATATTATATATATATATATATATATATATATATATATATATATATATATAATTGAGTTGTTTGCATGCAATGAAAATTACGAGATAATAAGACAAAATCATATAGTTGAATAAGTAACTGCTGTAACAAGCATGCAGTATCCCTAGAACTCTAGCTAGCCGATAGAACAGATAAAGATAAATATTTTCAGATTCATTGAGAGATTGAGTTTGTCATTTTGCAATGTACAGTCTAAATTACGTCTACTGCAGTTGTTGTTGATTGATTGTTACTTTCTTTTATTCACTCGATATCTTCTTCCAATAAATAAGATACCATCATTATTACTGATAAAAACAAATGACTTTTGTCTCTATGAATATAAATTGTTACTCCCTCCGGTTTTTTTAGTGCCACTTTCTTCAAAAAAAAAAAAATTATTTTTAATATCAGTTATAAAGTTTAAGATAATATAAAATATATTTTTGTAAAAAATATTTTTAGATAATTGTTAGAGAGAAAAAAAATATAATAAATGATCAAGGATATTATAGATAAAAAAATAATTATTATTTAAAAAGTAACAATAATGATTAACTGTATTGTTATATGTAAAAAATCAAAAAATAATATTTAAAAAAAAATAGAGGGAGTAATATATAAATTTCTGATTAAATTCAATTTTTAATAATAATATTTGTTTATATTTATGTATCATTAATTTAAATAAATTATTGATATTTCTAAATTAATAATTTTAAAACATAAATAAATCAATAATTTTTATAAAAATATTGTAAAAAATGATAGTATTTTTATTTTTATTTGTAATAAAAATTATTATTTTTAAATAGTATACAAAGTGTATAATGTTTAATATGACAACTAAAAAGGATGGAGTAAATAATTCAACATCTCTATAGTAAAACTAAACTAATAATTTAGTTAACAAATAAAACGAAAAAATTATCATGTTAAGAAATATATTTTCTGACTTTTTCTTATCAAAAAAGATTTTTTATGGTAAATATACATATGAATTACACTACATAAGTTCTTTATGTGAGGAGACGACTATAGACTTAATGTGTCATATTGCACATGAACCATTAAAATAAATTGGGTTGAAAATAGTGATTATTGCAATTTTATTTATCAATTAAAAAGTGACTTTTGTTTTAAGAAAAAAGAGTGAGACTGTCTATTTACTTTTGTAAAATTGTTTTTTAATTTTTAAAATTAAAAAATTAAAAATTTGTTTGATAGTCTAATTTTAAAAAATTAATTTTAAAAATTATTCTTTATTTAAGAAATTTAAAAGCTAAAATTTTATATTTTAAAATAAATTTTAAAAAATTTAGTTTTTGTTTTTGAAAATTAACAAAAGAAAAAATAAACATTTTATTAATAAGAAATTTATAATGTCGTACAAATTTTAAAAAAATAAGCTTAGTAAATATATTTTATTTTCTTTATTTTTTAAAACTATTTATTAAAATTAATTTTTAAAAACAAAATTAAAATTGATTCAACCAGCATAAGAAGAAACCATAATTGTGTGTGGGGACAAGATTTGTGCAAGAGCACAAGATATGCACGTGGGGCTCGTTGCCATTTTGGTGCCAAATGGATGTGGATTTGAATAGAAATAGACATCATCGAATAACACAAAAGTTATTATTATTAAAAAAATATTTTGAAAAAATGAAAAATAAAATAAAATAAAGAGTTCGATAAATTAAACAAGTAATCTACCTTCGAGTGAATAATAAAAAATATTATTATTGAAAAATTAACATAAAATAATTTATAAGAATAGTCGATTTGAGAGTAAGCACTACTTTTCATATATGACTTCTTTGTAAGAAAGTTTATTTTTTATAAGCAAATCTATTAAGAGAATGAATACAAAGTACTCAACCATATAATTTTCAAATAGATATAGCCTAATTTTCTACCAAACTTATACAATAACTTTTAATAACTAATATTAAAATTACTATTATCATCTTTCACATAATTTCCTACTATTAACTTCTTATATAACTTCCAACTAAAATTAATATTAAATAAAATAAAATAATATCGTATATATTTTCACGTGTGTTTATTAAAAAAGCGGACGCACAGAATGTCCGTCTGGACGCTAGTATAAATAATGTTAATTGAGTCAAGTCTTAAAACAACATAATAAGTCAATGATTTATAAGACAATTCAATGGATTTGTACACAAGTCAAGCCCAACAAAAAGTCTCTGCACCTTTGGTTCTAGCAGCAAACCAATTCCAAGCTAAGATTTTGTTCCTATCAATCACCTCAACAACACGACTGCTTCTCGAATATAATCTCATTTCTGCTCAATCAAACAACACAACATACCGCAAGCCACACCAAAAACGAATGTTCTTTTGAACTCTACCTTTGAGCATAAAGTCGAAATTGCTGAAGTTAGTATCCGAGGCGTCCAACTCGAATTGAAACGACATATCGAGCCATTTGTATATTTGTTTCCAAACCTGAAAACCAGTAAACAATCGAAGAAAAGATGGCGGAGGGATTCTTCAGCAACACAACAAAAGGGACGAACTAAGTTATGGGATCCATTGATGATCCTCTGTAGGCCAAAGCAATGCGATTTGGCAACCGATTCAGGAGTAGTCTCCACCCGAAAACAAGTATTTTAATAGGTACATTTGTGATCCAAAGCATATCAAAAAGTTGAATAATACATTCATCCATCTACGGATCAAAAACAAACCCTACTTGTATAACTTGATTGTTGTTTTTTACCGAGAATTCGTGTTTGCTCCTCCACCACACAAAATAATCGTTCATATGTTGGTTCAACTGAACATCCTACAAGATGAACAAGAGGGATTTCAGTTCAACTTCTTCATCCACGTGCAACGGACTATCATCCTTAAGCTTCATATCCCAAATTCATGTATTGCCCACTCAATCCCTCATATTTGAGACTTTGAGTTTATGGTGTATTGCTCTTGTGAAAACGAGTGGAAAAAATCTTCTAAAAGAAGAAGAGCCAAGTCATTTATTTCTCCAAAACTCAATAGAAGAACCATTGCAAATTTCACAAGAAATGGTGTTTGTGAACCAGTTGCAATCATTTGCCTCAAGATACTGACAACATTCAAATCTTTCCACCATAGAGAACCACTTTTGTTAACAATCGGCTTGGAATCATCAAGCATTTGTGATTTGATATCTCCATACCATAATGACAACAAGCCCGGGCCGCAAAATATTGACTTCATTAAGAATACGCCATTTCCATTTTCTCAAGAGAGAAAGATTAAACATTTCACAATGTTTTACTCCTAACCCACATTGAACCTTAGGTTTACACACCAAATGGCAACTAGTCCACGCCATTTTCCTTTTCTCTGAATCATCACCCCAAAGAAAATCACGTTGAATCTTAATAATGTCTTGGATAGCACACTTGAGAGCCTTGTAGAAGGAGAATAAGTAGATTATAATGGAGCTGAGTACCGAATTCAATAAGGTCACTCGACCACCCATAGAAAGTTAATTGTATGTTTAGTTTTTTATTTAAACTTTTTAGTATTTTAGTCATTAAATGTAATTGTGTCATGTCACATATTTTTTAAAAGGGTATAATATTATTTAATATAGTATTCTAAATTATTATGTCCTAATTTGTTTTATAACAGCCTAAGTTAAATTAAAATAAAATTTTAATAAATAAAATTTTTCAATAAAACTTTAATTAATATAGGATTTAGATTTTTCTTAATACACCCTTGCATCCATTACTATTTGGCTATGTGTGCGCACGCGCGCGCGCATATTATATATATATATATATATATATATATATATAGATATATATATTATATATATATATATATATATATATATATATATATATATATATATAATATATATATATATATATATATATATATATATATATATATCTATATATATATATATATATATATATATAAATGGAAGATGATTCAAATTGATAGATTCTTGTTACCATATTTGAATGTGTGAATTAGACTTAACTCTTTCTTACAAAATCAGTTTGGTGTGTGGATACAAGCGGTGAGTTGCTTGTGACTCGATTGGTAGACTCTAGTATCATATAAAAATTAAAGTTTGATCTAACTCATTCATACAAAAATAAATTGTAAGGTGGTATGTGTAAGACCCTAAAATCCCGACTCATAATTGAAAGGTTAAAATCCACATTTTAGGATGCTACTCAAACACAACATGCACACATTCTAAATATTTTCAACACTCGCTGTAGAACTCAAATAAATAACATAACTTAAATTGTCTCATCAAATTGAAAATACTTAATCAAAATAACATAATCTAATGACTTACTTAAAATAATTAATACGCCCAATTCCCGATGTTATAAATTAGAGTATATAAACCTACTAAAAAGTGATAAACGATAAAATAAACGAAGAAAAACTCTAAGTCCATCTTCCAACTCACATCAACACTTACTCCTTATGAGTATATGTACAACAATGTACAAAGCAACACAAAACAAACAATAAAGGGTGATAATATGCTCAAATATATTAACGGTGTAAAAGAATGCAAGGGTAGTTTAAAATCACACAATCAACATCACACAATCAACATCACACATTCAATTAAATGACATCACGACAATGCAATTCACATAGTCTTTATGTATGCAATGTGACTTATAACTCGACTCTATGCATGTGGTACCAATTTGGACATCAAAGGTTTGTTATTTACCTTGTCCACTCAACAATGATTCCTCATTCGAATTGGATCCCTACTTATGAACCCCGAACGATCAAAGGTCCCCTCTTCTGTACCCATGACTCTCATCTTTCAACGCACTGGCACAATATGATGTTTGGCATATAAGTAATGCAACAACAACAATTATGGTTCCACTTCTAACCACAATCAACATGCAATATAACATTCAACGGTAGTCCCCACTTCTGAACTACACACCTCAACATGACACATACAATTAGATTCACAATACATAATTGTATTCAGAACGCCACGACTCATAAACATAATCATCATTCACCATATATAATTATGCAAATTAATCCAATTATTACCTCATCATAATAATAATTCACCTTAATTAATTAATTACACCAAATACCCTAAAACAACGGTGAAATGTCGACCACACGGAATAATAACATCAAAAACTGGATTGATCGCTCAAAAACGACCTCTGGCAGCCATTGCGACCAGATCGTCACCTGGGTTACGACTGTCACCCAGTCCGTTACTACCCCTCTACATAACCTGTCACCTCAGTGTGACCGGCAGGAGAATTCCTTCCTGGAGACCATAACAGTCTTCCCGTCAACCTGCTGACGACCGTCAGCCAACCCAGATGCATGACGAGAAGCTCGTGACACCCATCATGCTGTTGAAGAATATGTTGTACCATAAAATTTACCCTTCCCTTTTCATCTTTTCACTCAACCCTTAATTTAAGATTCATCCGTACGCATCCATATTACATTCATATGCATCATTCATTCATGTCGATACTGGATAATTGATCACTAGAGATTCAAAGCTCTGTGGCTTACAAAGTTAGGGTTTGTGTGTGGATCAAACCTTAGAAGTATGACTTGGCTCTTCATCTTATCATGTTGGGAGTGAAACCCTAATTTTATTTACCTTTGATATGTGGACACAAGGAGACCTCATCACAACACTCCTCATGTCATTCAAACCCTAATTCCTTGATCCTTGATCTTTGGTTTAAGGAGACATCTTGACACGCCTTGCTATTAAAACCCTAAATCTTGATGTTTGAGACCTTGAAGGTTGCATCTTGGTACTCACTCATGCCTAAACCCTAGTCTCTTATATGTGATGCTTATAGACCATGTAATGTACTTTGTGGTATAGGGAGCCCTAATTGTTGATCCATAACTTGAGCCACTTGTCTTGGGGCTTGCGTGAGAGGGCTCATTATTGGTTTTGGGACCATACATCAGTGATTTGTGTGGTAACATTGCATTAAATGTGAAACCCTAATTGTGGGTGTTTTAACCTTTGATGACCATGGGTTTTTTTGTTGGTTTTGTAATCGAACAAAACCCTAATTCATGGTATGAAACATTTGGCCATTATGGTTTGCACCATGTTATATGTGTCTGGAGTCATTCATCCCTTGACTAGGGCTTGTTATATGCCTGTGATGTTTGATAATTCATTTGGTCCAAGGTGTAAGAACAAAAATTGTTCTACAACAGATTCCATGATTTTGATGATAACAAAGGATGAAACCAAAAATAGCACCCTAACGAAAAGTGTCTAAGTGTGCAGGGTTCTAAAGAAAGAAGAAATAAATCTGATGATGTCATCAGATGCACAACAAGATCAGATACAAATTATCAAGTATCAGAAGCATCTAAAGTGGAATCTCGTTTCAAGAAGCTCTGACTCTGGACAAAACTGCAAAGTATCAGAAGCATCTGAACATGAAGTAAAGTCTAGAAGCTCTAACTCTGAACAAATGCCTTCTGTAAACTCTGAAGTTATCAGCGCCATCTGAACTTTCAAGAGATAACATCAGAAGCCAGATTCCCAGATACACGAAGACTCTAATCAGAATTGTTAATCATGATGAAGTAACGTTTAAGCCAAGTTAAAGTTCTGCAAATGGATTTCCTCAATTAGAAAGAGACGTTAATCTCCTCTTCCAAGAGAGAAGATACTACTTGTGGTAAGTAGTCACTTCTAAAAGAAAAAGTCTCCTGCAGAAGCTATTTATGGAATGGCGTAATTACATCTCATTATCCAGCAGATTTAACTCTACTTCAACTCTATTTCAACACTACTTCAACTCCTATATAAATAGAGAAGAAATCAACATTCAGTAAGCAAGAAATCACTAGCCAAAACTATACTGAAATTATATCACGCTCAAGAAAAACATCTTTGTTCTTCAAAGATTTTCACTAAGCTTTTGCTTATCAAGTGAAAAATCTGTTCTTAAGTTTGTAATACTTGCTTAACTAGAAGCACTCTAGATTACATATCTTGTATCTTTTATTTGTTTGATTTCCTCAAGTGACTCTTTGTAGTCTGTAGACTTGAGAGGACTAAGAGATTTTCTTCTCTCTTAGGGGTTGTTTGTAATCTTTCAAGATTAGTGGATTAAGTCCTTGTTGAAGGCGAAATCACCTTGGCCGGGTGGACTGGAGTAGCTTTGTGTTATAAGCGAACCAGTATAAAATCATTGTGTGATTTCATTTTGCAAAAGCGCTTATTTTTCAAACAATTCAAACCCCCCCTTTCTTGTTTTTCTCACCTTCAATTGGTATCAGAGCTCCGGCTCTGTTATTGATTTTCAAATCAAACACTTAACCGTGTAGAGAGATCCAGTGCGAGAAAAACAAATGGCTCACTCAAATGAAAGAGATTCTTACAATGCTAAACCTCCTGTTTTTGATGGAGAAAAATTTGATTACTGGAAAGACAGAATCGAAAGTTTCTTTCTGGGTTATGATGCTGACCTCTGGGACATTGTCACAGATGGATACAAACCTCCAGTCTCAAATGGAGCTGAAGTTCCCAGAAGCAAAATGTCAGAAGATCAGAAACGTGAGTTCAAAAATCATCACAAGGCCAGAACAATACTTCTAAATGCTATATCATACAACGAATACGAAAAGATCACCAACAGAGAGACGGCTAAAGATATACTTGACTCTCTAAAGATGACCCATGAAGGAAACTCCCAAGTCAAGGAGACGAAGGCTCTGGCGCTGATCCAGAAATATGAAGCCTTCAAGATGGAAGATGACGAAGCTATAGAAGCTATGTTTTCCAGATTCCAAACTCTTATTGCAGGTCTGAAAGTGCTAGACAAAGGATACACGACTGCAGATCATGTTAAGAAGATTGTCAGAAGTCTGCCAAAGAAATGGAGACCAATGGTTACTGCTCTGAAGTTATCAAAGGATCTGAACAATATCAGCCTTGAAGAACTTGTTAGTTCTCTCAGAAGCCATGAGATAGAACTAGAGGAGGATGAGCCTCAGAAAAGGAACAAGTCAGTGGCGCTGAAGTCCAGACCTGAAAGACGGAAGTCAGACAGAACCAAAGCCCTTCAAGCAGAAACTGCAGACATTGATGACTCTGAATCTGAAGACTCTGATGATGAAGAAGAACTGTCCCTACTAACCAGAAGAGTTAAGCAACTCTGGAAAAGGAGGAACAACAACAACTTCAGAAGATCAAGACCCAGAGGGGATCGATCAGAGTCAACTTCAAAAGGTAAACCTAACAAAGATATTACCTGTTTTGAATGTAAAGAAACAGGTCATTACAGAAATGAATGCCCCAAGCTGAAGAAAGATAACTCTAAGAAAGAAAGCTTCAAGAAAAATACCTTCAGAACAAAGAAGGGATTAATGGCCACCTGGGACGACAGTGAATCCGAATCATCAGAATCTGACTCTGATGAACAGGCCAACGTAGCTCTTATGGCTACCACATCCAGCAGCTCAGATGAAGAATCTGAAGAGGTATTTTCTGAACTTTCTAGATCTGACTTAGAATCATGTTTATCAGAAACTCTTACCTCTCTTCAGAAATTAAAACAAAAAGTTAAAGACATTAAAGGCCTTCTTAAAGCAAAATCTGAAGTATGTAGTAGACTTGAGACAACAATTCTAGCACGAGATGATACTATCAGATCTCTAACGATAGAAAGAGATGGAGCTAAAACAAAAAGCTTAGAATTAGAAGAAACGTTGTCTCAAGCACCACAAACTTCAAATGAAATTATTTATAAGTATGAAGAAGCCTTTCAACAATTTCTGAAGAATGGGATAGATAGGAGTATTATGGCATCCATGATTTATGGAGTAAGTCAGAATAATAAAAGAGGAATTGGGTATGATTCTGAGGAACATAAAACCTCTACCAGTAACCAAATTAAATCGCCTTTTTCATACCACTACACACACACACAAGAACACAAATTTAAAAATGCTAGAAGACCCAAAGTTGTAAGAAACTCTGGGAAAACTAATCTGAAAGGACCCAAGAGATTCTGGGTACCGAAAGATAAGATCATCTATGTTGCAGATATCCTATGCAGCAAAGTTCAGACACCAATCATGGTACCTGGACTCTGGATGCTCGCGACATATGACGGGAAGAAAGTCTATGTTCCAAAGCCTGGAACTTAAAGACGCTGGATTTGTAGGCTTCGGAGGAGATCAGAAAGGAAGGATCAGAGGCTCCGGAACTATTGGTAATGGTACCCTTCCCTCTATATCTGATGTTCTTTATGTAGAAGGATTAATGCATAACTTGTTATCCATAAGTCAATTAAGTGATAACGGTTATGATGTAATCTTTAATCAAAAAACGTGTAAAGCCATTAGTCAGAACGATGGCTCTGTCCTTTTCACAGGCAAGAGGAAAACAACATTTATAAAATAAATCTTTCTGATTTAAAAGATCAAAATGTTAAATGTTTAATGTCAGTTCACAAAGAGCAATGGGTATGGCATAGACGCTTAGGCCACATTAGCATGAGAAAACTTTCTCAGCTAACTAAACTTGAGTTAGTCAGAGGCCTGCCTAAACTGAAGTTTTCTTCAGATGCTCTGTGTGAAGCTTGTCAGAAAGGAAAGTTTTCAAAAACATCTTTTAAAAAGAAAAATGTTGTTTCTACCTCTAAGCCTCTGGAGCTTCTTCACATTGACTTATTTGGTCCTGTGAAAACAGCATCAGTCAATGGAAAGAAGTATGGACTAGTAATCGTTGATGATTACAGCCGCTGGACATGGGTAAAATTCCTAAAGCACAAGAGTGAGTCTCACTCTGTATTCACCAGTTTCTGTTCTAAAGTGCAAAAAGAATTTGACTCTAAAATTGTTAGAGTCAGAAGTGATCATGGTGGAGAATTTGAAAATAAAGATTTTGAAGAATTATTTGACTCTAATGGAATATCCCATGATTTCTCCTGCCCTAGAACTCCACAACAAAATGGAGTTGTAGAGAGGAAGAATAGGACACTCCAGGAGATGGCCAGAACCATGATCAATGAAACAAATGTAGCAAAGCACTTTTGGGCAGAAGCTGTAAATACAGCGTGTTACATTCAGAATAGAATCTCTATTAGACCTATTCTGGAAAAGACTCCCTATGAACTGTGTAAGGGAAGAAAACCCAACATTTCTTATTTTCATCCTTTTGGATGCATTTGTTTTATATTAAATACTAAAGAACATCTAAACAAGTTTGATTCCAAAGCACAGAAAGGTATTATGTTAGGATACTCAGAACGCTCTAAAGGCTATAGAGTATACAACACAGAAACCAAAATTGTGGAGGAATCAATTCATGTTAGATTTGATGATAAGCTTGACCCTGAAAAGTCAAAGCTAGTTGAAAAGTTTGCAGATTTAGAGATCACTCTGGTAGAATCTGAGAAAACTCCAGAAGCAACTGTCACTCCAGACTCTGAAGAAATTAAATCTCCAGAAATTCCAAGGAAAGTTAAAAGTCGTATTAACGTTTCTGAAGATTTGATTTTGGGAAACAAAGATGAACCTGTTAGAACCAGATCTACCTTCAGAACTTCTGAAGATATTCCTCTGGGACTAGTGTCTCTGATTGAGCCTACGTCCTGTGATGAAGCTCTTCAAGATAACGATTGGGTGGCAGCTATGCAAGAAGAGTTAGATCAATTCTCCAAGAATGATGTCTGGGATCTCGTTCCTAAACCCAGAGGCACTCATGTCATTGGAACCAGATGGGTTTTCAGAAACAAACTGAACGAGAAAGGAGAAGTTGTCAGAAACAAAGCACGACTGGTAGCTCAAGGTTATAGTCAACAAGAAGGTATTGATTATAATGAAACCTTTGCTCCAGTCGCGAGGTTAGAATCTATTCGTCTTCTTGTATCTTTTGCTATTAATCATTCTATCAAATTATACCAAATGGATGTCAAGAGTGCATTTCTAAATGGTTATATTTCAGAAGAAGTGTATGTAAATCAACCTCCAGGTTTTGAAAATTCAAACTTTCCAGAACATGTTTTCAAACTTAAAAAATCTTTATATGGACTAAAACAAGCCCCCAGAGCTTGGTATGAACGTCTAAGCAATTTTCTTCTGGAACAAAATTTTATCAGAGGGAAAGTTGATTCTACACTCTTCTGTAAAAACCATAAAAATGATCTCGTGATATGCCAGATTTATGTTGATGACATTATTTTTGGTTCTGCTAATATCTCTGTTTGCCAAGAATTCTCTAAGTTAATGCAGGCAGAATTTGAAATGAGTCTAATGCAAGAACTAAAGTTCTTTCTGGGAATTCAAATCAATCAAACTCCAGAAGTCACGTACATTCATCAAAGCAAGTACATTAAAGATGTTCTGAAGAAGTTTGACATGACTGAATGCAACTCTGCAAAAACTCCTATGCACCCAACTTGCATTCTGGAAAAGGAAGAGGTAAGCAACAAGGTTTTGTCAGAAGCTCTATCGAGGTATGATAGGCTCTCTTCTCTATCTGACTGCTACTCGTCCTGATATTCTCTTTAGCGTCTGTCTTTGTGCCAGATTCCAATCAGATCCTAGAGAATCTCATTTAACAGCTGTTAAGAGAATTCTTAAGTATCTGAAAGGAACTCCTAACCTGGGCCTGATGTATGAGAAAACATCAGAGTATAGGCTTTCTGGTTATTGTGATGCAGATTATGCAGGAGATAGAATAGAACGAAAAAGCACATCTGGAAATTGCCAGCTTCTGGGAAACAATCTAATCTCCTGGGCTAGCAAAAGACAGTCAACTATCGCTCTATCAACTGCAGAAGCAGAATACATCTCAGCATCACTGTACACAACTCAGATGCTCTGGATGAAGCATCAGCTAGAAGATCTTCAGATATTTGAGAGTAACATTCCTATCCTTTGTGATAATACTGCTGCTATTTGTTTGAGTAAGAATCCTATTTTACATTCCAGAGCCAAACACATAGAAATTAAACATCATTTTATTAGAGACTATGTTCAGAAAGGGATAGTAACGCTGAAGTTCATTGATACAGAACATCAATGGGCAGATATCTTTACTAAGCCTCTAGCTGAAGATAGATTTCTTTTCATCTTAGAAAATCTGAACATTAAAAATTGTCCTGAATGAAGTATGGCTCTGAAAAATATAAAATAAGATTCTGATAAAAACAAATATGATTCTGCCTCTGACTCTGATACTTCTACATTGTTAAGAAGATATCTGAGTTAGAAATCTTCAGAACCAATCTCTTGGTATTCCTGAAGATCAGATACATCAACACGTGGAACTCTGAAGCGTCAAACTTTAGAACTTCTAGACAGCTGTCAAGAAATTCAAAAGGCAGACGTTTGAGTTTTCCTCGAGCAGTGTGCAAACTGTGGGATTAGACATTCATTTATGAGCTGTAATCATTTTTCCCCCAAGCGTGCCATTTTGAGTTTTGTGTCTAACGCTTTCTGAGGTGTCGTTTTGCATGCGTTTTTACTTAGGTATATAAACACTTTTCTCACATTTCACACACTTATCACTCTCACTCACTCTAAAACCCTAAACCCTTCTCTGCAAGTTCTCTGCAAGTTCTTCATCTTCTTCATCAATCTTCTTCATGAATGCTCAAGAGCAAGAAGTTTTTAACTTCTCCCAACAGATGGAAGCCAGTTCTAATCCCCAAACCTCAAACACTCAAACACCCACTGTTACAGGCGTCACCATAACCCCTGTTTATAAAGAACCCCACATTCTTGACCGAGAAAGCCACATAAACCTTTCAACTCCCTTTGAAGGTTTAGATGTTTTGTGTGAATCTTTGGTTGATTTTGACAACCTAAGAAGAAATGGCGTTGATCTCACTGGGGAACTTCGCAAGCAAGGTTGGGAAAACTACTTCGACAGGCTTTATGGTCCCATTTACCCTCTTCTTGTCAAAGAATTTTGGAGACATGCTGATGCAGATGACCAGTTCATTGTTTCTTTTGTTCTGGGAGTAAAGATTGTCATCACTGAAGCATCAATTGCTTCCTTGCTAAACATGGAGAAAGCTGGAGGTAAAAGGATTTACAACATTCCTCCAAGGTCAAAGCGCATCACTGAAGTCATTAACCCTACAATCTTCAAACCTAATGTTGAAGGAAACCCCTCTAAGAACAAGGAGCTTCATCAGAACCTCCGAGTTTGGCTGAAGATTATTCTGGGAACAATCCATCATCGTCCAGCCTCCAACTCTTCAGATTACATAAATGCAGATCAGAAATGCATTTTGTACTGCATCCAGAAAGGCGTGAAGATCAACCTCCCTGTTCTCCTCTTCAGATATCTGAGAGATTCAATCAGAGAAACGAGGAATAATATGAAGCCCAAATCCTACATTCCTCTGGGAAGATTGCTCTCTGATGTCTTCATTGAGCATGGCTTGGTAGATGATCTGGAGAAGACCAGATGCATGGATGATCTGGCAATTGATGTGGGAAAGCCTCTGAATGCCAAAAACCTGAAGAGCATGGGAATCATCAAAGAGATTAGAGTCAAGCCCACTATGGATGTGTCCTGGGAATCTCTAAAATATCAGAGGAAGATGCCTCATGGCCTGGTCAGATTCTTCAAGGATGAGCCCAGAGACGCTGTTGCCCTCTATCTTCATCGTATGCTGGAAGAAGGTGTTGATGTTTCTGATTTCCGCCTTGAAGACTGTCTGGACTCTGTAGAAGATCTTGTCAGATACAAGAGAGGTGTCTCTGAGAAACAGATAGCTGCTGAGGCAAGGAGAGCAAAGAAAGCCAGACTTGGAGAAACTTCTGGCAGCAAAGCTTCAGCACCTCTGAATGTCTCTTCCGGTAAGTCTGTTCCTCCTGTCTCCTCTGAATCTATAATGGCTTCCTCTAACCCTCTCTCCTCCCAACAATTTTTACTACCTCTGAAATCCCACCCTCAATCACCAGAACCTCCCAACCAACACCAGTTCTAAACATAGCTAGAACTTTCATTCCTCCCTCTCAACCTATACAAACCCACCAAAGCATTTCTTCTTCCTCATCCTCTGAATATGAATCACCTCCTTACCTTTCCCCTTCTTCTGACCAAGAGTTATCTGATCAAGAGTTCTCTGACCAAGAACACTCTGACCCTAACTCCCCAACAATAGCTGAAATTTATGCTAAAAATTTCGCTCCACAACCCACAAGACAATCTGAAGTAACCTCACCCCTCCAAACTTCACTTCCACCACAACAAACAACAACCTTACCCTCTGAAACTCAACCATCTGATCCCTTCACCTCTAATATCACTCCACCAATTATTCCCGCTGTACCTGGACCAGACTCTGACCCATTAGACCTAAATCCACTATATGCTTCATCCCCTAGTCTTCAACCTGACGCAGATTCTGAACTTCAACCAGAAGCAGAATCTGAACCTCAACCTCTAAATCTTAGCCCTTCAAACTCTCCACCTCATTCACCTGAACCTGAACCTGAACTTACCATACCTACCCTTGAGGAGGCCATTATACAGGTTGCAGAAGCTTCAGTCCAGAAGGTCAAGTCTCTGGCTAAAAACTCTGAAGTTAGTGATGATCCTAAATCTGTTAGGACACACTGGAACAGAGTCATTAGTTGGATGACCTCTGAGTCTTATAGGCTGAAGAGTATCTCTGAACAAGTCAGAAATGGCTACATCAGAGACTCTGAGGAAAGACTCCAAGAGAGACTGGCTAGAGAAGCTGAGGCCAGAAGATTAGAGGAGGAAAGATTGGCTAAAGAAGCTGAAGAAGAAGCAAAGAGGTTAGAAGAAGAACGACTGGCAAAGGAAGCAGAACTTCTAAGGATTCAGGAAGCTGAAGCCAAGGCTCAGGCGGATGCAGAAGCCCAAGCTGCTGCTGAAGCTGAAGCTCAGCAGGCTCTGACTCAGGGGGAGTCCTCTTCCGCGATCCCGTTGATTCTTAACACTCTGAAAGAGATCAAGCAAGATCAGAAAGAGATCAAGCAAGATCAGAATGAGCTCCGGGCCAGGATGGACAAGCAAGATGCTTTGAATGAAAACATCCAGAATATGTTTGCCATGTTGCTTCAGAGACTTCCTCAACCTCCAAACCCTTAGGCACTTAGGATTTATTTTGTTTGCTTGCCTAATGTTTTTGCTTCTGTCTTCTTTTTAGCTCTGATATTCTTCTTTGAGTCTGATGTTTTGACTGCTGTTTGCCTCTGTGCTTTTCTTTTAATGAAGTGTTTTTTTTCTCTTTATTATTCTTTTTATTTTTTTATGCCTTTTTGATTATGCCAAAAAGGGGGAGAAATTATTAAATAGCTCTGATGAAAATTATGTCTAAAACCTTAAAGCACTCTGCAACAATTGTTTAAATAATTTTATCTAACATAAAATTTAAGCATTTACAGAAAATTTTCAGAAACCTAATTACTTGGAAAGCTCTGGTAAGAACTTCTGAACTCCCTAGCGCTAACTCAGGGGGAGCTTTTGTCTATCTGATCTAATATTTTTCATGTTTCATCTGATAATTTTATTTGTTTTGTCATCATCAAAAAGGGGGAGATTGTAAGAACAAAAATTGTTCTACAACAGATTCCATGATTTTGATGATAACAAAGGATGAAACCAAAAATAGCACCCTAACGAAAAGTGTCTAAGTGTGCAGGGTTCTAAAGAAAGAAGAAATAAATCTGATGATGTCATCAGATGCACAACAAGATCAGATACAAATTATCAAGTATCAGAAGCATCTAAAGTGGAATCTCGTTTCAAGAAGCTCTGACTCTGGACAAAACTGCAAAGTATCAGAAGCATCTGAACATGAAGTAAAGTCTAGAAGCTCTAACTCTGAACAAATGCCTTCTGTAAACTCTGAAGTTATCAGCGCCATCTGAACTTTCAAGAGATAACATCAGAAGCCAGATTCCCAGATACACGAAGACTCTAATCAGAATTGTTAATCATGATGAAGTAACGTTTAAGCCAAGTTAAAGTTCTGCAAATGGATTTCCTCAATTAGAAAGAGACGTTAATCTCCTCTTCCAAGAGAGAAGATACTACTTGTGGTAAGTAGTCACTTCTAAAAGAAAAAGTCTCCTGCAGAAGCTATTTATGGAATGGCGTAATTACATCTCATTATCCAGCAGATTTAACTCTACTTCAACTCTATTTCAACACTACTTCAACTCCTATATAAATAGAGAAGAAATCAACATTCAGTAAGCAAGAAATCACTAGCCAAAACTATACTGAAATTATATCACGCTCAAGAAAAACATCTTTGTTCTTCAAAGATTTTCACTAAGCTTTTGCTTATCAAGTGAAAAATCTGTTCTTAAGTTTGTAATACTTGCTTAACTAGAAGCACTCTAGATTACATATCTTGTATCTTTTATTTGTTTGATTTCCTCAAGTGACTCTTTGTAGTCTGTAGACTTGAGAGGACTAAGAGATTTTCTTCTCTCTTAGGGGTTGTTTGTAATCTTTCAAGATTAGTGGATTAAGTCCTTGTTGAAGGCGAAATCACCTTGGCCGGGTGGACTGGAGTAGCTTTGTGTTATAAGCGAACCAGTATAAAATCATTGTGTGATTTCATTTTGCAAAAGCGCTTATTTTTCAAACAATTCAAACCCCCCCTTTCTTGTTTTTCTCACCTTCACAAGGTTGTTCCATTCATGCTTCATAGTCGACTTTGGTAAACTGTTGAACAAAGTCAACCATCCATTTCATGGGCCCATATTACTTGGATCGTTTACATTTAAGTCTAACTATGCCTTTGATTTTTTATTAACTATTGATCTTTAATTTGATGCATCCAAATTCAATCAATTTTTAATACATTGCCATAACATTTTGAAATTCTTTTTTTTACAATTGTCAACAGTTCATTAACAATTTTAAGACACTTTTTTTAAATCATTTATTAAGTTTCCATAAACCATTCAACTTTCATTCATTAATCCATTCATGTAGAATTTAATCCAATTCAATTCCAAATATTACTTACATGACTTATTTTTCATTAAATAAGATTTCTGAACTCGTCAAAACATCCTGTAAGACCCCAATTTTGGCCCTAAGATCCCTCATGGCATCACAACATTGCATTTGCAAAGCCTCAAGGATCATATGCATCTTGGCTTCTTCCCTTTGGATGGGACCCCTTGTGAGTGGTTTGAGATCACCAAGAATTCTTGAATTGTATATTATTGCTTTTCTCATTTTGTTTACTAATCAAAAGCACAAAAATATGTCACTAACATCTTTTGTTTGTAGCTTGAGCAGTCACAAGATCTAAAAGCTTCTAGGTGATCCTTTGTGCAATGATATGGCCAAGAGAAGATGAAGGAAAGCATGACAATGGTTCCCAAAGCTCTCATCCATCCAATATGCCTCCCTAGCATCTCAATTCATCATTTTGATCAAATCAAGTCAAAGGGTTTGAGGTTTGTGTCCCAAGGAAACCCTAATTCATCTGTTCATCAACTGAGCCTTGCTCATGAAGCAACCTCAACCCATGGTCAAATGCAATCAGGGGAAGTTCTTTAATTCATTATTCCATGCATTTTTGAACTTATTTGAGTGTCCTCAATCATCAATTCATCAAGATATGAGTTGTGGACTTGAGAAGTTGATCAGTCAATTCATCTGACTATTTTGAAATGCACTGAGACCTAACGTTTTTTGTGTTGGTCAAATGGATATGATCCCAAGAGAAATAATGTTCTTAAGGACAATATGAACAACTTTCATGTTCATCAAAATTTTATTTGAAACTTGGAATATCATCATCCATTCCAAGACATTATAGGTCATTTTGACTAAAACCCTAATTTTGGGTCAACTTCCCAAGAACATAACTCATTTATTTTTTATGCTTTTGAGGTGGAACCAAATTCATTGGAAATATTATTGTGTCTAATTAAAATGTTATGTTGAGAAAAATTTCAAAATCTCAAAAGCAATACATGTGATAATGCAAAACATTATAGGTCACTTTGGGCCAAATCCATCGAAATGTAAAAAAGTCCAACTTCAAGTGCCCATAACTTCTTCATCAAAAATCCAAATGATGCAAACTTTAAGTCCAAATTGATTGTCTTGAAAATATATACAACTTTCATGTTGAAGGTTTTACCATTTGGGGCTTACATCATTGAGACAGAAGGGCTTGAACATTGGCGAAATTTGGAAACTTCACTTTTGCATGTTTTGCACCCTATACTTTAAACTCAAAATTCACTAATTTCCAAGGCCCAATTGAATTTTTGATCAACATATCATTTGTTCCTTATGCAACAAGCTTTCTAACAATTACTCATGAGGTAGCATTTGGAGTTTGGAAGCACCATTTTCGAAGGCATGAAGATTAAGTGCATTTTGTGAAATTCAATTCAAATTGCCATGCATGAGCTGTTTACACTTCTTGTACACGTCCATTTGCAATTCACATGAGCTCAGCATGTCATTCCAATCTTCATTGGGCCTTCCATATGATCACACAAGCCCATGCAAGGGGAAATCCATTTGCCATGCACACGAGTAAACTCATGCACTCAGCCATTTCCAGCTATAAATACATGTGATATGCTTCATAATTAACCAACCTAAGGGCGCCTGAAATGCTGCAAGAGTGAATCCCCAACCATACCAAAGGAACTAAGTTCATCTTTCTTCAAAAATTCATATCTGAAATTCAATTGCATTTGGTTGAATTTCCAGATCTAAAGTTCCTAAACCTTCATCATTTGATCCATTGAAGTTCTGTTTTGCAAAAGGAACCAAGGAAAGGGACTCAAATCTTCATAATCCAAAGGTGTGGATCAACTGGTTTTTGCTTCGAATCTCTTTGTTTTTTGATCTATTGGCATTGATATTGTGTTGTCTGAAGTCCTCTCTATAGAGGCATCATTATTGTATGCTTAATTGTTGAAATCGAGCAAGTCTAGTTGGACATCACCAAACTTCCATCTCTGATTTCTCTCTTAAAAGGAATCCAGAGTGGTAGTGAGTGGCATAGGAGTGATGTACATCACTTCACCTTTCGAACGGTGCCTGGATCGTCCATTTTAGTGAGCATTTGAACCTCTGTGTTTTTTGGCCTTCGCCGGAGCTCACCGGAGAAGACGGTGGCGCTGGCCACCGTCTCATTGCCAGATCACATGTAGACCATTTGATCATGTTTCCAGTTTGAATCGTGGCCCTTGGATGATATGACTTTACTTAATTCATTGTGTTTCTCATTGACCTTGGACTATGGTGCGCGCGCAACTCATGACCATCAGGTCCTCCATGTCAATTAATGAGGATCCATCCAACGCTTCCTGATTTTTGTTATTTTCCAATTTCTGATTTTATTTTCTTTATTTCCTTTTATTTCAAAAATTCATATCTCTTTTATTATTGGTCCAAAAAATATGGGACCAATTGCATTATTTCTCTTTTTAATTCTAGTTTTTAAAAATGATTTTTAATATTTTTTATTTTATCATTTGATATTTTTTGTGAATTTTCTCTTTTCTGGTTATTTTTAATTCATTTTAAATAGTTTTTGATATTCAAAAAATACAAAAAATATTTTCTCAACCTATTTGAATGATGATGGATCTATGAAAAATATTCTCATCAATTTTTTAATTTATTTGAGATTTATTTGAGACTTTACTTCAATTAGGTTATTTTTATTCATTTTTAATTATTAAAAAATAGTTTCTGACTTTTAAAAATGCTGAAATTTTTTGTCAAACTTTGTTTGACCATGTTGAACTTGGGATAATTCACTTGGACTTTTTAAAGTTGGTTTGAAGTGAATTTGAAGTTTGACTTTTCTTTAATATTTTAATTCAAGTTTATTTTCAAATATTAAAAATGCCAAAAATATTTGTTTATTTCTTGACTTCCAATCTTCATCCCACTTCTGTTTTTGATTGTTTGACCATGATCCTCAATGTATTTGGTCAACTCTTAATAGATTGGTACATTCCATTTCATTTCATGCACTTTAATTCTTCATCTTCATTAATCATCTTATTCTTCTTCTTCTTCCTTTCTTTTGGATCAATGAGTTAAAGGTTAATAAGTTAGCATTGATTAGGGAGGTTTAATCTTCCTTGATTCAAATCTAATTCATCTTGATCAATTGATCAAGTGAATGGCTTTGCATTAAGGATAGATTGCTTCCTAAATCATGCAAAGGACTTAAACCAATACAAGATCATTTCTCTTCTTTTTTTTGGCATGGCAAGTTGTTGGAACTTGGTTCACTAATCAAGACTTCTAACTTGTGTTGTTGCCTACATTATTATTGACCGGCCTCAGATAGTGGTGACTTCTACATAAGTCAAATTACGATTGCTTAACATAGCGCTAAATTTGCCTTATGGCACAGTAACTACTAATATTAACCATTAACCATTAACATTTACTTCTTGCATTTTACTTTTATGCAATTTATTATTCTTGTACATATTATTCATTTGCTTTTTTTCCTTTGCTCATTTGAGCATATGTTTATGTTAATGCAATTTGCCTTTTGCTCACTTGAACACATAACTGTGTATATATCATTGTGTTTGTGTTTTGTTTTGATTGTTGTGGACCAAATGCAAAGAAATGGATAAAAGGACTTAGAAAATTAGGACCTTACCCAAGCTAATGGAGTTTGAATAGCAACTAGGCCTTACGCCTTTAGAGTGCTTAAAAATGTCAAAGAGCAACTAGGCCTCATGCCTTTAGAATGCTTAAAGCTTGAAGATGAACATTGAAAGGATTAAATTCTAAACTCCCTCTTGTTCATTCTTGATTGTTTGATGGAACTTTTTAATGTGTGTGTTCTTATGCTAGGGATCCCAACATTTAGCCTAATTGAGGAACCATTGCCATGAGTTTCTAAGAGAGAGAGATCTAAGAGCCATTGAAGATCTTTCCAAGAGCTAAGTTGATTGTCGATTGCTTGAGCTTACTATTATTTTGCTTGCATATTCCATAGGATGGGAGCTACTTGGATCATCAATATGATCTCAAGAGAGGAACTCCATTTGTGGTCTTGTTTCTTATCCCTTATCTCTTGTATGATTAGGACTTTAGCCTTTCTTCTTCTTCCCCCCCACTCTAACCCAAGCCAAAAATTTTGTGCAAACATTTAACCTTCGTTTTCAAACATTAGAAACCTAAGCCTTATGCTTTTGATTTTCAAACTTTCTTTTCTTAAACACTTATTTTGAATTGAATCTCTAAGTCAACTTGGACCATGTTTTGTAAATACTCTTCATTGGTAAATATAACCCATTCAACTGTTTTTGGTGGTTTCAAAGGCCACTTTCTTAAGCAAATTTTTTCATAACCTTTAGCTATTAGGTTTGAGTTATCCTTGAGGTAGATGTAATACTCACCTATATCCTTAGTGATGGACAATGAATCTTCCATGCTTATTATAAGGTTAACCCCTCACTAGCATGTTGAAGCTATCCTCACATAATGGATTTGTGGTTTTAGGTTGAGTTTTCTCCCTTGGATAACAAAAGACCTTAAGGCTTTTGGACCAATCAATTCACCAACTCATTTTGAGATTTTTACCCCGAACTACGAGGTTTTGATCCTAATCTTTTTTAAGATGGTACGTAGGCAATGGGTTTATCCATCCAAACACAAAATGTAAATAAACTTGTATATTCTCTCCTCATCTCTTCAATCATGTTTGCACAAACAAATTTTCACAAAATACCAACCTTACAACAAGTATGAAAAGGGCTCCCTAGGAGTACCTACGATGTTTTGGGTGCTTAAAACCTTCCCATTGCATAACCAACCCCCTTACCCAGATCTCTGACATTTTTACTAGTTTTTGATTTGATAAAACTTTTAGGTTTTTGTTCGCTTTCTAACCATTCCTTTGGATAAATAGAAGTGCGGTGGTGACTCGACTTGTATGGTTTACCTTAGATTTAGTCAATATCTCTAATGGTAACGAATACCCCGCTACACATCCCATTTGATTTTTTTTCAAGAGTATTTCAACATTAATCATTTCAAACCCATTTTCGATTTAATTTTTGGAAATTTTCAATTAACATTTATGAACATTTCAATTAAAACATTTTCGATTGATTTAAAAAAACATTCCAAATTGACATTTGAGGCAATTTCAATTAACTTTCTTAAATCCATTCAATCAATATTTTAAAATCTTTGCTAACATCTAAAATTTTATTTCAAACTCATTCTAACATTTGAGTCTATCACAAACTTAAAACCATTTGAATTTAAACATAAATCAATTAGCATTCAAAGTCAATCTCAAGCTAATTAAATCTCAATTCCATAAAATCCACATTTCAATCCAAGTATTCAAATACATGATATTCAATTAATTATCCCAAAGAATTCAAATCAGTTCCATGTACATTTCCATAACTTATTCCCTAAAATTACATGGTTCCCTTCGTAAACTAAAGCCCTAAGACTCCGTCACGCGTGTGAATTTTGTAGCATGGAACTCGACTGGCATCATGGCCCATCTAATCTCCTGCATGGGAAATGTTGGTGTGTGAATCAGATATCATTGGGCCTGGACAAAATTAAGCCCATTAGAAACACCCATGGCCACCGTTGACTTGGACAACTCAACAAAAGTTTGAAAATATTCATCTGTGCGCTAACTCTCTCACTGCCTATTTCGATGGCGGCCACCATGGGGCACCGTGCCAGCGGTTGCCTCCGGCAACGACGGCGCACCTGAACTAAGGTGGAGGTCACCATCTGGTGTTCAATACTGCGTTGATGACGGATTTGGGAGTGGATTGGGAAGATTCTTACTGGATAAGCTGGATCGAAGGCCCCTATTTGAAGAATCCTAAGTAGTTTTAAGCAAATTAAATGGAGACTACGAGGAATCAACGCCTACAACCTTAGGGATTGGCTTTCTCTCTCTAGATTCTACAATCTGGTAACCAGGAAGTACGAAAATACTATGGTTAAAGAATTACTCACTGGAGAGGGAGGCCAGAAACACGTCAGATGAGCTTTTGATTCCTTTTCTTTACTTTTCTTTTATGCAGATCGTCCTCTTCTCTTCCTTCTTTCCTTTTCTTCTGGAAATTGAGAGTGAACGAACGGTGAGGGATGCCATCTCTGTGTGGTTTAGCTCAAGTAAATTGAAGCTTCAATGTGAAGCTTCAATGGCTTATGGAAGAAGAAGAGCTTTGAGTGAGGGAGTGAGTGAGACATAGAGAGTTTGCAATGAGTTCAGAGTGATGGAGCCAAGGGTTCTGCAATGAGGAATGTGATATGAATTTATAGATGATAGGTTTGGATTGATGTAGGTTAGGAGTTAGTTATGGCTTAGGCTTGGAGTTTGTTAGATTTAACTCAGTGAGTTCAGTTTGTTAACTCACTGAGTTAGAGGTTAGTTGGTGCAATTTAATTTGGTTAATTGGTTAGTTCATTGATTATATTCCATTAGTGACTGGCTATGGCAGGTTACCCCTTGAGTGGAATTAGCTTTGCAACTTGGTTAATGACTTGTTGAACAGGTTCCAACTTGGTTAGTGAATTGGATTAGGCAAATGTTAAGTTATTAGTTTAGCTGTTATACATTACTTGATGTTGGAATGCAAGCCCATACATGTTTAGGTCTCTACTGTTTTGCATATGCTTGTTTTGGTTTCCTTTGAACTGCATTGGATTGTTGTGACTTGTTTAGACATTGTGTTATGGGTTTTGTAGTTCAGGACTTATATTCAGTTTGGTACATGGCATTGCAGAATTGGTGGTATGAACTAAGGTGTTATGTCGTGACCAATGTGCATTGTTGCAACACAAACAAATTCATTCCAAGTGCACTGTGCTGGTTTGTGAAACTGTTGTTGGCATTGCTTGATGACAGGTTTTTGTGGCTTAGCTTGATGCAAGTTTCACATTGTTGCAGGAGGTTGTTGTTTGGCACTAATACATGCATGAACCAGTGATTTTTTTGGCAGGATTTGTGATGAACTGTTGTGTATATGTTGTGGTCTACAGGTTCTGTTGGTCCATTGTTATACTGCATTAGTTTGCTCCTTATGGCTGCATATGTCTATCTTGGCTTTGCAGCAAGACAACCCATTCTCCAGCTTGGTTCAGCTTGGTGCAGCATAACACACAGTGTGACATTGTTGTTTGTAAAATCATGATTGACATGGCATTGCAGACTTTGAAACAATGCTGCTGACTTATGATGCCTTACAAATTTTGAAGCCCTGTTAACATGTATCTCATGGTGTCTAACTGGTGTTGATGTCCTCTTGCAGTATTTGACCAAATGGTATGTATGATCCGTTGTCGCACACAGGTCAAAAACGAGTAATAAAATATAGTAAACGGGAAGTGACACCTCGAGTATCGTATCACAAAGATTCTTGTATTATTCTTAACCTAATGAAATCGATTTAAGGGGGGTTATAGTTTAGTGGTCGATTTAGAAAACAAAGAAAAAAAGTGATTAAAATAAGCGATTATAAAATAAGTCAATCTACTATTTTCGATTTCCGGCTAATCATTGGTTTTTACCTACCAATTCCCTAAGCGGCTTCGATCTCTATTCGATTCAAATTCGATTGACAAGCGCAATAGATATATGACAGCTTTATATTCCTATATTCTGAATTAAGCAAATGGATAAATACAATCGTGAATTAAGCAAACACAATTTACAAACGCAATTTAACGACAAAGTGACGAAAACAGCAATTAATAGTTAGGAATGCAATCATACGAATTTAATCAAAACCATTCCATAAAATACAGATTAAGCAAATTAAATTTCATAGAATAGAATTGAAAGAGAACAAAATTAAATTGATAGAATAAAAACCTCAAAGCCTTGGAAATTCGGTTACAGTAGATTGACTCTAGGAGATTAGTTCCTCTTCATGATCGCACAAAAGCAAAAAGTTATCGTGAATAATGTGAGTTTGCTATAGTATCGTGGCTGCCCTTTTAAACAGAATAAGGGTTTCATTTATAATTCAAACTGGGCCGGAAAACCTAAATTTGGCCCAAAAGAAATTATTTCCTAAAGTACGAAACTTCAACAAATTATTTGAGACGTCTGCACTCTGAATCAGCTTTTGGCTTCAACACAAACGTTGTAGCCCTTTCTCTTAGCTTTCCATCGCATGTTAGGACGCGCAAAATGGCATCCCGTAGCTCAAGTTATACTCTAAACAGTCGACAGGTATCAAATAGCCGCTAAAACTGAAAATAGCAAACGAAAATAGATTAAAGGAAAACATGAACTTAAATCTAAAAACATAATAAAATATTAAAATAAGTAAAATAAACTAGATAAATGTCTAAGTACAATTATAGAAGAATGTGCATCAAAATGCACTGATCAAATTCCCCCACACTTGAACTTTTGCACTCCGAGAAAAATTACAATTTCAAAACAAAAGGAAAGAAAATAGAGCGTGCACTTCCAAAGGTTTTCAAGATACAAGGTATAAGCATAATTCTAAGTCCAAGCTTCAGGAACATGGTGTTAGTAAGCGACTTTTTGTGACATTCAAAACAGATAGAAAAAGAGATTACCAAAAATTATATCAACAACAGTAAGATCCTCACAGGATATAATTCACTCAATTCTCAAGTGTTTAGATTAACTGTTTACACTCAAAGCACAACATGCAAATTAGTACTACCATGAGCTTGAAAAGACTCTAACATCCACAATTGAAATATGTGCACACAAAGATCAAAAGGACTTTTATTTGGTTGTAACGTGGCCAAGGTAAGGGTGAGATAAATCCTAAGGGGTACTAGGCTAAAATTCAAAGAGATAAAAGAGACTTGAAAGAAACTGCGAGAGTTGAATTTATAAAATATTTCATTCACTTGAACAACTTTATAGCAATTGTTTTCTCTTCTCCTTCCTCTTTTTATTCATTTTTTTCGAAGGAGTATGTATTGACATGTATTGAAATATTACAAACATAATTCCTTTTTTTTTTCTTCCTCTTATCCTTCTATTTTTTCTTCCTCTTATTCTTCTATTTTTTCATTCCTTTTTTTTCTTTCTATTTTTTTTTCTGCCAACTTCTAAAATATTACAAACATAATTATTCAAACCCACACAATTCCAAACAAGACTCTTTCAACCCTTTGAATAGGGTGATAACATTGTTTTTCACTTCTCGGCTTGTAATGAGTTTTAAATAAAAAAGGGAGAATAGGCTCAAGGGGGTTTCAAACAAGGGATGAAATTATTTCAGGGTTGACTTTTTGGCTAACTGGCTAAAAAAACAAAAAAACAAAAACAAAATTGCCTTTATCATATCAGTGTGCACAAGTAAACAACAACATCAACAAGAGTCAACTCAAATTCTAGAGACTAATAAACATGAGTGAATCACACAAGAAAGAAAGAGATGGATTTTTGTATGTTATCCATATAAGGCTCAAAACTCACCAGGGTTAGTGATCTACTACTAAAGATATACAATTTGGAGTCTAGTCTTACCTATCATACTAAAAATGCACATCAAATTTTTCACATCACACCACAAGACTTTAGTCAAGAGAACTAAGAAAAATACTCATAATTGTAACTCAAAAATCAAAGGAAAAAGCATGCAATTTTTTTAAGAAAGCAAACAAAAACCAAAACAGAGAAAAACTAAAAACAAAACAAAGAAACAAAACAAATAAATGGTTCCCTCCCCCACACTTAAAACATACATTGTCCTCAATGAAAGAGCATAAATATAAAATAAGAGTGAGAGAAAGGAAAGAACACACCCGATGAGTCAAGGCGGATAAATGATCGCATAAGCAGCCTTTCCCAAAGAGAGCTCTTCTACAGTCTCTTCTTCCAAAGTCAGGTTCTCATGGAGTAGCTTTGGCTAGTGTCCATTGACCTTGAAATTTTGATTAGTGCATTTGCCTTGTATTCCAAGATCAAAAAAGTATCTTCGATAAGTAAAAGTGTTGAATGGGCATGTGAAAGTGATCTCCTTTTTCACAACATCAAGAATTAAAGGATTACGAGGCTGTCTCACTACTTTTGTTTCATCTTTAAGTGAGATCCTATGCATACATATGGATGAGCTAATATCACGAGTGTCAGCCAAGGTCCATCCAATTCCCTTCTTATATTTATGCTTAAGTTGAAGCTTTGCTGAATCATATGAATCCTCGGGAAGTGGTTTAGGCTCTAAAGAATGTGATTGTTCAATGGATGGTATGTTTGGGGCAGTAGGAATATCAAGAGCTTCAGCCACATAAACAACTTCGTTTATATTATCACCTTCCATGGCAGCATCAATCTCAGGACAAACAACATAAAGGTTAGTGTTAGTACAATCATCACATGAATAAACATCATCAAACTCAGATAGAGTTGGAAAATCAAGTGAAAACAATTCAGGAAAGGTGTCATTAACCAACTCAGAGATCAATTCAATATGAAAAACAGAATGCTCCTCCAAGGGATGTTTCATGGCATCGAAAATGTTAAATTTTACGACAATGTCACCAAATTGCATGGACATAGTTCCATTGTAGACATCAATTTTTGTTTTCTATGTTTCATGAACGGTCTGCCTAAAATGATGGGCGATCTGCTTGAATTTGTTTCTCCATACATGTCCAAAATGTTGAAATCTGCAGGAAAAATCAAGTCATTAACTTGAACAAGCACATCTTCCACTACTCCAATAGGGCGAGCATTGCTTTTGTTCGCCAGTTGAATGATTAAACTTGTATGTTGCAAAGGACCAAGATCAAGGTTATTATAAACAGAAGTAGGCATAACATTAATGCTTGTTCCCAAATCAAGCATGCAATTTTCGAATTTACTATCCCCAATGGTACATGGAATAGCAAAAGTTCCTGGATCCTTGCACTTTTGGGGTATGGCCTGATTGAGGGATGAAACAGTAGCTTTTTCAGGTGAATGTTTAGGCTGGATAAGGGCTGAAATGTTTCGTCCCAAATTTACTCTCTCATTGCCCTTCAACCTTCTCTTACTTGTACGTAAGTCTTTTAGAAATTTTGCATACTTTAGAGCCTGCTTAATAACATCAAGAAGCGGAATGTTTACCGCCACTTTTCTGAATACATCTATAATCTCTCTCTCCTTGTCTCCATCATCAGTCCTTTTATTTTTTAGTATTCTATGTGGGAAGGGAACTGGTGGCACATACTCCTTCTCTTTTTCTTTTTCAGTTTCCACCACAACAGAGGGTTCAGTTTCTATCACAACGGAAGAAGGTTCAGGTGTTACCTCAAGAATTTTTTTATTTTTTTCTAGGGCCGGTTCTGTTACCTTCTCAGATCTTAAGGAAATTGCACTCACATTAGCATTAGGGCCTTTTGGATTCACAACTATTTGGGAAGGAAATTGGTTTGATCCTTGGGCTTATTGCATGGCATTCATCGAAGTGGCAAGTTGTCCAACCTGTGTCTGCAAAGTCTGAATACTAGAATTTATTCGTTGCTGAAATTGGAGATTGTTAACAGCCATTTGTTTGACAAGATCCTCCAATGAAGGTCCGAAAGGTGCAGAGGTGGAGACTTGGGGAGTGGTCTGTGGTTGTGGCAGGGGTATGACTAATTGTTGTTGGGTGGGTTGCTGGTTTCCATATTGAAGGTTTGGATGGTTCCTCCAATTGGGATGATATTTGTTGGGGGACAAGTCAGGAATGTTGTACCCTCTCTGATTAATGTTTTGGTTGAAAAAGTTAGTTGCATATGCTTGAGGCAACTGAGTGACTGAATCATCTTGAAGAATAAGACATGTGTCAGTTGGATGTTCAATAAAGTACAAATACCACACAACTTTGTTGTTTGAGGTTTACTCACTGCCATTTGTTTCACTAAAGAAGTAAGCTCTTCAATTCTGGTCTCTAAAGCCTTGTTGGAAGAGGAAACCCGAATGTCATTCACACCTTTTGTTTGGACCATATAATTATTTCTGGTTGTGAATTGTTGGGAGTTGAATGACATGTTCTCAATCAGGGCTTTAGTAGCAACTGGAGTTTTATCGACAAGTGCTCCACCACTAGCAGCATCAAGAATGTTTCTATCCATTGGTAACAATCTCTCATAGAAATACTGAATAAGCAGTTGTTCGGTAATTTGATGTTGAGGGCAACTGGATACTAGTTGTTTGAATCTCTCCCAATACTCAACTCAAAAGGAACAATTACATCATCATATTCAATACATAAATCATTGTAATTCATATCAAGAGCAGGAAGTTCTCTCAGAGTTCTTTGGTCAGCCATATTAAACTCAATAGAAAAAAAATCAACAAAGAATGAGAAAACACATAACTAATTCAGCAATGCAGCAACAAATATGAAAATACCGACAATGTCCCTATTAAGAACAAACAATTGAAATACGTAAAAAAAACTATTAAAATAAAAGGGAAAAAAAATACCAAAACACAAAAATTAATCTAATAATGTCAATTAAAATTTTTGAGATATTTTCGGAATTTTCTAAAACTATCAAAACAGAAAAAAAAATCATAAAAAATAGAAAAATAAGGAATTTCGGTTTTTTAGGATGACTTCCACTATTTAGTGCCTAAATAAAGGCTTCTGATCCTTGATTTTTTCCTAGTTAATAGACAAAGAATCGGAATAATTTGAGACGATTTTCTTAAAAACATAATTTTTTTTCCTAAACCGCAAAAAGACCCGAACGCAAGAAAGTTAAGGCAAAAAATGCTAAAAAAACACTTATGACTATAATAATGGTTAGACTATAATAATGGTTAGACTATAATAATGGTTAAAATCTACAAGAATCCCCTGCAACGGTGCCAATTTGATTCGTTGTCCAACACGGGTCAAAAACGAGTAATAAAATATAGTAAACGGGAAGCGACACCTCGAGTATCGTATCGCAAAGATTCTTGTATTATTCTTAACCTAATGAAATCGATTTAAGGGGGTTTATGGTTTAGTGGTCGATTTAGAAAACAAAGCAAAAAAAGTGATTAAAATAAGCGATTATAAAATAAGTCAATCTACTGTTTTCGGTTTCCGGATAATCATTGGTTTTTACCTACCAATTCCCTAAGCGGCTTCGATCCCTATTCGATTTAAATTAGATTGACAAGCGCAATAGATATATGACAGATTTATATTCCTATATTCTGAATTAAGCAAACGGATAAATACAATCGTGAATTAAGCAAACACAATTTACAAACGCAATTTAACATTAAAGCGACGAAAACGGCGATTAATAGTTAGGAATGCAATCATACGAATTTAATCAAAACCATTCAATAAAATACAGATTAAGCAAATGAAATTTCATAGAATAGAATTGAAAGAGAACGAAATTAAATTGATAGAATAAAAACCTCAAAGCCTTGGAAATTCGGTTACAGCAGATTGACTATAGGAGATTAGTTCCTCTTCATGATCGCAGAAAAGCAAAAAGTTATCGTGAATAATGTGTGTTTGCTACAGTACCATGGCTGCCCTTTTAAACAGAATAAGGGTTCACTTATAATTCAAACTGGGCCGGAAAACCTAAATTTGGCCCAAAAGAAATTATTTCCTAAAGTACGAAACTTCAACAAATTATTTGAGACGTCTGCACTCCGAATCACCTTTTGGCTTCAACACTAAAGTTGTAGCCCTTTCTCGTGGCTTTCCAACACATGTTAGAACGTGCAAAACGACATCCCGTAGCTCAAGTTATGATCTAAACAGTCGACAGGTATCAAATAGCCGCTAAAATTGAAAATAGCAAACGAAAATAGATTAAAGGAAAACACGAACTTAAATCTAAAAACATAATAAAATATTAAAATAAGTAAAATAAACTAGATAAATGTCTAAGTACAATTATAGAAGAATGTGCATCAAAATGCACTGATCAATGCATTCATTGTAAGGATCGTGCACATCTGGCTTGAGCTTGAAACATGTATGTGATAGGTTTACCTGATGCAGTCCAGTTGTGGCTTTTGCACTACAGGTTTTGACACACTGTTGCTGATCCATGATGCATTTCAGGTTTGATTTTGACAAGCTTGGCAATGATGATATTCCAAGTTGCACCATGTTCATGATGATGATAGCGTATCAAGGCTTGATGGATATTGCTATAGGTCATGTTGTGTGGATGTAGGGCATGATTGTAAGCTCAAGGCAAATGTGTGTTGATGTTGCAGGTCATGGTAAGGTTGCAGCATGCTAATGGTCATGGTTGGTGAGATCATGTTTTGGTGAGTTCTTATGGTTGTGCAGTCCAAATTTCACAAACAGGTTTAATAGTGATTGATGCCTCTTTTGCAAATTCCATGTCTGTCATGCTTAACCTTGGTATGGTTGTGACTAATTCCAGGATTAGATGCAGGATGGTGATGACATTCATGCCATTTATTTTTATTACTTATGGTTGCACTCTCCTTGGTCTGCTAGGTAATGTAAGCAAGTATGCGATATTGGTTTGGCTTCCTATTTCTTTGGTTTTGTCACATCGTGTTTGGCATGAGAGATGAAACTTAATGTTGGATGCTAGCCCTTGTTAATGTTCATTGTTTTGCAGGTTTGGTGAGCATTGCATTGTCATGGTTGATAGTAGTTCTGACTTGGCTCTGCATTGTTTTGGTTGACATTTCATAGCCTATGCATGATGGCTTGATGCCTTGAATTTCCATGATGCAGGTTTATTGTTGTCCTAAATGTTGCAGCAAGCATAACTAGTTCAATGTCAATTGCAGGCTGCTACAACAGTTTGCAGAGCCACAAATTGAATGATAGGCCAAAGTATCCTGAATTTGCAGCAAGGTAATAGTGTCCTGAACTTGCAACATGCTACTGCACATGGACAATTATGCTATGATACTTGACATTTGCTTGGTGCAGTATTTTGTAGGCTACTTGAACTTGGTATATGCTTCCAATCATGATCATTTAGACACACTTCCATGGCTACAAACAAAGCTTGCTTGGAAATCAAAATGAATGGAGTATGAGATGGTGGAATGTTGAAGTAATAAAGACTTTGGAACCTTGGAAAAATCACGTTGACTTTGGTAAAAGTTGACCAAAAAGTCAACTATTGACCAAAGCCAACCTTGATAAAAAATTGTAATTTTTGCTATTTTCTTTTATAGATTGATATAGTGAACCTTTGTATGATTGAATCCTTGTATTGAATGCATTTTGAATGTTATGATTTTAAATTGATTTGAAATGAACAACGAATATGACTTTGGATGAACATGAATAAAGACTTATAATTAACTGTGAAATGGATCAATCAAACCATGGTATGGGATGGATTATATGATATGGCCAATGGACTTTGACCAACCAACCACATAACCCTATGTAATCAAACCTTGAGAGAATGATTCATGATAAGACTTGGGTGTTAATGGACCATGACTTAAACCAATGGGAGTACACAGATGATAAAAAACTTAGATGTACTCTTAAACCCTAATTAGGGCCAAAGTGGACAATGACTATGACCAACAAACCCCAAGGCATTGAAATCTAGCAAGGCATGAACAAATTAATGGCTAAACATGGAGAGGTGACCAAATGAAATACCATGAATAGAAGCAAATGAATGTGATAAACCCAAGATTTGAGTTGGGGTCCAAAGGCTTAGGCACAAGTGAATGGGATGAAACCATGTAATTGTAGCGGGGTATTCGTTACCTTTAGATTTATTGACTAAATCAAAAGTAAATCATACAATTCGATTCGCCACCGCACTTCTATTTATCCAAAGGAAAGGTTAGAAAGCGAACAAAAATCGAGAAGTTTTATCAAATCAAAAACTAATAAAAATGTCAGAGATCTGGGTAAGGGGGTTTGGTTATGCAATGGGAAGGTTTTAAGCATCCAAAACATCCTTAGTACTCTAAGGGAGTCCTTTTTGCAAATTTGTATGGTAGGTTGGTATTTGTGAAAATATTTGTTCAAACATGATTGGGGAGATGAGAAGAGAATATACAAATTATTTACAATTTTTGTGTTTGAATGGATGAACCCATTGCCTACGTACCATCACAAAGGTAGGATCAAAACCTCGTAGTTCGGGGTAAATATCTCAAAGATTGGTGAATTGATTTGTCAAAAGCCTTAAGGTCTGTTGTTATCAAAGGGAGAAAACTCAACCTAAACCACAATCCACCATGTGAGGAGGGCTTCAACATACTAGTAAGGGATCCACCCTATAATAAGTATGGAAGACTTATAGTCCAATCACTAAGGATAAGGTGAGGTTTACATCAACCACTATGATAACTCAAACCTATGGCTAATGTTTATGAAACGTTTTAACCAAGGTGGCCATTGGAACCACATAAATCATTTGAAGTGAATTGTATTTACCAATTAGAAGTATTCACTAAAGGAAGTCAAACTTGACTTAAGATTCAATTCAAAATAAGTATTAATGAAAAGAGTTTGAAAAATCAAAGGCATAATGCCTAGGTTTCTAGTTTTGAAAACAATGTCAATGTTTGCACAAAATGAGTTTGGCTTGGGTTAGAGTGGAAAGAAGAAGAGAAGGGCTAGTCCTAAACATGTAAATGTGAGAGAAGAGAATAAAACCCTTGGAGTTCCTTTCTTGGGACCATAAAGATGATCCAAGATGCTCCTTTCCTTTGGACTTAACAATTAACTCAAGCAATCAAACAAATATTCAATCAAGCTCCTAGGATCTTCCAATTGGACTTGTCTCTCTCTTAACTTGGATGCTCATGACAATGGTCCTTCTAATTAGCTCATGTTTGGAATCCCTATCACACAAGAACAAACAATCAAAAGGTTCACAATGCAAATAAGAAAATGGACAAAGAGAGATTTTAGATTAGCGGTCCTTTCAAGTCAACTTCAAGATTAAGCATTCTAAAGGCATGAGGCCTAGTTGCTCATCAACAATTTTAGCATTCTAAAGGCATGAGGCCTAGTTGCTCTTGAAACTAAGCATAGGTGAGGTCCTAATTCTAAGTCCTTTCTCCTTGGTATTGGGTTCACACAAACAAAAACAAAACAAGCACAAGGCAATAGTATATTTACACAATAATGTGCTCAAGTGAGAAAAAGGCAAATGGAATAAACATAAACATGAGCTCAAATGAGCAAAGGAAAAAGACAATATGAATAAATGAGCAAGAAATTAAATTATATTAAAGTAAATTGCAAGAATTAAATGCTTGAATTTAAAAGTTAGTAATTAGTAGTTAGCGTAGTGTGCCATAAGGCAATTTAGCGCTATGTTAAGCAATCGTAAGTGAACTAATGTAGTAGTCACACCTATCTGAGGTTGGTCAATAAAACTATAGGCAAATAAACACAAGTTAGAGATCATGACTAGTAAGCCAAGCTCCTACAACTTGCCATGCCAAAAGAAAAGAAGAATGACCTTGTATGGATTTCAGGTTTTTTGCTTGACCAAGAAGCAACCTATATTGGACACAAAGCAATTCACTTGATCTTTGATCAAGTTGAATTTGATTTGGATCAAAGAAGGTTAAGCCCCTTATATGTCAAGGCTAACCACAAATCATTAACTCATTGGTCAAAAGAAAAAGAAGAAGATGAAAAATGAAGATGGAATGTATAAAATGGAAATTCGAATGACATAATCAAAACATAATGGTCAAATATGAATGGAATCATCATCAACCAATGGTAAATAGAAGTGAGATGAAGATTAGAAGTCAAGAAAGGTCAAACATATTTTTGGTATTTTTTGGAATTAAAATAATACATAAAATAAAATGAACAAAATGAGGTCAAACTTCAAATCCAATTCAAATCAACTTGGATAAGTCCAATTGAATCATCATAAGTCTAACATGGTCAAACTAGGTTTGACAAATTTCCTCAACATTTTTTGAAAACAGAAACTATTTTTAAACAATTAAAAATGGATAAAAATAACATATATGAACTAAAATCTCAAATCAATTAAGAAATTGATGAGAATATTTTTCATAGACCTATCATCATTCATACATGTTAAGAAAATATTTTTGGCATTTTTGAATATCAAAAAGTATTTTAAATGAATTAAAAACAATAAAAAACAAAATAATTCACAAAGAATATTAAATGGAATCACAAAAATAATTAAAAATCAGATTATGAAACTAGAATTTAAGAGAAAATTTTTGCAATTGGCCCCATATTTTTGTGATTCCAAATAAAGAAGTTATGAAATTTTGAAAATAAATGGAATAAAAGAAAATAAAACAGAAATTAATAAAATAGAAAAATCCAGAGGCGCACGATCCATCTCATTAATTGACGTGGATCATCCAAAGGCCATGAAGCGCGCGCTCATTGTGTTCCCCAGTCAACAACATAACATATTGGATTTAAAAAAGTAATTAAAACGCATGGCCATGATTAGATCCTATGAGCCAGATCCAAGGGACACAAGGCCATCCACGTGTGGACGGTGGTGGAAACCCCCGTCTTCTCCGGTGAGAAGACAAAATCCGGCCACCAGTTGCAAGTTTTGCAACCTCAACCAAATCAAACGATCCTTATACCAAATTAAAGTTGGGGTGATGTACATCACCCCTGTAACCTTGGATTGTGCTCTAGATCTCTATGGAAGGCGAAATCAGAGATGGAAAATCCAGGTACTTGATTTGAAGTTCAACAATTCACAAAATTAAAGCCACCATTGGCTTGCCTCTCACACGAGGACTTCAGAAAACCAAACCAACACAAGCAATGCACAATATATAGTGAGATTCGAAGCAAAACAGTTGATCTGCAAACCTTTGAAGTGCAACTTTCATGAGCACGATCCAACCAATCTCTTGCTTGCAGCTTGATCTTGATGTATTGTATGAGTGCAAGGCTTAGGAATTAGTGTTGAAAATCAACTGATGTTGTTGAAAATCACACTTGAAAAATGAAATGAAAACTCAAAATTCCTTTGGTGTGAGGTTGGGAAATGATTTTAGCAGGGTTTCAGGCGCCTTCAGGTTACCAATTGAATGAAGTGATGCATCTATTTATAGCTGAAGCTGCAAGGAGAGTGTGATGAAAACCGTGTGCATGAGAATTGGGTCCTCCAGACATGGGCATGTACAGGCGCATGTGAGACCCAAGATCAAACGATTTTGCATGCTGAACTCAATTGAAGTAAGTTTGGACGTGCATATTGCATTACATTTGCTTGTGTATGAAGTTTCATCATGAAATGCATAAATGGTCACAAATATTCATCTCTTCGAAAGTCCCATTTGGAAAATCCAAACATAGGCCTGTGAGTACTGGTTGGAGAGGTATTGACATAAGGAACAAAAGCTATGTTGGATAAAAATCCATTTGGAGTTTGGAAAGTTGTGAAAACTGACCATGAAGTTCAAGGTACAAAACTTGTATTTAAAAACTTTGCCAAAAAGGACCAACTTCAAGCCCTTCTGTTTCAATGATGCAAGCCTCAAATACCAAAACCTTAAACACCAAAGTTCTAGAACTTTTCAAGAAATAAATTCGGACTTAAATTGTGCATCATTTGGATTTTTAATGAGAAAGTTATGGGCACTTGAAGTTGGACTTTTTCAAGATTCAATGGCTTTGGTCCAAAGTGACCTATAATGTTTTGTATTATCACATGTGTTTATTTTAGGATTATGAAATTTTGTCCAACATAACAATTGTAGTAGACATCTTAAAATTTCCAATTCACTTGGTCTCACCCCAAAATTATAAAAAATGAGTGAGTTAGGTCCTTGGGAAGTTGACCCAAAATTAGGGTTTTAGTTAAAATGACCTATAATGTTTTGAAATGAATGATGACCTTCCAAGTTTCAAATGAATTTTTTATGAACATGAAAGTTGTTTATATGGTTCTTAAGAAATTTGTTTCTCTTAGGGTCATCTTCATTTGACAAACACATCAAAAGTTAGGTCTCAGTGGATTTCAAAATAGTTAGATGATTTGACTGATCAACTTCTCAAAGCCAAACTTCAATTCTTGATGAGTGAATGATTGAGGATACTCACATAGGATCATATATGCATAAAATATTGAATTAAAGAACTTCCCTTGATTGAATTTGATCATAGGTTGAGGTTGCTTCATGAGCAAGGCACAATCAATGCACAACTGAATTAGGGTTTCCTTGGGAAACAAGCCTCAAGCCCCTTTGGTTTATCTTGATCAAATTGACAAATTGAGATACTTGGGAGACATATATGATTATTTAGAGCTTTGGGAACCATTGTCATGCTTGCCTTTATCTCCATCTGGCCATTTCTTTGAGCATAGGGGCCTCTTAGGAGCCTTGGATCACATGACCGCTTAAGCTTCAAAACAAACAAGTTAGTGACATATTTTTGTGCTTTTGGTTAGTAAACAAAATAAAAAAAGCAATAATATACAATTCAAGCATGCTTGGTGGTCTCAAACCAACTCACACAAGTCCCAACCCTAGGGTAAGGAGCCAAAATGCTATGATCCTTGAGGCAATGCAATGAGCAATGATATGATGCCATGAGGGATCTTAGGGTCAAAATTAGGGTCTTACAGATGCCCCTATTTAAGGTCATTCTAGCCGGAGATATGATGGTTAAAATCTTCGTCTCGACGAGGTAGAATGAGCTTAAATAATAACAAAGAGACGAATTTTGGTCCCTAAGAGACCTTATGATGCAGATGTATGCATGCAAAAGTTAATACTCTGTGGGGATATATGGCCACAAAGAAGAAAAGAAATCAGGCGAAATTGAAAATACGCTGGAGTATAATACGTTCCATAAGGAAAACTCACTAGGAGACAGAGACTCTGAGGGGATAAATAAGGGTAAAAATGTGTGAGCAGGTCACGACTTGAAACTTGCTGGGAGACACGAGGGGATTCCATGAAAATAAATCGATGGAAAGACTCGAGCTGACGCAAAGATGCATGTATTGGGGAATATGCCAATACATCAAAACTATCCATAAAGGATACTTCGGATAAGAATCCGGACTCAGACGGGGACGTCCACAAAGGACTCAGCTGAGGGAGAAACAACGAGCTATTACCGGTTACTGGGTAATAAACTCGAAAGGAGACATGCTGTCGAAACACCGGTTATTGGATGAAATAATAACATGCTCAGGGGGGGAAAGAATATCTAAGACCGGTATAAGGGTGAGAGATATCAATCATCCGACACATCTGAGGAGGACCCAAAAGGCATATCTCAACTCAGGAAATCTGACTCCACAGGGGACAAAAAGTCATAATAGGGAGCAAAAGGAAGGGACATCAGGGATACCGGTTACTGGGCATATAATAGGTGACCAACCAGGCGTGAATTGGGGCATATAATAGGTGATCATCCGAAAGGAGGGCTGAAAAAGCAAACTCGATCACAGGATGGACATTCAATTCCATAAGGAAATACAAATCTTACTCAACTGGGGAAGAAAAAGACTTCGACCGAAGAGCGCATGAGATATATTATTTATTACCGTCAGAACGTAGATAGCATATTCTCATGGACAATTATCCACAACCGGTTACTGGGTTAATAAAGGATAAATCGACCGAAAAGAAAGGACATCGGGATACCGGTTACTGGGTACAAAAATGATGACCAATCAAGGGGAGAAACAATCATTACCAAAAAAAGGGTAAATGAAAGATAATTCGCTGGGGATGCATTGACAAAAGCAATGATCCCAGAGATATATCACCGGTTACTGGGAGATATACTCAAAACGAAGGAATATCAATACCGAATATTGGATAAAGATAACCAACAAAGGGGGATTACATCTACCGGTTACTGGGTAGAAAACCAAAGGTGAGAGTACCCGTCATCGGTTAGGATGAATAATATCAAGGATTAACTCTGCAAGGGGACAAAATAGGGTTTACAACTACCGGTTACTGGGTAGAAAACCACAGAAATAGGACTTACAACTACCAGTTACTGGGTAGAAGGCCACGAACTCCACCGGGGAGAGAATGAATAATTACGGTTTACTGAGTAATTGATCACCTGGACCACAGGGAACTGCAGGGGAAATAACAAGAACAGAGTCAATCTAGGAACAAACTAGAGAGACACAATGAAACAAGACTCAACCCAATAAGGATATAACTCAGGGGAGTAATTCCATCCCAATACATATTTTGGGAGGAAACTGAAACAATAATCATCCACGAGGACATAACTCAGTGGGGAATATAAAAGGAAAGATAGACACTTTCTGTCTATGGGGATGACTCTAAATGGAGAGATCAGACACAAACATCTGCTTGGGGAAGATCAATTTACCACTAGCAGAAGATAACAAACAAAGATATATGACAAAGAATGCAACATGAATATATGAATATTATAATTATGCCATTATGCATGTATATGCATGGTTCATGTATGGTTAATGCTGACTGACATACATATCTAACACAAACAGGTCCAAGAATTAATGGACAAACATCCGGTATAACATCTCAAAAGAGAAGGCCAGACCCACAGGGGAAAATCCAATATGGTGGGGGAGCAACAAATACCAGGAAACACCAATCACCAGCTGGGGATCAAGCGGAGTCGCTGCCGGGGACAAAGACTACTGCTAGGGGAACAAGCAGGGTCGCTGGGGATCAACCAAAAAGGTCACAACTGCCAACTGCCAGGGATTTTCCAACAACACGCATAGATAATGATAAGATTAGCCAAAGAAGAACTCTATTGGGGATCTTATTAGGAGATACTATGAAATTCTATGGGGAACAACCACCAAACAGAAACACATCAATCAAGAATTCACTTCTAATCACTGAAGGAACATCTCTGCTGTGGAAAAAAGAAGCAAATTACTCCGCCGGGAAGCTATAGAGTCACCGCCAGGGATTTGCTGCTGAACAAACAAAAGATCTGATGTAGAAGAAACTCTATCAGGGAGCTCAACACGGATAAGATTCATCGTAGAAGAAACTCTACTGGGGAACTTATCAAGGGGAGAACATGAAACTCTGTGGGGAACAAACCACCAAACAGAAATTTCAAAAATCAACATATTTCCTCATATCTGCTGAGAAACATCTCTGCCGAGGAGAAGGAAACAACTGCTCCGCTGGGGAAGGAAATAAACATCTTCAACACCAACTCTGTTAGGAGGAAAATACCAAATTAGGAGGGAAAAACAAATATCAGGCTTTGATCAGGAAGCTCCACTAGGGAAGACTGAAGGTGATCATATTGGAGATAATCTGCTGGCGACCCAACTGGGGGAAGTCTACTGTGGGCCACCCTGCTGAGGATGAGTGGTAAGCAAACTTGCTGGGGAAAAACTGCAAGCTAACCTGCTGAGGGTTTCCACTCATACTGGGAATTCCTGCTCACTCTGCGGGAGATTTCCACTTATTATGAGGGAAGACCAACTCCCTCGAAAATAAATAGCATAACAATTTTTATCCATTTATAATGGATTTTAGGTCAGTCCACACAAGGGATGACAACCATATAATTGATAACACAGATGCTAGACTCAGACTCTCTTGGGATCTGAGGACGGAGGCATACACATCTCTAAAAGATCAAGGCCAAAAATCCAGATTCCCTGGGGACTTGATGACGTATCACCTTTCTCTGCGCTCACGGAGGAGATAACCTGAAAGATGATGAAGAGAAATACAAATATGCCAGAAATATGAACAAATGTCTTACCCTTTTGGAGATCGTACTATCCTTGGAAGAGCACTGAAGACGTTTCATTTATCCTTTCAGTCATTGTGAATGTTCACTTTGTTTAAAAACAGTTTATAAAAACATTATTTAAAACAATGATATTTATCAATTAAAACATGCAAACATTTGTTGAACAGAAACAAATAAGAGTGCAAAGAATTGGATAAAGGCTCAAATTTATTTAATGGAATGGTAGTCCGCAAATGGCGAGACTCCATGGATCTCTACAAATTTGAAATTGGTGATATATATTGGAAAAAAGGCTACATTGAACATAATGACCATTTCTCCACCAACTCTGAATCCAATGTATTTGAAGCTTCAGTTGACGATGATTGAGCGAGAAACTTTGACAGATGATGGTTGTAGAACAAAGTCTTGTCAAGATCCAGTTACTTGCCAAATCCCTAATTTTTGCCTAGATTGCCCCAAGGTGAGGTACTCAATCTAGCGGGATATATATTCATTTTTTATGTCTCTAACTTTTTCCTGGATCGCCCTTTCGGGTTTTCAATCCACTGAGACGCTCATTTTTGCCTAAGTCGCCCTTTCGGGTTTTCAACTTAGCGAGTTATTCTGTTTTTATTTTTAGGCGAAGTATTTCTTGACTGCATCTGAATTCACAGGACGAGTGAAATCTTCCCCATCCATAGTTGTAAGTATCAAAGCACCGCATGAAAAGGCTCTCTTAACAACATATGGACCTTAATAGTTTGGAGTCCACTTGCCCCTGGAATCGGGCGCAAAAGACAAAACTTTCTTGAGCACGAGGTCACCTTCTCGGAACACACGAGGCTTGACCTTCTTATCAAAGGCTTTCTTCATCCTTTGCTGATATAGCTGACCATGGCACATGGCAGTTAATCTCTTCTTTTCAATCAAATTCAGTTGGTCATAACGATTCTGAACCCATTCGGCATCAGTCAACTTGGCTTCTATCAAGACTCTCTTTGATGGGATCTAAACCTCCACAGGGAGCACAGCTTCCATGCCATAAACAAGAGAGAAAAGGGTTTCCCCTGTTGAAGTGCGGACAGATGTACGATAGCCATGCAAAGCAAATGGCAGCATCTCGTGCCAATCTTTGTACATAACAACCATCTTCTGAATAATTTTCTTGATGTTCTTGTTAGCAGCTTCAACAGCCCCATTCATCTAGGGTCTGTAAGGAGAAGAGTTATGATGTGCAATCTTGAACTCACTACACAACTCTTTCATCATTTTGTTGTTCAAGTTAGATCCATTATCAGTAATGATCTTATCTGGCACACCATAATGGCATATGAGTTTATTCTTGATAAACTTCACAACCACCTGCCTGGTCACATTTGCATATGATGCCGCTTCAACCCACTTGGTGAAGTAATCAATTGCTACGAGAATAAAATGGTAACCGTTTGACGCCTTTGGCTCTATCATGCCGATCATGTCAATTCCCCACATGGAGAAAGGCCATGGCGATGAAATAACATTCAGAAGTGTCGGGGGAATATGAATCTTATCCGTATAAATCTGACACTTATGGCATTTCTTCACATATTTGCAGCAGTCATACTCCATCGTTAGCCAATAGTAGCCTGCTCTCAACATCTTCTTTGCCATGGCATACCCATTGGAATGAGTTCCAAATGAACCCTCATGGACTTCAGCCATTAAAAGGTCTGCTTCGTGTCTATCCACGCATCTGAGCAAAACCATGTCAAAATTCCTCTTATAAAGCACATCGCCATTGAGGAAGAAACTGCCAGATAATCTCCTCAAAGTCTTCTTATCTTTAACAGATGCTCCAGGCGGGTAAATTTGACTCTGGAGAAAGCACTTAATATTATAATACCATGGCTTATCATCATTCACTTCTTCGACTACAAATATATGAGCTGGTCTATCCAAGCGCATCATAGTGATATTGGGGACTTCATTCCAGAATTTCACCATAATCATCGAAGTAAGTGCATCTGCCATCCGATTCTCATCTCGTGGAATATGATGAAAGTCAACCTCAGTAAAGAACGTTGAAATCCTCCTCGCATAATCTCTATATGGGATGAGGCCAGGCTGATTCGTCTCCCATTCTCCCTTAATCTGATTAACAACAAGGGCCGAATCACCATAAACATCAAGATGCTTGATCCTAAGATCAATACACTCTTCCAATCCCATATTACAGGTCTCATACTCCGCCATATTATTCGTGCATTTGAAAGTTAGCCTTGCTGTAAAAGGAAAATGTGTGCCTTGAGGAGTAATAATCACTGCCCCAATACCATTTCCATATTGATTAACAGCGCCATCGAATACCATACCCCATCGGGAACCAGGCTCTGGCCCTTCATCGAGCGTAGGCTCATCATAATCTTTCATTTTCAAATACAAAATCTCCTCATCTGGAAAGTCGTACTGAACAGACTGATAATCCTCAATTGGTTGATGTGCCAAGTGGTCAGCCAAAATACTACCTTTAATAGCTTTCTAAGCTCGATACTCAATATCATACTTAGACAACAGCATCTGCCAAGGGGCAATCCTCCCAGTTAAAGCAGGCTTCTCAAAGATATACTTAATTGGATCCATTTTGGATATCAACCAAGTGGTATGATTCAACATATACTGGTGTAAACGCTTAGCTGCCCAAGCCAAAGCACATCATGTCTTCTCAAGCATTGAGTATCGAGACTCATAATCAGTGAACTTCTTACTCAGATATTATATAGCATACTCTTTCTTCCATGATTCATCTTGCTGACCCAATACACAACCCATAGAGTCTTCAAGCACGGTCAAGTACATAATCAATGGTCTCCCTTCCACGGGCGGAGACAGAATCGGAGGCTCGGACAGATACTCTTTGATACCGTCGAAGGCTTTTTGGCAATCCTCGGCCCAATCAAGACGCTGATTTTTCCGGAGGAGCTTGAATATTGGCGCACATGTGGCAGTCATGTGGGATATAAATCTAGAAATATAATTCAGGCGGCCAAGAAAACCTCGGACTTGCTTCTCAGTTTTGGGCGCAGGCATCTCTTGTATTGCTTTGACCTTGGCAGGATCAACTTCAATACCTCTTTCATTGACAATAAAGCCCAATAACTTGCCGGAACGGACTCCAAATGTACACTTGTTCGGATTCAGGCAGAGTTTGTACTTCCTCAAACGCTGGAAAAGCTTCAACAAGTGTTCTACATGTTCAACTTCCGTTTTCGACTTTGCAATCATATCATCAACATATACCTCAATCTCCTTGTGCATCATATCATGAAACAAGGTAGTCATAGCGCATCGATACGTGGCTCCGACGTTCTTCAAACCGAAGGGCATCACCTGATAACAGAATGTTCCCCAAGGTGTGATGAATGTTGTCTTCTCCATATCCTCGGGTGCCATTTTAATTTGATTATAACCGGAAAATCCGTCTATAAATGAGAAGACATTGAATTTAGCTGTATTGTCTACTAACATATCAATATGTGATAGAGGAAAATCATCTTTCGGACTAGCTTTATACAAGTCTCTATAGTCCACACACATTCGGACTTTTCCATCTTTTTTACGCACGGGCACAATATTGGCCATCCATTGAGGATATGTAGAAGTCACCAGAAACCCAGCATCAATTTGCTTCTGAAATTCTTCTTTAATCTTCACTGCCATATCTGGATGATTTCTTATGAGCTTCTGCTTCACAAGCACACACTCAGGCTTCAAAGGCAGGAAATGTTGCACGATATCAGTATCCAGACCAGGCATGTCCTCATACGACCAGGAAAAGACGTTGACATATTCTCGTAGCAACGCAATCAATCCCTTCTTTACAGACTCTTCCAGGAGTGCCCCAATCTTCACCTCACGAACACAATCCTCAGACCCCAAGTTGACTGTTTCCAGATTCTCAAGATGCGGCTGAATGATCTTCTCTTCGTGCTCAAGCAGACGGGTAATCTCATCAGGAATCTCTTCAACATCATCTTCTTCTGCCTCAAATACAGGGAATTCAAAGTTGGGAGATGGTGTTGTATCAATATGTTTAATGGGTTTGATCGACCTGCATAATGATTTTGGATATAAAAGATATTTTAGAATTCAAACAAGGCAAATCATTATGCAGATGAAAAGACTGACTTTATTCTCTTTTTAGTGTTTTTTGGTGATCACCATTTTCATGCAAAAAAGCAAAAAGGGAAAATACATTTGGAAAAACAAACATTTAACATGTAATTATTGAATGAATATCATTGTATTAATGTGCCAACAATGTCATCACTTCTCCTTTTGGCATGGGAGAAGGGTTTTTAAACAAAAGTGAACACATTACGTGGACTTATGGACAACTGTTGGAACATCAACAACGACCCAATTATTGCAGACTCCTCCAGGGATGACAAAGTTGCCAAAATCTTCCTCTGCATCATCTTCCACTATAGCAGCAGCCTCCTAGTCTTCGACCATGTGGATGAAACCTCCACTCTAGAGCAAATCACGCTCATTGAAAGTGCCTGAAGAGTACCCTATGCCATCCTGGGATTTATTGTCTTCCAGCTTAATCATTTGTCCTAAACCAGTAGTTGCGCCATGCTCTATGGCCAACTTCGCATCATTGTAGGATGCAAATGAAGAAGTTCCTTTCCTTAAAGGCTCAGCAATAGATAAGGCTTGGAACGGCGTCCCAACCTCATCCTTCACGTCTATATAGGAAAAGGAAGACAAATGGCTTACCAAGAGAGCCTTTTCTCCCCCTATCACCACCAACTTCTTATTCTTGACGAATTTCAACTTTTGGTGTAGGGTGGATGTCACGGCGCCTGCCTCGTGAATCCATGGTCTGCCAAGCAAGCAGCTATATGATGGGTGGATATCCATGACCTGGAAAGTGATTTAGAAATCACTAGGTCCAATCTTGATTGGGAGCTCAACCTCGCCAATCACAGTTTTCCTAGACCCATCAAAAGCCTTAACTACCACTCCACTCTGCCTCATGGGAGGCCCCTGATAAGAAAGTTTTGCCAGAGTGGATTTTGGCAACACATTTAGCGATGACCCTGTGTCTACCAGCATATTAGACAAGGCATCATTCTTGCAGTTCATGGAAATATGTAGAGCCAAATTGTGGTCTTTTCCCTCCTCAGGAAGATCAGCATCGCAAAAACTCAAATTGTTACAAGCAGTTATGTTTGCAACAATGCTATCAAACTGTTCTATTGTGACATCGTGATCTACATATGCCACGTCCAACACCATCTGCAAAGCTTCGCGGTGTGGCTCAGAATTCATCAACAAAGACAATACAAATATCTTTGATGGAGTTTGAAGCAGCTGATCAACAATATTATACTCACTCCTCTTGATGAGCCTCAACATCTCATCACAGTCCTCTTTCAGAATGCCATGCTGGCCAACAGGGACAGGAGCTTTAATAGATTTATCAACAACAAGTGCTGGATTCGGAGAAGAAGAAGAAGTCCCCACAGGATTGGCAGAATTATCAACAACATCAGCTCTTCTCTTGTCATCTGGGGGTTTCGGCGGCGCCGAGAAAACACGACCATTGCGGGTCACACCACTGACATCAGATATACTCGTAACAGAAGTGGAGGGCAACGACACCTCCTTCCCATCTTCCAACGCGAATGCGTTATATCAGTAGGGAACAACTCTATCTGAAGAGTAAGAGACAGGGCCCGCTGGCTTGATAATAAGAGACGAAGAGACCTTCTTCTTGCTGCCATCATATCTAACAACAATAGGTTCTAGTATTCTGAATACAGGCGATATAACATTCACTTCATCCTCATCACGATTCTGATGTATCTCGATCACACTCTGATCCAGCATCTCTTGGATGTCTTTCCTGACTTGGCGGCATCCTCTCTCGTTGACAGTGCATACTCGGCATCTGTCATGGTCATGCTCGTAATGACTGTATCCATATAACCGTCTATGCATCTCGACCAACAATTTCCTGATGTGACTGACATACAGGACTTTGTACTTGCCAGGGCAACCCTGAACCATGTTAGCTGCAGCCTTCCCATGCTCGGGCAATGGGTTCTTCTTAACATTCGGACCTACGTCCTCGAAAAACAAGATCCCACTTCTAACAAGGTCTTGAACCTTGGTCTTTAGGGGATAACAGTTCTCCACATCATGTCCGGGAGCACCGGAATGATAAACACAATGAAGCTCAGGCTTGTACCACTATTGAGGATTGGTAGGTACAGCAGGTGGGTCACGTGGAGTGATCAGCTTTCGGTCTATCAATGAAGGATAGAGCTCAGCATAGGTCATTGAAATTGGATCAAAAGTGACCCTCTTCCTATCATAGCTAGTGCTGGTATTGTTGTTGTTTCGAGGCTGGTAGGCCTGCTGTTGCGGATGATGTTGTTGTTGTTGTTGATATTGTTGATGTTGTTGTTGCTGATGCTGATAATGTTGAGTTTCCTTGAAGGCAGGTGCTATATGAGCCACCTGGTGCTGGTTACTGGCAGAGCGCACAGTCTTCCTCTTCACAGAGGGTCTTCGCTTGACATGAGAGGACACATCATGTGCCTCTCCCTCCTTCTTCTTTGCAAAAGCCCCATAACGCTTTGCAGAAGATCCTTCATCTCTGGAAAGACGTCCTTTACGGACTCCTTCCTCTAGTCTCATCCCCATGTTCATCATTTCGGTGAAGTCTCAGGGAGCACTAGCAATCATCCTCTCGTAATAAAATGAACTCAAGGTCTTCAGAAAGATCTTGGTCATTTCCTTCTCTTCGAGTGGGGGCACAATCTGTGCGGCCAATTCACGCCACCTCTGGGCGTACTCCTTGAACGTTTCCTTCTCCTTATGGGACATAACCCTCAGCTGGTCCCTATCGGGAGCCATATCAACGTTGTACTTATACTGCTTGATGAAAGCTACGCCAAGGTCGTTTAAGGAGCGGATGTTCACACTATCTAGACCCATATACCATCTCAATGCGGAACCAGACAAGTTGTCCTGGAAATAGTGGATGAGGAGTTGATCGTTGTCAGTTTGAGTTGACATCTTACGTGCGTACATCACTAGATGGCTGAGAGGGCAAGTGTTTCCCTTATACTTTTCAAAGTCGGGCACTTTGAACTTGATGGGAATCTTGACGTTTGGCACGAGGCATAGCTCAGCAACAGATTTACCGAAGAGGTCTTTCCCTCTTAGAGTCTTCAGTTCCTTGCGCAGCTCAAGGAATTTGTCATTCATAGCATCCATTTTCTCATAAACATCTGGGCCCTCAGATGGCTTAGAATAATAAATGGTGTCATCGACTTTCGATAACGTGTGCACAACGGGAGGTGGCACAGCAAGGACCGGGCTAGATGTCGGCATAGAAGCAAAGGTTGGAGCGAGACCCTCTGGAACAAAGTTCGCGGGCATCCCCCAGGGAAACCCGGATGGCATAGCAGAAGGACCGAAATGAGCAGCGACGGCAGGCACAGTAGAGGAAGCTACCTCTGAGATGATCGTCCTCTGGGGAGGAGTTGCAGGCGTTGGAGAAGACTGACTTTGGGCGGCCAGGAATGACTTCATCAGGGCAGTCAACCTAGCCACTTCCTCCTTAAGTTCTCTGCTTTCTTGCTCAAGATGATCCATTAGCTTTGAAGAATTGGCCCTGGTGTTGTATCGGTGCGTCAGCTTGTCTTCAAAATAAATGAAGAACACAGAGTTAGACCACTGACAAGAAGCCCTGAACAAAACCTGCTTATGCATATGATGCATGCAATGCTTGTGCATATGATTTTAATTTTATTCAGGGAAACTTTTAGAGATCTATTTGCAAATGTTTGGAAAATATTAATCTTTTAGACATATAATGTAATATTCATATCAATAATATCTGGAAAAAATTTTACACCAAAGAAGTACAGTCTTGGTAACCAAATACAATACAAGAGAGGAGGAAAATGAACATCCTATGGAACCCTAGAAACAATCATCCAAATGTCTCGAGACCGGAAGATAAACTGCACGAAGCCTCTTCACCTCTTTCTCTTAGGCTGTCTCCATATCTGCCTTCTCCTTGGCGAGTCGATCATACTTCCTCTTCCAAAACCTGGATGACTGAGGAAGAAGAGAAGTAACCACATCATCAGGCTCGTCGATAACCTGATGCTCCAGGAATTCTATCAAAGCATCTTTATCTCTGAGTTGATGAAGTAGCTCCTCTCGCTCACGGACCCAAGCATGCGAACGGTCTTCATCTCTCAACTCCTCTACTCCTTGGTTAGGGAGGGTTGAAGACCCAACCATAACCATAGGGGTAGGTCTCGGATAGTCATAGGGCATGCGGTACTCAGAAGCTCTCCTCCTCACCCAAGAGGTGTAGGGTTCCAAAGCAATACAATTCTTCGGACCAAGCTCTTTCCTTCCCTTCCTAAGAATCTTGCACCAAGCGCGGACCATCCTGCCCTTCAAGTTTTGGGGATCTTTACCCTCTTGAAAGAACACACCTTCTAACAAAATGTTATTAGGTTTATCCTTTAAGGGGAACCCAAGCTGACGGCGAGCCAAAATAGGGTTGTAGTTAATTCCACCACATGTACCAAGAAGAGGCACATTGGAGAATTCACCATAAGAGTCAATAATCTGCACACCATCATAGACACGGTTGTACCAAAAGATATCCTTTATTCTCCTTGAAGGCGAGCGTCTGTGGCAAGTACGAAATAAACCACTTGTACAACAGAGGCAAACAACACACAATGGTACCACCACCCTTTGCATTCCTCATATGCAAAGAGAAATAAGTGTCACCCAACAGAGTAGGAACGGGATTAAGAGTAGAGAAAATCCTAATGGCGTTCACATCTACAAATTTGTCGATGTTGGGGAATAACACTAGCCCATAGATGAGAAGTACAAATATGGCTTCAAAGGCGTCCTCACTCATGGTCTTCCCAAACAAGGTAGCTTGAGCAATAAGGAAATTAGAAGGGAGACCTTGAATTCTACCTTTGGTAGTCATATGAGCACCAATATCAGATACATCTAAGTGCAACAGATCAACAATCTCTTGGGAAAAAGGAACTCTCTCCAAGCCACTGAACGACAACTGATCTAAGATAGGTATACCCACAAGATAGGCATACTCCTCAAGCATAGGTATACCCACAACGGTACAAGGGATCGTAGAACTACACCAACACACTCATCAGACCTTCATCCACCTGAGTAGCAAGAATAGACAGAAGCTTCCCATGGCGAGCTTTGAACTCCAAGGGGTCTAATACATAGGATGTCAAACTCCTTAACTCTTTCAAGTCGGGTTGTCTGAATTTGTACTTCTTTGTATTCCTTCTTTATTTATCCATGTCTAAAAATTTGCAAATAAACCTCTTAAGTTCCTTGAAAATTTTCTCATTGTTGATGATATGGATGTGTATGAATGCATGAATGCATGGATGCAACAATCACACTCAAGGATCAAGCAAGTCACACCATACAAAGGTCACGGGATGGATCAAGTCATCCTTAATATCAATCATCCAGTTTGGTGGATTATGGTTTACACCTTATCAACACCCAAGTTCCATTGATATTAAGGATATACGAGAACGGATCAACCGCGAATCAAAGGGTTTGTTGCAAGTCACGAGCATGGAGTCTCGGTTAAGAACCACCCCAAGGGAGTGTACTATGGTTAAACCTGACAATCATGTTCTACAAGAGGTTCCCATAGTCATCATCCCATCTTTCGGATATTATCGGATAAACGACTACTCGTATTCCAAAAATATTCTCAAGAGAGACTCTAATGAGTGTAGTATCGCGTAACAATCGTATCAAATCTTACACTTGAACGACCTTTGCACTACGTACTAAAATAGGCCAAGTTGGGCTAGGTAATCTAAAGCCTTGGCTTCTAAGGTCTATATTGGAAAGAGTAATGCCTAACCACGACTACTCGTGTGACATTATTGATCCCAACAAGACCTCCACCAAGTGAATGGGCTTGCAAGTCAACTTGCTAAGGAATAACTCCACACAAGCCAACAAGACTATGTCATTCTCCTATCATAAGTGCACTCGAGTTCGGGTATAGAACTCATCTCACAAGAGACCACCAAGCACACAAGCAATTGCATATATCAAGCAATTCATACATTACAAACAATACAGTCATCCCAAATTTGCACAAAAATATGTCACAAATAAATATAAACATACAATACAACAAGCAAAAAGTAGGCTAAACCCCACTAGGAAGCAACATGTTCCTCCCCAGCAGAGTCGCCACTTTTCTGTAGCAGGGTATTCGTTACCTTTAAATTTATTGACTAAATCAAAAGTAAATCATACAATTCGAGTCGCCACCGCACTTCTATTTATCCAAAGGAAATGTTAGAAAGCGAACAAAAACCGAGAAGTTTTATCAAATCAAAAACTAATAAAAATGTCAGAGATCTGGGTAAGGGGGTTGGTTATGCAATGGGAAGGTTTTAAGCACCCAAAACATCCTTAGTACTCTAAGGGAGCCCTTTTGCAAAGTTATATGGTAGGTTGGTATTTGTGAAAATATTTGTGCAAACATGATTGGGGAGATGAGAAGAGAATATACAAATTATTTACAATTTTTGTGTTTGAATGGATGAACCCATTGCCTACGTACCATCACAAAGGTAGGATCAAAACCTCGTAGTTCGGGGTAAAAATCTCAAAGATTGGTGAATTGATTTGTCAAAAGCCTTAAGGTCTTTTGTTATCCAAGGGAGAAAACTCAACCTAAACCACAATCCACCATGTGAGAAGGGCTTTAACATACTAGTAAGGGATCCACCCTATAATAAGTATGGAAGACTTATAGTCCAATCACTAAGGATAAGGTGAGGTTTACATCAACCACTATGATAACTCAAACCTATGGCTAATGTTTATGAAACGTTTTAACAAAGGTGGCCATTGGAACCACAGAAATCATTTGAAGTGAATTGTATTTACCAATTAGAAGTATTCACTAAAGGAAGTCAAACTTGACTTAAGATTCAATTCAAAATAAGTATTAATGAAAAGAGTTTGAAAAATCAAAGGCATAATGCCTAGGTTTCTAGTTTTGAAAACAATGTCAATGTTTGCACAAAATGAGTTTGGCTTGGGTTAGAGTGGAGAGAAGAAGAGAAAGGCTAGTCCTACACATGTAAAGGTGAGAGAAGAGAATAAAACCCGTGGAGTTCCTTTCTTGGGACCATAAAGATGATCCAATATGCTCTTTTCCTTTGGACTTAGCAATTAACTCAAGCAATCAAACAAATATTCAATCAAGCTCCTAGGATCTTCCAATTGGAATTGTCTCTCTCTTAACTTGGATGCTCATGACAATGGTCCTTCTAATTAGCTCAAGTTTGGAATCCCTATCACACAAGAACAAACAATCAAAAGGTTCACAATGCAAATAAGAAAATGGACAAAGAGAGAGTTTAGATTAGGGGTCCTTTCAAGTCAACTTCAAGATTAAGCATTCTAAAGGCATGAGGCCTAGTTGCTCTTCAACATTTTTAGCATTCTAAAGGCATGAGGCCTAGTTGCTCTTGAAACTCCATTAAGCATAGGTGAGGTCCTAATTCTAAGTCCTTTCTCCTTGGCATTGGGTTCACACAAACAAAAACAAGACAAGCACAAGGCAATAATATATTTACACAATAATATGCTCAAGTGAGCAAAAGGAAAATGGCATAAACATAAACATGAGCTCAAATGAGCAAAGGAAAAAGACAATATGAATAAATGAGCAAGAAATTAAATTGCATTAAAGTAAATTGCAAGAATTAAATGCTTGAATTTAAAAGTTAGTAATTAGTAGTTAGCGTTAGTGTGCCATAAGGAAACTTAGCGCTATGTTAAGCAATCGTAAGTGGACTAATGTAGTAGTCACACCTATCTGAGGCCGGTCAATAAAACTATAGGCAAATAAACACAAGTTAAAGATCATGACTAGTAAGCCAAGCTCCTACAACTTGCCATGCCAAAAGAAAAGAAGAATGACCTTGTATGGGTTTCAGGTTTTTTGCTTGACCAAGAAGCAACCTATCTTGGACACAAAGCAATTCACTTGATCTTTGATCAAGTTGAATTTGATTTGGATCAAAGAAGGTTAAGCCCCTCATATGTCAAGGCTAACCACAAATCATTAACTCATTGGTCAAAAGAAAAAGAAGAAGATGAAAGATGAAGATGGAATGTACAAAATGGAAATTCAAATGACATAATCAAAACATAATGGTCAAATATGAATGGAATCATCATCAACCAATGGTAAACAGAAGTGAAATGAAGATTAGAAGTCAAGAAAGGTCAAACATATTTTTGGTATTTTTTGGAATTAAAATAATACATAAAATAAAATGAACAAAATGAGGTCAAACTTCAAATCCAATTCAAATCAACTTGGATAAGTCCAATTGGATCATCATAAGTCTAACATGGTCAAACTAGGTTTGACAAATTTCCTCAACATTTTTTGAAAACAGAAACTATTTTTAAACAATTAAAAATGGATAAAAATAACATATATGAACTAAAATCTCAAATAAATCTCAAATTAATTAAGAAATTGATGAGAATATTTTTCATAGACTTATCATCATTCATACATGTTAAGAAAATATTTTTGGCATTTTTGAATATCAAAAAGTATTTTAAATGAATTAAAAACAATCAAAAACAAAATAATTCACAAAGAATATTAAATGGAATCACAAAAATAATTAAAAATCAGATTATGAAACTAGAATTTAAGAGAAAATTTTTGCAATTGGTCCCATATTTTTGTGATTCCAAATAAAGAAGTTATGAATTTTTGAAAATAAATGGAATAAAAGAAAATAAAACAAAAATTAATAAAATAGAAAAAACCAGAGGCGCACGATCCATCTCATTAATTGACGTGGATCATCCAAAGGCCATGAAGCGCACGCTCATTGTGTTCCCCAATCAACAACATAACATATTGGATTTAAAAAAGTAATTAAAACGCATGGCAATGATTAGATCTTGTGAGCCAGATCCAAGGGACACAAGGCCAGCGACGTGTGGACGGTGGTGGAAACCACCGTCTTCTCCGGTGAGAAGACAAAATCCGGCCACCAGTTGCAGGTTTTGCAACCTCAACCAAATCAAACGATCCTTATACCAAATTAAAGATGGGGTGATGTACATCACTCCTGTAACCTTGGATTGTGCTCTAGATCTCTATGGAAGGAGAAATCAGAGATGGAAAATCCAGGTACATGATCTGAAGTTCAACAATTCACAAAATTAAAGCCACCATTGGCTTGCCTCTCACACGAGGACTTCAGAAAACCAAACCAACACAAGCAATGCACAGTATATAGTGAGATTCAAAGTAAAACAGTTGAGCTGCAAACCTTTGAAGTGAAGCTTTCATGAGCACGATCCAACCAATCTCTTGCTTGCAGCTTGATCTTGATGTAATGTATGAGTGCAAGGCTTAAGAATTAGTGTTGAAAATCAACTGATGTTGTTGAAAATCACACTTGAAAAATGAAATGAAAACTCAAAATTCCTTTGGTGTGAGGTTGGGAAATGATTTCAGCAGGGTTTCAGGCGCCTTCAGGTTACCAATTGAATGAAGTGATGCATCTATTTATAGTTGAAGCTGCAAGGAGAGTGTGATGAAAACCGTGTGCATGAGAATTGGGTCCTCCATGCATGGGCCTATACAGGCGCATGTGAGGCCCAAGATTAAATGATTTTGAATGCTGAACTCAATTGAAGTAAGTTTGGACGTGCAGATTGCATTACATTTGCTTGTGTATGAAGTTTCATCATGAAATGCATTAATGGTCACAAATATTCATCTCTTTGAAAGTCCCATTTGGAAAATCCAAATATAGGAATGTGAGTAATGGTTGGAAATTTCTTGAAATAAGGAACAAAAGCTATGTTGGACAAAAATCCATTTGGAGTTTGGAAAATTGTGAAAACTGGCCATGAAGTTCAAGGTACAAAACATGTATCTGAAAATTTTGCCAAAACGGACCAACTTCAAGCCCTTCTTTTTCAGTTATGCAAGCCTTAAATTCCAAAACCTTAAACATCAAAGTTGTAGATATTTTCAAGGAAATAAATTTGGACTTAAAATTTGTTTCATTTGGAGTTTTAATGAGAAAGTTATGGGCACTTGAAGTTGGACTTTTTCAAGATTCAATGGCTTTGGTCCAAAGTGACCTATAATGATTTGTATTATCACATGTGTTTAGTTTAGGATTATGAAATTTTGTCCAACATAAAAATTGAAGTAGACATATTAAAATTTCCAATGCACTTGGTATCACCCCAAAATTATAAAAAATGAGTGAGTTAGGTCCTTGGGAAGTTGACCCAAAATTAGGGTTTCAGTTAAAATGACATATAATGTTTTGAAATGAATGATGACCTTCCAAGTTTCAAATGAATTTTTGATGAACATGAAAGTTGTTCATATGGTTCGTAAGAACATTGTTTCTCTTGGGGTAATCTTCATTTGACAAACAAATCAAATGTTAGGTGTCAGTGGATTTCAAAATAGTCAGATGATTTGACTGATCAACTTCTCAAAGCCAAACTTCAATTCTTGATGAGTGAATGATTGAGGATACTCACATAGGCTCATATATGCATAAAATAATGAATGAAATAACTTCCCTTTATTTAATTTGATCATAGGTTGAGGTTGCTTCATGAGCAAGGCACAATCAATGCACAACTGAATTAGGGTTTCCTTGGGAAACAAGCCTCAAGCCCCTTTGGTTTATCTTGATCAAATTGACAAATTGAGATACTTGGGAGACATATATGATGATTGAGACTTTGGGAACCATTGTCATGCTTGCCTTCATCTCCATCTGGACATTTCATTGAGCATAGGGGCCTCTTAGGAGCCTTGGATCACATGACTACTTAAGCTTCAAAACAAACAAGTTAGTGAGATATTTTTGTGCTTTTGGTTAGTAAAAAAAATAAGAAAAGCAATAATATACAATTCAAGCATGCTTGGTGGTCTCAAACCAACTCACACAAGTCCCAACCCTAGGGTAAGGAGCCAAGATGCTATGATCCTTGAGGCAATGCAATGAGCAATGATATGATGCCATGAGGGATCTTAGGGTCAAAATTAGGGTCTTACAGTAATCACCATAAATGGACAAAAAAACAAGAGGTTATAGGGGACAAGGATCGAGCAAGGGCTTCAAACACACATAGGGTGAAAAAGTGGATGAAACTAGAGTTTGGGGCCATCTAGATGAAAAGTCAAGTTACAAGCTATCTTTAGATCCAATTTTCCTTGGTTATAATGATCTGAAGTATGCCAAGGTCTTTGAATCAATCAAGATTCTCTACAAACCAATCCAAAACTTCATGGCCATATCCTTAAGCATTAGGGTTAGCATGCCATGAGGACTGCTTGAAGATTCCTCATACCTTTATCATCAAGAAATTAGGGTTTTGAGGATCCCTGGGCTTTGGTGTAGTTCCAAGCCCTTCCTATCAACTTGACGCACAAGCCAAGCATTTGGAATCTATAATGATCCCTTAATGGAATGAATGATGCTTATGCATGAATTGTCAATATATGTAGCTGATCCCCAAGTTGGATGGAGATGGGAAAGAAATGGATGGCAAATTTTGGGGTACTACACTATCAGATCCATTTTTTGTTAGAGTCCTGCATACTTAGATAAATTCGTTAGGGTACCAATTTGTTTCATCCTTTGTTATCATCAAAACTTAGAGATGAATTGTAGATCTAAAATCTTGTTCTAACAATCTCCCCCTAAGATAAGAAATATCCCCCTAAATTAGATGCTTAAGAAGGTTTAGATGTTCTTACCAGATCTCCTTAAGTTGTATAGCTTGTTTCTCAGATGTTTTAACTCAGATACTTCCTGCAGAACTTAAAACTTTATAATAATAGTTTTTAAATGTGCATAGTGTATTATGAGGCTTAGATATTATTTCATCAGAGGCTGTTTAATTTATTCTCCCCTTTCTTTGTCAAACTCAAAAAGACTTAGAGAAATATAGCAAGGCAAGTAATGGCAAAACATATTTCACTGATGAGAGAAAAGTACAGATAAGAGAAAGCAGAAAAAAGACTTAGAAGAAAAGCATAGAAGTTAAGCACTTAGAGAAATATATCAAAAAATCCTAAGTGTGGCTAAGGGTTCGGAGGAGGCGGCATCCTCTGCAGCAACTGAGTCAGCAGATTCTGAATGTCGGAGTTGAAAGAGTCCTGTTGATCCAGTCTAACTCTCATGATTTGTTGCTCTTTCTGTAGTTCCTCTAGAGTCTTCAACACAAATGGAGCAAAATCAGAGTGAGATGACTCCCCCTGAGTCAGAGTAGTGTCCGTAGCCTTGGCAGCTTCTTCCGCAGTAATTCATGTTGCTTCTTCAGCGTCAGCCTTGGCTTTGACTTCAGCTTCAGAAGCAGCAGCAGCCTTAGTGGCGACATTTTTTGTAACTTATCTTGCTTTCTCTTCTTCTTCTAAGCGATCATTTTCCTCAACTTCTCTGCGAGCTGTCTCTTCTGCCTCTCTGGCCAGACGGGCCTGTAACCTCTCTCCAGCTTCTCTAATAAAGTCATTTTTGGCTTGTTCAGAGAGGCTTTTCAGCTTGAAAGCCTCAGATGTCATCCATCTGATTACTCTATTTCAGTGAATCCTCACCGCAGAGGTATCATCACTGATTTTAGAGTTTTCAGACAGTGATCTGAGCTTTTCCAATGAAGACTCAGCAAATAAGGTGACTGCTTCTTCCAGAGTGGGAAAGGTGGGTTCAGGTTAAGAGGTGGGAAGGATAAGTTATGGTTCATAGGTGGGAGGGATAGGTTTTGGTGGTGTGGGGATGGTTTCAGTGGGAAGGTCATATGTTTGGGTGATAGGGTTTTCAGAGGGAGTTTCAGTGTGATGTTCAGAGGGTGGAGTTGTTGGGTGTTCAGATGGGGAAGGGATGGAGATTTCTAGCTCAAATGGGTTTTAAGTGGAGAGGGAGTGAGTTTGGAGTTGCGCAAGAGTTGGGGATTGAGGGTCAGATGGTGCAGGTTGGTCAGTGTCATATGAGATATTGTAGTAAGGTGGAGAAGAGGGAGGTGATATGGGTTCATTGAATAGTTAGGCCTCAGATATTGGTAGTGTTGTGGTGGTTAGATTGAATTTCTGAAGGGGAGGTGAGGATGGGTTAGAGGTATGAGTTTCAGAAGGATTTATGGTGGAGGTTGTGGGTTCAGAGTGTGTGTAGATTGGAGATGGTTGAGGTAAGGAAGAATACAATTGCCTTAAATGTAAAGTAGGAGATTCAGAGGGTTGAGACTTACTTGGAGAGGAGGAGGAGACTAGAGGCACATGTGGTCTGGATAAAGCAGGTTCCCCCAGCTTCTGAGTTTTCTTCTTTGACTTTCTTTCAGATGGATCTCATATCCTCTTCATGAAATTGGGTGAATGTTTAGGTAGCCAATCCACCAAGAAGTCAGAGATGTCTACCCCTTGATTTGCCAGGTCCTGCAGATATTGGGCGATAACCTCTGGGGGATCTATCTTAAAGAACAGATAGAGACCATTGGGTATCTTCCTTTGATCCTTCAGAGCTTCCCAAGAGGTTTCCAGAGATGGCTTGATCAGAACTCTCTCAATATTGTCCATGCTCTTCAGATTCCTTGAGTTCAGAGGCTTGTCGGTGTCTACCGTCACATCTTCCATCAGATTGTGGGATATTAGATGATCCACCAATCCGCTTTCTATCAGAAAGTCAGAGATTAGCCTTCCTAGAGGAATGTAGTTTCTGGGTTTCATGTGGTTTCTGGTGTCCCTGACGAAGTCCCTCAGATACTTGAACAAAAGGGCTGGCAGGTTCAGCTTAAGTCCTTTGTGGAGGCAGTAAAGGATGCATTTCTAGTCAGTGTTGATGTAATCTGACGAATTTGATGTTGGGCGATGATGAATAGTACCCAGAATAATCTCCAGCCAGACCCTCAGATTCTGGTGAAGTTCCTTGTTCTTGGAGGATTTTCCTTCTGCGCACTGCTTGAAGATTGTGGGAATAATCTCCTGGAACATATATTTTGCCCTAGGGTTGATGTTGTAGATCCTTTTTCCCCATGTCTTCTCCATATTCAGAAGTTTTGCGATAGATTTCTCAGTGATAACCATCTTCACCCCCAGAACGTGTAAGACGATGCAATGGTCATCTCTCTCTGCAAATCTCCAGGACTCCTTGACCAGAAATGTGTAGATTGGACCATAGAGCTTCTGAAAGTAGTTTTTCCAACCTTGTTTTCTTAATTCCCCTGTGAGATCAATACCATTTTGCTTCATGTTTTCAAAATCTAACAGAGATTTACATAGAACTTCAAGTTTGTCGAAAGGAGTTGCAAGATGAATGTGGGTTGGACGAATCAAAATGTGTGGTTCCTTGTAGATTGGAGTTGATATTGCAGCAGTTACAGTGGTGTTTTTCTGGGAAGCAATTGAATGTTGTTCAGTTGATTCCATTTGTTGAGAGAAATTGTACACTTGTTGTTGTTGTTGTGAATCCATGAAGAAGATGAAGAACAAGTGAAGAATACTGAAGGACTGAGAGAGAGGGTTGATAACAAGGGTTTGTGTTGGATGTGAGTGAAAAGTGTAAAAGTGGGAGTTGTGGCATGTATATATACACAATGTTAGCATGCAAAATGACATTATTTAATGGGAATAGAAAACAACAAACAATTAATAGCACAAAAATTGAGTTGACACACGAGGGGAAATTAATTACAGCTTATGATGGATGTCTAATCCCAAAAATTTGCACACTGCTCGAGGAGATCTCAATATTCTGGCTCTTGAGTTATGTGCTAGATAGTTGTCTAGAAGATCCAAGGTCAGACGCAAGAGAGGCCACATGTTGATATATCTGACTTCAGGAATACCAAGAGATTGGGTCCTGAGGATTTCTAATTCAAATTACTTCTAACTGGTAGAAATATCAGAGTCAGATCCAGATGCTAGAAGATTTAAGTTAGAGCCTATTTTGCCATTTCAGAGAAGCACAAATTTTTGACTCATTCTGGGCAATTTGCCATGTTTAAATGTTTTAGAATGAATGAGAATCTATCTTCAGCTAGGGGTTTTGTGAAGATATCAACCCATTGGTGGTCAGTATCTATGAATTTTAATGTAACTACCCTTTTCTGAACATAGTCTCTGATAAATGATGTTTAATTTCTATGTGCTTTGCTCTGGAGTGCAAAATAGGGTTCTTACTTAAACATATTGAAGCAGTATTATCACAAAAGATAGGAACATTACTCTCATATATCTGAAGGTCTTCTAGTTGATTCTTCATCTAGAGCATCTGAGTAGTGCATAATGAAGCTGAAATATATTATGCTTCTGCGGTAGAGAGTGTTATGGTTGACTCTCTTTTGCTAGCCCAAGAGATAAGGTTTCCTCCCAAAAATTGACAGTTTCCATATGTACTTTTTCGTTCCAATCTATCTCCAGTGTAATCTGCATCACAATATCCAGAAAGTCTATACTTTGATGGTTTCTCATACATTAGGCCAAGGTTAGGTGTTCCTTTCAGATACCTTAGGATTCTCTTAACAACTATTAGATAAGATTCCCTTGGATCTGATTGGAATATGGCACAGAGACAAACGCTGAAGAGAATATCTGGTCGTGTAGCAGTCAGATAGAGAAGAGACCCTATCATACTACGATAGAGCTTCTGACAAACCTTTTAACTTACCTCTTCTTTCTCCAGAATGTAGGTAGAATACATGGGAGACTTTGCTGGTTTACTTTCTGAAATTTCAAATTTCTTCATATGTTTTTTATGTATTTTCTTTAATATACATATGTAGCGTCTGAAGCTTGGTTGATTTGAATTCCCAGAAAGAATTTTAGTTCTTGCATCAAACTCATTTCAAATTTTGCATGCATTAAATCAAAGAATTCTTGATAAACAAAAGGGTTAGCAAAACCAAAGATTATATCATCAACATATATCTGACAGATCATGAGGTCATTTCTGATGTTTTTAAAAAAGAGTGTAAAGTCAACTTTGCCTATGATAAAATCATGTTCTAAAAGAAAAATGCTTAGTCTTTCATACCAAGCTCTAGGAGCTTGTTTTAGACCATACAAAGATTTTTTTAGTTTAAAAACATGTTCTGGACATTTTGAGTTTTCAAAACCCGGAGGTTGATGAACATACACTTCTTCAGAAATATATCCATTCAGAAATGCACTCTTGACATCCATCTAATATAATTTGATGGAATGATTTAAAGTGTAAGATACAAGTAAACGAATAGATTCTAACCTGGCGACCGGAGCAAAGGTTTCGTTGTAGTCAATGCCTTCTTGTTGACTATAACCTTGTGCTACCAGTCGTCCTTTGTTTCTGACCACTTCTCCCTTTTCATTTAGTTTGTTTATGTACACCTATTTTATTCCAATAACGTGGGTACCTTTTGGCTTTAGTACAAGATCCCATACGCCGTTCTTTGCAAATTAATCAAGTTCTTCTTCCATTTCCAGAATCCATTCTTTGTCTTGAAGTGCCTCGTCACAAGATGTTGGCTCTATTAGAGACACTAATCCTAGAGGGGTTTCCTCAGATATTTTGAATGTAGACCTTGTTCTAACAGGTTCATCCTTGTTTCCCAAAATCAATTCTTTAGAGACGTTTAGTTTATTTCTTGATCTTTTCTGTGTATTTGAGATTTCAGTTGCTTATGGGGTTTCCCTTTTAGCTTCCTCAGATTCTTTAGTCTTTTTGTTAGAACCTGCAAGTGCTATCTCCAGATCTGCAAGTTTTTCAACTAGCTTTAACTTTTCAGAGTCAAACTTATCATCAAATCTCACATGTATTGATTCTTCCACAATTTTAGTTTCTACATTGTATACTCTATAGCCCTTAGAGCGCTTTGAGTATCCCAACATAATACTTTTTTGTGCTTTTGAATCAAACTTGTTCAACTTTTCTTTAGTGTTTAGGATAAAACAGGAGCATCCAAAAGGATGAAAATAAGAAATGTTGGGTTTTCTTCCCTTACACAGTTCATTAGGAGTCTTCTCCAGAATAGGTCTTATAGAGATTTTATTATGAATATAACAAGTTATATTTACTGCTTTAGCCCAAAAGTGCTTATTTTTCATTGATCATGGTTGTGGCCATTTCTTGGAGAGTCCTATTTTTCCTTTCTACAACCCTATTTTGCTGTGGAGTTCTAGGACATGAGAAATCATGGGATATTTCATTTGAATCAAAAAGTTCTTCAAACAGTTTGTTTCTAAATTCGCCACCATGATCACTTCTGACTCTGATGATCTTAGAGTCAAATTCGCTTTGCAGTTTTGAACATAAACTAGTAAATACAGAGTGTGACTCATTCTTGTGTCTTAGAAATTTTACCCATGTCAGCAACTATAATCATCAACGATGACCAATCCATACTTCTTACCATTGACTGAAGTTGTCTTAACAGGTCCAAACAAGTCAATGTGAAGAAGTTCCAGAGGCTTAGAGGTAGAAACAACATTTTTATTTTTGAAGGTTGTTTTAGAAAATTTTCCTTTATGGCATGCCTCATAAAGAGCATCTGAAGAATACTTCAGCTTAGGTAGACCTCTGTCTGACTCGAGTTTATTTAGCTGAGAAATCCTCCCCATGCTAATGTGACCCAAGCGTCTATATCATACCCATTGCTCTTCATTTATAGACATTAAGCATTTTACATTTTGACCTTTTAGATCTGAAAGATTAATTTTGTAAATGTTGTTCTTCCTCTTGCCGGTGAAAAGAACTCTCCCATTGTTCTGATTAATTGCTTTGCATGTTTTTTGATTGAAGATTATATCATAATTGTTATCACTTAATTGACTTATGGGTAACATGTTATGCATTAATCCTTCTACATAAAGAACATCAAAAATAGAGGGAAGAGATCCATTACCAATTATTCTGAAGCCTCTGATTCTTCCTTTCTGATTTCCTCCAAAACCTACGAATCCAGCATCTTTAAGTTCCAAGCTTTGGAACATATGTTTTCTTCTTGTAATGTGTCGTGAGCGTCCAGAGTCCATGTACCATGATTGGTGTCTTAACTCTGCTGCATAGGATATTTACAACATAAACTATTTTATCTTTTGGTACCCATAATATTTTGGGTCCTTTGTGATTAGTTCTCCCAGAGTTTCTGGAAACTTTGGGTTTTCTGGCATTAGTAAAATTTTGTGGTTGTGCATGTGCGTAAAGATAAGAAAAAGGAGATTAATGTTTATCATCTACAAAAGGTATTTTCTCATCTTCATCACAGTCATATCCTATCCCTCTTTTCTTATTCTGACTAACTCCATAAATCATGGAAGCCATCTTGCTTCTTTCTAGCCCATTTTTCAGAAATATTTGAAACGTTTTTTCATATTTGTATATGATTGTGTTAGAAGTTTGTGGAGCTTGAGATAGAGCTTCTTCAAGTTTTAAACACTTTTTAGTTAAATATTCTTTTTCTTTTTCAAAAACAAAAATGATGCCTTTAATTCAGAAACCTCTATCTCAAGCTTATCACATTCTTCAACAGTTTCTTCAAGGACTTTCTTTAGAGCCTTTAATTTCTATCGAAGCTTCTGATAGGAGCTTAGAGATTCAGATAATCAAGATTCAAGGTCAGAGCGAGAGAGATCAAAAAATACCTCTTCAGGATCAGATTCTCTTTCGGATGTACTTCCAGATGTGGTAGCCATGTGTAACACCTCAAAATTTGCCCTCTTCTTCTGGGACTAGCATTAACATATTACATATCATTTTTAGGTCATTAGGCATTACATATTGCATATCATGTGGTTACATTGTGCAAGCCATCCTCCCAAGTCTGGTTCAGAAGATGAGGAAGTCAAAGTGCAAGCTAGGGTTTTATTGATTGATCATTGGCCATCTGAGGGTGTGCAAGTTCAAATTAGGGTTTCATGATTCTCAAAGGAGATTGGTCTTCATCTTGTTTGAAGTGATACATCATCATCATCATGGTTTGTTATCATCAGCAGAATCAAGTGTTGGATCAGGATTCCTTGAGATTAGGGTTTTGACCACTGGTCAACCCTAATCAGTTGCATTGGGCCAATCAGGGCATAATCAGGAGATGGGGTCTATGATGGATATGGGGTTCATTATATGATTATATTGTGCTTATTGAGGCTAGGGTTTCACCCTTGAGCCATTTCATCAGGAGATTGGGGCTCAGATTGATCCATGCATTGCCAAATTCATCTATCAGTTGAAAAAGTCAACTGTGGTCAACTGTACATGATTTAATGGATTTGGAGGTGGAAATGAGTTGGATACACTTCATTCATGTTGAAACAAGTGTTATTTGACATGTCAAAGCTCAAGAATGGAGAAAATCAAGTCAGAACAAAAACTGCCAAAAATAGAAAGTGACTTGTAATATAAGTTTCCAAAAATGGAAAGTTTTTGACCTCAAGACCACGTGTCCATGGAAGCTTCAAATGAAAATTTGTTCAACATGAAAGTTGTAGATCTTGGTCTAACCTTTCCAAAAAGTCCAAGAACTTGAAATTCCCATGCATGGTTGGCAAGTTATGGTCCATTCAATTTCAAAAATGACCCATAATTAGAAGGGCATAACTTCCACATGGAGTGTCCAAATTGGATGATCTTTTTATGCACAAACTCCATTTGACATGTACTTTCATGGTGCATAATTGGATTTCTTCAAAAATGGTCAATGCAAAAAGTCAAATTTCAACTGTATAGTTAAAAGTCCAGGGGCAAAATTGTCCAACTTGAGAAATAATGGGAATTTTTGAATGGGGATTTTTGCAACACTTCACCAATGACATTTGGAAATTGTTGGAATCATCATAACATGCCAAGGCCTTGTGGTTTGAAAATTCACTTTTGAAATGGGCTTGAAATGCATAACATAGCCATCACATGTGGAAAATGAGAAATGCACATCCAATGAACATGAAACAAGTGGCAACAGCTCATGACAGATGTTTAGGGTTTGTGGGAGCTGGCAATGAGTTGTCAATGAGCTGGCATGTGAAGTTACTATTTTGCCCTTAGTTTGGAAAATGACATTTTGCTAAACACATTGCATTATGTTAATTAAGGTGATTAAGGCCTGATTAATCATGAGTATATAATCTTAATCCTAACAAACTCTAACAGAATTTCACAAATCCCCAAAATCACAATCTTTTCCCTCCAAATTCATCAATTTCTCTCAAGAACACATCACACCAAAATCCAAAGATCTCTTCAAATTCTTGATCATTTGGCAAAGTGCTTTTGGATTCGATCTCCATTCATCATCTACTTCGACTGTTTTTGGAATTCAACATCAAATACACACCAATTCACAACTGTCCAAGTTTGGTTCATCCATGGCTTTTGAAGAATTCGTGTATTAGAAGCAAATTCAATCGAACCTGAGCACTTCGTGCAACTTCTTGAAGCTTCTAGTCTACCTGTTTTGGATCAAGGAGCGCAAATATCACACGAATCGCCACTGCCATCTCAAGGTACATGAAATTCGAATCTCATGATTTGATGAATGTTCATATGCGTTTTGTAGGTTGCTTAACATAGATTATCATGATGCTTTTAGTTTTAGAAATGGTGAACCATAGGATAAGTTATGTTGATTCAAAGATTTGAGAGCAAAACCTAAGTCGATCGATCCGGTTTGTATAGTTAGATTTAGGTTGATTAGGTTATATATTCATGATCCATGCACTGAGACCTTTACAATGACTATCTATTTGTGAATTTTGGTTGAGTTTCGTTGTTCTTGTGTTCATGAAATTTCTGGAAAAACTGATGAAGTTCATGGAGATTTCTGGAGAAGCTCGCGTGTTTGATCCGGGATTGCCTAGGCCATTTTCAAACTTTTGTTTCCCGCCGGATCCAACGAACCACAAGGTGCCAGCGCATTAATGTGTTGCGCACCGTTTTGCCTTGGCTTGTGAGATTTACGGAAATGCCACTGGACCTTAATAATTTCATTTTAATTCAAATAACACCTAATAATTATTTAAAAATCACATAAATCTTAGAAAATTCATAAAAAATATTTTAACAATCAGAAAAATGTGAGGATTTTTTCTATAGTTCCCATTTTCTCTCTAGAATTTAATGGACATGATTTAGAAATTGTGCTTGGTGAAAATTGGTTTGACCTAGGGTTGTTTGACTTGTATGCATTTTTGACATGTTCTACCATTTTTAATGTGAAATACTCATGCCTTAAAAGAAATGTCTGAAATTTTTTGTGGTGATTGTAGACATGTTAATGGTGATTTACATATAAAGTTTGTGAGTTTTTGATACCTGTGGAGTGAGATATGAATTTTTGAACTTAGGTGTGACAATTTGTGTCACACCTAGATAGGTCAATTTCATGGATTTATTTTCATGACCTAGAGATGTTAGAATGACTTGAAATTTTGTATGAGGGATCATTGATATGTTGAGATGCTGTGTGAATTTTTCTGGATTTTTATGTGGCATTTTCTAATTTGATTGGTATTTTTCATCTCTGTTGGTCAAATGTGCAAGCTTATGTGACATATGTTTGGAATATCTTTGTGAAATGCTCATATGGTATTGAATGATGATGAAATTTGGTATGCTGGTTATAGACACATGATAGGACATGATGCTTTTGGTCCCATTCTTTTCTTAACTGTTTTTATTGACTTGTGAATTTTTGAAGTGAATGCATGTGTTGATGTTATGGTTTGGATCATATACTTGTGTCTGTTTTTCTTGATTTTCATTGACATAGTTCCTTTTGTCCAATTGAGCTGAAAATTGACATGCTGTACCTTGAATATGTCCTGTTTAGGTGTAAATTATTTGAGGATTTTTGGAATTGTTTTGATATGGATTTGGTGGAAGTCATTCTGTTTGGGTGTTTGGTGTTCCATTTGACATAGTTTGGATTGTTTTGATCGTAAAATGAATATGGTGAATGATATAAACATGGGATCAATTGCCTTGGCTTTCTATTTGTGTTAATTTGAGTTTGGTTGGAGATTGCTTGCTGTTTAGACATTTTTGCCACTTTTGGATCCTAGGCTTGGCCTAGTGGTCCAGTTTCTCACATTTGCTTGATTTTTCAGGATGAAAAGCACAATGCTTAAGGAGATTGAACCAAGTCAATTAAGTTGATGTTGTTGGATGTTTGTGAACTAACATAACTTTGTTTTGTAGGTTGTGAAGCTTGAGCTTGAGCTTATAGCTTGCACTTATGTGCATTAACCTGTGTTGCTTAATCTGTATAGTCTGACTGATTAACATCTGCTGTTTATTGTTGTTTGTCTGAGTACTGATGATACTTGATTGATTTCAGGTACATTTAGTCGCTTACAGTTCTTTAAGAACTTGCTTGCTGCTGCTTGGTTTTTAAACCACTTGAGGTAGGACTTCTATTCTTCATGTAGTCTGGAGACCCGGTCTGTTATTTGGCCGGGCAAACTGTCTGAAGTCCTCCTTAAGAGGCGATGTTTGTGATTGTTTAATATTGTGCCTAAGCAGGTGAAGTCCTCTATGAGGCAATTGGTGGAAGCCAAGGGATATGCAATATATCCCCCACTATTCTGTGAGTCGTCCCTCTGCTCACACGGCTGTGTGTTGATGCATTGGGACACAAACCCAAGATCTTGTGCTGTTGCACAATCGAGTCAGAGTCTTTGAGCGTAGAAGGGTCCCTCCATTCTGGACCCACGTTCCTTTGTCAGAAGCTCTCCCTGGTCAGGGATAGGAGCTGTGAGGTCTCATCCTCACTTCACCTTTTCATCTGCTTCACCTTAGCCTCGTAATGGCAAGGTTAAGAGCGAATAATACCCATGTACAGATGACTTGCTTCGGCAGTCAAACCCATTGTTTGAGCCCGCTTGATTGGTTATAGTGTGTGCTTTGTGAATATTTGTCTGACATATTTGATTGAAATGCTTGAATTGATTATATGCTTGTATGCTTGCTTCTTTCCTGGATAGGATTAGTTTGCAATTGTGCAAGTAGGTAGAAACCTCAACGTAGGGTAACGATGCATGACAACACTAGGCTCGAGTCCAGCTCCCTGGTAGTGTGTCTTCCCTCGGTTTCTGGCTAGGTTTTCTTTCCCTTTCGGGGGAACTACATCGCCCTGATCCTTGTTCCAGACGAGGTATGTAGGCAGGTGGTCGTGCGAGACCACTCCGGGCACTTTTTTTCTTTTTTGCGTGTGTTTACTTGTTATCTGATTGCGTGTTTGGTTCGGATGCCGACGTAAGCCCAGTGATTGGCGGTCGGGCTCCACGTTTGCCCTTTTGAGTGTGTTTTGGTTCGGATGCTGACGTAATTCCATCGAGTGGTTGTCGGGCTCCATGTTTGCCATCTGTTTGTGCGTTTTGTGTTGTTTGGCGTGCGTAAGCCGAACTACAGTGGCTCTGATTCTTGTTCCAGACAAGATATGTAGGCATAGGATGCGACGTCCTATCGAGCTCCCTTCTCCTAACCCCACCTGCGTTCCCTGTGTGTGTGTGTGATGTTTAGCAACCTATTCTTTATTTTAGAACGTGGATCCCGTCGAGTACGACGGACGTGAGGGGTGCTAATACCTTCCCCTTGCGTAACCGACTCCCTTACCCTTTCTCTTTGGTCGCGAGACCATTTCCTTTCCAGGTTTCTCTGAGCGTTTCCTTTCCCTATTTTGGGATAAATAACGCGCAGTGGCGGCTCTGTGTGTGTTTTTATTTGAGTCCCGCCGGTTGTTTTTTCGCAGGATGCGACAGCTGGCGACTCTGCTGGGGAGCTCGAGATGTAGACCTATGCTGGTCCATCGTCCCTAAGCGAGTCCTTCCTAGCGTTTTAGGATTGGGTTAGGTTGCTTGTTTTGTTTTATTTATTGCATTTATTATTCTAACCAGTATATATTTGCATAAATATTTGCATGCATCATACTATCATGTTGTTGCCGTCCTCTGTGCAGGTGGTTCCTCTGTTTGGGGTGGGTGTTCTGAGTGGGGCTAAAACCCAGGCCCGAGTATACACCTAGGACTAGTGTGGTCTCATGTTCCTCATTTGCTGAATCAGCATATTGTTGTAACGTGATATACCACGAGCCGGACGAGGTTCAGTTGATAGTGCTTTCCTCTGTGGGGTACCCCACTTTGGCATAGTTACTTCATCTGAATTATTGACTCTGGTGACCGATCATTTCCCGGATCTTTGGTTTAGACGATCTCAGGAGAGCTGCAATGGCACACCCGAAAGGGCAAACCCATTGAGTATCTCTGCCCGATTGTCGAGACTATTATCCGCCTTAGGATGACCTGTTTAGAATTTACCTGTGAGGGGAGGGTGATTCTTTCAGATGCATGATCAGATGGTGACTTTTTGTTCTGTGGATCAGAGTTCTATTTATAAGTCGGATTTATGGCCGTTTATTTCAGAGACGCCGGAGTGCTGTCCGAGTTATTTATCAGTGGGAATCCGTTTATTTCAGGATTCCCTGGGCCGATGTCATCAGTGGGGATCCGTTTATTTCAGGATTCCCCGGGCCGATTCAGATGGTTATGGGTGTCTGTTCAGTGGACCTTTGATGATGATGATGATGATGTATCTTTCTTCCGTTTATTTCGGAACCCTTGGATCGGATTGGTGATTGTACATTCCTCAGATGGTTATGATCAGTTCAGAGACCAGGTTTCAGTACAGATGATCAGATGGCTTGGAGGATGGCAACGCATTGCATTCATTCATCAGCATCATTTCATTTTGCATTTACCTGCATCTAACACATGTTTACCCATATGCAGGGACACTTTTGATCGAGATCCTGGTCGAGAGACTTTCTGCTCAGATATGAGACCCGGTTTGAAGCGTGATGTTGCTTACAGTTTCTTCAACCCTGAGATCGACGAGTTGAAGGATATGATAGCATTGATTACACCCGACCATGTGGGGATGTTCAGAGAGGCATACGGTAGTATCCTGAAGATGGTTTTCAGACTCAGTGATAGTGACAGAAGCGCCATTCATACCCTTCTCCAGTTCTATGACCCGGGGCTGAGATGCTTTGTGTTTCCAGATTACTTGTTGGGGCCTCTGATGGAGGACTATGCTAGCATTCTGGGTATCATGATTCGAGATCAGATTCCTTTCTGTGCTATTAGAGGAGAGCCTGACGTCCTTGGGATTTCTCGTGCTCTTTATTTGAGTCCGGAAATGGTCAAGGAAGGTTTGAAGGAGAAAGGAAAATTACCTGGATTTCATTTGAGTTTCTTGGAGGCTAATGCCAAGGAACATGCTGCTATGGGTAACTGGAAGACGGTTTGTGCTCTGATTGCTGTGAGCATTTATGGGATTGTTCTGTTTCCTAATCAGAAGAATTTTGTGGACCATAATGCTATCAGGTTATTCATGCAGAGAAACCCTATCCCTACTCTTATCGGAGATGTTTACTACTCGGTCCATAATCGGAATGATAAGCTGCGTGGGGGTTTGATCAGGTGCTGTGCTCAGTTGCTCTTCAGGTGGTTTATGGGGTATTTGCCTTCTCGAGGTGCTTTTGCTCATCTTGATCCTTCGGTCAAGTGGTCATTCAGGTTGATGGGGTTGAAGGCTGACGACATAGCTTGGACTCATAATGGTTTGGCTGGACGGGATTTTATATACAGTTGTGGGAGTCTACCCAATGTGCCTCTTATAGGAGTTCAGGGTTGCATTAATTACAACCCGACGCTTCTTAGGAGACAGATGGGGTTCGCTATGGAGGTTCCTCCTCTTGAGTGTGAGACTCAGGAGTCCTTTTATTTCCCTGTGGAGGGTAATCAGGCTAAGCTGATACAGGTGTCTGGGGCATGGCGCAACATTCAGAGGAAGGGTAAAGTTCCGTTTGGCAAAGCCAACAGTCGGTATTTTGCTTTGTTTGAGGATTGGTTGCGGAAGAGGATTGAGGTTACATTTCTACCATTTCCTGGAGGTGATCCTGTGTGTCCTATGATCGAGGGTCCAAGTTCTTCTGTCAGTATGGAAGAATTCCTCGAGATGAAGAGGGCCAGAGATCAGTTACTTGCAGAGAAAGCTGAATTGGAGAGGAGTGTTGCTCGGTTTCAGGCAGCTAATCAAGAGATCAAAGTGAAGATGGAAGATCAAGACAAACGACATGCCCTGGCAGCCAAGCGCTTTGAGATGGATACAGCCTACTATGGGAAAATTAGTCAAGCCTTAGCATCGTCCAACAGGGAGCATGACATCACCAAAGAGAGATTGGCTAGAGCTTCAAAGGTCATTGAAGATGAGAAGAGAAGGCAAACCCTTGTCAGAGATCAGAGGGATGACCGAGTCCGAGTCCTCATTGCTGAGTGGGAGGCTAAGCTGAATGCAAAGGAGTCAGAGAATCTGAAGATCGTTGCTGAGAGGGATCACTACAGGGTTGAGAGAGACCACTACTTCAGGCAGGTGAAGATTCACCAGAAAGAAGTTGGGAGATTGCAGCAGGAGAACACCGAGCTCAGGTTCGCCGCAGAGTTCGCGAGGATGGAAGAGGAGATAGGGCCATCTGTGGGACCCTCATCTAGCTAGATCTTTCATTTGTGTTGGATTACCGTCCGGCTTGTTGACGGAATTCACTTGCTTGTATTTCTTTCCAATTCTGGAGGATTGTATTTGACTTTATTTGACTTGATGTGTGACTATGGCACTGTTTGTGCACTCTTTGGTTATGTGATGGTTATTTTCAGTCAATGATTGGTTTTCAAGCTTTATTTGCTTTACTGTATGCACTCACACGAGCACACACATGGTTGGGGGTATCAGGCTAAATCACATATCTCCGATCTACACGATGAAATCAAATGTTGATTATCAGAATATTGATGCCGGATTATCATTTGTCTCGATGATGCCAGGATCGAGAGACAAAGTGTTCCTCATGTGGATAGACACTGCATTCATGCATTGATCATAATAACTTGTGTTTTATTTTGTAGGTATCTGTTGCTAACGTGCTTGATTGTTTCAGGAATCATTGCTCGTGCTCGAAGAATTGTACCTTTGCACTCGACACGCCCTCACAGATATTATACTAGACGCAATACTCCCAGACTCATGGAGCTTCCCAGCGCAGATATTCTCGAGCTAAAGGACAAGATGACCGAGCTGATCAACATAATGCAAGGCTTTGCAGTTGGTCAGAAGGCGTTGGCAGATAAAGTTGAGAAGCTCGAGCGGGCTTCTGCAGCAAACAGCGGGGTTAACCTGGATGGAGTCTCCAACCAGGGGCAGGGGTCTCGTGATGGTGGAAAGAGGACCACTGTTGGTATTGTGAACAATGCTGGTGGGTTCGGTGGTGCTGGTGGCCAACCGGGGCAGAATCAGAAAGACAATTTTGTGCCTCCATTCTACGGGTTTGATGAAGACCAGGAGGAAGACAGGGAGGCTGACCAATTCTCAATGCAGAATGAACCTTTCGTGCCTTATAGTGCTCCACCTCAGAACAAGGAGATTCAGCTGCTGGCTGAGAAAATTAAGGTGCTCGAGAGCTATGCCACTCCCGGAGTGGTGAACATGTCAAACATGGGGATGGTAGAGGGGATTGTGATCCCACAGAAGTTCAAGGCGCCCAGTTTTGACAGATATAACGGGAGTTCTTGCCCGGAAACTCATCTTCAAGCCTTTGTCCGCAAGATCTCTGCATATACGATGGACCAGAAACTGTGGATGTACTTTTTCCAGGACAGCCTGTCCGGAGGCTCCTTGGAATGGTATACCAAACTCAAATCTTCTGATATTAAAAACTGGCAGGATCTTGGGGATGCTTTCTTCAAGCAGTATCAGTTCAACGCTGACATGGCTCCGAGTCGTACCCAGCTGCAGGGTATGTCTCAGAAAAACAACGAAGGATTTAAGGAGTATGCTCAGCGGTGGAGGGAATTGGCTGCAAGGGTGCAACCTCCGCTGGTTGATCGTGAGATGTCAGATCTCTTTATGGGAACCCTGCAGGAACCGTTTGCTGAGAGAATGGTTGGTTGTCCGGTGACCAACTTTTCTGACATTGTGGTGGCAGGGGAACGGATTGAGAGTTGGTTGAAATTGGGCAAGATCCAGGGTACTGCGTCTGCTTCTTCTTCAGGGTCTAAAAAACCGTTCGGTAATGGGGGTCAGAGGAAGAAAGAAGGTGACACAAGCGCAGTCTATACACAGCGTGGACCCAGTAAGGACCGTTACTTCCAGCACAACGCTGCGGTAACTATTCCTGCTGAGTCTCAGTCAGCACAACCGCAACAACAGCAGCAGCAACAAAAGAGACAACCGTTTCAACAGAGGCCGCAGAGGGCTGGATACCAGGTCAGGGGCCAAATGAATGATCGACAATTTGATACGCCTCCCGTGACTTACTCCTTTCTGTTGAAGAAATTGCTGGATCTCGGGTTAGTACAGTTGAGAACGCTGGCACCTTTGAGACCTGATCAAAGGCCAGCCAGTTATAATGAAAACGCAAAGTGCGAATTCCATTCAGGTGCACCCGGACACAATGTAGAGGACTGCAAAGCTTTTAAGCACGTAGTCCAAGACCTGGTGGATTCGAAGGCGATTAACTTTGCACCATCTCCCAATGTCAATGCCAATCCCATGCATGTGCATGGTCAAAGGGGGGTGAATGCTGTTTCTATAGAAAACCGAGTCGGGCTGTCTGCTGTGGATCAGTTGAAGACGCCTTTGGCTGAGTTGAAAAGTCAGTTGCTGATGAATGGGGTTTATCCGGGCTGTGGCCACGAGTGTGCTAAGTGCACTATCTCTGTCAACGGTTGTGAGCTTCTGAGGAAGTGTGTCCAGGGTCTGATGGACGAAGGGATTATCATGATTGAGAGGGTTGATAAAAAAGAAGATGAAGTCTCCACCATAACGATTTATTATGATCCGGTGGATTTGTCGAACCTAGTTGAAGAGGCTCCAATTACCATCACGGTACCTGGGCCAATTCCCTACGACAAAGATGATGTCGTGCCGTGGCATTATGGTGGGGAGGTTTATTACAACGGGGAGAAAGTAGAAGAGCAATCTGCTAGTGAAACCACCGTGTCAAAGGTGGATAATGTCGGTCCCAGCGGTTTCACTCGCAGTGGAAGATTATTTGCTCCTGATGCATTGAGAAGAGGTGAAGAAGAAAAAGATAAAAAAGAAAAGGCCGAGGCTTTAGCCAGGGCGAAAGGGAAGGCTGTGGTGGATAATGGTGGTACTCCTGTGGTGACACCGGCGCCTGCGGGGTCGGAAAATAAATTTGATGATGAGGCTGAAGAGTTCTTAAGGATCATCAAAAAGTCAGAGTACAAACTAGTTGATCATTTGCAGCAAACTCCTTCCAAAATCTCAATTCTTTCATTGCTGTTGAGCTCTGAGGGGCATAGGGAAGCTTTATTGAAAATTCTGAAGAAAGCTTATGTTCCTCAAGAGATCACCATCAATCAACTAGAGACGGTCGTGTCCAATGTTCATGCCAGTCATGGGCTGGGCTTTACGGATATGGACCTGACGGTGGATGGAAGGAACCACAACAGGGCATTACACATAGCTATGGAGTGCAAAGGAGCCGTGCTTTCGCATGTGCTGGTTGATACCGGCTCCTCATTGAATGTGTTGCCAAAGAAGGCCTTGGCAAAACTGAATTGTGATGGGCTGATCTTGACCCCGACTGATTTGATTGTGCGGGCTTTTGATGGGTCAAAGCGGGCCGTATTTGGGGAGGTTGAGCTGCCAGTGAAGATTGGACCTGAGGTGTTCGAGTCGACATTCTATGTCATGGATATTCAGCCGGCATACAGTTGCCTGTTGGGTCGCCCATGGATTCATGCTGCGGGAGCAGTTACTTCGACTTTGCACCAGAAGCTGAAGTATATCTGGGAAGGTCAAGTTGTCACTGTTTGTGGGGAAGAAGACATTTTTGTTAGCCACCTGTCTTCTTTCAAATACGTGGAAATGGATGGCGAAATCTGGGAGACGCCCAGTCAAGCTTTCGAAACCGTTAAGGTGGAGAATGCTCTGTTCGCAAAGCAAGAAGAGGAGAAACCGTCCATTGCTTCATATAAGCAGGCTGCTGAGGTGGTCAAAAGTGGAGAGGCTCCTGGTTGGGGGAGAATGATGGAGATCCCTGAGAAGAAGGACAGATTTGGAGTTGGGTATCAGCCTGGCAGAGGCTCGTCTGGACAAGGAAGAGGACGTCGTACGTCAGTAACCTTCACAAGTGCCGGGATGCTGGATCCGGATCACATCTGCATGATGGGTGAAGATACTGATAGTGACTGCGACATTGACCAGTGGATAAAGCCGTGCACACCAGGGATGGAAATCCAGAACTGGAAGGCCGAAGAGATCATCCGGGTCACTCTCCTTGAAGAGTAATATTTTTCTTGTTTTCATCTTATATGCATGAAAGCCTTACGTGTTGCCCGACACGTAATGGTTCATTGTAAGGGCCACCTCATGTTTAAATTTGCACATTCTGCATCATTAATAAAAGGATGTTTTTCAATTAAAAGCGGTGTTCCCTGTTTTTCATTTATTTTTGCAGTTTAAAAATAAAAACAAAATAAAAATGGCAATGTTTTCATTTTTTTTCTTTTCCATTTCTCACACCGGTTCTAAAGCAATGCATGAATCAACATTCATGCAGATGCGATTCTTCTCCGGATCTCATTGATAACAACCCTGTTACACCCTTGTATGACTTCGACAATCCAATCTATCTTGCTGAAGAAGAAGACGAAGAAGATTGTGAACTGCCAGGGGAGTTAGCCAGGTTGTTAAAACAAGAGGAGAAGGTGATTCAGCCGCATGAAGAACAGATTGAGGTGGTGAATTTGGGTACCGACGAGGTCAAGAAAGAGGTGAAAATCGGGGCTGCTTTGGAGGAAAGTGTAAAGAGCAGATTGGTAGTGTTGTTGAAAGAGTATGTCGACATCTTTGCCTGGTCTTATCAAGATATGCCAGGGTTGGATACCGATATTGTTGTGCACAAGCTACCGTTGAGAGCCGATTGTCCTCCAGTGAAGCAGAAGTTGCGTAGAACACGACCTGATATGGCAATGAAGATTAAAGAAGAGGTGCAGAAGCAGTGGGATGCTGGTTTCCTTGCTGTCACTAATTATCCGCCATGGGTTGCGAATATCGTACCAGTCCCGAAGAAAGATGGTAAAGTGAGAATGTGTGTGGACTACCGAGATCTGAACAGAGCTAGTCCGAAAGATAATTTTCCATTACCTCACATTGATGTGTTGGTAGATAATACAACTCAATTCTCGGTGTTTTCATTCATGGATGGCTTTTCTGGCTATAATCAAATCAAAATGTCGCCAGAGGATATGGAGAAAACAACGTTCATTACACCATGGGGCACTTTTTGTTACAAGGTGATGTCGTTCGGTCTCAAGAACGTCGGTGCTACTTATCAGAGGGCCATGGTGACTTTGTTTCATGATATGATTCATCATGAAATAGAATGTTATGTTGATGACATGATAGCAAAGTCCCAAACAGAAGAGGGGCATTTGGTAGATCTGGCCAAGTTGTTTGATCGGCTGAGACAGTTCAGACTGAGGTTGAATCCGAACAAGTGCACGTTCGGAGTGCGGTCCGGTAAACTGCTGGGGTTCATTGTAAGTGAGAAAGGAATCGAGGTTGATCCTGCAAAAGTGGAAGCAATAAAAGAAATGCCTGAACCGAGAACGGAGAAAGAGGTTCGTGGTTTCTTAGGTAGATTGAACTACATTTCACGGTTCATATCTCATCTAACGGCCACGTGTGAACCGATATTCAAGTTGTTAAAGAAAGATCAAACGGTCAGGTGGAATAATGATTGCCAAGCGGCATTTGAAAAAATAAAAGAGTATTTGCAGGAGCCTCCGATTTTGATGCCTCCTGTGGAGGGAAGACCATTAATTCTGTACCTGACAGTCCTCGAGGGGTCTATGGGGTGTGTATTGGGGCAGCATGACGAGTCTGGTCGAAAAGAGCATGCCATATACTACCTTAGCAAAAAGTTTACCGACTGTGAAACAAGATATTCACTGCTCGAGAAAACTTGCTGTGCTTTGGTCTGGGCTGCTCGCCGACTAAGGCAGTACATGTTGGTTCATACCACTTTATTGATTTCCAAGATGGATCCAATCAAGTACATTTTTGAGAAGCCAGCATTGACCGGACGGGTTGCGAGGTGGCAAATGATTTTGACAGAATATGATATACAGTATACCTCTCAGAAGGCGATTAAGGGGAGTGTATTGTCTGATTACCTCGCCCAGCAACCTATTGATGACTATCAACCGATGAAGTTTGAATTCCCTGATGAGGGCATCATGTTTCTCAAATCGAAAGATTGCGAGGAACCAATCCCGGAGGAGGGGCCTGACCCTGAATCCGAATGGATTCTGATGTTTGATGGGGCCGTTAACGTGAACGGAAGCGGTGTTGGTGCTGTTTTGGTTACGCCGAAAGGATCCCACATTCCTTTTGCTTCCCGGCTAACATTTGAGTGCACCAACAACATAGCTGAATATGAAGCTTGCATATTGGGGATTGAAGAGGCGATTGATTTGAGGATCAAGAACCTTGTCATTTATGGAGATTCAGCTCTGGTGATAAATCAAGTTAACAGAAAATGGTATACGCATCAATCTCATTTAGTGCCGTATCGAGATTATACGAGGAGATTGTTGATGTTTTTCACCAGGGTGAAGTTGCATCATGTGCCCAGAGAGGAGAATCCTTTGGCAGATGCTTTGGCTACTCTAGCTGCCTTGATTAAGGTGCAGAGGTGGAATCCCAGTGTGGAAGTAGGTCGTCTGGATAGACCGGCTTATGTGTTTGCTGTTGATACAGCGTCTGATGATGAGAAGCCGTGGTATTATGATATCAAGCGCTATCTTGAGACTCAAGAGTATCCTGAGGGAGCGTCGAAAAAGGATCGAAAGACTCTGCGGAGGTTAGCCATGGTGTTTTATCTGAATAAGGATGGGGTTTTGTATAAAAGGAATTTTGATTGGGTCTTGCTCAGATGTGTTGATGATAGAGAAGCAAGCCAGTTGATGAAAGAGGTTCATGAGGGATCGTTCGGTACCCATGCTAGTGGGAATGCAATGGTGAAGAAGCTGCTGAGGGCAGGTTATTATTGGATGACAATGGAGGCCCAATGTTTTAATTTCGTGCGGAAGTGTCATAAATGCCAGATTTATGCTGATAAGGTGCACGTGCCTCCAAATCCGTTGAGCTTAATGTCGTCTCCATGGCCGTTTGCTATGTGGGGCATTGATATGATTGGAAAGATAGAACCTACGGCTTCGAACGGGCACAGATTCATATTAGTGGCTATTGACTACTTCACCAAGTGGGTTGAAGCAGCCTCTTATACGAATGTGACAAAGCAGGTAGTAGCCAGGTTTCTCAAGAGAGACATCATTTGCAGATATGGGGTTCCCGAGAGAATCATTACTGATAATGGTTCTAATTTGAATATAAGATGATGGCAGAACTGTGTCGGGAATTCAAGATCGAGCATCACAATTCTTCTCCCTATCGTCCGAAGATGAATGGGGCGGTTGAGGCAGCCAACAAGAACATAAAGAAGATTGTGCAGAAAATGGTGGTAACCTATAAGGACTGACATGAGATGTTGCCATTTGCATTGCATGGGTATCGAACGTCGGTACGCACATCTACTGGGGCAACTCCTTTCTCATTGGTATATGGAATGGAGGCTGTATTACCTGTGGAAGTTCAGATTCCCTCTTTAAGAGTCCTGATGGACGTAAAGTTGCAAGAGGCTGAATGGGTGAGGACCCGGTACGAAGAGTTGAGCCTGATAGAAGAAAAGAGGCTAGCAGCCATCTGTCATGGGCAGTTATACCAACAGCGGATGAAGCGTGCTTTTGATAAGAGGGTGCGACCTCGGGTATATCACGTAGGTGATATGGTGCTGAAAAGGATCCTTCCTCCTCAAAACGATCGAAGGGGCAAATGGACACCGAATTATGAAGGTCCATTCGTGGTCAAGAAGGTTTTCTCTGGTGGAGCCTTGTTGTTAACGACCATGGATGGTGAGGATTTTCCATCCCCTGTGAATGCGGACGCAGTTAAAAAATACTTCGTGTAAAGAGACCCGCTGGACGAAAAGAATAAAATAGTCCAGGCAAAAATGGGCATCCCGGCGAACCAAAAACAGAAAGAAAGGTTCGGGCAAAAATTAGGGATAAAAAAGGAAAAATGTACACCTGGCAAGTCGAAAACCCCACAAGGGCGACTTGGGCAAAAAGGGGTATCCCGGTGGACTGAAAACCTGAGAGGGCGGTCCAGGCAAAAGAGGGATTGAAACGAACAACTGCGTCTGGCATGATCGTTTGCGCTTTGGTTAAAGCATCATGGAGAATACCTGGTAGGGATCAATCGGAATCGTCTTGTTCAGAAGGCAGAAAGCACGGAGAGTCTGAGGATATATGGGGTGTAACCGAGTTGGAACTCGATGAGATTGCGGGTTTCACATTGCCATTAGGATAGATTTTTCCTTTTGTGCGCAATTACCTCTTTTCAGGAATTGCTTCCTTTTGTATTGCTCATTTGAGCCACACTTTTTCAATCAATAAAATGCATATTCAGTCAAATAATTTTGTTTTTGTTTTTCATTACCGCTTTGATTGCAAAAACATCAGATATTTTTGATAAAGAATCTTGCATTTTTAACACATACAGGTTCCTTCCAATGCATGTTTATAAGATTGAAAGCTTGAAATCTTATTTGGAAGGTTGAGTGACTCAAGTGTTGAAATCTTGACACGCTTGGGGCACGGTTTTATCTGACGATCTGTTTTGCAGGAACTGTTAGATATTTTCACTCACTTGCAGGTTGTGGTGTGGAAGCTTTGTAACGGATCCCCAGAGGAGGACGGTAAGAATGACGAAGACGTTGAGACGTACGACGATCTTTGATGGTAATCAAGAAGACTCTTCAAAGTCGGAAGACTTGAGAGTATGTAATTCCCCGCAGGGTCCGATCAGGGACGAGTGCATGAAGAAAGGACGGAGAGACGACGAGACGTCCGACGACCCTTGAAATTAATCAAGAAGACTCTTCAAAGTCGGAAAATTGAAATTTCTGTATAATCCCAGGAGTACGTTCTCGTCGAGCGCGGAACGATTTGGAATACAAGATGATGGAGCAGAAAAGGTCCAGACGAGTCTGAGAATTCTCAAAAATGGAAAGCTGATACGAGATTGGGGGGTGGATACCGTGGTTCGACGAGTCGACGGGTGTTGTACCAACTTTTCTTATTTCCCAGCTAGGTCCCCGAGCAAAGATATAAGGACTAACTCCCCAGCAGATCCCAGGTTTATGGATCCCCTAGCCGAGTCAAGGTGGTTATCTCAGGCGGGTTTAAAATGGTGTTTCCTCAGCAGCCAGGCCAGAAGGTTGCTAATCCCCGAGTGGAGCGGGTTTCAATGAAATATATCTCCAGCAGTGTTCACCCTACCAGTGGATTGGACGAGTTTCTGTAGCAGACTGATATCTGTATCCCCGGCTGAGTGTATCCTACGTGTGGATTGCATGGGTAGTCCCCAGCGGAGTGGCATTCGCTTCCCTAGCAGGGTCAGGATGGTTATCCCTAGCAGGTGTCAGATCGATGTTTCCCCAGTCGCTAGGCCTGGAGGTGGCTGTTTCCCGGCAGAGTATCTGTGAGCATTTCCCCAGTGAAGTCGTCAGGTATCTGTGAGGGTTTCCCAAAGCAGAGTCGGGATTGATATCCCCGGCAAGTCAAAGACTGTTGTATCCCCACAGAGTGTTGGTGGTTCCTATCCCCAGCAAATTCCCGAGCGGATTGGGTGCAAAGGAGGTTTTTCCCCAGCAAGGGTTACCTTTTCCAGCAGCAGTGCTATTCCCCAGCAGGGTGGAATCGGAGCAGTGACGAGTTCCTCAGCGGAGTGTCTCGTATTCCTCAAGAGAGTCCCTTGAGGGGGACATTTTTATGCATTCCTCATAAAAAATAGCATGGCATATCGCATAGAAAAATAAATAAATCGCGTAGCATTTCCATATTTATGGAGCATTACGCAGAAAAAATCAATCATGCATCATATTGCAAGCATAAGCTAGTCTCAGACCGTGGTTATCGTTTGAGAAGTGGTTTTGCCTAAAGACGAAGGTGTTACTCCGAGGAGTTCAGCATCATGATGGTTTTCATCAAAGGTGTTCCCCAGTAGTGCGATACTGGAAGAGGAGTTTCTGTCGAGCAGAGATGGGAATATTAATCAAGAAGTGGCGTTCAGGCCAGTTTCCGATTCTCAGATCGAAGAAGTTTCCGACGATCAGGTCGACGTACTTTTTCCGGTATTCAGACCGAAGTGGTATTCAGACCAGTTTTCCGGTGTTCAGACCGAAGTGGTGTTCAGACCAATCTTTCCGGTATTCAGACCGAGGCGGTATCCAGACCGAAGTGGCGCTCAGGCCAAGTTTCCGATTTTCAGATCGAAGAAGCTTCCGACATTTAGATCGATGCAGCTTGTGGCAGTCAGGCCGGTTTCCGGTATTCAGACCGAAGTGGCATTCAGGCCAGTTTCCGGTATCCAGACCGAAGTGGCGCTCAGGCCAAGTTTCCGATTTTCAGATCGAAGAAGTTTCCGACGATCAGGTCGACGTACTTTTTCCGGTATTCAGACCGAAGTGGTATTCAGACCAGTTTTCCGGTGTTCAGACCGAAGTGGTGTTCAGACCAATCTTTCCGGTATTCAGACCGAGGCGGTATCCAGACCGAAGTGGCGCTCAGGCCAAGTTTCCGATTTTCAGATCGAAGAAGCTTCCGACATTTAGATCGATGCAGCTTGTGGCAGTCAGGCCGGTTTCCGGTATTCAGACCGAAGTGGTATTCAGACCAGTTTTCCGGTGTTCAGACCAAGGTGGTGTTCAGACCAGTTTTCCGGTGTTCAGACCAAGGTGGTAGTCAGACCATGAAAATAAAAGAGCAATTATCAAAAAATTCGGGGTTCAAGAAAAGCATAAAAAGAAAGAGAAGAGAATGATAATCCCGAGCGGATGTGGTATTCAGGCCATGGTTATCCCTGCGTTACCATTTATCTTGGTATCCAGGTCGACGTGTCTCGGTATTCAGGCCGACTTTCTCCGTACCAGACGGATTTCTGTTTCAAGATTGTGTTCTTCGCCGATTCTGACAGGCGTTGTTAATTATTTTCCCATCAGAGTGCAAATTATTCGTCTGTTCTTGGTATTCAATCACTCTTCATCCTGATCATCTGAAAGCCGAGGATGTTCATATCGACAGGTTCACAGTGGATTGAATAGGGGCAGCTGTAACACCTCAAAATTTGCCCTCTTCTTCTGGGACTAGCATTAACATATTACATATCATTTTTAGGTCATTAGGCATTACATATTGCATATCATGTGGTTACATTGTGCAAGCCATCCTCCCAAGTCTGGTTCAGAAGATGAGGAAGTCAAAGTGCAAGCTAGGGTTTTATTGATTGATCATTGGCCATCTGAGGGTGTGCAAGTTCAAATTAGGGTTTCATGATTCTCAAAGGAGATTGGTCTTCATCTTGTTTGAAGTGATACATCATCATCATCATGGTTTGTTATCATCAGCAGAATCAAGTGTTGGATCAGGATTCCTTGAGATTAGGGTTTTGACCACTGGTCAACCCTAATCAGTTGCATTGGGCCAATCAGGGCATAATCAGGAGATGGGGTTCATTATATGATTATATTGTGCTTATTGAGGCTAGGGTTTCACCCTTGAGCCATTTCATCAGGAGATTGGGGCTCAGATTGATCCATGCATTGCCAAATTCATCTATCAGTTGAAAAAGTCAACTGTGGTCAACTGTACATGATTTAATAGATTTGGAGGTGGAAATGAGTTGGATACACTTCATTCATGTTGAAACAAGTGTTATTTGACATGTCAAAGCTCAAGAATGGAGAAAATCAAGTCAGAACAAAAACTGCCAAAAATAGAAAGTGACTTGTAATATAAGTTTCCAAAAATGGAAAGTTTTTGACCTCAAGTCCACGTGTCCATGGAAGCTTCAAATAAAAAATTGTTTCAACATGAAAGTTGTAGAACTCTTGGTCTAACCTTTCCAAAAAGTCCAAGAACTTGAAATTCCCATGCATGGTTGGCAAGTTATGGTCCATTCAATTTCAAAAATGACCCATAATCAGAAGGGCATAACTTCCACATGGAGTGTCCAAATTGGATGATCTTTTTATGCACAAACTCCATTTGACATGTACTTTCATGGTGCATAATTGGATTTCTTCAAAAATGGTCAATGCAAAAAGTCAAATTTCAACTGTATAGTTAAAAGTCCAGGGGCAAAATTGTCCAACTTGAGAAATAATGGGAATTTTTGAATGGGGATTTTTGCAACACTTCACCAATGACATTTGGAAATTGTTGGAATCATCATAACATGCCAAGGCCTTGTGGTTTGAAAATTCACTTTTGAAATGGGCTTGAAATGCATAACATAGCCATCACATGTGGAAAATGAGAAATGCACATCCAATGAACATGAAACAAGTGGCAACAGCTCATGACAGATGTTTAGGGTTTGTGGGAGCTGGCAATGAGTTGTCAATGAGCTGGCATGTGAAGTTACTATTTTGCCCTTAGTTTGGAAAATGACATTTTGCTAAACACATTGCATTATGTTAATTAAGGTGATTAAGGCCTGATTAATCATGAGTATATAATCTTAATCCTAACAAACTCTAACAGAATTTCACAAATCCCCAAAATCACAATCTTTTCCCTCCAAATTCATCAATTTCTCTCAAGAACACATCACACCAAAATCCAAAGATCTCTTCAAATTCTTGATCATTTGGCAAAGTGCTTTTGGATTCGATCTCCATTCATCATCTACTTCGACTGTTTTTGGAATTCAACATCAAATACACACCAATTCACAACTGTCCAAGTTTGGTTCATCCATGGCTTTTGAAGAATTCGTGTATTAGAAGCAAATTCAATCGAACCTGAGCACTTCGTGCAACTTCTTGAAGCTTCTAGTCTACCTGTTTTGGATCAAGGAGCGCAAATATCACACGAATCGCCACTGCCATCTCAAGGTACATGAAATTCGAATCTCATGATTTGATGAATGTTCATATGCGTTTTGTAGGTTGCTTAACATAGATTATCATGATGCTTTTAGTTTTAGAAATGGTGAACCATAGGATAAGTTATGTTGATTCAAAGATTTGAGAGCAAAACCTAAGTCGATCGATCCGGTTTGTATAGTTAGATTTAGGTTGATTAGGTTATATATTCATGATCCATGCACTGAGACCTTTCCAATGACTATCTATTTGTGAATTTTGGTTGAGTTTCGTTGTTCTTGTGTTCATGAAATTTCTGGAAAAACTGATGAAGTTCATGGAGATTTCTGGAGAAGCTCGCGTGTTTGATCCGGGATTGCCTAGGCCATTTTCAAACTTTTGTTTCCCGCCGGATCCAACGAACCACAAGGTGCCAGCGCATTAATGTGCTGCGCACCGTTTTGCCTTGGCTTGTGAGATTTACGGAAATGCCACTGGACCTTAATAATTTCATTTTAATTCAAATAACACCTAATAATTATTTAAAAATCACATAAATCTTAGAAAATTCATAAAAAATATTTTAACAATCAGAAAAATGTGAGGATTTTTTCTATAGTTCCCATTTTCTCTCTAGAATTTAATGGACATGATTTTAGAAATTGTGCTTGGTGAAAATTGGTTTGACCTAGGGTTGTTTGACTTGTATGCATTTTTGACATGTTCTACCATTTTTAATGTGAAATACTCATGCCTTAAAAGAAATGTCTGAAATGTTTTGTGGTGATTGTAGACATGTTAATGGTGATTTACATATAAAGTTTGTGAGTTTTTGATACCTGTGGAGTGAGATATGAATTTTTGAACTTAGGTGTGACAATTTGTGTCACACCTAGATAGGTCAATTTCATGGATTTATTTTCATGACCTAGAGATGTTAGAATGACTTGAAATTTTGTATGAGGGATCATTGATATGTTGAGATGCTGTGTGAATTTTTCTGGATTTTTATGTGGCATTTTCAATTTGATTGGTATTTTTCATCTCTGTTGGTCAAATGTGCAAGCTTATGTGACATATGTTTGGAATATCTTTGTGAAAAGCTCATATGGTATTGAATGATGATGAAATTTGGTATGCTGGTTATAGACACATGATAGGACATGATGCTTTTGGTCCCATTCTTTTCTTAACTGTTTTTATTGACTTGTGAATTTTTGAAGTGAATGCATGTGTTGATGTTATGGTTTGGATCATATAATTGTGTCTGTTTTTCTTGATTTTCATTGACATAGTTCCTTTTGTCCAATTGAGCTGAAAATTGACATGCTGTACCTTGAATATGTCCTGTTTAGGTGTAAATTATTTGAGGATTTTTGGAATTGTTTTGATATGGATTTGGTGGAAGTCATTCTGTTTGGGTGTTTGGTGTTCCATTTGACATAGTTTGGATTGTTTTGATCGTAAAATGAATATGGTGAATGATATAAACATGGGATCAATTGCCTTGGCTTTCTATTTGTGTTAATTTGAGTTTGGTTGGAGATTGCTTGCTGTTTAGACATTTTTGCCACTTTTGGATCCTAGGCTTGGCCTAGTGGTCCAGTTTCTCACATTTGCTTGATTTTTCAGGATGAAAAGCACAATGCTTAAGGAGATTGAACCAAGTCAATTAAGTTGATGTTGTTGGATGTTTGTGAACTAACATAACTTTGTTTTGTAGGTTGTGAAGCTTGAGCTTGAGCTTATAGCTTGCACTTATGTGCATTAACCTGTGTTGCTTAATCTGTATAGTCTGACTGATTAACATCTGCTGTTTATTGTTGTTTGTCTGAGTACTGATGATACTTGATTGATTTCAGGTACATTTAGTCGCTTACAGTTCTTTAAGAACTTGCTTGCTGCTGCTTGGTTTTTAAACCACTTGAGGTAGGACTTCTATTCTTCATGTAGTCTGGAGACCCGGTCTGTTATTTGGCCGGGCAAACTGTCTGAAGTCCTCCTTAAGAGGCGATGTTTGTGATTGTTTAATATTGTGCCTAAGCAGGTGAAGTCCTCTATGAGGCAATTGGTGGAAGCCAAGGGATATGCAATCTATCCCCCACTATTCTGTGAGTCGTCCCTCTGCTCACACGGCTGTGTGTTGATGCATTGGGACACAAACCCAAGATCTTGTGCTGTTGCACAATCGAGTCAGAGTCTTTGAGCGTAGAAGGGTCCCTCCATTCTGGACCCACGTTCCTTTGTCAGAAGCTCTCCCTGGTCAGGGATAGGAGCTGTGAGGTCTCATCCTCACTTCACCTTTTCATCTGCTTTACCTTAGCCTCGTAATGGCAAGGTTAAGAGCGAATAATACCCATGTACAGATGACTTGCTTCGGCAGTCAAACCCATTGTTTGAGCCCGCTTGATTGGTTATAGTGTGTGCTTTGTGAATATTTGTCTGACATATTTGATTGAAATGCTTGAATTGATTATATGCTTGTATGCTTGCTTCTTTCCTGGATAGGATTAGTTTGCAATTGTGCAAGTAGGTAGAAACCTCAACGTAGGGTAACGATGCATGACAACACTAGGCTCGAGTCCAGCTCCCTGGTAGTGTGTCTTCCCTCGGTTTCTGGCTAGGTTTTCTTTCCCTTTCGGGGGAACTACATCGCCCTGATCCTTGTTCCAGACGAGGTATGTAGGCAGGTGGTCGTGCGAGACCACTCCGGGCACTTTTTTCTTTTTTGCGTGTGTTTACTTGTTATCTGATTGCGTGTTTGGTTCGGATGCCGACGTAAGCCCAGTGATTGGCGGTCGGGCTCCACGTTTGCCCTTTTGAGTGTGTTTTGGTTCGGATGCTGACGTAATTCCATCGAGTGGTTGTCGGGCTCCATGTTTGCCATCTGTTTGTGCGTTTTGTGTTGTTTGGCGTGCGTAAGCCGAACTACAGTGGCTCTGATTCTTGTTCCAGACAAGATATGTAGGCATAGGATGCGACGTCCTATCGAGCTCCCTTCTCCTAACCCCACCTGCGTTCCCTGTGTGTGTGTGTGATGTTTAGCAACCTATTCTTTATTTTAGAACGTGGATCCCGTCGAGTACGACGGACGTGAGGGGTGCTAATACCTTCCCCTTGCGTAACCGACTCCCTTACCCTTTCTCTTTGGTCGCGAGACCATTTCCTTTCCAGGTTTCTCTGAGCGTTTCCTTTCCCTATTTTGGGATAAATAACGCGCAGTGGCGGCTCTGTGTGTGTTTTTATTTGAGTCCCGCCGGTTGTTTTTTCGCAGGATGCGACACCATGAATGCCACATTTGCCTATTCCTCTTCAGAGTTTGATTCTGAGGCATCAGATTCAGAGTCATCCCAAGTAGCTATGAGTCCCTTCTTAGTTTTGAAGGAGTTTTTCTTGAATCCTTCTTTTCTAGAACTATGTCTCCTGAGCTTTGGACATTCATTTCTATAGTGTTCTGGTTCTTTACATTCATAGCATGTTACCTCTTTGTTTGGTTTGCTTCTGGAAGTTGATTATGAGTGATCTCCCTTTTGTCTTGGTCTCCTGAAGTTATTATTCCTTTTTCTCCAAAGTTGTTTGACTCTTCTGGTTAGAAGATATAGCTCTTCTTCATCATCAGAATCATCCTTTTCAGAGTCATCATTGTCTTCTTCTTCAGCATGAAAAACTTTGTTCCTTTCTGGCTTGCGTCTTTCAGACCTAGACTTCAGAGCCACAAATTTGATTTTCTTTTGGGTCTCGTCTTCCTCTAATTATATCTCATGACTCCTGAGGGAGCTGATGAGTTCTTCTGGGCTTATGTTGTTCAGATCTTTTTATAGCTTCGATGCAGTGACCATAGGTCTCCACTTCTTTGGCAAGCTTATGATAATCTTTTTAACATGATCTGCAGTTGTGTAGTCCTTGTCCAGAACCTTGAGTCCTTCAATTAAAGTTTGAAATCTAGAAAACATTACCTCTACACCTTCATCATCCTCTATTTTGAATGCTTCATATTTTTTAATTAGAGCCATAGCCTTTGTCTCTTTGACTTGAGTGTTGCCTTCATGGGTCATCTTTAAGGAGTCAAGTATTTATTTAGCAGTTTCCCTATTGGTGATCTTTTCATATTCATTGTAGGATATGGCATTCAGCAACATTGTTATTACTTTGTGGTGATTTTTGAAATCACGCTTCTGATCATCAGTCATTTTGTTTTTGGCAATAGCAATACCAGCATCAGATACAGATGGTTCATAGCCAATTGTAACTATGTCCCATAAGTCAGCGTCATAACGCAGGAAGAAACTTTCGATTATGCATTTCCAATAATCAAACTTTTCTCCATGAAACACTGGAGGTTTAGCGTTGTAGCTATCTCTTTCATTGGTGTTGGTCATGTTGTTTTTCTCACGCTGGATCTTCTCTACACTGGTAAGTGTTTGATTTGAAAATTAATAACATAGATGAAGCTCTGGTACCAATTAAAGGTAGAGAAAAACAAGAAAGGGGGGTTTGAATCATTTTTACAGATAATAAAAACTTTTGCAAACAAAACACACACGAAAGATAAAGCAATCAACACAGAAGTTTATCCTGGTTCGCTTGAAATTCAAAGTTACTCCAGTCCACCCGGCCAAGGTGATTTCGCCTTCTTAGGACTTAATCCAATAATCTAGAAAGATTACAACAAAAGGGTCTAAGAGAATAAAGATCTCTTACAAGTCTACAGACTTCACAAGTCACTTGAGGAAATATTCATCAACTATATGAGAATTACAAGGAAGTGTTTAGTACTTCTAGGTAAGCAATTTTAACACAATAAGAACAATAAAAATTCACACTAAGAGCAACAACTCGTGTGAACATATTGGAACAAGAATTAAAAAATAGAATGAGTTTTCAGTATTCTTGTATGATTGCTTCATGTCTTGTATGAATATGATATTGCCTTTATATAGTGTTTTAGATGTGATGCCATTGGCTGAAGCATTTATGTTGACATCTTAATAATGATGGGACTTAATTGACATTAAGTTTGTTGTCCTTTCCATAGCAATTTTTGGAGAGTATTTTTTTTTATCCAAATAAGGATTGATACCATATATGGAAAATTCATTTTTAAGTCTTTAACGTTGATTTGTTGGCGTGAGTCAGAGTGCGCAGAATCTAGATCTTCTTGTTTAGCTTGTATTCTTCAGATAGTTGTTTAGAAGTGATTTATCTTCAGAAGTTCTTGATATGTCTTCAGTTAGACCTTCTTTAGATGTACGGATCAGCAGAGTAACTAGTTGTGAAACCCTTCAGATTCAGAGTATCTGAGTCTTCGAACGTCAGATGATGTGAGTGTCGTTGTCTTCAGAGTCAGAGCGACTGCTTTATTCGATTCTAAGTCATCTATTCTAGACTTGTGTGATGTCAGATGTTATCTATCAAATCCATTTTCTGTTAGACTCTCGCATACTTAAATTCGTTAGGGTATCAATTTGTTTCACCCTTTGTTATCATCAAAACTTAGAGATGAATTGTAGACCAAAAATCGTGTTCTAACACCATCCATATCTTTCAACTACCTTCAATCATTGCACCACTCACCCCAATGAAATACTATTTGTTTGAAACCAAATACAATTTTCTTTGGAATTCCATATATACCCTTTTAGGACGATATAGTAAAAGTATGCATTTGTACCTAGAGTTGTTTGTCTCGTACATAAACATTTTATTCCTTATTTTTTATCCAATAAGCATGTTTCCCTATATGGTACAAATTTCATTCCTTCTATGGATTCCAATACACCATTACCTTTGGTTTCAAATTATACCCTTCGGTCACTTTTACCAAATCCTTCAATTCTGTGACTTTGGTCACGTTTCTCTATCATTCCATTCATCTCCGTGATGCATTCAAAATTCTACCTTTATTCACTCCATGTGATATATTGTTACCTTTGAGCCAAATACACTATCTCTTTGAGTTACATCTTGTGTCAGCTTGTGAACCAAGGTCTGTTTGTGCTACGAAACCAAACAATTAATTCTCTTTATTTTCGGCCATACCATATATAGTGGCAAACACTTCCGGCTACCCACATATTTGTTAACTCCAATTTTACTCTTAGGTTCAGATTTCATCCCTTTTTGGAGTTAAAATCACACAATCCTTTAGTTCAGACCATACCATTATCACAAATTGTTTTCACCTCCCACCACTATTTCTATGAACTACGGAGCTCTGAATTCCTTATTTCACTATAAGGATACTGTAAGACCCTAATTTTGACCCCTAAGATCCTTCATGCCATCTCATAGCTTTGGATTGGCATTGGGATCACACCTTGGTATTCTCCTCACCTATCATTGACTGGGTTTGCATTGGGAGAGATCACCAAGCATATATGATGGTATCATACTTTATTTTCTTTGTTTGCTAACCAAAATACAAAAATATGTCTAGTGTATCTTTCTTTCTTGTGTAGGTAGTGTGTGTGTCCATCTGTGCCCCACCAAGCCCACAACTAGGGTTTGGGACCCTCAATGCAAGATATCAAGAAAGAAGAGGTCCACACTAGTTCTAAACATCATATATGGATCCCCATGTTCTTTATTTGTCATTTTGATCAAGATTTTAAAGCTTGTTTGTCAAGGAATCCCTAATTCATCTGGGTATTTTGTGTGCCTTCCTCAACAAGTTTCTTTAACAGTTGGTCAAAGATATCAAGGGATACTTCATTTTACATCATCATAAGCATATATGATCCTCCATTGGCACCTAAGAGCAAAGGAACTTCAAGTATGCAAGTTGATTCAAGGAAGTTGACTAGAAAAGTCAATTGGTCCAATCTAGGGTTTCCTAGACCCTATCTCCTACAATTTTTGTCATATGAAAATAATTCCAAGCTAAAAGTTACTCTTTATGACATTCCAAACATCTTTAATATTTTCCTAAAGAGCTAAGTTTTCTTGGAAATTCATTTTTTTATGGTGAAAGATTATATGTCGTTTTGTCTGTGCCCAAGATAGAAGGTCAACTTCCAAGAGTCATAACTTCCCCATTTTTTATTATATGAAGATGATCCAAGTTTAATGATTAATTTAAATATGTCTTATTCAAATTTTCTTCTTTGACAAATATCAAATTCTACTTTCAAAGTCATGTACCATGAGTAAACATTATAGGTCCATTTTGGTTCTCATCATTGAACAAGCAAATTTCCTCAACTTCTAAAATTCTTAACTCCATCATACAAACTTCAAATGGTTCCATATTTATGGTCAAATTGAAGAGAACTTAAACAGATACAGCCTTGTAGAATGATCCAAATTCATTTGAAGCGCACATCAAAAGTCATTCAAGGTGGAAAGAGAGGGCATTCGACTTATAACTTAGAAAAATTTCTAAGTATGTTTGTTTCCTCCACCTTCAAGTCCAACTTTATCCATGTTCCAAGCTTCAAATTGAAAAATTCACAACATAAAATTCCTTATGATGAGAGCTTTCCTAAAAATCCAAGATCAAATCATTTGGATGATAAATGAGGGACTTGCGCATGAGATCTTTCCATGGCTTGTTTTGGCAAGTTTTGAGCTCTAAACAATGCACAACTTTGCATGGCCTTGTGTGATGACTTCAACAACTTCTTGGCACGATTTAGAGTTGATTCCAATCATTAATTTGGCATGTAATATCACCTATGCACCCATACACCAAGAATTACTCATTTTCATTCAAAATTGGAAAGGTGCACATATCATTTTGCTTGGCCTATAAATCAAACACCATTTGCTCAGAATGAAAGAGGAAACTGCCCAAGCTTTGCTAGCCATTGCCATAACCTCATACCATAGAATTATTTGAAGATTTCTTGAGAAATCAAGTTTTTGTTCAACTCAAGTTTGTGAGAAAAACTCCAAAGATTCATTCCCTTTTTCCACTCCATTAAGTTTCTGCAAGCAAGAGGAAGAGAAAGCATGAAGAATTGCATCAAGAACAAAGCTCAGAAGCAGCTCACAGAAGGTGAATTTCACAAAATTTCATATCTTTGATTCTCCATCTATACTCTAGATCTAAACTGAATTTTGTGTTGGCTGAAGTCCTACCAATGTTGGTAACATGACTGAGATGTTTTGGGCTTGATTCGAAGCAACTCAGGTTGAACACCTCTAGTTTGATCTTCACTTTTCTAATTATAGAGTGAGAGATGGAACAAATAGAGGTCATATCCGTGGTCCTTGCAATTTTTTCTTTCAAATGATGTTAGATCTATAAATTTTTGGGCAAGTTTGATCTTGACAATCAGGCGACCCTCACCGGAGAAGATAACTGGAGTTAGGGCTCCGGTGGTGGCGTGACAATGCTCTCACCCTTGGATCTCTCTTCCATCTTCTAATACGAGCCTTTGGTTGTGTTTACCATGTGTGTGGTGCGTTGATTGAGAGTACATCTGGAATGCGCATTCTGGATAATCAGATTTGCCACCTCAATTAATGGGGGAGATCTGATGGCTCCTGTTTTTTCATTTTGTTTTATTTTTCTAAATCGATTTTAAATTATGATTTCTTTTAAAATTCACCATAAATTCATTTTCGATCCAAAAATTATGGGACCAACACCAAAAATTCACAAATATTTTCTTCTTCCTATTTATGATTTAAAATTAATTTTTGGATTAAGTTTGATATTTTTGGGGGATTTTTTTATTTTTAACTTGTTTTAATTAGTTTTTAATTACTTCTGAATTTTGAAAAATGCCAAAAAAATTAGTCAATGGTCTTTTGACCTTACTTGACCTATGATAAATCACTTGGCCATTTCTTTGGTGTTTTGAAGGGGTTTTAGGTTTTTGATCTTTGAAAACTTATTTTTCTTCATTCTTAAAATGTTTTTAAATAGTTTATTTGATTTAATGCTTTGGTGAGTTTTTGTATTGACTTTATGGTGACCTTACTTCTATTTGGCCTTAGTATTGGTTGAATTGGACCTTGACCTTGTCAATACCATTGGATTTAGGAGGTTGATGAAGTTTAAAACTTCATCCCTCAGATGAATGAATGGTATTGATCAAGTGAGGGTCATCCCTTGACCAATTTGGGATCCCCTTCATTTCATCTCTCCATTTTCATCTCATTTATTCCCCAATCATCTCTTAGCCAATAACTTCTCATGGATCATTAGCTAGTTAATTCATCAATGACCTTATGTTAGATGAATCAACATATGCTTGATTGAGATAAACACATCCTCTCTTGTTTTTGTGTGTGGTATGCTTTAGGAGCTTAGTCTTTGATACCTTGTCTCTAGCATGCATTAATACCAATATTATTATTGACCGGCCTCAGATAGGTATGAATTCTATGTAAGTCTACTTACGATTGCTTAACATAGCGCTAAATTTGCCTCAAGGCACAAATTAACATACTAACTTGACAACTAACATTTAATTTTATTGTCATTTACTTTAATTCAATTTAAATTTTTGAACTTTATCATTCCTTGTCTTTTACATTCATGCAAATTGTTTATGCTTCATTCATTTTTTCTTTGCCCACTTGGGCCTATGTTTATGCTTCAATTATTTTCATTTTTGCTCACTTAAGCCATTATATTTTGTGCTTGTGATCATATTTTGTTTGTGGTCTTAGGATCTTAAAACACATAATAAAAACAAAAACACTAAAAAACATATTGGTGGACTGTTGGATCTCTGTCTGTAACTTGATTTGGACCTATGGACTTAGAGCAAGCAACATTCCTGAGCTATGGAAGAAAAATTTGACCAATGCCATTAATTTGAGACCAAAACATGGCCAATGCCATTCATCTGACACAAGCTTGAGAGACTGCCTTGGGTTTATCTAACACACTTTTTCTCTTTGTCTAAATTGTTATTTTAATCTTATTGTTATTTATTTGATGTTTTATCTTTGAGTATGTTTCAAGGGATTTTTCATCTGATACACACAAAGGACATTGAAGATTGCTTTCTTTGGAGTGCTAGCTTGGATGATTGGTTATTTTTATTTGATACCATTGGGTTTCTTATTAATTGCTTGGATGATTATGAATTTGTTGTTTGCTTTTCAATCCAAAGGAAATGGTTTTCTATCTGACATTATTGTCTTCTGGATGCTTCCCATGGGTTAGATCTTTTCAACTCATTTTATGGCGACTCTGTTGTATGTTCGAGTCTGCACTACGTTCGGGTATATTTTCGCTAACTTTAGAATGCAGTTTTTGCATTTTGGCCATGGGAGCTCATTCGAAGCTCTGATTTTGTTCGGGTATATTTCTACTAGCTTTAGAATGCAGTTTTTACATTTTGGCCATGGGAGAGCTCATTCGAAGCTCTGATTTCGACCTGCAGCACCCTAAATCACATAGAAATCAACAAATAAATATTATACATGGATCAAATCACTACCTACCCATCGGTTAACATCTGATTTCATCAATAATTCATGAATTTAAGAATATGTTCATAAATCAAATACACAACAATGATGGTGATAACATCCATATTCATACTCAATTCATATACACAAATTTCAATTATATTTAGAACGTGAATTTACACACAAAATGTTGCAATTATCATGGATTACATGCAATCATATTCAATAATTCCTAAAACACAACAATGGTGAATACAAACATAGAGAAAGGTGAGGATCCATTTTTACCCTTCATGCAATACACCTATATTCAAGTAGTTCCTCCCTTACCTGAATTTCCAGTAAAGCTTCAAGCTTGGCTATGATGATTTTCTTCTCCCTCAAGCCCTTATTCTTCTCTCCTCACTTTTTCCTTTTTTTTCCCACTTTTATGTATCAGTGAAATTGACTCCCCTCTATCTTCCTATTTATTTTAACCTAAAAATATAATCAAATCTTTTTCACACTATTACCCCTCAACTCAACTCTATATCCATCACTTTTTCTTATTTTTCTAATAATTTTACTTTTTCTCCAATATCAATATTTCTCATATTTTTTATTTATTTAATTACTCTCTTATTATTCCAATTAAATAAACTAATTAAAAATTATAATAATCCTCAAACATCATATAACACATATTATCACCAATTAAATGATTAAAAACATATTAAAATCATTTAAATAATTAAATAAAGTAACAAAATTTAGTTAAATAAGTTAATTGAATTCAGGGTGTTACAACTCCCCCCCCCCGCTTATAAAAAATTTTCCCTCGAAAATTACCTAAACGAAACAACTCTGGATAAGATCCCTTCATCCGACTCTTCAGCTCCCACGTCATGTTTCCTCCAACGGGTCCTCCCAATAAAACCTTCACAAAGACGGACTCTTTACCTCTCAAGTGTTTCACCTCTCGATCATCAATTCACAATGGTGATGTCTCTAGAGTCAAGTTATCTCTCACTTACACATCATCCATCTGAATCACATGATACGGATCAGGAATATACTTCCTTGGCTAAGACACATGAAATACATCATGAAGATTCGAAAGAAATAACGGTAAGGTAACTTTGTAAGCCACCTCTTCTACTCGCTTCAGAATCAGATAAGGACCAATGAAATACAGACTGAGCTTTCGAGATTTCCAAGCACGACCAACCCCAGTCATTGGAGTGACTCTACAGAATACCAGATCCCTCTCTTACAATTCAAGTGCTTTCCTCCGCTTATTATGATAACTCTTTTTTCGAATCTATGAAGCTTTTATCTTCTCATGAATCATCTTGATCTTCTCAGTCGTCTACTGAATGATTTCTTCCTAAGCACAACACTTTCACCAGACTCATACCAACACAAAGGTTCCCTACAACTCCTACCATATAAAGCCTCAAGCAGTGTCATTCCAATTCTAAAAAGGAAAATGTCTTTGTAGGTGAAATCAATCAACATCAAGTAGTTATCCTAATTACGCCTTTCTCTAATACGCAAGCTCTCCACGAATCTTCTAGAGATTAGATTGTCCTCTCCATCTGACCATCTATCTATGGGTGATAAGCAAAAATTAACTGCAACTTGGATCCCAATGCTTCCTGCAAACTCTCCCAAACCTCAAAGTGAACCTCAGATCTCTATCTGAAACAATACTCGAATGGATACCATGCATACTAACAATCTTCTCGATATAAATCTCAGCTAACTCAACTAACTTCTGTAATGGATAACTAATCTTTATCAATATGAAATTAGTCGTTTTAGTCAGCGTATCCACCATAACCCAAATTGTATCACTTCCCTTAGAAGTCTTAGGAAAACTCGTCACAAAATCCGTAGAAATGCTATCCCACTTCCACTTTGGAATACTCAATGTTTGCATCAATCCTGACGATTTCTAGTGCTTAATCTTTGACTTCTGACAAGTCAAACAAGAATAAACAAAATCAACAACATCCTTATTCATACCTGGACATCAAAACACCTTCTTCAGATCTTAATACATCTTAGTAGCAATGGGATGAATACTCAAACCTCTCATATGACCTTCCTCAAGGATACTCTTCTTAAGCTCTGGCACATCTAGCACACAAACCTTGTCGCAAAACCTCATGACACCATTCTCATTAATTCTGAAATTTACATCTTTACCTTGATTGATTAACATCAAACGGTCAATTAATCCCAAGTCAAGTTTCCGACCTTCGATGATCTCTTCAAGAATACCACTAGTCAGCTTCAGCATATCCAACTTAACATTGTCAGGAGTCATCCCACATGCCAAACTAAGATTTCGAAATTGTTCGATCAAATCAAGTTCTCTAACCATTAGTGTCGATATATGCAAGGACTTCCTTCTTAGCGCATCTGCTACCATGTTGGATTTACCAGGGTAGTAACTAAAACCAAAATCATAATCTTTCATAAATTTAAGCCATATACTATGCCTTATATTCAGTTCTTTTTGATCGAACAAATACTTCAAGCTCTAATGATCACTGAACACTTCAAATTTAGAGCCAAACAGATAATGTCTCCAAACTTTCAATACAAACACCACAACTGCTAACTCTAAATCATGGGTAGGATAATTCCTCTCATAAACCTTCAGTTGTCTCGAAGCATACGCCACAATCTGACGATTCTACATAAGCAAACCGCGTAAACCCTTATTTGAATAATCACAGTAAACCATAAATGATTCACTTGGACTTGGCAAAAAACTGGCGTCAACGTCAATTTTCTCTTGAGTTCTTGAAAAATCTCTTTGCACTGAACATTTCACACATAAACTTGACATTTCCAAGTCATCTAAGATAAATGCAAGGCTAACTTTGAAAATCCTTCAATAAACCTTCTGTATTAACCAGCCAAACCCAAAAAACTTATGATCTCTATAACAGACTTCAGAGTCTCCCGCTACAACACATCGTCAACCTTTGACAAATCAACTAATATACAACCACTAGAAATCACATGACCAATAAAACTCACGTCAAGCAACAAAATTTCACACTTGGACAACTTTTCATATAGCTTATTCTCTTGCAAGGTCTGTAGCACATCTCTCAGTTCTTCTGCATGATCTTCATCTGTCTTGAATACACTAAGATATCATCGATGAACACAACCACAAACTGATCCAAGTAAGGATGAAAGATCTTATTCATATACTCCATGAATACACCTAGCACATTAGACACACTGAATAACATCAATGAATACTCGTAATGACCATATCGAGTTCTAAACGCAATCTTTGCAATATCTTCTGGTATCACATGAATCTGATGATAACCTAATCTCAAATCGATCTTGATGAAAACATAATCACCTACCAACTGATCAATATCGTCATCAATTCTCGGAGGAGGATACTTGTTCTTGATAGTAACTTTATTCAACTGTAGATAATCAACACACAATCTCATGCTACCATCTTTTTTCTTAACCAACAAAATCGGCACCCCCACGGCAAAACACTAGGTCAAACAAACTTTTTCTCAAGCAAATCCTCTAACTGTTTATTCAACTCACTCAACTCTGACGCATACATTCTATAAGGTGCCATCAACATAGGACTAGTACTAGGTACTAAGTCTATGGATAACTCAACCTCACGTTTTGGCGGAAAATCCTTAATGTCGTCTGGGAACACCTTTGGAAAACCACACACCACTGGTAGGTCACCAATCACAACTTTTCTTTTAGCCTTCAAAGAAGAGAACATCTTAAACACGTGGGCATCATCCTTCAAGGACTCCTCCACTTGCTTAGAAGACATAAACATCATATATCCTCCTTCTTCAAACTCTGGAAACATCGTGTACTTGTTAAAACAGTTGATATAAACATGGTTGAACTCAAACCACTTCATTCTCAAGATAACATCGAGTTGACTTAACGGTAAGAAGACTAAGTAAATACCAAATTCCTTGACATAGATAGTCAAAGGGAAATTCAAACAACCCACAAAGTAGTCACCGAACCATTAGATGGGTATCAATGACCATACTCCCAACTTTAGAGGATACATCAAGATTCAACTTTCTGGTACAGTCCATGGATATGAACGAAAGTTTCGCACTGGTCTCAATCATAGCAATTAGAGAAACACCATTAATAAAGCACATACCTCGAATCCAATTACCAAATCTAGTCGTCTCTGCCCCACTGAAAGAAAAAACTTTCCTTCTGAACTAGGCTTTCTTTGGGTTGTGGCACTTAGTACTAATGTGACTTGGTTCCCTACAATTGAAGCAAGTCAGTCAGCAATATAATGTCTTGGCTTCCCACACTTACAACATTTCTAACCAAAACTCTTGCATTCATTAGCACAATGACCTATTCCTCCACATCTAAAACATCTGACAAAAATAGGAGCACCTCCCTAACTTGTCTCTTTCCCACCTGAAGTCCTCCATTTCCCTTTATCAGTTGGAGCCCCAAACAATTTTCCATGATTTTGATTTCCACTTTTCTTCTCACTAACACTCTTACAGTGAGCATATCTAGCACTGTTATCTTCACTATATATCCTTCACTTATTAACCAATACAAAGAACTGATGAATCTCCTAGTGCCCGATGAATTGCTTGATCTCTGGATGCAAGGCACTTTCAAATTTAATTACTTGGAACCTTTAGCTCCTACCCTATTATAATGCAGGCAGAATCAAGACAACTCCTCAGATTTTGCAGCATAATCAGTAACAATCATGTTTTCTTGCTTCAACTCAAGGAACTCGATCTATTTCTTGCTACGAACATCAGTAGGAAAGTATTTCTCATGGAACTCAGTCTTGAAAATTTCCCACATGATCTCGGTACTTGTAACTTCAAGCCTCTAACGAGAATTGTCCCACCAATACTCCTCCTTCTCAGCCAAGATATGAGTACCAAATGGGACTTTTTACGCGTATGAACAAGCCATCACTCTAAAGATTTTTTCAATCTCTTCCAACCAAACCTGAGTACCATCTGGATCGCACCTCCCCTTAAAAGTCGGCAAATTATTCCTTTGGAACTTTCCCAACCCTCTGAACTCGTCATCCATCCCATTTTGATTCTGTAGCGCCTGATTCACCTGACCCATCACATGAGCTCTAACCTCTAAAGTATTGGCGATTGCACGATCATTTCTTCCAGCCATTTCTCTACACACCAGTAAACTGCCATTAGAAGAATTATTTTATCGACAATGTTCATACACTCCTCGCATATGAGGAAAAATATAAAATCATAAAATCTGGCCGGATGGACCGACCTACTCTGATACGAATAATATAACACCCTAAAACCCTGACTCATAATTAAAAGGATAAAATCTAAATTTTAGGATGCTACTCAAACACAACATGCACACATTCTAAATATTTTCAAAACTCGCAGCGAAACTCAAATAAATAACATAACTTCAATTGTCTCATCAAAATGAAGGTACTTAATCAAAATAACATAATCCAATGATTTACTCAAAACAATTAACACACCTCATTCCCGTTATTACAGATTAGAGCATATAAATCAACTAACTAGCGACAAACGATAAAATATATGTAAAAAAGATCCAAGACCATCTTTCAACTCACAACATCACTTACTCCTCATGAGTATATGTACAACAATGTATAGAGCAATACAAAACAAACAAGAAAAGAGTGAAAATACGCTGCAATATATTAATAGTGTAAGATAATTCAAGGGTAGTTTAAAATCACACAATCAACATTACACATTCAATTACATGACAACACGATAATTCAATTCACATAGCCTTTATGTATGCAATAAGACTCACAACTCGACTCTATACACGTGGTACCAATTTGGACATCAGAGGCTTGTTACTGACCTCGTCCACTCAAACATGGTTCCTCATTCGAATTAGATCTCCACTAATGAACCCCGAGTCCCATTTATGAACCTCAGACGATCACAGGTCCCCACTTCTGAACCCATGACTCGCCTCTTTCAAAGTACCGACACAATACTTCCTTCATTCTCTTTTATAAGCAAATTTTACTTTTTAGGTTCATTCAATAAATGATGTATTTGAACTATATATACACCAGATACATATATTATTTAATGAATCTAAAAAATAAAAATTACTTATAAAAGAGAATGGAGGGAGTGTGATGCATGACATACAAGTAGTAACAACAACAATTATGGTTCCACTTATAACTATAATCAACATGTAATATAGCATTTAACAAAAGTCCCCACTTCTAAACTACACAGCTCAACATGACACATATAGATACATTCATAACACATAATTGTATTCACAATGCCACATCTTATAAAAATAATCATAATTCATCATATATAATTATGCAAATTAATCCAATTATTACTTCAGCATTATAACAATTCACCTTAGTTAATTAACGAATTACACCAAATATCCTAAAACAACAGTCAAACGTTGACCACACGGAATAACAACATCAAAAACTGGATTGATCGCTCAAAAACGATCTCTGGCAGCCATGAGGACCAACTCGTCACCCAGGGATCAAATCCTACTCATCGATTAACATCTGATTTCTTTAATAACTCGTGAATTTAGGAACATGTTCATAAATAAAATACACAATAATGGTAGTGATAACATCCATCATACTCAACTCATATACACAAATTTCAGTAATATTCAGAACACGAATTTACACACCAAACATTGCAATTATCATGGATTACACATAATCACATTCAAGAATTCATAAAACACATTAATGATGAATAAAAATCTAGAGGAAGGTGAGAATCTCTCTCTCCCCTTCATGAAATACACCTATATTCAAGTAGTCTCCCAACCTAAATTTCCAGCAAAGCTCCAAGCTTGACTATGGTTATTTTTTTCTCCCCCAAACCCCTTTTCTTCTCTCCTCATTTTGCCTATTTTTCCCACTTTTGTAACTTTTACGTATTAGTGAAATTGACTCCCCTCACTCTTCCTATTTATTTTAACCTAAAAATATAATAATCTCATTTTCACTCTATTACCCCTAAACTCACCTCTATTTCCATCACTTTTCCTTATTTTTCTAATAATTTTACTTTTGCCCAAATAACATTATTTCTCTTATTTTATTTATTTATTTAATTACTCTCTTATCATTCAAATTAAATAAATTAATTAAAAAATTTAATAATCCCCAAACATATATAACACATATTATCACCAATTGAATGATAAAATCATATTAAATTATTTAAATAAATATATCAAGCAAAAAAAGTTCTGTTAAATAAGTTAACTGAATTCAGGGTGTTATACTATGTGTCATTGTATATAAATCATGGAATGAATTAAACCAATTAATCCCCAAATTTATTAATGTATCATAGTTTATTGATTGTTCCATAAACACTCACTATTTTTATTCACGCATCAAATTTAACTATATTGGTTTAACTATATTGGACGTGAGAGTGTGTAGTAAGAAAATTTTAAGTTTTACCTTGATTAAAGATAAAATTTAAAAGAATTTATATAAAACAACACATTTATATTATAAAATTTGTTTTGTAAGAATGAATTATATTAATTTTTAATTTTAATACTATATTAAAATTAGTGTTTGATATAATTCGTTCTTACAACAATAATTTTATAATGTTGTGTAAAGTCCTAACGCAATTCTAATATTGTTAAATACATGTTAAATGTGTGAGTGGACCTACTTAAAACAATTACAAATTTATATATTTGAAATTGTTATATATATATATATATATATATATATATATATATATATATATATATATATATATATAAGAATGCCATATATTATGAAGTCATTAATTATAGTCTTCAAAAACAAAGTCTAGTATGAAAAAATTATTAAAACAAATGTTTGATCTATTTTTCAATCTTATAAGATTAAATTTGGTTAGTAGAAGTATTTCTTTTGCTTGTAAATTGTTTTTGGATAGATTAGATGGAAATTCTTATATCTTTACGTTATGATTTCAGAATTATATAGTTTTGGATTAATTATTAGCAGATAGTGATTTTGATTAGACTAAAAATGTATGTGTATCTTTTTTTACTTTAATAGTTTTGATTTGGAGTTAATGCTCCGGCTGACTTGAGCTATAACTTGATTATTTTTCAAATGCAGTTTTTAGAAACAGTTTTTTCTTGAATTAACCCGTTGTGGTTTGTCTTTTTTTGCCTTTTGTAATTTTTTTCATTTATATATATTTGCTCAGTTTAGTTTTATATTTTAGTACATCATGTATAATCGTACACATTTTTTGTATTTGGTTTGAGAATATTATTAATATTGTTTTAACTTTTATTTTTTTTTAAAGAAAAATGTATGTATAGACAAGAAAAAAGATCATATAGCATCCATAGAGCCGTACCCAATATTTTGTCTATAATATACTACTCTTTAGGTCAAATTAACTTGATCAAAAATCATATATAGCACCTGTAGGTTGTAGCCAACATCAATCAACTCTCAGACCCGTATTTATTGTCCCTTGTGGCTAGACACGTATGGAATATATTGAATATATGCTTTTATCTAAGAAACAAATGTCACAAAGTTACATATTTTGTTAGGGGAATATCGAATAGTAATTCCCTTAAAAATATATTCAACTGCATTCTAGATAGGTTGGTCTTTTGCCATCCTTCATTACTTTAAAACATTTTGATGATCTATATGATATTCTTTATTATGATCTTGAACGTGTTTACTTCCTAATCTTTATCTTCATTCTATAAGTTTGTCAAAAGTCAGATCTAATGATATTATCTTGCTGCCGCTATAATACGTGGTTTCTATTCTTGTAGGAATGAAACAAGAGAAAATATTTATTTATTCAGTTGTATGACTTAAAGTCTCAAATGTCAATATTATCTTTCATATCTATATCACAATTTGACTTTTTGATATTTGGTACTAAAATCTTTTTGGATCCGTAAATGTTATTGGGATACTTATTATGTGCATACATCTTTCTCTTTTTCCGTTCGCAATATTATTTATAAAAATGTGAGTGAGGATATCCTTGTTTGCTTTCATGACTCTTTTTGATCAAACATAACATAACAATATGTCCACATTTATTAAAGTAACTGAATTTTAAGATTTTGCATTTAGATGTTGATTGGGCATTGCAAATTTTGATTAAGCTTTTACTGTTGTTTTTAGGTTCATAACCAAGACCAACCTTTTTGTAAGACTCCTTTTGGTTACCTAATAAAAGATTCAAGTTGTCTCTTCCTTTATTGAATTTATCAAGTGTTTTTTGAAGAAAATCAATTTTATTTTTCAAAATGTCACATAGATCACACTTTATAGATTCATCTAAGACTTCGTGGGAAGAGGAAAAGTTTTGAATTAGATCATATTGTCTCTCTTTAAGACTTTCTATTTCTTCCAATAAATTTTTATTTTTCAATTTGAGGAAAGAAATAGTGTCTTTGGAGGTAGAAACAATTTGTTCTAATTTACTTATTTCTTTAGTTAGCTTTTTAAATATGTGAAATAAGTCTTGATAAGAAAAATAAGAGGTTATCTCATCTTCTTTGTGATTTTCCATTAGACACGTCTTTACTTCTTCCATGTCAAAGGATTCCACATCATTGTCATCCTAAGATATGTAGGATGTCTTAACTTATTTTTGTGGCTTCTTGGATCTTTTTTTATTTTGATGACAATTTGGTCTTAGGTCCCCTTCCTTTCTGTATTGGTGGCATGTGGGACTGAAAGAGTATCTTTATTCATTTTTCTATTAGAAACATGAAATTGGTTTTTTGTGGCTCGAGAACTCCTTGAATTTTTGCAATACGAGTTTCATGTATTTATTAATCTCACTTTGACAGCCTCCATCTTCTGATTCAATATCTTTGATGTTGGTAGCTTTTAGTGCAATATTTTTTCTCTTATTATTATTATCTTGTTCATCATCAACAAGTCTCTTTAGCTCCATATGTTGTTCCTACTATTTACCAAAACAAGTGTGTGTCCATGGTTGCTAAATTCCTAGATTCACAAATCACATTGACTTTAGGTTGCCAACTACAGTTTAGGCATCTAAGAATTTTCATAACCAATTCCTCATTTGAAATGTTTTTCCCAGAGTTATCATATGATTCATGATATGGGTAAATTGTTTGCATTTGATTTATGTTCTCTTCAGGTTTCATTTTAAAAAGTTCATACTCATGAGTTAATTTGCCAAACTTTGCCCAAATTATAACATATCACATTCTCACGCCCAAATTATCATCAACATCACATACATCAACACCATCATCACACATAGTCATATTTCACGCATATAACTCATTCATGATATGTGACTCACGACAACGACTCATATGCATGTGGTACCAATTAAACATTTGATTCTTCTTACAAACACGATTCCCCCTTCGAAATCTCGAACTCCCCTTTTTGAGTTCCGGATAATTCTTTCGTCCCCTTTTGGATCTATGACTTATCTCCTTCAATATATCAATAATGGATGCATGACATGGTAATAATGCAATTAACACAACAATTGTAATAATATTTAGTGATCCATAATCGATCAAACAATTGCAACCATGTATAACGTAATCCACCCTTCTGAACTACCACCAATATAATCAAACACACCATCCCAATAATTCATAACACATCAAATAATTTGTCAATACGGATCTCGTCCATACTCGTCACATCATACACTTATTTTCCACCTACTACCAATCGTTGATAAAATCATTAAAAATATTTTAACCTTGAAACAAAGTTACATCCCTCTGTTTCTGCTACCCAACGCTTCTATCCTCGTCCCAAAATGATTTATGAGTTGAAAGTTATTATCAAAACCGTGTACGAAGGCATTACCAAAAAGTTTTTGTTTTTCTGAAATTTCCAGCATGATTTTCATCTTCTCCAACCCCAAAAACGTCCATGAAATGATCACAAAAAATATTTTACCCATGCAACAAAGTTATAGCCCTATGTTTCAGCTACCTAATGCTTCAAACATCATCAATGATGGACATACATAGTCACTTTAAAACATAAATTTCATTCAACAAATATCAACATTCATCATAAATCCAAAGAAAATTAAACCTTCCTCTACCCTTCCATTCATATCCCTATTATTGAACCAAATTTTCACCCTTACCTTGTAATTCTAGAAAAATTCAAGTTTTTGGTTATTCTCTTCCCTAGAACTCTCCCGAGATTTTCCTTGCTTTTCTCTTCTCTTTCCTTTTTATCTTCAATTCCAAAAGTTTCACCTAGTGTAAACTTTTTCCTTCACTTCTCTCCTCCTAAATTAAAAACTTAAATTTCTATCTTTGTAATATTCCATTAAGGCCCAACTTATTACAAACTTACATTATTTATTTTAATTTTCCACAATTCACAATTTTCACCTCAAACTCATTATTTCCTTTTATTTTATTATTTCATTTAAATAATAACGTTGTAACATTATTTTAATCAATTAAATAATTATAAATAAATCTATCAATCTCTAATCACTCTCCACACTCTCTACGCAAGGGTCACCCATCCTTGTTGTCCTAACACGTCTCAATTATCACACAAATAATAATTAGATACACACATAAAATTATAATTAATTAATATAAATAATTTCTAGAAAAATAGTGTGTTACAACTCTCTTCCACTTAAAGAATTTTTGCCCTAAAAAATTACCTCAAGTGAACAGACTCAGATAGGAACCTCTCATCTGGATCCCAAGCTCCCAAGATACGTTTCCACCAGCTGGTCCTCCCCAAACTACCTTCACCAAGGTAATCTCTTTACCACACAACTACTTCACTTCTCAATCCTCTATCTATATGGGTGATGCCTTAATAGTCAGGTTATCCATCATCTGCACATCATCCACTTGGATCACATGAGATGAAACTGGAATGTACCTCCTCAACTAAGACACATGAAACACATCATGAACATTAGCAAGCGACGATGGCAAAGAAATATGATAAGCCATTTCTCCTATTCTTTTCAAAATTGGTAAGGATCGGTGAAACGCAGAGTGAGCTTTGAAGACTTAAAATCTCGACCAACACCAGGTATCAGAGTAATCCTCAGAAACACATGATCTCCCTCTTAGAACTCAAGTGTGTTCCTTTGTCTATCATGATAACTCTATTTGCGACTCTGAGAAACTATCCTCTTCTCCTGAATCACTTTGATCTTCTCTATAGTCTATTGGACAATCTCAGGTCCAATCGCATCACCCTCTCCCGACTCATACCAACAAAAAGGAATCCTACACCTTCTACCATACAATGCCTCAAACGGTGTCATTCCAATACTTGAATGGAAACTGTTATTGTATGTAAACTCAATCAACGGTAAAAAGCTATCCCAAGCACCTCATTGTTCAAGTACACAAGCCATCAACAAGTCATCTAACGATTGAATAGTTCTCTCAGTCTAACTATTTGTATGCGGATGATAAGCAGAACCCGTATGCAAACTCGTAACCAAATCCATCTACAAACTCACCTAGAACCACGACATAAACCTCAGATCTCTATCAGATACAATACTGGACAGAATATCATGTAAACTGACAATCCTTTTTATATACAGCTTCGCCAACCTCTCCAATGGATAATCAAGTCTCATCAGAATAAAATGAGCAGACTTCATCAACCTATCCATAATTAACCATATAGTATCACAATTTTTCACAGTCCTCAGCATTCCAGACATAAAATCAATTGAAATGTTGTCCTATTTCCACTCAGGAATAGACAAATGTTGCATCAAACCCAACGGATTTTGATACTCAATCTTTGACTGTTGGCAAGTCAAACACGCAACACAAACTTTGCAATCTCTTTCTTCATCCCACGCGACTAAAATATCTTTCTCAAATCCTTATACATATTTTTAGCACCCGGATGAATTCTCAGACCCCTTCGGTCCTTCTTCAAGAATACTCTTCTTGATTTCAGGCACATCAGGAACACAGATTTTGTCACGGAATTTAATAACACCATTATCATCAATCTTGAAATCACCACCTCGACCTTGATTGAGTAAATCCAAATGATATACCAATTCCAAATCTATCCTCTGACTTTCTCTAATCCCTTCCAAAACACCATTGGTAAGGTTTAACATACCTAGCTTCACAAGCTACGCGCGTGACTCCACAAACCAAACTCAAATCTATAAATTCTCTGATTATCTCTAACTCCCTAGCCATCAATGTCAACATATGCAACGTCTTCTGACTCAGTGTGTTCAGGCACATCGGCCACTTCAAATCTAGATCCAAACAAATAATGTCTCTAAATTTTAAGTGTGAACACAACATCGGCCAACTCTAAGTCATGCGTGGGATAATTCTTCTAACGAACTCTAAGTTGTCTTGATGCATAAGCCATAACTTATCCAAACACACCACCTTGGCCCATCTTGGGAAGCATCATAATACACAACAAAAGGTTCGGGTGTACTCGAAAGAATCAAAACTGGAGCAGTCGTCAACTTTTTCTTGAGTTCTACAAAACCCTCTTCACAAGCAACATCCCACACATACACTTAACCCTTTCGAGTCAACTGAGTCGCCAACTTCGAAAAACCTTCTATGAATCTGCGATAATAACCAGCTAACCCAAGGAAAATTCTAATCTCCATAACAAACATCAGAGTCTCCCACTGCAACACATCATCAACCTTCGAAGGATCAACCGCAATACCACCGCTAGAAATTACGTGGCCAATAAAACTCACTTCTCTTAACCAAAACTCACACTTAGATAACATAGCATATAACTGCTTCTCTTTCAACAACTCCAACATAATTCTAAGATGCTCAACATGCTCTTCATCAGTCTTCGAATAAATTAGAATTTCATCAATGAATACCACCACGAACTTATCCAAATACTGATGAAAAGTTCTATTCATATACTTCATAAACACACCTGGTGCATTGGTCACACCAAATGACATCACAAAATACTCGTAGTGGCCATATCTCATTTTGAATGCAGTCTTTAGAATATCTTCTGGTTTCACTCGAATCTGATGGTAACCCGACCACAAATCAATTTTACTGAAAACATAAGCATCGATTAATTGATCCATCAAATCATCGATTCTCAGAAGAGGATATTTATTCTTAATCGTCACCTTGTTCAGCTGTCGATAGTCAACACACAACCTCATGCTACCATCCTTCTTCTTTACTAACAATACTGGCACACTCCAAGGAGAAGCACTTAGTCAAATAAATATCTTCTCAAGTAACTCTTCCATTTGTTTCTTCGGCTCGCTCAACTCAGAAGAATACATTTCGTACAGAGCCATAAAAACATGACTAGTATCGGGTACCTAGTCAATAGTAAAACCAATCTCTCACTCTAGTGGTAAATCACTGATGTCTTCAAGAAACACTCTCGGAAATTCACACATTGAAGGAAGATCACGAACTACTTCCTTGTCTTTAGCTTCCAACGGAGCTAACATCACAAACACTTGCACCCCCTTCTTCATGGTCTCCCTCACTTGCTTAGCAGATACAAACATCAACTCTTCACCTCCATCGAACTCATATTCACGCTCTGGAGGAAAGTCACAGATATCTTCAGGAAAACATCAAGAATCACACACCACTTGCATATCACTAGCCATCACATTTCTCCTCACTCTCTGAGAAGCAAATCTCAACAATACCTGATCATTCTCCCTCAAAGGCATCCCAATTGTACCAGCAGACAGAAATCTCGAATCCACATCCTCTTTGGATTCAAGAAACTGCATCGACTTACCAAAAAAAATGGTAAACACTTGGTTTAACTCCAACCAATTCATTCCAAGAATAACATCAACTTGTTCCAACGAAAGAGAAACCGTACACATCCTTAAGAAAAACGTCAGGATATTCAACACACTATTGGCTCTTCTCTAGCCAAAATATTGCCTTCCCCCTCACAAGGAAGCGAACAACAAGAATACCTGGTCGTCTTCCCTCAAGGATCACACCATTTTTCTAACTGACACCATCCTCGAATCCGACCTCTCTCCGAGTTCAGGAAAAACACAATATTCTCAAAATAGTTGAACTAGCCAACATTACACTCTCGCATGCAGCAACATGATATTCAAACCCTCTATAGTTGGAACATCCAAGAGAAGCAAACGTTTCTCCCCTATTTGTTTCATTCCTAACCTACAAATAGAAAACAAACACAATGATCGACAGTGTTTTTACACACATATCGCATACTAGGGAATAAACATAGTTAAACAACTTGGACGGATGGACCAACTAGGCTCTGATACCACTATGTAACACCCTAAAAACCTGCTCATGATTATCAAAGAATTTAATTAACTAAATACAATCACTTAGGGTGTCAATCACAATAATCATAGCCTACTCCATAACACGGGTTATAACAAAACATTTTACTGCATACATTTTCACTTAGGATGTTTACATGACATCCAACTCATATGAATATCTTCGCAGCGGAATCATAATAAAAAAAGCATACCAATTTAAAATCTCATAATACTTTTCATAACAAAATTAAAAGCATCGACTCGTGAGTCTTCTCCAAGTGCTATCACACCAAAACATAAAACAAATACGAGAGCATGCATTGTCTCTCAGGAAATTTCAACACAAAATAAATAATCCGCTCCCATTGTGACATATCAGAGCATAACCAAAGCTAACACGAATAAACTAAAAGAAATAGTTCCAGGAGCTAACTTCCACTCACAACAGTGTCTCTACTCTTGAGTATCTGCACGATGCCCATATAAAGGCAACATTCAAACAGAAGGGTGAGAATTCACTTCAATAATAACAACATAGAATATATGCTGTGAAAACAATACCGGAATTAAAAAGTATAATTGATTTCTTGATTAGTAAGAAACCCACAAGGGTAGAAAATAAGAAAAAAATAAGAACACAATGAAATTGGTTATAAACTACTATTCTTTACTTTCTTTTTGAAACAAGATTATAAGTGTTACATAGTAGCAAATAACCTCTCTCACCCTAATTAGGATTTGCATTCTTACAATGATGAGAGACTAGTATGCTATATATAAGAAAACTAACATACTAACCTAATGGGTTTTTACACACAGACCCATTACACAAGCTAACTTAGAAAATTAGGCATAACAAACAGACCCAATTCGATATGTTAACAATCATAGCATACCTTGACTACAACATGTGAATAGACTTCAATGACGTGCTAAGGTCTTGTCAAATTATCGGACCAAGAAGCTACCCTTCGACCATAATAGAGTTATATCCAATATATCACAAATCTTCACCTTGGAACAAACTCTATAACATCAAGGGAACAAACTAGCTTTCTTCATGCAGCTTTACCAACTACGTACAGTGGAAAAACTTGCAAATTGGTAATTTCATGGTAATCACATCAGTAGCATTATGATCGATCGAAACCTTCAGCACTTGGACTTCTCCATGCTTGATTACCCCTCTGACAAAATGCAACCTCACATCGATGTGCTTCGTTCGCTCATGATAGGCTGAATTCTTTGATAGGTGTATAACACTTTGACTATCACATTTAATACTGATAACTCGGCCTTGAAGTTTTAGCTCCTTAGCAAAACCTTAAAGCTACAATACTTCTTTCATAACTTCAGTGAGGGCGATATATTCCACTTTAGTGGTTGATAAGGCAACAAACTTCTTAAGTGTTGCTTTCCAACTAATTGTTGTGTAAAACATAGTGAACACATATCCAGAAATATATTTTTCGGAATCCATACAACCTGCATAATGAGAGTCGACATACCTAAGTCTTTAAGGTGGCTTGATGACTCTTCTTGACCTATCTCTTGCCAACAGGTTGTCATCGACAATTTCCTCATCTTCATCAGTATCTTTAACATCTGGTGCTTCTTCTTTGACTTGATCTGGGATACACAATTTAACATCGACATGTTCCACCTCAACATGAATCTCTTATTATTCTGTCCCTTCTTCAGATATCTGTGCACTTAGACTGATGTCATCAGTTTTCTTGAAAGCCATCCCAGCTTCATTGAAAACTATATCTCAACTAGTGATACACCTCATGTGACCTGGCTCTAGGCAACATAGCCTATAAGCTTTGACTCCTCTAGGGTGTCCCTAGAACATGCATCTCAGAGCTCTAGGTTCGACCTTGTCATGCCTAATGTGAGCATAGGCTATGCAACCAAATACTCAAAGTTTATCAAGATTTGGTGGATGTCTGGACCAAATTTCTTCAGGTGTCTTCATATCTAACACGGTCTAAGGACATCTGCTTATCATATATGTTGTTGTCGAAACAACCTCTGCCTAAAACACCTTCTTTAACCCCACTATTTAACATGAATATATCTCTTTCTAAAATGGTTATATTAAACCTTTCAACTAAACCATTTTGTTGGGGAGTACCTACAATAGTTTTGTGCTTGGCAATACCAAAGGCTTAACAAAAATGGTCGAATGCCTCATTGCAAAATTAAAGGCCATTGTAGGTTCTCAACCTCTTAACCTTCTTGCCAATCTGATTTTCGACCATAGTCTTTCAACTTTTGAAGTTCTCAAAAGTTTCATCCTTAGTCTTCTGGATGAATACCCATAACTTTCTAGAATAATCATCAACCATGGATAGAAAATACCTTTCTCGTGAATATGATGGACACCTCACAGTCCTCCAAAGATCAACATTGATGTAATCAAGGGATCCATGTGTTCTTTGTTTGCCTATATTGAACTTCACTCTGCAATATTTTCAGAGTACACAGGGTTCACAAAACTTCAGCTTTTCGACTTTGTATCCACTAAGTATATTTTGTTTCCCCAATTCGACCAGACCCCTTTCAATGACATGACCAAATCTCATGTGCCAAATTCATGTCTTTGACAAAGGTTTCATGGATGCAATATTTGCAGAACCACTAGAAACTTCAGCCTCAAGGGTATACAAGTCTTGTTTCTTCACGCCTCTTAAGAATTCCTCCTACCCCTTCATGACTTTTAGAATACTTTTATCTCCTTGGAAAACATATCCTTTCTTGTCAAATTCACCAAGAGAAATCAAATTTCTCTTCACATTAGGTACATACCTGACTTCAGTCAACAACCTTAGTGACTCATCACGGAGCTTGAATCTCACAAATCTAACACATGCAATCTTGCAAGCTTTATTATTTCCAAGCAATACAGATCCACCATCTTGATCACATAGTTCCTCAAACAAGTCTTTGTTTGGAGTCATGTGCCAAGTGCAACCTGAATGCATAATCCACTCTTTACTTGAGTCGCCGCTTGAAACCACAAGAACATCAGATGAGTCAAAATCATCTTGAACAATGGTTGTGTTGCCATTATCCTTACCTCCATGATCTTCCAGGCATTCAGGGCACACTTTTCTTGTATGACCCTCTTTCTTACAATGATAACATTGAATACCAGATGCATCACCACTATAAGACTTTTGTTGACTTTTACCTTATTTTTATCAAACTTTCCATCTCTCTTTGTGAATTTCACCTTAACCGACAAACCTTCAGCACTTGAAGATGGTATGTGCTCCTTTCGTTTGTTCAAATTCTTAGAGTCTAAGGCTGATTGAACTTCTTCAAAGGTCAGAGAATCTCTTTTATACAAGAGAGTTTCTTTGAAGTGAGCATGCGTTATGGGAAAAGCACACAACAGTAACAACGCTTGATCTTCATCCTAGATTTTTACATCGATATTTTCAAGATCAACAATCAGCTTGTTGAATATATCCAACTGCTCATCCAAAAATTTGTCTTCACTCTTCTTGAATGAATACAAAGCTTACTTCAAGTAGAGGGGATTGACCAATGATTTGGTCATGTACAAACTTTCAAGTTTCTCCCAATAACCTGACGTCGTCGTCTCCTTTAAAACCTGTCGAATAACCTTATCACCAAGGCTTAATAAGATGATGATGTGGGCTTTCTCTACCATAGTTAATTTTTCTTTATCCTTTAACACAACGTCCATGGTTGCGGCTCCCCTAAACACTTCTAAATAACCTTGTTGAACCAGTATGGATTTCATCTTCAAGCACCATAGGCCGAAATTGTTCACTCCGGTGAACTTTTCAATATCATACTTTGTTGAAGGCATCTTCTCCATGCTCACCACATCGATTTGTTGTGAAAACGATGCTGAAATTACAAAGTATAATTGGTTTCTTGATCGGTAAGAAACCCACAAGCATAGAAAAGAAGAATATAATAAGAATACAATGAAATTTGTTATAAACTACTATTCTTTACTTTCTCTTTGAAATAATATTACAAGTGTTACAAAATAGCAAATAATCTCTCCCACTCTAATTAATATTTGTGTTCTTACAATGAATATAGACTAGTATGTTATTTATAAGAAAACTAACATACCAACCTAATGGGCTTTTACACACAGACCCATTACACAAGCTAACTTAGAGAACAAGCTAACTTAGACAATTGGGCATAGCAAACAGGCCTAATTCGACATGCTAACAATCCTAGCTCACTTCGACTATAGCATGTGAACAAACTTCGACGACATGCTAAGGTCCTGTCGAATTGTCGAACCAAGAAGCTACCTCATCGACCATACTAGAGTTCGATCCAATATCTCACAATGTAAAATAGAGTACAACATATGCACAATCATGCATAATAACATATCACATTCTCACGCCCAAATTATCATCAACATCACATACAACAATACCATCATTATACATAGTCATATTTCACGCATATAATTTATTCATGATATGAGACTCACGACAATGACTCATATGAATGTGGTACCAATTTAACATTTGATTCTTCTTACGAACTCGATTCCCCCTTCGGAATCCCGAACTCCCCCTTCTGAGTTCCAATAAGTCTTTCGTCCCTCTTCGGACCTATGACTTATCTCCTTCAACATATCAACAAAGGATGCTTGGCATAATAATAATGTAATTAGCACAACAATTATAATAATATTTAGTAATCCATAATCGATCACACAATTGCAACCATGTGTAACGTAATCCACCCTTCTGGACTACCACCAATATAATCAAACGCATCATCCTAATCATTCACAACACATCAAATAATTTATCAATATGGACCTCGTCCATATTTGTCACATCATACACTTCTTTCCAACCTACTACCAACTTCTAATAAAATCACTAAAAATATTTTATCCCTGAAACAAAGTTATAGCCCTCTGTTTCAGCTACCAAATGCTTCTAACCCCGTCCAAAACTGATATACGAGTTGAAAGTTATTATCAAAACTGTGCATGAAGGCATTACCTAAAAGTTGTTGTTTTTCTGAAATTTCCAACAAGATTTTCATCTTCTTCAGCCCCAAAAACGTCCATGAAATCATTACCAAAAGTATTTTACCCATGAAACAAAGTTATAACCATCTGTTTCAGCTATCTAACGCTTCAAACATTATCAATGGTGGACATACATGCACACTTTAAAACATAAATTTCATTCAACAAATATCAACATTCATCATCAATCCAAAGAGAATTAAGTCTTCCTCTGCCCTTCCATTCATATCCCTATTATTGAACCAAACTCCTATGCTTGCCTTGTAATTCTAGAAAAATCCAAGCTTTTGGATATTCTCTTCCCTATAGCTCTTCTGACATTTTCCTTGCTTTTCTCTTCTTTTGCCTCTTTTTCTTCAATTCCAAAAGTTTCACCTACTGTAAACTTTTTCCTTCACTTCTCTCCTTCTAAATTAAAAACCTAATTTCTATCTTTCTAATATTCCACTAATGCCCAACTTATTACTAAGTTACATTATTTATTTTAATTTTCCACAATTTGCAATTTCCACCCCAAACTCATTATTTCCTTTTATTTTATTATTTCATTTAAATAATAACACTAAAACATTATTTTAATCAATTAAATAACTATCAATAAATCCACCAACCTCTAATCACTTTCCACACTCTCTACCTAAGGGTCGCCGACCCTTGTTGCCCAAACACATCTCAATTATCACACAAATAATAATTAGATACACACATAAAATTATAATTAATTAATATAAATAATATCTAGAAAAATAGTGTGTTACAGTAGTGATAATAATTTTTGCTTTCAAATCGCATTGCACATTTTCTTTATCATCTTTGGTCCAATCCTTTTTAGGTTTGTTTACTACAACACCATTAACTCCGCGTGTAGAAACATATGGATCTTCCTTCATAGCTTTCCAAATACCATGATTCATCCATTGTACAAAAAACTTCATTTACTCTTTCCGCAAATTATACCATTCTCCATTAAAGGATGAATTTTTTTAGTGAATAACTTGAAGTCATCTTCCTCCTGGGGCAATTAGTCTTTAACATGAGTTAGACGCTCTGATGTCACTTGTTGGAGAAGTGGCTCCAAGAACAAGAGAGGGTCAATTGTGGTGTTTAAAATTTATGATTAATTTAAATGGTTTATTACTTAAATAACAAAATATGTTAGTATTTCTAAGATGAGAAAGTAAAGCAGCAAAAGATAAAATAGTAAAGTAAATGAAAGGAATTTAAAAGACAAGGGTTATAGAGATGCCATATGAGAATTATCCAAGTTCATCCGAATGCTGGTTTATTCATATCCCCAAGAGATCTTCTATAGATTTGACAATAATAATGAGCTTTTATAAGTTATATCCACAAACCTTTGATATAAGCTGATTTGGAGATATTACATTGGCTTATCCTTAACAAAAAGAAAACTTTTCCACAACCCGAGCTAACAAACCGGTTAGAGATTTTACAGCCTAATCTTAATAGCAAAACATAACTTTTCTAAGATAAGTTCTAGAACCAAACAAAGATTTTAAGACGGGTTAATCTCAAGAATCAAACTCAATTCTTCAAGAGTATCATACTCTTGAAGATAATAACAATGACACGACACTAGTACAATTCTTCCTCCCAAGCGGGTTTCTCTCACAAGGCACTAAGACAACTTTGGTGAAAAGAAAATATTTAGACAATGGGAAAAGTTGGTGTGAAATGAATAGGATAGGTGTATCATTTATATAAGAGAAAAGTTGTCTAAAAAAGGAAATAATCCATGGCCCAATTAACTCACCTAATCGATTGAGTCCTAAGCATAATCGATTAGATGTTATAATTAATCGATTATTTGAGTCCAAATTGGAATATGGATAGAGAGATGTTATCCATCATTTACACACTATCATAATCAATTATGTAATAAATTTCTCTTTATTGAATTGATTAGCTTTAAGATCTAAGCATTTATGTAGTTCAAAAGATTTCTTTTAATGACGTTGACAATTTCCTAATCAACTGCCTACGACTTAAAAACATTTTTAGGTGTTTTGTTAGTTAAATATATATTTTTAAAATATGTGTGTGTGTGTATGTATGTGCGCATGCACACGCGTGTGTGTGTGTATATGTGTGTGTGTGTGTGCGTGTGTGTGTGTGTGTGTGTGTGTTTTGCCTTAGCATCTTATGAGTTACTCTTACTTTCACAAGACTCATAGAGACAGTACCAGACGAGTTTTCACACTTCTTCTCTTTCACAACTCTAAGTCTTTTAAGTTCCTTTTCCAGGTGCATCGATCATATAAGAACTTTAATGGAACTTTGTGTCTCCTACTTGATAAGGATTAATATATCTTCAAATTGATAACCATCAACATAGAGTTGGAATGTTATTACCGCCGACTTCAATAATCATTAATATTGTCGTCATCAAAACACTTAGGATGGTTGTGAGTAGGATTATCAACTTCATATCTGCAAGCATATAAATCCACATCTGATAGTTGGGCAATTTAGGTATTGAGATTCTTGATCGGCGCCTCTTGACTCTTTTCACACGTTACTTCTAAATTTTGTTTTCTCATATTCTTTAAATAAGTGAAGGAATCTTCCAATGGGGAGAATTTTCTAGGTTGTTGGATATGCGGACCTTAATGAAGGCTAGACTTGTGCTTGAGTTTAATCTTTCAACTTTAACAAAAAGTTAGATGATTCTTCGACTAAAGATTATAGGTGTTACAAAACATATTGTCTCACCTTTGGAAAACTTCCTTAATACTTATTGTTCGTTGGTCTCGCCACATACAATTACTATTTGCATGTCCTCCTCCAAAGAAATCACACTTAAATGGTTTATTGAGTATTTGTATGTGTGCGTGCAAGATTGGTTGCAACCAAACCAATTGCTTGGTTAGTGTCTCAAGTTATCCATTAATCAATCAAACTTGTTGCAATCTAGCTCCAATATAGCCTTCTTTTTAACACACCTATTGTTTAGTGCACAAGATTGATTATGTGACAAAGTCCATTGATTGCTATTCTAAATATTAACATTTTTGAAATATAAAACCAGTGCCTTGGTTGCTATTCTACAAATTAAAACCTATATATTTCAATAAGTCTATTTCAATGTAACTATTCCCAAAATAAATTTATACAAATCCAAGCCCAAAATCAGATGTAAATATCATAATTGCCAAAGTAAATGTACCACTGTGTATGTGTGTGAGAGAGCGTGTGTGTGTGTATGTGTGTGTGTTGCCTTAGTGTCTTAGTAGTTACTTTTACTTTCACAAGACTTTGGTCACTCAGACAAACACGATTAGACAAACTTTTACACTTTCTCTCTTTCACAACGTTGAGCCTTTCAAGTTCTTTTGCCATATGCATAGATCATATAAACACTTTAATGAAACTGTAAGTCTCCTACTTGATGATACTTAAGAAATCTTCAAGTTGATCACCATCATTAGAGAGTTTAAATGTTATTACCACCAACTTCAACAATCATTAGTGTTGTCGTCATTAAAACACTTAGGATGGTTATGAGTAGGATTGTAAACTTCATATCCGCAAGTACAAAGATCCACATCTGATAGTTGGGCAATTTAGGCATTGAGATTCTTGATCGGCAACTCTTGACTTTTTTACTCGTTACTTCTAAATTTCGTTTTCGAATCTTCATGAATTATGTGAAGGAATCTTCCAATGGGGAAATTTTTCTAAGTTATTGGACTTGCAGACCTTAATGAGGCTAGACTTGTGCCTTGAGTTTGATCATTCAACTTTAACAAAAAGTTAGATGGTTCTTCCACCAAAGATTATAGGTGTTAAAAAGCACATTCTCCCACCTTTTAAAAAATTTCATAATATTTGTTGTTCGTTGGTCTCGTCTTCAAGCACATAATTACCATTTGCATGACCTATTCCAAAAAAATCACACTTAAATTGTTTGTTGAGTATTTTATTTTGTGTGCAAGATTTGTTGCAACCAAACCCCAATTGCTTAACCAAATTTTTGGTTAGTGTCTCTAGTTATCCATTAAACACTCAAACTTGTTGCTATCTAACTCCAATATAACCTTCTTTTTAACACACCTATTATTTAGTGCACAAGACTCACCATGTGACAAAGTCCATCGATTGTTACTCTAACTATTTTCATTTTGGAAATATAAAACTAGTCCATTGATTGTTATTCTATATATTGAAACCTATATATTTTAACAAGTCTATTTCAATGAAACTATGCCCAAAATAAATTTAACAAATTCAAGCCCAAAATCCATTGTAAATATCATCACTGCCAAATTAAATTTACTATAGTGTGTGTATGCATGTGCATGTGTGCGTGTGTGTTACTTTAGTATCTTAGTAGTTACTTTTATTTTTATAAAACTCTGATCACTCTGACAGGCACGACTAGACGAGATTTCACACTTTCTCTCTTTAAAAACATTGAGCCTTTCAAGTTGTTTTGCCAGATGCATCGATCATATAAGCGCTTTAATGGAACTTTGAGTCTCCTACTTGATGAGAGTTGAGATATCTTCAAGTAGATCACCATTATCAGAAAGTTGAAATGTTATTACCACCGACTTCAACAGTCATTAATGTTGTCGTAACCAAAACACTTACGATGATTGTGAGTAGGATTATCAACTTCATATTTGCATGTATATAGATCCACATTTGATAGTCAGACAATTTAGACCTTAAGATTCTTAATGATCGCACCTCTTGACTCTTTTTACTCGTCACTTCTAAATTTTCTTTTCTCATCTTCGTGAACTATGTGAAGGAATCATCCAATGGGGAGCATTTTCTAGATTGTTGGATTTGCAGACCTTAATGAAGCCGGACTTGTGCCTTGAGTTTGATCATTCAAATTTAATAAAAAATTAGACGATTCTTCCACCAAAGATTATATGTGTTAAAAACATATTCTCTCACCTTTTAAAAAATTTCCGTAATATTTGTTGTTCGTTGGTCTCACCTTCATGCAACCATTTGCATGGCCTCCTCCAAAGAAATCACAGTTAAATGGTTTGATGCGTATTTTTTGTGCAACCAAACCAATTGCTTGGTTAGTGTCTCTAGTTATCGATTAATCAATCGAACTTGTTGCTATCTAGCTCCAACATAGCCTTCTTTTTAACTACACCCATTATTTAGTGCACAAAATTCACTATATGATTGATTGCTATTCTAACTATTTCCATTTTGAAAATTTAAAACCATTGCATTGATTGCTATTCTACAAATTGAAACCTATATATATCAACAAGTCTATTTCAATGGAACTATGTCCAAAATAAATTTACTACAAATCGAAGCCCAAAATCCGATGTAAATATGATGAGTGCCACAGTAAAATAAATATGAGTTAAAAATAAAGAAAGAAGGGAGAGCTAGGTATAGACAAGAATAATACAGATAGGTTAGTAAAGGAGGTATCTGTGACAGAAATCCTAAGATATGTCGTTTTTCAAGAGAGCATAGTTGTGTTGAATATATACAAATGTTTTTTTGTCACGTAGTCTTTATTTTACTTAAACAAAACAATAACCATAGAAATGAATTTTAATATTAGTAGAATAATGCATGAATTTAGATTAGAAACAATGCCAAAAGAACAAACAACAGATGGTTTCCACGTGATGCGGGCCTTTTGGAAGAGAGTACAAGAATGGGACTGTCATTGTCCTTACTTGTGGCGGCTGTGCCTTTCAAATCTCTTTTTCTCAAGGGCTTTCTTGTAATTTCATTCTTTTTATTTCGACTTCTCAGTGCATTTGATGCATTGATAATATTCTTCTGTTTCTAATATGTTAAAATAGTTAATTTAATATTTGTGTTGGGAACTTGAACATCTTAGTGTAAATCATACAAGCAATTTTTTTATCACATATTTACATTTTGATAATTTGATAATGGTTTGATCATGATTAAACAATTTAAATTTATACTTATTTGTTCAAATTCATACGTGGTATTTTAAATTATAAAACAAAAATTAATTTGATTTCAAATTTAAATTGTTTAATCAAGATAGAAAGATTAAAAAAAAAGTTTTAAATACATGAATTCATAATCGTACCTACTATATTTCATTTATGTGATCTTGAGATAAACAATCTTGATTGAGATAAAATTGCAATTTTTATTCTACAAAACTAAATTTGAAAGATGGATGCAAAATTTTAAACTATAACCTAATTAAGAGAGATCTATTCACTCCATAGTTGGGGTTAGAGTGTTGCAATCAATAAATAGAGTAATAAAAATCCTAATTGTAATTATTTTCTACAAAATATAAAAAAAGAAAAAAAAGAAATTGTGTTACGTTAGGACAAATCAATCGAGTAATTTAAAATTTAATTATGATAGTTTTTACAAAATATTTATTAATAGTCATGAGAAAAATCCGTAAATTATGATATAAGATGAATCTTCGTAAACAGATCAATTTATTTTGACGAGATTTTATTTAATCATTATTTAATTTACTTTATTTTTCATTTTATACCTAGTGATTAAAATATGATGAAAAGAATGTTGCAGTATCACAAGACAAATGAGGAAAGGATTGTGGTAAGTATTCTCTTGTAAAATAATTACAAAACCCTCCAAATTTTCAGATATAAAAAATCAGAATAATAGAACCAAGAAACAAGTGCTTTCAATTGATGAATAAATTTACATAAATTACAAAAGAGATCACTGCCAATCGTCTATGGATTTTAGCTTCCTATTCTTCAGAATCATTCAAATTGTGGGACCATTTGTTTTATTTGATGTATTTATTTGCTGTATTTTAACTTTACTCTCAAATAGTTCCAATTTCTTCAAGATAAAGAAAAAAAAACTATTGGTTGATGCATGAGGGTTGTGACTAAGCATCATTTAGCAACATATTATTATTTAAATTAATTTAAATGATGATTAGGATTCATTAGGTGTTAAACTTAATTTTCTTCAGATGAGTCAAATAATTGAACCTTTTAAAAAATAAATAAAACAAAATAAACAGAATCCTAGGAATTCAAAACATGGTGCGTAGAGGTTCTAAAATTTGGAATCTCAGTTCTTATATCAATGAATGATTACTTTGGATGTTTTTTTTTATATAATAGTTTAAATACAAGTTGATCTAATATAAAGATGAATATACATCAAAATTAAATATTATTAAAATTGTATTTAAATGGATGAAATATGGTTGAATGAAGTGGTGGTATAAGATGAATTATAATAAAAAAATGTTTAAAGTATTTAAATATACATCTCATACCACTACTTTCCTCCCCTTTTAAATAATAATCATTATTTCTTTTTATGCTTCATCTCATTCTATTATGATATTTTAAAATATTCAGAATTAAAATTTTATATAAGTTAATTTTAATAATATGACACGAGGTTCATCATGTGTTAAGAGTTTGATTATGTAATATTAATAGATAGTTTAAATTTTTTAATAACGATTATAAAATAAACTCATATAATATTAATAGAGAGATTTAATTTTTTTTTCAATAGTAATTGTAAAATGAACTAATATCACTTTAATTAATAATAATTTATTTCTTCTCAAATATAAAAAATTCAATATAATGTACCAAATAATATGTTGTTATGCAAGTTAAATGAAAAAGCAAATAATGCAAAGTTTATAGACATCTCTATATAATAATCCAAAATTAGTGGCAAATTTTTCTTATTGATGCTTCATAACCATTTAAATCATAACCCTAATTCTTCATTATTCTTGACTAATGTGCCTCATGAATTACACAAGTGTACTTTCACATGATTGGCCACTTTTTCACTAGGGTTGTATATCAATGGCTCTAATAATTTGTTTTTATTCATGTGGTTGAAAATAGAGCTAGTTTTGTTTTTGTTGAATCCATTTTGTAAATGCCTCAAGTGTCCTCATATCAGCTCTATAATGTTTTTGAGTAAACTCAAGAAGCATTGGCCATGTAAAATCTGGATAGATCCTTGGTGTCAAATCATTCACCAATTCACTTGGTGGGCTAACCACTTTATCACCTTTTGGACACAAAAAGAAAGCTAGAGATTTTCTTGTTGTCTTGTTGTTCACCACTGCCCTATGTAAACAACTCTTGTATCTCCCATTTGAAAGAGCCTAAACAATACAAAGTGAAAAAATTGATCAATAACACCATAATAAAAAGATGTTTGAACCCACTACATCTCCATTATTTATTTCTAAGTAAAAATTTTATGATTAAATGATCAAATAAAAAAATACTTTTTTTATAAAAAAACTAATTATTAAAAATGCTTTTCTTAAAAAGTTGGTCAAAACAACTTTCTAAACTCTTAAAAATATTCTTCAAATAATAAATTTTATTTTAAATAAATTATAGAAAAGAAAGAGAAGTTAGCAAACATACCATGAAGGTGTCACCAATATTGACAACAAAAGCATTGAAATTTGGCCTAATGGAATGCCACTCATTATCAACAAAAACTTGCAAGCCACCAACTTGATCTTGGTGAAGAATAGTTAAAGATGTTGGATCACAATGAGGGCCAGTTCCTAAAGTGAGATCAGGTTTTTGACATGGAGGGTAATAATTAAGTCTCATAATTGATTTATTCTCTTCAAAAAAATCTCTAAAACATTCTTTCCCAACTCCAAGACTCATTCCAAGTAGCTCCATTATCCCTAGTGAAAGTTTGCTCATTGCTTCACAATATTCTTGGTAAACCTCCCTATTTGTTTACCATAAAAAAACAATTTAGCATATAACACAAATGAAATATTAAAATAATGATTTTTTATCAAATAGTTAATAGTTGAAATTTTATTATTTAAAAGTGAATAAATGAAATGTCATAAATTTAAATATATGCTCTCCATATGATATTTATATACAATAAATAATAATTTTATTATAAATATATTTTTATTACGTTAACTTACTGTATTGATAGTAATGCATAAAGATATTTAACCGGAGGAATGCGGCTCGAATCCATCACATTCAACTCATTTATTTTTAGGAGATGAAATTTTAGACTATTAGATAAAAATAAAAATAAAAAGATCAAATTTTTTGCTTACCCAAATTGTTGAAAATCTTCCCCTAATGTGTTGGAAAGGTAATCTTTAACAATATTTGAAGAGTTTTTCTCATCTGAAAATTGAAAAGAAAGAGTTTCTTTCCATGGAAGATTTGAGGAGAATCTCCCAGTGAAACTACTAGCATAACCACAATGTTCCCCTGTTTTTCTCTGACACCTCTGTTTCTGAGACAGGGGAACCTCAAAGAAATCATTCATGTAACTATGAGCATGTTCAATTAACTTTGTATCAATTCCATGATTAACCACAAGAAAAAACCCATGTTTCTCACATGCTTCACCAATGGTTTTAGAAGCTTCCATTGCCGCAAAAGGGTCACCAGAAAGGAAGTTTTTGAAATCAATGAGTGGAACATCAAGTTCCGGCACATTCATGCATGGCTTTTCATCATCTGGCCAAATGAATTGTTTTGGAAGGTTGAGTTGGTTTTTTAGAAATGAAGCATCAAAAACTAATTTTGATGATTCTTCATTTTCATTTTTATCACTCTTTTGAGTCATGAGTTTTGCACTACTTGTTATGCATTCTATAGCCATTGCCTTAACTATAATAAAAAGTGTGTGTGTGAGAGAGATGTAAGAAAAGCAAAGGCTAGTTATTGGTACAATGAGAGAAAAACTTGTATTATATATAGGAAGAGAAAAGAATTCTATTTCTCTCCAACATGGAAAAAAAGTTATTGAATGATACATATAAAAACAAAAATAGAAAAGATAAAAAAATATATAATTATTAATTAAAAAAATCATAAAGATTTGGATTAAAAAATATATATAATTAACTTACCCTTGATAAAAGACAAAAAAAAAATATAAAGTAAAAATATATCTTGAGGGAAGATATATAACCTTTCAAGCAACAAAGACAAATTGAAAAAAGTTTATCTCTTTTTAAAGGATAATTTTCTTAAAAGAGTATTTTAATCAAGTTAGTCTTTAAATAATTACCATTACATTTATGTCTTTAAAACCTCATTAAAAGCAAAGATAAAAATAAAGTTATATTAATTTATCTATTATAATATATTAAAACAGAATCACATATTTTCATTTTAACACTTCTATTTCATTTATGTCATAATCTCATACTTCTAGGTGACATTTATCAAAACTCATTTTTACTATTCAAAAGACTAAATACAATATTTTTATTTTATTGAAGGTCACGAGTTCGAACTCTCTTACAGACGAAAAAAAAAATCTCATTTTAGATAAAATGGTCTAACAAACCGACAATTACTCTAACTATTCAATTATTACTCTAATTATGTATATTACCCTAGTTACTTCAACTAAAAATATTATTTTAAAATTTTAAAATTAAAAGAGATATGAGAATCCAAACACAATAAAAATATTTTTTATTTTCTTAAAATTATAGTAATAAAATAATACTTGAAACAAATATTTTTAATTTTAATGTAGTTCTTACACAATTTTTAAAGATAACTCGCTCATAGTTGATCTTAAAATATAATAGTGTATGCGATAATCTTTTACCATGTGTATATATTTTACTACAATAACATTTATATAATATCAAATAATATACTCAAGACAAACAACAACATTTTTGATTTCTCACATATGAGAAAATAGAATTTTCTCATAATAAAATTATAATTTACTCTTTTATTTTATAATAGTGACCATATAAAATATAATAAATACTGTCTAAAAAACACTTATATTTCAACATATATCAATGACAAAATTAAATAAATTTGTATATTTTCATTAAGAAAAATTAAAATAATTATGTAAAGATATGATTATGCTAATATAGAAATTAACAATTTAACCTTTATTCAGGAGGTAACTAAAGTTTGATAAAATACACATTAAATATATAAAATTATTAAAAAATTTATTTGATAATAGTTACAAAAAAATAATAATTTTATTTAATATTAAAAATTAATACATATCATAACGACTTAAAATTAAATATTTAAATTAAAAATAAGTATAAACAAATATAAGAATCAAAACAAAAGACGGCACTCTCAAACATGTATTTTACTTCTAAATAAAATATATATTTTCATATGTGATTAACTCATATGTTATTTCTTTTATAATTTACAATAAATTATTGTAAAATAAATTTAATAAACATATTTTTAGGATTTTTTTAAAAAAATTTAAAATTCAATAAAAAAAATGAATAAATTAATATACACTCGCGTATCGCGCGGGTCTGATTCTAGAGTATAATAAATTTGAATTCAAATGTGAGTTTCTTTTTTCAAAATCAATCGAAATTTCATATGAATTTTCAATATTAAATTATGTTCCTCTAAAATTCTAGAGTATAGTGGATGTACTCACACTTCAGGGGGAGAATATTAAGAAACAAATGTGAATTGTGCTAAGAAACAAGTGTGAGTTCTAAGTCTCACATTGCTTAGAAAAGTGGATGTTGAACACTTTATAAGTTAGAGGATCATTACACCTATCACCTTAAGGTTTTGTGTGAATATGTGGTGTCTCTTTCACTTATTTGGGTGAGTCTTTGACCTTCAGGTGAGTGTTTGAACTAATGTGGATGATTCTCCGTCTTGATGATCCATCAGTTACAATCATAATTCAATGTAATTTTTACAAGGACAAAATTACAAACGCTGTCTACAATTGCAATTTTTAAGGAGAAAATTGTAAACTCTCCAAATTACAATTTTGAACGGAAAAATTATAAATCCTCTCTAGATTATAATTTTTGAACGAAAATATTGCAAACCCTCTCTCAACTACAATTTTTGGACGAAAAAATTACAAACCCTCTCAACAAACTATTTTTGAACGAAAAATAAGGAAACCTTCTCAACAAACTATTCTTTAACGCCAAAACAGAAAACGCTCTTTAAACACATTATTGAGAAACAAGTGTGAGTTGTATTGAGAGGCAAGTGTGAGTTCTAAGTCCCACATTGCTTAGAAAAATAGAGGGTGAGCACTTTATAAGTAAGAGGGTCCATACACCTATCACTTTAAGATTTTGGGTGAACATGTGGCATCTCATTCACTTATTTGGGTGAGTCTTTAACCTTCTGGTGAGTATTTGACAAAACGTGAATGGTTTTCCCTCATGATGATCCATAAGTTAAAATCATAATTCAATGTAATTTTTACAAGGACAAAATTACAAACGCTCTCATACAATTAAAAATTTTAAGGAGAAAATTGCAAACCCTCAAAATTATAATTTTGAACGGAAAAATTGTAAACTCTCAATTACAATTTTTGGACGGAAAATTTGCAAACCCTCTATCAACTACAATTTTTGTACGAAAAAATTGCAAACTCTCTCAATAAATGATTTTTGAACGGAAAAGTAGGAAGCCCTCTCAACAAACTTTTTTTTATCGCAAAAAATAGAAAACCCTCTCTTAACATATTATTGAGAAACAAGTGTGAGTTGTGTTAACAAACAAATGTGAGTTCTAAGTCCCGTATTGCTTAAAAAATGGAGGGTGTACATTTTACAAGTAAGAGAACCCATACACCTATCACCTTAAGGTTTTGGATGAATATATGGTGTCTCACTCGCTTGTTCGGGTGAGTCTTTGACCTTTAGGTGAGGGTTTGCCCCAATGTGAGTGTGTCCCTCTCATGATGATCCATCACTGGTATCGAAATTGATGGTTTGAGTAATGGATTGACTCCTTGTGTTGAAGTCTTCTTTACAAGTGTGAGTTGCATCAAGAAACAAGTGAGAGTTCTAAGTCCCACATTGATTAGAAACATGGAGGTTGAGCATTTTATAAGTAAGAGGACCCATACATCTGTAACCTTAAGTTTTTGGATGAATATGTGATATCTCTTTCATTTATTTGGGTGAGTCTTTGACCTCCAGGTGAATGGATGAACCAATGTGAATGGTTCCCCATCTTGATGATCCATCAATTATAATCAGAATTCAATGTAATTTTTACAAGGACAAAATTACAAATGCTCTCATACAATTGCAATATTTAAGGAGAAAATTGCAAACCCTCCAAATTACAATTTTGAACTAAAAAATGGTAAACCCTCTATCAATTACAAATTTTGGACGAAAATATTACAAATCCTCTCTCAACTACAATTTTTGGACGGAAAATTTGTAAACCCTCAACAAACTATTTTTGAACGGAAAATTAGGAAACCCTCTCAACAAACTATTTTTAAACGCCAAAATAGAAACAAGTGTGAGTTGTGTTGAAAGACAAGTGTGAGTTTTAAGTCCCACATTTCTTAGAAAAATGTAGGGTGAGCGATTTATATGTAAGATGACCCATACATCTATCACCTTAAGGTTTTTGGTGAATATGTGGTGTCTCTTTCACTTATTTTGGTGAGTCTTTGACTTTCAGGTGAGTGTTTGAACCACTGTGAATGGTTCTCCCTCATGATGATCCATTAATTAAAATCATAATTCAATGTAATTTTTACAAGGACAAAGTTACAAACGCTCTCATAGAATTGAAATTTCGAAGCAGAAAATTGCAAATCCTCCAAATTATAATTTTAAACGGAAAAATTGTAAACCCTCTCTCAATTACAATTTTTAGACGGAAAAATTGCAAACCCTCTATCAACTACAATTTTTGGACCGAAAAATTGTAAACCCTCTGAACAATCTATTTCCGAACGAAAAGTTAGGAAACCCTCTCAACAAACTATTTTTTATCGTAAAAAATAGAAAACCCTCTCTAAACACATTATTGAGAAACAAGTGTGAGTTTTATTGAGAAACAAGTGTGAGTTCTATGTTTCACATTGCTTAGAAAAATGGAGGGTGAGAACTTTATAAGTAAGAGGACTCATATACCTACCACCATAAGGTTTTTGGAAAATATGTGGTGTCTCTCTTACTTGTTTTAGTGAGTCTTTCACCTTTAGGTGAATGTTTAACCCAATGTGAATGTTTCCCCCTCATGATGATCCAATAGTGATATCAGAGCCGATGGTTAGAGTATGAGATCGGCTCCTTCTGATGAAAGTCTTCTTGACATGGTGGTGAGGTGTCATGTTCCATTGAAGTGCCCATGACGAGTAATTATATTCTCTCAACGGCGGTACAAGCATGTGGATGAAAGAGCTTTAGATTGAGGGGGAGTATAGTGGATGGTCTCACACTTGAGGGGGAGATTATTAAGAAACATGTGTGAGTTGTGTTGAGAAACAAGTGTGAGTTCTAAGTCCCACACTGCTTAGTTAAGTGGAGGTGAAACACTTTATAAGTAAGAGGACTCATACACCTGTCACCGTAAGTTTTTCGGTGAATATGTGGTGTCTCTTTCACTTATTTGGATGAGTCTTTGACCTTCAGGTGAGTGTTTGAAAACAACGTGAATGGTTCCCTGTCTTGATGATCCATTAGTTATAATCATAATTCTGTATAATTTTTACAAGGACAAAATTACAAACACTCTCATACAATTGCAATTTTTAAGGAGAAAATTGCAAACCCTCCAAATTACAATTTTGAACGGAAATTTTTTAAACGCTCTCTCAGTTACAATTTTTGGACGAAAATATTGCAAACCCTCTCTCAACTATAACTTTTAGTCGGAAAAATTGAAAACCCTCTCAACAAACTATTTCTAAACAGAAAATTAGGGAACCCTCTTAACGCAAAAATAAAAAACCCTCTCTAAACACATTATTGAGAAACAAGTGTGAGTTGTGTTGATAGACAAGTGTGTGTTTTAAGTCCCATATTGTTTAGAAGAATGAAGGGTGAACACTTTATAAGTAAGAGGACACATAGACCTATCACCATAAGGTTTATGATGAATATGTGATGTCTCTTTCACTTATTTGGGTGAGTCTTTGACCTTCTGATGTGTGTTTTAACCAAAGCGAATGGTTTTCCCTCATGATGATCCATCCGTTAAAATCATGATCCAATGTAATTTTTACAAGGAAAAGATTAAAAACGCTCTCATACAATTGAAAATTTTAAGGAGAAAATTGCAAACCCTACAAATTATAATTTTGAACGAAAAAATTGTAAACCCTCTCTCAATTAGAATTTTTGGACGGAAAATTTGCAAACCCTCTATCATCTACAGTTTTTGGACGAAAAAATTGTAAACCCTCTCAACAAACTATTTTTGAACTGAAAATTAGGAAACCCTCTCAAAAAACTATTTTTTAATGCAAAAAATAGAAAATCCTCTCTAGACACATTATTGAGAAACAAGTGTGGATTGTATTGAGAAACAAGTGTGAGTTCTAAGTCCTACATTGCTTAGAAAAATAGAGGGTGAGCACTTTATAAGTAAGAGGACCAATAAACCTATCACCTTAAGGTTTTATTTGAATATGTGGTGTCTCTCTTACTTGTTTGGTGAGTCTTTGACCTTTAGGTGAATGTTTGACCCAATGCGAATGTTTCCCCCTCATGATGATCCATCAGTGGTATCAGAGTCGATGGTTTATTTAAAGGATTTGCTCCTTGTGATGAAAGTCTTCTTGACATGTTGGTCAGGTGGCGTGTTCAGTTGAAGTACCCATGACTAGTAAGGGTGTCTCTCAACAATGGTACAGGCATGTGGATGAAAGAGCTTCTGCTTGAGGGGGAGTATAGTGGATGGACTCACACTTGAGGGGGAGATTGTTAAGAAACAAGTGTGAGTTATATTGAGAAATAAGTCTGAGTTCTGCGTACCACATTGCTTAGAAAAGTAGAGGTTGAGCACTTTATAAGTAAGAGGACCCATACACCTGTCATCTTAAGTTTTTTAGGGAAAATATGGTGTCTCTTTCACTTATTTGGGTGAGTTTTTGACCTTCAGGTGAGTGTTTGAACCAATGTGAATGGTTCCCCCTCTCGATGATCCCTTTGTTATAATCATAATTCAATGCAACTTTTACAAGGACAAAATTACAAATGCTCTCATACAATTGTAATTTTTAAGGAGAAAATTGCAAACCCTCAAAATTAAAATTTTGAATGAAAAAATTGTAAACCCACTCTCAATTACAATTTTTCGACGGAAATATTGCAAACCCTCTCTCAACTATAATTTTTGGACGTAAATATTGCAAACCCTCTCAACAAACTATTTTGAATGGCAAATTAGGAAACCCTCTTAATAAACTATTTCTTAACCCAAAAAAAGAAAACTCTCTCTAAACACATTATTGAGAGACAAGTGAGAAGTATGAGTTCTAAGTGCCACATTGCTTAGAAAAGTGGAGGGCGAGCATTTTATAATTAAAAGGATCCATACACCTATCACCTTAAGGTTTTGTGTGAATATGTGGTGTCTGTCTTACTTGTTTGAGTGAGTCTTTTACCTTTAGGTGAATGTTTGACCCAATATGAATGCTTCTCTCTCATGATGACCCATTAATGGTATCAAAGTCGATGGTTCGATGAAGGGACCAATCTCTCCAGTATGAATGCTTCCCTCTCATGATGAACCATCAGTGGTATCAGAGTCGTTGGTTTGAGTAAGGGACTGGCTCCTTAAAAAATAGTTGTGAGTTATAAGTTCCTCATTGCTTAGTAAAGTGGAGGGTAAGCACTTTATAAGAAAGAGGACTCATACACATATCACCTTAAAGTTTTGGCTGAATATGTGGTGTCTCTCTTACTTGTTTGAGTGAGTCTTTGACCTTTAGGTGAATGTTTGACCCAATGTGAATGCTTCCCTCTCATGATGATCCATCAGTGGCATCAGGGCCGATGGTTTAAGTAAGGGACCGACTCCTTGTGACGAATGTCTTCTTTACTCGGTGGTCAAGTGACGTGTTTCGTTGAAATTCCCATGACGAGTAAGGGTGTCTCTCAACGATGGCACAAACATATGGATGAAAGAGCTTCCGCTTGAGCAGGAGATTATTGAGAAACAAGTTTGAGTTGTATTGAGAAACAAATGTGAGTTCTATGTCCCACATTGCTTCGAAAAATGGAGGTTGATCACTTTATAAGTAAGATGATCCATACACCTATCACCTTAAAGATTTGGGTAAATATGTGATATTTATCTCACTTGTTTGGGTGAGTATTTGACCTTTAGGTAAGTGTTTGACTCAATGGGAATGATTCCCTCTCATTATGATCCATCAGAAGATACCATAGGTAGTCATTGCATGGTTATAGGAATTGTAAAACTTGAAGTGCATATTTCCTTTGATCTTTTAGGACTAGAATATTTTGTCCATCTAATAGTTGAAATTTTTTGTCTTTAAGTAGATAATAGATTATCATGCCATCTTTTGTGATATCATGAGATATTCCATCTTAACTTCTAATGAATTAGTGGCATTCCAATTAACAGGTTTTAAGACAAGAAAAATAATTTTCTTAAAGATTGCAACTGCTAATTTATTTATTGGTGTAGGCTTTAAAGGTAAATTGTATTATGTTTGAACTTAAAATTTGTATCATGTTAATTACTTATAAAAAAAACAAGTTTGTAAATTGTGTTTGTTTTATAGTTTAGAGTACTTGATTTTTTTAATGTTATTTTAAGTATGACTCAAATGTGAGACGCCATTATTAAATATAAGGACGTCATACATGAAGTATGTGTAGTAAACTTTATTATCAAATGGGACAACGGTAATGTAGTGAAAGTATCATGTGAATAGACTGATGAGTATATCTTTCAAGTTATAGATATGAGAAATCAAGTCTTCACATGTGTATAGATATTATGAGTAATATTTATATTGGATGAAAAAATAATACATAGTGTATTATGTAAATGTTATAAGTTATTATCACAGTGGTAGTGATGTATGTCGCCCTTTTACCGAGGAATTAGTCACCTTAGTACGATGAAACATTGCATGTAACAAGATAGTAATAAGGGAAATTGATTGGGTACTCCACAAGTCATTTAGATGAATATGAGTGACCTAGATGTAATGTTCCCCTCTTAAACATGCAAGAGTAATTTCTACATACCACTTGATTAAGTATGAATGTAAAGGCAAGACAATATTGTAATAAGTTATTATACGATATTGAGTTTATTTCTTGTTACTAAATATACATATATCAAGGAATATAATATTAGACTATACAAAAATGATACAAACTACAAAACATGTTCAATATGAATATAAAGTAAAAAAGGTAATTATATATATATATATAATATATATATATATATATATATATATATAATATATATATATATATATATATATATAATATATATTATATATATATATATATATATATATATATATGATCATTATCATAAAAATATTATTGTTAGATCACATGACATTCTTCCCACTCGGGTAGCAACAATGTGTCATATCAAGAGAGAGATTCCATAATAGTATATAGTATCAAGAGATTAAGAGAGCTTTAGAAGATAAAATATTGAGTTTGACTCCAGAAATAATCAAGAGGAAGAAGTCCTTAAGATTCCTTTTAGTTTGGTAAGAGGTAAGTCACTTGGTGGAGAATGAATTCAAAAAAATTGATTATTCTTCTAACAAGTGCTAAATTATCATTTTAATACATTCAATTTATTTTTGTTACTAATTGTGTGTTTAAGTTTATGCCCATAATAAAATAGGTCAAATACTTAAATGGGAAGTATATAAATAAAATTGCCTCAAATTTCTTATTAGGACCAAACGAACATCAAAAGTTACAAATATTTTTAGCAGTCAATAAGAAATCAATTACACTTAATGCTATTATCAATCAGAACAACTTTTAAATAGATATGGTTTATACCTTTGTAAACAAATCATCAGAAGGTTATGGGCCTGAGAATTTTGCATCTCCAAGACAAAGGGTTGTTATCATCTTTACCCACCATTTTCTTTATTCATCACCTCCCTAAGAGATGTGTTGTCATCGTAAAAAAAGAACGAGAATGTTCATCTATGTACTTTCAGGTATAACCTTTAGATGGTTTTGATGATGACAAAAAATGAAGAAACTTTAAAGATGGAAACTCCATAAGTCAAATAACTTTTGGATGTTGATAGTTCTTTATGATAGAGGGAATTGATATCAATCATCAAGTAATCATTATGATGATGGAACATGATCAAGAAAATATCTCAAGCATCATCAGTCAGACAATTAAAGGATCATGTTGTTGAATCAAATAAAGGATCTTGAAGTTCGAAAGAGAGAAAGTGTGAAAGTTGGCATGGTCATGCACTTAGCGTTTTATAATGATCAATTAAATTGTAAAAGGTCAATAGTAATTCTCGAAGTACTAAGTGAAACTATCTCTCTCTCTCTCTCTCTCTCTCACACACACACACACACACACACACACACACATACACACACACACACACACATAAACACACATACACACATATCAACACACGCTCGAACGCACACACACGCATGTACGTATGTGCACACGCACATACACGGTCTTTCAAAACTTCCTTAGTCATTTGATAAAACACTTGAAAATGTTTTTATACAGTTACTGAATTGACTACTAGCTTGATTAATCAATTAAGAAGGAATTGTACACTAGTTAATTGATGATCACATTATGGTTAATCAATTAAATTAGTTCTAATTCCTACTAATTAATTAAATGATCTTTTAATTGATTAATGAATGAGGAAATAAAAACCTTCCATATTTAGGTTGATTAGTCGATTACCAGTTAGGGTTAATCGATTAAATCATTAAAATGGCCCATGAATTCTTTCATCTTTTAGACAAATTTTTTCTATATAAAGGAATTCCTCATTTTGTTTAACACCAAATTTGTAAACAAAATTTCTATACCCTTTTTCTACTCTTTTTGTTCTAAAAATAGTTTTTTCACGAGATTTACTATAGTCCTAAATGACTGAAAAAACTTATGAGAGTTGTGTTGTAATCGGTGCTATGCTCAATTTGATGTATTCAAGAATGTGATTCTCTTGTTAAAATATTTTTTAAAAGAACTAAAAGGTTCCAAGCTAAACATGATAAAAGCTAGTTTGTGTTGGACAAGTGACTCCAAACACAAAATATGGGTGAGTTATTTTGCATTGAAAAACAATGTCCAATTAAAAAATCTTTTATACAGGAAATTGTTTAAAACAATTTTAAAAATAATAAGCTGTGGAATAAATAAATAGTATAAAATCATAGTAGAAAAATAATTTTAATACAACAAAAATAAGAAAACAATGGAAATAAAGAGAGATAAGGGATAAGAAGATTGCACTTGAGATTTAAAGAGGTTCGACATAATTACTTGACCTACTTCTTATCCCTAAGAATTTCTTCATGTGAGTTTTACTATATGTGTGAGTTTTTCACAGATTATGCCCATGAACCTTCTTACAGTCAAACTTGGAGTTTAAGAATGGTTATCCTCCAAACCAAACAATAGGTTTTGTACTAAGTTAATCCCGAACCAAACAAAGATTTTGACGAACAATCTCACAAACCAATGAAAGATTTTATATTGGCTGAGCTCACAAACCATCGAGAGCTTTTATATTGGTTAACCTTACAAACCAAACCAATATTTTAACGAACAATCTCACAAACCAAACAAATACTTCTTACAAAATAGATTTCACAAGAGATAAAAAATCTCTTATACAAATTACAATATTTCCTTGCACCAAACACACAACAAAAAACTCACTGATATTTTTCACTCTTAAAGCTCTAAGGAAATTTTAGTGAAAGGAAAGAAATGATAAGAAAAAGAGTAGAAAGGGAGAAATAATGTTAAAACATGTTTTTTTGATCTGATTTTAAATTGAGGAGAGCCCTTAATTTATACGAGAGAAATTTGGATTTAAAAAGAAAACTATCCATGAGATTTTTAATGCTCATAATAGATTATGCATATCTTCCAATCAATTATGTGCTTTGTAAAAATGACAACCCTAATTCTAAAAAAGTAAACCCTACAATGAGTAGTGTCCTAATCTATTAGGAGTATTCATAATCGTATAGGAAGATTTAAACTTTTCTCTGATCGATTAGTTAAGGGCGTTAATCGATTAAATGGTGTATATAAACCTCCTACATGTTTAGGAACATAATTTATCAGTTCCACAAGCACCTTAATGGTTCTTATAAGGATTTTAAGGAGTTGTATAAATAGATAGGTTTAAATACTTTTAGGTTAGTTAGTGTGTTTCTTTATTAGTTTTGGGAACTACTCTAATATCCCTTAAAGAACTCTGATCACTCACACACCGACCAGGCGAGCGTTCAAACTTCATCTTTTTCAAAACCCCAAAGATTCAATGACTCTAACTATATGAATTAATGATTTAACACTTCATTTGGGACTTAATTTCACTTCTATATGATGATACTTGATAAGGCTTCAGGATAGATATCATCATCAGAGAGATTTCTTGGTTGAGACCATCAGAGATTCCACCGGACTCCGCTTGACATTAGATGTTATCCTCAAGAAATTGACTATGATATCTTGATCCCAAAAGTTTAAAAACTTTATCATATTTTTATAGTGTTGTCATCATCAAAACCATATAGATCAACTAATTGATGCAATCATTATACCTGCAAGCACATAAATCGACATTCTCCCTTTTTTACGATTCCAACACATCTCTTAGGAAGGTGGACAAAAAAGAAAACAATGCTAAAATTTTGAAGTGGTTAGATTCCTCCTGATAAATATAAATATTATACCCTACTTCCCCATTGGCACTATAAATAATTTATTAATTATGTTGAGAATTCAAATACAATAAATGAGAAAATTGCAAAAATTTAAACACACATAAAAACAAAAAAAAAAGTGAGACATCTGCTAGTTGTTTATTAATTATATATTTTTTTTACTTTGGCTTTTCCCATTGTATTATTCTTAATGACAAAAACATATTTGACCAAACTTTGAAGAGCTAGAGAATTTTCCTAGGAGATTGCAAGAATGACGTTTATTACTCTTTTATTGGCTACAAGTGGTTGGGCTTTGAATTCTTCTTCTTCCATTGGATCATTCCTTAATTCACCTCAAAAGACTCGATACTTAATTCACCCCCAAAGTTGACTCCATCCTTAGCCAAGATTTTATTGATCATGCTTCCATAAGGAAACCTATCTTAGTGATTCCTTCTACAATAAGATATGTGGTCAAAAATTCCACTAACCCAATTGGTTGGGTGATTTTGGATTAGTGTCAAAATAGCAACAATGTATTCCTTTATGAGGACTCCACGATTCTCTTACCTTGGAAATAATATACAAGTAAGCAGATGATGTACCACACGACATTTAGCTTTCATGAATTTTGTCTTGATAGAAAGTGGCTTGTCTCCCATGGGATCGACAAGTAAGATTGAAATAACAACAATTTGACTTAATTTATTTAATATAGAAGGCTCATCATAGGTATAGGATTTACTAAAGTCGATTAACTCAAATATTTTTCCAAAATTATCCCTGTGAATACATACCTCAACACCTTTTACCAATGTTGTGAGTGTTAAGTATTCAAACTTGATATTTGTGTAGAATAACTTAACAATTCTTAGAAACATGCGATCATGTACTTTGATGAAGAACTCTTTAATAAAACCTCGTTTTTTGTTATTGTAAGGTCTAAAATCCCTAGGAAATGCTGACTCCATGTGAGAGGGCTTGAACACCATAGATTTGAACATATCTTTATTTTCTTGATCCTTTCATGAAGATTCTTCTAAAGGAGACTTACTTGAATAAATATTTCTAGAAAGGAAACTCCTTTTTGGAGTCATGATGATTGTGATAATAACGGTAATGAGTGGAAACTCACACAAGAAAGACAAGATAGAAAGAGAATTTTAAATTCAAAGAAGGAATAACTGAGTATCTTGGTATAGTGAAATCTATGAGTCTATTTTCATGTGAAGAACATAAAATTCACAGATATTTGGCCAAAAAACTATTTATTTAAAAATAATTCCAAAACAAGCTCTCTAATCGACTGCGATTGGAGCTTAATTGATTAGATCTTCCAAAATATTGAGATTTTGTGTGTTCCTCCTTAATGAGCTGATTTAGTTAACTTTTAGAGGAGATATAATCTTTGGCTCATCCGATCTCAGCTTAAGAAAATTGAATATTTTAGGTGGAAATATATTTTAATCAATTATCCCCCAAGTCTAATCGATTACTTTAGGTTTCCTTGGTCCGTTTAGGACTTGGATGACTTTGATCTTGATCATTTGCTTTTGACACCCTTTTTCTTCACCATTGCAACCTTTTGCTAGATGTTTCAATTTTTTCATGGAAATATTACTAAAGGAAAATTGAACTCAAACCACAAATATGTTAGAAATACAATAATATCCACTAAGCATAAAAAGACCATTTTCTAGAGAATTTCATCGGAGTTTTATGATTCAACTTCTACCAAGCGTTTTACCTCCTGAAATCTCAAGGTATCTTAAGAAAAAACCCCATCAGGAGGGAACAAGAAACTATTTTTGAAATTCCATCTCTACGGATCTCTTGATACTAGTGTTAGCTTAAAAAATATTCAGGATAGACTCACTCCTTAAAGATCCTCAGACTCCCTAAGCATCAAGACCGTCACTACTATTGAGCACTACCATCAATGCCAATAAATAAATTGATCACTCTTTATCAAGATCAACGAAAACCACTAACCACTTTGTATATTTAGAGTATTCACATGCTTATCACAAATTTATAAAATTTGCATTAAGCTCCTCCAGAACTGCAAAGTAGTCATGCAAAATAGATTTTTTTCACCTTTGGCACCTAAATCTTTTTGGGTTCTAGTGATTTAGTAGTTTTAAGAGATCTAAAATCATTTCTCTTAGACCACCTTAGATATATTAACTTGTCAGTCCAATAAGGCTCTAGATGGATGAGCTAATTACAAAAATTGCACTTAAAAATAAGATGATTGGATTTATTTCTATCATGGAAAATATATTTTAAAGATATATTAGGTTTATATCCTAATCCATTTTTATTAAAGGAAAACCTTTGATTTAATATAATTAAGTTAAGCTACTTCAATTTAAAGATACTTTCATGATTCACATTTATATGACTTAAGAGAATCATTTCTAATGCTAGAAATTTCTTCACCAAGAAAATTATTTCTATTTTCTATAAATTGAATATACTCTTTAAGATGAACAATGCTCTTTTCTAACTTACCATTATATTTACTAATATTTACACTTAATTTAATAATTTGATCATATGTTAATGACGTCACCTTAGTTTCGTCTTCTCTTGAAGCTTTGATGCACTTATGATCTTCTTTGTAAGAAAGCCTTCTTTGAGAAGATGCTTCATAAGAGTCTTTTGATGTATTTTCGGGTATATCTCTGAATATATTTGAGTCTCCCTCTTTATATTTATCCCACTAATTCTTCATCTTCTTCATGTGATGATGAACCTCCAAATGTTCATTCTGATGTTGATATTTCAAAGATTTTACTTGTTGAAGCTTCTTAACATATTATATCACATGAAACTTATTTATCAAGGATTCATCTAGATAAAGCTTCTTCAATTGTTACATTATATGCATATTATTCATCATTTCCATAAGATGATTACTCTTAGGATTGTCATTCATCTATTGAGATCATTCGCTCAAAAAATTCTACATATGTTTTATTCTTTCACTTTCATCTTTGAGTATACCTCTTGAAGAAGATGACGAGGATGAAGAATATGAATATCTTTCGCATATATTTAAACACTCTACTTCTTCCTTGAGTTTCTTGATGATCACCTTTTTCTATATTTTTCCTAGAGTTCAATAAAGATACTGATATCTTTTGAATTGATTATTGAATTAGATTTAGGATGCCAACACTTAATTCTTAGATATAAAGTTTATAACATAGCCTCTAAGATGAATCTCATATTCATTCGGTATCTCAGCTTCCTAAATTTAAGTTTTTCATTATCTCTTATTTGATATTGGAAGAAAATCCATGGATCATCTCAAGAGTGTCCCACACTTCATTGGAAGAATCACTATTAAAAACGTAAAAGAATTCTTAAAAACTTAAGGCACTTATGAAAATACGTTTAACTTTAAAACCGAGTTTAACATTTCTCTTGTTTCTTTGGTCTAATGAGAATCATGTTTATTTACTACTTTATTGTCAAAGCAAAAAGTAGGAATAAACACACCATTGATTATAAAAGCTCACATTTCAAAATCATATGTTTTAATAAAAAATTCAAATCAAGCTTTCCATGATTGAAGCTTTTCACACTCAAACAGTGGAGGTATATTCATGAAAAGTCCTTTTTAAAAGCCAAAGTGTCTGTACACATCATTCTACCTCATAAGGCGATTAGTTTTATAATAAGAGTTAGACTCTGATGCTACTTGTTGGATAAGTCACTCGAAACACAAGAGAAAGGGGGGGGGGGGGGGTTGAATTCTGTTGCATTGAAAATTAATATCCAATTAAAAAAATATTAGGTAAAAGTAACAATTTAAAATAATTATGAAAAATGTAAGCAGCGAGATAAATAAATAGTATAAAACTAGAGTAGAAAACAAATTTGAACACAATGGAAATATGCAAGCAATTGAAATAAAGAGAGATAATGGATAAGAATATTGCACAAGAGATTTATAAATATTCAGCCTAACCACTTAGCCTATGTCTTATCCTTAAGAATTTCTTATTGAGAGTTTCACAATATGTGTGAGACTTTTACAAGTTATGCCCACGAACCTTCTTACATTTAAACTTAGAGTTTTACACTAGCTATCATCCACGATGGGGAGGGACCAACCTGCTTATGCAAATGTTTTCAAATGGTCCGGCGTCATAAACAGGAACTGGTACCTCTCTTGGATCGTCACGATGGGGAGGGACCAACCGTGGATGCGAAACACAATAATACCACTCCAGATAACCATCTTCTACATCAGATGGAGTAGTGGCTAGGGTAGTTGGATGGATCACAGCGATAACTCTCTGATGGTAACCAATCCAATCAACATCAGTATTAGCCGCCATCGTACAATCAAGAGGTGGGGATGGAATGTACCCGAACTGACGTAAACATTTGTCAGGCAAGTATGGAACAACTGTGTCACCCCATTTCAAACACCCCCTGTAGAGACATAACTCATCAAACTGATGCCATGCTCTATGATCCTCAAATGGACGCCATATGACGTCGGCATGTGTCAGCTCGTCCAAAATAGGTCATAAATCATCAACCTTCAGGACTCCTTGCCTATAGGACCATCTCATCGTTCGAGGAAGACCACAATTATCAGCTGGTTTCCAATCCTCCCCTCTTTTTCCAACAGTTGGAAAGTACTCGTGAATCCAGCACTGCTACAAAATAAAAACATAATAAATAAAATAAATTAAGTTAACATACTTTATAAAGTGAATCCAACACTTAATAAACAAAATTAAATTATATACCTGTAGGAGAGTAGGATATCTACCTAGTTGTTTGCAACTGAACACGGACGTATCTCCAAGATATTTGTATAGGGTAACTAGTGCAGCTGCTCCCCAACTATATCCCGAACATCTATCTAAGTCTGTAAACAGTAGGAGGTATCGTGCCTCAACAAGTGTAAAGGTCTTGTCAGCAAAAATGGTGGAACCCACCAACATCAACAAATATGCTCTGGTCGCATATGCCCAACTGGAAGCAGCTCTATGCTGTACGAATAAATCGTATAACCACTCCAACTTAGAATATGAACCCCTGCAGCTACGAACATGTGATTGTGCCTCACCCTGTGACACTCCTGAGTAGTCAACAGCAAGTTCAACAGCTACCTCTTCCGGGACATCCTGAGGACTCCAGAAGACACCCCTGATGGGCAAGTGAAGCAGACATGAGACGTCATCCAAAGTAATGCTTGTAACACCCCTTTTTCTACCACAAAATACTTAACATATAATCAAAGTGAATAAGCACGCATATAAACAAAAGGGCGTCACATCGACCTTTTCAAAAAAACTAAAAGCTTTCAAAAACCAACATCATTCATCATCAATATACAATACACATGGTCATTTAAAATAACACATTTCAATTATCATGAATATTCAAGAATATGCGTTCGCGGCGAAAAATAATGAATACTCATGTATTTCATAAAATGATCCATGTCCCATACCATGATCATCTCTCAATAACTCAAGATAAAATAAAACCATATCCAGAATATTTGGCAATATGGCCTCTCAAACAGCAAATGCAATTAATCATGTTCACAAGTAATAACATAATACATCTCCAAATAAGACATGAGTTCAATACTACTAATCTACCCCGTGTTACACGACCAGAGCATTGACTCACTACCTAGTCTCTAAAACAAAACACGAAAACTCTCCGGCTAAATCTCGAGTGAGCTACCGTCGACTTACTTCAACAATACTACTCTTGAATATCTGCATGATGCCCATGTAAAGGCAACATTCAAACAGAAGGGTGAAAATTCAAATCATTATGAAGAAGTATAATAAAGCACAATGGTTAAATCAACAATTAACAGAATTCATCACACCTTGTATAACCATGTAAATAATACTAACCAACATTTATTTCACATGTTTCAAACATCCATCACAACTCAAGGAGTATAATATTAAAATCCAAACTATATTCCCAATTATATACATAACTACAATTATCACATAATCACATAATTTGCTAAGTTATGTACCCAAACATCACCAAATCCAATTACCATATCTCATACACACCTCACAATCACATCAATGCATACATTCAATTATCACATAAATCTAATGTGACTCAATGCAAGACATGTGACTCTATGCATGTGGTACCGCAATGTGAACCCAATGTTTCACCGTTTTCCGATTCAATATCTAGAATCCAAGCCACGCTTCTGATCCGAACAAGATCAAAGCCACTACGTCTATTTCCAATTAAGGATCAACGTCTGCTACGCCTATTTCCATTAAAGGATCAACGTCTATCACCATGTGAACCCACAATTTCACCGATTCCACCATGAAACCGACCATGCCATGAATGAATGTACAATACCAACAACATATTCAATTAAGATCATCTCTACCATCTTAACATTCCACATATCACCATAATTCAACTCTATGAATTATCTACCAATGGTACATATACACATTCATAACAAATATACTATTCGCATATATAAACTAATTATCAAATACGCACACTTAGATTTCATTTCAAAATGATTACAGCATTTAAAATCTCAAATTTTCATTTTTTAACAGCAAGTAACCGGTTAACGTATTTTGGGTAACCCGTTACTCAGTTTAGCAGAATTCAATTCCTAGGCAGATTTTTTAACTAAGTAACCCATTAACGTATTTGGGGTAACCAGTTATCCTGAAAATAGAATACAATTCTGGGCAGATTTTTAAGTAAGTAACCGATTAACATATTTGGGGTAACCGGTTATTCTGAAAACAGAATACAATTTTGGGCAGATTTTTAAGTAAGTAACCGGTTAACGCTTTTAGAGTAACCCGTTACTCAGTTTACAGAATTCAATATTGGGCAGATTTTCAACAGGGTAACCCGTTAACGCATTTTGGGTAACCCGTTACTCAGATTACAGAATTCAATATTGGGCAGATTTTCAACATGGTAACCGATTAACGCTTTTAGAGTAACCGGTTACTCAGTAAACAGAATTAAATTCCTGGCTCATATTTCGCATGTAATTGGTTAACACCTTTGGGGTAACCGGTTACTCAGCCTAAAATTGAAATTTTTCCTAACGTTACCTGTACTGTAATGGAATTTAATAAAATAAGTGGCTTCTCAATCTATCACTCAATTTCACCCATATATCGATTTCCAAAACAAATTTACTCATCACAAATCAATGATTACTCATCAAACTTAACAATTTCAAACAACCATACAAAATTAGGGATTTTAACCTAAACATACTTCTACCCATTGACCCAATTATACTGACCCATAATAATAAGGATGCTCCCCCTTACCTCTTCAATTTTCTGGAAACCTTAGCTTCTCTCTTGTTCTTCCCCTCTTCTCCTTACTTTTCCTCTTTTCTTTCTCTGTTGCCGTCAAATGACCAAATGAATCCTACTTCTCACTCTCCTCACCTCTTACTATTCTAGTATTATATTTGGGCTTAAGAAAGGATACCTCTAATTTAATTATTAGGCCCAATAACACATAGTATTATATTATCTCTATTTAGTTTAAATAAATTAAACCAACACAATATACACACCAAGTCAATTAATTCAATCAATTAATATACTACCTAACAATCAATTAATTAATTAACACCCCAAATAAATAAAATAAAATAAATTAATAATATCATAAATAATTACTAAAATTGGGTTGTTACAATGCTCATTTCACCAAACGGCATGTGAAATGAAGATGTCTCTAGATGCCATCTTTCCACAAATGCAGAGACAAGATTTGTGTCTATCTTGTTTAGACTAGTTCTCTGAAGTGAAGATAAACCAGATCTAGATACCCAACTCTCCATCTGTTGCGAAAGAGCCAGTGGAACCCTAGATGTCAGCTTCAGTCCATGTCCAGCAACCTTTAACTCTTTCTTTGGACCTCTTTCCTAAAAACAATTAAAACACATATTAGAAAACACAATATAAAATATTCAACTATTATTCATTTTCAAATATATCCCGTTTATTTACCTCACCAAACCATAAATGGCGAGCAACATGATGCGCGTACTTCACCAAAAGAGACGTATCTTACAGCCCTCCTGGATATCCAGCCGGCTCTGCTGCAGATGTAGATGCGCCCGGCCTAAACTGCGGTCTGGAATCCTACCACCTGCACCTCATCTTCGAACAGCTACAAAAAAAATATTATAACAAAATAATTAAAAATTAAAAAATTAAAAAAAAAACGCACCGGAACACTTCAAAGAAGAGTTCCAGTGTGGAGAAAAACAAGGTTGACTACCGGAACACTTCTTAAAAGAGTTTCGGTTTAGTTCATCCAAACCGGAAGTCTTTAAGAAAGAGCTCTGGTACATAACCAACCAAACCAGAAGACTTTCTAAAAGACTTCCGGTTCAATGCCCCAAAAATGCAGCGAACTGGAAGACTTTGGATAAGTGTTCCAGTATACAATATGTGAACCGAAAGACTTACTCTAAGTGTTCCAGTTTACAATGCCAAAAAATCCCAAAAATTTTTGTTCCGGAAGTCTTCAAGCGCAAATGGAAAAACTTCCATTTCTGAAAAATATACCCTATTTATATGAGGGTATTTTGGTCAAAAAATTATTTGTAGGGGTGTGGGTACAATTGTAGGGGTACGAGGTAAAGTTTTCAAAGGATGAATGAATGAACGTGTGAGTCAGCAAGCCACATGCGCCATTGGAACAAGCTAAACACGTTTATCACGTGTTAGAGATCAGAAATTAAAATTTCAAACCACGTTTCTCCCTCCACAGACCTACGCTTCTCCTCCGTCGCGTAGGAGGTCGGCTCCTGAGGCGACAAAGCCTCAATGATAACACCAATTACATCACCTTCTTCAGTTCTTTTCCCTGAATTTGAATATCATTATGGAATAGTCCAATTTATCCTCACCAGTCCGAGTCAAAGCACATAGCTGAAGAACCTTAAAATCCTAATATAAGATTAAATGGAAACGAAGGGGAATCGAGCCATCACACGTTGGGGCTTTAATTACCCTCGTGAAACTATACATTTTGGTAATAAGTTGAAGGCGAAAGGAGGGAGAAAAGCTCACCTACGAAGTTCTCCGGTGGTGGTGGTGACGACGAAGATGAAAGAAAATCTAGTACATATTCTGAAACTTTTTATACGCATCTTCTTCTTCCTTCTCTCTTCTTCTTGAAGCTTTTTCTTTGCTCTGAAAATGTATGAGAATCTGAGTTGCAGTGTATGATTCGTTTTTGCAATGCCTTTTTTTGCTAGTTTAGACTTTTGCCAAGTAGACTGAATGTGATGGCTTGTTAATTGATTCTTTGTTCACCTATTAATTGCTTGTGATTATTTTCTATGCAATTGATAAAAACACTATTAGCTTTGGTTGAAATTAAATGATGGGGTTGTTATGTTAATTGAATTTTTGTTGCCACAGTTATGTTAAATGTATTGATGCCCGATTGTGGATTTGTCCAGTTATATTTTGGTCTGGCTTGCTTTTGTGAAATTGTTGGTTGTGAATTGATATGGTTCACATTTATTGGTGTAGGGCTTGATGTTTGGCTTGGTGAATATTGCAATACCATGCTGTAATGCATGATACAAATGTTGTTGGGTTTATTCAATGGTCTGCTGTCATGGCTATTTGTGAAATGGCCTGTTGCAGGGTTATTATTACAGGACCTGCTACTGATGGTGTTAGATGCCCTTGTTGTGAAGTTGGCAGGTGAAACCTAATGGTTTCTTCTGGACCCTTGTTACAGGTTGAAGATCTATGGGTGGACTGAATTGGATTATGTGCTTGCTAGGAATATACTTTGGCTATTGGTTTATATGTTGGATATTTTGTAGGATTCATTGTTGTAGTGAACGTAATTAGAATGAAATTAGGGTTTTGTATGCCAATTTAATCATATATGAATGCATATTGGAATTGTATAGGTTACGTAATTTGAACGCAAATGCATTTTGGAATTTATGGTTTATGTTGATTGAGATTTTGTATGTATCGAATTGACATGGTCTAAAAATGAAATTTGTGTTAGAATATGGGATTGTGTAGTATGATGAATTGGTTAATGTATGAAGTGATCATGAAACATGAATATTAGTGGTTGTGATTTGGATAGAACCATGTATGTGGTATATGGAAATGTATGTTTTTGAATCTTGTTGGAATGGTTTAATGTATGGAAAAGCTTGAAAAGGTCATTGAAGAATCATGGTTAAAATGGTCCAAAAATCAAACACAAGTGGCAATTAAACACAAGTGACATGAAAAAATGGCATGCTATGAACTACAATTAGGCTTAGGAGTCAAAACTTAGTTAGTTGACTTTGGTCAACTGGTTGATCAAAAGTCAACTTATGCAAAAATGCAATTTTATTTGTAATCTTTTCAATGCAATACGTATGGACAATGTAATCAATGAATATTGTGAATGAAATGTATCTTTTAGTCAAATGTCCTTGATGAGACACATGAAACAACCTTGGATTCAAATTAAACCAATCTTGAAACAAATGCCTTGAATACACTCCAAAACATTTTGAATGAAATGAATGGAATGGAAACCAATGGATCATGAATAACTTGACGACATGGAACAATGAAACTTGGATCTTAATGACAACTCAAATCAATGCATGAATATTGACACACTAGTGAAACCATGAAACCATGAAGTCATGAATGTAATGTGGATGAAAGCATACCTAATAAGTTGTGAATTAGGGCTTTGGCTAGGTCAAGATCAAATCTATGTATCAACCAAGAATCTCAAGCCAAGTGAGAAGTCAATATAAGTGGTGTAACTAAGTCATGAGCCTCAGCTAGGGTTTCCAACACCTTAATACAAGCTACATGACTCATGAATTTCCCTGATCAAGAACTAGGGTTTGGCATGAAATGGACACAAAGATGCAACCTACAAGACCTTGAGCACCTATAAATTAAGGTTTTCAACCAAGCACAAAACTCCTCAAATATATCTCAAGTCGTCGACCCACCATTAAGGTTTAGAAGTCAAGTCAAGTACCCACAAGGTTAAACACAAGATCCCATAAGAGCAAGGTCAAGAATTAGGGTTTGGATACCCAAATGAATACCATGTTGTAAAATCCATGAATCAATGTCTCAAAGGATATCAAGCAAATTAGGGTTTCACCCCACATGCTGAGCAATACCACAATCTTCAAGTAAAACCCTGGTTTTTACTAACCATGAACCTTGAATCTATGATGCTTGCTAGAAAGTGTTAATCATGAATGAATGATGTACATGAATGAATCATGAATGAGTATAGATGAACCTTAAGTCATATGTTAAATAAAAAGTGAAAAGGGCAAGGAAAATTATGGGATATGACAGAGGGGATGTTTAACCGAGTAAAAGGGATGACACATTTTTTGAAAAAATGATAAAGAAACTCTCTTCATTTCGCCACTTGCCAATTCGTGTGATTTTCATGGGGCGAAACCTATGTATTAGTGAATTACAAATAAGGGAATTGATAAGTGTAATTTAATTATGGATTAAAGGGAAAATTAGGTAGTTATTAAGGTATCTTATCGTCTTAGTTGATTGTTAAAATAACTAAAAATTGACATAAAAAAAATTGAGGTTGACTTGAGCATAGTTTTAATTGCAAAAGAGAAAGTTTCAACATAAAATAAAATAAAAAGAGCAATTGAATATAAAATTTATATTTTTAATATTTTATTAGAAATGAATTATAATTTTTATTAAAAAATTAAGTTTAATTTTGTTAATATAATAAATTATATTTTAGAATCCTTCCCCTTGGGGAAAACGAAAAAATCTTCTATGATTATTATAGTAATTCTTGTTTCATCATTATCTCTTAATTCTTTTGTAATGAGTAACTAAAATTCTCATGATTGAAGATAAGAAAAATTTGATGAATATATTTATTTTCTAATTTAATATTTGGCTATATAAAAATAATTACTTTGGCGATTTTCTAACATATATTCTTATTATTTCTATCATATAATATATATATATATATATATATATATATATAATATATATATATATATATATATATATATTATATAATATATAATATATATATATATATATATATATATATATATATATATAAGGAGGGATCAAATTTATAAGTATTAGATGACAACTTAAGAAGAGGAAAGGTGATCATTAGGTTTGTCATATTTTTCTAGCCTAAGCACTAATAACTTGAACCTTGTTATTTTGTCAGATGCGTTGTTATGATTACTTAACCTAACTTGAACCTTGTTATTTTGTCAGATGCGTTGTTATGATTACTTAACCTGTTCACGAATGTTAAAGAATAACAAGAAGGAAAAATAATGTCTAGAATGTAAATGACACAAGATGATTATCCTGGTTCCCCTTGCCAACTTAAGGTAAAAAACACAAGATGATTATCCTGGTTCCCCTTGCCAACTTAAGGTAACATTTAATCCCTCAATTCTCTTAGAGAATTTTTCACTATCATCAAATGTATTTTACATGTTTGACACCAAGTTCTCTAAAGAATATTTATCAATCTACCAGAAAGCATATCAATCTCTTATAAATACATAAACACCAAACACTATGGTGGACTATGAATCACCTAGAGTCAAAGAATCCTTTTCACAATCACTAAATACTATAATAATTTTTGCGAAATCAAAAAGTATACAACTTTGTATATACAAACAATTTTCACCAACACATTGTGATGCAAATTACAAACACTCAAATCTGTTGAGAAATGAAGACTTTAGTAGGTTGTTGGATGTCAAATCTAATCTTGAGATAATAAAATTTATTTTCTCGATATCACAATTCTAAGTATATCACTTAATTGCTCAAAATTTGTTTGATTTTGAAACTTTTTTTTATTTATGAAAGTTTACAAAGTTTAAAACCATTTTGAAAAATGAACCAGACCTGAAAAACAATATTTGAATTGTTTAAAACACAATTTTAAAGTTGGTAATTTGTTTTCAGACTGAAAAAGATTTATATAGATGTATAGAAACATTTGTAAATGGAGGCAATACTTTGAAAATATTCAGATAAGAATATTTCTATATAAAAAAGTCTTATACAGTTTATTCAAATGTCTCTCACTCTCTTATACTTCAATATGGTATCTAGAGCTTGTTTAGATTCAAGTGTTCACCGTTCTTTTTCCGGTTGACCCACTGTCTTTTAATGAGATTTTTTTTAGGCGACTCATTCCGGTCACCACAATACCTCTGTCGCTACCACCACCGCCACTGATTTTGGCTACATTTTTACACACCATCCAATAGATAGAAGTGCATGCTCTAATCCGGCCCGTGTCCATAAAATAATTGTAAACCATTGTGACATGCACCAACAATATTCCTATGCGCGGGCCTCATGCGCTTTCGTCCCTACTACGTGAGAATGCGTCCGACCACCGTCCATGTCACCGTTTTCACCGCCTAACTCGACTTTCCATCCTGATTCCAAATTTGTACTCAGCTTTTATTTTCGATCTACGAAAATACGATTTACTGTTCAAACAACCTATGTTTCGTCATTCGTCAGGATCATCATTGTTCTCCCCACAACTGAGCAGCCTCGTTTTCACACTTTTCAACCACAATCTCTCATGGAAAATCAGCACACCACAAATTTCATCACCTTTACCAAAGTTTCGCTCATTTTGTGCAAGAAACTAACCGAGACAATTAAATATCGTACAAAAGTAAGAGATCACCAACAACAAACTAAGGTTGTTGATGTTGGTCAACCAACTATTACAAAAGAAGTTAATATTTGGCTACTGATTGCAATGAGTTCCTTTAGTTCCAAGAAACCCATCAACCATCATCTTCTGCCACCATTATCTCTACATTTGTCTCCCTTGGTCCTCGGGTACTTGACTCTATTGCCTCTGATCATATGACTGGTAATGAATTTCTTTTATCTAACTTGTCTTATTCAAATTCTTTATCTTCTGTCATTATGGCAGATGACTATAAAATAAAAATTCAGTGTCTTGGTCAGGCACACCCACTTTCAAACTTGTCTTTAGATTTTATTCTCTATATTCCTAGGTGTCCTTTGAATCTAATATTTGTTAAAAATATCACTCGTACTATTGATTATTCAGTTCTATTTTTTTGATAATTTCGTTTGTGTCTAGGATCAACGTATAAGACAGAAGATTGGGACAATGAGTGAGTATGAAGGATTATATCATCTATCATCACCAATGGCATGTTCTTCTATTGTTTCTAAAAGCCTTACACATCAACGTTTGGGTCACCCTAGCCTTAATAAAATGTTCTTTTAGTTCCTAGTTTTTCTAAGCTTTTGTCATTTGAGTGTCAGTCATGTCAATTAGACAAACATACTCGTCACTCTTATTGTCAAAGAGTAAATAAAAGTGGTGTGTCACCTTTTTCTTTAATTCATTATGATAGAGTATGTGCAACCTAATGAGAATGGTACTTCAGATGCTCGAGATATCCCTTTCATCATCCCACATCCATTACAACCCCTACACCTCAATTGCAGGTCTACTAGTGACGGACACCCCGTCCATCGGAGTTAAGAGATGATATTAATCTAGCAGTATCACCTCACGCTTCAACTGCTCCTACAATTATGTTACCTGAACTTAACCTTCCAATAGCATTACAAAAAGGTATTTGGTCTCATCATCGTAATCCTAAATATGTTGGTGTCTTAAATTATGTCTCTTTTGTTTCTGCTCTAAATTTTGTGTCTATTCCTAAGGCTATAAGTAAAGTTATGAATGATCATAATCGTCAAGCGATGGTAGAAAAAATGGATGCATTGCGTTCAAATAACACTTGGAACATTGTTACTTTACCTCAAGAAAAAATACAGTGGGATGTCGATGCGTTTATATAGTGAAAGTTGGACAAGATTGTCAGAATGATCGTTTCAAATCCAGTTTGGTAGCCAAAGGATACACACAAATATTTGATCTTGATTATAGTGAAAAATTTTCTCCGATGGCCAAGATAAGTTCAGTCTGCCTCTTTCTTGCAATGGTTGCCATTTATCATTGGTCGTTTCATCAGTTGGATATTAAAAATTCCCTTTTACACGGAGAATTGAAGGAGGAAGTTTATATGGATCATCCGCTAAGTTTTACTATTCCTATGAATTCTAGACTTGTTTGTCGGCTTCATCGTTCTCTTTATGGGCTAAAACAATCCTCACGTGCTTGGTTTAGCCGCTTCAGCTCTGCCTTGATATAATTTGGTATGACTAGATGTGAAACATATCACTCTATTTTTTTCCTCCACTCCTCCACCGGTCATCACATCTTTCTTGTGGTCTATGTTGATGACATTGTGATTACTGAAGATGATAGAGATGGTATACATCATCTCAACATTGATCTTTTCAAAAATTTAAATACAAAAGACTTGGGTCCATTCAAATACTTCTTAGGAATTGAATTTGTCTGATCCTAATCCAGCATTGCAATCAACCAGCGCAAGTATACCTTAGATATACTCTTATGAATCATAACGTCAATCTTCTTCTAGGTCAGGGGGAGCTATTGAAGTACCAGGGAAGATATTGACAACTTATGGGTAGACTGAAGTATCTTACAGTCACCAGACAAGATATTACATTTGTAGTGAGCATTGTGAGTCAGTTTCTAAATGCTCCTTGTGATAGTCATTAGAATATAGTCGTTCGAATTATTAGATATATAAATAATACACTAGGAAAATGACTATTATATGAAGATAAAGGTGATGCAAAAATCATTTGTTTTGTAGATGCAAATTGGGCTAGATCACCGTCAGATAGGAGATCCATATTTAGATATTATTTTCTAATTGGAGGTAATATGATCCCATGAAGAAGCAAGAAATAAAATAGAGTTGCGTTATCTAGTGCTGAAGTTGAATATCATGATATGGAAACAACCTCAAAGGAGCTTGCATGGCTTAAAAATTTACTCTTAGAATATAGGTTGGGAGATCTTCATAACACAAAACTCATATGCGATAATCAAGTGGTATTTCATATTGCATCTAAACCGGTTTTCCATGAACAGACCAAATACATAAAAATAGTTTGTTATTATGTAAGGGACAATGTACTCTTAGGAGAAGTCACCATACATAAAACCGGTTTTCAACGATTAATTTTAAAAGATATTTATCTGATGTAATATTATTGAGTAATTGTAACTCTTGGTGTAACTCGCTGGATGCAGTTTGATCTCTATCGCACAGACACACAACCAAACGTGTAAGCTCGCACGCAAATAGGGTCACGCGCGCACGCGCGCAGAGAGAGAGAGAGAGGTGTTAAACATATAAACTTTATAGAATTTATATAGGCTAACACTCTCCGCCTTTCAATTAAGTTTTCTAAGGATGAGTTAGATTGATACTCTTTACTTTAATAATAATAATAATAGAATGATAAATTATTTTATAACTTTCAGATATGAGATTTGATGTCTTTCACTTAAGGTTACAAACTCACACTCTTACATGTTACTTATTTAGTAATTACAATTGTATATATTATATATTTTTAATAGATTGTGGCTTTATGTATCCTAAATAATGAACAAATTAGAGAACTTTTCTTTTGAAATGCCTCATTTATTTCTTTCTAATTATTGTCGATCGAAAACCAGTAGTCCTCTTTAGTTATTGTTAATATTTGATCGTTGCTTTTACCATATTGGTTTTTCGTTCTATGAAATGGGTATATGTAGTTTTTTTTATACGACTAAAAAAATGTAATTAATATGAATATTGCAAGCAACAGTCATTATAATAGCATTTTCTAACATTTATTCTCAACTATTTGTAAAGAGAAAAATAACTTCAGAAACAAACAATAGAAACAATATTTATTTATCCGATCGAATAAATGTTTTTATTCTGTGATTTTAGAAGAGTTGTAATTATTTATTTATCTAAATAAAATGCATCGAGTCTCACTTCCACACATATCTTGTTTGATAAAAGACACTTCTAGTACAGTATTTATTATTCTTTTTGCATGGATGAAAAGAGGGATATATATTTAGTTGGAGGATTTCATTTCAACATGTGATGAAAACACAAAATTAAGGGTTGTTTATGAGTCGTTGGAGGTGGATGTCACGTTTCATTTACACATTGGTTGATTTCGAATCAAAATTCATGATGCAATGATTTGAGGTTTGAAAAGACAAATTCATAAAATGGAGAAATGTCCCCTGTCAAAATAATTGGATGGTGAATAGAGTGGTGGTGACTTAATTTAGCAAGCTATAATCAATGTGTACATTTCGTCCTAATAAGGCAATGTTAGAATATTTTTGTCAAGATTGGATAATAAAATGAGAAAGCCTGCATGTATATAATCAAGATAAAGTTAAGTGTGTATATATACATTGCCTTAATGTCTAGCTTAACTTATATTATTGATATTATTAAATTGTATTTCATATTATATCTAAATGTGAGATTTCGAGATTTCTTTATTATGTGTGAATTTTTTATAATTATTAATAATTAGTATGTAAACCTTAAAAAGTGTGCATGTATTATTCTGGGCCACATGCCCAATTTAAAATACGTCTAATCTAAAGTATCATTTAAATTATAATTCATTCGCTCTATCTATTTATTTACTCATTGATTTAAATGTTGAAGTGTTAATCTTGTAGATCCACCATCGCGCAACCACCTCAGAGATATGCACAACTGCATCAAGAAACTACATCAACAATTCTGGTTCTCGAAAGGAACAGTTCCATCTTCTACGAGAATTTATTTTGATTCCTTCGAATTTCCACAACCAGACATCCTTTAATTCAATCAGATTTCTTATGATTCAAACCTCAACCGCTATTTTAGCTACGCTAAGATGAAAGAAACTTCAAATCTCGTTTCCAAAAATAATTTAGAATTCTCTAATTCCATATTACCTCCAAACTTTGTAATATGCAATCGATGGAGATCTGATCAATAAGGTAGAATATCCGCCGCAAGATCCTCTCAAATCAACGTCGCTCATTGAGAAGGTAAAGAGGGCAAACAATATTATGGTTCCAAGACCACAAGAAGGTGGACGGAACCCATAACACAATGCTTCTGCTGATCATTACCACTATTATTGTTAATCACTTTATCTTAGGTATACTCATTGATGACGAAAGTTCCTACAACTTGATATAGCTCATAATCTTCACATAGTTAGGCTTAGGAAAGTAACATCTAAAACTGTGCGTAGGCTTGAGCCTCCTAGCATTCAACGAATCTTATACTTGTCCATGTTGACATGTAGATTTAATAGATTCCTTGGGAGAAGGGAAAAATAAGAGAATCGTGAGCGTTCACTTTCACATCATACTCTTTGAAAGATCTTGCAACAGAATTCTCGATCGACCATTCGTAGCATCTCTAGATGCAGTGGCCTCCCCTGTCTCCTGAAAATGAAGTACCACAAAGATTAATGAAAGCCAATTGTAGTCATAGCTGACCTACATGTGGCACGACAAATAAATGAAGCAATACTGAAGAGCCTCATCTTAGCAATCATCATCCATGATAATAGAAGCAAAGATACTTATGAAATAGTATATAGTCGATCTCAATGTATGTGAAGATGAAACTCTATTAGAAGAAGAGCTAGGTACCTTGATCGGGATCAATATAAAGTTCTTTAAGGCTGACTCTTAATGGAGAATTTGAAGTTGTCCAGGTGGATGACAATATGATATGATCGGTACAGATAGGGTCTGACCTACCCTCCGAAGTCAAGAAATAATTGGTTGAATACTTAAGCGCCAAAGCTGATCTAATCGCCGTATCTCCTCACGAGATGCTGGGCATAAACCCTAGTGTAGATGTCTCCAAAAAGGACAAGGCAACATTGAAGAAGGTCCAAGGTTGTTGGATGCAAACTTTATCTCTAAAGTAAAGTAAACTTAATGGTTATGTGGTGCTGGTTAAGAAAGCTTTTAGGAAGTGAAAAATGTGTGTCGATTACATCGATATCAATAAAGCATGTCCCAAAGACTTATACCCTCTTGTAAGACCCTAATTTTGACCCTAAGATCCCTCATGGCATCATATCATTGCTCATTGCATTTTGCCTAAAGGATCATAGCATCTTGGCTCCTTAACCCTAGGGTTGGGACTTGTGAGATGGTTTGAGACCCCCAAGCATGCTTGAATTGTATATTATTGCTTTCTTTATTTTGTTTATTAACCAAAAGCACAAAAATATGTCACTAACTTGTTTGTTTTGAAGCTTAAGCAGTCATGTGATCCAAGGCTCCTGGAAGGCTCCTATGCTCATTGAAATGGCCAGATGAAGATGAAAGCAAGCATGACAATGGTTCCCAAAGCTCTCAGTCATTATATATGTCTCCCAAGTATCTCAATTTGTCATTTTGATCAAGATAAACCAGAGGGCTTGAGGATTGTTTCCCAAGGAAACCCTAATTCATCTGTGCATTGACTATGCCTTGCTCATGAAGCAACCTCAATCTATGATCAAATTAAATCAAGGGAAGTTCTTTAATTCATTATTTTATACATATATGAGCCTATGTGAGTGTCCTCAATCATTCATTCATCAATATTTGAAGTTTGGACTTGAGAAGTTGACCAGTCAAGTCATCTGACTATTTTGAAATCCACTGAGACCTAACTTTTGATGTGTTTGTCAAATGAAGATGACCCCAAGAGAAAAAATGTTCTTAATAACCATATGAACAGCCTCCATGTTCATCAAAATTTCATTTTAAACTTGTAAGGTCATCATCCATTTCAAAACATTATAGGTCATTTTGACTGAAACCCTAATTTTGGGTCAACTTCCCAAGGACCTAACTCACTCATTTTTTATGATTTTAAGGTGAGACTAATTGAATTGGAAAGCTTAAGATATATAATTCAATTGTTATGTTGGACAAAATTTCATAATCCTAAAAGAAACACATGTGATAATACAAAACATTATAGGTCACTTTGGACCAAAGCCATTGAATCTTGGAAAAGTCCAACTTCAAGTTCCCATAACTTTCTCATCAAAAATCCAAATGATGAAAAATTTAAGTCCAAATTTATTATATTGATAAGATCTACGACTTTGATGTTGGAGGTGTTTTCATTTGTGGCTTATATCATTGAAATAGAAGGGCTCGAAGTTGGTCACTTTTGACAAATTTTTCAAAGGCATGCTTTGTACATCAAACTTCATGACCAGTTTTCATAAATTTCCGAACTCCAAATGGATTTTTGTCCAACATAGCTTTTGTTCCTTATGTCAAGACCTTTACAACCATTACTCACATGCCTATGTTTGGATTTTCCATATGTGACTTTCGAAGAGGGGAACATTTGTCATCAATTATGCATTTCACTTTGTAACTTGATGCACAAGCCAATGCAGCTCAGAATGCATGTCCATTTCAACTCCAAGTGACTTCAGCTTGCATTTCCAATTAGTTTTGGGCCTCACATGCGCCTGTACAGGCCCATGCATGGAGGACTCAATGATCATGCACACGAGTTTCTCTTCACCTTGCCTTGCATTTCAGCTAAAAATAGGAACCTTGCTTCATTCAATTATAAACCTGAAGGCGCCTAAAGCTCTGCTGAAATCCATACCCAACCTCACTTAAAAGGAATTCTGAATTTTTTCTCTCAATTTAAAACTTGAATTTGAACTTCCTTGGTTGATCTTCAGTTTCCAATTCCTAAGTCTTGTATCATCATCATCCCAAGATCAAGCTGCAAGCAAGAGTTTGGTTGGATCGTGCTCATCAAAGTTGCACTTCAAAGGTTTACATCTCAACTGTTTTGATCTGAATCTCCTTATATGATGTGATTTGCTTGTGTTTGTTTGGTTCTCTAAAGTCCTCGTGTGAGAGGCAAGCCAATGGTGGCTTTAATTTTGTGAATTAATGCATTTCAGATTGAACACCTGGATTTTCCATCTCAGATTTCTCCTTCCATAGAGATCTTGAGAGAAATCCAAGGTTACAGGGCTGATGTACATCACCCCAACTTTAATTTGGTATAAGGCACGTGCAATTTGGTTGAGGTTGCACAACCTGCAACTGGTGGCCGGTTTCTGTTTGCTCACCGAAGAAGACGGTGGTTTCCACCACCGTCCCCACGTGGATGACTTGTATCCCTTGGATCTCACATGCACGATCTAATCCTGGTCTTTGCTTTACTTGACTTTTTTAAATCCAGCGTGTGGTGCGTTTGACTGAGGATCACAATGAGCGCGCCTCTAGTCCCTTGGATTGTCCACGTCAATTAATGAAAGTGGATCCAAGCGCTGTGGATTTTTCATATTTTCTAATTTCTATTTTATTTTTCTTTTATTCCATTTATTTTCAAAAATTCATAACTCTTTTATTTGGAATCACAAAAATATGAGACCAATTGCAAAAATTTTCTTTTAAAACCTAGTTTCATAATTTGATTTTTAATTATTTTTGTGATTCCATTTAATATTTTTTGTGAATTATTTTGGTTTTTAATAGTTTTTAATTCATTTTAATTACTTTTTGATATTCAAAAATTCCAAAAATATTTTCTTAACACATTTGGATCATGATAAGTCTATGAAAAATATTCTCATCAATTTCTTAATTGATTTGAGATTTATTTGAGATTTTAATTCATTTATGTTATATTTTAATGCTTTTAATTGATTTTAAAATAGTTTATGTTTTCAAAAAATGTTGAGAAAATTTGTCAAACCTTGTTTGACCATATTAGACTTATGATGATTCAATTGGACTTATCCAAGTTGATTTGAATTGAATTTGAAGTTTGACCTTACTTTGTTCATTTTATTTGGTGTATTATTTTAATTCTAAAAAATACCAAAAATATGTTTGACCTTTCTTGACTGCTAATCTTCATTTCACTTCTGTTTACCATTGATTGATGTTGATTTCATTCACATTTGGTCATTGTGTCTTAATTATGTCATTTGAATTTTCATCTTGTACATTTCATCTTCATCTCTTTTTTTTTTGGTTTTTTTTTTGGCCAATGAGTTAATGATTTGTAGTTAGCCTTGACATATGAGATGCTTAACCTTCTTTGATCCAAATCAAATTCAACTTGATCAAAGATCAAGTGAATTGCTTTGTGTCCAAGATAGGTTGCTTCTTGGTCAAGCAAAAAACTTGAAATCCATACAAGGCCTTTCCTCTTTTCTTTTGGCATGGCAAGTTGTAGGAGCTTGGCTTACTAGTCATGATCTCTAACTTGTGCTTATTTGCCTATAGTTTTATTGACCGACCTCAGATAGGTGTGACTACTACATTAGTCCACTTACGATTGCTTAACATAGCACTAAATTGTCTTATGGCACACTAACACTAATTATTAATGACTAACTTTTAATTCAAGCATTTAATTCTTGCAATTTACTTTAATGAAATTTAATTTCTTGCTCATTTATTCATATTGTCTTTTCCTTTTTCTCATTTGAGCTCATGTTTATGTTTATGCTATTTCCCTTTTGCTCACTTTAGCACATTATTGTGTAAATATATTATTGCCTTGTGCTTGTTTTGTCTTTGTTTGTGTGAACCCAATGCAAAAAGGAGAAAGAACTTAGAATTAGGACCTCACCTATGCTTAATGGAGTTCAAGAGCAACTAGGCCTCATGCCTTTAGAATGCTAATTTTGTTGAAGAGCAACTAGGCCTCATGCCTTTAGAATGCTAATTTTGTTGAAGAGCAACTAGGCCTCATGCCTTTAGAATGCTTAATCTTGAAGTTGTCTTCAAAGGACCCCTAATCCAAAACTCTTTCTTTGTCCACTCTTCTTATTGCATTGTGAACTTTTTGATTGTTTGTTCTTGTGTGATAGGGAATCCAAACTTGAGATACTAAGAAGGACCATTGTCATGAATAATCAAGTTAAGAGAAAGACAAGCCAATTGGAGATCCTAGGAGCTTGAATGTTTAATTGTTTTGATTGCTTGTTGCTTGCTAAGTCTAAAGGAAAGGAGCATTTGGAATCATCTTTATGATCTCAAGAAAGGAACTCCAAGGGTTTTATTTCTTCTCTCATCTTTGCATGTTTAGGACTAGCCTTTCTCTTCTTATCTCCACTCTAACCCAAGCCAAACTCATTTTGTGCAAACATTGACATTGTTTTCAAAACTAGAATCCTAGGCCATATGCCTTTGATTTTTCAAACTCTTTTCATTAATACTTATTTTGAATGAACCTTAAGTCAACTTTGACTTCATTTTTGTGAATACTTCTAATTTGTAAATACAACTCACTTCAAGTTAATTTTGTGGTTCCAATAGCCACCTTTGTTAAAACCTTTTTCATAAACATTAGCCATAGGTCTGAGCTATCATAGTGGTTGATGTAAACCTCACCTTATCCTTAGTGATTGGACTATAAGTCTTCCATAGTTATTATAGAGTGAATCCCTCACTAGTATGTTGAAGCTCTCCTCACATGGTGGATTGTTGGTTTAGGTTGAGTTTTCTCCCTTTGTTAACAAAAGACCTTAAGGTTTTTGATCAAATCAATTCACCCATATTTTTAGATTTTTACCCCGAACTACGGGGTTTGGATCTTACCTTTGTGATGGTACGTAGGAAATGGGTTTATCCATTCAAACAATAAAATTGTAAATAATATGTACATTTTCTTCTCATCCCTCCAATCATGTTTGCACAAATATTTTTACAAATACCAACCTACCATACAACTTTGCAAAAAGGGATCCCTTAGAGTACTAAGGATGTTTTGGGTGCTTAAAACCTTCCCATTACATAACCAACCCCTTACCCAGATCTCTGACATTTTTATTATTTTTTGATTTGATAAAACTTCTCGGTTTTTGTTCACTTTCTAACCTTTCCTTTGGATAAATAGAAGTGCGGTGACGACTCGAATTGTATGATTTACTTTTGATTTAGTCAATAAATCTAAAGGTAACGAATACCCCGCTACAGAAAAGTGGCGACTCTGCTGGGGACGTATTCACCCTAGTGGGTTTAGCCTACTTTTTTTGCCTTTGTTGTATAGTATGTTTATATTTATTTTGTTACATATTTTTTGTGCAAATTTGGGATGACTGTATTGTTTGTAATGTATGAATTGCTTGATATATATCAATTGCTTGTGTGCTTGGTGGTCTCTTGTGAGATGAGTTCTATACCCGAACTCGAGTGCACTTATGATAGGAGAATGGCATAGTCTTGTTGACTTGTGTGGAGTTATTCCTTAGCAAGTTGACTTGTAAGCCCATTCACTTGGTGAAGGTTTTGTTAGGAATAATAATGTCACGTGAGTAGTCGTGGTTAGGAATTACTCTTTCCAATATAGACCTTAGAAGCCAAGGACCTTAGATTACCTAGCCTATCTTGGCCTATTTTAGGACGTAGTGCGAAGATCGTTCAAGTGTAAGATTTGATACGATTATTACGCGATACTACACTCATAAGAGTCCCTCTTGAGAATATTTTTGGAATACGAGTAGTCGTTTATCCGATAATATCCGAAAGATGAGATGATGACTATGGGAACCTCTTTTATAACATGATTGTCAGGTTTAACCATAGCACACTCCCTTTGGGTGGTTCTTAACCGAGACTCCATGCTCGTGACTTGCAACAAACCCTTGATTCACGGTTGATCCGTTCTCGTATATCCTTAACATCAATGGAACTTGGGTGTTGATAAGGTGTAAACCACAATCCACCAAAATGGATGATTGATATTAAGGATGACTTGATCCATCCCGTGACCTTTATGTGGTGTGACTTGCTTGATCCTTGAGTGTGATTGTTGCATCCATGCATTCGTGCATTCATTTGCATCCATATCATCAACAATGAAAATTTCAAGGAACTTAAGAGGTCTATTTGCGAATTTTTAGACATGGATAAGCATAGAAGAAATACGAAGAAGTACAGTTTCAGATAACCCGACTTGAAAGAGTTAAGAAGTTAGACATCCTATGTATTAGATCTTTTGGAGTTCAAAGCTCGCCATGGGAAGCTTTTGTCTATTCTTGCTACTCAGGTGGATGAAGGTCAGATGAGTGTGTTGGTGCAGTCCTATGATCCCTTGTATCGTTGCTTCACTTTCCCGAATTTCCAGTTGTTGCCTACGCTTGAGGAGTATTCTTATCTTGTAGGTATACCTATCTTAGATCAGTTGCCGTTCAGTGGCTTGGGGAGAGTTCCTTCTTCCCAAGAGATTGTTGATCTGTTGCACATAGATGTATCTGATGTTGGTGCTCATATAACTACCAAAGGTGGAATTCAAGGTATCCCATATGATTTTCTCATCACCCAAGCTACTTTGTTTGGGAAGGCCATGAGTGAGGATGCCTTTGAATCCATATTCGTGCTTCTCATCTATGGGCTAGTGTTATTCCCCAACATCGACAATTTTATGGATGTGAACGCCATTAGGATTTTCTCTACTCTTAATTCCGTTCCGAATCTGTTGGGTGACACTTATTTCTCTTTGCATATAAGGAACGCAAAGGGTGGTGGTACTATTGTGTGCTATTTGCCTCTGTTGTACAAGTGGTTTATTTCGGACTTGCCACAGACTCTTGCCTTCAAGGAGAACAAAGGATGTCTATGGTGGTCGACAAGACTTATGTCTCTCTCTAATGATGATATATTTTGGTATAACTGTAAGACCCCAATTTTTTCCCTAAGATCCCTCATGGCATCATAACATTGCATTTGCAAAGCCTCAAGGATCATAAGCATCTTGGTTCCCTTTGCCTTTGGGTGGGACCTCTTGTGAGTGGTTTGAAGATCACCATGCATGCTTGAATTGTATATTATTGCTTTTCTTATTTTGTTTACTAACCAAAAGCACAAAAAATATATCACTAACATCTTTTGTTTGTAGCTTGAGCAATCACAAGGTCAAGAGCTTCAAGGAGATCCTTTGTGCAGAAATATGGCCAAGTGAAGATGATAGCAAGCATGGTAATGGTTCCCAAAGCTCTCATCCATAAAATATGCCTCCCTAGCATCTCAATCCATCATTTTGATCAAAGCAAGTCAAAGGGTTTGAGGTTTGTTCCCCAAAGAAACCCTAATTCATCTGTGCACCACAATGCCTTGCTCTTGAAGCAACCTCAGCCCATGATTAAATACAATCAAGGGAAGTTCTTTAATTCATCATTTCATGCATATTTGAACTTATTTGAGTATCCTCAACCATCAATTCATCAGGATATGAGTTGTGGACTTGAGAAATTGATCAGTCAATTCATCTGACTATTTTGAAATGCACTGAGACCTAACGTTTTATGTGTTGGTCAAATAGAGATGATCCCAAAATAAAAACTGTTCTTAAGGACAATATGAACAACTTTCATGTTCATCAAAAATTGATTTGAAGCTTGGAAGATCATCTCCCATTCCAAGACATTATAGGTCACTTTGACTGAAACCCTAATTTTGAGTCAACTTCCCAAAGACATAACTCATTCAATTTTTATGATTTGGAGGTGGGATCAAATGCATTGGAAAGAATAAGATGCTTAATTCAAATGTTATGTTGAACAAAATTTCAAAATCTCAAAAGAAATACATGTGATAATGCAAAACATTATAGGTCACTTTGGACCAAATGCATTGAAAGGCAAGAAAGTCCAACTTCAAGTGCCCATACCTCTTTCATAAAAAATCCAAATGATGCAAAATTTAAGTCCATTTTTATTGTCTTGAAGAGATCTACAACTTTGAAGTTGGAGGTTATTTCATTTGGGGCTTGCATCATCAAAACAGAAGGGCTTGAACATTGGCCAAATTTAGAAACTTTGCCTTTACATGTTTTGCACCTTGCACTTTAAACTCAAATTTCACCAATTTCCATACTTCAAATGGATTTTTTCCCAACATAACAATTGTTCCTTACATAAAAACCTTTTTAACCATTACTCACATGCTCATGTTTGGGTTTGGCAAATGGTATATTCGAAGAGGAGAAGTTTTAGGCATGATTATGCATAACATGTTGGAACTCATTATACAAGCTTGTGCATTGCCAATTCCACGACCATTTCAGCTCAATTATGCTTCAGAGTGCATTTGGCATTGAATTTGGGCCTTTTGAATAATCATGCAAGCCCATGCAATGAATATCCAATTCCATGCACACGACTTTGATCACACTTACCTTGCCTTTCCATCAATAAATAAGAGCCTCACTCCATTCAAATTTCATCCATGAATCAACCCGAAGTGCTGCAGAAATCAAAACCGAGCCACACCTAAAGGAACTATTCCAATTTTCTTCAATTTGTCAGATCTGAAATTCAACTAAATCAGGTTGAATTTCTAGATCTAAAGTTCCTAGACCTCTCTCTCATACTCCATTGATCTTCTGTGTGGCCAAAGGAAGCAAGGAAGCAAGCTCAAATCTCCAGAATTCAAGGTTGTTCTTCAACTGGTTTTCTCTTCGAAACTCACCATTTATTGATCTATTTGCTTGGATTTTGTGTTGGCTGAAGTCCTCTCAATAGAGGCATCATTACTGTGCATTTAATTTTTGAAATTAATCAAGTTCATGATGAACACCATCATGCTTCCATCTCTGATTTCTCCATTTATAGAAATCTAGAGTGGAAGTGAGTGGTATAGAAGTGATGTACATCACTTCCTCTTTCGACTGATGCCTGGATCGCGTGTTTTGGCGCACATTTGCTCTTCTGCAAATTTGAGCTCTCACTGGAGCTAGCCGGAGAAGACGGTGGCGCTGGCCACCGTCTGGTCTCCAGATCCAATCGTGGCTGTCCATTCTTATTTCCTGATCTAATCCTGGCCCTCGCTTCTTATGACTTTTAATAATTGTTGGTGTTACGCGTGAACTGAAGCCTATCATAAGCGCGCGCTTTTGGAGCGTTTGATCAGCCACGTCAATTAATGAGGCTTGAGCAGACACTCCTTGTTTTTGTGAATTTCTTATTTTCTGATTTTATTTCTTTTATTTCCATTATTTTCAAAAATTCATATCTCCTTCATTTTAAATCCAAAAAATATGGGACCAATTGCATTCTTCTCCAAATAATTTCTAGTTTCTGATTTTGATTTTTTATATTTTTTATTTCACCATTTGATATTTTTTGTGAATTTTCTCTTTCTGGTTATTTTTAATTCATTTTAAATAGTTTTTGATATTCAAAAAATACAAAAATATTTTCCAAACCTATTTGAATGATGATGGATCTATGAAAAATATTCTCATCAATTTTTTAATTGATTTGAGATTTATTTGAGATTTTAGTTCAATTAGGTTATTTTTATTCATTTTTAATTGATTAAAAATAGTTTATGACTTTTAAAAATGCTGAAATTTTTTGTCAAATATTGTTTGACCTTGTTGAACTTGGGATAAATCACTTGGACCTTTCAAGGTTGATTTGAAGTGATTTTGAAGTTTGACCTTTCTTTTATTTTTTAATTCAAGTTTATTTTAATATTAAAAATGCCAAAAATATTTTGATTATTGTTTGACCTCCAATCTTCATCCCATTTCTGATTTCTCATTGTTTGACTTTGACTTTCAATGTCATTTGGTCAATAAATATGGATTGGTACATTTTTTATTTCACCTTATGCATTTTAATCTTTCCATTTCATAATCCATTCTTCTTCTTCTTCTTCTTCTTCTTCTTTCTTTTTGATCAATGAGTTAAAGGTTGATAAGTTAGCATTGATTAGGGAGGCTTAATCTTCCTTAATTCAGATCTAATTCATCTTGATCAATTAATCAAATGAATGACTTTGCATTAAGGATAGGTTGTTTCCTAAACATGCAAAAGACTTTGAAATTCTGGTATCACATATAAGATGTCGAAGGTAATGTCACTACACTAATATCTGGTAATAAACAATGGATAAACAAAACAGAATGGTAAAGCGAATAACACAAGCAATTGTTAACCCAGTTCGGTGCAACTCACCTACGTCTAGGGGCTACCAAGCCAGGAAGGAAATTCACTAAAATAGAATTAGTTCAAAGACTCTCCGTACACTTCAACAAGTTACAGTCTTTATCACCTAATCTCTACCCGTGCAATTTCTACCTAAGCACTCTTAGATATGAGAACCCACTCACTTCCCTACAATCACACACCAGTGATTTTAAACAACAATCCCTTGAGAAAAGAAAATACTTTTCAATTACACACTCTTGATTTTACTTCACAGTTTCAATCAAGAAGACACACTCTTGATCTTGCTTCACAGCTTTGATCAAGAAGACACACACTCTTGCTTAACAGCTTTAGAGTGACAAATTACAACCACAAATAAGTCCAATTCGCTCAGTCTTGGTTGTATGTTCGAACAGGTTTTCTAAGTCCCTTTTTATAGAAGCTCTCAGTTGCGCTTGGACATCTTGAAAACCCTAAATCTATTTTCCAATCAAATCTTTTTAATACAGCTGTGTAAATCTCCTTGGAAAATAAGTAAATCTGGTTATAATCCATGATTGAATGCGCCAGCTAGCCATATCTTCAATCATCCAAAGATTGCCATTAATTGTGCAATCACAAAACACCAGACATTCATACTGAATGTTCTGTGTACAGGATGTCATGACATCGGGTCTGACATCCTGGAAAAATCCTGCATAATCCAATAATTCCTTTTATAACTTCCAGTAGGTACAGCCATATCAGATGTCATGACATTGTGTATGTCATCTGAAACAATCCTGCATGAACATGTCTTTCATTTAAGCTCCAGCAGGTACATCCAATATCAGAAGCCTTGTCATTGTATGTGGCATTCTGAAACAATCCTGCATGCACATGTTCTTGAACTCCAGCAGGTACATAGGATATCTCATGTTAAGACATCACACATAACATCTTGTGAACACTCTTTGTTTTACCAAAATTGCTGCCAACACTTAGAATCAACAAACTCCCCCTTTGGAAAATTTTGGCTAAAACATATATCAGTGCTTTTTGTTCACAAGGTAAACTATCAGCAGTTAAACAACATAACAGTAGTTTAATCAGCAACAAAAGCAAAACAATTACTAGCTATGGCTGCTAGTAATACACACATGCACAAGGGTACTTCTCCTCCCCCTAAATTTGTGCAACAAACAACAGAATTACTAGTTATGGATGCTGTGACACCCTTCTAAAATACCCCAATAATTAATTAAAACAACAAAATATGAATCAGAGTAGATATGCAATTTCAGGGTGTCACACTTGACACTTCACACCAATCACCAAATCACTTGTCATGCTCATTTATTAATCAAAATTAAACATTGCACAATTCGCAGCGGATAGAGATCTAATCAATCATGCAAACCATGTAACACATTACATGTAAAGTTGTTCAACAACCAAAATGAAAACAAAGTAAAACATCCCGTCCCGATGTTACATCTACCAGAGCATGACTCACTAAGGAACTACACTAGACTCCAAGCACTAGCTTCTACTCAATCACTGCTCGTTACCTGAAACATAGTTGTAAGGGTGAGTTCCTCAATCGATATAATAAGCATTATAAAATATCATGTAATCCTAAGTAATTTAACACATTTCATCACCCAAATCAGATCACACATTCAGCAACGGCAACATCAACTCAAAATCATAATCATACTCAACCCAACACAAAACACACGTATAATATTGGAATACATCCATTCATATTATACGCCATACATACATTATGCAATGAGACTCTATGCATGCGGTACCGACTATTCGTGAACACATAGTTCAACCTCACCGATCAAACCCAGATACGGCTACCAAGCTCACTAGTCCCACTCATTTGAGACCTAGTGACTCACTCACTAATTCCTCACCATGGGAATTAGCTACCACCCCAAGGGCTATGCTATGCACGCTAAATCACCTAGCATGCAAACATCAACAACAATCCACAATAACTCACTCACTAATTCCTCACCATGGGAATTAGCTACCACCATAAAGGCCATACTATGCACGCTAAATCACCTAGCATGCAACCATCAACAACAATCCACAATGGACATATGCTCACACTCTAAGCCATAAACAGTCCATCCACAATTGCATACATAATAGATATATTCACAGCATTATACATACCATCATACATTATCAGCATATTTATCACAGAATCATATCATGTCATGCGAAATAATAAATTACAGTATTAGCACACTCTACTAATACCCCTACTGCTCAAAACAACGGGAAATGATCCCTACTATATCATACACCAATATAGGCCAATCATCAACTATGTACACAATATTTGAATATCAAATTTTCACTTTTCCAACAGTGTTAACCGGTTAACGCCCTGGGTTAACCGGTTAACGCAACACAGAACGCGCTTCCTGGCAATTTTAACAGTGTTAACCGGTTAACACCCTGGGTTAACCGGTTAACGCAAGACAGACTTTAATTATTTTAATATCATAACAGTGTTAACCGGTTAACACCCTGGGTTAACCGGTTAACGCAAGACAGAAAGCTGTTCCTGCGCTAACACGAACAGAATGCAGAATTACCCGCATTTTTCGCCGTTGGAGGACTTCCGGACCTCCGATTTCGATTCCGTAAACGGCTACACGTCCAGAAAATCACAACTCATCCAAATATAGGTTCATTCACAGTTTTAACGTAACTTATTCATCACAATTTGCAGCATTCATCATCCCAATTAGGGTCAATTCAATGGCTTATTACTACCCATCACATGTTAATCCATAATACCCATTAAACGACGATAAACCCCCCTTACCTGAGTTAATCCGGCAAATCCTTTAACTTCAAGCTTTTCCCTTCTTCAACCCTTGTTCTCTTGCTCTTCCTCTTTGCCTTTTTCTCACTTTCTGTCGCTTCTCTGGTTTTCACGTGAAAAACCCTTTTTACCAAATGGAACTCTTTATATATATATTCCAACTTTATTATTCCAATAATAATAATCCAATAATATTCCAATTATTTAATTAAATTAATAAATATACTATTAACTTAAATTAAATAATTATCATATTTTATCGGGGTGTTACAACTCTCTCCCACTAAAAGAGTTTTCGTCCTCGAAAACATACCTCAAGCGAATAACTCTGGATAAGACTCCTTCATCTGACTCTCAAGTTCCCAAGTCACATTGCCACCTGCTGGTCCTCCCCAAGCTACCTTTACCAAAGCAATCTCTTTACCCCGCAACTGCTTCAACTCTCGATCCTCGATCCTCATAGGTGATGTTTCAACAGTCAGGTTATCTCTCACCTGTACATCATCTACTTGGACCACATGCGACGGATCAGGAATGTACCTCCTCAACTGAGACACATGAAAAACCTCATGCAAATTCGCAAGTGACGGCGGTAAAGCGATACGATAGGCTACCTCCCCTATCCTCTCCAAAATCTGATAAGGACCAATAAATCGAGGTGTCAACTTCTTCGACTTCAAAGCTCGACCAACCCCAGTTATCGGAGTAACACGAAGAAACACATGATCTCCCTCTTGAAACTCAAGTGACTTCCTCCTCTTGTCGTGATAACTCTTCTGACGACTCTGAGCAATCCTCATCTTCTTCTAAATCATCTTAATCTTTTCCGTAGTTTGTTGAACAATCTCCGGTCCAACCACAACACTCTCACCGGACTCATACCAACATAAAGGTGTCCGACATCTCCTACCATACAAAGCTTCAAACGGTGCCATACCAATGCTCGAATGAAAACTATTGTTGTAGGTAAACTCAATCAAAGGTAAATAACAATCCCAAGCACCTCCCTTCTCCAAAACACAAGCCCTCAAAAGATCCTCCAGTGACTGAATCGTCCTCTCAGTCTGACCATCAGTCTGCGGATGATATGCAGAACTCAATCTCAGCTTAGTTCCCAAAGCCCTCTGCAAACCTTCCCAGAACTTCGATGTAAATCTAGGATCTCTGTCCGAAACAATACTCGACGGAATACCATGCAAACTTACAATTTTCTCAATATACAACTCAGCTAATCTCTCTAACGGATAATCCATTCTGATCGGAATGAAATGAGCCGATTTTGTCAATCTGTCAACAATCACCCAATTAGCTTCAAAATTCTTAATTGTCCTCGGTAAACCAGAAACAAAATCCATACTGATACTATCCCACTTCCACTCTGGAATAGCCAACGGTTGCATTAGCCCAGACGGCTTCTGATGCTCAATCTTTGACTTCTGTCAAGTCAAACAGGAATAAACAAAACTCGCAATTTCTCTTTTCATTCCCGGCCACCAAAATAACTTTTTCAAATCATGATACATCTTCGTAGCTCCAGGATGAATACTCAGGCCACTACGATGTCCTTCCTCAAGAATACTCTTCTTAAGTTCGGTAACATCCGGAATACACACCCGATTACCAAATTTCAAAACACCATTCTCATCAACTCTGAATTCACCACCTTGACCTTGATTCACTAGAGTCAACTTATCAACCAAAAGCATATCGGATTTCTGACCCTCTCTAATCTCATCCAGAATACCACTCGTTAACTTCAACATTCCCAATTTAACACTATTGTGAGCACTCTCACACACCAAACTCAAGTCTCTAAACTGCTCAATTAAATCCAATTCCTTAACCATTAACATAGACATATGCAATGATTTCCGACTCAATGCATCAACCATTACGTTTGCTTTACCCGGATGGTAATTCAAACCAAAGTCATAATCCTTCAGAAACTCTAACCATCTCCTCTGTCTCATATTCAACTCTTTCTGATCAAACAAATACTTTAAACTTTTATGGTCACTGAAAACCTCAAATCTTGACCCGTACAAGTAATGCCTCAATAACTTCAGAACAAATACCACAGCTGCCAACTCTAAATCGTGTGTCGGATAGTTCCTCTCATGAACCTTCAGTTGTCTCGAAGCATAAGCTACAACCTGCTTATTCTGCATCAAAACACCACCCAAACCCAACAATGAAGCATCACAGTAAACCTCAAATGGTTCCGATGGACTTGGTAATATCAGAATAGGAGCAGTAGTTAACCTTCTCTTTAACTCTTGGAAACCTTCTTCACATTTTGAGTCCCAAACAAACGCTTGCCCCTTTCTAGTCAACATCGTCAATGGTAATGCCAAATTAGAAAATCCCTCAATGAATTTCCTATAATAACCTGCAAGTCCAAGAAAACTCCTTATCTCAGAAACTGACTTCGGGGCTTCCCACTTAGATACCGCTTCTATCTTAGAAGGATCAATAGCAACACCACCTCTTGAAACCACATGACCAAGAAAACTAACCTCTTCTAACCAAAATTCACACTTGGACAGTTTAGCAAATAACTTCTTTTCTCGTAGAACTCCTAAAACCACTCTCAAATGTTCAGCATGCTCTTCTTCAGATTTCGAATACACCCAAAATATCGTCAATAAACACCACAACAAACTTGTCTAGGTACGGATGGAAAATCCTATTCATATACTCCATAAATACCCCAGGCGCATTAGTCACACGAAAAGGCATTACAGAATACTCATAATGTCCATACCTTGTTCTGAAAGCAGTCTTCTGAATATCCTCAGTTTTCACACGTATCTGATGATACCCCGATCTCAAATCTATTTTGCTGAACACACTCGCACCAACCAACTGATCCATCAAATCATCAATCCTCGGCAAAGGATACCGATTCTTGATCGTCACTTTATTCAGTTGCCTATAGTCCACACACAAACTCATAGTACCTTCTTTCTTCTTAACCAATAACACTGGTGCGCCCCACGGTGACACACTCGGACGAATAAACTTCTTATCCAACAGATCTTCCAACTGACTCTTCAATTCAGTTAACTCAACAGCAGACATACGGTACGGAGCCATCGACATCGGCCTAGTACCAGGCACTAAATCAATCGAGAACTCGACTTCACGCTCTGGCGGTAATTCATTCACTTCTTCAGGAAACACATCAGAAAAATCACACACCACGGCTAGATCGCAAATCACCAGTTTATCTTTAGCCTCCAAAGTCGCTAACAGCATAAACAACTCTGCCCCATCTGCTACTGCCTCATTCACCTGCCTTGCTGATAGAAACAAACTCTTTCCTTCCTCAATCTCAGGAAAGATCACAGTCTTATCAAAACAGTTGATATAAACTCGGTTAAACACCAACCAGTTCATACCCAGGATAACATCAATCTGCACTAGTGGAAGACACACGAGGTCTATCCCAAAGTCTCTACCAAAAATACTCAAAGGGCAATTTAAACAAACTGAAGTAGTAGTCACTGAACCCTTCGCAGGAGTATCAATCACCATACTCCCATGCATCTCAGATATCTCTAATTTAAGTTTCACAGCACAATCCAAGGATATAAAGGAATGAGTCGCGCCTGTGTCAATAATAGCTACAAGAGGAAAGCCATTAATATAACACGTACCTCGGATCAAACGATCATCTGCAGAAGTCTCAGAACCCGATAAAGCAAAGACCTTGCCTCCCGACTGGTTCTCTTTCTTCGGCTTAGGACATTGTGGACTAATATGACCCACCTCTCCACAGTTGAAACAAGTCATAGTCTTTAACCGGCACTCTGCAGCCAAGTGACCACCCTTGCCACACTTGAAACACTTCTTCTCAGTACTGGTACACTCATGGATACGATGTCCAGCCTGACCACATCTGTAACACTTAGCAGGGGCACTGGAGTCTCCCCCACTAGGTCTCCTCATCCCACTCTGTCTCTGGAAACCTTTTCCAGCTGCATACGGTTTCCCACGATAATTCTGATTCTTGCCTTTCCTATCCACCCTCTGCTGATAGCTCTCCGTTCTGGCCTTGGTATCTGTCGCATCGCGCGAAAAACCGGCGGGAAAACAAGAACAACAGAGCCGCCACCGTGCGTTATTTATCCCAAAAGAGGGAAAGGAAACGCTCAGAGTAAACCTGGAAAAAGCATGGTCTCGCGACCAAAGAGAATGGGTTCGGGAGTCGGTTATGCGAAGGGAAGGTATTAGCACCCCTATGCATCCGTAGTACTCTACGGGATCCGCGCACAAAAGGAAAGAATATTGGTTGCTAAATACTGCTCAAACACACACACACTGGCTGAAAGAGACAAAGAGACTGACTGAAACTGAACTCGGCAGGATGTCGCATCCTGGGCCTACTTAGTCTATCAGGCATAGACATCAGAGTCCAAGTAGTTCGGACTGGGGAAACGACACATGCTCGCTAGGATATCGCGTCCTATGCATACGTATCTTCTCGGACGAGAGAAGAATCAGAGCATTCGTAGCTCGGCTGACACGCACACAGACAAACTAGACAAAGGCAAACATGGAGCCTGAATGCCAATTGCTGGACTTACATCAGCATCCGAACCAAAACACACACAAAAAGGCAAACGTGGAGCCTGAATGCCAATTGCTGGACTTACATCAGCATCCGAACCAAAACACACACACACTGGAACCCAAATGCCACTCGATGGACTTACATCGGCTTCCAAGCACACAACAACACAACAGGTTGATAGGGAGTCGGGGACTCAGCCTATAACTGTCAAGCTCGCATTCAAACAAACAGACAACAAATTGCTAAGGAGTCAGGCACTCGAGCCTAGCAACTGTCAGACAACACACAAAAAAAGAAAAAGGGCGCCCGGAGAGATCAGCTCAATCTCCTGCCTACATACTTCATCTGGTATGAAGATCAGGGCGATGTAGTTCCCCTACGCAGGGATAAGGATCTAGCCTAACCAGATAACAGAGGGAGACACAACTCTAGGGAGACTACGACTCGAGCCTAGATGTTGTCATGCAAAATCAACCCTAAGTTATGGTTTCTAGCTAAATGGCACAAGGGCCAACCTATCCTAAGTATGGCTCACACAGGAAGCAAGCCACACACACTTAACTTGCACAGGAAGCAAGCCAAGCAAAACCTAACTTGCACAGGAAGCAAGTCTAAACTAATCCTAACTTGCACAGGAAGCAAGTCAAACAATCCTACAAGCACAGATAGCACACGCTATACACAAACAAGTGGCTCAAACAAGGGTTAGGTTTTAGTCAAGGGGTCATATCAACCTCGACAAACAAACCTCTGGAACTGGGTGAATGTTGCTCTTAACCTTGCCATTGAGGGGCTAAGGTGAAGCAGATGAAAGGTGGGTGAAGATAAGACTTCACAGCTCTTATCCCTGGCCTGGGAGAGCTCAAGACAAGAATGTGTGGGTTCAGAAAGTGGGAACCCTTCTACACATTTAAAACTGACTCAACTGTACAATTGTACAAGATCTTGGGTTTGTATCTGCAATGCATCAACACAGTGGTGTGAGCAAAAGCAGATGACACACTGAATAGTGGGGGATAGATTGCATATCCCTACCTTCCACCAATTGCCTCTTCACTTAGGAGGACTTTGACTCTATGCAAGGACAAAAGTAAACAATCACAAACATTGCCTCTTAAGGAGGACTTCAGACAGTTGCCTGGCCAAGTAACAGGCCAGGTCTTCCAGACTACATGTACTAAAAGAGATTATACCTCAAAGCAAATGCTAAATATCAAAGCAAGCAAGTTCAGAGAACCTAAGCAACTAAAGTACCTGAAAAATTCAAACCAATCAGTAAACAGTTCAACAGTTAAAACCAAAGGAAATGGATAAACAGTCAACCACAGAAGGTCAACTGTGCAAAGCAAGACTCAAGTTACATGAGTCAAACCTACAAAACAAAAGTTAGTACATGATATGTAATCAAAACCAATCACATTTGTATGATCTCAATGGCAATGGTGCTCAACCTGAAACATGAACTCAATAGTAAGCACAGAAGACCACTAGGACTAGCCTAGGGTCAAGGATGGAAGAAAAAGTCAAGGCAGCAAGGAAAAGTCAACTCAAAGTCAAAGTCAACCAATTAGAAAGCAATCACAATTGGGCCCACATTCAAATCATGCATTATGATCATTTCATGAACATTTGAAGTCAAAGTAAGGCAAAGAAAGCATACAAAAGTCAACAGAAAAGACTTCATTCAAAAGTCAACTCAAACATTTTCAAAAATTATGAAATAAATCACACTCAATCCTAACATCTAACATGGTATACATGCAAAATTTCATGGCATTTGGATGAGAGGAAGGCAGTCGACAAAAAATCATGAAGTCAAATCAAATTCAAGTAAGCATGGTGAAAGTCAACAAGCATGGGTCAACTTCAAAAAAATCATATCAATTTGAAAACAGAAGAGAAATGAATGAGATTAACACCAATGCAAAGCTTGAGATGTCTAGTTATCACATATGAAATTTCATGGTCATACAATAAGATTTGAGAATTTCACAAAAGATTTGGCAAGGCATAGCACAAAAAGTCAACAAATGACCACATATGGAAGAAAATTCTCAATCAAATGGAAAACAGCATGATTAATTCCAAGAAAAATCATACATCAATTAGACATACAAGGGATCATTCATGCAAAATTTGGAGTCATTTGGATGTGGGGAAGTGTGTGAACAAAATTTGTGAAAATACATGATCATGGTATGACACCAAATGCAACACATGACTTCAAAAAATCATAACTCTCAATCCACAAATGATAAATGCACAAACTTTATATGGAAATGAAGGTCAATGTGTCTAGTTTTACCACAAAAAATTTCAAGCTCATTGGATGCAATATGACAATTTCACAAAAGGAATGGCACAATGTATCATTTTGGCATACATGTCAAGAAAATAATTATCATTAAAAATCCAGCCAATGGAAAAATAATTAAAAATCACAATTAAATGAAGGACACATTCATGAATATGAGGAAAAAATTTCAAGATTTTTGGATAAAAATTGAATTGAAAAAGGAATTGTTTAAGTTGAGTGAATAATGGATGAAATATGAACATGAAAGCATGGCAAATTGGTCAACAAGGAGTCAACCGGTGGCAGACTTGTAATTTCTGCCGTCACTAATGGAAACGACACAGTTTTGGCAAGGTAAACAAAATGTTGTGATTGGCTGTTGCCCAATGCAACAGTGCTCGGGCCAAATGAGTTCAAAAATTGGGTTCTAAAACCCTAGGGTTTTAACAGCCAGGCATGCTTCATGATATTTCCAACATCCACACCAAAACTTGGTCAGCAATTACAACAGCATAGCATTTAACAGGATTCTTCAATACAACCATAACACCACCACAAACCAATGCCATCAGTTCATGAGGAATTCTTGCAAGTTTATGGCTCAAGCAATAACAGCAGGGCATAGAAATGTTTCATGCAACATAAGTAACAACAATAGCCAATCCTCATGCATCTATGAAGCTGGATTTTTTCTAGAAATAATGACAGAGTTCATCATAGCAGGATTTAGCAGCATGGTTCATGGTGTCATCAAGCAAGTATCAACAATCATCAAACAAACATGTTTCGACCAAACATACAACAGCATGAGCATAATCATGAAATCTTTCTGGGCAACTAGGTTTAAACAAGCAGCAGGATATATGAAATGCTTCATGCAACATGAGTAACAACAATAGCCAATGCTCATGCAACATAAAAGCATGACTTTTGGAAGGGAACAGCAGGGTTTCAACAACAGCAACACTCATGTTCATCCAACATTAAGCAATCAACATTCGAACTGAAACAAACACACGGCATGGCAATGATCACATAGCAAGCAGTCAAAAGCATTAACAATTAATCATGGCAAGGAAGTACTGTCATCATGCAGTAACATCAATTAACAACAAAACAAAACACAATCATAGGAAACTCTGGGCATGGTAGGTTTCACACAGCAGGGCATTTTATGTAGTCCACAAACATAATTTCAACCAAGCATCAAACAATCATCATGGCAAACAAATTTCAAACAAAATCATGCAGACCAACATGGTACCACAAACATGATATTCGAGCAACATAGAGCAACATCAGCTAACAACAAAAACTGGGAAATGGCTCTAGAGTTTCAACAGCAAACATCATGTGTTCATCATTATAACAATCTTCAAACAAAGTCATACAATAACATGGCATTGGTGTTCAGGCCACAACATTTAGCAACAACCAAACACACACATCACATGAATTTCTGGACAGAACCATGGATTATGCAACAGCAGTACTCATCGTCATCATGTAAAATCAACATGAACAAATATGCCCAGAAATCAACCATATGCATATCAATAGCATTAACATACATCAAACAACAAACATGCATCATCCAATTTCATTAAATCCTTTCCAGCCAAGCAAATCGAGCAGAGTTTACCATGAACACAGAAAAATGAAATTCAATTTTCTCTCAATAGAATCAGCCATTTAACATGATGTCATTTGCAATAGACTCAGTGATGCATACTCTACCAAAAACATACCATGGATTGAAGGAAAGGGAAGGTCGAAAAACTTACTTGGTTGTGGAGAAAAAGTGAATCAGTGGCTCTTTACGTGTGATAGCTTGAAACAGGTGAAGACTCTAGCTCTAAATGATGGATGATGAACTTGTTTCAGCTCACACTTGCTTGGATATGACCAAATCAACTTCTGCCATGACTGTTCTTTGAGAAAAACCAGAGCACGAAATGTGGTTTCCAGCAAGGTTTTGAGGTTGCAAAAGGCTCTCAACTGATGTCCAAATGAGGAAGGATCACAAGCTTGCTCGATTGTTTAAAGGGTTTGCTGAGAAATACTCTTTTGGCCAAAGTGTAGGATGAGAGAATGAGAGGTTTTCTGGTTGTGGCTGCTGCAAAACTTTGAAAAATGCAAAGCAAAATGATGCATCAAAATGGTTTTTCTCCTGCTATTGGCATTACTCATGACAGAAAGAAAGTGAAAGGTCTGCTGTCATGGTATATGGCATGGTTACTTGGCTTTGTTCTCTTGTGTTTGGACAACTTTAGAAAATGCAAGGCCAGGTCCAAAAAAAAACCTTTGGTTCTCTTGTTGGTTGCAGATGCTAGCAGGGCAAGGCAAGGTGGATTTGGAAGTTCTAGATGAAAACGCAAGCAGCAGGGGCAAGGTTGGAAAAATAAGTGAGGGTTGGTTGTGCAATTGTTTTTGATGACTGCTATTAGAATTGGTTTTGACAGAAAAAATGATCAAGTTTCTATTTGCTTATGCTGTTTTGTGGTTAGGCCATGTCTTGCCACTTTGGAGTTTTCTTTTGACTGGTTTTGAAATGCAAAGCAAGATGAGTTTTTTGAGTGAATGAGGTTGATTTGTGCTTGTTGGTTAGGTTGGCAGCTGTTGGTTTAAACATGATGAAGAGATGTGAAAACAGCAAAATGCCATGCTTCAGTTTTTTTTGGTTTTGGGACAGACTTTGGACAAATGCCAAGATGAGATGATGTTTAGAAAAATGAAGTCTTGATGGTCTGCTATGACCTTTTCTCTTGACAAAAAAAGGGTGCTGTCCAAACTGCTATTGGACAGTACAAATTAAGGCATGGAGGTATGGTTGGTTTGTACTCATTTTCCAAAATTCAAGTAAGCAAACATGGCCATATGTACTATTGGAGTATGGCTGCACAATGAGACTCACCATGACAGAAAAAATGGTCAAGAATACTGCATAATGATGCTGGTACAAGGCATGGTTGTGGAAAGCAAGGACAAGCATGGTGCAAGTATGGTTAAATGGTACTTTTCTTACAATTCAAGCAACCAAGCAATATTCACATGTGCTGCATATTTTGACTTTGCAAACACATTCTAAATGACATTTATGAGCTGTTCCAATTGGCCAAATGTTGAAAAAAAGTTTAAATCAAAAAGTCAACTCTTGGTCAAACTTTCATTTAAATGAAAAAGGTCAAAATATGCCATTTTGATTGGTGAAGTTTTGGCTCATGAAATTTATATTTTTGGAAAGAGGATGAAAAATGTGGTTTGTAGGAAAACCCCACCAAAATTGGCCAAACGGTTTGAGAGATATGGCCCTCTGAAGTTCAAGATTTTCTGAAATCGATTCGATCATAACTTGCCAACCACACATGGGAATTGAGAGTTCTAGGACTTTTTGGAAATGGGAGAACAAGATCTTCAACTTTCATGTTGGGCAAAAATTCATTTGAGGCTTGTATCACAATGTAAGTTTGAGGATCAAGACTTTCCATTTATGGCAGGTTTCAGTTACAGGCCCAGTTTCCATTTTGGGAAATTCATGATCTGGCTTCAAATTCTTCCATGATGGTGTTTGGCATGATGTATGAAGACTATTTGGACATGAACGAACTCTCACAAACCAATTCCAATCATCCAATCACTGATTAAATGGACAGTTGAACAACAATTGACTTTTAGGGTTTCTGACTGATTATGCATTGACTGATGACTTCCAAACCCTAATTCCTTGAGGACTTGACTTCAAATGATGTCCCAAGTTGTATGAACTCTTGATTATTGACCATGGTGCCCAAATTCCACAAGAATGACCACCATCCATTGCTTTGACTGACAGTTGACTTTTTTAGGTTTTTGGACTGTCTGTGTGTGAACTGATGATTTCCAAGTCTTCAACCCTTGACCAAGATACTTCAAATAAACCTCCAAGCCATGTGAACTTGTTGCACAAACCCTAGGGCCTTGGTTCAATGAGAAATTCTTTTGCTTGCTTGGTTGACTGATCAGGAGATTAGTTTGACCTAATTCTTGATTGCTTGCTCTTGAGGCAACTGGGAACAATGCAAATGCTATGCAATGGATCATGATGTGCTATGACCTAATATGAAAATGTATGTATAATGGTAGGTGCAAATTTGAGGTGCTACAGCTGCCCCTATTCAATCAGCTGGGAACCCGAATGGATGAGAGCGACGGCTGTCAGACTTTCAGGGTAAACAGGGATTGAATACCAAAGAACCGTAGAATTTGCACAGACTGGATATAATACAACAGAACCACGTCATTTACCGATGACAAACTGCATGACAGCTTCAGAAAAGCAAAACCATTTACCGATGGTTGAGGAACTGGAATCTTGATATTTACTGATATCAACTTCAGCACGACCATTTACCGATGGCGGCTGGGGAAAAAAAAAAAACTTCTGAAAAACAGACCATTTACCGATGGTTAAAACTTGAGACTTGATATTTACCGATATCAACTTCAGCCAGACCATTTACTGATGGCTGCTGGGAGACAGATTTCTGAAAAGCAAAACCATTTACCGATGGTTAGAACTTGATATTTACCGATATCAACTTTAGCACGACCATTTACCGATGGCGTCTGGGAAAACAGATTTGATGTAGAAAGGAAACCTGACCATTTACCGATGGTGGCTTCAAAGAAACCAGACATTTACCGATGTCAACCCTAGCAAGACCATTTACCGATGGCATGCTGCAACTGGGAATTCGATATTTACCGATATCGAAGAAAACTGGGCCATTTACCGATGGCGTCTCCACTTGGGGAGGGACAAGATCTTCGTGGTGTAATTAGACAAGACGTTTACCGACGACTTCTGGGGATCTTGATTTTATTGACCAGACATTTACAGATGACTGGGATGAGACTCGATGTTTACCGACATCGAAAGATGATGTTTACCGACATCCAAAGAAATGACCAGACATTTACCGATGACTGGGAATGAGACTCGATGTTTACCGACATCGAAAGATGATGTTTACCGACATCAAAAGAAATGACCAGACATTTACCGATGACTGGGATTGAGAAATTTATTGGGGAGATACAAATATTTGCAACAGGAAACCGGGTAGGACATTTACAGATGACTCTACTGGGGATTTCTAGTTGGGGAATTATCAGACATTTACCGATGACTGAAGGAAAACTCGATGTTTACAGACATCGAAAGATGATGTTTACCGACATCAAAAATGACCAGACATTTACCGATGACTGGAGTGAGACTCGATGTTTACAGACATCGAAATATGATGTTTACCGACATCAAAAATGATGACCAGACATTTACTGATGACTGAAGGAAGACTCGATGTCTACAGACACCGAAACAATGGTGTTTACCGACACCAAAAGAAGAAACACACACGGGTGCTGACATGACACTTACTGGTATCACAAGAACGACATCTGAGATATGTCAAGGCAAGGTTGACCACTTGCTGGGGGTCTCACTGGAGAGAAACAAACTTTCTGTCACCATCGGGTGAGGAAATAAACCTCTGTCACCATCGGGTGAGGAAATAAACCTCTGTGGGGAATAAACAATTCTGAATGCTGTCAAGAGCAACTGTAGCAGTCTTGCTGTGCTGATGTTGAATGAAATGATCCGCCTCTGCCGGGGATACGGTCTGGTGAAGTTAACACATGAATGCATATGTTTGAATTTTTCTATGGCGTAATGCTCCATTTATGAATGGAAATGCTACGCAATTTGAGGATGCAATGATTACTACATGCAAAATGCAAATGAACTCTGGCTAGGGAGCCAAAATGATCAGATACTCTGACTCTGTGGGGAGACTCCTCTTGGGGAACTACTCTGCGGGGAACTCTGCTTGAGGAATGGTAAATCGACTTCACATTCATGTTGAAGCATAGCACTGCTGCCGGGAAAAGGTAAACTCCGCTGGGGATGTCCTTCAGTCCACAGGTAGGATAAATACTGGAGATAAAATTCAATAAACCTGCCTCACTCGGGGAGGAAATCGACGAATACAGGCCTGCTGAGGATAGGCAGTCCTCAGATCTGCTGGGAAATAGAAAACACTATCCACAGACGTCTTCGCAGGGAAACATAGCTCTGGTAGCTTCCAAACTTGCTTGGGGAAAATATCTGCTGGGGAAACGTCCTCATAGATGCCAACTTGAAAAAAAAAAAAAAAAAAAAAAAAAAAGCACAACACAATGCCCCCAGGGGATGCATGGACAAGATACGCTCGAGTGTCCTCAACATTCAAAATGATTTTCAAGTGTTTCATCTCTCTGCACATTGTTGTGTAGCCTTCATGTTTTTTATATGCAATGCTTATCAAAAATTCGGACATTTTGCAAACAAAACAGTAAAAATAAAGACAAGAGCTATTTATCTGAATAACGATTTTTATTGATTGAAAATGTGCCTGGAGAGGCAAATACATTGGGAAGCAATTCCTAGAAAGAGGTAATTGCGCACAAAAGGAAAAAAATCTATCCTAATGGCAACGTGAACACGACATCCACTATCTCCCAATTCTGTTATAACTCACAGATCATCAGCTTTCCTCCCAACTCCTTGCTTTCTGAGAAGAATGACTGGACGGATCACATCTTTCGAGATGGCAGACGATAAAGCTTGATGAAGTACAGACAAACTCAGACTGTAGTCTTCGCTTTAATCCCTAACTTTTGCCTGGATCGCCCTTTCGGGTTTTCAATCCACCGGGATACCCCATTTTTGCCTAAGTCGCCCTTGCGGGTTTTCGACTTACCGGGTGTACAATTTTTTTTATTTTTTTATCCCTAATTTTTGCCCGAACCTTTTCTTTCTGTTTTTTGGTTCGCCGGGATGCCCATTTTTTTGCCTGGACTCTTTTATTATTTTCGTCCAGCGGGTCAATTTATGCGAAGTATTTTTTGACTACATCTGAGTTGACAGGAGACGGAAAATCTTCACCATCCATAGTCGTAAGCATCAAGGCTCCACCGGAGAAGACCTTCTTCACAACATACGGACCTTCATAGTTAGGAGTCCACTTGCCCCTGTTGTCTGCACCGGGAGGAAGGATCCTCTTCAAAACTAAATCACCGATCTGAAATGTCCGAGGACGCACTTTCTGATCAAAGGCTCGCTTCATCCTTCTCTGATACAACTGTCCATGGCATACAGCTGCTAACCGTCTCTCCTCAATAAGGCTCAACTCGTTAAACCTTGTTCGAATCCACTCGGCTTCGTCCAGCTTGACATCCAATAAATCTCTCAGAGAAGGAATCTCCACTTCAACAGGTAGGACAGCTTCCATACCATACACAAGGGAGTAAGGGGTTGCCCCGGTCGACGTACGTACTGAGGTACGGTACCCATGCAAAGCGAAAGGCAGCATCTCATGCCAATCCTTGTACGTAACGACCATCTTCTGCACAATCTTCTTGATATTCTTGTTCGCCGCTTCCACAGCACCATTCATCTTCGGTCTGTAAGGAGAAGAATTGTGATGTTCGATCTTGAAATCTTTACAAAGCTCTTTCATCATCTTGTTGTTGAGATTCGAACCATTGTCAGTGATGATTCTCTCAGGAACTCCGTAACGACATATGATTTCTTTCTTGATGAACCGAGCAACCACTTGTTTGGTAACATTAGCATAGGAAGCTGCTTCCACCCATTTGGTGAAATAGTCAATCGCTACCAAGATGAAGCGATGTCCATTCGAAGCAGTAGGCTCAATCTTCCCAATCATATCAATGCCCCACATGGCAAACGGCCAAGGCGAATTCATGACATTCAGAGGGCTTGGTGGTACGTGCACCTTATCAGCATGGATTTGACACTTATGGCACTTCCGAGCATACTTGAAACAATCGGATTCCATAGTCATCCAGTAATAACCAGCTCTCAGCAATTTCTTCGACATTGCATGACCGCCGGCATGAGTACCGAAGGAACCTTCATGAACTTCTTGCATTAGCATGTCCGCTTTGTGTCTATCCACGCATCTGAGCAAGACCATGTCAAAGTTCCTTTTGTATAGCACATCATCCTGATTCAAATAGAAGCTTCCAGCTAGCCTCCTCAGGGTTTTCTTGTCATTCTTCGACGCACCTTCAGGATACTCTTGAGTCTTGAGGAAATTCTTGATGTCATAATACCACGGCTTCTCATCAGTCACAACAGACTCGGCTGCGAACACATATGCAGGCCTCTCAAGTCGATTCACCGCAACATGTGGCACATGATTCCACCAATGAACTTTGATCATAGACGACAAAGTAGCCAAGGCATCAGCCATTTGATTCTCATCCCGGGGGACATGATACAACTTCACCTTCTTGAAGAACGTCAGTATTCTCCTGGTGTAATCTCTATACGGAATCAAATGCGGCTGGTTCGTATTCCAATCTCCATTGACTTGATTGACCACTAGAGCGGAATCTCCAAATATATCAAGAGTTTTGATCCTCAGATCAATGGCTTCTTCTATCCCCATGATACAAGCCTCATACTCAGCTTCGTTGTTGGTGACGTCAAACGTCAATCTGGCAGAAAAAGGTATATGAGCACCTTTAGGATTGATCAATACTGCCCCAACACCATTACCATTCATATTCACAGCCCCATCAAACATCAGTGTCCATTTGTCATCCGGGTCCGGTCCTTCCTCGACAAGAGGCTCTTCGCAATCTTTCATCTTCAGATACATGATGTCTTCATCAGGAAATTCAAACATCATAGGCTGATAATCTTCGATCGGTTGCTCGGCGAGGTAGTCTGACAGAATACTACCTTTGATGGCCTTCTGGGACGTGTACTGAATGTCGTATTCTGTTAAAATCATCTGCCAACGGGCAACACGTCCGGTGAGAGCTGGCTTCTCAAAGATGTATTTTACTGGATCCATCTTAGAAATCAACAGAGTAGTATGGTTCAACATATACTGTCTCAGTCGGCGAGCAGCCCAGGCCAAAGCACAGCAAGTTTTCTCGAGCAGTGAATATCTTGTTTCACAGTCGGTAAACTTTTTGCTAAGGTAGTATATGGCATGCTCTTTTCGACCAGACTCGTCATGCTGTCCCAATACACACCCCATCGAGTTCTCAGTCACTGACAGGTACATTATCAGAGGTCTCCCTGGAACTGGAGGTATAAGGATTGGAGGTTTCTGTAAGTACTCCTTAATCTTGTCAAAAGCTTTCTGACAATCATCGTTCCACTTGATCGCTTGATTCTTTCTGAGCAGTTTGAAAATTGGTTCACATGTGGCAGTTAGGTGAGATATGAACCTTGCAATGTAGTTCAACCTCCCTAAAAACCCACGGACTTGCTTCTCCGTTTTCGGTTCAGGCATCTCTTGAATAGCTTTGACTTTAGCTGGATCAACCTCAATCCCTTTCTCACTGACAATGAAGCCTAACAGCTTCCCTGATCTCACCCCAAATGTACACTTGTTCGGATTCAACCTCAGCTTGAACTTTCTCAACCGATCAAACAGCTTCTGCAAATTAACCAAGTGCTCCTCTTCTGTCTGCGACTTCGCAATCATATCATCTACGTACACTTCAATTTCTTTGTGCATCATGTCATGAAAGAGAGTCGTCATTGCCCTCTGATAGGTAGCACCAGCATTCTTTAGCCCAAATGGCATCACCTTATAGCAGAACGTGCCCCAAGGTGTAATGAATGTCGTCTTTTCCATGTCCTCTGGCGCCATCTTGATCTGATTATATCCGGAGAAACCATCCATGAAAGAGAATACCGAGGATTGAGCCGTATTATCAACCAATACATCAATGTGAGGTAATGGGAAATCATCTTTCGGACTCGCTCTATTCAAATCCCGGTAATCGACACACATTCTGACTTTACCATCCTTCTTCGGCACAGGAACGATGTTGGCCACCACGGTGGATAACTGGTAACAGCCAGAAAACCTGCATCCCACTGCTTCTGAACCTCTTCCTTGATCTTAGTTGCCATGTCAGGACTCGTTCTACGAAGCTTCTGCTTGACCGAAGGACATCCTTCCCTAAGAGGTAATCGATGCATCACAATGTCTGTATCTAAACCAGGCATATCTTGATACGACCAGGCGAACACTTCCACATATTCTCTCAGCATCTCAATCAGCCTCCTCTTGACAGAGTCCTCTAAAGCAGCCCCAATCTTGATTTCCTTTTGTCGTCCTCAGTACCCAAATTAATAGTTTCCAACTCCTCCTGATGAGGTTGGATGACCCTTTCCTCCTGCTTCAGTAATCTGGCCAATTCTGCAGGGAGTTCACAGTCTTCCTCACTCTCCTCTTCAGCTTGGTAGATGGGATTATCGAAATCATACTGAGCCATAACAGAACTGTTCATAGTGAATGCCATAAGATCGCTTCTGCATGTTTGATGCTTTGTTTTAGAAAAAGAGTTCAATAAAGTCACAAAAACAAAAAACATTGCCATTTTTATTGTTTTTGAAAAAGAAAAATGAAAACAAAAAATAGAAAGACAAGGATCACAAAGTTTGTTCAAAAAATGTCCTTCATTAATGATAATCATTAAAACATGATGAGGCCCTACAAAAATGAATCACTACGCCTTGGGCAGAACGTAGGATTTTCATGCAAAATGACAAAACAACAGAAAATTACTCTGTCAGAAGAGTAACTTGAACCACTTCTTCAGCCGTCCAGTTGTTGATAGACCCCCCTGGTGCACACGGGCGAACCCAGTTGTCCAAATCACAATCACTGTCACAGTCTTCACTACCGGTTGCAGAGACGTCGCCATGATTCATCAGCCCAGCGCTGGTAAAGGTACTTGGACCCGCTTGACCATTCTGCTCTGCTCGGAGAGGCTCGTAACCAACACCAAATTTGTCTTCTTTAACCGGCAAATCCACCATCTTGCCCCAGCCTTCAGCTTTGCCAGAATCAACAACCTCCTTAGCCTGCTTGTAAGAAGTGATCGAAGCACCTGGCTTCCTCTGCTCAGCGTACGCCACTTTCTCAAGAGCCACAGTCTCAAACGCCTGGCATAAGGTTTCATGGATCTCGCCATCCACCTCAACATATTTGAACGAGGATAGATGACTCACCAGAATCTCTTCTTCACCGCACACAGTTACAATCTGACCGTTCCAGACATACTTGAGCTTTTGATGGAGTGTCGACGAGACTGCCCCTGCTGCATGAATCCATGGACGCCCCAACAAACAACTATAGGCGGGCTGGATGTCCATAACATAGAAGATGATATCGAATACCTCAGGACCTATCTTCACAGGCAAGGTAACTTCCCCACACACAGAACGCTTGGATCCGTCGAAAGCACGAACGATCAGGTCACTGGGATTAAGCACAAACCCTTCCGCATCAATCTTCCTCAGAATCTGCTTAGGCAACACATTCAACGACGACCCGGTGTCTACCAATACGTGAGACAACACTGCCCCCTTGCACTCCATGGTGATGTGCAAGGCTTTGTTATGGTTTCGTCCTTCAGGCGGCAAGTCCAGGTTGGTGAAACCCACACCATGCCTGGTGCTCACATTGGCCATCACACCCTCCAGTTGATTGACAGAAATCTCTTGAGGTACGTAAGCCAGATTCAACATCTTCAGCAAGGCATTACGGTGTGCCTCAGAGCACATCAATAGTGAAAGTATAGAGATCTTGGACGGAGTCTGATTCAACTGATCCACAATCTTGTAGTCACTTTTCTTGATTATCTTCATAAACTCCTCCACGTCCTTCTCAAATGACCCCTCGGGTGCCTCCTTCTGAACAGGTTCTTCCTCAACCACAGCTTGCTTACCTTTTGCTTTGGCGAGAGCTTCAGCATTATTGTCCCTCAAAGGCTGCGGTGCAAACAGACGACCGCTTCTGGTAAAACCTCCTGGACCTCCTACATTATCCACAGCCGGACCAACAGTTGCAGGAACTCTATTCGGTAAACCAATTGTCACTGGAGTTTGATTCACTGGTCTTGTCTGACTTTCAGCCCTTCTGTAACTGCGGTGAGCATTATCATACTTCCACGGCACGGCTCTACTATTCTCAACAGCCCTTCTTCCAGACGCGACGATAGTAGTTGGAACACTGATGGTTACAGGCACTGGAATGGTAACTGGGGTACCATTTGCTGCAGGTGCACTGACGACCCTTTGTCCACGTTCTTCAGACGGTTTAAAGTAAATGGTGATAGTTGACGCTGTTCCACGATCTTTACAGCCCTACTGAATTGCAAACAACCCTCATCCATCATACCCTGGATACCGGTTCTCAACTGGTCGCAACCATTCTCAGATTCTGCACAGCCCAAACAATTTCATCACAGCCCGGGTAGACACCCCCATTCAGCAGACGACCCTTCACAACTAGCAGAGAAGTCTGAACATCATCAACATTAACAACCAGATCTTCAGCTTCTTTCCCTTCAATATTGTTCACTCTATGCCCACCATGCTGAGGCATAGGGTTGTTTACGACGTTAGGCACTGGAGCGAAGTTGATTGCCTTGGCATCGATCAAATCTTGAACCTTGTGCTGGAGAGCTCGACACTTCTCAGTATGGTGGCCTGGTGCCCTAGAATGAAAGTCACATCTAACATTAGCATCATAGCCAGGAGGCAGCACTGTAGGCGGAGCCATTGTACGCAACTCAATCATCCCCAACTGAGTAGTTCGGGTAGTAACTCTGCGTAGGACATGGGCAGAGGATCAAATCTTCTATCAGCCTGTAATTTCTGCCTAGGCTGATAAGGACGTTGCTGTTGTTGTTGTTGTTGCGGTTGTTGAACTCTTGGTTGTTGTTGTTGACGAGGTTGAGGTGCCGGAATAGTCACTGCAGCTACTGGACGATATTGATCTCTGTTAGCATTTGTTCTGTACACACCCCCTCTGTGCTGTACAGCATTGGTCTCTCCTTCTCTACGGCGAGGTGCCCCAGAGAAGGGTTTCTTAATGAAGACGAGGAACCAGCATCATGGATCCTACCAGCTTTGATTAGACTCTCAGTCCTTTCTCCACAAATGACAACATCAGAAAAACTACCGAACGGGCAACTCCCCATCCGGTCCATAAACACACCTTGAAGAGTACCAATAACATATCTGTCAACTCCCTCTCCAGCATAGGGGGTTGAACTCTAGCAGCTAGTTCACGCCACCTCTGGGCATACTCCTTGAAGCTTTCATTGGATTTCTGACAAAGACTCTGCAGCTGAGTCCGGCTAGGCGCCATGTCCATGTTGTGTTTGTATTGCCTCAAGAAGGCCTCACCCAGATCTCTCCAGCATCGGATCGAATCTCTCTTCAATTCCATGTACCAGTCCAAAGAAGCCCCAGATAGACTATCTTGGAAAAAATACATCCACATCTTTTCATCATCGGTATACGCAGAGATTTTCTGTAGTAAGCCTGCACATGGGTGCGAGGGCAAGAAGTACCGTTGTATTTGTCGAATGACGGTGCTTTGAACTTGTGAGGGATTCTCAAACCTTCTACCAACCCCATATTAGTAACATCAAAACCGAGAGAATTCTGACTTTCCATTGCACGGATCTTCTCAGCAAGAGCTTCAACTTTGCGGTCTCTCTCATTAACCCTTCCCAGAACGTCTTCGTCTTCACTGAGCAGAGAGAACAAATCCTCTTGTCTGTCAACAATCGGAACAGGATTGCGGGCCGGAGCACGGACTACTCTGGCATTAGCGGCATCTGGAACAATAGGTTGACCGTTGATTCGAATACCCCCTAACTCATCACCTACAGCATAGTTGTTGACGGGTACAGCAGCAGCAATATTGTTATCATCGACTGGGCCTCCCTCTGGCGGAGCATGGTTGATCGGTGGATTTGCAGCCTCTTGTCTCTGAACCATAGCTCGAAGTTCTTCTTGACCTTGCGCAACCCCTTGCATCATATTCATAAACTGGGCCATGCTAGCCTTCATCTCAGCCAACTCAGCTTGAAATTGATCCATGCTTCTCTGTTGATTCAGTCTTGTTGAGTAGCGGTGCGGACGTTGATCAGCTATCCTGCCTAAAACAGGAACCAGAGTGAGAAGTCACGACCAAGAACACCTGTGATGCAAAATGATGTGAGTATGATGCTAATGATGCGTATGATGCACATGATATGCTCATTTCTCAGGCATTCAAAGAGCCTGACCCATCCTGAAAAGATGGCAACCTGCAGCAACAAGAGAACAAACAGATACAAGGAAATGCTGACATCCTTATACATACATAAGGGTGAAAAGGCATACAACCAATGTCAACAGAATATCTGAATAAACAACGTACAAAGAAAAAGAATCCCATCCAACAAGCCTGGAGGTGACTCTCAACAAAAAGATCCAAGAGATGGCTTACACGCAAATGAATCCCATCCAACAAGCCTGGAGGTGATTCTCAACAAAATACAATCAGAGATACAAACTAAGACAGACGGTCTTCCGGAATGAGGGTCTTCAGGTAATGACACTGGTCGATCAACAGTGAGCATTCTGAACAATCTGGTAAAGGAGTGATCTTCTCTTTCAACTGTCTTCTGAGCTCCAAGACTTCTCCTCCAAGGTGGTCCTCTGATCTTTGTCTCAACTCCATCTCCTCCTTCAACTGAGCATCCTTGTCTCTGAGTTGCTTCTCCAAGTCTCTGATCTTCTTCTGATAACTGGCTTCTGCCCTCTGCAGCCTCAAGCGCTCCCGGTGTTCTGCATCTAACATACTCTCCATCTCCTCGTAGGATCTCTTCTTACCTCTTGCTCTGCTAGCATCTTCTCCTTGTACTTCCCTGAGTTGATGGGCCATGTGCAACCTATCAGCCTGAGCTTTATACAACTCCATTTGAGTGTCTTGCTCCTTCTCTCTCAGACGACGACTCTCCATTAGGGCTTGCTTATAGTGTTCAGCAGACACACTATCAGCAAGGATCAAAGGTGGTTGCTCCTGCAACGGCTCCATCCTATCATAGGGTAGCAACAAAGTTTCCACTCTCTTCTTGACCCAATCAGTGTAATCAGGCATGGCTATGGCAAATTTCTTCCCTAAGACGGATCCGTCTCTGACACCAATAGACTTCCAAGCTCTCCCAATCTGCTCCAACCTAACAAGGTCATCCTTCTTCTCAAAGTACACACTCTCGGCTATCTCAGCTTCACGTGGTCTTCTACTCATAACAAAACCTAACTGGCGAAGAGAAAGAACTGGGTTATAATTTATACAACCCTTGGTCCCTACGAGTGGCACATTCCGGAATTCTCCACAGCTCATAATAACATTCTTCACATTCATCCGGTAAGATTGCCATCTGATGTCATAAGATGTGAGCGACATGATCCTCTGAGTCCACTTCAGAGTGCTCTGGGTATCCACAAACGGTCCACTGGCTGGCAGAAGAGACATGAACCATTTGAATAGGAGAGGTAGACAGCACCTGATGGCTCCACCCCTACCATGCCTACTGTGGATGGCATAGTAAGTATCAGCTAGAAGAGTAGGGATTGGATTCCCTCTGATGAAAATGCTGATAGCAGTGAAGTCAATGAAATTTGGCATACTGGGAAATAGGATGATCCCATAGATCATGGCAGCTAGCTGTGCGTGAAAAACTTCCCAATTCCCCTTTTCTGCTTCAACTCTGGCTATTCTCAGAAGAAACTTCAACGGCAGACCCACAACTCCCCCACTGGGCTTCCAATTATCACAAACTTCCTTAACACTCAACCGGAGAGCTCTGGCAACAACCTTAAAGTCAACCTCCTTTGGTACGTCCAAGAAAGGAACCTGATGCTGAATCGGGATGCTCAACAATATAGAATACTCCTCGAGAGTAGGTGCTAACTGGTAATCTTGGAACGTGAAACATCTAAGCTCCGGGTCATAGAACTGAAGAAGTGTCTGCAACGGCACCGGGTCAACTACTGTCTTCAACACTGTCAGGATATCCCCATACTGGTTCACGAACCCCCCTAGACGATCACTGGTCACAAGACTGCCCAACTCAATCAGAGGCGTTAAAGGCTCCCGGTGAAAAACGTAGATACAAGTCTTCCGCTTCAACTCTGGGACTGTTGCCATCTCTATCAGTGAACAAGCTCTGAAATGTACCTGAGAAATGATATGCATGCAGGGATTAGTTTTTTTCTTTTTTTTTCTTTTTTTTTCTTTTTTTCATTCATTTTTTTTTTTGCGTTTCTTTTTGAAAATAAATATGCTATGATGCACATGATGCAGACACAACTGGCTGGCGGTGCATCTCTGATCACAAAGTCGAAGCTTCGGTCTAAACTCAGAACCCAAATCCAACTTGAAAACCCAAGGTCAACTGAATATACTGTTGTCTGAACCCAAAGTCACCAACAGAACCATAAGTCACCAACAGAACCATAAGTCACCAACAGTACCTGTAATGAATAACCCTTCCCCACTCACGGGTGTAGTCTAGGCCAAGGTAAGGTCAAGAGAAACGCAGGATAAACAACCCTTTCAAGAATATCATCCTGTGCACACCCGATGTATGCACCGATAATACCCCATCAGAGTCTGAACTGCTCGTGATATCAATGTTCCGCTAAGTGGCGTACACCACCCGCTTCCCATGAATCACTCTATTCCTAGGTTTCCTAGATTTCACTCATAGCCTGGGTATTGGGCCTTTTACCTCATAGAACTCCCACCCCAACAGAGAGAAACAGACAACCAGCCAGGTGAACAGATGAATATGAATGCAAACATAATTACAAACATAAATGCAGACAACAGACAATGAATGCAAACAGTAAATAATGAATGCAATAAATAAACACAGCATAAAGCAACCTAAACCCTAACCTAAAGAGCGCTAGGAGAGACTCGCTCAGGGAAGATGGACCAGCATAGGTCAACTTCTCTATTTCCCCAGCAGAGTCGCCAGCTGTCGCATCGCGCGAAAAACCGGCGGGAAAACAAGAACAACAGAGCCGCCACCGTGCGTTATTTATCCCAAAAGAGGGAAAGGAAACGCTCAGAGTAAACCTGGAAAAAGCATGGTCTCGCGACCAAAGAGAATGGGTTCGGGAGTCGGTTATGCGAAGGGAAGGTATTAGGACCCCTATGCATCCGTAGTACTCTACGGGATCCGCGCACAAAAGGAAAGAATATTGGTTGCTAAATACTGCTCAAACACACACACACTGGCTGAAAGAGACAAAGAGACTGACTGAAACTGAACTCGGCAGGATGTCGCATCCTGGGCCTACTTAGTCTATCAGGCATAGACATCAGAGTCCAAGTAGTTCGGACTGGGGAAACGACACATGCTCGCTAGGATATCGCGTCCTATGCATACGTATCTTCTCGGACGAGAGAAGAATCAGAGCATTCGTAGCTCGGCTGACACGCACACAGACAAACTAGACAAAGGCAAACATGGAGCCTGAATGCCAATTGCTGGACTTACATCAGCATCCGAACAAAACACACACAAAAAGGCAAACGTGGAGCCTGAATGCCAATTGCTGGACTTACATCAGCATCCGAACCAAAACACACACACACTGGAACCCAAATGCCACTCGATGGACTTACATCGGCTTCCAAGCACACAACAACACAACAGGTTGATAGGGAGTCGGGGACTCAGCCTATAACTGTCAAGCTCGCATTCAAACAAACAGACAACAATTGCTAAGGAGTCAGGCACTCGAGCCTAGCAACTGTCAGACAACACACAAAAAAAGAAAAAGGGCGCCCGGAGAGATCAGCTCAATCTCCTGCCTACATACTTCATCTGGTATGAAGATCAGGGCGATGTAGTTCCCCTACGCAGGGATAAGGATCTAGCCTAACCAGATAACAGAGGGAGACACAACTCTAGGGAGACTACGACTCGAGCCTAGATGTTGTCATGCAAAATCAACCCTAAGTTATGGTTTCTAGCTAAATGGCACAAGGGCCAACCTATCCTAAGTATGGCTCACACAGGAAGCAAGCCACACACACTTAACTTGCACAGGAAGCAAGCCAAGCAAAACCTAACTTGCACAGGAAGCAAGTCTAAACTAATCCTAACTTGCACAGGAAGCAAGTCAAACAATCCTACAAGCACAGATAGCACACGCTATACACAAACAAGTGGCTCAAACAAGGGTTAGGTTTTAGTCAAGGGGTCATATCAACCTCGACAAACAAACCTCTGGAACTGGGTGAATGTTGCTCTTAACCTTGCCATTGAGGGGCTAAGGTGAAGCAGATGAAAGGTGGGTGAAGATAAGACTTCACAGCTCTTATCCCTGGCCTGGGAGAGCTCAAGACAAGAATGTGTGGGTTCAGAAAGTGGGAACCCTTCTACACATTTAAAACTGACTCAACTGTACAATTGTACAAGATCTTGGGTTTGTATCTGCAATGCATCAACACAGTGGTGTGAGCAAAAGCAGATGACACACTGAATAGTGGGGGATAGATTGCATATCCCTACCTTCCACCAATTGCCTCTTCACTTAGGAGGACTTTGACTCTATGCAAGGACAAAAGTAAACAATCACAAACATTGCCTCTTAAGGAGGACTTCAGACAGTTGCCTGGCCAAGTAACAGGCCAGGTCTTCCAGACTACATGTAGTAAAAGAGATTATACCTCAAAGCAAATGCTAAATATCAAAGCAAGCAAGTTCAGAGAACCTAAGCAACTAAAGTACCTGAAAAATTCAAACCAATCAGTAAACAGTTCAACAGTTAAAACCAAAGGAAATGGATAAACAGTCAACCACAGAAGGTCAACTGTGCAAAGCAAGACTCAAGTTACATGAGTCAAACCTACAAAACAAAAGTTAGTACATGATATGTAATCAAAACCAATCACATTTGTATGATCTCAATGGCAATGGTGCTCAACCTGAAACATGAACTCAATAGTAAGCACAGAAGACCACTAGGACTAGCCTAGGGTCAAGGATGGAAGAAAAAGTCAAGGCAGCAAGGAAAAGTCAACTCAAAGTCAAAGTCAACCAATTAGAAAGCAATCACAATTGGGCCCACATTTAAATCATGCATTATGATCATTTCATGAACATTTGAAGTCAAAGTAAGGCAAAGAAAGCATACAAAAGTCAACAGAAAAGACTTCATTCAAAAGTCAACTCAAACATTTTCAAAAATTATGAAATAAATCACACTCAATCCTAACATCTAACATGGTATACATGCAAAATTTCATGGCATTTGGATGAGAGGAAGGCAGTCGACAAAAAATCATGAAGTCAAATCAAATTCAAGTAAGCATGGTGAAAGTCAACAAGCATGGGTCAACTTCAAAAAAATCATATCAATTTGAAAACAGAAGAGAAATGAATGAGATTAACACCAATGCAAAGCTTGAGATGTCTAGTTATCACATATGAAATTTCATGGTCATACAATAAGATTTGAGAATTTCACAAAAGATTTGGCAAGGCATAGCACAAAAAGTCAACAAATGACCACATATGGAAGAAAATTCTCAATCAAATGGAAAACAGCATGATTAATTCCAAGAAAAATCATACATCAATTAGACATACAAGGGATCATTCATGCAAAATTTGGAGTCATTTGGATGTGGGGAAGTGTGTGAACAAAATTTGTGAAAATACATGATCATGGTATGACACCAAATGCAACACATGACTTCAAAAAATCATAACTCTCAATCCACAAACGATAAATGCACAAACTTTATATGGAAATGAAGGTCAATGTGTCTAGTTTTACCACAAAAAATTTCAAGCTCATTGGATGCAATATGACAATTTCACAAAAGGAATGGCACAATGTATCATTTTGGCATACATGTCAAGAAAATAATTATCATTAAAAATCCAGCCAATGGAAAAATAATTAAAAATCACAATTAAATGAAGGACACATTCATGAATATGAGGAAAAAATTTCAAGATTTTTGGATAAAAATTGAATTGAAAAAGGAATTGTTTAAGTTGAGTGAATAATGGATGAAATATGAACATGAAAGCATGGCAAATTGGTCAACAAGGAGTCAACCGGTGGCAGACTTGTAATTTCTGCCGTCACTAATGGAAACGACACAGTTTTGGCAAGGTAAACAAAATGTTGTGATTGGCTGTTGCCCAATGCAACAGTGCTCGGGCCAAATGAGTTCAAAAATTGGGTTCTAAAACCCTAGGGTTTTAACAGCCAGGCATGCTTCATGATATTTCCAACATCCACACCAAAACTTGGTCAGCAATTACAACAACATAGCATTTAACAGGATTCTTCAATACAACCATAACACCACCACAAACCAATGCCATCAGTTCATGAGGAATTCTTGCAAGTTTATGGCTCAAGCAATAACAGCAGGGCATAGAAATGTTTCATGCAACATAAGTAACAACAATAGCCAATCCTCATGCATCTATGAAGCTGGATTTTTTCTAGAAATAATGACAGAGTTCATCATAGCAGGATTTAGCAGCATGGTTCATGGTGTCATCAAGCAAGTATCAACAATCATCAAACAAACATGTTTCGACCAAACATACAACAGCATGAGCATAATCATGAAATCTTTCTGGGCAACTAGGTTTAAACAAGCAGCAGGATATATGAAATGCTTCATGCAACATGAGTAACAACAATAGCCAATGCTCATGCAACATAAAAGCATGACTTTTGGAAGGGAACAGCAGGGTTTCAACAACAGCAGCACTCATGTTCATCCAACATTAAGCAATCAACATTCGAACTGAAACAAACACACGGCATGGCAATGATCACATAGCAAGCAGTCAAAAGCATTAACAATTAATCATGGCAAGGAAGTACTGTCATCATGCAGTAACATCAATCAACAACAAAACAAAACACAATCATAGGAAACTCTGGGCATGGTAGGTTTCACACAGCAGGGCATTTTATGTAGTCCACAAACATAATTTCAACCAAGCATCAAACAATCATCATGGCAAACAAATTTCAAACAAAATCATGCAGACCAACATGGTACCACAAACATGATATTCGAGCAACATAGAGCAACATCAGCTAACAACAAAAACTGGGAAATGGCTCTAGAGTTTCAACAGCAAACATCATGTGTTCATCATTATAACAATCTTCAAACAAAGTCATACAATAACATGGCATTGGTGTTCAGGCCACAACATTTAGCAACAACCAAACACACACATCACATGAATTTCTGGACAGAACCATGGATTATGCAACAGCAGTACTCATCGTCATCATGTAAAATCAACATGAACAAATATGCCCAGAAATCAACCATATGCATATCAATAGCATTAACATACATCAAACAACAAACATGCATCATCCAATTTCATTAAATCCTTTCCAGCCAAGCAAATCGAGCAGAGTTTACCATGAACACAGAAAAATGAAATTCAATTTTCTCTCAATAGAATCAGCCATTTAACATGATGTCATTTGCAATAGACTCAGTGATGCATACTCTACCAAAAACATACCATGGATTGAAGGAAAGGGAAGGTCGAAAAACTTACTTGGTTGTGGAGAAAAAGTGAATCAGTGGCTCTTTGCGTGTGATAGCTTGAAACAGGTGAAAACTCTAGCTCTAAATGATGGATGATGAACTTGTTTCAGCTCACACTTGCTTGGATATGACCAAATCAACTTCTGCCATGACTGTTCTTTGAGAAAAACCAGAGCACGAAATGTGGTTTCCAGCAAGGTTTTGAGGTTGCAAAAGGCTCTCAACTGATGTCCAAATGAGGAAGGATCACAAGCTTGCTCGATTGTTTAAAGGGTTTGCTGAGAAATACTCTTTTGGCCAAAGTGTAGGATGAGAGAATGAGAGGTTTTCTGGTTGTGGCTGCTGCAAAACTTTGAAAAATGCAAAGCAAAATGATGCATCAAAATGGTTTTTCTCCTGCTATTGGCATTACTCATGACAGAAAGAAAGTGAAAGGTCTGCTGTCATGGTATATGGCATGGTTACTTGGCTTTGTTCTCTTGTGTTTGGACAACTTTAGAAAATGCAAGGCCAGGTCCAAAAAAAAACCTTTGGTTCTCTTGTTGGTTGCAGATGCTAGCAGGGCAAGGCAAGGTGGATTTGGAAGTTCTAGATGAAAACGCAAGCAGCAGGGGCAAGGTTGGAAAAATAAGTGAGGGTTGGTTGTGCAATTGTTTTTGATGACTGCTATTAGAATTGGTTTTGACAGAAAAAATGATCAAGTTTCTATTTGCTTATGCTGTTTTGTGGTTAGGCCATGTCTTTGTAAGAGAGCAAGGCCACTTTGGAGTTTTCTTTTGACAGGTTTTGAAATGCAAAGCAAGATGAGTTTTTTGAGTGAATGAGGTTGATTTGTGCTTGTTGGTTAGGTTGGCAGCTGTTGGTTTAAACATGATGAAGAGATGTGAAAACAGCAAAATGCCATGCTTCAGTTTTTTTTGGTTTTGGGACAGACTTTGGACAAATGCCAAGATGAGATGATGTTTAGAAAAATGAAGTCTTGATGGTCTGCTATGACCTTTTCTCTTGACAAAAAAAGGGTGCTGTCCAAACTGCTATTGGACAGTACAAATTAAGGCATGGAGGTATGGTTGGTTTGTACTCATTTTCCAAAATTCAAGTAAGCAAACATGGCCATATGTACTATTGGAGTATGGCTGCACAATGAGACTCACCATGACAGAAAAAATGGTCAAGAATACTGCATAATGATGCTGGTACAAGGCATGGTTGTGGAAAGCAAGGACAAGCATGGTGCAAGTATGGTTAAATGGTACTTTTCTTACAATTCAAGCAACCAAGCAATATTCACATGTGCTGCATATTTTGACTTTGCAAACACATTCTAAATGACATTTATGAGCTGTTCCAATTGGCCAAATGTTGAAAAAAAGTTTAAATCAAAAAGTCAACTCTTGGTCAAACTTTCATTTAAATGAAAAAGGTCAAAATATGCCATTTTGATTGGTGAAGTTTTGGCTCATGAAATTTATATTTTTGGAAAGAGGATGAAAAATGTGGTTTGTAGGAAAAAACCCCACCAAAATTGGCCAAACGGTTTGAGAGATATGGCCCTCTGAAGTTCAAGATTTTCTGAAATCGATTCGATCATAACTTGCCAACCACACATGGGAATTGAGAGTTCTAGGACTTTTTGGAAATGGGAGAACAAGATCTTCAACTTTCATGTTGGGCAAAAATTCATTTGAGGCTTGTATCACAATGTAAGTTTGAGGATCAAGACTTTCCATTTATGGCAGGTTTCAGTTACAGGCCCAGTTTCCATTTTGGGAAATTCATGATCTGGCTTCAAATTCTTCCATGATGGTGTTTGGCATGATGTATGAAGACTATTTGGACATGAACGAACTCTCACAAACCAATTCCAATCATCCAATCACTGATTAAATGGACAGTTGAACAACAGTTGACTTTTAGGGTTTCTGACTGATTATGCATTGACTGATGACTTCCAAACCCTAATTCCTTGAGGACTTGACTTCAAATGATGTCCCAAGTTGTATGAACTCTTGATTATTGACCATGGTGCCCAAATTCCACAAGAATGACCACCATCCATTGCTTTGACTGACAGTTGACTTTTTTAGGTTTTTGGACTGTCTGTGTGTGAACTGATGATTTCCAAGTCTTCAACCCTTGACCAAGATACTTCAAATAAACCTCCAAGCCATGTGAACTTGTTGCACAAACCCTAGGGCATTGGTTCAATGAGAAATTCTTTTGCTTGCTTGGTTGACTGATCAGGAGATTAGTTTGACCTAATTCTTGATTGCTTGCTCTTGAGGCAACTGGGAACAATGCAAATGCTATGCAATGGATCATGATGTGCTATGACCTAATATGAAAATGTATGTATAATGGTAGGTGCAAATTTGAGGTGCTACAGTATCCTGTTCAAAAATCCTGCAACAGTCAACCAAGTCAGAAAACACTCTGATCCGCTGATACCCAATAGCCTGCTTGATCTCGGGACGTAACCCATTCTCAAACTTCACACATTTTGAAAATTCCCCAGTAGCCTCATCATAGGGAGTGTAATACTTCGACAGCTCTGTGAACTTAGCAGCATACTCAGTAACAGACCGATTGCCCTGCTTCAATTCTAAGAACTCTATTTCTTTCTTTCCTCTGACATCCTCTGGAAAGTACTTCCTCAGGAATCTCTCTCTGAACACCGCCCAAGTGATCTCAGCACTCCCAGCAGCTTCCAACTCAGTGCGGGTAGCAACCCACCAATCATCTGCTTCCTCTGACAGCATATGCGTACCGAACCTGACCTTCTGGTTATCGGCACACTCAATCACTCGGAAGATCCTCTCGATCTCCTTCAACCACTTCTGAGCACCATCTGGATCGTATGCTCCCTTGAACATTGGAGGATTGTTCTTCTGGAACTCACTCAGTTGACGAGCAGCTCCCAATCCCACAACATTTGGATTCCCTCCAAGTACTCCAGCTAGCATACCCAGAGCCTCAGCAATCGCAGCATCGTCTCTACCTCTTCCAGCCATCTCTATTCTGAAAACCCAACAAGCTAAAACAATAAGTACTGATAGGGTTACACAACACCTATCACGTACAGGGAAACAGAATAATTACGACTCGACTCGACCGACTATGCTCTGATACCACTAATGTAACACCCTTCTAAAATACCCCAATAATTAATTAAAACAACAAAATATGAATCAGAGTAGATATGCAATTTCAGGGTGTCACACTTGACACTTCACACCAATCACCAAATAACTTGTCATGCTCATTTATTAATCAAAATTAAACATTGCACAATTCGCAGCGGATAGAGATCTAATCAATCATGCAAACCATGTAACACATTACATGTAAAGTTGTTCAACAACCAAAATGAAAACAAAGTAAAACATCCCGTCCCGATGTTACATCTACCAGAGCATGACTCACTAAGGAACTACACTAGACTCCAAGCACTAGCTTCTACTCAATCACTGCTCGTTACCTGAAACATAGTTGTAAGGGTGAGTTCCTCAATCGATATAATAAGCATTATAAAATATCATGTAATGCTAAGTAATTTAACACATTTCATCACCCAAATCAGATCACACATTCAGCAACGGCAACATCAACTCAAAATCATAATCATACTCAACCCAACACAAAACACACGTATAATATTGGAATACATCCATTCATATTATACGCCATACATACATTATGCAATGAGACTCTATGCATGCGGTACCGACTATTCGTGAACACATAGTTCAACCTCACCGATCAAACCCAGATACGGCTACCAAGCTCACTAGTCCCACTCATTTGAGACCTAGTGACTCACTCACTAATTCCTCACCATGGGAATTAGCTACCACCCCAAGGGCTATGCTATGCACGCTAAATCACCTAGCATGCAAACATCAACAACAATCCACAATAACTCACTCACTAATTCCTCACCATGGGAATTAGCTACCACCATAAAGGCCATACTATGCACGCTAAATCACCTAGCATGCAACCATCAACAACAATCCACAATGGACATATGCTCACACTCTAAGCCATAAACAGTCCATCCACAATTGCATACATAATAGATATATTCACAGCATTATGCATACCATCACACATTATCAGCATATTTATCACAGAATCATATCATGTCATGCGAAATAATAAATTACAGTATTAGCACACTCTACTAATACCCCTACTGCTCAAAACAACGGGAAATGATCCCTACTATATCATACACCAATATAGGCCAATCATCAACTATGTACACAATATTTGAATATCAAATTTTCACTTTTCCAACAGTGTTAACCGGTTAACGCAACACAGAACGCGCTTCCTGGCAATTTTAACAGTGTTAACCGGTTAACACCCTGGGTTAACCGGTTAACGCAAGACAGACTTTAATTATTTTAATATCATAACAGTGTTAACCGGTTAACACCCTGGGTTAACCGGTTAACGCAAGACAGAAAGTTGTTCCTGCGCTAACACGAACAGAATGCAGAATTACCCGCATTTTTCGCCGTTGGAGGACTTCCGGACCTCCGATTTCGATTCCGTAAACGGCTACACGTCCAGAAAATCACAACTCATCCAAATATAGGTTCATTCACAGTTTTAACGTAACTTATTCATCACAATTTGCAGCATTCATCATCCCAATTAGGGTCAATTCAATGGCTTATTACTACGCATCACATGTTAATCCATAATACCCATTAAACGACGATAAACCCCCCTTACCTGAGTTAATCCGGCAAATCCTTTAACTTCAAGCTTTTCCCTTCTTCAACCCTTGTTCTCTTGCTCTTCCTCTTTGCCCTTTTCTCACTTTCTGTCGCTTCTCTGGTTTTCACGTGAAAAACCCTTTTTACCAAATGGAACTCTTTATATATATATTCCAACTTTATTATTCCAATAATAATAATCCAATAATATTCCAATTATTTAATTAAATTAATAAATATACTATTAACTTAAATTAAATAATTATCATATTTTATCGGGGTGTTACAGATGCAACTAGTAAGACACATAAATGCACAATGCACCAGGGTACTTCTTCTCCCCCTAAATATGTGCATTCATCAAATAACAGCTACTGTAACTCCAACATTTGTACCAGCCAGAATGTCATACTGACATTTGCTTCAACATCAACACCTTTGCATCATATCAGACATCTTGTTTGACATCTGTAAACTGAATAACATTATGTTATAGCACATGTGCACTTCTTTCAATAATAGCTGTCCTTCTGTCCAGCCACATACAACTTCCACAACAGATTCCATATCAAGCACTTCTCCCCCTTTTTAGTCAAAATTGACCAAAGGTGACCAATTAGACAAAATAAATGTCTATTAGCCTAGCAGAGAATGTTAGATCAGATGTTATAACATTAAGCATGTTAAAACAAAATATTCAGGAAGTACACACCATTATTTAACACAGCTGAAAGCTGAGATAATGAACAAATTCAAGGAACTCATTAAGAGCCCTAAATATTACATAACAGGCGTCAATAAGGACTGCCACAAAATACATAAAAAAAACAATCAATCATCTTCACCTCCCAGTCTTCAATTCAGGCAGGAACCATTAATCAGAAGAAGAAGTATCACCTTCACCTTCATCTTCATCTTCAGAACACTCAGAGCTTCCAGAGCTGCCACTGGATTATGCTTTTTCATCTGAATCCTTACCAATCTTCTCTTTTTCCAGCCTACAAAGAAGAGCTTCCAAAGCTTCTTTTCTTGCCTTGGCCACCTTCATACCCTTCTCCAATTCCTTGCAGCTATCTTTCAATTGATCAATTAGGCTTCCTTGAGATGCAAGCTCTCTTCTGTCAGATGTCATAGCAACATCATTTATATGACTTCCCTCAAACAACTTATAATGAATGGATAGAGGGGTTTTTCTTCTGCTTGGTATGTCATTTGTATTGAGTATGCCTGGTTGTTGGCTCGGGATAATGCCACACATAAGGGAAGGGAAAGCAATAGGTAACTTCACATCATTTGTAGAAGCATGTCTGATGGTTTGATCAAATATAAATTTGCCAAAATCATAGTTTATCTTGGTTCCAATAGCATGAATGATTCTTCCAAGGAAAATGGATATGGTAGAGACATTATTAGTAGGTACCCAATTTGCTGAACCAATCTTGTGCATAATGGCATATTTAACAGTGAGCTTACTAGCTGATAGGTGTTTCCTACTAGGCCATTCCTTAACTTGGCCAACTGTAATAATACTACAGACCTCATTGTCTGTGGTCTCTAGATCTACTCCTCTATCAGTTCCTCTTCCTAGGAACTTGTTGATGATGGTAGGAGAAAGTTTCACACACTTACCCCTTACAAACACTTTGCAAACCTCCCCGCTGTTTCTTTCATAAATCTCCTCAGGGATGTTCACAATGAATTCTTTGACCAACCCCTCATAGCACTGAGGCAGAGCAGTCACAGTTTTCATAAGACCAGCTGCCTTAATTAACTCCATGACTTCTTTTACTTCACTTGCCTCTTTTCCCAATTCTCTTTCAACTGCTACCCTTCTTTGAGTCACAAACTTCCATTTGGTAGCACCATCTTCTACGTAAAAAGAGATATTGTCAAGATGAACAACAACCACTTTGTTTGGAGACTTCTTGACAGACTTCCTTTTAACAGGGGGATGTCTGAGACATCGTATTCGACATCCTCATCAGATTCAGAACTCTCACTTTCTTTCCTCTTCCTGACCTCTACTTTACTCCAAGACTTGGAGGGACCTATACCAGCAACCTTTTTCTCTTTCCTAGCTGTCCTTATCTCAGCCATACTCTTCCTCTTTCTCAGTTTATTAGCTACACTTGTTTTCACAAGATTGACCAACGTGCCATCTTCTTCCTCAGACCTTTCTTCCTCAATATCCTGAGCAGTATCAGGGGACATGCTAGGTAAGTTTTTTCCAAGAGAACATAGTCCCTCAGCAACTACTTCCTTTTCTGTTCTAGATGAGTCATCATCTTTCTCAGCTTGGGTTTCCACCTCAGGAGAGGGGTCGCTTCTGGACAGAGGGGTAAAAATATCCTTGACTCCATGCTCTTTATTCAGTATCCTAGTAACTAGGTTTCTTATGGTGCGATCAGTAGAGTGCATGTCCTCTTTATCAGGAGATTTTTCAGGAGTGTTACCTTGCTTAGCTCCAGCCATGGAAGGGAAGCCTGGGACGTCACCTGGTATTATACGCAGAGGAGTCACGTCCATCAAATCTTCATCTAAGAATTCCATGGAGGAAGTTCTTGTATGAAAGGGTTTTGAGCTGGATGTTGATGGATGTTGAGACATGTTGTTGAACTTCTGAGAAGAGTTTCTTTGCCCTAGCAGAGGTTCTCTGAGTAGATTGATGAAGATGGAAAGAATTGTGTTCAGGCAGAGCGTGCTAATGAAATAGATACTATTTCCAATACTAGGAGATGATTCATTATTAATGTGGCTTTTTCTTTTCATTGGGCAAACAATATTTTTGTTACCTTTTCCACTCCATATTAATTGCCATATTTTCTCAAGAAACCAAGCCCCTAATTTGCCCTTATCATATTTCAGTTGGAAATTATACAAATCCCTTGCAGTCTTGTTGGTTAGTTGCATTTCATGCTGTAGAACTATGAGGTTGTTTTCCACATATTTTTTAAATGAGTGATGGAAGCAAATAATGTACTTGGTCCAGCTGTGCTGAATATGATCTTTGGCCATAGGTGTACCATACAGGTTGTCATAATATAATGTCTAAGCATCGAGTGTGACATTGTATATAATTATCAGTAGTTTCATCCAACCTGGTTGAGAATTGTTGCTTTCATCTTATATCTTTTCTATCTCAATTTTCCTTGCACACATAGTCCCTTGTGTCTCAGTTCCAGCAAAGCTCTTACTAACTTCAGACTGTATACCACCAGTCATATGTTCCCCTTTTTCAGGTGTTTGGGCCATCATGACCTTCTCTTCCATGAGGTTAGGTCTTAGCTTCTGGTGTAACATCCTTGTCTGCCATTTTTCATTTCCCTTGAAGGTTCTTCTCGCAACTGTACTCATCTTAGAGGGGTCATCAATTTTCCTTGCACACATAGTCCCTTGTGACATATGATGTGACATCTTAGGACTGGTCTTACTATTGCTGCATTTAGGTTTAGCTTGAGGTTTGCAACCAGTGTAACTACTTTCAGCCTTAGATTTATGGTACCCTATTCCAAATTTGGCTCCTGTGATTAGTCCAGCTTGGAGAATCTTATCTAAGGAGTCAGATCCATTGTTTAGCATCCTTACATACTTGGTTGTCTCTTCTAGTGTTGAGTTTAAGAGCATGACTTCAGTTTTTAGCTTGACTATGGTTTCCACATGTTCTCCCTTTTCCTTCTCCAGTTGTACTATCTTCTGGCTCTCAACTTGTTGACTTTCATCTAGCTTGACCTTCAGAGCCACAACTTCTGTTTTCAATTTGGAGATGGTTTCCAAGTATTATACCTTCTCATTTTCAAGTTGAGTTATTTCTTTCTTCTGGTTTAAAACCTGCTTGCTCAGCTCTACACTTTTATGACACAACTCTCTGTAGGTAGAGGCCAATTCCTCAAAGGTTACTTCACCATCACTTGAGTCTTCATCAGATCCCCATCTTCCTGTCAAAGCAGTCACAAGATTTGCAGCCTCCTCTGTATCACTCTCATCTGACCAGGTGGCAGCAAGACTCATCTTCTGCTTCTTAAGGTAGGTTCCACGTTCTGTTCTAATGTGTCCATACCCATCACATTCATAGCACTTTACTTCTTTTCCTTCTTTGGGCTTCTCCTCTGACCTTACTCTTCTTCCATTACTGATGTGAGATGAGATGTTCTTGAAATTTGCCTTGGATCTTACATCCATTTTCTTTAACAATCTGTTAAACTGTCTCCCCAAGATTGCAACTTCATTGGCCCATTCTTTATCCATATCTTTTCTGTTTTCCTCTTATGTGTTTGATATGAAGGCGATGCTCTTGGTATTCTTTTCAGCTCCATCATTCAATCCCATCTCAAAGGTTTGGAGGGAACCAATTAGTTCATCTACCCTCATGTTGGAGATGTCTTGAGACTCTTCTATGGCAGTCACCTTCATTGCAAATCTCTTAGGAAGTGACCTGAGTATTTTTCTTACCAACTTTTCATCTGTCATCTTCTCTCCCAGGGCTCCTGAAGTATTAGCAATCTCAAGGATACTCATGTGAAATTCATGAATTTTTTCATCTTCTTTCATCCTTAAGTTTTCAAACTTGGAGGTGAGCAGCTGAAGTCTAGACATCTTTACCCTAGAGGTGCCTTCATGAGTGGTCTTGAGAATGTCCCAAGCATCTTTGGCCACTTCACATTTATTTACCAGCCTGAAAATATTCTTGTCTACCCCATTGAATATTGCATTCAAGGCTTTAGAGTTTCCAAGAGCAAGATCCTCCTCCTCCTTGGACCACTGTTCTTCAGGCTTCTTCTCAGTGGTGGCTTCTCCTTCTTTAGACATGACAGGATGCACCCATCCTGCTAGCACAGCTTTCCAAGCCTTGTTATCAAGGGATTCCAGAAACGCTACCATTCTAGGTTTCCAATAGTCATAGTTACAACCATCCAAAATTGGTGGCCTATGAACAGATCCTCCATCTCTCTCCATTGTACCAGAAAGTATTGCCCCTAGATCTCCCCCAGAACCAGAGCAGGATGCCTGCTCTGATACCAATTGAAATTCTGGTATCAGATATAAGATGTCGAAGGTAATGTCACGACACTAATATCTGGTAAGAAACAATGGATAAACAAAACAAAATTGTAAAGCGAATAACACAAGCAATTGTTAACCCAGTTCGGTGCAACTCACCTACGTCTGGGGGCTACCAATCCAGGAAGGAAATTCACTAAAATAGAATTAGTTCAAAGACTCTCCGTACACTATAACAAGTTACAGTCTTTATCACCTAATCTCTACCCGTGCAATTTCTACCTAAGCACTCTTAGATATGAGAACCCACTCACTTCCCTACAATCACACACCAGTGATTTTAAACAACAATCCCTTGAGAAAAGAAAATACTTTTCAATTACACACTCTTGATTTTACTTCACAGTTTCAATCAAGAAGACACACTCTTGATCTTGCTTCACAGCTTTGATCAAGAAGACACACACTCTTGCTTAACAGCTTTAGAGTGACAAATTACAACCACAAATAAGTCCAATTCAATCATCAATGGATGACTTGAATGATCTACAAGTCTTACGACTAAATAGACACAAACCCTAGCTCTCTCTCTGTATTTCGCTCAGTCTTGGTTGTATGTTCGAACAGGTTTTCTAAGTCCCTTTTTATAGAAGCTCTCAGTTGCGCTTGGACATCTTGAAAACCCTAAATCTATTTTCCAATCAAATCTTTTTAATACAGCTGTGTAGATCTCCTTGGAAAATAAGTAAATCTGGTTATAATCCATGATTGAATGCGCCAGCTAGCCATATCTTCAATCATCCAAAGATTGCCATTAATTGTGCAATCACAAAACACCAGACATTCATACTGAATGTTCTGTGTACAGGATGTCATGACATCGGGTCTGACATCCTGGAAAAATCCTGCATAATCCAATAATTCCTTTTATAACTTCCAGTAGGTACAGCCATATCAGATGTCATGACATTGTGTATGTCATCTGAAACAATCCTGCATGAACATGTCTTTCATTTAAGCTCCAGCAGGTACATCCAATATCAGAAGCCTTGTCATTGTATGTGGCATTCTGAAACAATCCTGCATGCACATGTTCTTGAACTCCAGCAGGTACATAGGATATCTCATGTTAAGACATCACACATAACATCTTGTGAACACTCTTTGTTTTACCAAAATTGCTGCCAACACCTAGAATCAACAGACTTAAACCAATAAAAGATCAATTCTCTTTTTCTTTTTTGGCATGGCAAGTTGTTGGAACTTGGTTCACTAATCAAGACTTCTAACTTGTATTGTTGCCTACATTATTATTGACCGGCCTCAGATAGTTGTGACTTCTACATAAGTCCAATTACGATTGCTTAACATAGCGCTAAATTTTCCTTATGGCACACTAACTACTAACATTAACCATTAACCATTAACATTTACTTTTTGCTCTTTACTTTTATGCAATTTACTATTCTTGTACATATTATCCATTTGCTTGTCCCTTTTCTCACTTGAGCACATGTTTATGTTAATGCCATTTGACTTTTGCTCACTTGAGCACATAATTGTGTATATATTATTGTGCTTGTGTTTTGTTTTGATTGTTGAGAACCAAAATGCAAAAAATGGACAAATGGACTTAGTTTCTAGGACATTCCCTATGCGAAAATTGGAGTAAAAGGACCTTAATGATGAAGATGGATTAGAAGGACAAGCCTCTAAACTCACTCTTGTCCATTCTTGATTTGCTTCATAAAACTCTTTGATCTGTGTGTTCTTGTGCTAGGGACTCCATCTTGATTCAAACTTGAGGAACTATTGCCATGAGCTTCTAAGAGAAAGAATTACAAGATGCCTTGAAGAGCCTTCCAAGAGTTCATTTGATTGATGATTGCTTGGGTTTATGTTTATGTGATTGCTTATTCCAAAGGATGGGAGCTACTTGGATCATCAATATGATCTCAAGAGAGGAACTCCATTGTGGTTTTGTTTCTTATTCCTTACTTCTTGCATGCTTAGGACTTTAGCCCTTCTTCTTCTTCTCTCCACTCTAACCCAAGCCAAAATTTTGTGCAGACACTTAACATTTGTTTTCAACATTAGAAACCTAAGCCTTATGCTTTTGATTTTCAAACCTTCTTTTCATAATACTTATTTTGAATTGAATCTTTAAGTCCACTTTGACCATTTTGTATATACTTCTAATTGGTAAATATAACCCATTCAAATGTCTTTTTGTGGTTCCAATGGCCACTACCTTAATCAAATTTTTCATAACCTTTAGCTGTTAGGTTTGAGTTATCTTGGTGGTAGATGTAATACTCACCTATATCCTTAGTGATGGACAATGAGTCTTACATGCTTATTATAGGGTTAACCCCTCACTAGCATGTTGAAGCTATCCTCACATGGTGGATTTGTGGTTTTAGGTTGAGTTTTCTCCCTTTGATAACAAAAGACCTTAAGGCTTTTGGACCAATCAATTCACCAACTCATTTTTGAGATTGTTACCCCGAACTACGAGGTTTTGATCCTAATCTTTTTGAAGATGGTACGTAGGCAATGGGTTTATCCATCCTGTAGGTGTTTAAATTGGCTGCATTATATGGTAAAACACTAGATGGTTACTAATGTCTTGACTAATGTCATGACATATAGGTGTGACTACATTGTAGTTACAGCAGGACTAGCTAACACAGGTTTTATTGAATGTCAAACTGGATGCTGTGACATTCATACCTGTCAACAGATACTAAGGAATAGAACAGCAGGTGTTCTGTTAGAACTTAGTATTTATAACCAGTCTGGTTGTCAAGGAAAGACCAGACCTGGCATAAGGCCTACTGACTGAATGTCAAACTGGATGTTATGACATTCATCATTGACAGCAGCTACTGAACATTAGATAGAGTGGTGATCTGCTATACTTCAGCATGTAACTTAGTTTGTTCTTCAAGAGAATAACATAACTAACTTAAGGCCAAATGTGTAAATGTTAAGTTGGACACTTTGACATTTATTAATGTAAGCTGTTACTGTAGTATGGTCATTTTGATCATGTACAGGTCAGCAAAATTGTACAGTCTGTTTTCTGGAAAAACAGACTCAGCATATGGACCTTGATGTCAAGCTGAATGTCGTGACATTCATGCCTGATAGCATATGCTATATTGTAGGTTGTTCAGTTTTCTGTTTCAGCTTTTTCTCAGGCTATTCTTCAGGAAGTCAACAGCTTAGAGAAAAACCAGGAAATCAACAACCAATCTACATTCAATGAACCTAACAAATAGCCTATTTGTTAGTAACCTAAATGTTGAATTTATGGGAACTTGTGTGACCTTAAATTCAGGAGAATACAGGTGCAAAAGCCTAGGACACTGCAATATAAAAGGAAGGCGTTCCTTCATTCAGTTTCAGGGATTTTGAGGCGTGAAGATTTTGTGTGTCCATCATACTTCACTGTTGTATTTTTGTGAGTCTTGTATTAGACGTATCTTGTAAGCCAAGTCACTATCAAGTAGATGATAGCTTTGGCATAGGGTGTTCATTGAGTTGTAAGTGTTGTGTCACTCAAAGCTTTTAAGCGTGAGTGCTGTGTATCTTGATTAAAGCTGTGAAGCACAATCAAGAGTTGTTTGAAGTGTGACTTCAATTTGTCTTTAATATTGTTTAAAGATAGTAATCACTGAGGTGATTGAGGGGGAGTGAGTAGGAACTCTGATCTTAGGTTAAGATTTAAATTGCATTGGGTAGGGATTAAGTGATAAGTTGTAAACGGGTGAGTTTAGCTTTGAATTGATACTACTAATAGTGGATTTCCTCCCTGGCTTGGTAGCCCCCAGACGTAGGTCATGTTGGACTGAACTGGGTGAACAATTACTTGTGTTATTTACTGCACTTACTGTTAAGTTCTGCATAATCCCTGTCTGTGAAGAATTGGATCTCATAACAACCAGTGTGACATCCAAAGTCTGATAACTAGAATTTCAATTGGTATCAGAGCAGGCACCCTGCCTGGGAATTTCTGGGTGAGATCTAGGGAAGTTACTTTCTAGTACCATGGACAAGGATTTAGGACACTCAAACAGACCACCCATGTTGGATGGCTCTAATTATGATGACTGGAAGCCTCGTATGATAGCCTTCTTAAGGTCTCTAGACAGCAAAGTCTGGAGAGCTGTCAACAAAGGATGGGAACATCCAATGAGGACAGGTGAAGATGGAGTCAGTGTGCAGATTCCTGAAGAAGAGTGGGACAAGGAGCAAGAGGCACTTGCTCTTGGAAATTCCAAGGCCTTGAATGCATTGTTCAATGGAATCAGCAAGAACATCTTCAGGCTGGTACACCACTGTGAACTAGCTAAGGAAGTTTGGGATACCCTCAAGGTAACTCATGAAGGTACTTCCAAGGTGAAGATGTCCAAACTTCAGATGTTGACAACCAAATTTGAAAATCTGAGGATGAAAGAGGATGAGACTATTCATGACTTTCACATGAATATTCTTGAAATTGCAAACACCTCTGGTGGACTAGGTGAGAAAATGGCTGAAGAGAAACTTGTGAGAAAGATTCTCAGGTCCTTGCCTAAGAGGTTTGCTATGAAGGTCACATCCATAGAGGAGGCGCAGGACATCTGCAACATGAAGGTGGATGAGCTCATTGGTTCTCTCCAAACCTTTGAAATGGGCTTAGGTGAGCATGCTGAGAAGAAGAACAAAAGCATAACTTTTGTATCCAACACTGAAGAGGAGTCAGAAGCAGGATATACTAGAGGTGATGAAAGTATATCAGAAGCCTTAGCCATGCTTGGAAGGCAGTTCAACAAGTTCGTGAAGAAGATTGATCAAAGAGGTAGATCTAATGTCAAGAACATCCCGTCTGACATTAAGAAAAGATCAACTTCTGATGAGAAGTTCAACCACGGCAAGGGAATCCAGTGTCATGGTTGTGAAGGGTATGGACACGTCAGAGCTGAATGCCCTACTTACCTCAAATTGCAAAATAAGGGGCTAGCTATCACATGGTCTGAAGGAGATTCTGAAAGTGAATCTGAAGGAGAAGCTGCCAAACATGTCACTGCACTAACCAGTGTTTGTGCCTCTGATGATGACTCAAGTGCAGATGAACTGTCCTTTGATGAACTTGCTGCAGCCTATAAGAAGCTGTGTTCCACCAGTGCAGAAGCGCGTGCACAAGGAGAAAAGCAGAAGAAACTCATCAAGGAACTGCAAGATGAGAGACAAAAGCAACTGTCTGTCATAGAGGGACTAAATGGTGAAATAGCCCTGCTGACCTCCAAGCTGAACCAGATGACAAAATCCATCAGAATGATGAATAAGGGAACTGACACCTTGGAAGAGATCCTAAAAGTGGGACAGCAGTCTGGAACCAAATCTGGCCTAGGATTTGGGAAAAGATCCTCAACTGAACACAAACGCCCAAAGGCTAAAGTTCAGAAGTACCAGCGGAAGTCAACTCCAATGTCACAACATCGAGGAACTAGGATGAATGATCATCAGAAGAGGAAATACCAGGGTTGGAGGTGTCACCACTGTGGTAGGCTTGGTCATATAAAAGCCCTCTGCTACTGGATTCATGGTTTTCCTAACCAAGCCTCGCATGTCAGACCTAAGCATAAAACACATAAGCGATGTGTTCCCATTAAGAAGCAACAATGGTATGCTAAGATAGCACACACTGCCCTAAGGGCATCTTCCAGAGAAGACTGGTACTTTGACAGTGGATGCTCAAGACATATGACTGGTATGGAAAATCTACTGGTAGATATTCAACCTCACACTACCAGCTATGTGACCTTTGGTGATGGTGCCAAAGGAAAAATAAGAGGTGTGGGCAAACTGGACTGTTCTGGAGTGCCAAAACTGAAAAATGTGTTGTTAGTAAGAGGACTAATTGCAAACCTCATCAGCATAAGTCAGCTGTGTGATCAAGGTTTTCATGTTCAGTTTACTAAGGAGCTGTGCATTGTGACAAATGGTGACAATCAGGAAGTTATGAGAGGAACCAGGTCCAAGGACAACTGTTACCTGTGGGAACCTGAAGTCTCCAACTTTTCCACAACATGCTCCTCATCCAAGGAAGAACAGGAGGTGAGGCTGTGGCATAGACGTCTTGGACATCTCCACTTACGGGGAATGAAGAAGATTATATCCAAGGAAGCAGTCAGAGGAATTCCAAAGCTGCTGATTGATGAAGGAAGAGTCTGTGGAGAATGCCAGGTGGGCAAGCAAACCAAGATGTCACATTTGAAGCTGGGACATTCCACAACCTCCAGAGTTCTGGAACTATTGCACATGGACCTAATGGGACCCATGCAAGTTGAAAGTCTTGGTGGGAAGAAATATGCCTACGTGGTGGTGGATGACCATTCCAGATACACGTGGATAAGCTTCATCAGAGAGAAGTCAGATACATTTGATGTCTTCAAAGACCTATGCATAAGACTTCAAAGGGAAAAGGACAGTTGTGTGGTCCGGATTAGAAGTGATCATGGTACGGAGTTCAAGAATTCCAAGTTTGATGAGTTCTGCTCGGCTGAAGGAATAAGTCATGAGTTCTCTTCCCCTATAACTCCTCAGCAGAATGGAATAGTTGAAAGAAAAAATAGAACTATTCAAGAATCTGCTAGAGCAATGATTCATGCAAAGAAGCTCCCCATGCACTTTTGGGCTGAAGCAATGAATACCGCGTGCTATGTTCACAACAGAGTCACCTTGAGAAAAGGAACCTCCTCCACTCTGTATGAAATATGGAAGGGCAGAAAACCCACTGTGAAGTACTTTCATATTTTTGGAAGTAAATGCTACATTCTCACAGATCGTGAACAGAGAAGGAAGCTAGATCCCAAAAGTGATGAAGGTGTATTTCTGGGATACTCCACTAACAGCAGAGCCTACAGAGTGTTCAACTACAGGACCAATGTCCTGATGGAATCCATAAATGTTATTGTGGATGATAAATAGGAAGGAACCGATGTCATGGAGGATGTTGAAACATACCTTGACAGCCCAACTGACAGTCCATTCAAGTCTGAAGAAGTACAGGAACCTCCTCCTGAATGTGAAGTAGAGGCAACCAACAAAGTGCCAGCTATCAGAATTCAGAAAGACCACCCTAAGGATCTTATCATAGGGGATCCCACCAGTGCTGTAACTACCAGGTCAAGAGGAATAAGCTCAAATTCCTGCTTTGTTTCCAAGGTTGAACCAAAGAATGTGAAAGAAGCCCTGACTGATGAATACTGGATCATTGCCATGCAAGAGGAACTCGAGCAGTTCACAAGGCATGAAGTATGGGAGCTAGTTCCAAGACCTGAAGGGTCCAACATCATTGGTACCAAGTGGATCTACAAAAACAAATCTGATGAGAAAGGAGTGATTACTAGAAATAAAGCAAGACTAGTAGCTCAAGGATACACTTAAGTTGAAGGGGTAGACTTTGATGAGACATTTACTCCTGTGGCTAGACTTGAGTCCATCAGATTGCTGTTGCGGGTAGCATGCATCCTGAAGTTTAAGCTATTCCAAATGGATGTGAAGAGTGCATTCTTGAATGGCTACCTGAATGAAGAAGTCTATGTGGAACAACCAAAAGGGTTCTGTGACCCTAACCAACCTGAGCATGTATACAAGTTGAAGAAAGCCTTGTATGGGTTGAAGCAAGCACCCAGAGCTTGGTATGAAAGGTTAACCGAATTTCTGACCGTAAATGGATACAGAAAAGGTGGCATAGATAAAACCTTGTTTGTGAAGGATGAAGAAGGCAAAATCATGATAGCTCAAATCTATGTTGATGATATAGTCTTTGGTGGAATGTCAGAACAAATGGTTAAAAAATTTGTTCACCAGATGCAGTCTGAGTTTGAAATGAGTCTAGTGGGAGAACTGACCTATTTCCTTGGAATGCAAGTAAACCAAATGGAGGACTCTATGTTTCTCTCCCAAAGCAAGTATGCCAAGAACATAGTTAAGAAGTTTGGTATGGATAATGCTAGGCACAAGAGGACTCCTGCTCCCACTCATCTGAAGTTGACCAAAGATGATGGAGGGCCTAGTGTTGATCAATGCCTGTATAGAAGCATGATAGGTAGTCTGTTGTACCTAACTGCAAGTAGACCTGACATTTCTTATGCAGTTGGAGTGTGTGCCAGATACCAAGCAGAGCCCAAGGTGAGCCACTTGAATCAAGTCAAAAGGATTCTCAAGTACATAAATGGGACTTGTGACTATGGGATGCTGTATTCACATGGGTCTGAGCCTGTCCTATCTGGGTACTGTGATGCTGACTGGGCTGGAAGTGCTGATGACAGAAAAAGCACATCAGGTGGATGTTTCTTCTTAGGAGAAAACCTCATATCTTGGTTCAGCAAGAAGCAGAATTGTGTTTCTCTGTCCACTGCAGAGGCTGAATACATAGCTGCTGGAAGCAGTTGCTCCCAACTAGTTTGGATGAAACAGATGCTCACTGAGTACAATGTCACTCAAAATGTCATGACATTGTTCTGTGATAATCTCAGTGCCATCAACATCTCCAAGAATCCCATCCAACACAGCAGGACCAAACATATTGACATTAGGCACCACTTCATCAGAGATCTGGTGGAAGACAACGTGATCACTTTGGAACATGTAGCCACGGAGCTTCAACTGGCTGACATATTTACAAAGGCGCTGGATGCTACTCAGTTTGAAAATTTAAGGAGCAAACTAGGAATATGTCTCTCTGAGACCTTATAGCAACCACTGATGTTTGGGATAAATTGTTTAATATCTCTGCCTGTTAAACAATTTGCACTAGGCTATGATTGGTCACCAGATCATAGCAATGCTACCTGCAACAAGGGTGGTTACAGGAGGGTAAGGAGACACCCTACTGTGAGAAGGCCAATGTATCTGCAGGAGTTCAAGGATGCTGTTCATGCAGGAGTGGTTCTGGATGTCAGAAACAACATCATGGCATCTGATATGGTGGTACCTACTGTAAAGCAAAAGTGGGTGATTACTTGATCAAAGCTGTGAAGCAAGATCAAGTGGATGGTAACTTGGTTGAAACTGTGAAGTAAAACCAAGTCTGTAACTCTGTCGTTATTCTCTGGTTATGGTGTTGGCTTTGGCAACATTTTTAACAAACAGGGGGAGTAACCCCTGAACAGATTGGGTGTCTCTACAACAGACACTCATGGGTCTCTACAACAGACTCTCAGGACGACAGATTCCTCCCCTGCAGCAAATGTGTGTGCTGCTGTGTGAAGTTTTTATCTAACTTCTGTATATGTGTGAGTGTGCTGCCACTCTGAGTGTATTAGCTAGTATTATTTCCTGCTAGGTGTGTGATTCCGCTGCCATGAACTCTGTTATGGGGATCAAAGTGTTTTAGCCAAAAATTTGCCAAAGGGGGAGTTTGTAGGTGTTTAAATTGGCTGCATTATATGGTAAAACACTAGATGGTTACTAATGTCTTGACTAATGTCATGACATATAGGTGTGACTACATTGTAGTTACAGCAGGACTAGCTAACACAGGTTTTATTGAATGTCAAACTGGATGCTGTGACATTCATACCTGTCAACAGATACTAAGGAATAGAACAGCAGGTGTTCTGTTAGAACTTAGTATTTATAACCAGTCTGGTTGTCAAGGAAAGACCAGACCTGGCATAAGGCCTACTGACTGAATGTCAAACTGGATGTTATGACATTCATCATTGATAGCAGCTACTGAACATTAGACAGAGTGGTGATCTGCTATACTTCAGCATGTAACTTAGTTTGTTCTTCAAGAGAATAACAGAACTAACTTAAGGCCAAATGTGTAAATGTTAAGTTGGACACTTTGACATTTATTAATGTAAGTTGTTACTGTAGTATGGTCATTTTGATCATGTACAGGTCAGCAAAATTTTATAGTCTGTTTTCTGGAAAAACAGACTCAGCATATGGACCTTGATGTCAAGCTGAATGTCGTGACATTCATGCCTGACAGCATATGCTATATTGTAGGTTGTTCAGTTTTCTGTTTCAGCTTTTTCTCAGGCTATTCTTCAGGAAGTCAACAGCTTAGAGAAAAACCAGGAAATCAACAACCAATCTACATTCAATGAACCTAACAAATAGCCTATTTGTTAGTAACCTAAATGTTGAATTTATGGGAACTTGTGTGACCTTAAATTCAGGAGAATACAGGTGCAAAAGCCCAGGACACTGCAATATAAAAGGAAGGCGTTCCTTCATTCAGTTTCAGGGATTTTGAGGCGTGAAGATTTTGTGTGTCCATCATACTTCACTGCTGTATTTTTGTGAGTCTTGTATTAGACGTATCTTGTAAGCCAAGTCACTATCAAGTAGATGATAGCTTTGGCATAGGGTGTTCATTGAGTTGTAAGTGTTGTGTCACTCAAAGCTTTTAAGCGTGAGTGCTGTGTATCTTGATTAAAGCTGTGAAGCACAATCAAGAGTTGTTTGAAGTGTGACTTCAATTTGTCTTTAATATTGTTTAAAGATAGTAATCACTGAGGTGATTGAGGGGGAGTGAGTAGGAACTCTGATCTTAGGTTAAGATTGAAATTGCATTGGGTAGGGATTAAGTGATAAGTTGTAAACGGGTGAGTTTAGCTTTGAATTGATACTACTAATAGTGGATTTCCTCCCTGGCTTGGTAGCCCCCAGACGTAGGTCATGTTGGACTGAACTGGGTGAACAATTACTTGTGTTATTTACTGCACTTACTGTTAAGTTCTGCATAATCCCTGTCTGTGCAGAATTGGATGTCATAACAACCAGTGTGACATCCAAAGTCTGATAACTAAAATTTTACATCCAAACACAAAATGCAAATAAACTTGTATATTCTCTTCTCATCTCTTCAATCATGTTTGCAAAAACAAATTTTTCACAAAACAACAACCTTACAACAAGTGTGAAAAGGGCTCCCTAGGAGTACCTAGGATGTTTTGGGTGCCTAACACCTTCCCATTGCATAACCAACCCCCTTACCCAGATCTCTGACTCTCTTTTACTAGTTTTTGATTCGATAAAAATGTTAGGTTTTTGTTCGCTTTCTAACCATTCCTTTGGATAAATAGAAGTGAGGTGGCGACTCGACTTGTATGATTTACCTTGGATTTAGTCAATATCTCTAATGGTAACGAATACCCCGCTACAGAAAAGTGCCGACTCTGCTGGGGAAGTTTGCCTAATGGGTTTTGTCTACTTTTCATATTTGTTGTATTGTGTGGTACATTGTTTTGTGACATTATTTTTGTGCAATTTGGGATTACTGTATTATATGGAATGATTAAATTGCTTGAATATTAATTTCTTGTATGCTTGGTGATCTTTGTGAGATGAGTTCTATACCCGGACTCGAGTGCACTTAGGATAGGAGAATGGCATAGTCTTGTTGACTTGTGTGGAGTTATTCCTTAGCAAGTTGACTTGGAAGTCCATTCACTTGGTGGAGGTCATGTTGGGATCGATAATGTCACACAAGTAGTTGTGGTTAGACATTACTCTTTCCAATATAGACCTTAGAAGCCAAGGACTCTAGTTTACCAAGCCCATCTTGGCCTATTCTTAGGATGTAGTGCGAAAGTCGTTCAAGTGTAAGATTTGATACGATTGTTACGCGATACTACACTCATAAGAGTCTCTCTTGAGAATATTTTTGGAATACGAGTAGTCGTTTCTCCGATAATATCCGAAAGATGGGATGATGACTATGGGAACCTCTTGTAGAACATGTTTGGCAGGTTTAAACCCTAGTACACTCCCTTTGGGTGGTTCTTAACCGAGAATCCATGCTCGTGACTCGCAACAAACCCTTGAGTCGTGGTTGATCCATTCATATATCCTTAACATCAATGGAACATGGGTGTTGATAAAGTGTAAACCATAATCCACCAAAATGGATGATTGATATTAAGGATGATATGATCCATCCCATGACCTTTGTTTGGTGGGCTTTGCTTGATCCTTGAGTGTGATTGTTGCATTCATGCATTCATGCACTCATTTGCATCCATATCATCAATAATGAAGAAAATTTTCAAGGAACTTAAGAGGTCTATTTGCAAATTTTCAGACATGGAAAGACAAAGAAGGAATACCAAGAAGTACAGTTTCAGACAACCAGATTTGAAAGAGTTAAGGAATCTGACATCCTATGTACTAGATCCCTTGGGTTTCAAGGCTCGTTTTGGGAAGCTTCTTCCTCTTCTGACTACTCAGGTGGATGAAGGATTGATGAGTGTATTGGTGCAGTTTTATGACCCCTTGTACCGTTGCTTCACGTTTCCGGATTTCCAGCTTTTGCCTACACTTGAGGAGTATGCCTACCTTGTGGGTATACCTATTCTAGACCAGTTGCCGTTCAGTGGCTTGGAGAGTACTCCTACTTCACAAGAGATAGCTGACATGTTACATATAGATGAATCTCTGGTTGGTGCTCATATGACTACCAAAGGTGGAATTCAAGGTCTCCCTTCTGAGGTCCTCATCGCTCAAGCTACTGTGTATGGGAAGGCCATGAGTGAGGATGCCTTTGAAGCCATATTTGTACTTCTTATCTATGGGTTAGTATTGTTCCCCAACATCGACTCTGTTGGGTGACACTTATTTTTCTTTGCATATGAGGAATGCAAAGGGTGGTGGTGCCATTGTGTGTTGTTTGCCTCTGTTGTATAAGTGGTTTATTTCTCACTTACCGCAGACGGCCGCCTTCAAGGAGAACAAAGGATGTCTACGGTGGTCCAAGAGACTTATGTCTCTCACTAATGATGATATCTCTTGGTACAGCCGTGTGTATGATGGTGTGCAGATTATCGACTCTTGTGGTGAATTCTCCAATGTACCTCTTCTTGGTACATGTGGTGGGATTAACTACAACCCTGTTTTGGCACGTCGTCAGCTTGGGTTCCCCCTAAAGGATAAACCTAATAACATTCTGTTAGAGGGTGTGTTATTTCAGGAGGGTAAAGATCCCCAAAACATGAAGGGAAAAATTGTCCGCGCTTGGCGCAAGATTCATAGGAAAGGAAGGAAAGAGTTGGGTCCTAAGAATTATGTTGCTATGGAGCCTTACACTGCTTGGGTTAGGAAGAGAGCGTCTAAGTATCTCATGCCTTACGAGTATCCAAGACCTACACCTTTGGTTATTGCTGGGCCTTCAACCCTCCCTGACCAAGGAGTAGAGGAGTTGAGAGACAAAGACCGATCACGTGCTTGGATCCGTGAAAGAGAGGAGTTGCTTCAGTAGATGAAGGAGAAGGATGCCTTGATAGAGTTCCTCGAACATCAGGTTATTGATGATCCTGATGATGCATGGACTTCTCTACTTCCTCAGTCTTCCAAGTTTTGGAAAAGGAATTACGATCAACTCGCCAAGGAGAAGGCAGATATGGAGGCAGCCTACGAGAGGGAGGTGAAAAGGCTTCGTGCATCTTATCTTCCTGTGTCCAGGGCTTTGGATGATTGCTTCTAGGGATCCATAAGATGTTTATTTCCCTTCTCTCTTGTATTATATTTGGTTACCAAAACTGTACTTCTTTAGTGTAAAAATGTTTCCAGATATTATTTGATGAGATATTTCCATATGTGATAAATGTTTAATACTTCCAAACTTTGCAAATAGAACCCTAAAGTTCCTTTGAAATAAAAGAAAAAATCATATGCACGAGCATTGCATGCATCATGTGCATAAGCAGGTTTTGTTCCTGGCTTCTTGTCCTGTGGTCTAACTTTGTGTTCTTCATTTATTTTGAAGACAAGCTGACTCACCGGTACTACACCAGAGCCAACATTTCAAGACTGATGGATCATTTGGAACAAGAAAACCGCGAGCTGAAAGAGGAAGTGGCCAGATTAAGTGCCTTGATGGAGTCATTCATGGCTGCCCAGAGCCAGTCTTCTCCGACACCTTTAACTCCTCCCCAGAGGACAGTCATCTCTGAGATTGTCTCCTCGACTGTGCCTGCGGCCAGTGCACACTTTGCTCCAACGGCCATGCCAGCCGGATTCCCGTGGGGGATGCCTCCCAATTTCATGCCCGAGGGTCCTGCTCCCACCTTTACTTCTATGCCGGCATCTAGCCCAGTCCTTGCTTTTCCTCCTGCTGTCGTGCATACTCTGCCCAGAGTAGACGACACCATCCATCATTTTGAGCCGTCTGAGGGCCAAGATGTCTATGAGAAGATGGACGCTATGAACGATCAATTTCTTGAGCTTCGCTAGGAATTGAAAACTCTCAGAGGAAAGGATCTTTTTGGCAAGTCTGCTGCCGAACTCTGCTTGGTTCCTAATGTGAAGATCCCTGTGAAATTCAAGGTCCCTGACTTTGAAAAATACAAAGGAAATACTTGCCCTCTCAGCCACCTGGTCATGTATGCCAGGAAAATGTCGACTCCGACCAACAATGACCAACTGCTCATCCACTACTTTCAGGACAGTTTGTCCGGTGCTGCTCTGCGTTGGTACATGGGTTTAGACAGTGCGAACATCCGATCCTTCAACGATCTTGGCGAGGCCTTCGTCAAGCAATACAAGTACAATGTGGATATGGCTCCCGATAGGGATCAATTGAGGGCCATGTCCCAGAAGGACAAAGAAACGTTCAAAGAATACGCCCAGAGGTGGCGAGAGGTAGCAGCACAGATCGTGCCCCCGCTAGAAGAGAAAGAGATGACTAAGATCTTTTTGAAGACCCTGAGTTCTTTTTATTATGAGCGGATGATTGCTAGCGCTCCTTCTGACTTCACCGAGATGGTGAATATGGGGATGCGTCTAGAAGAAGGGGTTAGGGAAGGGCGTCTGACAAGAGAAGAAGGCTCTTCTGCCAAACATTATGGGGCGTTTGCAAAAAAGAAAGATGGAGATGCACATGTTGTGACCTCCCATATGAAACCAAGAAGACCCTCTGTGAGGAGGAAGACCGTGCGTCCCACCGGTAACCAGCACCAGGTGGCTCATATAGCACCTGTCTTCAGAGATAATCAGCAGTACCAGCAACATAACAACAATCAACAACAACCACATCCGCAATATCAACAACAACAGCACCGTCCGCAACAGCAGGCCTACCAGCCTCGAAACATTAATCAAACCAGCACAAGTTACGAGAGGAAAAGGGTCACCTTCGATCCTATTCCGATGACGTATGCAGAGCTATATCCCTCTTTGATAGAGAGAAAGTAGATTACTTCGCGAGACCCATCGGCTATACCTACTAACCCCAGTGGTGGTATAAGCCCGAATTACACTGTGTTACCATTCTGGTGCTCCCGGCCACGACGTGGAGAATTGCTACCCTTTGAAGACCAATGTTCAAGACCTTGTGAGGTGTGGCATTCTGTGTTTCGAGGATGTAAGTCCTAATGTGAAGAAGAACCCATTGCCCGAGCATGGGAAATCTGTCAACATGGTCCAGGGCTGCCCTGGCAAGTACAAAGTCAAATACGTTAGTCATATTCGACAATCTCTGGTCGAGATGCATCGTTTGCTCTGTGATTATAGTCATTATGAGTATGACCATGATAGATGCCAAATCTGTTCTGTTAATCAAAAAGGTTGCCGCGAGGTGCGCAAAGATGTACAAGAAATGTTGGATGAAGGAGTTATTGAGATCCTTCAAAACAGAAATATTGACGAAGATGCTGATTAGGTCAACGTAATTTCTCCAGTATTCTGGATCCTCGAGCCTGTTATCATCAAGTATGATGGTAGCAAGCAGAAGGTTTCTCCCGCGTTAACCATTAAGCCGGCCGGACCAGTACCATACTCTTCTGAGAAGGCAGTCCCCTATCGCTACAATGCTGTAGCAGTGGAAAATGGGAAAGAGGTGTCCTTGCCATCTTCATCTATTGTTAACATTACGGATGTTAGCGGTCCGACCCGCAGCGGTCGTGTATTTTCAGCACCGTCAAAGCCTCAAGCTAATGCTGATTTTGTTGAGCGCCCGATTGGGAATGCTGTGAGTACTCCGAATCCGACACTTGTTGTTAAGCCCTCCTCTACGTTGAGAACTCCTGCTTCTGTGGGCCCAAGCGGCAATACGAAAGAAGACTGTGATGAGATGCTGAAGCTCATCAAAAGGAAAGAATACAACGTTGTAGACCAGCTTCTACCAACGCCATCCAAAATATATGTGCTATCATTGCTTTTGAATTCAGAACCACACCGAGAGGCTCTGCAGAAGGTGTTGGATGTGGCATACGTGGATCACGATGTCACGATAGAACAATTTGATAGCATTGTTGCAAACATCACTGCTTGTAACAACTTGAGTTTTTGTGACTCTGATCTCCCCGAGGAGGGAAGAGACCACAACTTTGCATTGCATATATCTATGGGTTGCAAGGAAGACGCCATGTCCAATGTGCTGGTGGACACTGGGTCATCATTGAATGTATTGCCAAAATCCACTCTCTCAAAGTTGTCATATCAAGGGCCTCCCATGAGGCAGAGTGGAGTAGTTGTGAAGGCTTTCGATGGGTCTCAAAAAACTGTGATTGGTGAGGTTGATCTCCCAGTCAAAATCGGACCAAGTGATTTCCAGATTACCTTCCAGGTTATGGATATTCACCCATCTTATAGCTGTCTCCTAGGCAAACCATGGATTCACGAGGCAGGCGCCGTGACATCCACCATACACCAGAAATTGAAATTTGTAAAGAATAAGAAGCTAGTGGTGGTAGGGGGAGAAAGGGCTCTGCTGGTTAGCCATTTGTCTTCCTTCTCATATATAGATGCTGAGGATGAAGTTGGAACTCCTTTCCAAGCTTTATCCATCACTAAACCTATTGAGAAGAGAACTCCTTCATTTGCTTCCTACAAAGACGCAAAGTTGGCAATTGAGCGTGGTGCAACTGCTGGATTAGGGAAAATGATTGAGCTGGAAGACAACAAGTCCCGGGCTGGCATAGGTTATTCATCTGGGGTTTCTAATACGCAAGGGCTGTTCAAGAGTGGAGGTTTCATCAACACTGGTCGAGACGAGGAGGCTGCTGCCATCTTGGAAGAGGACGAAGAGGATTCTGGCAACTTTGTCATCCCTGGGGGAATCTGCAATAATTGGGTCGCTGTGGATATTCCAACAGTTATCCATAAGTCAAAGTAATGTTCATTGTGTTTAAAAAACCCTCCTCCCATGCCAAAAGGAGGAGTGATGACATTGTTGGCGCATAAATACAATGATATTTTCATTCAATAGATTCATGTTAAATGTTTGTTTTTCCAATTATTTTCCCTTTTCGCTTTTGCATGAAATTGGTGATCACATAAAACCTTAAAAATAGAACAAAATCAATCTTTTCATCTGCATAATGATTTGCCTTGTTTGAATTCTAAAGCCTTTCATATCCAAAATCATTATGCAGGTTGATTAAACCCATTGAACATAATGACCCAACACCATCTCCCAACTTTGAATTCCCTGTATTTGAGGCGGAAGAAGATGATATTGAAGAGATTCCTGAAGAGATTACCCGTCTACTTGAGCATGAAGAGAAAATCATTCAGCCGCATCTTGAGAATCTGGAAACAGTCAACTTGGGGTCTGAGGATTGTGTCCGAGAAGTGAAGATTGGGGCACTCCTGGAAGAGTCTGTTAAGAAAGGGCTGATTGAGTTGCTACGAGAATACGTCGATGTCTTTGCCTGGTCATACGAAGACATGCCTGGTCTAGATATAGATATTGTGCAACATTTCCTAACTTTGAAACCTGAGTACGTGCCTGTGAAGCAGAAACTCAGAAGTACTCATCCTGACATGGCAGTAAAGATCAAAGAGGAAGTTCAGAAGCAAATTGATGCGGGGTTTCTGATGACTTCTACATATTCTCAGTGGGCGGCCAATATTGTGCCCGTGCCTAAGAAAGACGGAAAAGTCCAGATGTGTGTGGACTATAGAGACTTAAATAAAGCTAGTCCGAAAGATGATTTTCCTCTACCACATATTGATATGTTGGTATACAATACAGCTAAATTCAATGTCTTTTCATTTATGGACGGATTTTCCGGATATAATCAGATCAAGATGGCACCCGAGGATATGGAGAAGACAACGTTCATCACACCTTGGGGAACATTCTGTTATCGAGTGATGCCCTTCGGTTTGAAGAACGCCGGAGCCACGTATCAACGAGCTATGACCACCTTGTTTCATGATATGATGCACAAGGAGATTGAGGTATATGTTGATGATATGATTGCTAAGTCAAGAACGAAAGTTGAACATGTAGAGCACTTGTTGAAGCTTTTTCAGCGTTTGAGGAAGTATAAGCTTCGTCTGAATCCCAACAAGTGTACATTTGGAGTCCGTTCCGGCAAGTTATTGGGCTTTATTGTTAGTGAAAGAGGTATTGAGGTTGATCCTGCGAAGGTCAAAGCAATACAAGAGATGCCTGCGCCCAAAACTGAGAAGCAAGTCCGAGGTTTTCCTGGCCGCTTGAATTATATTTCCAGATTCATATCCCACATGACTGCCACATGTGCGCCGATATTCAAGCTCCTCGGGAAAGATCAGTCCCATGATTGGACCGAGGATTGCTAGAAAGCTTTCGACAGTATTAAAGAGTATTTGTCTGAGCCTCCGATCCTGTCTCCGCCTGTGGAAGGAAGACCATGGATCATGTATCTGACTGTTCTTGAAGACTCAATGGGTTATGTCCTTGGTCAGCAAAACGAATCAGGAAAGAAAGAATATGCTATTTACTACTTAAGCAAGAAGTTCACCGATTGTGAGTCTCGATACTCAATGCTTGTGAAGATATGCTGTACTTTGGCTTGGGCTACTAAGCGCTTACGCCAGTATATGTTGAACCATACGACTTGGTTGATATCCAGAATGGATCCAATCAAGTATATCTTCGAGAAGCCTGCTTTAACAGGGAGAATTGCCCATTGGCAGATGTTGTTATCTGAGTATGATATTGAGTATCGAGCTCAGAAGGCTATTAAAGGTAGCATCTTGGCTGACCACTTGGCACATCAGCCGATTGAGGATTATCAGTAAGTTCAGTATGACTTCCCAGATGAGAAGATTCTGTATTTGAAGATGAAAGATTGTGATGAGACTACGCTCGATGAAAGGCCTGAGCCGGGTTCCAGACGGAGTATGGTGTTTGATGGCGCTGTAAATCAATATGGAAATGGTATTGGGGCAGTGATTATTACTCCTCAGGGCACACATATTCCTTTTACAGCAAGGCTAACTATCAAATGCACGAATAATATGGCTGAGTATGACGCCTATATTATGGGATTGGAGGAGTGCATTGATCTTAGGATCAAGCATCTCGATGTTTACGGTGATTCGGCCCTCGTTGTTAATCAGATTAAGGGTGAATGGGAAACGAACCAGCCTGACCTCATTCCATATAGGGATTATGCGAGGAGGATTTCAACGTTTTTTACTAAGGTTGATTTCCATCATATTCCTCGAGATGAGAATCGGATGGCAGATGCTCTTGCTACACTTGCTTCAATGATTGTGGCAAAACTTTGGAATGAAGTTCCCAATATCACTGTGATGCGCTTGGACAGACCAGCCCATGTATTTGCAGTAGAAGAGGTGGAGGATGATAAGCCATGGTATTATGACATCAAGTGTTTCCTTCAGAGCCAATCTTACCCGCCTGGGGCATCTGTGAAAGACAGGAAGGCTCTGAGGAGATTATCAGGAAGTTTCTACCTCAATGGTGATGTGCTTTATAAGAGAAATTTTGACATGGTGCTGCTCAGATGCGTTGATAGACACGAGGCAGACCTGTTGATGACTGAGGTCCATGAGGGTTCATTTGGTACTCATTCCAATGGACATGCCATGGCTAGAAAGATATTGAGAGCAAGCTACTATTGGCTGACAATGGAGTCTGATGCTGCAAATATGTGAAGAAATGCCATAAGTGTCAGATTTATGCGGATAAGATTCA